>NC_057813.1:216632694-217961170 GCF_018294505.1 Triticum aestivum | reverse complement strand
CTCGCCGCCGCCTCCCCTCGCCGCCCTGCCGGATCCCACCGCCGCCACCCGACCCCGCAACCTGCCGCCCCGCCGCCGACCCGCCGCCTTGCCGGAGTCGCTGCCGCTGCCGTCGCCCTCGCCGGACTTGCCGGAGGTAGCCGCTGCCGCCGCCGGTTTTCTTCGGAAAACTGTATGGTTTTTGCTTTTTAGATCCGCGGTTTATTTTTGTAGATTGGTTTTATTTTTTTACCGGTTTAGTTATTTAGCGGACGTTCGTCCGTACATTCGTTTAAACGAACGGTTTTCGTCGTTTAGCCATAGACAGCGAATGTTCGTTCGTTTGCCTGTTCGTCCGTTTTTCTTTTTCTCGGATTTTCCGCGATTATTTCAGATCGCGATTTCTGATCCGATTCTCGTTTTAATATAACTTTTCGCTCGTTTATCGGAATCAGGCGATTCAAGCGCCTGGAGTTTCGTCTCGAAACCCTCTTTCCGTTTAACCAACTCAAACAAGTTTTTGCTATTGTAAATTTTGACTTAGGTCCAGATTAGTAAACGAAGCTTGTTTCTTTCGCCGTTTGACTTTTGTTGCTTGGTTTGATTTGATTCTTTTTGCAAACCGGAGTTCTTAAGTTGAACTTTCTGGTTAGATCTCTTATTTGAGTTTTACCTGTGCATTAGATGAGTGCTTATTGTATGCTTGTTTGTTTGCGATAGAGTACCCGGAGTGCGCCGCTTGGTACTTCGAATCTCTAGGTTTCACGGATCATCAGCAAGGCAAGTAACACTTTGATCATACCTCTTTACTACCCAGTTTTATTACATTAGATCAATCCCCAAACAATTGCATGGTTAGGATCTGATTAATATGTGGGTTTTGGGAATTAGATGAGGTAGAACCTATTACCTGTTTATTATCAAACCTTTGGGAGTAACTTCTACGTTTGCTTATATTGCCATGCTATGCTAGTAGACGTGGATTGGGTGAGTGTTTCCATGAAAGATGTGAGATTGTTTAATTAATGGTTTACTTAAGGTGGCAACTTAAATTCACATCTGGGTGGACTGAGGCACCTAGGGAACCCAGTGTTGCCTGTATGTTTGGAAATCCGGGGTGCCGTGTGATTCTCCTATGGACCGCCACCCAGGCTCAAAGGTATCATGACATTATTCATGCTAGAAACTTCCATGTGCAGCCGCAAGCTACTATGGGCTCTAGCATAGTTGATTAAGTTGCGTGAGCTCTTGAAGAGGTAGACTAGCAGATGTAGGGGATGTAGGTTGGTACGGTCTACCCGGAGTAGAGAGTTAATGCTTCTGAAAGACTGTGTCTCGGTCATCCGTTTCTCAAACACCCTGTAGTGCAAGAAGTCAAGCGGAGGAGATCGAGTCTTGCGGGGAAAAGATCGCAAACCTCTGCAGAGTGTATAACTAATCAGGGTTAGCCGTGTCCCCGGTTATGGATGTATTGAGTATCTAGTACTTAGATTATCATGCGAATCTCATCATGTTACTTAATTAATATTGTTGGGTTTTAATGATGATGCTTAATTGGGATTGAGTTGGAGCACCCTTCTCAATGTTTAACAACCACCATGATAGTTAAAATAAAAAGTTATTCCTTTGAAGTAGGGAAAAATTGGCTTTATGCAAAACTATAACCATAGAGCTTTCCACCAGCCATATATGCATGTAGTGTAGCATTATTCTTTCATTACTCTCTATGTGTTACATTGCCAGCATATTCCATGTGCTAACCCATTTCGGGCTGCAACGTTCATGTTGCAGACTTTTCAGACGACGAGTAAAGTGCTTTTAGGTCGTGGTTCTATGCTCAGTGATGCCGTTGGAGTTGATGGACTCGCTTATCTTCCAAGCCTTCCGCTGTTATCTTTATTAGATGGCCTTAAGCCATATTTATTGTAATAAGTTCTCTTTTGAGACATCCATGTAATAAGTGTGTGATTTCTACTCTGTTATAAATCCTTCAAGTATTGTGCGTGTTAGCATTACCGATCCAGGGATGACACTGATGCACAGAGATCAGACAGTTTGAGGTCCGGTCACTACATACGCAAACCTGGATCACGGCGGACTTCTTCCTCTCTGCCTCATTTAGAATATTCTCTCTTTCCAGGACTGTAGTGTACTCAACATCTAGCCCAGCGACCCACTCATCCGTTGAACAATTGAACATGCGTAGGAAGCGAGCAAGGCATGCTTTCACTGTCGCGGATCCACATGTGTAGATGACGATGAACTCATCGCTGGTGATGGCTCTAACCTGGTACTCAGCGGCGACCATGGAGATTTGGGAGGCCATGGATTTTGGAGGAGGGTTAGGAGAAGTTGAACTGGTGCCCCGCAAAAAAAGGTTGAACTGGTGTAATGTGAAATGATGGGACGACTGGGAGCAAACTGTTGTAAGGTAGAAGACGGGGACGAGTAGGGCATGCGAACGGCATGGGGTTGCTGGCTTGCCCGGCGGATAAATGGCTGCAAGCCCCCAAAGAGTTCTCGAGAACTATGCGGGACCCACTAGATGTCATGTCTACTAGACTCATATTGAGGCCTGACAGTATAGCTTCTGCCTGTTCGCACGCCATGCCAGCGCGTGGATGTAACTTCACTTAATTCCGTCAACCGTTGCGCCTCCCATGACCTTCGCCTCCCTCGCACGGTCGCGCCCTTTGAGACTTCGACTGGCTATAAATGAGTAAAAAAATTTGCCTAATCGGCATGCATGATACTCCCTCTGGTCCTTTTTACTTCTGTCAACTGTTTGCAAAGTGTTTGACCAAATTTATACTAAAAATATCAATATCTACAATACTGATTATAACAAGTATAAGAACTACGTTTTATAATGAGTATAAAAATATTGATTTGACATTGTGAATGTTGATACATTTTTCTATAAGTTTGGTCAAAGTAGAGGTACATTGACTTCAGACAAAACTTAAATGCACAATGCAGACTAGTTCCTCCGTCCAGGTGCGTGCCATGTCCTATCTTGTCATCACAACAAGGTTAGCTATTAGAGTACTACTACATCCCTTCTAGTTTAAAGGGCTTGATTCAAAAATTTCACCTACTCTTAGCAAGATAGAGGCGATGGAATAGTTTTTGTAGTCTGCAAAAGTACTCAACTAATGATGTCATTCTTCACAAAAAAATGTGTTTACCAATGCATGCATGAACACTAGTTACTCTAACCCCCCTCTCTCTTCTTTAATTCTTTGCCACATCAACATGTTTGCTATTCCCGTGTGCATGATACCAGCTAAGATACCACCATTATGGCCAGCCTTAATCATCGCATGCAATAATTTAGTGCACCTTGAAATATGAACATGTGTGGGTCGTGTATGTTTTAAATGACTTGAGACTATACCTAGCCCGGCATGCAAGATGACTTTTTATGCACCGTTCCCCATACCTGCAGGAAGCCCGTTCGTCTCCGAATCTTTTCCTCTCCATGTGTGGAAACAATATGCCTGCCAGACTCTCCTTCTCCCTCCGGCGGTCCCACCACTCCACCCCGTGTGGAAAAAATCTGCATGCATGACTCTCCTCCCCCCACGCTCGTCCAATCTGTTGTGACTAGCAATATTTCCACCCCTTTCCTCCCCCGTTATTTACTCCAACAAATATGCCGATGTAACTGTTATGTTAATCACGCAACATATCTTCTGGGATGCTACTTCAGTTACTTAACTGCAGGTGCATTGGGTCACTGACATATGGGCCCAACAGGGGTCTGGCCCACTTGTCAGTGATGCAACTAGACCTGTAGTTAAGTCAGTGCAGCTTAGTCTGATGAAGCCATGTACCTAGGGTAGGGTCATTGACCTGTCCAAGGTATCCTCCCCAAGGACATCTCTAGAAGAAACTACCTTTCAGTCGACCTAGAAGGATTCCACTTGACGGACTCGAAGACACTCGACCATGAAGCCACTCACTCGACCACCAGGAGATCTAGAGTCACTCTGCACACAAATGGTCTATCATTAAGTAGTCTTTATGGTCATGATAGCACTTTATGTATGGCGTTACCAGTAACGCCAGGCCTTAATGTACTTTAAACCCTGCATAACTGAGGGCAGGAGGGGTCTGGCAGACTCTATATAAGCCACCCCCCTCCTCAGTGTAAGGGATTCGCACCCCTGTAACTCATTCGCATATAATCCAGCCGACCGCCTCCGGGCTCCGAGACGTAGGGCTATTACTTCCTCCGAGAAGGGCCTGAACTCGTAAATCTCTTGCGTATATGACTACTCCATAGCTAGGATCTTGCCTCTCCATACCTACCCCCCTATTCTACTGTCAGGTTTAGTACCACGACAGTTGGCGCCCACCGTGGGGCAGGTGTCTTAGCGACTTATTGGAGAAGTTGCGATTGTTCCGATTACCTTCATCATGGTTTCTGGCGGAGTTTTGGTTGAGGGCCGCGAGATCTGTCTCGGCGCGCTCACGTTCATCGCCGACGACTCCGCTTGGCTTCAGGAGGCTCCACTCAACATCGACGCGCTCCCAGTACACGGGGCGACGCACTTTCGCGCGTGTGTCCGCGGTGTCCTCCTGCGGCAACCGTTGGCCCCGTATCGGTCGACCCCTGTGTCGTCCTCCCTCCCTGTCTCCCGCCAGTGCAAGCGTTCCGGTCGGTCGAGGCTTCAACGGTGGGTGAGGCACGCGGTGGCCCACCAATCGGCTACCCCCCAAGTCGCGGTGATCGAGCCCGACGAATCTCTCTACGGCATGTTCGACCTGTCAACTAGCTCCGTAGAGACTGCATCCGAGTGCGACAGCAGTGATCCAGCGGTGGAGGTCCTGATGGTCAATGGACCGCACAGTCCTCCCGGCTTCCCTCGCGCCGACGGAGGCGATGGCAGAGGCGACCCTGCGCAGGTCCACGAAGAGTATCAACCCGAGCCACTCACTTCCATGCAAAGGGAAGATCTTCGCCGCCGGAACATGGATGCGCTGTATACTCCTATCGTTGGAGAAACCCCCGAGGCTCGTGCCTTGGAGGACGCGCGTTCAGACAACTTGGCTGAGCGCACTCGACTGGAGAACCTCCAGCAAGCACTCGACAAACGCGCGCGGCAACGAGTTCCAGACTCCAGTCGACGTCAACTCTTTCCACAACCGACTCAGGTATATAGAACTCCGATTCAGAATCTTGCACCTGCAGCCCGTATAGCATAATTGATTCAGCCCTCCCAGTTGAAGGCTGGCAGAGGCCTGTTACAGATCAGAGATTTGCTCCGGGCAGCAGGAGATCAGAATTCAGCTGTATCGCAGTGGCGAAACAGGATCCACAGCAGATCCGTCGCTGCGAATACAGTCCAGTCGGCCCATAGCCCGAGATCGCCCCCGAGGCGTGCGGGACGTGGAGGTCGGCGTGATCAGTATGATGACCGATTCGATCATGATGATCAACGTCGAGTGCCCACTCCTCCCCCAAGGGGTGGGTCGTGCGCTCCTCGACAGCAAGATGACAGACGTCAGCATAGTGTTGGGCGAAGGGCTCCAGCCGACCCCGGAGAACCAGGCTTTGACGCAAGATCCATTATCGTGCAAGGTTTGGTCGACCGGAACAGAGCTCACCGAGAAGGCCATGACAGAGATGTGCCCACCAGCAGCAGAGTTCACGTCTTAGGACCAGAGTGTTTTAGCAGAGCCATCAGGGCCGCGGTGATTCCTCCCAACTTCAGGTTGGCGACTGGAGTCAGCAAGTTCACCGGCGAGTCCAAGCCCGATACCTAGCTTGAAGACTACTGAGTGGCTGTTTAGATTTGTGGAGGCAATGATGAGGTGGCCATGAAACACCTACCTCTTATGTTGGAGGGCTCGGCCAGAGCATGGCTGAATCAGTTGGCACCTAGTAGCATTTACACTTGGGAAGATCTTGCCCGAGTGTTTGTCAGAACATTTGAAGGAACTTGCAAGCAACCAGCAGGGTTGACAGAGCTGCAGGTTTGTGTGCAAAAGTCGAATGAGACTCTGAGGGATTACATCCAGAGGTGGATCACATTGCATCACACGGTGGAGAATGTATCTGATCACCAGGCAGTCTGTGCCTTCAAGGAAGGCGTTAAGAACAAAGAGCTAAGTTTGAAATTCGGTCGGACCGGAGACATGACTCTGAGTCGAATGATGGAGATTGCCACCAAATATGCCAATGGTGAAGAAGAGGATCGGCTACGGAGTGGCAAGTACAAGCCAACCGCTCATGAAGCCGGGGGAGGAAACTCCAGCCGGAAGCAGAAGCAGAAAGCCGAGCCAGCTGCTCCTGGAGAAGCCTTGGCCGTGACTCAGGGAAAGTTTAAAGGGAAGCCCAAAGGATCTTGGAACCCTAAGAAGGTTAAGGACAAGGAAGGAAATGACGTGATGGATTTGCCGTGCCACATCCACACGAAGAAAGATGAGGAGGGCAACTTCATTTACCCGAAACATACCACTCGGCAGTGTCGGCTCTTGATCCAGCAATTTCAGGGGAAACAGCCCAAAGATAAGGAAAAGGAGTCGGACAAAGTTGAGGACAAAGAGGACAGTGATGGAGGATACCCCCATGTCAATTCCACCTTGATGATTTTTGTTGATGTTGAAAGCAAAAGTAGATTGAAAGTTATCAACCGTGAGGTGAATATGGTTGCTCCAGCGACACCCAGTTGTCTGAAATGGTCTCATACCGCCATCACATTTGACCAGTCTGATCATCCGACACACATAGCCACCCCTGGGAGGCAAGCTTTGGTGGTCGACCCAGTCATCGAAGGCACTCGACTGACCAAGGTTCTGATGGATGGCGGCAGCGGCCTAAACATATTGTATGCAGAGACGCTAAAGGGAATGGGCATTCCGATGTCCAGGCTCAGTACCAGCAACATGAGTTTCCATGGAGTCATTCCTGGGAAGAAGGCCGAGTCACTCGCAAATTGCTCTTGATGTGGTTTTCGGCGATTCAAAGCATTTCCGCAAAGAAAAGCTGACATTTGAAGTTGTGGATTTCCAGAGTGCTTATCACGCTATTTTAGGCAGGCCAGCTTATGCACAATTCATGGCTCGACCATGTTACGTGTACCTCAAATTGAATATGCCTGGTCCCAAGGGTGTGATCACCATTACTGGCAATCGAAAAAAGGCAGAAGAGTGCTTTTAAAAGGGCTCAAAGATCGCCGATGCTCAGATAACAGTGGTGGAGCTGCAGAATACCATAAAACTGCAGATCCGAGTGATTTATTGCGGGCCAAGAAGCTCGCCACAGAGTCAGCGTTCCAGTCGTCCGGTGAGACGAAGACCGTTCACATTCACCCGACCGACCCCAGTGCTGCTCCGACTCATATCTCCACAACACTCGACTCTAAATAGGAAGAAGCGCTCATCCAGTTCCTCCGTGAGAACTGGGACATCTTCGCATGGAAGCCTGCTGACATGCCGGGTGTTCCCAGGGGGCTGGCTGAGCATCGTCTACGAGTCGACTCAAAAGTGAAACCTGTCCGCCGTCCAGAAGAGAAAGGCCATTGGCGAGGAGGTGGCTCGGCTCCTGGCAGCAGAGTTTATCCGAGAGATTTACCACTCCGAGTGGCTCGCCAATGTTGTCATGGTCCCCAAGAAGGACAAGTCACTTCGCATGTGCGTTGATTTCAAACATATCAATCGGGCCTGCCCGAAAGATCATTTTCCTCTCCCCCGCATCGACCAAATAGTCGACTCGACTGTGGGATGTGAGCGCCTGTCTTTTTTAGACGCCTATTTTGGTTACCATCAGATCCGTCTGTATGGACCCGACGAGATCAAAACAGCTTTCATCACTCCATTCGGGTGCTTCTGCTATGTCACCATGCCATTCAGCCTCAAGAATGCCAGAGCCACGTTCATGAGGATGATTTAGAAGTGTTTACTCACTCAAATCAGTCGGAATGTGGAAGCATACATGGATGATATGGTGGTCAAATCACGGAAGGGTTCCGACCTGTTGACTGACCTCGCTGAAACATTTGCCAATCTCAGGAGGTATGATATCAAGCTTAATCCATCAAAGTGCACATTCGGAGTGCCTGGTGGAAAGTTACTTGGTTTTCTCGTTTCTGAACGAGGAATCGACGCCAACCCAGAAAAAGTTGGCACTATACTTCGAATGAAACGCCCTGTGCATGTGCACGATGTCCAGAAGCTTACTGGATGCTTGGACGCTTTAAGTCGATTCATCTCTCGTCTCAGTGAAAAGGCATTACCTCTTTACCGACTGATGAAAAAGTCAGACAAGTTCGAGTGGACTCCGGAAGCTGATGCAGCGTTTGCAGAGCTAAAAGCTCTGCTCTCCACCCAGCCAGTGCTTGCTGCCCCAATCAGCAATGAGCCATTGTTGCTTTACATTGCAGCCACAGGACAAGTCGTTAGTATAGTACTTATGGTCGAGCGGGGAGAAGAAGGGAAAGCCTTCAAAGTTCAGCACCCAGTATATTATCTTTCCGAAGTGTTGACCCCATCGAAGCAAGGATACCCTCATTATCAGAAGCTTGTATATGGGATTTATATGACCACGAAGAAGGTTGCTCATTATTTCTCTGATCATTCCATTACAGTCGTCAGCGACGCCCCATTATCAGAGATTCTGCACAACAGAGATGCAACTGGTCGAGTGGCAAAATGGGCGATTGAACTCCTTCCCCTTGATATCAAGTTTGAGGCAAAGAAAGCCATCAAGTCCCAAGCTGTAGCAGATTTCATCGCCGAGTGGATTGAACAACAGCTACCGACTCAAGTTCACTCGGAGCACTGGATCATGTTCTTTGATGGTTCAAAGATGCTAAATGGTTCCGGTGCTGGGGTAGTGTTGGTTTCCCCCCGAGGAGATAAGCTCAGATATGTGCTCCAGATCCACTTTGATTCCTCCAACAATGAAGCAGAATACGAAGCACTTTTGTATGGGTTGCGTATGGCCATTTCACTCGGCGTCTGTCGCCTTATGGTTTATGGCGACTCAGATTTGGTGGTCAATCAGGTGATGAAGGAGTGGGACGTCAGAAGCCCAGCCATGAATGGTTACTGCAATGCAGTGAGAAAGCTTGAGAAGAAATTTGAGGGGTTAGAGCTCCATCATATACCCCGACTGAAAAATCAAGCGGCTGATGATTTGGCAAAGATAGGTTCCAAGAGAGAAGCCATTCCTAGTAATGTGTTTTTGGAACATATCCATACTCCATCAATTCAAGAGGATCCTTTCACCGAAGAAGCTCCACAGCCAAAAAGTGTCACAGATCCGACTGAAGTTGAAGTTCCAGCGGTGCTCGACCTGATCATGGAAGCTTTGGTCATCACTCCTGGCTGGACAGAGCCGTACATCGTGTATATCCTAAAGAAAGATCTCCCAGAGAATGAAGAAGAGGCTCGACAGATCGCCCGTCGATCCAAAGCCTTTACTGTGATAAAGGGACAGTTGTACAGAGAAAGCGCGACTGGAGTCGGTCAAAAATGTATAACGCCAGAAGAAGGTCGGATCATCCTTGACGATATCCACTCGGGGACCTGTGGTCATCACGCGTCCTCTCAGACCATTGTGGCTAAAGCATACCGAGCGGGATTTTACTAGCCAAGAGCAAACGAAATAACAAAGGAAATAGTCGACAAGTGCGAAGGATGTCAATTTTATTCCAATATGTCACACAAGCCCGCCTCAGCCTTGAAGACCATTCCACTCATCTGGCCCTTCGCTGTGTGGGGATTGGATATGGTTGGACCACTGAGAACAGGCAGGAGCAGCTTCACCTATGTGCTGGTAGCAGTCGACAAGTTCACTAGGTGGATTAAGGCTAAACCTATCGAGAATCTTGATGCCGGCACTGCTGTTAGCTTCATCAGGGAGTTGATATTCAGATATGGAGTTCCACATAGCATCATCACTGATAATGGGTCAAACTTCGATTCCGATGAATTCAGAGCCTTTTGCGCCTCTCAAGGCACACGAGTCGACTACGCTTCAGTCGCTCACCCCCAGTCGAATGGTCAAGCAGAAAGAGCAAATGGTCTAATTCTCAAAGGACTGAAACCCCGGTTGATGCGTGATCTTAAGCATGCAGCAGGAGCGTGGGTCGACGAACTTCCTTCAGTTCTTTGGGGATTGAGGACCACTCCTAACCGGTCGACTGGGAGAACTCCATTCTTTCTGGTTTATGGAGCTGAAGTAGTTTTGCCGAGTGACCTGCTTCACAATGCACCCCGAGTCGAACTCTACACTGAAGATGAAGCAGAGCAAGCCCGGCAAGACGCAGTCGACCTTCTAGAAGAAGAAAGAGAGATGGACATGGTCCGATCGTCTATCTATCAGCAGGACCTGCGTCGATTTCATGCCAGAAACGTGAAGACTCGAGCCTTCCAACAAGGAGATTTGGTTCTCCGAGTGGATCAGCAGAAGCCACACAAGCTTGCTCCTACTTGGGAAGGTCCCTTCATCGTCACCAAAGTCCTCCACAATGGAGCATACCGTCTTTACAATGTCGGTCACCAGATCGATGAGCCTCAAGCTTGGAACACGAAGCTGCTCCGCCCCTTTTATACTTAAGTATTCACTCAGATGAGATGTAATAAAAGTACTCATGTAGTTAATTTATCAAAGACAAGAGTGTTATAATTTTCCCCAATGATCGTTGTTACTTTTGTTTACATGAGAAATCCCCCAGTGGGTGGCTTAGCTATGAATCCATTTCACCTAAGTTTGTAAAAAAAATCCTTGCTGAGTGCTGAGCCAGCCTCCCACTCGGGGGCTTAGCTGCGAATCCATTTCGCCTAAGTTTGTAAAAAACTCCTTGCCGAGTGGTGAGCCAGCCTCCCACTCGGGGGCTTAGCTGCGAACCCGTTTCGCCTAAGTACTTTAAAATCCTACCAAGTGGTGAGTCAGCCTCCCAATTGGAGGCTTAGCTGCAGTCCAAGTACTCGCCTAAGTGTTTAAAATCCTACCAAGTGGTGAGACAGCCTCGCACTCGGAGGCTTAGCTGCAATCCAAGTACTCGCCTAAGTGTTTGAAATCCTACCGAGTGATGAGCCAGTCTCTCACTCGGAGGCTTAGCTGCAGTTCAGTACTTGCCTAAGTATTTAATACAATGTGCGCTCCGCAAGGAGGACGAGGTGTAGGTCGACTTCTACCTTCTCCTTCTGAGCTACGCCACAAATACAATGTGCGCTCCGCAAGGAGGACGAGGTGCAGGTCGACTGCTACCTTCTCCTTCCGAGCTACGCCACAAATACAATGTGCGCTCCTCAAGGAGGACGAGGTGCAGGTCGACTGCTACCTTCTCCTTCCGAGCTACGCCACAAATACAATGTGCGATCCGCAAGGAGGACGAGGTGTAGGTCGACTGCTACCTTCTCCTTCCGAGCTACGCCACAAATACAATGTGCGCTCCACAAGGAGGACGAGGTGCAGGTCGACTGCTACCTTCTCCTTCCGAGCTACGCCACAAATACAATGTACGCTCGGCAAAGAGGACGAGGTGCAGGTCGACTGTTACCTTCTCCTTCGGAGCTACGCCACAAAAAATCCTACCGAGTGGAGAGCAAACCTACCACTCGGGGGCTTAGCTGCAGCCCAGTGCTCGCCTAAGTATCTGAAAATCCGACCGAGTGGAGAGCAAACCTCCCACTCGGGGGCTTAGCTGCAGCCCAATGCTCGCCTAAGTATCTGAAAATCCAACCGAGTGGAGAGCAAACCTCCCACTCGGGGGCTTAGCTAAAGCCCAGTGCTCGCCTAAGTATCTGAAAATCCTACCGAGTGGAGAGCAAACTCCCACTCGGGGGCTTAGTTGCAGCCCAGTGCTCGCCTAAGTATCTGAAAATCCTACCGAGTGGAGAGCAAACCTCCCACTCGGGGGCTTAGCTGCAGCCCAGTGCTTGCCTAAGTATCTGAAAATCCTACCGAGTGGAGAGCAAACCTCCCACTCGGGGGCTTAGCTGCAACCCAGTGCTCGCCTAAGTATCTGAAAACCCTACCGAGTGGAGAGCAAACCTCCCACTTGGGGGCTTAGCTGCAGCCCAGTGCTCGCCTAAGTACTTAATCTATTCCGCTCTACAAGGATGACGAGGCACAGGTCGATTGTGACCTTCTCCCTCTGAGCTACGCCACAAATACAATGTGCACTCCATCTGTGCCCCATCCTTACCTGCCAAAAAGCGGTGAAGTGCAGGTCGACTGGGCTTACCACCTCAGAGCTGCGTCTCAAGCATTAAAATATATTCCGAGTAAAGAAGAAAATTTGCTCGAAGGCAAATGCAAGCATATTCAACGATAAGCAAAGTTCAGATAACGGATTCAGAAGTGCGCAGGCGTCAAGCCTGTGAAAGTTTATCGGTTACAAAAACCACTCTGCATACCGAGGCAAATTTAAGGTGAAGCATAAAAGTTTTTTACTCCTCAGGTGGAGGACTGGAGGGCGCGACAAACTGGTCTAGGTCGATTCCATCAGCAATCCGAGTGGCAGCAGCAATGAAGGTCTCCATGAAAGATTGGAAGTCATGCTTCTTGGTATTATCCACTCTGATGGACGCCAGCTTGTCCTCTCGAGCATCCTTGCTATGAACACGTACCAGGGACAGAGCAATGTCAGCACCACACCTGGCGGAGGACTTCTTCCATTCCTGCACTTGACTTGGAATGTCATTTAGTCGAGTCATTAAAGACTCGAGGTCATTGTGAAGCGTCTCTCTTGGCCAGAGTGTCATGTCAATCCGCGACACCGCAACCTTCAGTCGAGCGAGGTAGTTAACCACTCCAGCAATGCAAGACTCTAGTCGGAACACGTTAATAGCAGCTTCGTCCTTCACTGGAGAGTTAATGGGGTCCAAGTTTGGCTCCAGTCGACTGGTCTCCTCCTCAAAGTTTTGACAGAACTCTGTAAGCACAGTTTGAAGTTAAGCCAACAGTTCTATGATGAGTCGACGATAACAAGTCAGTCGGATAGAAAAGATTACCTTCAAGCATGAGGAATAACTTCTTGGCGAGCCCTTCCAGATAAGACTCCAGATCATTCTTCTTCCCCGTCAATTTGCTAGCCTTGTCACTCAGGGCTATCTTGTCATTCTTCAGACGACTGACCTCCTTGTTGGCCGCGTCGAGAGCAGCTTTCAGATTGGTATTCTCCTCTTCAAGTTTGCCGACTAAAGCCAGCTTTTCTTCTACGAGCTTCGTCTTGTCCGAAGCCGCTTTCTGCGCCTCGGCGAGGTCAAGGTCCTTCTTCTTCAGAGCCTCCTTCAGTTTATATGCAAAGTGACAGTGGGATCAGACTCAGGAATGAACAAAAAATAAAGGCAGTCATCAAGATTCTCACCAAACATACCTTTTGCCTCCTCCTTCGCCTTCGTGAAGTTCTCCTGGGCAAGCTTCAAGTCAAGTTCGAGCTGGATATGTTTGTTCTCCAACTCAGTATAATGAGCCACAAGCTCGCAAGATTTCTGCGAAAGATCAGTCGACAGACATCAAAGATAGGTCACTTCCGAGTGACTAAGAGAAAAAATCGTAGCATTTCTAAGACTACAGTCGAATCAAAATATTCAACTATAGTATCGGGGACTACACCCAGTGGGTGCACTCAGCGTGCCCCCACTGGTTCTACCAACTCGGTTCGATCAGTCGGCCAAAAGAGACAAAAAGGTTATCATCCTAAATCATAGCTAACTGCCAGCAGTCAACCACAGTATCATCACGATCGAAAAGAAGAGAAATGTTCTTCAGACCATAGTCGACTGCCAGCAGTCGACCATGGTCTCGGGGACTACACCCAGTGGGTGCAGTCAGCGTGCCCCCACTGGTTCCATGGTTCCATTTGACCAGACCGAGTGGAGAAAATAAAGTGAAAAAGTTCAAAGTATAAAGACTATAGTCGACTGCCAGCAGTCCACCATAGTCTCGGGGACTACACCCAGTGGGTGCACTCAGCGTGCCCCCACCAATCCAAAAATTTAATCGACACACCCAGTGGGTGTACAGATACTAAGATCTTCAGAAAGAAAAGCTTTTAGGTACCATATCCTAACAGAACAAACGGTGATCAACTAACCTGGACATTGCTCTGAAGGGCTGAGCTTGCGTCATAAGCTGCTTGGCTGGCGTCTCGAATCGCCTTCACCTGCTCCATCATGACCCCCGCCTGGCGTATAGCTTCCTTAGCAGCACCTGCTTGGTCCTCTGGGACGTGGTGTGTGGCGAAAAGGGAAGGCGGATCAGCACTCGACGGCGAAGGGCGAGCACTCGTCAGCGCCACAGCAAAGGATACGGTAGTCCAAGTGACGTTGCTTCCCTAAGGAGCCAGCGTTTTAGCTGCTGATACAACCTGAGTAGTCTTGCCAACAAGCGCTTTCTTGTTCCTCCTCTGCCTCAGTGGCTCCTCATCGTCGTCATCAGGGAGTTCAATGGCAGGAGGTGGGGCTACAGGAAAGATTCAAAGCTAAAATCAAGAGATCCAATCGACCAAAAGCGAAACTACAGAGATCATACCAGGGTTGGAAGTGGCAGCATCTTCCATTTCCTTGTCCTCATTCCTGACTGAGGTTTCAGAGGTAGCAGCACTGCAGATTCCAGAAATCACTCGGTTAGCCAACGAGTCAATCAAGAGTTTATTCATGCCAAACAAGAAAACACAAGTCCTGTTATTACCCGGAAATAGTGGGAATCACCATCCTCATCTTTGGCAGGGCCTTCGTCGGCTTTGATGATGCCGCTCAGAGTTGCTTCGGCGCTTTCTCAGTCGGCACCGGAGAGGTCGTCCGAGGGCGTTTCGTCGACTGTCCAATAGGCACAGTCGCTTTGCCACGCTCGACTACAGGGTCATGGGCGAGCTTGGATCACCTTTCAGTGCGGGGAGGGATGATTTCCTCCTCCTCTTCCTCCTCCTCCTCTTCACCAGAGCCGTCGTCTTCTTCATCCTCCTCACCATCAGATTGCCACTCCTCCTGACTTTCACCTCCACTCCCTTCCTCCTCTTTGATCTGTTCTTGCACCCCGTTGGGCATCGAGTACATTTCAGTAGTGGCCTAGAAGTCAACAAACAAGACAAAAAGTCAGTCGACTAAATTCTAGCAAAACAGAATGAAGGAAGCAGGATCACAGTCGGAGATTCATAATTGGACCTTGTCTGGCTCGTATGATTGGTCGAGTGGAGGGATCCTCCTGGCTCCTCGAGGGTTGTCCTTGTTCCCTGTGATGGCAGTCATCCACCTCTCCAGTGTGGCGTCCTCGACCTCCTCCGGGTGGACCCGAGTGGTGTCTTCAGTACCAGAATACATCCACATCGGATGGTCTCTATATTGAAGCAGTTGGATACGTCGTTGAAGAAAAACCTCCAAAATATCCATGCCAGTCACCCCGTCACGGATGAGCTGGAATACATGCTCGACCAGCACCTTGACCTGAGCCTTCTCCTCCGGGACCACCTTCAGAGAGGATGGCTTGCTCACTCGATACATGGAGAAAGGAGGGAGTCCAGTCGACTGCCCTGGCGTCGGCTGGTCTTGGCAGTAGAACCAGGTCGACTGCCACCCTCGGACCGACTCAGGAAGGACCATGGCTGGAAAAGCACTTTTACTCCTCATTTGAACCCCAAGACCCCCACACATCTGAATTACTTGGGTTTTCTCGTCACTCGGATTGGCCTTTTTCACCGTCTGGGAGCGACAGATGAAAATGTGTTTGAAAAGGCCCCAATGGGGTCGACAACCTAAGAAATTCTCGCACAAGGACACGAAAGCTGCGAGATATACTATGGAGTTGGGTGTGAAGTGGTGGAGTTGTGCCCCAAAGAAGTTCAGAAATCCCCGAAAGAAAGGGTGGGGTGGCAAAGAAAATCCGCGGTCAACATGGGTGGCCAAGAGGACACACTCACCCTCCTGAGGCTGCGGCTGCCACTCCTTCCCCAGGAGCCTCGCTGATCCATGGGGGATCAGTCCTTCGTTGGCCAGGTCGTCGAGATCCTTCTGGCGGAAGGTCAAGCGCATCCAATCGCCTTGGATCCAGCCCTGCGGCAGACCGGCCCGCGACGAGGATCCACCCCGACTGGTCGCCCTTCCCTTCGCCTTCACCGTCGCCTTCTTCGCCCGCTCCAAAGCTGCCGTCTTCTCCTTCACCATCGTCGCCAGCGAAGCACGCACAGAGCAGCGGCGCTGGGATGGTGGTGAGCGCAGCAGATGAATCTGAGGAAGAGGGAGAGGAAAATGAGGGCGCACTATTCAAAAAACCCCGCCCGGCACCTTATATGGGGTTACTTCGGAGTGGCTGACTGGTAGGCCCGGACGAAAAAGGTGGCATGAAGATCGAGGCGTTCCTGCCCTATCCCATCCGAGTACCGTGGCCTCCTCCTCCTCGCACGCTTCCCGAAATTCAGATCCCGCTAAATCCGCAAACAGCAGAGCAACTTCTCAAACTGAAGATTTCCTCCGATCCGTCGCTCGGAGAACTCCAAGTACAGAAAAGTCACTTGATAGATACAAAGAATGGATCAAGGCGACTGAAGAAGAAGTTGGTGCCGTCACCTAAAGTCATTGATCCAGAACAAGACATACTCATAGCACGAAAAATGGGTCGGAAGAATTCTCAACTCCTTCCTCACTCAAACCTCGATCCATTCGGGGGCTAATGATGAAGCCATGTACCTAGGGTCGGGTCATTGACCTGTCCAAGGTACCCTCCCCAAGGACATCTCTAGAAGAAACTACCTTTCAGTCGACCTGGAAGGATTCCACTCGACGGACTCGAAGACACTCGACCATGAAGCCACTCACTCGACCACCAGGAGATCTAGAGTCACTCTGCACACAAACGGTCTATCATTAAGTAGTCTTTATGGTCATGATAGCACTTTATGTATGGCGTTACCAGTAATGCCAGGCCTTAATGTACTTTAAACCCTGCATAACTGAGGGCAGGAGGGGTCTGGCAGACTCTATATAAGCCACCCCCTCCTCAGTGTAAGGGGTTCGCACCCCTATAACTCATAAGCATATAATCCAGTCGACCGCCTCCGGGCTCCGAGACGTAGCGCTGTTACTTCCTCCGAGAAGGGCCTGAACTCATAAATCTCTTGCGTATACGACTACTCCATAGCTAGGATCTTGCCTCTCCATACCTATCCCCCTATTCTACTGTCAGGTTTAGTACCACGACGCATTCCATATCTTACGTAGGTGTGCCACTGCGTGCTATAAATACTGCGCCTCCCACGTCATTCGGAAGAACGCTCACGTTCATCGCTATCTCCTCCCCCTCCCTCTCACGTCGACCATCATGGCATCGCCCCTCCCGAGCCCTAGGCGCCATTTGCTGCACTGTCCGGACGGTAATGCATCGCCGTTCCGTTCCTCGCCGCCACTAGTTTAGGAGGACGCGTTGGCGTTCCACTCCTCGTCGCGACGCGTCAAGTTGGACGCGTCGGCGTTCCCAATCTCGCCAGCACGCACGTCGGAGGACGCGTCGGCTCCCTGCTACGAGGAGAACGCCGCGCTGCCCGCCGAGCCCCCCAGCCTTGAGGAGCTTTGGAAAGAAATGGATGTCGCCATGTGGGAGGCTTTGCCGCCGGCAAAGCACGCCAAAATAGAGGCGGAGAAGAAGGTCGAGGAAGAGAAGCGCGCCGCGGGGCAAGCTGCCTGGCAGGTCTATGTCGTGTCTGAGAGAGTCAGGCAATTGGCTCTTTGGCAGAAGGCTCATGCAAGGGCCGTGAGGGTGGAGGAGGACGCCCGTGCCAAAGCCCTGAGTGCAGTCGGGCCCAAGGGCCTCATCTACGCTTGGCGGTATGTGGACCGGGTGCACGCTTCCAGCAAGGAGGAGTACCTGCTGGCGCCGGATCACCACACCGGTGAGATCGTGCTCGCCCGCTGGCAAGCCGCCAATCAGCACCTCGCGAGTTGCGAGGCTGAGGAAGAGGCGTTGTGTTGGTGCTTTGGGAAACGGCCGCGCACCAGGGCACTCATGGCGCACCGCAAGCGCTCCTTCGAGCACCGTGGCTTTTAGTAGGAGTATAATTTAGTTTCATAAGGTGATCTCATTAGTTATGGGACACAAATGATAAATCCCGAACATTCGGGAATTATTAGCATCCTTAATTAAGTTTGTAAGAGGGAAAGTTTGGAAACCTTGTGTACCCTTACACATTTTGTAAGTAGGTTCATATAGCACAAACTTTACTACCATATACTATCACACTACACGTCTCTCTCTATATATGCTTGCAGACTGTGCTACTCCCTCCGTCCAGGTGAATAAGTCATCTTTGGTTGTGCACCGTGACCAAGAAGGAGGGGAGACTTTATACACCTAGACGGAGGGAGTACTACTATTACTTACGTACATGCAAATGCACGTTTTAACATTACGATGCGGTTTTTGTAAAAGTAGAAAAACAGCACTAGTCAAGCTTGTGAAACGATTCAATGCAAAACAAATGCAAAAATACTCGTTTGATTGTTTACTTTTAGCTTCCTTCTCCGTGGTTATTTCTATGTCGTACTTTGTACGGAGTATCTCACTGGTCGGAAAGGCATGCAAATTCTCAAACCGCTTCCTACACCCTGTATCGAATTTTTTGCCTAACAAGTTGTGCCGTGCAATTGGAATTCCAACTTGAGTACTAGTACTACTAGTAGGAGTACCAGGGGCCAGTTCGTTAGGCTTCTAGATTAGTAGTAATCCCATTACTACTAGCTCCATCCTGGTTTATTGGTCCCCATTGTAATCCGTGTCAAATTTTGATCAAAAATTTAACTAACGAAATGTTTGTGTATGTCACATGCACTAACATTTTATCAGTTAAATCTTTGGTCAAAATTTACCACCAATTACAATGGTGACGAACAAACCAGGACGGGGGTACTAGTAGTAGTTTAGAAGACCAAATAAATGAGTGAGGCGCCTTAATGTTACTCTCCACTGTGACTAGTCTTATGGGAAAAGCTGGGGAAGAGACGGCTTATTTTTTAAGCCGCCAAAAGAACTGGCCCTAGGAGTAGTAGCCAGGGATACTAGGAGTAGTAGCTAGGGATCGAGTGTGTGAGATGAACCGGAGAAAGTAAATGTACAGATATGAAATGCAAAAAAGACGGAGGGATGTGATGGTTGCTTGTCCGTTTATTTTACCAGGCCACTTATTACTGGCAGTGGTTGGGTTTTGTGATATGAAGGCTTTACTATTGCGCCACGAGCGGGGTGAGACTCCCGTGTAGCACTGCCCTCTACACTTGTACTACATCGGTCGTGGTTTATTAGTCCCCCATTGAATTTGACTAAAGATTTAACTGACAAAATGTAAGTGCATGTCAACAAAAACTATATCATTGCATTCGTATTTGAACATAGTTTTCAATGATATAATTTTAGGTGACATGCATCGGCATTTATCGTACTATATATAATGTCAGTTCAATTTTTGGTCATACTAATCTATAGTAGTAAGGTGCCCGTGTGTTGCACGGAAGAGTGAAATGCATTGATCGGGGAGTTGTTTATTTTGACAAAGGATGTGGGGGTCATCTCTTGTGTAACGGGTATCGATAGGTTTCTTCGAATATTATTTAATCTCTAGAGCTCACAAACATCCGGGTGAAATAGATAAAAAGGTATCTTTTGCAAACAAAAGTGTTCAACTGTTCAACCTGCATCCAAAACTTTTGAAGAAATAACACTTATTGTGCTTTGCAAGAAATGATCTTTAAGAATTAGTTTTAGAGTATCGATTGTTATACATGTTGACTACAGATGACATGGCACTTTCTTGTAGTCAATAGTTGGCTATACTATTAAGTATTAACCATGCCCTTATACACCTAGACGGATGGATTAAATCAGGATGACTTGGAAGGGGCAGAGGAGATGTAAGAAATGGTTCATAGTAAGTCTTTCATCGGTACTGTATTAAAAGTTCATACATGGAAGATTCTAGACTAAACCATAAACGGATACACTTTTATTCATGCACGATACTCCAATAGAGCAAGATCATGCATGGAAGTCTCCACATGCTTAAACAGCGGATTACATTGAGCAAAGACTAATGATCAACATTTAACTTGATAATGCGTATGTCCAGGTGAACCTCCTTGGAGTCCCCGTGCACCGCGTTGGGGGGTAAATAAGACCATGCGTTTTCCATGTCCACATCGGCGGGAAGGTCCCAGCTCGGCAGAGTCCAAGTCAGTTTGATGTAGTCGGTGTCGCCGCCCACGTAACTCGGAGGGGTAGTAACAGTGAGCACGCACTCGTACATCGGCCTCGTGTTAGTGTCAGCGTCAGCGGCATCGCCCCTGACACACACTACAGAGACGGGTCGGCGGCCTGCACGGGCCTCACCGGTGCCCACGATCAAGAGGAAGACACTGCTGTCCTCCTCCGAGACTAGCAGGTGGCGGTGATCCTCCAGCGACTCCGGCATGGTGAACGGGTAGCACATCTCGTACTTGATGTTCTCCGCCAAGGGCCAATAGTGATCGTTGCACGCATCCGTGAGGTGATGCACGATGTCCGCCAGCGAGCCCCAAAACGGCATCGGGCACTCATAGCAGTAGACGAAGGGCTCCTTGGAGGCATCGACCAGGTCGTCCATGAAACGGGAGTGGCTGTAGGGGACGTTGCGCCAATTGAATATATTAACAAGTTACTATGAGATTTAATCTGAATAAGCACAAAATAAATCATGATGGCTATAATAGAGATGAAACTAATCATGTGGACTAGCATAGTAGTAGGATACAGAGTAGAAACATGAATCCTACCACGATTTCCAACAGGAAGGACAGAAACACATACGGTGCAACAGGAGAAGCACCGTTGGCGTTGAGGTTGTTGCCCATGTCGTTGAGGAAGAGGTTGCTGAGGTCGGGGAAGAAGTCATCGTCGGTGAAGTCGTGGCTGCCAGCAGTCGCGAGAGTGCGCTCCCCAAATTTCAACAGCACCCGCCGAATGGAGCGCATGAGGGAGTGGCTGTAGGGGACGGTGCGGCCGCCGAATGGAGCGCAAGAGCAGCACACGAAGCAGTAGATGGTGCTCCTCCCTAAGTCTCTATCTCTACTCTTATCTCCATCTCTACTACTCTTCTTTGTTTTTTATAACAAATCGAATATTACTGTGTCGTCCGCTACACGTCCAGCTGAACACGCCTCCTCGCCTCCATCATCACCAACTGAGTCTTTTATAGGAGTAGGAGTAGAGAAAAAACCGAGTTGGTGATGATGGCGTGCCGTGCAATGCACGGGCATCTTGCTATTTTTTATCATATAATTCCAAACACCACGTAGACACGATCTTTGACCATTTTACAACTATGTTAGTATCATTGTTAGTGGTCAGCCGGTGCAAGTTATAGCCCCGGGTGTTTTAACCTTTTTTTAGTAATGATTTCTGGCGATTGTTCGGCACGATCTTGATCCTGGCGAATCCCACGTAACCGTTAGATTTCCATCTGACGGTGACCTGTTTTTAAGCCATAGTATTTTACAAAACTGCCACCCTTACGTACGTAATGTAACTGCGTCACGGGCGTTTGCAACTGCCATGTCTCCCAGTGAACGTTTGCTGGGGATTGGAGTTAGCATCGATGGCGGTTCATAGTCATTCCACACTCGGGCATTGAAGTTTGTAACTATTTTAGATTAGAATATACTACTCCTCCAGTGCTAGTAGTAGAGCAGAGTCCTACTCTACTACTCTACTCAAGCAAGTTAGGGCATAGTAGCAGGTACTGTAGGGAGTACCAGTACTGTGATCACTCAAGCAAGTTGTCTGGCATCGATATGATCCTACACTGCTGGTAGGTATCTCGTAAGTCAAGCGGCGTGCTGTAGTCATCATCACCTGTCCACTTCCCGCAGCACATATTCACTTCTCCATCTTTGTTCGCACATAATCTCGTCCAATCTTCCATCCCTGCTAAGGCGCCTCCCCCCCTCGTCCGAAACCCAAGCACTAACAATGGTAGAACCGAGCAGCGTCAGCTGAAAGAGTGGCTAGAATTCTCTCCCCATAGAGGTAATCAAGCTCATTGTTTCGCGTATCGACAATCTCAGTACCATGCTGCTCGCCGCGTGCTCGTTGGGGTTGTACCGTTTACTCAAAGCCCTCAGGCCGTAGCTTTTTAAGCCAGCTCCTTGCTTGTTGATGCCGCCTAATCTTCAGAAACGGCATGTCACATAGCATAACGATCATAGGGTGGCGAGCATCAACCCCCTTGACTGCGATCCGATCCCCGTCACCCTCAACTACATTAACGGTATGTACTGGGTCGGCACGAACATGTCTTGGATGGTGCTTGTCGACGGTTGCAGCAGCTGGATGCTCGTGGAGGTCTACACCCGGTGATTGATCCCCCTTCCTTTGATTAACACTGCAATGCTTTGGCACCACGGCCCAGAATACTCAGAATCTTACAGTAGCCAACATGATACCAAGTTTGATTTGCTCAAGGTTGTAATCTTCCAAGTGCCCGCAAGATCTGCGAATTATAAAGACTTCAGGCTAATTACGTTCTTCAACCGCGGTCTCGCCTATCTGACGGGTCACTATGGTAAGTGGATAAATCTGCACGTCCATCGCAGGATCATACATCCTCCATGGTCCTCTGATGCCATTGAACACAAGGGCTTCATTTACACTGTCGACTCCTTCTATGGCTGGACGTATTGCTGGCCTACTCCAGTCATCGCTACAAACGGCTGTTACAGCAGTATGTTACTTTCCTATGATATCATGATGGCTTGCTTATATTACTGTCAACATTTACTGAAAAAAAATTCATGCTCATAACATGTTGTTCTTAAGATTGACTACATCAAGAGCCTTTTTTATTTGACTCCAACTTGATATGATGTTGTAGGCCGCCTAGTGTCCCTACCCTTCCTAATCCTAGAACCTTTCAAAGAAAAGCGCCATGGCAGTTGCAGGTGGTTCCTGGCTCGATCAGACAATGGCGAACGATTGATGATCGTTCGCACGTAGCGGACATGTTGTTTCGCGGAATACAATCACAGTCACTGCAAGGTCTTTGAGCGGGATCCCAGCTTCTCTGGGCCTTCAGGAATGTTTAACTGGAGGCTGGTAAGTAGCCTTGGTACACGCTCTCTATTTGTCAGACGGAATTATCTGATTAACCAGGAGATAACCGACCGCAAGGCTCATGATGGCAGCGTGGTTTCGTTCATCAGGCAAAACTATGTGTAAACAGCATACCATGCGTATCTTCATGCACCATACCCTGATATGTGACGGCACGCTCTGCAGCCCAAAGTAGGAGAGAGGGTCGCAAATATCAGACTTCGACCTGCTGGCTGGAATTTCCCCCATCAGGCACCCATCTGGTTCGAGCCGCCAGCCAATCTCCACAGCTTAATAAATAGTAACGTCTAACTGAGCGAGTTAGTTAGATGTGTACACTTGGTGTAGTAGGATCTTTATTTAGTTTGATGCATACACTTGTTCTTTTTTGGTAGCCCTTTTGTAGTAATGGCTGATGATCGGTTTGGAAGAGAGAGCTGCGTCTTCACTCTTCTGGCCTGCTTACTGCTTCTGTTGCACCCCCAGCCCTGGTTGCTACTGCTGCTGTTTTCAATGTACAATCAGTAATATATTTTGTCTATTGGTTGAATAAATGTGTTGTTAGAACGACAAACACAATGCTTTGGAATTCGTTGCACGGTTCGACCCTTAGTGCCCTGTACCGTACGTAACGCATACTATTTTTCGTACGGAACACATTTTACACTTGTTGATAACATGCAGCCCACTGATGAAGGCCCGGTAGAGAAGCCCATAATTAACTGGAAGGGAGGCTCTCACATGAATTCGACCTAGGCACATGCTCATGGTCCCCTAAACATAAATAAGTAAATAAATAAATAAAGCTAAGTGCTCATGCACCAGTTCTTTAAATTCATGATTTAACAGGAGGATATTATTTCCTATGATAGTGTCGTTACATTCAGTCGATATTATTCTTAGGCAAAGATAGCGACCAATATTCTTTCTCCCAACATTTTCTTCCTACAGCCAGTGGACCCATGCAAATCGTAGTCAATGTCGTAAATAGTACCGGCCCATTTTTATTTTTCAATAAGAATCTCCAACCCTACCCAGCACGTTGGCAACAGCACTTTATCCTCCGCCTTGGTGTGCTTGTCGTGGCGCCACCGTCTGACCCTCTCAACATAGTGTTTTTGAAACGGTCCCTGTCAACATAGTGAATCGGGAGAGAACTGTAGTTGTGAGTATGATAGTATGGACCCACCAGGTCCACTCCCGAACACAAGCAAGCGCCTCTTTTACTACTCAGATGCACCCCTTGTTTTTTTACTCTAATCCACCCTGCTAATATCTGGGACCCGCATCATTTTCAACGTATAGTCAATTAACGACAGAATTGCACAACTTTTTTTGAGTAGTAATTCAGAGGAGTAGGCTATAAACTGGGTTGTGCGGTCTTTGTGGCCCGTCTAACAACATGACCAGCCCAGCACGTTTTTCTTTGGGAAAATAGGTAGCCCAGTATACCTTTTTGAAGAATACCCAAGCTAGGCCTATTTGTTTTCTCTTACTTACTGGGCTGCAAATCTTTCAAGATGAGGAGGGATGCATTCTGGCCTGGCCAAAGAGTATGGTCAGTGTCTGTTAAAAGTAATATCAAAGGGGTTGAAAATTCCAGAAAAATATCAAATGGGATATTAGTTTCTTTTTTTGTTTTTGTTCTTCACTGATATTTTATAGTATCTCATTGGATTTAACATGACATAGCACTAATTTATTTTTAAATTTGTTTTAGTATGGCTACTAAGTTTTGGATTAAGAATATTTTGTTCCCCAGCAAAAATTTGCGAATTTTCAAAATTTCACACATATTGAGTTAATTTTTTTAACCCTGGTACTGACCAGAAAATGGGCAGCAATTCTAGAAACGGAAAACGAGCTGCAATAAATTCCATATGAATTAGAAAATGAGTAGAAATTATAAAAATAATAGCAAATGGGATGTACACGCCACAGATTTCGAGGCTGACTTGTTTACGCAAGGCTTTGTCAGTCAACACATGATTCTAGCAGCAGTGACTATTGGATGTCCATCCAACGGCCGACGTGCTTCTTCAATCTCTAATCTTCCTGCTCAAGCCGCCTAAACTAGCGCTAGCGGGACTGCCTGCTCCCTCCTCTTGTGGCCCGCTGTGATGCCGCGCATGCTTCCCCGGCCCATCATACTCCCTCCGCTGGCCTGGCCGCATGCAATCAACTGCCTCCTTATTACACGAAAAAAATGATTCCTCCCACTGACATCTGGGGCGCACCGGTTGGGAGGCTGACCTATGGGCCTAGTAAGTTGACACGTACGCAAGGCTTGTCAACTTAGTCAACAAATGATTCTAGCAGCAATAACCGTTGGATTTGAATTGAACGGTCCTGCTGCTTCTTCAAGTGTTGCTCTTCTTGCACCGGCCACCCAAACCAGCGCCGGCGAGACCGCCTGCTCCTGCCTCCAGTGGCCGACTGTGCTGCCGTTGAGTCCTCACCGCCCCCTCCTACTCCCACCGCTAGCCAGACCCTGCGGCGACGGCAGCCTCACACCATAGCCGAACCAGTGAACCCTCGTACTCCTCTCACCTTGGGCATCCACTGCCGCGTCTTCCCTGGCTCCGCGTCATACCCTTCCTAGGTCTCGCCGTCGTCCATCACTCTGGTGCTCTTGGCGCGGTGTGGTCAACATGGTCATGGAACAACTTCCATCGGACGTGGACTGTACGTGGAGAGGCTGACAGTTGGGTCAACGGCCGCACACAAGGAAATGCCTCCTTATTAAACGCAAAATAATGATTCCTCCAGCTGACATCTGGGACCCATCAGAAGGGCCTCTGTATTTCGCAAAAAAATGTTCCCCCGCTGATAGGTCGGACCCACCAGCTATATCTTCGCATGCAAGGAAGTGCATCCTTATTACGCACAAAAATATGAATACCCCTGCTAGCTGGGACCCACCATAGTGTGTGGCTGACTTGTGGGCCTACTAAGTTGTCGGGGATGGAGGGCTTTGTCAACTTAGTCAATACTCCAGTGACCGTATGATGTCCATCCAACGGCCATAGTGCTTCTTCAACCTATGGTCTTCTTGCTCCAGCCGCCCAAAGTAGCACCGGTCGTGCCGCCTGCTCTTGCCTCCCGTGGTCGGTTGTAGTGTTGCGAAGGCCTCACCGCCCCTACTACTCCCACCGCTGGCCAGGCCATCCCTCCACTCACCCACACCCCCTGTTATTCTACGGCGGTGACAGCCTCACATCGCAGCCGAACCAGTGAACCCTCGTACTCCTCTCTGTGTGGGCATCCACTGCCGCGTCTTCCCCAGCTCCGTGTTGTCCCTTTCCTAGGCCTCGCCATTGTCCACCGCCTTGGTGCTCTCGGCGCGGCATGGTCAATGTGGTCAATGACCGACTTCCATCGTAAGAGTACTATACGTGGAGAGGCTGACAACTGGGTCCACGGCCGCCACAAGGAAGTGCCTCCTTATTACACGGAAAATAATGATTCCTCCACCTAACAGCAGGGACCCATCGGGCGGGCCACCATATTTTGCAAAAAAATGTTCCCCCCTAACTGCTGGGACCTACCAACTACATCTTCGCACGCAAGGAAGTCGTCCATATTATGGGCAAAAAAAGGATTCGCCCCCTGACTGTTGGAACCCACCAGCTACATCTTCGCACGCAAGGAAGTGCCTGACAGTCGGGACCCACCTGGTCAAAGCATGCGTAGCATTGTCATTCTGGTCACAAACGTGTATGTACATATGATCAGTCTGTCTGCAGGCCGCAGTGATGAACCATTGCCCTGTAAGGAAGGGCACGTGTCGTAGTAGGGCGCACACGTGTCGTAGTAGAGGCGCGCACATAGCATGTACACATATGTACAGCAGCCAGAGTGTAAGAAAGAAAATACGGCTACGTACGTACATACAGGCGGGGTCTCAAGCACGTACTAGCGCATATATATAGATGGTCAGGGCTTGTGTACATGGAGAGGCAACGGATGGCAGCAACTACGTCCTGTTCATCGGGCAGCGAACTGGCTAGGTCGGAACGGAGAAACATCGTCTTGTTCATCGGGAGCCAATCGGCTAGGTCGGAACGGAATGCGTCGTCATGTTCATAGGGAGCCAACCGGCTTGGATGGAACAACCGATGGAAACAAGGCCTGGCGTACCACAGAATGGAGGAAACGGCCTTGTGTTCGACCGGCCACAGTCGAAACGGGATCCTGTTCATAAGGAGGGGTCTGGCATACCGCAAAACGAAGGAAATAGACTTCTCTTCGACCTCCTACGGTCAAAACGGGGTCTTGTTGATCGGGAGGGGTGTGGCATACCGCAAAATGGAGGAAACAGACTTGTGTTGGAACGCTATGGTCGAAATAGGGTCATGTTCATCGGGAGGGGTGTGGCATACCGCAAAATGGGACTCCATGGGATACTGTTCATCTTCACCATCGACCTCCTCCAGCCTCCACAGGCTACTGTTCATCCACCGTCAACCTCCTCCAGCCTCCACCTGCGACTGTTCATCCACGGGCTCATATTCATCCAGCCTCCACTGCGCGCTCCTCCACTGGCTACTGTTCAACCAGCCCTCTCCATGGGGTCCTATTGAACCACCCCTCCACGGGCTACTATTCATCCATCCCTCCACCGGCTACTATTCAACCAGCCCTCCACGGGGTCCTGTTCATCCAGCCCTCCACAGGGTCCTGTTCATCCACCCCAATCGGCTCGATCGGGGTCTTGTTGATCCAGCGGCAACACCACGGGGTCCTACTCATCCAATCCCCACCGGGAACTGTTCATCCACCCCCCCCCAGCAAGGCTCACTATTCATCCAGAGGCAGCATCGATCGGCTTCAGTTAGTAGCAGTAGCGAAGGAATCGCTCGATCGCGTTCAGTTAACAGCCATCAATCGATCGCTCAGGTTCAGTAACGCGTAGCCTGCAGTGCAATCGCTCGGTTTCAGTTAGATCCCAACACCTCGCACTCACACCCGTACGTGTATGAGAGAAACGTGCATCGCTCGGCCCCCGACCACCCACCATAACCGGGAACTCCCCAATATTTTCCTCTCCCTCGCTTCTAACACGGTTTTTTCCGTCATGCATGCCCAAAGAATGTCATGCAGCTGCGTCTCCGGCCCGCCCAGGACGAAAAGCCCATTTTCTATCATGATTATTTGTCATAGAAGTATCATAAGCATGACAGAAAAAATCGTTCGGCCCAAAATGTCACGGATGTGTCTTTCTTTTGTAGTGCTTGTACCCCCTCCACACACACACACACACACACACACACACACACCCCAAATCCCCTACTCACACACATACACACCACCCCTCCCTCGCTCCAAACCAAGCTAGGTCGCCATCGCCGCCGCCGCGCCGCCTCCATCTTCAACCTCTGCCCATCTGCCCTTGCAGTTTACCCACGATATACATACCCTCGCCGCCCTGAGTTTCTTAGATGACGCCTGTGAAACGCCCCCTTTCCCAGAGATCCCGATCCATGATACGTCTCCGTCATATCTACTTTTCCAAACACTTTTGCCCTTGTTTTGGACTCTAACTTGCATGATTTGAATGGAACTAACCCGGACTGACACTGTTTTCAGCAGAACTGCCATGGTGTTATTTTTGTGCAGAAATATAAGTTCTCGGAAAGACCTTAAAATCCACGGAGCAACTTTTCAGGATTAATAAAAAATACTGGTGAAAGTATCAATGTCAGAGGGGCCACACACTGTCCACCAGGGTGGGGGGCGCCCCCCCTAGGGAGCGCCCCCTGCCTTGTGGGCACCCTGTACTTCCACCGACCTCAACTCCAACTCCATATATTTGCTTTCGCAGAGAAAAAATGACAGAGAAAGTTTCATCGCGTTTTACGATACAAAGCCGCCACCAAGCCCTAATCTCTCTCGGGAGGGCTGATCTGGAGTCCGCTCGGGGCTCCGGAGAGGGGGATTCATCGCCGTCGTCATCATCAACCATCCTCCATCACCAATTTCATGATGCTCACCTCCGTGCGTGAGTAATTCCATCGTAGGCTTGTTGGACGGTGATGGGTTGGATGAGATTTACCATGTAATCGAGTTAGTTTCGTTAGGGTTTGATCCCTAGTATCCACTATGTTCTGAGATTGATGTTGCTATGACTTTGCTGTGCTTAATGCTTGTCACTAGGTCCCGAGTGCCATTGAGGGAGTCCTGGACTAGGGGGTGTCCGGACATCCAGACTATCATCGTCCGCCGGACTCCAAGACTATGAAGATACAAGATTGAAGACTTTGTCCCATGTCCGGATGGGACTTTCCTTGGCGTGGAACGCAAGCTTGGCGATACGGATATGTAGATCTCCTACCATTGTAACCGACTCTGTGTAACCCTAGCCCTCTCCGATGTCTATATAAACCGGAGGGTTTTAGTCCGTAGGACACAACAACCATTACATCAATCATACCATAGGCTAGCTTCTAGGGTTTAGCCTCCTTGATCTCGTGGTAGATCCACTCTTGTACTACCCATATCATCAATATCAATCATGCAGGAGTAGGGTTTTACCTCCATCGAGAGGGCCCGAACCTGGGTAAAAACATCGTGTCCCTTGTCTCCTGTTACCATCCGCCTAGACGCACAGTTCGGGACCCCCTACCCGAGATCCGCCGGTTTTGACACCGACATTGTTGCTTTATTGAGAGTTCCTCTGTGTCGTCACCGACAGGCTCGATGGCTTCTTCAATCAACAACAACGCCGTCCAGGGTGAGACTTTTCTCCCCGAACAAATCTTCGTATTCGGCGGCTTCGCACTGCGGGCCAATTCACTTGGCCATCTGGAGCAGATCGAAAGCTACGCCCCTAGCCATCAGGTCAGGTTTGGAAGCCTAAACTTCACGGCCGACATTCGCGGGGACTTTATCTTCGACAGATTCGAGCCACAGCCGAGCGTGCCGCGCTGTCACGATGGGCATGATTTAGCTCTGCCGCCGGACAGTGCCTTGGTGGCCGCACACGAATCCGCTCCGGCCCTTAGTTTGGAGCCGATCACGCAGATCAAGGACCGGTGGCTGGACACCGCCTCGGGGGCTGCAACTTCCACGGTGATAGAGCCGAACACTGACCTTGTCCCTTATAGAGCCTGTGACTCCGAGGTGCCGGACTCGCTGCCAGACTCCGAACCTCCTGCTCCCCTGCCAATCGAATCCGATTGGGCGCCGATCATGGAGTTCACCGCCGCGGACATCTTTCAGCACTCACCCTTTGGCGATATCCTAGATTCGCTAAAGCATCTCTCTTTATCCGGAGAGCCCTGGCCGGACTATGGCCAGGATGATTGGGATGCGGTCGACGAAGAAATTCAAAGCCCACCCACCACCCACTTTGTAGCCACTATCGACGATCTAACCGACATGCTAGACTACGACTCCGAGGACATCGGCGGTATGGACGACGATGCCGGAGACGATCAAGAACCAGCGCCCACAGGGCACTGGAAGACCACCCCAACACATGACGTATATATGGTGGATACCCCAAAAGGAAGCGATAACGAGGAACAACGGGGCGCGGCAAAGGATAATCCCGCCGATAAACAACCAAAACGGCGACGCAAGCGCCGCCCTAAGCCCCGCCTCGACAAAAAAAAAGCATTCCTAATGACCTAGCAATAGAGCAGGGCAAACCAATGGACGACGAACATGCAACGAAGCAATCGTCCGAACAAGACGAATCGGATAATCAATCCATTCCCGGCGAAACCAACAATCCGGACGACCTCACGCCGGACACACCGCCGGAGCATAGGAACCTTCACAAAAGACTCGTCGCCACCGCAAGAAGCTTGAAGAAGGAAAAACGGAAGCTCAAAACAGCGGAAGACATACTCAGAATTAGGTGGAGCAAAGTACTCAAGACCGCAGACAAATATGGCAATGGCCATCAATCAAAGAGCTACCCGAAGCGCAAGCTGCTGCCAGAATTTGACGAGGAAGCCATAGAGCCACCACAGTCAAAAAATAAAGAAGCCGCCTAGCCGGATAGACGACCAGATGACAGGCCAAAAGCGACAAGCGGCGCCGCACTCAAGCCGACTCATCACCCTGGGAGAACAGATGGCCCAGCCAGGTCCGTTTACGGGCCAAAAAAGAGGGCCAGAGGAAGCAACACAACACGCCAAGTGTTCGAAGACAGCGGCACACCCAAATACAGGGGCGCCGCACACCCACTATGTTTCACCGATGAGGTGCTGGATCATGAATTTTCAGCAGGGTTCAAGCCCATAAACATAGAGGCATACGACGGAACAACAGACCCTGGAGTCTGGATAGAGGATTACATACTACACATACACATGGCTAGAGGAGATGATCTCCACGCCATAAAATATCTACCCCTCAAGCTCAAAGGGCCAGCTCGGCATTGGCTCAAAAGCCTCCCAGAAAACACTGTTGGAAGTTGGGGAGAGCTCGAGGACGCGTTTAGAGCAAATTTTCAAGGGACTTATGTCCGCCCTCCGGATGCAGACGATCTAAGCCATATAACTCAACAGCCCGGAGAGTCAGCGCGCAAATTCTGGAACAGGTTCCTTACCAAAAAGAACCAAATAGTCGACTGTCCGGACGCGGAAGCCTTAGCAGCTTTTAAACACAACGTCCGTGACGAATGGCTCGCCAGACACCTCGGCCAAGAGAAGCCAAGGACAATGGCCGCGCTAACAAGCCTCATGACCCGCTTTTGCGCAGGGGAGGACAGCTGGCTAGCAAGATGCAGCACCAGCGACCCGAGTACATCCGAGATCAGAGATGGAAACGGAAAATCACGGCGCAGAAAGGATCAGCGCTGGAATAAGAATACGGCGGTCAACGCCGGATTCAAAAGCTCGCGGCCAAACAATAAAACACTGCCTCTTAAGGACAACAGTGATGAGCTATCCAACTTAAACAAAATTTTGGATCGGATATGTCAAATCCACAGTACCTCCGGAAGGCCTGCAAACCACACCCACCGAGATTGTTGGGTTTTTAAGCAGTCCGGCAGACTCAATGCCAAACACAAGGGGCTCGACGCGCCAAGCGAGGACGATGACGAACCCCACCAGCAGAGCACCGGAAAACAAAAGACTTTCCCGCAAGAAGCCAAAACAGTAAACTCACTTCATGTGATATCACGGAAAAAACAATGCGGCACCCGCTAAAATAAGTGCTGCACGGTCCACCCCAGCGGAACCTCGAAGTTGGATGTCAAAACCAATCACTTTCGACCACCTGGATTATTCCAGAAGCATTCGAAACGCAGGATGGACTGCTCTGATATTGGATCCCATAATCGATGGACTACAATTTACAAAAGTCCTGATGGACGGCGGCAGCGATTTAAACCTGCTATATCCGAACACAATCCGCAGGTTGGGGATAGACCTTACTAAAATTCGACATAGCCGCACTTCCTTTAAAGGAGTGACGCCAGGCCCTTACGCCAAGTGCACAAGCTCCTTACTACTGGAAGTTGTGTTCGGGTCACCGGACAACTTCCGACGCGAAAAGCTAACCTTTCATGTCGCCCCATTCAAAAGTAGCTATCAAGCACTATTGGGACGTGAAGCTTTTGTCCGCTTTAACGCAATACCACATTACGCGTCTCTTACACTCAAAATGCCCGGTCCATGAGGCATCATTTCATTAAGAGGGTCATTCAAAGACCCCGGACACGGCTAGACGAGTCCGGCATAAATAAGCTAGGGGCTCCCCAGCCGCACACCCCTTCACAAGGGGCTGGGCATATAAGCAACAACGAGCTAATATAGGCTCAGCTTTATTAATTTATTAATATTTTAATTTTTATGCACTTTTCGCACGATTTCTTTTCAAACTAAGTTCCTCTCTTTTTACAGATGAACACCGTGCACACCCGTCCAGGATAACGGCACAACGGAGACACAGGCGCAGACGTGCAGTAGGGACCCGTTGCAAGGATTCTTTTCAGATTAAGACCCTGCGTAAACCTTTTTTACTGTCTCTTGTTGCTATAATCCCCTGGTTTTTCATGATAACCAGAGAGGAGACTGACGTTTTGGCATCGGCCGCGTCAGAGGACCTCGCCCGTACCTGGACACAAGGGGCTTAGGGCATTGTTCCGCCCGTTATTATAAAGACCGAACACCTTAGGGAGTGTTCGGCGTCTCGAGTTAGGCCTTATATGCATCAGCTCCGAATCATGTCTTTGGTCAAATGTTGGGTTTGCCCGGCTCCTGTGTTTTGCTGCCTTACGTTCCGTATCATCGGCTAACGCGGCACCAGGAGAACTACTGCGATTGTGCCCCAGTTTGGCTGGGCAAGCACCTCAGTAGAGAAAGCCAAAAACTGACTGTCATGATACAGCGAGAGACTGGTCAACCACTCGATCGACCACCGGAATGTTTAGAATTCCTCCGCTTTGACGAAGGACCGTTTCCCGGTCAGGCACATACGCGCCCCGAATTCGGAGAGCGCGGTGCCCCCAGGGGCTATATCGTAGCCCCACCCTCGAACTCCAATGGCTAAGTGAAAGTGATAAAGCATTATAGTCCGGTTGCCTCGTTTGCTACGCTACCACCTCCTTAACAAGGACCGAGACGTCGAATTAAGTGTGAAAATGCGCTATTTTTGCGAACACCACCGCACCTTGTGCGTGGGGGCTGAAGCCGACGACTGCCATCTTTCAGGTTATACACACGTATACATAAACGGCCGCACAGGAGATATTTCAATACTTGAACGCACAAGTACAAAAAGCGCCTATATCATAAACATTGTTTTACAAAATAAAACGTTCATTTGAACGCGACATTTTTCGAGCACTGCGACTCTATTATACGAGCACCATGCAGAACTTCCCCAAAATAGTGCTCGGCGGGTAACCGACTCTCGTCCGAACCCCGGGTCGCAACAGCGGCGGCATCCATCTCCGTCCAATGTGTCTTCACACGGGCGAGTGCCATCCGTGCACCCTCTATGCAGGCCGACCGCTTCATCGCCTTGATATGTGGCACCGCCCCAAGAAATTGCTGCAACAAGCCAAAATAGCTCTTCGGCTTGGGCCTATCCGGCCAGACATGAGTCACGATATCCGTCATGGCAAGCCCGGACAACCTATTCAGCTCAGCCCATTCGGCCAACCGATCGGTCAGCGGAAGTGAACGATCCGGACTATGGAATTGAGACCAAAACAGCTCTTCCGTCTTGTGATCCTTCTGGCTCCGGAAGTGCACAACGACATCCGCCGCACTTCCCGCTAAGTCCATATAAGGATCCACCGGACCCCACAGCTGGCCAAGTTGAGCATACTTAGGATCCGTAAACCTTCGGCGCAGCAGAAAGGGCTTGCCAGCCACAATGTCTCCGGCTTGGCGCAGCTCCTCCTTTATAGCCCGCATTGCAGATCGGGCGTCCTTGGCTTCGGCGGTGGCCTTCCCCAGGTCTTCTCGCTCCGATAGGCGCTCCTTTTCAAGAGCCTCAATGCGGTCGGTAGCATCTTTTAACTTTACGGCCATTTCGGCCATCTCTTCCCTGCTTCGGCAGTGCGCAGCCCTTTCGGCTTCTAACTCCTCGGCCGCCCTCAAGGCTGCCGCATTACTCCTTCTGGCTTGCTCCTTGGCTTGAGCAAGTTCGGCCCGAAGGCTCTCCACAGCAGCAGCACCATCTGCGTCAAGCACAAATATTATAAGAGATGGGCTTCGGCTCCCTTACTAGGTGACTGCAAAAAAAAACTTACCTTGCGATTCGTCAAGTCGCCTGTTGATTAGCGCGATGTCCGCATCCGCAACGTCGAGTTGCCGCTTTAGTTCGGCAACTCCATCAGTCCGGCTGGCCCCCGGACGATCCGCCACCTGCATAGGAACGGCGAAGATTGAAACCTGCGATTTTGATCCTCGGCACGCTGTCGCTTTCGACAACCTACCGAGTCTCAGGGGCTACTATCTATACAGGGCGCACTTCTATGTGCAAAACTGTCAAAAGGTGTGTCATTTTTACGTACCTCAAACCCCGCCAGCAAACTCCTGACGGCATTATGCAATCCGCTTTCGGCGGACGAAATCCTTCCAATCACCATATTCATCAATGCATGGTGATCTTCTGAGATGGACGCCCTCTCAAGCAGATCCTTCAGCTCCCCCGGCCGAACACCAATCGGCGCCGAATTCTTCGGCTCTGCCGGGCTCGGGGATACCCTCCGTGATGACACTTCAGGCTCGTCCGCCCTATCCGACGGCGCAGCAGACGGAGGCGTCTCGCTCTCCATCATCTCCGGACGAAGGTCCCCCGAAGACGAGCTCATCTGAGAAGGTCGGAGATCCGAACTACAAGGTAAAAGATTCGGTTATCCTCAAAAGCACAAATAGGGATGTCTCTTATTACTAAACTCCCTTCTTTCTACTTACGGCTCGCTGGAGGGCTGATTCTTTAGGGGAGACTGTGCGGCCGGGACCTCCCCGGACGCAGGACCCTCTGGTGAAGACTTCTTCCCCCGCTTAGGGGCTTTGGCCTCCGGATCTTCGGAGGCGGTCCTCTTCTCCCCCTGGAGGGAGGGATTCTCGATCCCCCCTTCTTCAAGAGCCTCCTTGGGTGAGGCGGTAGCTCCCCTATTTTCCCCTTCGCCTTCTTCTAAAGGCGTGACCTCCAACATCCTGACCAGCATAGGATCCGACACGGTCTCTGGGAGGGGGGCCGGACACCGTATCAGTTTTGCTTGCGCTATCCACTCCTGTTTAGAAGGACATCGGTCAAAAGGCGAATCATGGAAAGGCAAACAAACGGTATGTCCGGACTCGGAGCTACTTACTTGTGTATCCGGGCGATTGCAGCTCAGGCCGGCGTCCTCGGTCAATTCCGGACACGCCACTTGTGGTCCGAAGAATAATTTGTACATCTCCACGGGTGTCATACCCATGAAGTGTTGAAGAATCCGTGGTCCCTCCGGATTAAACTCCCACAGCCGGAGAGGGCGGCGTTTGCAGGGCAGAAGACGCCTAATCAGCATGACCTGCATTACCACTACCAGATCGATCTCCCTCGCTTGGAGGTCTCGAATCCGGCCCTGCAGAAGGGGCACGTCCTTTGGCGGCCCCCAGTTGAGCCCTTGGTTGACCCACGACATCAACCGTCGTGGAGGTCCCGAGCGGAATAAGGGCGGCGGCTTCTGCCTGCTGCCCTTCGGAGCGGTGATATAGAACCACTCCCGCTGCCACAAGCCGAGCTCCTCTTGGAAGGAGCCCTCGGGCCACGGGGCATTGGCCCTCCTGCTTACGGCCGCCCCGCCGCACTCTGCTTGACGCCCCTCGATCATCTTCGGCTCCACATTGAAGGTCTTCAGCCACAGGCCGAAGTGGGGGTGACGCGGAGGAAGGCTTCGCAGACGACAATAAATGCGGAAATGTGGAGGATGGACTCCGGGGCCAAGTCATGGAATTCCAACCCATAGTAGAACATGAGCCCTCTCACAAAAGGATCCGTCGGGAAGCCTAAACCCCGACAGAGGTGGGATACAAAGACGACATACTCGCCGGGCTCGGGGGTGGGGATGGCCTGCCCTTCGGCGGGCAACCTGTGCGAAATTTCATAAGACAGGTACTTGGCCTCTCGCAGCTTTTGCACGTCCTCCTCCGTGATGGAGGAAGGCATCCACCGGCCCTGAAGGTCGGAGCCGGACATTGTTGAAGGTCCGAAGCGCTCGAATCTGGGGCTCTGGGTGTTGGAACTTGGATCAAGGAGAGGGTTCGATGGAAGGTCGAAGAAAAGAAATGAGCCTTGGTCCTATTATAAAGAGGGAGAATACCAAGACCCGCCTCCGTGACCGTTCGGGACTCGCCTTCGATAGAGGAGGCGTGGCGACGGGCGCGGTTGGGTTACCCACGTCTGTATTGATGAGAATCCCGGAATAAGGGGAACACGATCTCTGCTTCGACAAGACGTGCCAAGGAAACCGCTTCGCTAAACGCGCTAAGGTCGTATAATAAAAAACGATTCAAGTAAAGGCTTGGTAGTGGTGTGACGTCATACCACAGAATACGTCGGCAGATTGAACTTGTGTACATATTATTCTCTCTACGATGGAATGTGGAATTTATTTTGCAGAGCCGGACACTATCCTGGTGTTCACAATCTTCTATGGATTATTCGAAGGAGGAACCCGCCTTGCAATGCCGAACATTATGCGCGCCGGACTCATCGTCATTGAAGCCAGGTTCAGGGGCTACTGAGGGAGTCCTGGACTAGGGGGTGTCCGGACAGCCAGACTATCATCGTCCGCCGGACTCCAAGAATATGAAGATACAAGATTGAAGACTTCGTCCCGTGTCCGGATGGGACTTTCCTTGGCGTGGAAGGCAAGCTTGGCGATACGGATATGTAGATCTCCTACCATTGTAACCGACTCTGTGTAACCCTAGCCCTCTCCGGTGTCTATATAAACCGGAGGGTTTTAGTCCGTAGGACACAACAACCATTACATCAATCATACCATAGGCTAGCTTCTAGGGTTTAGCCTCCTTGATCTCGTGGTAGATCCACTCTTGTACTACCCATATCATCAATATCAATCAAGCAGGAGTAGGGTTTTACCTCCATCGAGAGGGCCCGAACCTGGGTAAAAACATCGTGTCCCTTGTCTCCTGTTACCATCCGCCTAGACGCACAGTTCGGGACCCCCTACCCGAGATCCGCCGGTTTTGACACCGACAGCCATGATTTCAGATCTGAACCTTTTATGTTTTCATGAATATATGTGAGTTCTTGATCCTATCTTGCAAGTCTATAGTCACCTATTATGTGTTATGATCCGACAACCCCGAAGTGACAATAATCGAGATACTTCTCGGTGATGACCGTAGTTTGAGGAGTTCATGTATTCACTAAGTGTTAATGTTTTGGTCCGGTACTCTATTAAAAGGAGTCCTTAATATCCCTTAGTTTCCATTAGGACCCCGCTGCCACGGGAGGGTAGGACAAAAGATGTCATGCAAGTTCTTTTCCATAAGCATGTATGACTATATTTGGAATACACGCCTACATTACATTGATGAACTGGAGCTAGTTCTGTGTCACCCTATGTTATAACTGTTACATGATGAACCGCATCCGTCAAAATTAACGATCACTGATCCAATGCTTACGAGCTTTTCACATATTGTGCTTCACTTATATACTTTACCATTGCTGCTGTTACAATTACTACAAAATTGCTACTGTTACTTTTGCCACTGTTACCGTTACTTCCATACTACTTTGCTACTAAATACTTTGCTACAGATACTAAGTTATCCAGGTGTGGTTAAATTGACAACTCAACTACTAATACTTGAGAATATTCTTTGGCTCCCCTTGTGTCAAATCAATAAATTTGGGTTGAATACTCTACCCTCGAAAACTGTTGCGATCCCCTATACTTGTGGGTTATCAAGACTATTTTCTGGCACCGTTGCTGGGGAGCATAGCTCTATTCTTTGAGCCACTTGGGATTTATATCTTCTAATCACTATGAGGAACTTGAAAGACGAAAGAACTAAGATTTATCCCTCAACTACAAGGGGAGGTAAGGAACTGCCATCTAGCTCTGCACTAGATTCTCCTTCTGTTATGAGTAAGCTTGCGACACCTAAACCCGCTTCTGCTATTAATTCTGATATATCACATGTTATTGATGATGACACTTCTACTATGCATGATACTTATGATGAAACTACTTCTATGCTTGATACTATTGTCTCATTAGGTGAATTTCTTGATGAACAACTTGCTAGGGTTAGAGAGAATGAAATTCTTGAAACTGATATTATTGAAGATAGTGATGATGAAGGTTCTCCCCCTAAATATGAATTACCTGTTGTTCCTGAGGGTTATGTTATGGATGAAGAAACTGCTAGAGATTTTCTTTCTTGCAATGATAGATCTGAAGTTATTAGCTAAATTGAAACAGAAAACTCTGAATGCTAGAATGAAATATGACCCTGCTTTTGCTACTGCACCTATCTTTGTTACTGATAAGGATTATGATTTCTCTGTCGATCCTGAGATAATTACTTTGGTTGAATCTGATCCTTTTATGGCTATGAATCTGAAACCGTTGTGGCACATCTTACTAAGTTAAATGATATAGCCACCCTGTTCACTAATGATGAGAAATCTTGCTACTATTATATCCTTAAGATATTTCCATTCTCATTAATGGGTCATGCTAAAACTTGGTTTAATTCTCTTGATCATGGTTGTGTGCGTAGTCCCCAGGATATGATTTATTACTTCTCTGCTAAATATTTCCCTGCTCAGAAGAAACAAGCTGCCTTGAGGGAAATATATAATTTTGTGCAAATTAAAGAAGAGAGTCTCCCACAAGCTTGGGGGAGGCTTCTCCGATTACTTAATGCTTTGCCTGATCATTCTCTTAAGAAAAAGGAAATACTTGATATCTTTTATAATGGACTAACTGATGCTTCCAACGACCACTTGGATAGTTGTGCTGGTTGTGTTTTCAGGGAAAGAACTATCGATCAAGCTGAATTGTTATTGAATAATATGTTGACTAATGAAAACAATTGGACACTTCCTGAGCCAACTCATAAACCAACACCGAAGAAGAGGGGTGTTCTATTTCTCAGTCCTGAAGATATGCAAGAGGCAAAGAAATCTATGAAAGAAAAAGATATTAAAGCTGAAGATGTTAAGAATTTACCTCCTGTTGAAGAAATACATGGTCTTAATTTACCACCTATTGAAGAAACACATGGTCTTGATAACCCGACACAGGTAGTTAAGGTAAATTCTCTCTATAGGTATGATCAAGTTGAAATCCCGTATACTAAGTTTGCTAGCCAATGTTTGGATGAATTTGATGACTTTATGGCTAGACAAGAAAATTGCAATGCTTATGTTGGTAGAGAATTAAAGAGTAATGCTTACATGATTGGACACTTGAGTGATTATATGGCTAGAGTTAAAGGTGAACTTAAGCTCATTAGTAAATATGCTTCTATGGTTACCACTCAAGCAGAACAAGTACTTAAGCTCAAAGTGATTTGCTCGATGAATTAAATAATAAACATGATTTTGCTGTTAGAGTGGCTACTAGAATGGGTAAAATGACCCAGTAACCTTTGTATCTTGAAGGCCACCCTAAGAGAATTGAGCAAGATTCTCAGAGAAATAATGTAGATGCACCTAGTCCTTCTAAAAAGAAGAAAAAGAAAAATGATAGGACTTTGCATGCTTCTAGTGAACCTGTTGTAAACACACCTGAGAATCCCAATGATATTTCTATTTCTGATGTTGAAACACAATCTGGTGATGAACATGAACCTAGTGATAATGTTACTAATAATGTTCATGTTGATGCTCAACCTAGCAATAATAATGATGTAGAGATTGAACCTGTTGTTGATCTTGATAACCCACAATCAAAGAATCAATGTTATGATAAGAGAGACTTTGTTGCTAGGAAGCACGGTAAAGAAAGAGAACCATGGGTTCAGAAACCCATGCCTTTTCCTCCTAAGCCATCCAAGAAAAAGGATGATGAGGATTTTAAGCGCTTTGCTGAAATGATTAGACCTATCTTCTTACATATGCGCTTAAATGATATGCTTAAAGTAAATCCTTATGCTAAGTACATGAAAGATATTATTACAAATAAAATCAAGATATTGGAAGCTGAAATTTCCACCATGCTTGCTAATTATACTTTTAAGGGTGGAATACCTAAGAAACTTGGAGATCCAGGAGTACCAACTATACCATGCTCCATTAAAAGAAACTATGTTAAAACTGCTTTAGGTGATCTTGGAGCCGGTGTTAGTGTTATGCCTCTCTCTTTATATCGTAGACTTGAATTGAGTAAGTTGACACCTACAGAAATATCTTTGCAAATGGCTGATAAATAAACTGCTATACCTGTTGGTATTTGTGAGGATGTGCCTGTTGTGGTTGCAAACGTTACTATCTTAACGGACTTTGTTATTCTTGACATTCCCGAGGACGATAGTATGTCGATTATCCTTGGTAGACCCTTTTTTTAATACTGCAGGGGCTGTTATTGATTGCAACAAAGGCAATGTCACTTTTCATGTTAATGGTAATGAGCATACGGTACACTTTCCGAGGAAACAACATCAAGTTCACAGTATCAATTCTATTGGAAAAATTTCAACTATTATTATTGGAGGTTTTGAATTTCCTCTCCCTACTGTCAAGAAGAAATATGATATTCTTATTGTTGGGGATGTTCATATCCCCGTTGAGGTAACCTAGTGTTATTCGAAATTTCTCCGGTTCCATGTTATTCGGAATGAGTATCTTAACAACACTTGATCAACCTTGTTAGTGGATTCCTTTTGATGAGCATGAAATGGATGAAATTAGAAGGCACAACCTTTTGCACCCTCCTTTTACTCTCTGTTATTTGGATTAAATAAAGCAAAATTAGTATTTTCTGTCTGTTTTCTAAATTATCCATGCAATAAAAAAATAACCCGAAAATAAAAGTTCTCCAAATGCCCTGAAAGTTTAGTATGATTTTTTCTGGAATATTTGAGAATATCTGGCACTGAGAACATAGCAGGGGAGCTGGCACCTGGCCATGGGGGTCCAGGGCGCGCCCCCTGCCTCGTGGGCCCATGGTGGCCCCCCTCCACTTACTCCTGCACCCACACACTTCTTCTTCCTCCCAAAAAAAATCACCATCCAGCTCAAGCACGAGTTCTAGCTCACTTTGCTGCCATTTTCGATCTCCTTGCTCAAAGCTCCATTCACAAAACTGCTTTGGCGGATTGTTCTTTGGTATGTGACTCCTCCAATGGTCCAATTAGTTTTTATTCTAGTGCTTTATTCATTGCAAATTTTTGCTGCCTAGCTGACCCTGTTCTTGAGCTTGCATGTCAAATTTGTATGGTCCCAAGTAATTCTAATGCATGATATAGTCTCTAGGCACTTGTGGGAGTAGTTGCTATCAATTTTCTTGAGTTTGATTCACTTTTATTTTGAGTTACTAAAAATTTCAGAAATTTTTCAGAGGAAGAAATATGTCCAGGAAAATGGAACAAGGTGGTTCTTCAAGGAAGAAAGGACCCAGGATCGCAATACGTGAGCAGGACGACGAACCACCGAGGGAAGCCGACGTGCGTCCTTGTGAATGGCCATCAGAGGAGTTTATGGTCAAAGTAGGCATCAAGGATGAATTTGATGCATATGTGCATAATGCTGACCTTGAAGACTTCATGCAAGATAAGTGCCCTCAATACTACCATTTGACTGACTCCTTTGTGAGAAGGTTTAAATTTACATCTTCGCGCAATACTCAGAATGTCATGTTTGATCTTTATGATAAATCATATACCATGGACTTAGAAGTCTTTACTACTGCTTGTAAACTCCCGCAGTAGGGCAGTGTTAATGAACCTCGTAAATCTGAATATAAAGACTTTCTTGCTAGTATCACTGTGGGAGAATCTAGAGAAATAGCACAAGCTACCATAGGGAGCATTCACTTTCCTGCTATACATTATTTTGCTCCCTTCATAGGTAGATGCATTAACGGTAAAGATGAAGCATGTCACATGTGTGTTCCTGATCTTTGTGTCCTCAAGAGTGTTGTATTAGGTGATAAACAATACAACTTGGGGGCAATTGTTGCATGTAGGTTGCATAATAATGGTTTAACTGGAGATTTGTTTGTGGGGATTTATGCGATCCGTGTGGCTAATTATCTTGGTACACCCGTACATGAAAATGATAGGGAGTTGCCTCCCGCTTATTTAGATTATAATGCCATGGTTAATCATCATTTTCTTGAGAGGAATGAACAATTCCTCCAGTATCAACTAATCTTTGACAGACGTCGCGCTGTTCATATTACTCTCCCTGCTCCTGCCCTCTTTGACTATCAGGCAAAAGGAAGATATGTTATAACCAGGGAGGAGCCGCACGAGTACGAGAGGAGGACGGAGGCAGCTCGCTGCCAGGCTGCAGCTCAGGAGCCAATGGCTGCCGCATCTCAGTACGACCCCAGTTACAACTTCGGGTATCAGCCAGGCTACCCATGCCATAGACCAACTTAGGCCAAAAGCCTAAGCTTTGGGGAGTACGTATTTCTCACCGACATTACATTCATGTTCACACACTCATTCTAGTCATCGGTGCTCATACTCTTTCATTGTACTACCCATGCTAGTTTATTTTCTTTTTCTAGCTTTCTTCTTGTGTGTTTGATAAACCTTAAGAAAAACTAAAAAAAATAGTTAGCTTACTTTCCATGCCTGTAGTAGTAGTAACTAAAAGAAAACCCAAAAATATTTCTCGTTCTTCTTTTGCTTGTTGGGAGATTTCCCGTGTAAATAGTTTTATTTCTTTTCTTTCCTTTGGGGGTCGAGAGGAGAAGACCTTGATGAAAATGTTTAAGTGGCTCTTATATGCATTATTGTTGATTTAACCAAGAGCCCATATTACTTTGTCTTCTCCCTTGAATTGATTGCTTGCAGATTCTAGCTTAGTCCAATGCACGTGCACTATTATTATTATCCACACCGTTCGATCGTGCAAGTGAAAGGCAATAGTGACGATATATGATGGACTGATTGGGATGAGAGAAGCTGGTATGAACTCGACCTCTCTTGTTTTTGTAAATATGATTAGTTCATCGTTCCTGATTCAGCCTATTATGAATAAACCTGTTTGCAATGACAATTAGAGATTATAGTTACTTATGCCATGCTTAATTAGCTATGAGTTTATAATGGTTTACCTTGCGTGCCAACATGCTATTAAAACGGTTGTGATGTGGTATGATAGGGTGGTATTCTCCTTTGAATGATTTGAGTGACCTAACTTGGCACATGTTCACGCATGTAGTTGAAACAAAATCAACATAGCCTTCACGATATTTATGTTCATGGTGGATTATATCCTACTCATGCTTGCACTCAGTGTTGATTAATTTTAATGCATGTTCATGACTGTTGTCGCTCTCTAAGTTGGTCACTTCCTAGTCTCTTTCTAGCCTTCACCTGTACTAAGCGGGAATACTGCTTGTGCATCCAAACTCCATAAACCCCAAAGTTATTCCATATGAGTCCACCATACCTTCCTATATGCGGTATTTACCTGCCGTTCCAAGTAAATTTGTATGTGCCAAACTCCAAACCTTCAAATGAAATTCTGTTTTGTATGCTTGAACAGCTCATGTATCAACTAGGGCTGTCTGTATCTTCCATGTTAGGCGGGTTATTCTCAAGAGGAGTGGGCTCCTCTCCTCACTCATGAGAAAATGGCTGGTCACCGGGATGCCCAGTCCCATGCTCAAATCAAATCAAAATAATTGCAAACAAAACTCCCCCAGGATTGTTGCTAGTTGGAGGCACCCGTTGTTTCGGGCAAGCCATGGATTGATGCTTGTTGGTGGTGGGGGAGTATAAACTTTACCATTCTCTTTGGGAACCGCCTATAATGTGTATAGCATGGAAGATATCGAGATCTCTCAGTTGTTATGTTGACAGTAAAAGTATACCGCTCAGAAAGTTATTTATCTCTATTTCAAAATCGAGCTCTGGCACCTCTACAAATCCCTGCTTCCCTCTGTCAAGGGCCTATCTATTTACTATTATGTTGAGTCGTCACCCTCTTATTAAAAAGCACCCGCTGGAGAGCACCGCTGTCATTTCCATGCATTACTATTAGTTTATATTGGGTATGACTATGACTGGAACTCTTTTACCATGAATTACAATGTTTAGTCAGTCCTTGATCTTTAAAGGTGCTCTACATTTATGTTTTGCAGTCTCAGAAAAGGCTAGCGAGATACCATCTTATTATATCATATTATGATTGTTTTGAGAAAGTGTTGTCATCCGAGATTTATTATTATTGCTCGCTAGTTAATTATGCCATTGATATGAGTAAACATGAGACCTAAGTGTTATTGTGAATATGGTTAGTTCATAATTTTGCTGAGAACTTGAATGATGGATTTACATATTTGCAACAACAAGAGCAAACAGAGTTTGTAAAAGTTTTTCTTTATCACTTTCAGTTTGTTAACTGAATTGCTTGAGGACAAGCAAAGGTTTAAGCTTGGGGGAGTTGATACGTCTCCGTCGTATCTACTTTTCCAAAAACTTTTGCCCTTGTTTTGGACTCTAACTTGCATGATTTGAATGGAACTAACCCGGACTGACGCTGTTTTCAGTAGAACTGCCATGGTGTTATTTTTGTGCAGAAATAGAAGTTCTCGGATTGACCTGAAAATCCACGGAGCAACTTTTAAGAATTAATAAAAAATACTGGCGAAAGAATCAATGTCAGGGGGCCGACACCCTATCCACGAGGGTGGCCCCCCCTAGGGCGTGCCCCCTGCCTCGTGGGCCCCCTAGACTTCCACTGACCTCAACTCCAACTCCATAAATTTGCTTTCACGGAGAAAAAAATGAGAGAGAAAGTTTCATCGTGTTTTGTGATACGTAGCCGCCGCCAAGCCCTAATCTCTCTCGGGAGGGCTGATCTGGAGTCCGTTCGGGGCTCCGGAGAGAGGGATTCATCGCCGTCGTCATCATCAACCTTCCTCCATCACCAATTTCATGATGCTCACCATCGTGCGTGAGTAATTCCATCATAGGCTTGCTAGACGGTGATGGGTTGGATGAGATTTACCATGTAATCGAGTTAGTTTTGTTAGGGTTTGATCCCTAGTATCCACTATGTTCTGAGATTGATGTTGCTATGACTTTGCTATGCTTAATGCTTGTCACTAGGGCCCGAGTGCCATGATTTCAGATCTGAAGCTATTTTGTTTTCATGAATATATGTGAGTTCTTGATCCTATCTTGCAAGTCTATAGTCACCTATTATGTGTTATGATCCGACAACCCCGAAGTCACAATAATCGAGATACTTCTCGGTGATGACCGTAGTTTGAGGAGTTCATGTATTCACTAAGTGTTAATGTTTTGGTCCGGTACTCTATTAAAAGGAGGCCTTAATATCCCTTAGTTTCCATTAGGACCCCGCTGCCACGGGAGGGTAGGACAAAAGATGTCATGCAAGTTTTTTTCCATAAGCATGTATGACTATATTTGGAATACACGCCTACATTACATTGATGAACTGGAGCTAGTTCTGTGTCACCCTATGTTATAACTGTTACATGATGAACCGCATCCGACATAATTAACGATCACTGATCCAATGCCTACGAGCTTTTCACATATTGTGCTTCACTTATATACTTTACCATTGCTGCTGTTACAATTACTACAAAACTGCTACTGTTACTTTTGCCACTGTTACCGTTACTTCCATACTACTTTGCTACTAAATACTTTGCTGCAGATACTAAGTTATCCAGGTGTGGTTGAATTGACAACTCAACTGCTAATACTTGAGAATATTCTTTGGCTCCCCTTGTGTCGAATCAATAAATTTGGGTTGAATACTCTACCCTCGAAAACTGTTGCGATCCCCTGTACTTGTGGGTTATCAATCCACACACCCCCTCTCCGCCACTCCAGAGCGTTGCAGCCTAAGCCCGGCTACGCTTCCCAATGAGCTTGAGGAGTGAATGGCCCAAAAGAGCTTTACCGCGGCCTCTTCGCGTGATGTAAGCGATGTGGCCGTCGAGGAAGCTGACGATAATGACTGGACCTAGATTGAGCCTTTCAATCAGCGGGCTAGAGTATTCTGGCATGTTGCGGACGCTGGCTACGACATCGAGGTCGTCGACACCGGCGGCTTGATGCGGGTTATGTCACAGGTTAAGTTGCCCACCCCCAAACATTCGGGTTCGACAGTAATCGATCTCATCGATGGCCCAGCTGCTGATCTCCTGCGGCTCGTTATGAACAATTTGCCGTCCTTCATAGCCATGGAGCTCCTTTTTTCATTTCTGAAGGACAAGTTATGTGATGCTGGCTTGGGATGCTCAGCTAGCAAGTCAGACCTCATCAACGGTGACCACGAGGGGAGCCCATCTATGACAAGTGAGGAAATCCATGATTTGTTTTCTCGAACCCCTTTTGTAGTGAGAACGTGTCTAGTATTTATTGCTATATTAGGTTGTTTGCATTATGCATTGTTTATTTCTATGGTTTATGGTTGTTCGGTTGTTTGTAGTTAGCATATGTCCAGTTTCAATTGCCATCTTTGGTTGTTCGTAGTATGCCTTGTTTATTTCAGCTATTAACAGTGTGATGTTCTATATGTGCTAGTATGAACTGTGCAGTTCAATTTCATTAATACCAAATTTAACAATAGCTCTATGAATGACTATTTGGTTGTTGTTAAGCATGTTGTACTCCCTCTGAATCTTTTTATTTCGCATACAAGATTTGTCTAAAGTCAGGCCTCTTAAAGTTTGACCAACTTTATAGAACAAAATACCAACATTCACAATATGAAATAAAAATCAGTACATGTGTCATGACTTATTTCATATTGTATAACTTTAGCATGCTAGATGTTGATATTTTTTCATATAAATAAGGTCAAACTTTATGAAGTTTTACTTCACACAATTCTTATATGCAGAGTAAAAAGGACTGGAGGGAGTACTGAATGCGCCTTTCCATTTGATTTAACAATGGCACTGTTTGAATACTCTAACTTATTTAGAGGTTAGAGTTAGTTTCTAGCTCATGACAGTTAAAATGGAGAGAGAGAGAGAGAATGGTGGAATAGTTGATTGTATTGCTTGAGCCTCGTGGGCATATATATAGGAGTACATGGTCATCTTGGAGTACAAGTCAAGGTAGAATAAATCCTACGCTATCTTACGTTTCCTAAATAACATTGATACTAAAAAATGACTAACCCTAAACTAACTCTAGCCGAAGAGGTGTTTGGATGACAGTGTTAGATTGACAATAAATGCACTAGGAGAACTAGCCCCAATCAGCACCTCTTGGGTGGGATAGTTGTTTTCGGTGAGTTTGACGTAACTAGCTCAAACTAGCCCTCGTGTTTGGATACTTTAGGGCAATTTGAGCCCAAACTAGCTCAAACTAACTCTAACCCATGGATCCAAAAAGGGACAATAACTAGTGTACTTAGACCTGCACAATACAAGTCTGAATGACCATGTTTGCTTGTTTTAAAATATTAGGCCTATTGCAGTTAATAACACACTTTCCACTTCTTGTTTTTAAATATTAGGTTTTTAACAATTTGGTCTTGCACATGTAGGTCCTGCTGTCAGAGGTTTTGACCCACTATTTGACCCTTTTTGCATATGTGGAAATGAGTTATCCATTAATATCAGTCAAGTCAAGAAACTCAAAAAGATTGTTACGATAAAGAAATTAGCGACAAAAAACAACAAGATCTTTGTCTGCACAATGAAGAAGACATCAGTTCACTACGGGATGGTACTAACTGTTATACCTTGTCCTTTTAATTCCTTTGCGCCATTTCAAATCTGGAGAAGATATTTATGCATATCCTTGTTTTCAGGCCTTTCCAAAGCAGTTCACTGATGATTACCTCTCAAACCACCTGTATGGTTAGCAGGTGTAGCATCCCAATTTTCAATTTGGATGTTATTCATAGATCACTCTTATGCATCCATGAATTATGCATTTTGTTGCTTTGTTTTAGTTGCATTTTGATCCAAGAGACCTTAAGCAACTCAAGGACCAATTTGAGAGAGTTGGAGGTTTCACAAAAATCCAATTTTGATTTATCAAAATTTGGTAATTGGATCAAATTTTTTTTCAAAATTCTTTTCCAAATATTTTAAAGTAAAGAGAGAAGATAAAAGGACATCTTCAAAATCATCAAAGAAAGATTGGCAATTGAATTTTTGAATTTTTGGAGAATTTATTTGATTTTATTCGCTAGTCTATTTTGTTAGTGGAGTAATTAGTACTATAATGTTTGTTTTTCGTTTAGGCATTTATGCCCAGAAAAATGTTCACTAGGTCAATAATAAGGTCATATTACAACGTGAATTTAGGGGTATTTTTTGGATTTTATTTATATTTATTTAGTGTGTTTATGTCTCTGCAAAAATTGTTTAAAAAAAACTTCCCACCGAACTGGGCCGGCCCAGCTAGCCGCCAAGCCAAGGCCCAGCTCCTCCCACGCCACACGACCGACTCCGGCTAGGAGTTCGGCCACGCCACGCCGCCGCCGCTGCCGGAGTCCGGCCCGGATTCCGAGACCGCTGCCGCCCCGCTTTCCCCATCCCCAAGCCGCCCGCACACCCTGGCCCCCCTTAAATAGCAAGGACCCGGCCCCTCTCTCCTCGTCTCAACCCGCGCCGCCACCACCACACTTTCTGTCACCGCCCGCAGCACTCGCCGCTCGCGCGGCCCGCAAGCCCCGCCGTCGTGCCGCACTTGCCGCCGCACACCGCCGCCGATGTCGTCGCTGACAGCCGCTGTCGCCGGAGCCCGCCACCATCGCATCGTCGAACCCAAGCCCCGTCGCCGCCGTGAACCGGTAAAAAACCGCCCCGGTCCGATCCGTTTTTTTTTGGTTTTTCTGTTAGATCTGGTTTATTTTATTTAGTTCAGTTATTTAGCGAGGGTTCGTTCATTTAGATTCTGTAGCAAACAGATTCATTAGATTAGGTTCTGTAGCGAAAGTTCGTTCGGTAGTTTTTTCTTTTTATTTTAATTTTTGGCTAGGGACCTATCTGCGAATATTTTCTTCGCAGATTAGCCCCTAATCTTTAAACCCTCGCAACTATTTGCTCGTTTTCCAAATTTGACGAAACCAACCGCAAAATCTTCAGAACAATCCCATCTATCTAGTAAACCAACTTGAATAGGTTTTTGACAATTTAAAATTTGATTTTAGTTTAGATTTGAATTTGATCTTGTTTTGATCGTATCTCGAGTTTTGTAGCTTCGTTTGAGTTGATTCTTTTTGGAAATCGTAGCTAATCACATGTACCTTCTGTTAAGATCTAATCCACATAAATATAATGCTGTTAGAATTTATTTTTTGTTTAGCTTAGTTATTTTCTTATTTTTGAGTTCTTTGGATCTTTTCTTCAATTTCTCTTTGCATCGTTTGCTTGAGTGCTTATGTCTCCTATTGTTTGTCTATGCTAGATTTTTCGGAGTGCGAAGCTTGTTACTATGAATCTCTAGAGTTTTCCGATCGTCAGCAAGGCAAGTTACACTTTGATCATACTTTTCAATACCCAGTTTTTGCTGTGCATTAGTTTTACCCCTCAAAGATTTGCATGAGTAGTAGGATTGGGAACATGTGTTTTGGTTGTAGTAATTGAGGTAGGAACCTATTACCTTTGATCACCCAGGGAATATACATTATGCTCATTTATTGCTTAGTCATGCTCGTAGACGGGGATTGGTTTGTGATATTCATGGAATTTGTGAGAGATAATAATTTTGGACAACATTAAGGTGGCAACTTTAATACACATCTGGGTGGATTGGTTGGGGCACCTGGAGAAACCAGTGCTTGCCCATGGGAATCCCGGAGTACCCGTGTGATTTTCCCTCGGTTCGCCACCCAGGCTCAAAGGGATCATATGATATTTCATGCCTAGATACTTCCGTGTGCAGCCACAAGCCATTATGGGCTCTGGCATAGTTGAGTAAGTTGTGTGAGCTCTTGACGAGGTGGACTAGAAGATGTAGGGGAAAGTGGGTGTACCGGTCTACCCAGAGTAGAGAGTTAATGCTTTAGAAAGACTATGTCTCGATCTTCCAATCATGGATGCGGTCGAGTCTTGTGGGAAAAGTGTGCAACCTCTGCAGAGTGTATAAACTAATCATGGTTAGCTGTGTCCCCGGTTATGGACAATTTGAGTATCTATAAGTGGATATTTATGTTGATCTCATCACTCTTTAATTAATGTATTGGGTTTAACGATGATACTTGGTTAATTTTGGAATTGAGTTGGAGGAACCTTCTCAATATTGGTATAAACTTTGTAGTAAATAAAATTTATTCCTTTGTTGTAGGGGAAAATTAGCTTTATGCCCAAAATTAAACTTAGAGCCTCCACCAGCCAAATATGCATGTAGATAGTTTCTTGCATTCATTTTGCTCTACAGTGTAACTCTGCCAGCATATTCCATGTGCTGACCTACATGGCTGCAATGTCTCATGTTTCAGACTTTACCGACGAAGAATAAGGTGCGCTAGGTTGTTGTCGTGCACTCAGCTATGCTTCCGCGGTTATTTTGATGGGATAATTAGTTTTATGCCACTAGTTGTGTCCCACACGGCTGGTTTACCCTTAGTTTTTGAAAATCCTCGGTTTTTCCCGAGTCCGTTTGCCTGTCTTATGTTTTTGCCCTTCGGTCACGTTTCCATCCAGTTAGTGTCGTTTGACCTTGTGTTGACCATCTCTGAACTTTTCTCTGGACCATTTTGCCCCTACTTTCTCACTTTCTCACTAGACACTTCCAAGTGGGACCCATCACAGAGGAGGCTAGCCCAACCTCTTTTTCTTCTCTCCTGTCGGTCAACCCCTGGTTCCCGTCTCGCCCTCTCTCTCAAATCTTATTCCCGTACCCCAGCCTCAATGCTCTACCGCTATGGTTCAGTGCAAGGCCACGGCAAGCAACCACGCGGACGTCCCCATCGATGGCCAGGCTGACGCCGGCGTGTGGACAAGGCTGTCGAACCCGTCGGTGGCCAACATCGCCTCCCATATCTTGCTTGTTAGGAGATCCAAGGGAGGCCGGCGGGGTTCCAGTCGATGGTGGAGCCACGGATCTCATCAGTGGCCAACATAGGCAGCGGCCGAGGACACACAGTAGGGAGAGATGGTAGAGGAGGGTGGTGCGCGCCTCCCCCGGGCCTCCTTCCATGCCGTAGAGGTGGTGGCCGGCGCCCTTCGCGTGGAGTAGGCCGTGATAGTCGCGGCCGCGTAGATCCGTTGGCCATGCGTGGAATCGACACCAATGGCGCCTGCGAGCTCATCCTCCTTCTCTCGTCCGATGAGGAGGATTTCATCAGCTCCGACTTTGATTATGCTGGCTCCGGTGAGCTCATTCCCCTTCTCTCGCCCAACGGGGAGATTTGATGAGCTCCCGCATCTGGCTCCAGCGAGGTCATTTGGCTCCCTCGCTCACCTATGGCATGCGGCTTAATCGTTGACCTGATGTTAATTTTTTTAACACTTGACCCAATGTAATTTGCTAGTATATTTCGCTAGTAACCATATGGACTAATGTTTAATTATATTTGTGGTGGGACCAACCTTAAGTACTAATTTGTGTTAATTACTATTGTTCTAATTAGTTAACATGACGTGTTAATTATTTGCTGTTTACAACACATGGCTCCCTCATTCGAGATATTTGGCCCTGCATGGGTCCCACATGACATTGAGAATAGAGAGAGATAGTTTTCTCTATGATGGTCCCACCTGGAAGTGTCTAGTGAGAGAGTGAGAAAGCATGGGTAGAATGGTCCAGCGAAAAGTCCAAAGGCGATCAACACATGGTCAAACAGCACTAACTGGATGGAAACGTAACGGAAGGACAAAACCACAAGAGGAGCAAACGGACTTGGACAAATCCGAGGATTTTCGAAAACTAGGGGCAAACCAGCCGAGTGGGACACAACTAGAGGCATAAAACCAATTATCCCTATCTTGATTAGATGGCCTTCAGCCATATTATTTGTGTAATAAATACTCTTTATGAGGACCTCGATTTAATAAGTGTGTGATTGAAACTCTGTTATAATTCCTCGAGTACTGTGTGTGTCAACATACCGATCCAGGGATGACACTTAAGCACAGAGACTTCAGTCCATTGGGATCGCGATCGCTACAAGATGGTATCAGAGCACACGCTGACTGTGGGACGCGACCACTAGGAAAAGCCACATGATACTCTTCTCTACTCATTTCTAATCCTCCTCTATTTCTACTCTACAGATGTCGGACCCCAGGAACAAGTTCACTCAGCCAGATGATGACACCCCTTTTGGACGACACTTGAAGGAAGTCACAAAGTATCTGAACATCGGACTACCAAGCTTCACTGGAACCTTCACTGCAACCTTACCAGAAGAGGAGCGCTAAAGGATCAAAGTTTGTGTACCTGGGAGGACATTTGCACCAACAACCGAGCCCATCGAGTTTACCTTGGATGCACAAACTTGGAGCTTAGGAAAGAACATGGCAACCCCACATCACCTTTGGACGCATTTGTGAGGTGTACCACAAGGATCTTGAAGACACAGTCTATCAGATATGTGGACGCCGAGACGAGCAATGGGAGATGATTCGCACCAGGAAGGATGGATCAATTGCAGCGTACATTCAGGACATGGATCAACACATTCGTCGATATGAGAATCAGATGTGCTCTATCATGAAGAAGACCAAGAAGGTGATGAAGAGGAATATTGAGCTAGAAGAGGAACTCAAGTCAACACATGATGGATATGAAGAAGAAATTGTTGTGCTACTGGAGAAGCATGAAGATCTGAAGAGGAGACTAGGAATACCCATGGTGAAACCAAAACCAGAACCTGAAGTGGATATTCGTTTGGAGGACTACATCATATTAGATGACATGAACACAGACAGTGATGCTAATGATGACAGTCATGATGATTATGAAGACGAAGCTGGAGCTGACATTATGGAATCTTCCACCGATCAAAACTTCTAGACGACCACCTTTTCACTAGTAGCATTCTTCCAAGTAGTTAGAATCGATCGATTTATAATAGTAGTTAGATCGTTTGTGTGAACCTTGTTTGATGTTGAGTGGTGTGAATTGAATATATTTGCCTCATATGCATATGGGTAGTGAAATCTCTCATAGACCTTATTCTATTTTGTCTTCTCACCCCTCTCACCCATCAGATGCGTCCGAGACGTGACCCCAGATTCACTTTTCCGCCGGAGCTCACCCGGTTGATCCAACAACAGAATGCCTTGATGCAAATGATGATCCAGAACCAAGGCAACAACAACAACAACCCACCGCCACCACCCCCTGTTGCCAACCGTAGCCCTTAAGTCACCTATGTTAGTGAGTTTCCAAGGAGCAGAGTATATGGCTAGTCGGGGATGTTATCAGTTGCCAATAACCATAGCTAGACACGTTTTCCCCACCGACCTTATTGTCCTAGAGTCACAAGGTTTGGACGTGATCCTAGGCATGGATTGGCTATCCAAGTTTGAAGGAAACATCGATTGTGCCAGTAAATCGATTCTTCTCACCACCCTAGAAGGAAAAAGGATCAAGTATGTGTCTAGGCATGTGCCGAGGAGAACTCAAGTGAATTCCCTTTCGAGAATTGTTCAGGACGAAGTACCAGTTGTGAAGGATTACCCCAATGTATTTCCGTAGGTGTTACCAGGCATGCCACCAGATCGAGACATTGAGTTTTTGATAGAGTTGTTGCCAGGCACCGGACCAATATCCAATAGACCGTATCGGATGCCCGCCAATGATTTGGAGGAAATAAAGAAGCAGGTTAAGGAGTTATTGGAGAAAGGTTATATTCGACCAAGCTCATTACCTTGGGGATCCCAGTGCTTCTAGTTGAGAAGAAGGATGGATCTTTAAGGATGGTTGTTGATTATTGCGCACCTAATGAGGTGATGATGAAGAACAAATACCCTTTGCCAATGATCAATGATTTGTTTGACCAGCTGCAAGGAGCTAAAGTTTTATCCAAGATCGATCTTTGATCAGGCTATCACCAGCTGAAGATTCGAGAGCAAGATATACCTAAGACAGCTTTTACCACGAGGTATGGGCTATATGAGTATACAGTTATGTCATTTGGTTTGACTAATGCCCCTGCCTATTTTATGAGTATGATGAACAAGGTGTTCATGGAGTTCTTGGACAAGTTCGTCATGGTTTTCATTGACGATATATTGGTCTACTCGGAGAATGAAGGAGAACATAAGGAACATTTGTGCTTGGTTCTTGAGAAGCTCAGGGAACATCAGTTGTATGCCAAGTTCAGCAAATGTGAGTTTTGGTTGAAGGAAGTTGGATTTCTCAAACATGTTATATTAGGAGAAGGGATAGTAGTTGACCCTACCAAGGTTGCATCTGTCACTGAGTGGTTGGCACCCACCTCAGCTGGAGAGATCAGAAGTTTTCTTGTACTCGCAGGTTATTATCGGAGATTTATTGAGAATTTTTCCAAGATCGCGAAGCCCATGACGGAGTGATTGAAGAAAGACACCAAGTTTAAATGGACCGAGGATTGTGAGGCTAGTTTTCAGGAGGTTAAGAAATTTTTGGTTACAGCCCTAGTGCTGATTCTCCCGAATATACGCAAGGATTTCCAAGTATTACGACGCTTCTCGTCAGGGACTTGGAGGCGTTCTTATGCAGGAAGGAAGAGTTGTTTCATATGCCTCACGACAGCATCGACCTCATGAGTTGAATTATGCCACGCATGATTTGGAGTTAGCAGCCGTAGTGCATGCGCTCAATACATAGAGACATTTCCTTATCGGAAACCGTTGCGATGTTTACACGGATCATAAGAGTTTGAAGTACATCTTCACGCAGAAGGAGTTAAACCTCAGACAGAGGAGATGATTGGAGCTCATAAAGGATTATGACATGAGATTGCATTATCATCCAGGAAAGGCCAATGTCATAGCAGATGCTTTGAGCCACAAGAGTTATGTTAACACACTCATAACCGGAGGATTACCTCAGGAGTTAGCCGATGATCTCCGAGAACTTCGCTTGGAGATAGTTCCAAGAGGTTATGTTGTAGCACTGGAAATTCAGTCCACTTTGCTGGGAAAGATCCGAGAAGCCTAGAAGACGGACAAGGAGATTGCAGAGATAAAGGAAAGGATGAGTAAAGGAAAGGCTAAAGGTTTTCATGAGGATGAGCATGGAACTTTATGGTTTGAGGATCGTATCTATGTGCCCAATGACCCTGAGATCAGGAAGTTAATTCTTCAGGAGGCTCATGATTGGCCTTATTCCATTGACCCGGGCAACACCAAGATGTATCTGGATTTGAAGGAGAGTTTCTGGTGGACAGGAATGAAGAAGGATATTGCAGAGTATGTAGCAGTATGCGACGTATGTTAGAGAGTTAAGGCACAACATCAGAAACCAGCAGGGTTACTTCAGCCTTTGCTGATACCCAAATGGAAGTGGGAAAAACTTGGCATGGATTTCATCACCTTATTACCCAGGACCCGTTCAGGCTATGACTCTATCTGGGTTGTAGTTGATCGCTTGACCAAGGTAGCCCATTTCATCCCTGTGAAAACAATCTATATGGGTGCTAAGTTGGTGAAGATATACATGACCAGGATCGTATGTCTGCATGGAGTTCTGAGGACCATCGTATCAGATAGAGGAACACATTTTACTTCAAAGTTTTGGAAACAGTTGCACGAAACTTTGGGTACCAGGCTAGAGTTCAGTACATCCTTTCACCCGCAGACAGATGGACAGACCAAGAGAGTCAATCAGATTCTAGAGGACATGTTGAGAACTTGTGCGCTAGATTATGGATCTAGTTGGGATGATAATTTACCCTATGCAGAGTTCTCCTATAACAACAGTTACCAAGCCAGTTTGAAGATGGACCCTTTCAATGTTGTGTAGGAAAGGAGGTTGAGGGAGTCCTGGACTAGGGGGTGTCCGGACAGCCAGACTATCATCGTCCGCCGGACTCCAAGACTACGAAGATACAAGATTGAAGACTCCGTCCCGTGTCCGGATGGGACTTTCCTTGGCGTGGAAGGCAAGCTTGGCGATACGGATATGTAGATCTCCTACCATTGTAACCGACTCTGTGTAACCCTAGCCTTCTCCGGTGTCTATATAAACCGGAGGGCTGTAGTCCGTAGGACACAACATACATTACAACAATCATACCATAGGCTAGCTTTAGGGTTTAGCCTCGTTGATCTCGTGGTAGATCCACTCTTGTACTACCCATATCATCAATATTAATCAAGCAGGACGTAGGGTTTTACCTCCATCGAGAGGGCCCGAACCTAGGTAAAACATCGTGTCCCTTGTCTCCTGTTACCATCCGCCTAGACGCACAGTTTGGGACCCCCTACCCGAGATCCGCCGGTTTTGACACCGACATTGGTGCTTTCATTGAGAGTTCCTCTGTGTCGTCACCGATAGGCTAGATGGCATCTTCGATCAACAACGCTGTCCAGGGTGAGACTTTTCTCCCCGGACAGATCTTCGTATTTGGCAGCTTCGCACTGCAGGCTAATTCACTTGGCCATCTGGAGCAGATCGAAAGCTACGCCCCTGGCCGTCAGGTCAGATTCGGAAGCCTAAACTTCACGGCCGACATCCGCGGAGACTTGATCTTCGACGGACTCGAGCCACAGCCAAGCGCGCCGCACTGTTACGATGGGCATATCTAGCTCTGCCGCCGAACAGTGCCTTGGTAGCCGCACACGAGTCCGCTCCGTCTTTTAGCTCGGAGCCGACCGCCCGGATCGAGGACCGGTGGTTGGACACCGCCTCAGGGGCTTCAACTTCCACGGCGATGGAGCCGAACACTGCCCTTGTCCCTCACGAAGCACGTGACTCCGAGGTGCCGGACTCCTTGCCGGACTCCGGACCTCCCGCGCCCCCACCAATTGAATCTGATTGGGCGCCGGTTATGGAATTCACCGCCACGGACATCTTCCAACACTCGCCCTTTGGCGACATCCTAAATTCGCTAAAGCATCTCTCGCTATCCGGAGAGTCCTGGCCGAATTATGGCCAAGATGGTTGGGATACGGACGACGAAGAAATTCAGAGCCCACCCACCACCCACTTTGTAGCCACTGTCGATGATCTTACCGACATGCTAAACTACGACTCCGAAGACATCGACGGTATGGAAGACGATGTCGGAGATGAACAGAAAACAGTGCCTACAAGGCAAGGGAAGACCACCTCGTCATACGATGTATACATGGTGGACACCCCAAAAGGAAGCGATAACGAGGACCAACAAGGCGCGGAAGAGGATAATCCCGCCGACAAACAACCAAAACGGCGACGCAGACGCCGCACTAAGTCCCGCCTCGACAACAACAGCGCTCCTAACGACCCAGCAATACAGCAGGGTGAACCAGCGGACGACGAACACGCAGACAAGCAACCGTCCGAACAAGACGAGTCAGATAATCAATCTAGTCCCGGCGAAAACAACAGTCCAGGCGACCTCACGCCGGACACACCGCCGGAGAATAAAAACCTTCGGAAAAGACTCGTTGCCACCGCAAGAAGTTTGAAAAAGGAAAAACGAAAGCTCAAAAAAGCGGAAGACACACTCAGAATGAGGTGGAGCAAAGTGCTCAAAACCGCAGACAAATACGGTAATGGCCATCAATCAAAGAGCTACCCAAAGCGCAAGCTACTACCAGAATTTGATGAGGAGGCCATAGAGCCCCCACAGTCAAAAAACAAAGAGGCCGCCTGGTTGGATAGATGGCCAGATGATAGGCCAAAATTTGAAAGCGGCGCCGCATATAAGCCGACTAACGACCCTGGACAGACAGATGGCCCAGCCAGGTCCATTTACGGGCCAAAGAAGAGGGCCCCAGGAAACAATGCAGCACGACAAGTGTCCGAAGACAGCGATGCACCCAAATACAGGGGCGCCACACACCCACTATGTTTCACCAACGAGGTGCTGGATCATGAATTCCCAGCAGGATTTAAACCTATGAACATAGAGGCCTACGACGGAACAACAGACGCTGGAGTCTGGATAGAGGATTATATACTACACATACACATGGCTAGAGGAGACGATCTCCACGCCATAAAATACCTACCCCTCAAGCTCAAAGGGCCAGCCCGTCATTGGCTTAAAGGCCTCCCAGAAAACATTGTTGGAAGTTGGGAAGAGCTCGAGGACGCGTTTAGAGCAAATTTTCAAGGGACTTATGTCCACCCTCCGGATGCAGATGATCTAAGTCATATAACTCAACAGCCCGGAGAGTCAGCATGCAAATTCTGGAACAGGTTCCTCACCAAAAAGAACCAAATAGTCGACTGTCCGGACGCCGAAGCCTTAGCAGCTTTTAAACACAACGTCCGAGACAAATGAATTGCCAGACACCTCGGCCAAGAGAAGCTGAGGACAATGTCCGCGCTAACAAGCCTCATGACCCGCTTCTATGCAGGAGAGGATAGCTGGCTAGCAAGATGCAGCACCAGCGACCCAAGTACATCCGAGATCAGGGATGGAAACGGATAATCACGTCGCAGAAAAGAGCAGCGCCGGAATAAAGAGAAAAGCCCAAAGAGCACGACAGTCAACGCCGAATTCAAAAGCTCGCGGCCAAACAACAAAACACCACATCTTAAGGATGACATCAATGAGCTATCCAACTTAAACAAGATTTTGGGTCGGATATGTCAAATCCACAGTACCCCCGGAAGGCCTGCAAACCACACCCATCGGGATTGTTGGGTTTTCAAACAGTCCGGCCGACTAAACGCCGAACACAAGGGGCTCGACGCGTCAAGCGAAGATGACAAACCCCACCAGCAGAGCACCGGAAAACAAAAGAATTTCCCACAAGAGGTCAAAGCAGTAAATTCACTTCATGTGATAATACAGAAAAACAGTGCGGCACCCATTAAAATGGGTCTCGCACGGTCCAATCCAGCGAAACATAGAGATTGGACATCAAAACCAATCACTTTCGACCACCTGGATTATTCCAGAAGCGTTCAAAATGCAGGATGGACTGCCCTGATATTGGATCCCATAATCGACGGACTACAATTTAAACAAGTCCTGATGGACGGAGGCAGCGACTTAAACCTGCTGTATTCAAACACAATCCGCAAGTTGGGGATAGACCTAACTACAATTCGACACAGCCGCACTTCCTTTAAAGGAGTGACGCCAGGCCCATACACCAAGTGCACAGGCTCCCTATTACTAGAAGTTGTGTTCGGATTACCGAACAACTTTCGACGCGAAAAACAAATCTTTCATATAGTCCCATTTAAAAGCAGCTATCAAGCACTCTTGGGACGAGAAGCTTTTGTTCGCTTCAACGACATACCACATTACGCGTCTCTTACACTCAAGATGCCCGGTCCACGTGGCATAATTTCAGTGCGAGGGTCATTTAAAGACCCCAGACACGGTTAGGCGAGTCCGGCATAAGTAAGCTAGGGGCTCCCTAGCCGCACATCCCTTCACAAGGGGCTGCAACAGCGAGCTCACATAGACTCCACTTTACTTATTTATATTTCTTTCTTCGTATATATTTTGCACAAATTCTTTTTACAGATGAACAACGTGCACACCCGTCCAGGATAACGGCACAATGGAGACACAAGCACAGACGTGCAGTAGGGACCCGTTGCGAGGATTCTTTTCAAGTTAAGACCCTGCGTAAACCTTTTTTACTGTCTCTTGTTGTTATAATCCCTTGGTTTCTCATTATAGCCAAAGCGGAGCTTGACGTTTTGGCATCGGCCACGTCAGAAGACCATGCCCGTACCTGGACACTAGGGGCTCAGGGCATTGTTCTGCCCATTATTACAAAGACCGAACACCTTAGGGAGTGTTCGGCGCCTCGAGTTAGGCCTTATATGCATCAGCTCCGAATCATGTCTTTGGTCAAATGTTGGGTTTGCCCGGCTCCTGTGTTTTGCTGCCTTACGTTCCGTATCATCGGCTAACGCGGCACCAGGAGAACTACTGCGATTGTGCCCCAGTTCGGCTGGGCGAGCACCTCAGTAGAGAAAGCCGAAAACTGACTGTCATGATACAGTGAGAGACTGGTCAACCACTCGATCGACTACCGGAATGTTTAGAATTCCCCACTTTGATGAAGGACCGTTTCCCGGTCAGGCACACACGCGCCCCGAATTCGGAGAAGCGCGATGCCCCAAGGGGCTATATCATAGCCCCACCCTCGAACTCCACTGGCTAAGTGAAAGTGATAAAGCATAATAGTCCGGATTGCCTTGTTTGCTACGCTACCACCTTCATAACAGGACCGAGACGTCGGATTAAGTGTGAAAAGGCACTATTTTTGCGAACACCCCCGCACCTTGTGCGTGGGGGCTGAAGCCGAAGACTGCAATCTTTCAGGTTATACAAATGTATACATAAACGGTCGCATAGGAGATATTTTAATACTTGGGACGCACAAGTCTAAAAAGTGGTTACATTATAATCATTGTCTTACAAGATAAAAACGTTCATTTGAACGTAACATTTTTTGAGCACTGCGACTCTATTACACGAGCGCCACGCATAACTTCCCCAAAATAGTGCTCGGCGGGTAACCGGCTTTCGTCCGAACCCTGGGTGGCAATAGCGGTGGCATCCATCTCTGTCCAATGTGTCTTCACACGGGCAAGGGCCATGCGCGCGCCATCTATGTAGGCCGACCGCTTCATCTCCTTGATATGCGGCACCGCTCCAAGAAATTGCTGCAATAAGCCGAAATAGCTCGTCGCCTTGGGCCTCTCTGGCCAGACATGAGCCACGATATCAGTCATGGCAAGTCCGGACAATCTATTTAGCTCAGCCCATTCGGCCAACCGATCGGTCAACGGAAGTGAACGATCCGGACTATGGAATTGATACCAAAATAGCTCTTCCATCTTGTGATCCTTCTGGCTCCGGAAGTGCTCAACGGCATCAGCCGCACTTGCCGCTAAGTCCATATATGGATCCTCCGGACCCCACAGCTGGCCAAGTTGGGCATATTTTTGATCCATAAACCGGCGACGCAGCAGAAACAGCTTGTCAGCCACAATATCGCCGGCCTGGCGCAGCTCCTCCTTCATAGCCCGCATTGCAGAATGGGCATCCTTGGCCTCAACGGTGGCCTTCACCAGGTTTTCCCGCTCCGATAAGCGCTCCTTTTCAAGAGCCTCATTGCGGTCGGCAGCATCTTTTAATTTCACAGCCAATTCGGCCATCTTTTCCCTGCTTAGGCAGTGTGCAGCCTTTTCGGCTTTCAACTCTTCGGCCGCCCTCGAGGCAGCCGCATCACTCCTTCGGGCTTGCTCCTTAGCTTGAGCAAGGTCGGCACGAAGGTTCTCCACAGCAGCAGCACCATCTGTATCACAGCATATATATTATCAGAGGCGGGCTTTGGCTCCCTCAAATAAGAGACTGCGGAGAATTCATTTACCTTGCGACTCGTCAAGTCGTCGGTTGATAAGCGCGATGTCCGCATCCGCCACATCAAGTTGCCGCATTAACTCAACAACTCCACTAGTCCGGCTAGCCCCCGGACTATCCGTCACCTACATAGGTAGGACAACTTTCAATACCTGCGATTTTGATCCTCGGCACGCTGTCGCTTTCGACAACCTGCCGAGTCTCAGGGGCTATTATCTATACAGGGCGCACTTCTATGTGCAAAACTGTCAAAAAGGTGCGTCGTTCTTACGTACCTCAAATCCCGCCAGCAAACTCCTGACGGCATTATGCAATCCGCTTTCGGCGGACGAAATCCTTCCGATCAACATACTCATCAAAGCACGGTGATCTTCTGAGATGGACGCCCTCTCAAGCAGACTCTTCGGCTCCCCCGGTCGGACACTAGTCGGCGCCGAACTCTCCAGCCTCACCGGGCTCGGGGACACCCTCCGTGATGATACTTCAGGCTCATCTGCCCTGTCCGGCGACGCAGCAGATGGAGGCGTTTCGCTCTCCATCATCTCCGGACGAAGATCCCCCGAAGACGAACTCATCTGAGAAGTCCGCAAATCCGAACTGCAAAGTAAAATTTCGGTTATCCACAGAAGCACAAATGGAGGTATTTTCTTATTAATAAACTCCCCTTTCCCTACTCATGGCTCGCTAGAGGGCTGGTCCTTTAGAGACGATTGCACGTCCGGGTTCTCCCCGGACGCAGGACCCTCCGGTGAAGATTTCTTCTCCCGCTTAGGGGCTTTGGCCTCCAGGTCTTCGGAGGCAGTCCTCTTCTCCCCCTGGAGGGAGGGATTTTCGATCCCCCCCTCTTCAGGCGCCCCCTTGGGCGAGGTATTAACTCTTCTATTTTCCCCATCGCCCCTTTCTTCGGGCGCGACCTCCAACATTCTGACCAGCACGGGCTCCAGTGCGGTCTCTGGGAGGGGGGCCGGACACCTTATCAGCTTCGATCGCGCTACCCACTCCTGATGAAGAGTAATGGGTCAGGAGGCGAATTCTAGAAAAGCAAATAAACAGAACATCCGGACTCTGAGCTACTTACCTGAGTATCCGGGCGATTGCAGCTTAAGCCTACGTCCTCGGTCAATTCCGGACACACCACCAGCGGTTCGAAGAACAACTTGTACATCTCCACGGGTGTCGCACCCATGAAGTGTTGGAGAATTCGTGGTCCCTCCGGATTGAACTCCCATAACCGGAGAGGACGGCGTTTGCAGGGCAGAAGACGCCTGATTAGCATAACCTGCATCACCACGACTAGATTGATCTCCCTCGCCTGGAGGTCTCGAATCCGGCCCTGCAATGAGGGCACGTCTTCGGACGGCCCCCAATTTAGCCCTTGGTTGACCCACGACATCAGTCGGCATGGAGGTACCAGGCGGAATGAAGGCGGCGGCTTTTGCTTGCTGCCCTTCGGAGCGGTGATATAGAACCACTCCTGCTGCCACAGTCCGAGCTCCTCCTGGAAGGAACCCTCGGGCCACGGGGCATCGGCCCTTCTGCTTATGGCCGCCCCGCCGCACTCCGCTTGACGCCCCCCGATCATCTTCGGCTCCACATTTAAGGTCTTCAGCCACAGGCCGAAGTGCGGGGTGACGCGGAGGAAGGCTTCGCAGACGATAATGAATGCGGAGATGTGGAGGATGGACTCCGAAGCCAAGTCGTGAAAATCCAGCCCGTAGTAGAACATGAGCCCTCTCACGAAGGGGTCCGTCGGGAAGCCTAAGCCCCAACGGAGGTGGGATACGAAGACGACGTACTCACCGGGCTCGGGAGTGGGCACGGCCTGCCCTTGGGCGGGCAACCTGTGCGAAATCTCATAGGACAGGTACTTGGCCTCACGCAGCTTTAGCACGTCCTCCTCCGTAACGGAGGAGGGCATCCACCGACCCTGGAGGTCGGAGCCGGACATGGTTGAAGATCCGAAGCGCTCGAATCTGGGGCCCTGGGTGTTGGAACTTGGAGCAAGGAGAAGATTCGATGGAAGATTGAAGAAAAGAAACGAGCCTTGGTCCTCTTATAAAGGGGGAAAATACCAAGAGTCGTCTCCGTGACCGTTCGTGATTCACCTTCGATAGAGGAGACGTGGCGACGGGCGGGGTTGGGTTACCCACGTCCGTATTGATGAGAATCCCGGAATAAGGGGAACACGATCTCTGCTTCGACAGGACGTGCCAAGGAAACCGCTTCGCTAAACGTGATGAGGTGGTATAATAAAAAATGATTCAAATAAAGGCTTGGTAGCGGTGTGATGTCATGCCGCATAATACGTCAGCAGATTGGACTTGTGTACATTTTATTCTCTCTACGGTGGAATGTGGAATTTATATTGCAGAGCCGGACACTATCCTGGTGTTCATGATCTTCTCTGGATTATTCAAGGGAGGAACCCGCCTTGCAATGCCGAACATTATGCGCGCCGGACTTATCGTCATTGAAGCCTGGTTCAGGGGCTACTGAGGGAGTCCTGGACTAGGGAGTGTCCGGACAGCCGGACTATCATCGTTCGCCGGACTCCAAGACTACGAAGATACAAGATTGAAGACTTCGTCCCGTCTCCGGATGGGACTTTCCTTGGCGTGGAAGGCAAGCTTGGCGATACGGATATGTAGATCTCCTACCATTGTAACCGACTCTGTGTAACCCTAGCCTTCTCCGGTGTCTATATAAACCGGAGGGCTGTAGTCCGTAGGACACAACATACATTACAACAATCATACCATAGGCTAGCTTTAGGGTTTAGCCTCCTTGATCTCGTGGTAGATCCACTCTTGTACTACCCATATCATCAATATTAATCAAGCAGGACGTAGGGTTTTACCTCCATCGACAGGGCCCAAACCTGGGTAAAACATCGTGTCCCTTGTCTCCTGTTACCATCCGCCTAGACGCATAGTTCGGGACCCCCTACCCGAGATCCGCCGGTTTTGACACCGACAGAGGTGCAGGACACAATTGTCATGGGATAAAGTTGGAGATCGATAGTTGTTCGGACTAGATTAAATCAGAGATTTTGAGGAGAAGGTTAAGTTGATTTGTGACAGACTCAAGATAGCTCAGTCAAGGCAGAAGAGTTATGCCGATACTAAATGCAAGGAGGTAGCCTATGAAGTCGGAGACAGAGCATATCTTCGTGTGTCCCCACTTCGAGGAGTTAAGCGATTTGGAGTCAAAGGAGAACTAGCACCATGATTTGTGGGACCATACAGAGTTTTGGAACGTATAGGAGAAGTTGCCTGCAAGTTGGAATTACCCGAAGGATTGTCAGGAGTTCATGATGTGTTTCACGTTTCCCAGTTAAAGAAGTGCCATGCAGAGATGGCTGACATTCCTCTGAGCGATACAGTGCCACTGGAAGCGATTCAGTTGGATAGTGATCTAACCTATGAAGAGAAACCCATTAAGATTCTCGAGTTTTCCAGCCGAGTTACTCACAGGAAAGTCATCAAGTTTCACAAAGTTTAGTGGAGCCACCATACCAAGGAGGAAGATACCTGGGAGCGCGAGGAAGACCTCCGCAAGGACCATCCACACCTTTTTGCTGACCAACCCGAATCTCGAGGGCGAGATTCATCTTAAGGGGGTATATTTGTACCATCCCAGTTTTCAATTTGGATGTTATTCATAGACCATTCTTATGCATCCATGATTTATGCATTTTGTTGCTTTGTTTTAGTTGCATTTTGATCCAAGAGACCTTAAGCAACTCAAGGACCAATTTGAGAGAGTTGGACGTTTTCAAAATTTGGTAATTGGATCAAATTGTTTTTCAAAATTCTTTTCCAATTATTTTTAAAATAAAGAGAGAAGATAAAAGGACTTCTTCAAAATCATCAAAGAAATATGGAAGTTGAATTTCGAATTTTTGGAGATTTTATTTGATTTTATTCACTAGTTTATCTATTTTGTTAGCGGAGTAATTAGTACTATAATGTTTGTTTTTAGTTTAGGCATTTTGGCCTAGAAAAATGTTCACTAGGTCAATAATAAGGCCATATTACAACGTGAATTTTTCAGGTATTTTTTGGATTTTATTTATATTTGTTTAGCGTGTTTATGTCTCTGAAAAAATTGTTTTAAAAAAAACTTCCTGCCGAACTAGGCCGGTCCAGCTAGCCGCCAGGCCAAGGCCCAGCTCCTCCCGCACCATGCGATCGACTCCGGCTAGGAGTTCGGCCACGCCACGACGATGCCGCCGCCAGATTCCGAGACAACCGCCGCCCCGCTTGCCCCCTTCCCAAGCCGCCCGCACCCCATGACCCCCTTTAAATAGGGAGGACCTCGGCCCCTCTCTCCTCGTCACAAGCCGCGCCGGCGCCACCGCACTTTCCGCCGACGCCCGCAGCACTCGCTGCCCGCGCCGCCCGCAAGCCCCGCCGAGCGCCGCACTTCCCACCGCACCCCGCCACCGCCGCCGCCGCCGAAAGCTGCCGTCGCCTGAGCCCGCCGCCACTGCACCGCCGAACCCGAGCCCCGTCGCCGCCGCCGTCGAGTCCGCCGCCGTGAACTGGTATAAAACCACCTCGGTCCGATCCGGTTTTTTCGGTTTTTCTGTTAAATCCAGTTTATTTTATTTAGTTCGGTTATTTAGCGAATGTTCATTCGTTTAGGTTCTGTAATGAACAGATTCATTAGATTAGGTTCTGTAGCAAACGTTCATTTGGTAGTTTTTTTCTTCTTATTTTAGTTTTCGGCCAGGGACTTATCCGCAAATATTTTCTTTGCAGATTAGCCCCTGATCTTTAAACCCTCATTACTTTTTGCTCGTTTGTCCAAATTCGACGAAACCAACGCCAAAATCTTTAGAGTGATCCCATCTATCCATGAAACTAACTTGAACATGTTTTTGACAATTTAAAATTTAATTTTAGTTCAGATTTGAATTTGATCTTGTTTTGATCGTATCTTGAGTTTCGTAGCTCCGTTTGAGTTGATTCTTTTTGCAAATCATATCTAATCACATGTACCTTATATTAAGATCTAATCCACATAAATATAATGCTATTAGAATTTTTTCTGTTAGCTTAGTTATTTGCTTGTTTTTGAGTTCTTTGGATCTTTTCTTCGATTTCTCTTTGCATCGCTTGCTTGAGTGCTTATGTATGCTATTGTTTGTCTATGCTAGATTTTCCGGAGTGTGAAACTTGTTACTACGAATCTCTAGAGTTTTCCGATTGCAGCAAGGCAAGTCACACTTTGATCATACTTTTCAATACCCAGTTTTTACTATGCATTAGTTTTACCCCTCAAAGATTTACATGAGTAGGATTGGGAACATGTGTTTTGGTTGTAGTACTTGAGGTAGGAACCTGTTACCTTTGATCACCCCGGGAATATACGTTATGCTCATTTATTTCTTAGTCATGCTCGTAGACGGGGATTGGTTACCAAACATTAGGTGAAAACTATGCAGATGTACATCAATCTACTAGAAAACCTTCCTCATCATATATCACATGTCCATGCCAAACCTTAGGTGATAAACAAATAGGCTAAAACTTAACAACGAAGATATGCCCATGTTTAGGGTAAAAACTACTAGGTCCTGTTGTGTTATATCACTTGTCGCAGCTTGTAATACTCGCTTTAAATGGGCAGTCCATATGGGGAGTAGTAATTGTATTTAGTTTGTCTGAAACTATGTTTTTGCTTGTGACAAAATGAGATCCCATAACTGAATACACATGCGTATTAATATGGTTGAGGAATTTCATTCTAAGTTTGACATCTAGGTTATGTATTCTAGGTTGGAGCAGCGAATGAAACTGGACATAATGATGCCTCTCTTCTCAAGATATGCTATTTGGTATATATTTCTAGTTGTCACCTATTTATTTAGTGTACTTACCTAGGTCGATCAAGTGTATAAGAGTCCATGAAGGTTGGGTAGATGAAGCTTGATTACCGAGAAGCACTAAAACATGAGGAAAAATGATAGACCTTCTTTGTCATGTACCATGAAGATGCTTGTTGGGTGGTGTTAATTTCAGTTTTGAGTACTTGGTCTTGCTGGCCATGTAGTAAAAATGATCTATATATGCCTCTTGTGTTATGTTCTCATGTACTCAAATACTCGAATGCTTGCTGAGTGGTGATAATTTTAGCCCTTAATTTGCTCATGCGCTCAAATACTTCTAGTCTGACATCTACTTGTAGTTCTGTTTGATCCAGCATGAGTTAATTCTCTCATGTGCTAAAATATTTGTTGCATATTGGCATTTTTAGTGACCAAGATGTTCTTGTAAACTCTTGAAAAATTAGCGATGTCTCCGAGGCAAAAAAAAGACACTTAAATGTGTATGGATTTCATGCAGTAAATATTTGCAAAGATTTTATATCAAACTAAGAGGAGATGGCCATCAACACTTTACATATCCAAAAATGGTCATATTTCACGAAGACTCGAGGTGTATATTTCACAAAGACTCGAGGTGTATACTGTAAATGTCCTATTTCCCATCTAACTCTTTGTGGGTTTTTGTCATGAAATGTACATTAAATGGTCTGTCGTCCCTCCACCTAAATCTTTACCATTCATCTTCATCCAGTGGTTCAAGTTTTTTTTACTTTTGTATAGCAAGATTAGATTCTATTATAGCCCTTCCCACATCCTGTAGAGATATAAAGATTACTGCCACGTCATGTAGAGATATAGAGATTACTCCCATATCCTATAGAGATATAGCAATTCTATTATAATCTCCAATCCGTGTCTTGTGGAGATATAGATTACTAGCACTCACACACACACACATAAAAAAGATAGAGATTATTGTCCCTAAGAAACCCAAATGATAAGTGCCACATGTGTGCCATGAAGCACTCCAGCCTTAACGTTTTTCTACAACTAAGTTGCCATCCAAAAAGAAAAAACAAACCCCAAAAATGAAACTTGACATCTGAAAAGAAGTTGTCATCCTCGCATCACTAAATTTTCCATAAAAAACTTTTGAAATTGCAATGTGTTTGTTTGTGCCACACATGTGGTAGTTATCAGGGTCCCTAAGAAAAAGATAAAGATGATGCTACCAAAGTACAAAGAGGGCATGGGTTTTTGCGATATGCGTGATTTTAACCAGGCCCTGTTGGCAAAACAGGCTCAACATTTGATTGATAACCGAGTTAGCTTACGTGCACGGCTACTAAAGACAAAATATTTTACTAATGGTAGTATTCTAGACACATTGTTTTCTGGTAATAATTCTGTGGTGTGGAAAGGAATTAAGTATGGTTTGAAGCTTGTTAAAAAGGGGATGATATAGAGGGTGGGTGACAAGGACATGTACCTAGGGCAGGGTCTTAGGCCTGACCTAGACACCCCACCCAAGGACACTGCCCTATAGTCAAAGACATTTAAGGACCAACAGAAAGTACCGACTGGAGTCACCTTGAAGTGCAATCCACTCGACAGAAGACTCCACTCGGATATCCCGATTCCACTCGACCACAGCATAGTCACTCGACCATATGTAAAACCACTCGGAGTACAGAGAATCTAAAGCCACCCCAAGATGGCAACGGTCATACGTTCACTCTGTAGACCTAAAGATCATTAATTGTTGGCGTTACCAGTAATGCCCATATCTTAACTCACATTGAACCCTGTGTATCGGAGGTCTACGAGGGTCCTGGCGCACTCTATATAAGCCACCCTCCTCCTCTGGCACAAGGGTTTGCACCCCTTGTAACATCCACGCATAATCCAGTCAACAAAGCCTCAGGGCACCGAGACGTAGGGCTTTTACCTCCTCCGAGAGGGGCCTGAACTCGTAAACTTGCGTGTCACCGTAGCTAGGACCTTGCCTCCTCCTATGTACCCCCTATTCTTAATGTCGGACTTACTCCCACGACAGTTGGCGCCCACCGTGGGGCAGGCATCTAAGCGACTTCTGGTGAGGTTGCATATTTCATTCTCCGACAACATGGTTTCCGACGGTGGTTTGGCGTTGGGCCGCAAGATCCGTCTCGGCACGGTTGTTTTTGTCGCCGACGACTCCACCTGGCTCCAGGAGGCTCCCCTCAACGTCGAGGCCCTCCCCGTCCGCGGGGCAACGCACTTCCGCACAAGTGCTTGCGGTGTTCTTCTTTGTCAACCGTCGACCCAGTATCGGCCGGCTCCGGCGGCATCATCGCTCCCCACCACCCACCATTGCAAGCGGTCCGGCCGTTCGTGGCTCCAACGATGGGTGAAGCATGCGGTGGCCAGAATTTCGGATTTCGTTTTTTGATTTTTACCGGTCCTGGGCGAAATGGGCGAAATTCAGATTTTTCAGATTTTTTCGGAAAATCTCGAACGAAAATCGTAAAACAAAATTTGAATTTTGGGACGAAAAATGGGCGAAATTTGCCTAAAATTTTGAAATACAATAGAACAACAGATGAGTATTCAGAACTTTTAGCAAAATATGCATGTAAAAATCAAACAGCTGAATCTATTCATCAAATCACTACGTATCAGACTGAACATCAACACTCCAGTTGCAACCATTCAGGCAATAGCATAGTGGATCAATTCAGAGAGCAGCAACCTTAGAAAAGCAACATGATAGTCCAGATTAACATGTGACTTGATAGTTCAGATACTAAGAGTAACATGCGACTTAATAGTTCTACCAAGAGTCGAAACGAACACCCATAACGGTTCAGAATTACAGTCCACAATGAATTTAACACGACATTCGAAGTTCAATTATGCCGACCCCAAAATACAAACAGAAAGTTCAATTCAGACTTCCTGTTCTTCAACTCTTCAGTCTTGCACCAAAAGTATTGAATCAAACAGAGACCTTCACTTCGGACTTCCTGTTCATCCACCCGTTAGTCTTCATCAAACCAAAAGCTCTTTTGCTCCCATGCCGCTTAACCTTGCAATTAAAGCATTGTGAATTATATAGACATTACAAGTAGATGGCAGAAACAACAACTCAATGATGGCAACCGCAATTGGAACAACATATAAAATCATATGGGCAGAAACAATGTGAATTATATAAATATTACAAGTAGATGGCAGAAACAACTCATAGATGACAGCCCAAATTAAAACAACATATAAATTCAGATGAAATAAGGCATTGTGAATTATATAAACATTACAAGTAGATGGCAGCAATAACTCATAGATGGCAGCCCCAATTGAAACACCATATAGAATCATATGGACTAACGCATTGTGAATTATATAAACATCAAGTAGATGGCAGAAACAACAGTTAATAGATGGCAGCCCCAATTGAAATAACATATAAAATCATATGGACTAAAGCAAACACCACATGTTTATGACAGAATATAAGAAAGTGCATAAATGGGAAATTATTGATGACATCACAAGGAACTTACTTGTCAATTGTAAAGGCTGGTGACCTCCTTGACCTTCTTTCCTTGCCTAACCCGTTCAGATCTACGGTTCACCAAATTACCATCCCTTGTTACCTCAACATTGTTTCCAACTTGGCTTGTTAAATCCTTTTCAACTTGCATTGGCGAATCTCCTCCATCGGATTGACTTGCACCATCATCATGGCTATCATCATCATCAATTTCCAGGTCCAGCTCCTCATTTTCTTCATCATCATCCTCACTATCATGGTAGTCATCCTCTTCTTCCTCTACCCTCTTTCTTTTCCTGCCATTGTCCTTCCTTACAAGACGAGAAACTTTCCTACTTGAGTTAAGCAAACGAATTTTCTCAAACACGGCGCTAGCAGCATCAACTCCATCCAAGATTGCATGCTCCTCATCCTCATTCAACCATTCCATCATAGGATTTGTTGCATCAAACATGGTTGTATCCATCATCATTGCACATGCATCAACTTCCTTCTGCTTATCATTCTCTCTCACCTGGTCTTGTTCTTCTTCAGCACGTATCTTCAAAATGTGAAAACAAAATCAGTCAATGACAACGAAGTACAAAGAATAAAATGGATAAAGTCGCTATGTATAAAACGATGCTTATTAGACAGCAGCCTTTACTCTAAATATTGCTAAGTAAACATCAACATTTACTTTAAATAACAACCTAGTAACAGTCTTTAATAAATAGTAGCATTTACTTAGTAAACAACATCTTTTATTTCAAACAATGCTTAGTAAACAACAGTATGCAGGGGAATCATGGCATATGGGTGAATAATGGCATATGGGCAAAACATATTTCATACCTTCAAGTTGTAGCGCATAGATACAAGCTTGTGCAGCTTGCCATATAGAAGACGGTTTCTTTGCTTCGTGTGGACCAAAGCAAAAGCGCTCCAATTCCTCTCACAACCACTTGACGAAACGCGTTGTGATACAATCCTCAAGGCACACTTCTGCAGATTAGGAACTTCCCCTCCAAATTGGAACCACCACTCAGCTGCCAAGTTAAAACAAAATTCACATAGTGAAATGAACTGAGTTGCAAAACTGGGGTAGTAGAGAATATTACAAGTGAGGTATTGGAACTTACTTGGTGACATTTTCTCTGCAAATGAACGTGCCAACCTTGAGCCAAACCTCCCACGACATTCCCTGTAAGTGTTGACTTCATCAATGGCCAAAACAGCGGTCTCAGGGTCTGCGATCTTCTCAATGGCATCTGTTAGTGCAAGAGCATAGTCCATAATCTTGCTCATGTTGATATGATAATGTGTGTAAGGATCAAGGACAGCAGCTGCATAGGAGAAGGAAGAACAAAAGAAGTTAAAACCATAAAAAGAGAGCGTCATAATACAAATTTAGTTAGTTTTGTAACTACCTGCAACCAATAGTGTGCCTTCTTGCATAGCATCGATCCTCTTGGACACCTTGCTCATGACTCTATGAAACATTTGTGATCCACCACCAAGATGACTTTCCAACTTTTGTATGGTTGTCATCATACTCTTCTTGAATCCAGATAGGGTGCATCTCTTTTGTGTATCAGCATATATAAGGGCTTTATAGAGTGGCTCTAGCACAGCAAGAACCCACTCTAAAGCTGCCCACCACATATTACTAGATAGCAGCTCTTCAGCAAACACATAATCAGCAGCACCGTTCCAAGTACTTCCCTTCCAATCATCGGACACCATCCATTTCCTAAACTCATCTTTCTTACAATGGAAACTCTCCAAGAACATGAACACCGTTCCAAACCGGGTCGCATTCGGTTTTATGAGTTCACCACCAATGTTCTTTTTCATGCTATCATGTAGGTTATTGTGATTGTAGAAAAATCTACAGATCTGCTTAGCACTTTTAACTATCACGTCAATCTCACGAAACTTAGCAACATCCTTAAGCATGAGGTTAACAGTGTGGGCAGCACATGGCTGCCAAACAATATGACAAACTCTGGTTGTTCTACTAGAGTTTTACATGCTTTCTTGTAATTTGACCCATTATCGGTTATGATTTGAACAACATTCTCAGAACCTATCTCTTCCACAACGACCTTTCTGATCTCTCTATAGATAAACTCTGCCAATTAATTGCAAGTAAATTTTTGTTTGAAACAAAAATGAAGCGAGTAATAACAGAAATAAGCATGAATAAACAGAAATAACATTTTTTTACTCTAAATGCATCATAATATCATGTAAAAAATAGAAAAGGCATAATAGCCACATTTAACCATGAATAAACAAACATAGGAGATTTCCAACTCTAAATGCACCGTGATATCAAGTAAAATAGGATAAAGCATAATATACAGATTTAACAATGAATAAACAGAAATAACATAGTTTCAACCATGAATAAACAAACATAACAGATTTTCAACTCTAAATGCACAATAAATGCATCATAACATCATGTAGAAAACTAACAAGGCATGGCTAGTCAGAATTAACAATGAATGAGCATGCGTAAACATAGTTTCAATCATTGGAAAACTAACCTGCAGTCTGAGTTTGACCAGAAGCATCAATGGATTTATGAAAGAACATCCATGCATTGCAATACACCATGAAATTGATGAGACTCATACCAGTAGGCCATGTCCATGAGTCACACATCACAGTTACACCATAGTTCCTCCAGTCTTGCTTGAACATCTTCAGCCACTGCTCAGCTTCTTCATAATTCTTCGCCAAATATATCCCATCAATCTCCTTGGCAGTTGGAACAGGAGCTGGGCCAAGGTTTTGAGTTATCTTGACAGCCGCACGAAAATAGGAAAAATTTGCTTTCAGACCAGCAATGTCATTAGCATGAAAAAACTTTGCCCAAGCTTGGCCAAGTACATCTTTTGACTCAACATTCAAAGCAGTGTTGATCTTTGGCTGCATTGATACTTTGTTGCTCGACAATTCCTTGTCCAAGTATGATGTGATACTTTGTTTCCCAAGAGACACACAAACACCACTGCCACTCCCACGCCTCCTCTCAACTGCGCGAGAGACATTCTTGTCTCTTAGTGTCTCCCGAAGTGCGGCCTGGATCTCTTCCTCATCATCTTCAATATTTATCACCCCTTCTCCGTGGTACAACCCTTCCATGATATCCCTTTCCAAACGAAATCTACAATTTTTCTTTTCCCTCTTCTTCCGCATTGAGTCATCCCGGGATTCCCTCATTGCAGCATGAATATTTCTTGGAACATTAGGGCACTCCCTCACATCACCTGGTATACCTCCAAGGTGCTCCCTAAAGCGGGTTGCACCTCCTCCTCTAGTGATTAGGGGGCAGTACCGACAATCAAATCCCCCACCAAACTTCGGGCCATGGTTCCAAACATAATAGATGTCATTGCTTACAAGCCCTACATATCAAAATTTCAAGCACCATGTTAGCAATGCATCATGATATATAGCTACAACACACTAAAGAACATTTCAACTCTAAATGCATCATAATACAAAATAAAAACTGGGTAAGGAATAAAAAAGAATGAACCAGGACAGTAACAAGAATTAGCATAATGTTTACAACAGAATAAACAACATTTCAACTCTAAATGCATCATACTATGACTAAAAATTGAGCAAGGAATAAAAAGAATGAACCAGGACAGTAACAAGGATTAGCATGATTATTACAACAGAATAAACAACATTCCAACTGTAAATGCATAATAACATCAAGTAAAAAGATAGTAAGGCAGAAAAAAGGGAATTGCCACATTTTTTACTTTTAATGCATAACAAAATCAGGTAAAAGCTAACAAGCAGAATTAGAACCATTTTAACTTTAAACATAATTAATACATTTTTTATTTAAATGTTTCCTCTCTAAAAGTATCACAATATCCATACAAAAAGTTAAGCAAATTAAGAAAATGCAGATCATGGTACTGACCTTTCCAAGCTGTGTCTCTTGGAGCTGAACCATTCCCCATCAGAATGTTATCTTCATTGTCGGGGTTGACATTTTCCCTCCTTCTGGCTTCATCGATGCTCACCCTACTAACATAGGGTGCACTTCCATCACCTATAAATTCAAGCATGAGAGCAAGCATGCGATAAAGATCAACTTTATTTGCAAAAAATGGCAATCTATTTTAACAATGGCATGCAACCAAAGTTGAGAACATATTATCATGTGTGGAAGATGGCATTATCTAGCATGTTCAGAATCCGGATCAGCATTTGTAAATTTACCACTGATGGTAAACGGGCTTGCTGTGTTTTGCAGAGATAAATGTTTGTACACATTGTTTGCGTCCTCATGTATGTCAGCACTTGAACAAAGAGTGAATAACAGAAAAAGAACCTTGATACAATACAAAAAAACTGTGGATTTATGGACCAGTTAGTGTTGTTGAAATTTTATTGGGATTTTTTTCTTCATCAAGTAATGTTGCAGGGTTGACGACGGCATGAATAAATCAAGGGAGATAGTACAAGATATTAGAAACAATGCTACTTAACAAGCTAGTAAAAGATCCTTCCTACGTGCCTACGTGTGCTATCATCAACACTTGCTAAATAAGCATGCACGTATAGCTAACTACAGATCATGGCAAGGTGAACTATCATGCACAATTGTGCTCCTGTATCAAGCAAGTGTGCATGCTGAACGTAGCTACAGATCTTCACAAATGAAAAGCTAGCTACAGATCTTGCAATATGAGCCAGCATACATGCATGTACAAGATTAGAGGAACATAGTTACAGTACGTCAGTACCATGTCCAGCTTGCCGGAAACCAGCGCGTGCGTCTGGCGCCGGGGCACTGCCCAAGCCCAACTGGATGCACCGCATGTTGCTGCTCCCGTGGAGCTGTTCAATGCCCGAGCCCACCTGCCCCGACATCGAAGTTGTGCGGCCGTGCTCCATGGCGCTGCCACCACCATCCATGGACGGGAAAGAGACTGGGAGTGAGGAGATTGGGAGGGAGGGAGATGAGGGAGGAGATTGGGAGGGAGGGAGACGAGCTGGATGGGAGGAGGCGGCGCTGCACCGCGCCCCCGCCTCACTCGCTAGGGTTTCATTGCCCACAGCCGCCGCTCAGTCGGATGGAGACGGGAAAAGTGAATTTTAGGGTTAGGAGGAGATGAATTCGTGCTTTTAGGAATTTTAGGGTTTGTGTGGGCTGTAGTAGACCATGGGATGGGTTGTGAGTTTAAAAGTGGCCGAATTTTTTGGGCCGGTACACCCTATTACCGGGCCCTAACGAGATGGCCGATAATCGCTGGAATTTCGGTTTTCTCGGACGAAATCTAAAACTTTGGCGGTGGCTCGCCAATCGACCACCCTCCAAATCGTGGCGATTGAGATCGACGAATCTCTTTATGGTCTGTTCGATCTGCCGACTGGTCACTCGGATTCCCTCTCTGAGTGCGATAGTAATGATCCAGCGGCAGAAGTCCTCGTGGTCACTTCCCAGCACGGCCCACCTGGAGTTTGCTGCAACAGTGGCGGCGATGGTGGCGCCGGCCTGTCACATGAGCATGATGAGTACATCCCCGATGCCCTCACTACGGAGCAGAGAGAAGAGTTGCATCGTTGCAATGTTCAGGCGCTCCAGACTCCCATCATTAGGGAGAACTCCAAGGCTCGAGCCTTGGAGGCTGCACGCTTGGCCACTTTGGCTGAGTGTACGCATTTGGAGAATCTGCAGAAGGCACTCAACGAGCGTGCTCGTCAGCGGGTCCTTGAATCCAGTCGACGAGCGCGGCGGTTGTTTCCGACTGAAACTCAGGTATACCATACTCCGATTCAAAATGTTGCAGCAGTAGCACGCATAGCAGAGTCAATTCAGCCACCACGTTCAGAAGCTGGTAGAAGTTTAGAGTAGATTCGAGCATTGCTTAAAGCTGTTGGAGAATAGAATTCTGATGTCTCCCAGTCGTGTAACAGAATTCATAGTAGATCAGTGGTCACAGACACAGTTCAGTCAGCACATAGTCCGAGGTCTCCTCGGCATCATGAAGAGCATGGTCCTTGCCAGGACCAGTTCCTCAAGCTGGGCCACAGGCAGTTTGATTGTTAGTTTTCCCGCGATGACCACCGTCGAGTGCTTACGCCCCCTCCGAGGGGCGGGTCATACGCGCCCTGGAGGTATGATGATAGGCACCCGTATGGTGACGAGCGGAGAGCCCCGATCGACCCAAGAGAGCCGGGATTCGATGCAAGGTTACTCCTTGTGCAAGGTTTGGTCGACAGAGGCCGAGCGAACAGAGAAGGGCAAGGCAGAGATCGTCCGACTGGGAACAAAGCATTTATTTCTGGGCCTGAATGTTTCAATATGGCCATCCGATCAGCTGAGATCCCTCCAAACTTCAGGTTGGTAGCAGGCGTGAGTAACTTCACCAGAGAATCAAAGCCAGATACCTGGCTGGAAGACTACCGACACTACTAGGAAAACGGCTATAGATGGAATGGACACTAATGGCGCACCACATGTGTGGTGCGCCATTAGTATATAGCAATGGCGCACCTGATGTGTGGTGCACCATTAGAAGTTTTGAAAAAAAAGAAAAAAATTTGTTACTAATGGCGCACCGTGGGATAGTGCGCCATTACTAGTTGACATAGTAATGGCGCACCACACCCACCGTGCGCCATTAGTAGTTTTGAAAAAAAAAATTGTTAGTAATGGCGCACCAGTGGACAGTGCGCCATTACTAGTTAAAACTAGTAATGGCGCATTGTCCACTGGTGCGCCATTACTAAGTTTTTTCAAAAAAAAAATCAATTTTTTTTAATTTTTTTTTTCAAAACTAGTAATGGCGCACCATGGGTGTGGTGCACCATTACTAGTTTAAAAGAAAATAAGTTCCCCATGTGATATGTGGTCTAGTTGTTGGGAAAATTTACAAATATGAATTTCGACTTTATTTGCAAAATCTCTCTGGAAATTTGTAAAATGGGCATAACTTTTGCATACGAACTCGGATTAAAAAGTTTTTTATATGAAAAATCATCTACTCGAAAAGTTACATCCGAATTTAAGCGGGGAAACCCCGTTAAACATTTTCAGAATCCCCAAAAACCTAATAGAAAAAAGTTATGGGGCTTTCAAGATCTAGAGGTAAAAAAATTCAAAAAATTTCAAACTTACTAGTGGCGCACCGTGGATGTGGTGCACCACTAGTAACAGAAAAAAAATTAGTTTTGAAATTTTTTATTATTATTTTTCAAAAAATGATACGTAAAATGATCGGGAAGTTTGAAATATTTTTCAAAATTTCATGATAGTCATGAACATGAACAAAGTCCTAGACATCAACAAGGTATAATAGGATTGATATGCTAGATATATCAACAAGTGCCTGTGAAGTGAGCTGTTGCTGGGGTTGGATAGAACTCTGAAATTAAGCGTGCTTGGGCTGGAGTAGTGTGAGGATGGGTGACCTTTGGGAAGTTTGACCACGGAGTGCGATTTGACCTGAGATTAAGCATATTGACCCGAGATTAAGCCATAGTGGCCTGAGATTAAGAAAAAATTTGAAAAAAAAATTAAAAAAAATCTAAAAAAAATTGAAATAAAATTGTTACTAATGACACACTTCTATGTGGTGCGCCATTACCCTGGCAGGAATTCTAATGGCGCACTGCAGGCAATTCTAATGGCGCACTACGTGGTGCGCCATTAGAACACCAGATACTAATGGCGCACCAGTGGTGCACCATTAGAATTTAATTCTAATGGTGTGATGCTAGTGGCGCACCAGTAGTGCGCCATTAGAAGGCAAAACTGGTGCGCCACTAGCATGCCTTTTCCTAGTAGTGCGAGTTGCTGTGCAGATCGGCGGTGGCGATGATGATGTAGCTATGAAGCACTGATGACCCGCAAGTATACAGGATAGTTGTAGCCTCTTTCGATAATTAGGAGTGTCGAACCCAACGAGGAGCTAAAGGTAGAACAAATACTGTAACACCCCGGGAATCATGCTACAGTAATCCCCTTCTAATGATGCCTTGTCATCATTGTTACTGTTGCTAATCTTCACTTGATCCAAATCATCGATTCAAATTCAAATCCAATCTAAAGTCAAAAACTCTTATTTGTCAGACAGGAGATCTAAAATGTTCATCTTGTGGAAAATAGTCATTTGTTAATATTGGTGGTGAACCAACATTTTTGCAAAGGTTTAAGTGGCCTAAGCTACTTAAAACAGTGACCTAAGCAATAAATTAAATGCCCTTTTTAATTTATAAAATTGGCAACTAGTCCAAAAGCCTCCCAACCTTTTTGTGGCAGTGCACTTTAATTCTTTGAAATTGTTTTGGCCAGTGGCATAATTTTGCAAAGTCATTATTGGCTAAAAGGAAAAGGCAAAAGCTGCTGGAAAAAGAAAAAAACAAAAAAAGAAGAAGAAAAGGAAAGAAGAAGGGGTGGGAGAGCCACTGGCCTCCCCTTGGGCTTTGGCCCATCCCAGCAGGCCGGCCCACCTCACCCAGCCTGGCCGGTCCAGCTCCCCGAAGCGCGCCTCCCTCCTGTTCCTCCGACCGGGCGAGGCAGAGCGCGCCCATCGCCGCCGAACCACCTCGCCGTCGACGTCTCCGCGAGAGGATAATGCCTTCGCCCCCCCCCCCCCCTCGACGCCTCGACCTCCTCCCCAGCTACCCCCACTTGCCGCTCCGCCTCTCCCTCTCCCACCAGGTTCCTCCTCGCCTCCCCCCTCGTTCCCCGTCCACCTCCGAGCGCAGTCGCCGCCGCCCTTCGTTGTTGTCACGGCCACCAACGGCCCCGCGCCCGCTGACCCTGTCGGTGAGCTTCGCCAGGGTCGGCTCCTTCGACTGGCGCCCTCCGCTGGAACCGGGAAGCACCGCAGCCGCCATTCGTCCTTGTCCCCATCTCCGGCTACCGCCGATCTCCTTCGTCTCCGGCGCCGTCTCTGCTGCTACTAAACCTTCGAGGGCCACCGTGTGTGCCGTAAAGTGAACCCCTCTTCCCCTTCCCTCGCTCCCCTGGCCTCTTGCACTCCCGTAGCCACCGCGTCCGCCAGGGCCGAGCTCAGCTCCGCCGCATAGCTCGCCGCCGTCGCCATGGGCATCGTCATGCTCGCCCGAGCACTCGAGAGTGCTTAGGCCACCTCGTCGCGTCCGCCCGTGCCGCTAGGTCCCTTCCCCGTAGCCTCTAGCGCCGACTGCGCATTTGCTGGAACTCCGGCGACCACCGTGGTGCGCGCCGCCGTTGTTTTAGTGCGTTTCCGGACGGGCCACCACCGCAGTTCGACGCGCGCTGCTCCGCTAGTTCGAATGCGCCCTCGTGCACGCGAAACGGTTGCCCGTAGGCAAAATTCAACGAGGCCCGAGGCCCTCCACCGTGTTTTGGCATCGCAGGCGTCAAGCCACCGTCCACCGCCGACGTGGCACACCTGGGGCCACCCCCTGGGTCACTGCCAGTGGGGCCCCTGGCCCCCTGTTGAGCAGTTGACCTGGTCAACCGTGCTGACTAGGCAGGCCCCAGCCATTGACATGCGGGTCCCACCGCTTAATCCTCTAATTAAAACATTTTAATAATTAAAACTAATTAGATTAGTTAATTAGACACTGACAGGTGGGCCCAGTAGTTTTACTAACTAAATTTAGATTAGTTTAAACCTTGTTTAACCCACTGTCTATGACAGGTGGGTCCCCATGTCAGTTTTGACCAGTCAACCGGACTGTTGACTACTGACGTCACTCCTATGTCATGCTGACATCATATTCCATTTCTGTTAATATAAATAATTCTAGAATATGGTTTAATCTTTGAAAAATCATATAAATTAAACTATAACTCCGATGAAAATGTTTTCTATATGAAAGTTGCTCAGAAAAATGCAACGAATCCGGATACGCGGTCCGTTTACCTGTCAGATGACTCTAACTATCTGAACATGGAACATTCCCCCTCCGGTCATTTGTCTGACATAGGTCCGAAACAGGGAATACCTTCCCGGTTGGATTCCCCTTTCACCTTTATCGTGTAGCCATATGTTAGGCCACACCCGGCACAGCATGTTGCCACGTTATGCTTTGTGATGCTATGTTTGCTTTATATTTACTATTTCTTCCCCCTCTTCTCTCCCGTAGACCCCGATACCGATGCTGCCCCTGTGATCGACTACGTCGACGATGACCCCTCCTTGCCAGAGCAACCAGGCAAGCCCCCCTTTGATCATCCCGATATCGCCCATTCCATTCTCTTATGCTTGCATTAGACTTTGCTACTGTTATTGATTGCTCCTATTCTGATGCATAGCCTGCTTTTGTATCTACTGTTGTACCTTACCTGCTTATCCTAAACTGCTTAGTATAGGTTGGTTAGTGATCCATCAGTGACCCCCACCTTGTCCTTGTTGCCCCTGCTTCATCATCGAAGACCCGATCAACGGGATCGAAGACCAGGCCCCGGCACCGCACATCACTTTCCCCTTAGTTGCTCGACACTACTGGGTTACTATCGAGTGCCGAGGGTGAGACCTCTACAACACTTCTGATGTTAACCCTGTAGTGTAGCTATTCGGTCGTGGTCATCGAGGGTGATTCCGCCTTAACCACTTCCGATATGGCTCTGTCGCGTAACCCCTCAAGTGTGAACCTCGGGGGTGATTCCTCTTACGTTCACCTTGATGATTACGTCGAGTGGAATTCACCGGGGGTGATTCCTCGGGTTTTCCCCTTGATGTTTAGACACACAGTTACTATGATTACTATGACTTTACACTTAACCATGTTACTAAAGATGGGTTGACCCTGAGGGGTACCCGTGCGAGCATAATTGCGAGTGATGTGGAGACGGGTTGACCTGGATGGTGCTCGAGAGATAATTACGAGGCATGGTCGGGCATTCTTAGCCCTCGCCGCAAGTCCTCGAGACGGGGCAATGGGGTCACATCTTTCGTGAGTCTTTGCTTGTTACCGCACGTTCCTAATCCACTACGATTTGGATATTTGATCCCAGGGGCCTCTGGCCTGATAGCACTAACCATCACGTGGGCATAGTATGGGTGTTCTGCGTCGTATACATCAGCCGAAGCTTAATAGACGTCAGCGACTGAGCGGCGCGCGCCGGGTTGGACTGCTTAAGCACCTGCCTTGTTGAAGGAGGTAGCTAGGTCTGCTCACCGGCCGCCCACGCAACGTGCAGGAGTTCCCGGGGAGATGGCCCATGACCCCTGGGGGCATAGGTTTAGTCTGGCGTGCTGACCTCTCTATTAAGCCTAGGTCGGGTTGAGCCGTATTGTTTGGCCGAGGCCGGGCGTGACCCAGGAAAGTGTGTCCGGCCGGAGTTAATCGAGCGTGGTGGGTAAGTTGGTGCACCCCTGCATGGAAGAAAACATCTATCGATAGCCTGTCCTACGGTAACGGACACTTGGAGTTGTATCCCGATCGATACAACTAGAACTGGATACTTGTGATGAGAATTGGATTGTGATGACAATTGGATAGTATGGTTCTGGGATTGCTTTCTCACAGGGAGTTGAGAAAGGATCTCTGGCTGAGGTTGATAACACTACTACTACTTTACTTTATGCTACTCTACTCCCTCCTGTTTGCTGCAAGATGGTGGTTTCCAGAAGATGCTAGTCTTCGATAGGACTAGGCCTTCTCTCTATTCTGGCATTTCTGCAACCCAGTCCACATATACAGCCTTCCTTTGATAATGTTGCATATGTAGTGTAGATCCTTGCTTGCGAGTACTTTGGATGAGTACTCACGGTTTCTTTTCTCCCCCTTTTCCCCCTTTCTTCTTCTTTCCGGTTGATGCAACCAGATGTCGGAGCCTAGGAGCCAGATGCCACCGCCGATGCCTACTACTACGTGGAGACTGCCGACGACCAGGAGTAGTTAGGAGGCTCCCAGGCAGGAGGCCTTGCCTTTTCGACCGTTGTTGCTTTTGTGCTAGCCTTCTTAAGGCAAACTTGTCTAGCTCATGCCTGTACTCAGATATTTTTGCTTCCGCTGACTCTTGTGTTTTCGAGCTTATGTATTCGAGCCCTCGAGGTCCCTGGCTTGTAATATAAAGCTTATATTATTTTAATTTGTGTCTAGACTTGTGTTGTGATATCTTCCCGTGAGTCCTTGATCTTGATCGTACACATTTGCGTGTATGATTAGTGTACGATTCAATCGAGGGCGTCACAAATACTCTCTCAAGTCCTATCGGCCACTGATACGACTCTACGCACGCTTGACGTTCGCTTTACCTAGAACAAGTATGAAACTAGAAGTACTTGGTAGGTGTTGTTGGATAGGTTTGCAAGATAATAAAGAACACGTAAATAAAACTAGGGGTTGTTTAGATAAAGAACAATAAAGTAAATATAGCGAGTGTGGAAAAGTGATGGTAGGAGTTGTGAAATTGTCCCTAAGCAATTGACTATGTTACTAGACTGATAATCACTATTGCAATTCTATTTGAGGGAGAGGCATAAGCTAACATATCATCCCTTACTTGGAATTCTATGCACTTATGATTGGAACTCTAGCAAGCATCCGCAACTAATAAAGATTCATTAAGGTAAAACCAAACCATAGCATTAAAGCATCAAGTCCCCTTTTATCCCATACCCAAACAACCTACTTACTCGGGTCTGTGCTTCTGTCACTCACGCCACCCACCATAAGCAAATCATAAACATATTGCAAACCCTACAGCGGGAATCCCTCACGCTTGTGCGACACGGAGGGCACAATAGGACAGCACCAATAATAAAACATGCAACTCAAACCAATCATAGCAATTCATCAATCATCGATAGGACAACGAAAATCTACTCAGACATCATAGGATGGCAACACATCATTGGGTAATAATATGAAGCATAAAGCACCATGTTAAGTAGAGGGTACAGCGGGATGCAGGAGAGTGGACCGCTGGATATAGATGGGGGAAGGTGATGGAGATGTTGGCGAAGATGACGGTGGTGTTGGTGAAGATCGCGGTGATGATGATGGCCACCAGCGGCGTGCCGGAGCCACCAGAAGCAAGGGGGAGAGGGCCCCCCTTATTCTTCTTCTTCTTCCTTGACCTTCTCCCCAGATGGGAGAAGGGTTTCCCCTCTGGTCCTTGGCTCCCATGGCTTGGGAGGGGCGAGAGCCCCTCCGAGATTGGATCTATCTCTCTGTTTCTGCGTTCTCAGATTCTACCCCTTCACCATTTCCTTTATATCTGGAGATCCGTAACTCCGTTTGGGGTGAATCTTTCTCCCAAATCTTTCTCATAAAATTATCTTTCTTGCGCCAAAAGAAGAGCATCAACCGCCTTACGGGTGGACCACGAGGGTCAGGGGCGTGCCTGGGGGTTAGGGCGCGCCCCCTACCTCGTGACCACCTCGGACACCGTCTCGCGTTGATTTTACTTCCCAAAAATCATAAATATTCCAAAAAAATCTTCGTCCGTTTTTATCCCGTTTGGACTCCGTTTGATATTGGGTTTCTGCGAAACAAAAAACATGCAACAGACATGAACTGGCACTGGGCACTGCATCAATATGTTAGTCCCAAAAAAATAGTATAAAAAGTTGCCAAAAGTATATAAATGTTGAATAATATTGGCATGGAACAATCAAAAATTATAGATAAGACGGAGACGTATCAGCATCCCCAAGCTTAATTCCTTCTCGTCCTTGAGTAGGTAAATGATAAAAAAGAATAATTTTTGATGTGGAATGCTACCTAGCATAATCTTGATCATATGTCTAATCATGGCATGAATATTAAGACACGAGTGATTCAAAGCAATAGTCTATCATTTGACATAAAAACAATAATACTTCGAGCGTACCAATAAAGCAATCATGCCTTTTCAAAACAACAAGGCCAAAGCAAGCTTATCCCTGCAAAATCATACAGTTTGGCCATGCTTCATTTTCATCACACAAAATGCCCCCATCATGCACAACCCCGAATACAAGCCAAGAAATTGTTTCATACTTTAATAATCTCAAACTTTTTCAACTTTCACGCAATACATGAGCGTGAGCCATGGACATAGCACTATAGGTGGAATAGAATATGATGGTGGAGATTATGAGGAGAAGACAAAAAGGGAGAAAGTCTCACATCAACTAGGCGTATCAACGGGCTATGGAGATGCCCATCAATAGATATCAATGTGAGTGAGTAGGGATTGCCATGCAACGGATGCACTAGAGCTATAAGTGTATGAAAGCTCAAACTGAAAACTAAGTGGGTGTGCATCCAACTTGCTTGCTCATGAAGACCTCGGGCATTTGAGGAAGCCCATCATCGGAATATACAAGCCAAGTTCTATAATGAAAATTCCCACTAGTATATGAAAGTGAAAGCATAGGAGACTCTCTCTATGAAGAACATGGTGCTACTCTGAGGCACAAGTATGGTAAAAGGATAGTAACATTGCCCCTTCTCTCTTTTTCTCTCATTTTTTCTTTTTTTTTCTTTTTTTTGGTGGGCTTCTTTGGCCTCTCTTTTTTTATTTGGCCTTCTTTGGCCTCTTTTATTTTTTTATAAAGTCCGGAGTCTCATCCTGACTTGTGGGGGAATCATAGTCTCCGTCATCCTTTCCTCACTGGGGCAATGCTCTAATAATGATGATCATCACACTTTTATTTACTTACAACTCAATATCTAGAACAAAGATATGACTCTATATGAATGCTTCCGGTGGTGTATCGGGATGTGCAATGATCTAGTGTAGCAATGACATCAAAAAACGGACAAGCCATGAAAACATCATGATAGCTATCTTACGATCATGCAAAGCAATATTACAATGAATGCTCAAGTCATGTATATGATATGATGGAAGTTGCATGGCAATATATCTCGGAATGGCTATGGAAATGCCATGATACGTAGGTATGGTGGCTGTTTTGAGGAAGATATAAGGAGGCTTATGTGTGATAGAGCGTATCGTATCACGGGGTTTGGATGCACCGGCGAAGTTTGCACCAACTCTCAAGGTGAGAAAGGGCAATGCACGGTACCGAAGAGGCTAGCAATGATGGAGGGGTGAGAGTGCGTATAATCCATGGACTCAACATTAGTCATAAAGAACTCATATACTTATTGCAAAAATCTACAAGACATTGAAAACAAAGTACTATGCGCATGCTCCTAGGGGGATAGGTTGGTAGGAAGAGACCATCGCTCGTCCCCGAGCGCCACTCATAAGGAAGACAATCAATAAATAAAATTGTGCTCCAACTTCATCACAAAGCGGTTCACCATACGTGCATGCTACGGGAATCACAAACCTCAACACAAGTGTTTCTACTAATCCACAACCACCCACTAGCATGACTCTAATATCACCACCTTTATATCGCAAAACTATTGCAAGGAATCAAACATATCATATTCAGTGATCTACAAGTTTTATGTGGGATTTTATGACTAACCATGTGAATGACCAATTCCTGTCATCTCTCTAAAAACATATAAGTGAAGCAAGAGAGTATAATTCTTTCTAAAAAAGATATGCCCACGCTCTAGCAAATATAAGTGAAGCAAAAGAGTATTCTACAAATGGCGGTTGTTTATGTAAAGAGAAACAGGCAATCCAACTTCAAAAGATATAAGTGAAGCACATGAAGCATTCTATAAAGCCACACTCAAAAGATTTAAGTGAAGTTCAATGAGCATTCTATAAATCAACCAAGGACTATCTCATACCAGCATGGTGCATAAAAGAAAAATAAAAACCTAATTGCAAAAGACGCTCCAAGACTTGCACATAATGCATGAACAAAACGAATTCGAAGACATACCGATACTTGTTGAAGAAAGAGGGGATGCCTTCCGGGGCATCCCCAAGCTTAGACGCTTGAGTCTCCTTGAATATTTACTTGGGGTGCCTCGGGCATCCCCAAGCTTGAGCTCTTGCCTCTCTTCCTTTTCCTCATATCAAGACATCCTCGATTAGACACTACATCCACACAAAACTTCAACAGAAAACTCGGTAAGATCCGTTAGTATAATAAAGCAAATCACCACTCTAAGTACTGTTGCAAACCAATTCATATTTTGTTTTTGCATTGTGTCTACTGTAATATAACTTTTCCATGGCTTAATCCACTAATATAAATTGATAGATTCATCAAAACAAGCAAACTATGCATCAAAAACAGAATCTGTCAAAAACAGAACAGTCTGTAGCAATCTGACCATCCACCATACTTCTGGTACCCCAAAAATTCTACCTCAATTAAGAAAAATAAAAAAGTTGTATAGCAATACAGTGCAAAAGGAATCAGAACCAATTTACGTTCCAGTTAAAAATGTAAAATCGCGCACTATAGCCAAAGTTTCTGTCCTGCACCGTACAAACCAACAAGCATTGTAAACATCCTAAAGGCAAACCTTACCACATTATTTTTATAATACAATGGAATTGTACAAGGGGATAATTATTTTTGTTGAAAAGTTTCTGTAATCAAGATTCACAAAGTTTCCATGAGCATGAACAAAGTTCAAAGCTAGCTCCCACTTCAACAATGCTTGTCTTTCTCACTTTCACTTTCCTTTTTGAAAAGTTTTTAGGTTCCCCTCTTTATTTTTTTGTTTTAAAACTATATAAAAGCACTCAACAGAAATAAATTTCTCTCTAAAACTTCCGGGTTGTCTCCCTGGTAGCGCTTTCTTTAAAGCCATTAAGCTAGGCATTTAGTGCTCAAGTAATGAATCCACCCGGATCCCAAGGTATATCAAAGCCAATTTTAATTAACAATGATTTGTAATTTAGTAGTGAGCACAAATTAACATAAATCATGCAACAACGAAGTCTAACTCTCTTCCTATGCATCGGCATGTTATAAGAGAACAATTCATGCATACCAAGTAAAGGCCAATGCATAGTATAAGCAGTTTCTTGCAATTTCATCGTGTGGGAAACATAGAGAGGTGGGGATATAGTTCCTCTCTCATAATAATTGCAAGTAGGAGTAGCAAGCACATGCATATCATGTTCATTAAAATTATCATGTGCAATGGTAAAAGGCAACCCATCAATATAATCCTTAATAAGCACAAACTTCTCCGATAAAGTGTAGTCGGGAGAATTCAAAAAGATAATAGGACTATCATGCGTGGGTGCAATAGCAACAATTTCATGTTTAACATAAGGAACTATAGCAAGTTCATATCCATAAGCATAATTCATATTGGCATCTTGGCCACAAGCATCATCAAAAAGGGATATTTCAAAAGAATCAAAGGGATCATAATAGTGATCATAGCAATCATCCTTCGGTAAGCACGAAGGGGAATTAAACAATGTATGAGTTGAAGGGTTACTCTCATTAGAAGGTGGGCACGGGTGATCAATCCGCTCTTCCTCCTTTTGTTCTTCGCTCTCCTCCTCATCTTTTTCATCCAATGAGCTCATAGTTTCATCAATTTCTTCTTCCATAGCTTCCTGCAAAATATTAGTCTCTTCTTGGACAGCGGAGACTTCCTCAATAAATTGTTTAACATAGACATTAGAAGAATAATTCTCATAACAATATTCAAGTATGGCAAAATTTTCAGATTTGTGAAAAGTAGCATCATACGTTTCAATCAAAGAAGCAATTTCATAAGCACCCTTAAAAGCAACAAATTCTTCAATTTGTTGAACATCATAGTAATTCTAAACACCCTTAGCATATGAAGATACGATTCCATTATCACTAGACAAGCATTGATAGGGTAGGTGTTTCTTAGGGTCTTCAGAACAACAAGTAACATCATATATTTCACATAAATTCCAAGCATAGCATTGCAAACATTGAATTTGACCCCATAATAGTTTCCCTTTTTCAGATATACGGTGTCGCACATAACAAGCATGCTCATCTAAAGATTTGCCCTCAACTAAGCTAGTTGGGGTTTCAGCACGAGCACAAAGGGATCAAAGATGATCCAAGTAAAAAGCTTCAGTAGTGTGATAGATTTTGAGTGGTTCTTCAACCACTGGTTCCGCGGGTACAACTAACTTTTTTGGTATTTTGCGTTTCCTACCCATGACTAAAGATAGAAAACAACTAAGGACAGCAAATAAAAATTACTTAGTGATAAAACAAACAAGCACACACGAGAATATTCACCCCACGCTATGACTCCCCGGCAACGGCGCCAGAAAAAGGTCTTGATGACCGCAAGTATACGAGATAGTTGTAGCCTCTTTTGATAAGTAAGAGTGTCGAACCCAACGAGGAGCTAAAGGTAGAACAAATACTCTCTCAAGTCCTATCAGCCACTGATACGACTCTACGCACGCTTGACGTTCGCTTTACCTAGAACAAGTATGAAACTAGAAGTACTTGGTAGGTGTTGTTGGATAGGTTTGCAAGATAATAAAGAACACGTAAATAAAACTAGGGGCTGTTTAGATAAATAAACAATAAAGTAAATATAGCGAGTGCGGAAAAGTGGTGGTAGGAGTTGTGAAATTGTCCCTAAGCAATTGACTATGTTACTAGACCGATAATCACTATTGCAATTCTATTTGAGGGAGAGGCATAAGCTAACATATCATCCCTTACTTGGAATTCTATGCACTTATGATTGGAACTCTAGCAAGCATCCGCAACTACTAAAGATTCATTAAGGTAAAACCCAACCATAGCATTAAAGCATCAAGTCCCCTTTTATCCCATACGCAAACAACCTACTTACTCGGGTCTGTGCTTCTGTCACTCACGCCAACAACCATAAGCAAATCATAAACATATTGCAAACCCTACAGCGGGAATCCCTCACGCTTGCGCGACACGGAGGGCACAATAGGACAGCACCAATAATAAAACATGCAACTCAAACCAATCATAGCAATTCATCAATCACTGATAGGACAACGAAAATCTACTCAGACATCATAGGATGGCAACACATCATTGGGTAATAATATGAAGCATAAAGCACCATGTTCAAGTAGAGGGTACAGTGGGATGCGGGAGAGTGGACCGCTAGATATAGATGGGGGAAGGTAATGGAGATGTTGGCGAAGATGACGGTGGTGTTGGTGAAGATCGCGGTGATGATGATGACCCCCGGCGGCGTTCCGGAGCCACCGGAAGCAAGGGGGAGAGGGCCCCCCTTCTTCTTCTTCTTCCTTGACCTTCTCCCTAGATGGGAGAAGGGTTTCCCCTCTGATCCTTGGCTCCCATGGCTTGGGAGGGGTGAGAGCCCCTCCGAGATTGGATCTATCTCTCTGTTTCTGCGTTCTCAGATTCTACCCATTCACCGTTTCCTTTATATCTGGAGATCCGTAACTCCGATTGGGGTGAATCTTTCACCCAGATCTTTCTCATAAAATTATCTTTCTTGCGCCGAAAGAAGAGCATCAACCGCCTTACAGGTGGACCACGAGGGCCAGGGGCGCGCCTGGGGGGTAGGGCGCGCCCCCTACCTCGTGACCACCTCGGACACCGTCTCGCGTTGATTTTACTTCCCAAAAATCATAAATATTCCAAAAAATCTCCGTCCATTTTTATCCCGTTTGGACTCCGTTTGATATTGGGTTTCTGTGAAACAAAAAACATGCAACATACAGGAACTGGCACTGGGCACTGGATCAATATGTTAGTCCCAAAAAATAGTATAAAAAGTTGCCAAAAGTATATAAATGTTGAATAATATTGGCATGGAACAATCAAAAATTATAGATACGACGGAGACGTATCAAGCACCTCCCCCTGATGTTTGAGGGTTCGTCCAGAGCTCGGTTGACTAAGTTAACCCCTGGGAGTATTTTCTGCTGGGATGACTTGGCCCGAGTGTTCATCAAAACATTCGAGGGCACTTGCAAGTGACCTGCTAGGCTGACTGAATTGCAACACTGTGTTCAGAAGCCGAATGAAACTTCGAGAGACTTCATCCAGAGATGGACCACCCTTCATCATATGGTGGAAAATGTGTCAGATCACCAGGCGGTTTGTGCCTTCAAAGAAGGCATCAGGTACAGAGAGCTTACCCTGAAATTCGGTCGATCCAGAGACATGACTCTGACCGAAATGATTAAAATAGCCACTCGGTACGCCAATGGTGAAGAGGAAGACCGGCTCCGCAATGGCAAAGGAAAAACAGTCATCTAGGACTCCGGAGCTGGAAATTCCAGTCGGAAGCAAAAGTGTAAAGCTGAACCTATAGGTCCTGCTGAGGCTGCAGTCCTGAATGCAGGAGGAAGAAAGTTCAAAGGAAAACCCAAACCGCGGTGAAAATCCAAGATGGTGAAAGATCAGTTAGGCTAGGACGTCCTGGATTTGTCGTGTTACATACACACGAAGAAAGATGAAGAGGGTAACTTGATTGAACCCAAGCATACCACTCGGCAGTGCCGACTTCTGATTCAGAGTTTCCGAGAGAATCAGTCCAGTGAGAAAGAATCTGATAAAGAGGATGAAAAAGCAAAAGTTGATTGAAAGTCATTAACAGAGAAGTGAATATGGTTGCTCCGGCAACTACGACATACTTGAAGTGGTCGAAGACTCCCATTACATTTGACCAATCAGATCGCCCGGCGCATGTTGCTACCCCTGGGCTGCAAGCGCTGGTGGTCGACCTAGTTGTTTTGGGCACCCGACTGACCAAGGTCCTTATGGATGGCGGAAGTGGACTGAACATTATGTACGCTGAGACCCTTGAAGGGATGGGCATTCTGATGTCTAAACTTAGTGAGAGCAACATGCAGTTCCACGATGTCATTCCTGGGAAAAAGGCAAAGTCACTCGGGCAGATTACACTTGATGTGGTTTTCGGTGATTCCAAGTATTACCGCAAGGAAAAGTTGATGTTCGAGGTAGTGGATTTCCATAGTGCTTATCATGCCATTCTGAGCAGGCCTGTATATGCTCGTTTCATGGCTCGACCATGTTACGTATATCTCAAGTTGAAGATGCCCGGTCCCAGAGGTGTGATCACAGTCATAGGAAACAGACAGAGAGCAGAAGAGTGCCTTCAGAAGGGCTGCAAGATTGTAGATGGGCAGATGGCAGCCGTAGAGATGCAAGAATACCAGAAAACTGCAGATCCGAGTGATTTGTTGCGGTCCAAGAAGCCTGCTTCAGAGTCTGCGTTTCAGTCGGCGGGAGAAACCAAACTTGTTCATATCCACTTGGAAGACCCCAATGCAGCTCTGACTCACATATCAACGACACTCGACAGCAAATAGGAAGCCGCGCTCATCTAGTTCCTCCGTGAGAATTGGGACATCTTTGCATGGAAACCTTCTGACATGCCGGGTGTACCCAGGGGGCTGGCTGAGCACCGTTTCTGTGTCGACCCAAAAGAAAAACCAGTGAAAGAGCATCTCCGATGGTCCGCCGTAGAAAAGAGAAAAGCGATTAGCGAGGAAGTGGCTCGGCTCTTGGCAACTGAGTTTATCCGTGAGATTTACCACTCTGAGTGGCTCACCAATGTCGTCATGGTCCCTAAGAAATATGATTCACTTCGTATGTGTATAGACTTCAAGCATATCAATCGAGCCTGCCCGAAAGATCACTTTCCTCTCCTCCACATCGATTAGATCATTGACTCGACGGTGGGGTGTGAGCTTTTATCCTTCTTGGATGCTTATTCTGGATACCATCATATCCATCTGTATGGACCTAATGAAATAAAAACAGCCTTCATCACCCCATTCGGGTGTTTTTGCTATGTTACCATGCCTTTTGGTCTGAAGAATGCTGAAGCCACGTTCATGCGCATGATATAGAAGTGCCTGCTCACTCAAATCAGTCGGAACATGGAAGCATACTGTAACGCCCCGGATTCGATGCGCGAGATGTCTTCCAGTTATTCGTCGTCCTTGCTGTTGGTGTCAAAACCGGCGGATCTTGGGTAGGGGGTCCCGAACTATGCGTCTAGGCGGATGGTAACAGGAGACGAGGGACACGATGTTTTACCCAGGTTCGGGCCCTCTCGATGGAGGTAAAACCCTACGTCCTGCTTGATTAATAATGATGATATGGGTAGTACAAGAGTGGATCTACCACGAGATCAAGGAGGCTAAACCCTAAAGCTAGCCTATGGTATGATTGTTGTAATGTATGTTGTCCTACGGACTAAAGCCCTCCGGTTTATATAGACACCGGAGGAGGCTAGGGTTACACAGAGTCGGTTACAATGGTAGGAGATCTACATATCCGTATTGCCAAGCTTGCCTTCCATGCCAAGGAAAGTCCCATCCGCACACGGGACGGAGTCTTCAATCGTGTATCTTCGTAGTCTTGGAGTCCGGCGGACAATGATAGTCCGGCTGTCCGGACACCCCCTAGTCCAGGACTCCCTCAGTAGCCCCTGAACCAGGCTTCAATGACGATAAGTCCGGCGCGCATAATGTTCGGCATTGCAAGGCGGGTTCCTCCCTTGAATAATCCAGAGAAGATCATGAACACCAGGATAGTGTCCGGCTCTGCAAAATAAATTCCACATTCCACCATAGAGAGAATAAAATGCACACAAGTCCAATCTGCTGACGTATTATGCGGCATGGCATCACACCGCTACCAGGCCTTTACTTGAATCATTTTTTACCATACCACCTCAGCATGTTTAGCGAAGCGGTTTCCTTGGCACGTCTTGTCGAAGCAGAGATCGTGTTTCCCTTATTCCGGGATTCTCATCAATACGTGCGTGGGTAACCCAACCGTGCCCGTCGCCACGCCTCCTCCATCGAAGGTGAATCCCGAACGGTCACGGAGACGACCCTTGGTATTTTTCCCCTTTATAAGAGGACCAGGGTTCGTTCTTTTTCTTCAATCTCGCATCAAATCTCCTTCTCGCTCCCAGTTCCAACACCCAGAGCCCCAGATTCGAGCGCTTCGGATTCTCAACCATGTCCGGCTCCGACCTCCAAGGTCGGTGGATGCCCTCCTCCGTCACGGAGGAGGACGTGTTAAAGCTGCGTGAGGCCAAGTACATGTCTTATGAGATTTCGCACAGGTTGCCTGCCCAAGGGCAGGCCGTGCCCGCCCCCGAGCCCGGTGAGTACGTTGTCTTCGTATCCCACCTCCGTCGGGGTTTAGGCTTCCCGACGGACCCCTTCGTGAGAGGGCTCATGTTCTACTACGGGCTGGATTTTCACGACTTGGCTCCGGAGTCCATCCTCCATATCTCCGCATTCATTATCGTCTACGAAGCCTTCCTCCGCGTCACTCCCCACTTCGGCCTGTGGCTGAAGACCTTCAATGTGGAGCCGAAGATGATCAGGGGGCGTCAAGCGGAGTGCGGCGGGGCGGCCATAAGCAGAAGGGCCGATGCCCCGTGGCCCGAGGGTTCCTTCCAAGAGGAACTCGGACTGTGGCAGTAGGAGTGGTTCTATATCACCGCTCCGAAGGGCAGCAAGCAAAAGCCGCCGCCTTCATTCCGCCCGGGACCTCCACGCCGACTGATGTCGTGGGTCAACCAAGGGCTCAATTGGGGGCCGTCCGAAGACGTGCCCTCATTGCAGGGCCGGATTCGAGACCTCCAGGCGAGGGAGATCAATTTGGTCGTGGTGATGCAGGTTATGCTAATCAGGTGTCTTCTGCCCTGCAAACGCCGTCCTCTCCGTCTATGGGAGTTCCTCGGATTCTCCAACACTTCATGGGTGCAACATCCGTGGAGATGTACAAGTTGTTCTTCGGACCGCAGGCAGCGTGTCCGGAATTGACCGAGGACATAGGCCTAAGCTACAATCACCCGGATACTCAGGTAAATAGCTCAGAGTCTAGACATTCTGTTTATCTGCTTTTCTAGAGTTCGCCTCCTGACCCATTACTCTTTACAGGAGTGGGTAGCGCGATCAAAGCTGATAAGGTGTCCGGCTCCCCTCCCAGAGACCGCACTGGAGCCCGTGCTGGTCAGAATGTTGGAGGTCGCACCCGTAGAAGGGAGCGACGGGGAAAGTAGAGGAGCTATTATTTCGCCCAAAGGGGCGTCTGAAGAGGGGGGAATCAAAAAACCCTCCTTCCAGGGGGAGAAGAGGACCGCCTCCGAAGATCCGGAGGCCAACGCCCCTAAACGGGGGAAGAAATCTTCACCGGGGGGTCCGGCGTCCGGGGAGAATCCGGACGTACAATCATCGCCAAAGGATCAGCCCTCCAGCGAGCCGTGAGTATGAAAAGGGGAATTAATTAGTAAGGAAATACCTCCATTTGTGCTTCTATGGGTAACCGAAATTTTTATCTTGCAGTTCGGATCTGCAGCCTTCTCAGATAAGTTTGTCTTCGGGGGACCTTCTTCCAGAGATGATGGAGAGCGAAACGCCTCCGTCCGCTGCGCTGTCCGATAAGGCAGACGAGCCTGAAGTATCGTCACGGAGGGCATCCCCGAGTCCGGAGGGGCCGGAGAGTTCGGCGCCCGCTAGTATCCGGCCGGGAGAACTGAAGAATCTGCTTGAGAGGGCGTCCATCTCATAAGATCACCGTGCGTTGATGCGTATGGTGATTGGAAGGATTTCGTCTGCCAAGAGCGGATTGCGTAATGCCGCTACGAGTTTGCTGGCGGGATTTGAGGTACGCGAGAATGACGCACCCCTTTTTTTGATAGTTTTGCACATAAAAGTGCGCCCTGTATAGATAGTAGCCCCTGAGACTCGGTAGGTTGTCGAAAATGACAGCGTGCCGAGGATCAAAATTGCAAGTAATGAATGTCGCCGTTCCTATGCAGGTGGCGGATAGTCCGAGGGCTAGCCGGACTAGTGGAGTTGCCGAGTTAATGCGGCAACTTGACGTGGCGGATGCGGACATCGCACATGTCAACCGGCGACTTGACGAGTCGCATGGTAAATGAGTTCTCCGCAGTCGCTTTATTAAGGGGGTCAAAGCCCTCCTCTGATAAATTATATGTTGTGATACAGACGGTGCTGCTGCTGTGGAGAGCCTTCGGGCCGAACTTTCTCAAGATAAGGAGCAAGCCCGAAGGAGTGACGCGGCTGCCTCGAGGGCGGCCGAGGAGTTGAAAGCCGAAAAGGCTGCACACTGCCTAAGCAGGGAAGAGATGGCCGAATTGGCCGTGAAATTAAAAGATGCTGCCGACCGCAATGAGGCTCTTGAAAAGGAGCGCTTATCGGAGCGGGAAGACCTGGGGAAGGCCACCGCCGAGGCCAAGGATGCCCGTTCTGCAATGCGGGCCATGAAGGAGGAGCTGCGCCAGGCCGGAGATATCTTGGCCGGCAAGCCTTTTCTGCTGCAGCGCCGGTTTATGGATCAAAAGTATGCTCAATTTGGCCAGCTGTGGAGTCCGGAGGATCCGTATATGGACTTAGCGGCAAGTGCGGCTGATGCCGTTGAGCACTTTCGGAGCCAAAAGGATCACAAGACAGAAGAGCTATTTTGGTCTCAATTCCATAGTCCAAATCGCTCACTTCCGTTGACCGATCGGTTGGCCGAATGGGCCGAGCTAAATAGATTGTCCAGACTTGCCATGACTGACATTGTGGCTCATGTCTGGCCAGAGAGGCCCAAGGCGACGAGCTATTTCGGCTTACTGCAGCAATTTCTTGGAGCGGTGCCGCATATCAAGGAGATGAAGTGGTCGGCCTACATCGTAGGCGCGCGGATGGCTCTTGCCCGTGTGAAGACGCATTGGACAGAGATGGATGCCACCGCTATTGCTGCCCAAGGTTCGGATGAAAGCCGGCTCCCCGCCGAGCACTATTTCGGGGAAGTTATGCGTGGCGCTCGTGTAATAGAGTCGCAGTGCTCAAAAAATGTCACGTTCAAATGAACGTTTTAGCTTTGTAAAACGATGATTATGCTATAACTGCTTTTTATACTTGTGCGTCCCAAGTAGTAAAACTTCTCCTATGCGGCCGTTTACGTATACATTTGTATAACCTGAAAGATTGCAGTCTTCGGCTTCAGCCCCCACGCACAAGGTGCGGGGGTGTTCGCGAAAATAGCGCGTTTTCACACTTAATCCGACGTCTCGGTCCTGTTAAGGAGGTGGTAGCGTAGCAAACGAGGCAATCCGGACTATAATGCTTTATCACTTTCACTTAGCCAGTGGAGTTCGATGGTGGGGCTACGATATAGCCCCTGGGGGCACCGCACTTCTCCGAGTTCGGGGCGCGTGTGTGCCTGACCAGGAAACGGTCCTTCGTCAAAGCGGGGAATTCTAAACATTCCAGTAGTCGATCGAGTGGTTGACCAGTCTCTCGCTATATCATGACAGTCAGTTTTCGGCTTTCTCTACTGAGGTGCTCGCCCAGCCGAACTGGGGCACAATCGCAGTAGTTCTCCTGGTGCCGTGTTAGCCGATGATACGGAACGTAAGGAAGCAAAACACAGGAGCCGGGCAAACCCAACATTTGACCAAAGACATGATTCGGAGCTGATGCATATAATGCCTAACTCGAGACGCCGAACACTCCCTAAGGTGTTCGGTCTTTATAATAATGGGCGGAACAATGCCCTAAGCCCCTAGTGTCCAGGTACGGGCATGGTCTTCTGACGCGGCCGATGCCAAAACGTTAGGCTCCGCTTTGGTTATAGGAAGAAACCAAGGGAGAATAACAACAAGAGACAGTAAAAATGGTTTACGCAGGGTCTTAATCTGAAAAGAATCCTCGCAACGGGTCCCTACTGCACGTCTGCGCCTGTGTCTCCGTTGTGCCGTTATCCTGGACGGGTATGCATGTTGTTCATCTGTAAAAAGAGAGGAACGCTTAGTTTGAAAACAATTCGTGCGAAAAAAGGTATGTGTGAAAGAAAAAATATAGATAAGTAAAGCGGGGTTTGGATGAACCCACGGTTGTTTGTGCGCGCAGCCCCTTGTGAAGGGGTGTGCGGCTAGGGAGCCCCTAGCCTACTGAAGCCGGACTCGTCTATCCGAGTCCGGGGTCTTTAGGTGACCCTCGCACTGAAATGATGCCACGTGGACCGGGCATCTTGAGTGTAATAGACGCGTAATGCGGTATGGCGTTGAAACGGACAAAAGCCGTTCGTCCCAAGAGTGCTTGATATCCACTGTTAAATGGGACGATATGAAAAATTAGTTTTTCGCGCCGAAAGTTGTTCGGTGATCCGAACACAACTTCTAGTAATAGGGAGCCTGTGCACTTGGCGTAAGGGCCTGGTGTCACTCCTTTGAAGGAAGTGCGGCTGTGTCGAATTTTGGTAGGGTCTATCCCCATCTTGCAGATTGTGTTTGAATACAGCAGGTTTAAGTCGCTGCCTCCGTCCATTAGGACTTTAGTAAATTGTAGTCCGTCGATTATGGGATTCAATATCAGGGCAGTCCGTCCCGCGTTTCTAACGCTTCTGGAATAGTCCAGGTGGTCGAAAGTGATTGGGTTTGATATCCAATCTCTATGGTCTGCAGGGTTGGACTGCGCAAGGCTCTTTTTAAAAAGTGCCGCACTATTTTTCCGTATTATCACATGAAGTGAATTTACTGCTTTGACCTCTTGTGGGAAAGTCTTTTGTTTTCCGGTGCTCTGCTGGTGGGGTTTATCATCTTCGCTTGACGCGTCGAGCCCCTTGTGTTCGGCGTTTAGTTGGCCGGACTGTTTAAAAACCCAACAATCTCTACGGGTGTGGTTTGCAGGCCTTCTGGGGGTACTGTGGATTTGACATACCCGACCCAAAATCTTGTTTAAGTTGGACAGCTCATCGCCGTCATCCTTAAGAGGCGGTGTTTTGTTGTTTGGCCACGAGCTTTTGAATCCGGCGTTGACTGCCGTGCTCTTTGGGCTTTTCTCTTTATTCTGACGCTGCTCTTTTCTGCGCCGTGATTTTCCGTTTCCATCTCTTATCTCGGATGTACTTGGGTCGCTGGTGCTGCATCTTGCTAGCCAGCTATCCTCTCCCACACAGAAGCGGGTCATGAGGCTTGTTAGCGCGGACATTGTCCTCAGTTTCTCTTGGCCGAGGTGTCTGGCAAGCCATTCGTCTCGGACATTGTGTTTAAAAGCTGCTAAGGCTTCGGCGTCCGGACAGTCGACTATTTGGTTCTTTTTGGTGAGAAACCTGTTCCAGAATTTGCGCGCTGACTCTCGGGGCTGTTGAGTTATATGACTTAGATCATCTGCATCCGGAGGGCGGACATAAGTCCCTTGAAAATTTGCTCTAAACGCGTCCTCGAGCTCTTCCCAACTTCCCACAGTGTTTTCTGGGAGGCTTTTAAGCCAATGACGGGGTGGCCCTTTGAGCTTGAGGGGTAGGTAATTTATGGCGTGGAGATCATCTCCTCTGGCCATGTGTATATGTAGTATATAATCTTCTATCCAGACACCAGGGTCTGTTGTTCCATCGTAGGCCTCTATGTTTATGGGTTTAAATCCTGCTGGGAATTCATGGTCCAGCACCTCATTGGTGAAACATAGTGGGTGTGCGGCGCCCCTGTATTTGGGTGTGCCACTATCTTCGGACACTTGACGTGTTGCCTTGCTTCCTGGGGCCTTCTTCTTTGGCCCGTAAATGGACCTGGCTGGGCCATCTGTCTTTCCAGGTTCATTAGTTGGTTTATGTGCGGCGCCGCTTTCAGAATTTGGCCTATCATCTGGCCGTCTATCCGACTAGGCAGCCTCTTTATTTTTTGACTGTGGGGGCTCTATGGCCTCCTCGTCGAATTCTGCTAGCAGCTTGCGCTTCGGGTAGCTCTTTATTTGGTGGCCATTGCCGTATCTATCCGCGGTTTTGAGCACTTTGCTCCACCTCATTCTGAGTGTGTCTTCCGCTGTTTTGAGCTTCCGCTTTTCCTTCTTCAAGCTTCTTGCAGTGTTGACGAGTCTTTTCCTAAGGTTTTTACTCTCCGGCGGCGTGTCCGGCATGAGATCGTCCGAACTGTCATTTTTGTCGGGCCTGGACTGATTATCTGACTCGTCCTGTTCGGGCGGTTGCTTATCTGCGTGTTCGTCGTCCACTTGTGTGCCCTGCTGTATTGCGGGGTCCTTAGGAGCGTTGTTGTTGTCGAGGCGGGACTTAGGGCGGCGTCTGCGCCGCCGTTTTGGTTGTTTATCGGCGGGGTTATCTTCTGCCGCGGCCCGTTGGTCCTCGTTATCGCTCTCTTTTGGGGTATCCACCATGTATATGTCATATGACGAGGTGGTCCTCCCGTGCCCTATAGGCTCTGTTTCTTGTTCGTCTCCGGCATCGTCGTCTATACCGTCGATGTCTTCGGAGTCATAGTCTAGCATGTCGGTTAGATCGTCGACAGTGGCTACAAAGTGGGTGGTGGGTGGGCTCTGAATTTCTTCGTCGTCCGTACCCCAACCGTCTTGGCCATAATCCGGCCAGGACTCTCCCGATAACGAGAGATGCTTTAGCGAATTTAGGATGTCGCCAAAGGGCGAGTGTTGGAAGATGTCCGCGGTGGTGAATTCCATAACCGGCGCCCAATCCGAATTGATTGGTGGGGGCGTGGGAGGTTCAGAGTCCGGCAAGGAGTCCGGCACCTCGGAATCATGAGTTTTGCGAGGGACAAGATTAGTGTTCGGCTCCATTGTCGTGGAAGTTGAAGCCCCCAAGGCGGTGTCCATCCACCGATCCTCGGTCTGGGCGATCGGCTCCGGACTAATGGCCGAAGCGGATTCGTGTGTGGCCACCAAGGCATTGTCCGACGGCAGAGCTAGATCATGCCCATCGTAACAGTGCGGCTCGCTTGGCTGTGGCTCGAGCCTGTCAAAGATCAAGTCTCCGCGGACGTTGGCCGTGGAGTTTAGACTTCCGAATCTGACCTAACGGCCAGGGGCGTAGCTTTCGATCTGCTCCAGATGGCCAAGCGAATTAGCCCGCAGTGCGAAGCCGCCGAATACGAAGATCTGTCCGGGGAGAAAAGTCTCACCCTGGACAGCGTTGTTGGTTGAAGATGCCATCGGGCCTATCGGTGACGGCACAGAGGAACTCTCAATGAAAGCACCAATGTCGGTGTCAAAACCGGCGGATCTCGGGTAGGGGGTCCCGAACTGTGCGTCTAGGCGGATGGTAACAGGAGACGAGGGACACGATGTTTTACCCAGGTTCGGGCCCTCTCGATGGAGGTAAAACCCTACGTCCTGCTTGATTAATATTGATAATATGGGTAGTACAAGAGTGGATCTACCACGAGATCAAGGAGGCTAAACCCTAAAGCTAGCCTATGGTATGATTGTTGTAATGTATGTTGTCCTACGGACTAAAGCCCTCCGGTTTATATAGACACCGGAGGAGGCTAGGGTTACACAGAGTCGGTTACAATGGTAGGAGATCTACATATCCGTATTGCCAAGCTTGCCTTCCAAGCCAAGGAAAGTCCCATCCGGACATGGGACGGAGTCTTCAATCGTGTATCTTCGTAGTCTTGGAGTCCGGCGGACAATGATAGTCCGGCTGTCCGGACACCCCCTAGTCCAGGACTCCCTCACTTGCCATGTCATTTGCTTGCGTGTTGCATATTTTCATGTCATCATGTGCATTTCATTTTGCATACGTGTTCGTCTCATGCATCCGAGCATTTTCCCCGTTGTCCGTTTTGCAATCCGGCACTCCTATGTCCTCCGGCGTCCCCCTTTTGCCTCTTTTCGTGTGCGGGTGTTAAATTTTCTCGGAATGGCCCGAGGTTTGGCAAGCGGCCTTGGTATAGCACCGGTAGACCGCCTGTCAAGTTTCGTGCCATTTGGAGGTCGTTTGATACTCCAACGGTTAACCGGGTAACCGTAAAAGCCTCTTTTGTTTGCAGTCCAACACCCCCTCCAAAGTGGCCCAAAAACCCATCCTTACCCCATCCATGCTCTCGGCCGTTCGATCACGATCGTGTGGGCGAAAACCGCACCCCATTTGGACTCTCCTAGCTCCCTCTACCTATAAATGTGCCTCCCCCTTCCAAATTAGGATGAATCCTTCCCCCCGAAACCCTAGCCCCGCTCCTCTCGCCCGCCGGACATGTCCAATCCCACCGGACACGTCCAGCCGCCGCCCCTCCGCGAATCCTGCGCCGCCACGTGTCCCGCCGCCGCCATCTTGCCCGCGCCCCGCTGCCACGGCCCACGAGGCCCAGGGCAGGCCCGCCCGGGCCCGAGCGTCGCCGCCCCGTGCCGGGCTCCCTCGCCCGCCCCTGCCCCGCGCGCGACCCCGTCGACCTCGTCGGCGCTCGTCTCCGCCGCCGCCCGTCTCCGCCGCGGCGCCCCGCCGCCGGAGCGCCTTCTCCTCGCCGCGCCGCCCGGCTCTCCCGCCGCCGCCGCATTGGGCCCCGCGCCCGGCCCCGCCGTCCTTCGCCGCCGGCGCGCCGCGCCCGAGCCGCCCCGTCGCCTCCCTCCGGCCGCCCCGAGCGCTGCCGGAGCTGAGCCGCCGCTCGTCGCCGGCACCTTTACCGCCCGGATCCGGCCTCCGCCGCCGCGGATCCGCCTCTCCGGCCTCCCCTCGCCGGCACTGCCTCGCCGGAGAACCCTCGCCGCCCGGACCCGCGTCAGCTCAACCCGGATCCACCTCTCCGACCCGATCCGCGACCGACCCGTTGACTTTTTCGGAGGTTGATTTCCACTAAGTCCCCGGTTCTGCTATTATTTTCATGCCCTGTTCATCATGCCATAACTCTGCATCCTTGGCTCTGTTTTGGGCGTGTAGCATATCAAATTGTTCGTTTCGACAAGTACTTCATTTAATTCCATTGCATTATGTCTTTTTGAGTGCATCTTGATGCCTGGATCATCGTTGCAGGAGTGTTATATGATGCTAATCTGCTGAAACTGTTATAACTTGATGATTTGCCATTTTTGTTGCATTTGATGTGTGCATCTTATGAGCATGAGATCTACATGTGTGTTGTACTACATCATGCCATATTCATAGTGGTGCCATCCATGTATTTTTGTGAGTCTTGTACTGAGTGCATCGAGCTCGTGAAGTAGGGTACTTGTTGTTGCTGTTTTGCTAGGCTGATTCTGTTATATTATGATGCTATGTAAACCTGCTTCTACAAGTCATTATGTGCATAATATGGAGATGTTCACTAAGGATGTTTTGTTAAACATGTCATGCTCTATCCATTCCTGCCCCTGTTTGCATTTATAGCCTGCTGTAACTTGTTGTAATCTTGCTCCAAACTTGCTAATTAATGTTGATGTCAGCCTGTTAACATTAAGTTCGGTTTTTCCATGTGTTTTGCTAGTGATCCATGGACCCTATGAACTTGTTCTTGCCATTCTTAGCTTCTCAAACATGTCTTCTTACTGTTGGTTGCCTTGTCATGCCATGTACTGCTCTGTGGTGAGTGGTTCAAGCTCACCAATATGCCTACTTATTGTTGTTCCTGCCATGTTTGAATCTGTCATATAACTTGCCATGTTTACATGGGTGCCATCATATCTTCTGATCCTTTTTGGCTCATGGTCAGTAAGGGACTTTTGTTCTATGTATTTAGTAGTAGCATGCCATGTCTTTGGTTGCCATGATAAGTTCCTGTAGAATGTTGTTTGATAGCTCTAAACATTGCAACCTGATGTTATTTCTGCAAAGTCTGAAACTGTTATTATTTGCAATCTTGCCATGTCCTTTTGACCATGTTATAGTGATTTCTGGAGATAGCTCAGTGTTCATGTTTTGCCATGCTTTACCTGTACTTCATGCTCATGCCTTTTGTTCTTATGTTGGGGTGCTGTAGCTTATTGTTTTGATGCTTGCAAGATGCCTAGTTGCTGTTTTGGACAGATTGTTGTTATTACTTGTATAGAGTGTATGTGTTGAACTGTTGCTCCGTTTTGAGTGTGCTATATATGAAACTTGCTTGATTTTGCATGTAGCTTCATATTATCATGTTGCATTCTTGTTTTGGTGTGTTTGCTTGATGTTTGTTTGCATTTTTCATCAATGCCATGTTTACCTTGTTTTGCTCATATCTTCTAGGCCGTAGCTCCGAACTAAATGAACTTTATATGTAACTTGACTAGAATTTCATGTAGATCCTCTTGGTGCTTTTTAACTTACTGTTTAACAACTTAAACTTAATGTTTGTTCAGATCTGGACCAACTTTAAAATTTGCATATGAGGACTTGCCGGAATTGTTACATGTTGTTTCTGGCCTCATTTAAACTTGCCTTGATGTGTTGCTCTTGTATGCATCATCTCTTGCCATGAGTAGACTCATGTAGCTTTGTCATGTATCATGCTTGTTGCGCATCATGCCTTGTCCTGTGTGGTGTGTTTACCATGTTGTGTGCTTCTTCTCGGTAGTTCCCGTTTCGTTGCGATCGTGAGGATGCGTTCGTCTACGCTTGGTTCGTCTACGTGGCTTCATATTATTCATGGACTCGTTCTTCTTCTTTGCAGGATTTCAGGCAAGATGACCGCTACCCTGGATCTCACTACTATCATTGCTATGCTAGTTGCTTCGTTCTATCGCTATGCTGCGCTACCTATCCCTTGTTCTATCAAGCCTCCCAAATTGCCATGTCAGCCTCTAACCGTTTTCACCCTTCCTAGCAAACCGTTGCTTGGCTATGTTACCGCTTTGCTCAGCCCCTCTTATAGCGTTGTTAGTTGCAGGTGAAGTTGAAGATTGCTCCATGGTGGACAGGATTATGGTTGGGATATCACAATATCTCTTATTTAATTAATGCATCTATATACTTGGTAAAGGGTGGAAGGCTCAGCCATATGCCTGGTGTTTTGTTCCACTCTTGCCGCCCTAGTTTCCGTCATACCGGTATTATGTTCCCGGATTTTGCGTTCCTTACGCGGTTGGGTGATTTATGGGACCCCCTTGACAATTCACTTTGAATAAAACTCCTCCAGCAAGGCCCAACCTTGGTTTTACCATTTGCCTCACCACCACCTACTTTTCCCTTGGGAGTAATTAACCCAAGGGTCATCTTTATTTTAGCCCCCCCGGGGCCAATGCTTGTCTAAGTGTTGGTCCAAACCGAGCGATGTCCGGCGCCCCCTGGGCAACCAGGGTCTATGCCAACCCGACGTCTGGCTCATCCGGTGTGCCCTAAGAACGAGATATGTGCAGCTCCTATCGGGATTTGTCGGCACATCCAGGCGGCTTTGCTGGTCTTGTTTTACCATTGTCGAAATGTCTTGTAAACCGGGATTCCGAGACTGATCGGGTCTTCCTGGGAGAAGGTATATCCTTCGTTGATCGCGAGAGCTTATCATGGGCTAAGTTGGGACACCCCTGTAGGGTATAAACTTTCGAGAGCCGTGCCCGCGGTTATGTGGCAGATGGGAATTTGTTAATGTCCGGTTGTAGATAACTTGTCACCAGATCTGAAATAAAACGCATCAACCGTGTGTGTAGCCGTGATGGTCTCTTCTCGGCGGAGTCCGGGAAGTGAACACGGTTTCTGGGTTATGTTTGACGTAAGTAGGAGTTCAGGATCACCTCTTGATCATTGCTAGCTTCACGACCGTTCCGTTTGCTCTCTTCTCGCTCTTATTTGCGTATGTTAGCCACCATATTTGCTTAGCCGCTGCTGCAACCTCACCACTTTACCCCTTCCTTTCCCATTAAGCTTTGCTAGTCTTGATACCCATGGTAATGGGATTGCTGAGTCCTCGTGGATCACAGATTACTACAACAACAGTTGCAGGTACAGGTTGTGCAATGATCATGACGCGAGAGCAATGTTTGCTTGTCTTGAAGTTCTTCTTCTGCTTCTTCTTTGATCAGGGGATAGGTTCCAGGTCGGCAGCCTGGGCTAGCAGGGTGGATGTCATTTGAGTTTCTGTTTGTGTTTCATCCGTAGTCGGGTGGTGTTCTTATGTAAGATGATGTTGTATTCTTGTGGCATTGTATGCCTTTTTGTATGTATCCCCATGTATTATGTAATGTTGATGTAATGATATCCACCTTGCAAAAGCGTCTTCAAGATGCGCTTCTATCCTTGGTGGGACCTTCGAGTTCCTTTAGGATAGGGTCGCATCTTGGGCGTGACACATACATGGATGATATCATGGTCAAGTCACGCAAGAGTTCCGACCGGCTGACTGACCTCGCTGAAACATTTGCCAACTTGAGAAGATATGATATCAAGCTTAATCCATCCAAGTGCACATTCGGAGTTCCAGGAGGGAAGTTGCTTGGTTTTCTTGTTTTCGAACAAGGAATCGATGAAAACCCAGAAAAGATTGGAGCAATCGTCCAAATGAAACGCCATGTGCGTGTACATGATGTTCAGAAGCTTATGAGTTGTTTGGCTGCATTGAGTCGATTCATTTCTTGCCTCGATAGGCATTGCCTCTTTACCGACTAATGAAAAAGTCCGATACATTTGACTGGACTCCTGAAGCTGAAGCAGCCTTTGTAGAACTCAAAGCCCTGCTTTCCACCCAGCCGGTGCTTGCTGCTCCAGTCAGCAAAGAGCCTCTGTTGTTATATATTGCAACCACTGGTCAAGTTGTCAGCACAATGCTCATAGTCGAGCGGGAGGAAGAAGGCAAAGCCTATAAATTTCAATGCCTAGTGTACTACATATCTGAGGTTTTGACTCCGTCCAAGCAAAGATATCCGCATTACCAGAAGCTTGTCTATGGAATCTATATAACCATGAAGAAAGTTGCACATTACTTCGAAGATCACTCGGTTTCAGTCGTTAGTGATGCTCCATTGTCAGAGATCTTGAACAATCGAGACGCAACTGGTCAAGTGGCTAAGTGGTCCATTGAACTCCTTCCTTTTCATACCAAGTTTGAAGCAAAGAAGGCCATTAAGTCTTAGGCAATTGCAGATTTCTTGGCCGAGTGGATTGAGAAACACCAACCGACTCAAATCCACTCGGAACACTGGACCATGTTCTTTGACGGATCTAAGATGTTGAATGGTTCTGGTGCTGAAGTGGTTCTGGTATCCCCAAGAGGTGACATGCTCAGTTATGTATTGCAGATTCACTTCAATTCTTCCAACAATGAAGTTGAGTACGAAGTGCTTTTATATGGGTTGCGTATGGCCATTTCACTCGGCGTCCGTCGCCTAATGGTTTACGGCGACTCAGATTTGGTAGTCAATCAAGTGATGAAAGAGTGGGATATCAGGAGCCTTGCCATGACTGGATACTGCAACACGGTGAGAAAATTAGAGAAGAAGTTTGAAGGGTTGGAGCTCCACCACATACCCCAACTCAAGAATCAAGTAGCTGATGATCTGGTGAAAATAGGTTCCACTAGGAAGCCTATTCCCAGTAATGTGTTCTTGGAGCATCTCCACACCCCATCGATTCAAGAAGATCCCTTTATAGAAGAGCCCCCATAAGCGATAAGTTCAACTAACCCGACTGAAGTTGAAGTCCCAGCCGTTGTCGACCAAATCATGGAGGTTCTGGTGATCATCCCCGACTGGACAGTGCCGTACATTGCATACCTGCTTAGGCAAGAGCTCCTAGAGGATGAGGATGAAGCTCATCATATCGTTCGCAGATCCAAAGCCTTCATAGTGATAGGTGATCAACTTTTCAGAGAAAGTGTGGCTGGCGTAGCTCAACGGTGCATTACTCCAGAAGAGGGTCGATTGATCCTAAATGAGATTCACTCGGGGACCTGTGATCACCATGCGTTCTCTCGGACCATCATGGACAAAGCATACCGAGCGGGATTCTATTGGCCACGAGCAAACGAAATGGCTAAGGAGATAGTCAAGAAGTGTGAAGGTTGCCAGTTTTACTCGAACATGTCTCACAAACCTGCATCGGCCTTGAAGACTATTCCACTCGTCGGGCCATTTGTTGTTTGGGGACTCGACATGGTCAGGCCCTTGAGGACTGGCAGAAGCGGCTTCACCCATATGCTCGTGGCAGTCGACAAGTTCACTAAGTGGATTGAAGCTAAACCCATCAAGAACCTCGACTCAAGCACAGCCATCACTTTCATCAGAGAGCTAATATTCAAATATGGAGTTCCGCACAGCATCATCACAGATAACGGTTCAAACTTTGATTCCAATGAGTTCAGAGCTTTCTATGCTTCTGAAGGGACTCGGTCGACTATGCACCCATAGTCGAATGGGCAAGCCGAAAGAATAAATGGTTGATCCTACAAGGGCTAAAAACCCGATTGATGCGCGACCTCAAGCATGCAGAAGGCGCTTGGGTGACTAAGTTGCCTTCCATTTTGTGGGGTTTGAGGACAACTCCCAACCGGTTGACTCGTCGAACTCCTTTCTTCATGGTATATGGATCTGAAGCAGTGCTTTCGAGCGACTTGCTCCATAATGCGCCCCGAGTGGAACACTTCTCAGAAGTTGAAGCCGAGCAAGTACGTCAAGACGCTATCGATCTTCTGGAAGAGGAGAGGGAGATGGCTTTAATCTGGTCGACCATCTATCAGCAAGACCTTCGTCGATTCCACGCACGAAACATTAGGGGTCGTGCGTTTCAGGAAGGACACCTTGTGCTCTGAGTGGATCAGCAACAGCCGCACAAGCTCGCCCCCGCCTGGGAAGGCCCCTTCATCGTCACTAAGTTGCTTCACAATGGAGATTATCACCTCTATAACATTGCCAAGAAGAAGGATGAGCCGCGCTCCTAGAACGTGGATTTGCTCTGCCACTACTATACCTGAAAACACTCTGATCGATGAGATGTAATAAGAAGTACTTTTCAGATTGTTTATCAAAGACATGATTTCTGCAGTTGCAAATTGATTGTTTTTCGCATATACTTGTGTTAAAATCCCCTAGTGGGTGGCTTAGCAGCGAACCCGATTCGCCTAAGTTCAAAAAACACTCCGAGTGAAGAGCAATCCTCTCACTCGGGGGCTTAGCTATGACCCCGTACTCGCCTAAGTTAAAAATACTCCGAGTGAAGAGCAATCCTCTCACCCGGGGGGCTTAGCTGCGACCTTGTACTCGCCTAAGTTCTTAAAACACTCCAAGTGAAGAGCAATCCTCTTACTCGGGGGCTTAGCTACGACCATGTACTCACCTAAGTAAAAAACACTCCGAGTGAAGAGCAATCCTCTCACTCGGGGGCTTGGCTGCGACCCCGTACTTGCCCAAGTTAAAAACACTCCCAGTGAAGAGCAATCCTCTCACTCAGGGGCTTAGCATCTAGGGGGCTTAGCTGTGACTCCCTACTCACCTAAGTTAAAAACACTCCGAGTGAAGAGCAATCCTCTCACTCGGAGGCTTAGCTGTGACCCCGTACTCGGCTAAGTTAAAAACACTCTGAGTGAAGAGCAATCCTCTCACTGGAGAGCTTAGCTGCAAACCCGTACTCACCTAAGTTAAAAACACTCCAAGATGCACTCTAAGCTGTTCCACAAGTACATCGTCTGGATGCACTTTGAGCTACGCCACAAGTACAACGTCTAAACGCACTCTAAGTTGCGCCACAAGTACAATGTCGACTCCAAGTATAGAGAAACCCTCTCACTCGGAGAAACAGTTGCGATCCCAGATTCACTCAACCCAGGAAAATCCAAAGAACAGTGGAAACGAAGCAACTGCGTTCAAATAAAACAACCAAGTTCACATAAATCCAGCAAAGTTCAACATCACAAGCAAAAGTATTCGAGCATCAAGATCGAAGGAGTTTTTAACGGCTACAAAACCACTCGGCATACTGAGGCAAATGGAGTCGTATTATTAAGTTTTTCATTCGTCAGGAGGAGGACTAGCTGGCTCGACAAACTCGTCCAAGTCAATACTGTCGGCAATGCAAGTCGCCGCATCGATGAAGGTCTCCATGAAGGATTGGAACTGATGCTTCTTGGTGTTGGACAATTGTAGTGCCTTCATTTTTTTTCCTCCTTGACATCCCTACAGTGAATGCGGACGAGTGATAAAGCGACATCTGCACCACAACGCGCAGCTAACTTCTTCCACGCCTGCACTCGGTCAGGGATGCTGTTAAGTTGAGTCATCAGTGACTCGAGGTCATTCTTAAGCACAACCTCTATCCAGAGCTCCTTGTCGACCCGAGACATTGCGACTTTCAGTCAGGCGACATAGTCCAAGACGCTAGCAAGTAGAGCTTCCAGTCGCAGCACGTTCATGGCAGCTTCATCTTTGATAGGGGAGTTGACGGGATCCAGTCCAGTCTCGATCCGCCCAGTTTCCTCCTCAAAGTTCTGACAGAATTCTGCGTGCATGGAAAGATGGTGAATCAACAACAACATGGCGGGAAAGTTCTTGCAACCAGTCAGAGAAAAGGGAATACCTTCAAGCATAAGGAACATCTTCTTGGCGAGATCACCCAGATAAGCTTCCAACTCGTCCCTCTTCTGGGTTAGAGCCGCCTTTTCCTCCTTCAGTTGCATGGCTTCTTTCTTCGCCTCGTCAACGGCATTCTTCAGTTTGGCATTGTCATCCTCCAACTTCCCGACTGAAGCCAACTTCCGGTCGGCAAGTTTGGTCTTCTCACGAGCCGTCTTCTGCGCCGCAGCAAGATCAATATCCTTCTGCTCCAGGGCCTGCTTCATTTTTTCTAAAGAAATAACATTCCTCGGACGATCTTGGAGTTAACGATTTTCATTATGCACATCTGTTCGAGCGAAATCACTCGGTTCAAAAGATAGAAAGGGAAAAATACAAGGCATGCACTCAATGAGTCGTTACCTCCCATAATTGCTACTTCATCTTGAGCCTTCTTCAAGTTCACCTTGGCCAGATCTAGATCAAGCTTGAGTTGGATTTTCTCCTGTTCCAAGGCAAAATGCTAAGTCCCAAGCTCACAGGATTTCTGCAAATAACAGCAAGATAAGTCAGTTGATGGTTACTTCCGAATGGAAAACTGCAAAAATGAATTGCATAGCAAAAGAGTTCTAAGACTACTGCCGAATCAAACATCCAACAGCAGTCTCAAGGACTACACCCAGTGGGTGCACTTAGCATGCCCCCACTGGTTACATTTCCCACTTGGCATGGTCAGCCCAGCTCGAGTGGAAGGAGTAAAAAAACTACAATGACATCATTGGGTCTCAGACCACCGCCGACTGCCCGCAGTCGACCGTTGTCTCGGGGACTACACCTAGTGGGTGCACTTAGCATGCCCCCACTGGTTCAGCTCCCACTCGACATGACCTGTCTAGGTCGAGTGGAAGTGCTATAAGCAAACATTTCAAAAAGACCCCCGCCGAATCAAACATTCGACGGCGGTCTCGAGGACTACACCCAGTGGGTGCCCTTAGCGTGCCCCCACTAGACCAAGGTTGTCACTTGACATAACCTGGTCGACTCAAGTGAAAGAACTATAGAATGAAAAGAAAACACACAGTAGGTGAATAGATGCAAGTTGCAAAATTCAAGATAGATGTATGAACATCTTTTGAGTAATAAAGCAGCAGTTTGCAGAGAGCATGTCTGAACAGAACAAAGGCCAAGACAGAGAAACCAATCAAAATTAACTTACAATTCCACTTACTTGGACATTAGCTTGAAGAGCAGAGCTGGCATCATATGCGGCCTTGTTGGTATGATACACCACCTTCAGTTGGTCCATCATTAGACCCGCCTGAATCATGGCCTCCTTGGCAGCTCCTAGTTGATCCTCTGGGATGGGATAAGTAGCAAACATGTGAGATGACGGCGCAGGTAACAAGACCGGTGGAGTAGGAGCTTGAACTTGTGCAATGGGCTCTGAAGCCTGAGCAATCGATGCTGAAGGCTGGTCAGTCGATAGAGGATTAGCAAAGCAGACTGAAGCCCGTGCTGGATCGTTGAGTGGCTGGACCACAGGCTTAGACGACGAGCGAGGCATTCTGGATCCAGGTACCCTCCTGCTCAAAGTTCGACCTCTCCTCCCAGTATTCTTCGGAGGCACATCCTCATCATCATCATCATCATCAGGGAGTTGAGTAATATTCGTTGGTGCTGCAAAACACTCGATAGTGAAATTTCAGTCGACCCAAAAGTTCATTGTTCATTAACAGAGCACAAGCGCAGTTATGAAACCATACCTGCCCGAGAGGTGGCCGCATCTGCAGTGTCAGCATCACCACACTCCTCGTCAATGACCATGGAGATTGCAGACGCAGTAGCAGCATTGAAAGTTCCTAATTTCACTCGGTCAAGCAAGCAAATGAATTCAAAATAACATAGAAAGATGCAAGAAAGAAACGCTTATGTTGAAGTCACGGGCACAGCCACCTTGATCTTTGGCAAGGCCTTTCGAGGCTTGGGCGGGGCAAGTTTGGCTTGCTTGGCAGCCTTTTCTGTCGGCTCGAGAGTTGATGTTCGAGTGCGCTTTGAAACTTTGGCACTCGACGCAACAGCCTTGCCACGTCCCCGTGTAGGGTCTTGTAGCTGTTTGGAACGACGCTCCTAGCAGGGCAGTGAGTCGAATTCTTCGCTGCTGTTGCTCGAGTCCTCGCTCTCATCTTCACTGTCTTCAACATATTGGTCGTCACTGCCCTCACTGTCACTGTCGATCCCTTCCTAGTACTGCTCTCCGTTGGGCATTGAGTGCAGCTTGGTGAAAACCTGCAAGGCACAAGTTGTGTATATGAGTCAGATTCAAGAACAACCGCAAAACAAAGGGAAAAACACTCGGATATTTGAGCCTGACCTCTCCTGGAACATTGTTGGCGTCGCAGAATCCTCCTAGACCCCCTGGGGTTGTCCTTGTTGCCAGTAATGTTTCGGAGCCACCGGGCCACCATCTCCTTGTCAACCTCCTCTGGGTGGGTTCGAGCAGTGTCCTCTGGGCCCGAATACATCCACATGGGTTGGTCACGGGCTTGCAGAGGCTGGATCCGTCGACTGGGGGTACACCTCCAACAGATCCGTCCCCGTCACTCCACCTTTAACCAATTCAACAATGGCCACAACCAGCATATGCACTTCCTCCCTCTCCTCCGTAGCTATAACTAGTGAGCGAGGGGTGCAGAGTCTCTCCATAGTGAAAGGAGGGAGGCCAATCGACTGACCAGGAGTCAGAACGTCCTTGCAGTAAAACTAGGTCAACTGCCACCCTCTAACCGACTCGGGAAAGGTCACGGGAGGAAAGCAGCTCCTACCCCTCATTTGGATCCCTAACCCCCCACACATCTGGATCACATGTGTTTTTTGGTCGTCTGGGTTAGCTTTCTTCATCGTTTGGAAATGACAAGTGAATATATGCTTGAAGAGACCCCAGTGCAGCTGGCATCCCAAGAAGTTTTCACACGTGGAAATGAATGCAGCAAGGTACAAGATTGTGTTGGGAGGAAAGTGGTGAATCCGGGTTGAATCCTCGAAAAAACGGGTGCGGAGGCAAAGAAAAACCGCACTCGACATGGGTGATGAGGAGAACACACTCACCATCACGCGGCCGAGGCTCGAATTCGTCCTCGGGCAGCCTCCAGGACCCAGGGGTGATCAAGCCATCATGGGCGAGAATGTCCAAGTCTTCCTTCATGATCGTGGAATGGATCCAGTCCCTCTGGATCCAACCAGGCGGCAGACCAGACCGCAACGACGAGCCCCTCGCAGTCTTCTTGCCCTTCGCCGCTGCCGACGCCTACTTTGCATGCTCCAGGGCCGTGGTCTTATCCTTCACCATTGCGGTAGATCTTGGGAGGGCCGAGCGGAGGCGTGGGGAGCAGAGAGAAAGGAGGCGGAGAAGAAGACAGAAAGGGGATCAATTGGAAGACATTGTACCTTGCATCAGCCTCGACCCCTTTTATGAGGCTGGTTTTGAGTGGCTGACCATTGACCCCAGCGATCAAATCATATCCCGTCGCAGGCACAGGCTTGATATGTGGCGAAAAAGACGGCACAAAAATCGAGGAGTCCCTATCCGATTTATTTTATTTACTGTGTCGCGCCCCGTCCGGCGCCCTTCTCCGAAATTTCGAATCCCGCGAAATCCAAAAACCGCAGGGCAGTCAATCGCGTCTAAGATTTCGCGTCCTAATTCACTCGAAGGCTTACCACATTAATTCACTCGGTGACTTCAAGCTACCAGAATCGATCGAGCCGACTGAAGCAAGATTAAAAGTACCAGTGTGCTCCCCAGACTTCTATGAAATGCCTCTGAAGCATTGAATAGAGTCGGAATCAACTTCAACCCTTCTTCACTCAGACCTCAATCCACTCGGGGGCTAATGACGAGGACATGTACCTCAGGTAGGGTCTTAGGCCTGACCTAGACACCCCATTCAAGGACACTGCCCTATAGTCAAAGATATTTAAGGACTAACAGAAAGTACCGACTGGAGTCACCTTGAAGTGCAATCCACTCGACAGACGACTCCACTCGGATATCCCAATTCCACTCGACCACAGCATAGTCACTCGACCATATGTAAAACCACTCGGAGTACAGAGGATCTAAAGCCACCCCAGGATGACAACGATCAGACGTTCACTCTATAGACTTAAAGATCATTAATTGCTGGTGTTACAAGTAACGCTCCTATCTTGACTCACATTGAACCTTGTGTAACGGAGGTCTGTGAGGGTCCTGGCGCACTCTATATAATCCATCCTCCTCCTCTGGCACAAGGGTTCGCACCCCTTGTAACATCCACGCATAATCCAGTCGACAAAGCCTCAGGGCACCGAGACGTAGGGCTTTTACCTCCTCCGAGAAGGGCCTAAACTCAAAAACTTGCGTGTACAACCTCACCATAGCTAGCACCTTGTCTCCTCCTACGTACCCCCTATTCTTACTGTCAGACTTACTCCCACAACAGTGGGAGATGGTAAATCTATCGAAGAGACCCTTGGATCCCTCGAGGTCCCACCTTCTGCCCTATTACACCAAAGAGGAATTGCAAGCTTAATCGTGTGGAGAATTTTATTGGTGATAATGGTGCATGGATTGTGGAGCGATTAGAGGAATATTTTCGGCCATGTGTTGCGTATTATCAAGATCAGAGCAACGCCATGGCGTCGGGGGGGTTTTCTGGCTTGGCAACCCGATCTGGGGTGTTCACGGTACGTAGTGTGTATCATCTGTCAACACAACATCATGATGAAGCTTTTGCGGGAGGTGCTAGCAGCTCACATCCAAACAAAGAAAGACCGCTATGGAAGGTCATTTGGCAGTCGATGGTGCCCCTCAAAAATGAAAATCCTAGCTTGGAAAGTTGTGTCGGGTGCATTGCATACGTCTGAAAACAATACGCATCGGCACTTATCTACAAGGGAGACTTGCCCTGTGTGCGGCCATGATTCTGAGGGGTCGTACCATACACTTGTTGCATGCATGCATGTTTTGTCTTGTGGGATGCGATGGCCACTGTATGACCCATCCCTCAGAAGGAGGAAATACTAGATAAGGGAAGCAACTGGCTCCTGTTGCTAGCTCGCTGCTCCGATGGTGCTCGCAGTATGATTATCATGTTGATCTGGCATATCTGGCACATAGGCACGGACATTACACAAGGAAGGAATGTGCCCCCAATTTTCTTGTGAGCTACGTGAACTCGATCGTAGCTGCTCAAAAATATAAAATAGAAAAAATATTGAAAGGGAAGATGGCGGTGGAAGAGATATGGGAAAGATGTGAGTCTGCTATTACGTCGCAGGTGCATCCGTAGCCTGCACTGCCACGCAATATGGCTGCTCTGTCTGTTGATGGAGTTTTTTTGGAGAAAAATTGTACGGTGGTGGTGGGGATGATTCTTCGAAGACATGATGGCTCAGTCATCTTCTCTGCGTATCGATACCTATTCACTACGGTGTCACTTTGAAGACTGAGATTCATGCATTGATGATTGGTATGACGCTCGCTCGTCAGCACACAGAGCTACCAGTCATGGTTCTATCTGATGCGCATATGCTATATCATGTCTTTTCAATTCTAGTTTAGATCGTCCAGTTTATGGTTATTTAGTAGCTGAGATTAAATCCATTATCATCAATTGAGTGTTTGTTCCCCAGAAATTACATAGGTCTCAGAATAGCATTGAGGATTGCCTGGAAAGATATAGTCGCTCTGAACGAGCTAAATAGCTGGCTCTGTAAATGACCCTTATGTACCGAAGAACTCTTGCTTAAGCATCGTAACTCTATCTTACATTGTGTTTGTTTGGAGGGAGTTGTCGATGGGGAATGGGAGCTTAAGGTTTATGGGAGTTAAATTCCTTTGATTGGCTCACGTACATGGGAGTTAGGACGGGAAGAGGAAGGGGAATTAAGAGGTCCAACTCCCCTGAATCTCTTCCTTGGGAGGACCAAGTAATTAAGCGTGGGAGTGGGAATTGACGTAAAAAGAAAAAAATGTTCGCTCACGTCTTGTTGTTTAACGACTGATGAAGCGCTCATTTTTCTTATCCAAACTCCCGTACCGTCAACAATTCTCAGGGATGCTGGGAGGGAGAGAAGGTCTGTGAATGGGGAGTACTACAGGGGAGGCCATAGAGGTGATGGTATGACCCGCTCGGGGCAGGGAGAAGAGCTGGGCAGAACAATAACCAAGGGCCAGTATATCAGAAAACCAAGGCAGGAGTATAGAGAGGTGCAACATGACAAGCACCAACCAAGATATGAACATGGTGGATGCAAGAGGGGGCCGAAGCAATATTGGGTGGCAAAGGACGACCCGGATAGGCAGATTTCACATGATGGTTTTATCTGTGAAACAAGGCAGAAAACGACCACTGTGTTTGACCGTATTTCTGAGACCAATGATAGATCGGCGGACCCCATGTCGGGGGGCCGCCGGACGCCATGAACCTCTTGGCTTGGAACTGTCGAGGATTGGGGTTGGACTCGACAGTTGGCGAATTAAGAGACCTGATATGGTCCTACAACCCGGCGATGGTTTTTCTTTGTGAAACGAATAAAACGGCGAGAGCAATGGAGCGACTATAGTGGACCATGGGATTTAATCATGGTGTAGCGGTAGACTATCAAGGGAGGAGTGGAGGTCTTGCTCTATGGTGGAGAGATCATCTTCAGGTTACCGTGCGTCCGTGGAGCCAGTACTTTATCGATGTAGAGGTGATGTGTGAGGGGAAAACTTGTAGGATCATTGGATTCTAAGGGCAACCCCGAATGGAACTACGCAAGAAATCATGGGATGTTATTAGATACCTGCGAGCTCAAGATGATCTGCCGTGGGTGATATCAATGAAGCCTTGTTTCTTTCTGACCAGATTGGTGGTAACCCAAGACCCTTCTTGCAAATGGAAGATTTTTGCGACTGTCTTGATGATTGTGGCCTGGCAGACTTGGGTTCTCGGGCTATCAGTATACTTGGGATAATAAGCGGGATGGTGTGGAAACTATTCAGGTTCGGTTAGATCTAGCCACATGCACTGATTCTTTCTTACGGATGTTCCCCGAGACAACGGTTGAACATATCATGAATGAAGAGTCTGACCACCAAGCTTTGTTGGTCCGGGCGCTGGAGACGGCTCCGCGTCGAGATGGGCCAAGGGATAGAGCTTTTAGATATGAGGAAGCTTGGACACGCCACGAGGGCTATCAAGCTATGTTTGAAGAAGCATGGAGGCAGCAGGAACCGGGGACCAAGGTCTAGCTGGAGTGTGGCAACGACTCAGAGGCACGACGGGGGCGATGCAAAGGTGGGCGCGGGAAGTTTTTGGCTCGATCAGAAGGATGATTGCAAAGTTAAAAGGACAGTTGAGTGAAGCTAAGGTGAGAGCTCTTTCGGCTGGACACTCACTCGAGGTCCGCGAGATTGAAGCGCTGATACGTCTCCATTGTATCTATAATTTTTGATTGTTCCATGCCAATATTATTCAACTTCCATATACTTTTGGCAACTTTTTATATTATTTTTGGGACTAACATATTGATCCAGTGCCCAGTGCCAGTTCCTGTTTGTTGCATGTTTTATGTTTCGCAGAAACCCCATATCAAACGGAGTCAAAACGGGATAAAAATGGACAAAGAATATTTTTGGAATATGTGGGAAATATGGGAGGAAGAATCAACGCGAGACGGTGCCCGAGGTGGCCACGAGGCAGGGGGCGCGCCCGTGACCCTCGTGGGCCCCTCGTAATGTGGTTGCTGCTATTCTTTTGCCGCAAGAAAGCTAATTTTCGGAAAAAAATCGTGGCGAAGGTTTCAATCCAATTGGAGTTATGGATCTCCGAATATAAAAGAAACGGTGCCAGGCAGAATCTGAGAACGCAGAAACAGAGAGAGACAGAGAGATAGATCCAATCTCGGAGGGGCTCTCGCCCCTCCCACACCATGGGAGCCAAGGACCAGAGGGGAAACCCTTCTCCCATCTAGAGAGGAGGTCAACGAAGAATAAGAAGAAGGGGGGCTCTCTCCTCCTTGCTTTCGGTGGCGCCGGAGTGCCACCGGGGGCCATCATCATCACCGCGATCTACACCAACAACCTCACCGCCCTCATCACCAACTCTTCCCCCCTATATGCAGCGGTGTAACCTCTCTTTTACCCGTTGTAATATCTACTTAAACATGGTGCTCAATGCTATATATTATTTCCCAATTGTGTATGGCTATCCTATGATGTTTGAGTAGATCTGTTTTGTCATATGGGTTAATTGATGATCATGATTGGTTTGAGTTGCATGTTTTATTATTGGTGTTGTCCTATGGTGCTCTCCGTGTCACGCAAGCATGAGGGATTCCCGCTGTAGGGTGTTGCAATACATTCATGATTCGCTTATAGTGGGTTGCTTGAGTGACAGAAGCATAAACCCGAGTAAGGGGGTTGTGGCGTATGGGATAAAGGGGACTTGATACTTTAATGCTATGGTTGGGTTTTACCTTAATGATCTTTAGTAGTTGCGGATGCTTGCTAGAGTTCCAATCATAAGTGCATATGATCCAAGAAGAGAAAGTATGTTAGCTTATGCCTCTCCCTCAAATAAAATTGCAATAGTGATTAACGGTCTAGTTATCGATTGCCTAGGGACAAATAACTTTCTCGTGACAAAAAGCTCTCTACTAAAACTAACTTAGTTGCTTCTTTATCTAAACAGCCCCTACTTTTTATTTACGTGCTCTTTATTATCTTGCATATCTATCCAACAACACCTACAAAGTACTTCTAGTTTCATACTTGTTCTAGGTAAAGCGAACGTCAAGCGTGCTTAGAGTTGTCTCGGTGGTCGATAGAACTTGAGGGAATATTTGTTCTACCTTTAGCTCCTCATTGGTTTCGACACTCTTACTTATCAAAAGAGGCTACAATTGATCCCCTATACTTGTGTATTATCAAGACCTTTTTATGGCGCCGTTGCCGGGAAGTCATAGCGTGGGGTGAATATTCTCGTGTGTGCTTGTTTTCTTTATCACTAAGTAATTATGTTTGCTTTATCACTAAGTAATTTTTATTTGTTGTTCTTAGTTGTTTTGTATCTTTAGTTATGGGTAGGAAACGCAAAATACCAAAAGAATTAGTTGTACCTACTACACCAATGGTTGAAGAACCACTCAAAATCTATCACACTCCTGAAGCTTTTTACTTGGATCATCTTCGATCCCTATGTGCTCATGCTAAAACATGAACTAGCTTAGTTGAGGGCAAATCTTTAGATGAGCATGCTTGTTATGTGTGACACCGTATATCTGAAAAAGGGAAACTTTTACTGGATCAAATTCATCGTTTGTAATGATATGCTTGGAATTTATGTGAAATATATGATTTTACTTGTTGTTCTAAAAACCCTAAGAAACACCTTCCCTACCAATGTGAGTTTATGATAATGGAATCGTATCTTCGTATGCTAAGGGTGTTTATAATTACTATGATGTTCAACAAATTGAAGAATTTGTTGCTTTTAAGGGTGCTTATGAAATTGCTTCTTTGATTGAAATGTATGATGCCACTCTTTACAAATCTAAATTTTTTGCCATACTTGAATATTGTTATGATAATTATGCTTCTAATGCCTATGTTAAACCATATATTGAGGAATTTTCCGTTGTCCAAGAAGAGACTAATATTTTGCAGGAGTCTATGGAAGAAGAAATTGATGAAACTGTGAGATCATTGGATGAAAAAGATGATGAGGAGAGCGAAGAACAAAAGGAGGAAGAGCGGATTAGCTACCCGTGCCCACCTTCTAATGAGAGTAACTCTTCAGCTCATACATTGTTTAATTTCCCTTCGTGCTTACCGAAGGATGATTGCTATGATGATTGTTATGATCCCGTTGATTCTCTTGAAATATCCCTTTTTGATGATGCTTGTGGCCAAGATGCCAATATGAATTATGCTTATGGAGATGAACTTGCTATAGTTCCTTATGTTAAACATGAAATTGTTGCTATTGCACCCACGCATGATAGTCCTATTATCTTTTTGAATTCTCCAAACTACACTATATCAGAGAAGTTTGTGCTTATTAAGGATTATATTAATGGGTTGCCTTTTACCATTGCACATGATGATTTTGATAGATATAATATGCATGTGCTTGCTGATCCTACTTGCAATTATTATGAGAGAGGAACAATATCTCCACCTCTCTATGTTTCCAATATGATAAAATTGCAAGAAACTGCTTATACTATGCATTGGCCTTTACTTGGTGTGCATGAATTGTTCTTTTATGACATGCCGATGCATAGGAAGAGAGTTCTTCGTCATTACATGATATATGTTACTTTGTGCTCACTAATAAATCACAAATCATTGTTAATTAAAATTGGCTTTGATATACCTTGGGATCCGGGTGGATCCATTACTTGAGCACTATATGCCTAGCTTAATGGCTTTAAAGAAAGCGCTGCCAGGGAGACAACCCGGAAGTTTTAGAGAGTCATTTATTTCTGTTGTGTGCTTTCATATAGTCTAAAAAAAGTGGGGAACCCAAAACTTTTCAAAAAGGAAAGTGAAAGTGAGAGAGACAAGCATTGTTGAAGTGGGAGAGCTCCCTGAACTTTGTTCATGCTCATGGAAACTTTGTGAATCTTAATTATAGAAACTTTTCATCAAAAATAATTATCCCCTTGTACAATTACATTGTATTATATAAAAATAATGTGCCAAGGTTTGCCTTTAGGATGTTTACAATGCTTGTTGGTTTGTACAGTGCAGGACAGAAACTTTGGCTGTAGTGCGCGATTTCACATTCTTTTACTAGAACGTCAAACAGTTCTGAAACTTTTTGCACTGTCTTAGTATACAAATTGGTTATTTTTTCCTAATTTTGGTAGAATTTTTGGGGTACCAGAAGTATGGTGAATGTTCAGATTGCTACAGACTGTTCTGTTTTTGACAGATTCTGTATTTGACGCATAGTTTACTTGTTTTGATGAAACTATCAATTTCTATCAGTCGATTAAGCCATGAAAAAGTTATATTACAGTAGACACAATGCAAAAACAAAATATGAATTGGTTTGCAACAGTACCTAGAGTAGTGATTTGCTTTATTATACTAACGGATCTTATCGAGTTTTCTGTTGAAGTTTTGTGTGGATGAAGTGTTTGATCGAGGAGGTTTCGATATGAGGAAAAGGAGGAGAAGCAAGAGATCAAGCTTGGGGATGCCCAAGGCACCCCAAGTAAATATTCAAGGAGACTCAAGCGTCTAAGCTTGGGGATGCCCCAGAAGGCATCCCCTCTTTCTTCAACAAGTATCAGTATGTTTTCATATTCGTTTCGTTCATGCGATATGTGCAAGTCTTGGAGCGTCTTTTGCATTTAGTTTTCACTTTTTCTTTTATGCACCATGCTGGTATGAGATAGTCCTTGGTTGATTTATAGAATGCTCATTGCACTTCACTTATATCTTTTGTGTATGGCTTTATAGAATGCTTCATGTGCTTCACTTATATCATTTGAAGTTTGGATTGCCTGTTTCTCTTCACATAGAAAACCGCCATTTGTAGAAAGCTCTTTTGCTTCACTTATATTTGTTAGAGTGTGGGCATATCTTTTGTAGAAATAATTAAACTCTCTTGCTTCACTTATATCTATTTAGAGAGATGACAAGAATTGGTCATTCACATGGTTAGTCATAAAATCCTACATAAAACTTGTAGATCGTTGAATATGATATGTTTGATTCCTGGCAATAGTTTTGCGATATAATGGTCGTGATATTAGAGTCATGCTAGTGGGCGACTGTGGATTAGTAGAAATACTTGTGTTGAGGTTTGTGATTCCCGTAGCATGCACGTATGGTGAACCGTTATGTGATGAAGTCAGAGCATGATTTATTTATTGATTGTCTTCCTTGTGAGTGGCGGTCGGGGATGAGCGATGGTCTTTTCCTAATAATCTATCCCCCTAGGAGCATGCGTGTAGTACTTTTTTTTCGATGACTAATAGATTTTTGCAATAAGTATGTGAGTTCTTTATGACTAATGTTGAGTCCATGGATTATACGCACTCTCACCCTTCCATCATTGCTAGCCTCTTCGGTACCGTGCATTGCCCTTTCTCACCTCGAGAGTTGGTGCAAACTTCGCCGGTGCATCCAAACCGCGTGATGCGATACACTCTATCACACATGAGCCTCCTTATATCTTCCTCAAAGCAGCCACCATACCTACCTATCATGGCATTTCCATAGCCATTCCGAGATATATTGCCATGCAACTTCCATCATCATCATATACATGACTTGAGCATTCATTGTCATATTGCTTTGCATGATCGTAAGATAGCTAGCATGATATTTTCATGGCTTAGCCGGTTTTTTGATGTCATTGCTACGCTAGATCATTGCACATCCCTGTACACCGCTAGAGGCCTTCATATAGAGTCATATCTTTGTTCTAGAGTTGTAACATTGAGTTGTAAGTAAATAAAAGTGTGATGATACACATTATTAGAGCATTGCCCCAGTGAGGAAAGGATGATGGAGACTATGATTCCCCCACAAGTCGGGATGAGACTCCAGACTTTATGAAAAATAAAAGAGGCCAAAGAAGCCCAAATAAAAAAAAGAGGCCAAAGAAGCCCACCAAAAAAGAGAAATAAAAAAATGAGAGAAAAAAGAGAGAAGGGGCAATGTTACTATCCTTTTACCACACTTGTACTTCAAAGTAGCACCATGTTCTTCATAGAGAGAGTCTCTTGAGTTATCACTTTCATATACTAGTGGGAATTTTCATTATAGAACTTGGCTTGTATATTCCGATGATGGGCTTCCTGAAATGCCCGAGGTCTTCATGAGCAAGCAAGTTGGATGCACACCCACTTAGTTTCCAGTTTGAGCTTTCATACACTTATAGCTCTAGTGTGTCCGTTGCATGGCAATCCCTACTCCTCGCATTGACATCAATTGATGGGCATCTCCATAGCCAGTTGATTAGCCGCGTCAATGTGAGACTTTCTCCCTTTTTGTCTTCTCCACACAACCTCCACCATCATATTCTATTCCACCTTTAGTGCTATATCCATGGCTCACGCTCATGTATTGCGTGAAAGTTGAAAAGGTTTGAGAACATCAAAAGTATGAAACAATTGCTTGGCTTGTCATCGGGGTTGTGCATGATTTGAATATTTTGTGTGATGAAGATGGAACATAGCCAGACTATATGATTTTGTAGGGATAACTTTCTTTGGCCATGTTGTTTTGAAAAGACATGATTGCTTTATTAGTACGCTCGAAGTATTATTGTTCTTATGTTAAATGATAGACTATTGCTTTGAATCACTCGTGTCTTAATATTCATGCCATGATTAGACATAAGATCAAGATTATGCTAGGTAGCATTCCACATCAATTTTTTTATCATTTACCTACTCGAGGACGAGCGGGAATTAAGCTTGGGGGTGCTGATACGTCTCCGTTGTATCTATAATTTTTTATTGTTCCATGCCAATATTATTCAACTTCCATATACTTTTGGCAACTTTTTATATTATTTTTGGGACTAACATATTGATCCAGTGCCCAGTGCAGTTCCTGTTTGTTGCATATTTTATGTTTCGCAGAAACCCTATATCAAACGGAGTCCAAACGGGATAAAAACAGATGGAGAATATTTTTGGAATATTTGGGAAATATGGGAGGAAGAATCAACGCGAGACAGTGGCCGAGGTGGCCATAAGGCAGGAGGGCGCGCCTGCTTCGGCGCGCCCCTGACCCTCATGGGCCCCTCGTAAGGTGGTTGCTGCTATTCTTTTGCTGCAAGAAAGCTAATTTTTGGAAGAAAAAAAAGCATGGCAAAGGTTTCAATCCAATCGGGGTTACAGATCTCCGGATATAAAAGAAATGGTGCCAAGGCAGAATCTGAGAACGCAGAAACAGAGAGAGACAGAGAAACAGATCTAATCTCGAAGGGGCTCTCGCCCCTCCCACGCCATGGGAGCCAAGGACCAGAGGGGAAACCCTTCTCCCATCTAGGGAGGAGGTCAAGGAAGAAGAAGAAGAGGGGCTCTCTCCTCCTTGCTTTCGGTGGCGCCGGAGTGCCACTGGGGGCTATCATCATCACCACGATCTACACCAACAACCTCACCGCCCTCATCACCAACTCTTCCCCCCTCTATGCAGCGGTGTAACCTCTCTTTTTCTCGTTGTAATCTCTACTTAAACATGGTGCTCAACTCTATATATTATTTCCCAATGATGTATGGCTATCATATGATGTTTGAGTAGATCTGTTTTGTCCATGGGTTAATTGATGATCGTGATTGGTTTGAGTTGCATGTTTTATTATTGGTGATGTCCTATGGTGCTCTTCGTGTCACGCAAGCGTGAGGGATTATCGTTGTAGGGTGTTGCAATACGTTCATGATTCGCTTATAGTGGGTTGCTTGAGTGACAGAAGCATAAACCCGAGTAAGGGGGTTGTGGCATATGGGATAAAGGGGACTTGATACTTTAATGCTATGGTTGGGTTTTACCTTAATTATCTTTAGTAGTTGCGGATGCTTGCTAGAGTTCCAATCATAAGTGCATATGATCCAAGAAGAGAAAGTATGTTAGCTTATGCCTCTCCCTCAAATAAAATTGCAATAGTGATTACCGGTCTAGTTATCGATTGCCTAGGGACAAATAACTTTCTCGTGACAAAAAGCTCTCTACTAAAACTAACTTAGTTGCTTCTTTATCTAAAAAGCCCCTACTTTTTATTTACGTGCTCTTTATTATCTTGCATACATATCCAATAACACCTACAAAGTACTTCTAGTTTCATACTTGTTCTAGGTAAAGCGAACGTCAAGCGTGCGTAGAGTTGTATCGGTGGTCGATAGAACTTGAGGGAATATTTATTCTACCTTTAGCTCCTTGTTGGGTTAGACACTCTTACTTATCGAAAGAGGCTACAATTGATTCCCTATACTTGTGGGCTATCAAGCGCAGCTCAAGGAAATCTATACGCGTGAAGAAATTATGTATAAGCAGAGGTCAAGAGTAGACTGGTTGAGTGTAGGCGACCAGAACACAAAATATTTTCAGAGCCGGGCTACTCATAGGAAAAGGAAAAACACGATCAAAGCTCTTCGGAGGGAGGATGGAACTAGATGTACAGTTGATGAACAGATGAGAGAAATGGCTGCCAGTTTCTATGAGGGAATGTTTACTTCGGATGGTTCGTCGGGGGCCAATGCTTTATTATAGAACATACATCAAGTGGTCTCTCCGGATATGAACGACACGCTTACTGCTCCTATCACTGATGAAGAGATGCATGTGGCTCTGTTCCAAATGGGGCCAACGAAGGCGCCCGGTTCGGACGGGCTTCCGGCTCTTTTCTACCAGCGGCACTGGCCGCAGGTCCGTGAGGATGTGTGTCGAGCTGTGAGGGATTTCTTGGGTGGTGTGGCCGCCCCGGAGGATTTTAATGATACCGTCATTGTCATGATTCCCAAGACCAACTCACCGGAGTTGTTGTCTCAGTTCAGACCAATTAGTTTGTGCAACGTGCTTTATAAGATTGCAACTAAAGTATTGGCAAATAGATTGAAAGGCATCCTCCCCATTCTTATCTTAGATGAGCAAAGTGTGTTTGTACCGGGACGTCTCATCACTGACAATGTCCTTGTTGCGTATGAGTGTGTTCATGCCATACGGACTAGGAAAAGGAAGAAACTGTTGTGTGCGGTAAAACTAGACATGATGAAGGCGCATGATAGGGTTGAATGGGTGTTTTTGCAACAGATGTTAGAGCAGTTTGGTTTTGCACCACAGTGGATTATGATGATCATGAGGTGTGTCACCACTGCTAATTTTTCTGTCAAGATGAATGATGCTTGTTCTAGGAGGTTTTCACCCTCCCGGGGACTACGGTACGGTGACCCGCTCTCTCCATATCTCTTCCTATTTTGTGTTGAGGGTTTCTCAGCACTGTTGAAGAAGGCACAAGAAGACGCTAAGATCAAAGGGGTGATGTTTGGGAGCACTGGCCCCCATGTAACTCACCTCCTTTTTGCGGATGACAGCATTGTGTTTTTGGAGGGATCGAGGGACAATATGGATGCCTTAAAGGAGATTTTAAATAGTTATGAAGCGGCTTCAGGGCAACGTGTGAACTTACAGAAATCTTCAATCTTTTTTGGCAAGGGGTGCGGAGATGATACAAAGGTAGAGCTGAAGTGTGCACTTGGGATTGGTTCAGAAGCTCTAAGTGAACGATATCTTGGGCTGCCAACACTGGTTGGTCGTTCTAAGGAGGGCACTTTCAAGTATGTCACGGAAAGTTCCAAGTCAAAAGTGGGTGGCTATAAGGGCCAAGGTTTGTCCAAAGCGGCGAAGGAGGTTTTGGTGAAATCCGGACTCCAAGCTGTACCTACTTTCACCATGAGTTGTTTTCAGCTCACTAAGAAAACATGCCGGAATCTGACTTCAATCTCTTCGAAATTCTGGTGGGGTGAATCGAATGGTGAAAGGAAAGTACATTGGATCTCTTGGCAAAAAATGTGTGCTGCAAAAAGAGTTGGGGGTCTCGGTTTCCGTGATCCTGAGGGCTTCAACCAAGCTTTACTAGCAAAATAGGCGTGGGGGATTTTGCAAGAACTGAACTCGCTGTGCGCAAGGGTTCTCAAAGCTCGCTATTTTAAGGAGCAAACAATCATGACAGCCACATGCCCTTCCAACGCCTCCTACACCTTCCGCAGTGTGTTGTATGGGAGAGATCTTTTAAGGGAGGGAACAATATGGCGCATAGGAGATGGTTCGAAGGTGAATATACACCATGACAACTGGATTCCGAGGCAGGGAAGTTTGAAGCCACTGGGCCAATTCTTCATGCCCGGTGTGACAAGGGTGGCAGACTTGTTAACTCTAGATGATCGTTCGTGGGATGCAGCAAAGGTGGATGCCATGTTCAGTCCGAGTGATGCGGCGGACATCAAACATATCGCTATTGGGGGTCCGGAGGAACAGGATTATATGGCCTGGAACTATACAAAAAAGGGTGCTTTACTGTTAAATCTGCATACCACCTGAGAAGGGCGATGGGAAGAATGAGGACCGGACAGCCGGAGTCCTCTAATATTGTGAATGCGCACAAGGGGTTCATGGCGCTACGGGACACATGTGCACCGTCTAAAGCAAAGATTCATATGTGGCGTTTGATCAAAAATGGGCTGGCTGTGGGGTTTGAACTACATCGACGACGGATTAAACCGGGTGTTTTTTGTGTTGCATGTGGTAGAGAAGAAACCATCTATCACCGGTTTTGGGCATATCAACATTCAGTAAGGTTCTGGCAGCTCTTCCACTCAGAGAAGGGAGTTGCCGTGGCGATCCCACCATGCATGACGGACTCCCAGAGTGCTCTAGCTCGCTGGCTCCTCGACTGGTTTGCCGGGGCATCTGACGAAGACCGAAAGGCAATGGTGCATTCTTTGTGCCATAGCGCTGGGTGCCGATCGCCCCGGGAGGCAATGGTGCCGGGGCGATCGGCTCGCCCGGAATAATGCTCGGGATGGCAAGCCGATCGCCTCGGCACATGAAATAATGAACTCTGTTCTTGCCCATATGAGGGAATGGAGGAAGATACATACACGGAAGACGGGTGCGCCTGTTCGGAATGAACCATAGCGCTGGGAGCCCCCTGACGAGGGATGGGTTAAAGTAAACTCAGATGGAGCTATGTCAAAGTTTGGAGTGAAAGGAGGATCTGGAGCAGTCCTTAGAGACTACAATGGCGCTTTTCTGGCAGCAACCTATCATTATTTCCCAAACATTATGGATCCGGAAGCTACTAAGGTCTTGGCGTGCCGACGTGCCTTGCAGCTGGCTGCAGACATTAACGCAACAAGAGTTCATCTGGAATTGGATGCTCAAGCTGTGGTGAATATGCTGAAACATTCAGCGAGGAATCTATCGGCTAATGGTCCATGGATTGAGGAGGTGAAAGCTTTTCTTGGGTCCTTCGTCGAGTACAAGATTTCTTGGGTTCGGCGTTCTGCTAATATTGCCGCGCATAAATTAGCTAGAGTGGGTGTTGGTGATGAATTGTGTAAGGTGTGGTTGGGGGTCCCCCAGACTTCGTTCTTTCTGTAATCGCGGATGACCTTCCAGTGTTTTGAGTTTTAAATAAATACGGCAATATTTACCCTAAAAAAACAATTCTCAGGCATGTAACTCCCTACAGAATTCTCACCGATAAATACTACCACACACCAAACATGAAAATGGGACTAATAATTACTTCCCAAGTCTAATTTCTTCAGAAACTCCCCCTCGTAAACTCCCATGCCCAATGGCTCAAGCTGCCAAACACGCTGTTATTGGAATAAATTACTATTGATCTTCCAAAAAAAAGAAAAACTGAAAAAAGAATGAATACACTTTGTTGCCGAAAGACGCCTGCCACCACACATGGCCTCGTTACGCAATCGGAAGTGAACCTCACTATCGATACTGCCGCTTTGGGGATCTTCGGTGCGGCGAAGCAAGCTAGCAAGAGCAAGACGGAAGTCGGAAGAGGATACAACCCACGCTCCATTCCTCTTCCTCGCAAAATATCCGCACGAGTCCTACCGCGTGCGGCGGCCGGAAGGAATTCGCTCGGATTGAGCGCCCCGCCGCTGGGATCCCGCCGTTGTTCGCGCGAGAATCCAAGTCTACCGGGGCCGCGATCCTCGCATCGCGGCTTCCCGTCACATCTTGACCGAGGAATTTCTGTGGAGCCGCCGTGGAGTCACCGGAGCCTTCCTCTGCGGTGCCCAGGGCGGCTGGGTCGTCTCGGGTTCGGGGTTGATGCGCGGCGTCTCCGGCGCCACTGCTGCGACGTACGGCGAGACTGGTGCTTCAGATCGCGGAGCCGGCCCCGGGTTGTCCTTCCACTTGCTGTGGCTGTGGCTGGGGATCGGTGGTGGGGAGTAAAGCCTGGGGAGTGAGCAGATGGAAGAGGACTGTATTTTACTATTCTCGCTACCACTTGGATTTCGCTCCAGTTAGACAGTAGATTAGCCTTATCTTGCTCGCCGATCAGAGCTTAGAGTGGTCTGCCCGTGCTCGCCGGAGCAGGTTCTTGGTGGTTTTGGGGAGCAGTTGCTCAATCGCTGCAAGCAGAAGCATAATCGGGAGTTGGTTTGTCAGAGGAACCAGTCTGTGTGTGGTAACTTGGGCCGTGGAATTGCGCAAATCCAGCTTTGCAGGGTTGCTGCAGCTGGATATGGTGCATGTGAAAGAATCTAGAGAGCTTGTTCGATTGCTTTGCGTCACACAATGTCTCGGTGCTTCCCATTCCCGCCTCCCGGGTATGAGGCAAAGCCCAGGAGTGAGCATAAGGATCTGCTAAAGAAGGTTCATGCTTTTACCTTTAAAATCACTTGCAAATAAGGCTGCACTTTATGCTTCACACAACTAGGCGGTGATAGACTAACTATGCAGTCGGTGAGAGAATGAACATGCCTGAAATGAGAAGGGACTTGTCCTGCTGTTTGCGGGTTAACATACACTGAATCATCTTCATCTGTTGCAAATAGAGGGTGGATGTTGATATATTCTTGTTCCTGAGGTTATTTTCTTGTGTAGAGACTGTTTGCCATTTTGTGTGCCGTGTTTTTGAAATATTGTCTGTATCTAGCAGGAGTCACAGCTACAGTATTTAGATTATTTTCTTGTTCTTTGCTCACAAGGAAGGTGGCCATAAGTTCGTATGTAGTGAAGCAACTTATATAGCATTCCATGATACTATGGAACTAGCTCACGTATTTGCAAAATGTTTGAGGCTTAATTAATTATAAAGAGGGGGAGAACATTTGCTTATTTAAAGATTAGAAAAGCCTATATATTTTTTATTGCTAGCAGACATGTTCCTTTTACTGTCACAAAACATAAAACAGGAAAAGACCAGCCCTGCAGTATTTCTCTTTATATTTGCCCCTTTGTAATCTAGGTTGGGAATTTGGGATGGATAGTTATTTTTTAGAGCAACACTATTTCCTGCCTTAGGACAGCCTATCCTCACGATAGTTCATATGCTTCAGTTATGCTGGATCATTAAGATATTCACTAACTAATCTTTATTCCGTGATCTACAAAATACTTATATGTTCAAATTTCATGTTGCCCTTGCTGAAATTGTTTCTCTAGCCTCTACTACTATGAAAATGGCTACCCTGCTAATATGGCAAGACTTGGATATCCACTTTTTACTATCTTATAATGCTTTGTACTGACTATTACTGCACGTTCCTACTATTCTTGTATTACCTAGAGTAGATGGGTATAAAGTGTAAATGTTTTCTTGGAGACGTTGGTCTGCTTAAACTATGCTTTCCTTGTGATCCATCTCTAGAATTATTCGTCCACACAGAACTTAAATCCTGGCTTAGATCAATGCAATATATCCTCGATCATCAAGCTTGGTGTAACATATATGGCTGGCTGATTATCTGTGCATGTAACATGATGGTGTTTGATAGAAAACCGCAGTGAGGTCTTGATTTTATTATGATTTGTATTGAATATGTACTCTTTTACCTTTATTTTGCTTGTTTAATTGTATTAATACTCAACCTGTGGCACCATTTCTACATTTACTGTTATTAACAATTAATCTGTGGCAACTTTTTTCAGGAAAATCACAAGGCAAAGAAGCACAAAAAGGAAAAGACGGATGGGGGCAAAAGAGAAAGAAAAGAAAAGGATCGTGGTTATAGGAAAGATAAGCACAAGAAGAAACACAAAAGAGAGAAGCACAAAGATAGGAGAGAGAAGAAAGAAAGAGATAAAGACAAAAGACAAAATTTGGAACTGGGAACCCAGAAGAAGGATGATCTTGACAATAGAAGACCCAAACAAATAGTGCATAATGAAGCAGTCAAATATAGCAAACATAAAGAAGAGTTGGCTACCCAAATCACAGGCCAAGAAGGTCATGCAAACCGCACCAGGAGTAATACTGGCAAGTTGCTTCCTCGAAGCATCGAGTCCTTTGGTGTTGTAGGTTCTAAAGAGAAGGAAAGAACTTCTATCAGTAGAGTGAATGGGAAATCCGGGCAAATTGCTCAGCACAATCATGCCAGTGAAAAGGGAAAGAATAAAACTAGAATCTTGAGTGGTACGAGCCTTCAACTTGGGTCAGCTGAAAAACGTTCTACCAGAATACATGGTAGTAGTGGAGTGGGCCTGCAACAGGATAGCTCTAAAGGTATATTTGTTACTACCACAGCCTCTCAACAGAAGTGCAGAATTACACCAAGTGCAAATGCTGCGCAGAGAACTGAACAAGTGGACCAACATCCAGATGGTTCTTCTCATTCTGCATATGGAAAAGGTGACAGCGTGAGCACCAAGTGGATGGCAGAGAATAAAAAAGGGAATGCTGACAATTTTCATTTCGGGATGGATAAGCAATCGGCAAGAGGCAAAAGTGGAGGAGATCAAGGGATTGCAAAGATTAAGGAGGCAAAAGCTAATCATCAGAAGAGTGTTAAAGATGGAGATAAAAGGCATGGTGTAAATCAGAAGGTTGTTAAAGACAGAGATAGAGATTGCAATGTAAAGAAAAGAAAGGCTAAAGATGGTAATGAAGGCAAAACCAGGGAGAAAAGAAGTGCTATAGATGAGCAGAAACACAGAGAGCTTGATGGAGATGGGGCAAGCAAGAACTATATTCATGATCTAATGGACTTGGCTCATCTTAATGGGAACAAGTTCACTTCTGATGATGTCAAGAAAAGGAAAGGCTTAAACGCTAACAGTTCTCTACATGGTGAGTTTCTTTACTCGTTATCGTGGGGCTGGTTTTATATGTGTGTGTACTCCTTGGAAGCATACGCTTAGATTTAGATAGCCTTCTAGCTACGATTTTGATTTTATTTTAGGCTCACTTGCATAATGTTGGCAGATCATCATAGTATGCCAATGGCTAAGATGCCAAGGACGTCTCCTGCCAATCATCTTTGTGTGAATGGGGAAATGTTGAAGCATTCTCAGCGAACTGCACCTACATTACTAGTGGGCACAAACCCTTGTGAGGCAGGCATACTTGAAGATAGCAAGGAATGCATCAAAAATGGCATGACCGGCCTCCTCTACCTAGAGGAACACAATTCTGCAGTCTGTCCATCCAGCTATGGCAGCAGTGAAGTCTCTCTGAAACCAGCTCACCCTGATACCAAGTATCTGAGCCAGCTGTACTCCGTACCAGCGGCCGATGACCGCTCAGAGTATATTGATCAAGACTGGCTGTTTCCGGGAGACCGTGTTCACCAGAAAACAACGATGCTTGAGGCCGCAGAAGCACCCCAGGTCTGGGCTGAAGCACAGCTGATCGATTCTGCTGGTGTAGTTGCTCTGCCTTATGTTGTTCCTTTGTAATGTGAAACTCCTCCATTATGCGCACATGAGACGGCTTTCATAGTTTTGGGCTATGATCAGGAAGTGCAGAAGATAGGATTCACTTATTCGTTTTGCTGTCATGCCAGCATGGTTTTGTTGGCGAGATTTCTGGCCACTAAACTGCCAGTGACCCCAGTTGAGGTTTTGTTGTCTGTAAGGTTGTGCTGCATATCAGATGGTACGACGGCTGACGGGCACACTTGAGATTCTGTACATGAAGCGATTGGATTCAGCGGCAAGTGTTGCTCCTGCTGTACCGCCAGACAGTATGGTGTTTTTCTTTCTTTTGCGAAAACACAGTTTTGGCGTTGTATTCGTAAAATTTTCATGAAAGAAATGTTTAGAGGCCAAGGAACTCGAAACACGAAAAATGAAGTGTCTCTAAGATCCTTTATTGTGCTTGAACAAGAGCTTGTTTTGAGTTTTGTGGCCTGTGTTTGTTTGAGTATCCTTTCGTATTAGTTTGGCAGGGCTATGGGCATGGTTTATGCTCTGCAGTTTGAGATTTTGAGTTTGCTGTTTTAGCCATCAAACTGATAGCTAACTCTCTTGTAAGAGCATCTACAGCCGGGCGACTCAAACACGTGTCATATGTTCGGGCGAGCCGTCCGGTCACGTTTTTTTGACCCAGACCCCCCCCCCCCCCCCCCCACCCACCCCCAAACGCCTGGACTGATCGGCACCCCTCATATCCAGCCCAAATATGGGGCGGATATGGGGGCGCCCAGGCATGCCTGCCGCGTTGGACCTGATACCCCGGCCCCACCCCAAATTGCAACAAATCCCCCCCCCCCCCCCCCCCCCGAGCTGCCGGATCCATTTGCTCTCTCCTCTCTTCTTTCTCCTTCGCCACCCCTCATATTCAGCCCAAATATAGGGCGGATATGGGGGCCCCAGGCATGCCTGCCACGTTGGACCTGATAGCCCGGCCCCCCCCCAAATTGCACCAAATCCCCCCCCCCCCCCAGCTGCCGGATTCATTTGCTCTCTCCTCTCTTCTTTCTCCTTTGTCGTCTGGCTCGTAGCTCTGCCGCCGCACGCGCTCCGCAGCCATTCCTAGCCTCTGCGCCGGCAGCTCCGGCAGAGCAGTCCTCGCTCCCGTCCTCGCCGCGGAGGACATCGTCTTCGGCCCGGACGCCACTGCGGTACGTCCGACAACTCTCTGGCTCCGCCTTGCGCTTGATGTGTTCAACACATTGTTTGGCCGGATTTTTCTTTTGTAATTTTGTTACAGAAAACGATGGATTTCGATGCTTCGTTGGACGAGGAGTATGGACCCACGAAGCTTGATCAAATGATTCAAGATGAGTTCTTTGATTCCTCGGATTCAGACGAAGAAGTGAACATGATTATGCTCATGAGCATGCAAGAGGAAATGAACCGCCAAGTGGAGCATTTTCTCAACTTCAAGGGCTCAATCAAATGAAGAAGAGTGATCAAGCGGGATAGGGTGTCCAGAGCAAAGCTACTGTACAGGGACTACTTTGCTCCCGAGCCTGCTTTCCCGGATAATCCATGGTCTCGTCGCCGTTTTAGCATGTGGAAACCATTGTTCTTGTGCACTGTGGAGGGAGTGGAGGCACACAACGACTACTTCAAGCTCACAAGGAATTGTTGCGGACAATCTCTTTCTCTCCCAAGCAGAAGTGCACGTCTGCTCTGAGGATGCTTGCACTTGGTACGGCTGCAGATGTCGTTGGTGAGATGGTCAGGATGGGGGGAGCACGTGCTTGAAGACTACTGTCAAGTTTGCTCGTGCCGCGGGAGGTGTTTGGACCTGAGTATCTCAGAGAACCAAATGTGCAGGACACGAAGAAGTTGTTGGCTATTGGATAGGCAGGGGGTTTCTAGGAATATGCTCGGATCAATTGATTGCATGCATTGGCAATGAAAGAACTGCCCAAAGTTTTGTGGGGAATGTATCGAAGTCACACCAGAGAGGCCACCATCATAATAGAAGCGGTGGCATCACATGACTTGTGGATTTGGCATGCTTTCTTTGGAATGTCGGGTTCTCACAATGACATTAACGTGCTTCAACGATCTCCGGTGTTCAGGAGGCTTTGCAATGGGGAATCGCCGCCATGCAACTACACCGTCAACGGCCGAGACTACAACATTGGATACTATCTTGTTGATGGTATCTATCCTCAATGGGCGGCGTTTGTGAAGACCATATCCGAGCCACGTGTCAGGAAACATAGCCACTTTGCAACAATGCAGGAAGCGGCTAGGAAGGATGTGGAGAGGGCATTTGGTGTGCTGCAAGCTCACTGGGGAATTGCGCAGAGCGCTGCAATGATATGGGAATCAGAAACTTTATGGCATCTGATGACATGTTATTGTAGGGTTAAACCCTATGTGGGATCTTTTCACACTTGGAGGGGGAAAAGGAGGAAAAGCTCTCAAGAACACCAAGAACAAAACTCTCAAACAAACCCAAATATCACATCCACTAGGGTAGCATACATGAGATCCACAAGATTACAAGATCAATCCAAGGGGAATAGCACTAGGGTGAGGTTCTTCTCACTAGGTGAGGTCTTGCATCCAAAGAGGATCTTCTCCAAGAGGAGGGCTTGATCTCCAAGAGGAGCTTCTCCAAGTGGAGGTCTAGATCTCCTAAAGGAGGAAGGGGGTACTTATAGTCTAGGGGAGAAATAAGAGGGGGAGAGGGTTACAAGGGCAAAAACCCCAACTTGCACGCAGGCTCGCGGAGTGGTCCGGGCACCCGGGGCGAAGGGGCCGGGCACCCGGACCGGACAGAGGCACCGGCTCAGGCGGGACCGGGCACCCGGGGCAAAGGGGCCGGGCACCCGACCTAGTCAGGGGGCCGGCTGGGGCTGACCGGGCACCCGGGGGGGCGGCTAGGAGCCACCGCGAGGGGGTGCCAGGCACCCGGGGGCGAGGGCCCGGGCACCCGGGGCTGGCTGGGGGTGCGGCCCAACTCCTGGCCGGGCACCCGGGGCCGGCTGAGGCGCAGCCCAGGCAGGGGCCGGGCACCCGGGGCCGGTTGAGGCGCAGCCCAGGTAGGGTCCGGGCACCCGGGGCCGAGACGGCCGGGCACCCGGGGTGTCTAGTGGGTTTTTCCTCCCCTCCTCCTTCTTCACTCTTCTCGACCTCTCCTTCCTTCTCTCGCTCCATGGAGGCTCGCAGCTCCGTCTTCTCCTTCTCACGGCCAACTTCCTCGTACCTAAGAATGAACAATGTTTCTGTTTGAGGTAGAATCCAATCCTCACACGAATCCAAACGAGACTTGAAGTTCACCTCGTTCTCGATGTGGCGCGCACGTGCTCTTGTCGTTGGCCCTCTTGGTGCTTGCGGTGGTGATGGAGTGTCGGTGCGGGTAGTCGAGGGATGCTCCGCATCATCTCCCCCCCCCCCTTGGGAGAGATCCGACCTCGGATCGTGATCCTCATCACCACGGAAATGGTTGTCGTGGATGGACTTGTAGTTGGACAAAGTGGAAGTCATGGCGCAATCCAAGTACTCCAAGGTGTCGCCAGAGGAGTATACGTGCAAAAAAAGCAAACACAAACGACACTCGGAAATACAATGGTTAGTGCATACAAAGTGTCCATTAAGGAAGAATAAGTCCGTGCGGCAAGATTGTTCGTGGCAAAGCGCATGAAGCTTATCAAGATGATAAAGAATGAGATGCAAAGCATTCATGGGAGCAAAAGCATTTATTGTGCACACAAATGTGTTGTGATTATGATCAATGCAACAACGGTGCAAAATGATGTCATAGTGAGACGGTTTATCAATAGCATGAATATGGCAACGGATTCTCAATATGAAAAAGTTATCATGTAATTGATGGTAGGCAATAAGATCATGATGTATGAATATGCCATCAAGAAAGATCACAACAAATTTGCTAAGGAAATGCACAAGCTCAAATATCATGGGAATACGAGATGCAACAAGGCAATCATAATGTGTGTCAATCCATGCATAGGGTGCAAACTTGCGGTGAGTATGAGATGTCCATCGAGCATGACATGTGGAAGCATAATCAACCAATATGGAGGTTGTGGTACAAAAAGTCAAAGGAGTGTTGAGGTACCAAAGCTCGATGTCGTCGCATGAGTGGAGTTCCAAAGGTGCATCCAGTATGTGCGAGCGCTCCTCAACTTGAAGGTCCATAGAGCCAATCTCCAATTTCGCTCCTCCGTTTGCGAGATGTATCATGTAGATAACAAGAAGGAAACAACAATGAAAGAGTGACCCATCCAATGTGCGTATTTGAGGATGGCTCAAAGGGAAGGATGTCACCTTTAGGAGTTTCTCAAGGATGACGGAGTCGCGCATCTTGTATGCCTTCACATAACCAATATGTCTCGTGGTGGTACCGCCTTGTAAATCCTTCAAAATGAGAGAACATGACAAACACTTGGAAAAACAAATGAGGTTAGCGGAAGGGCCAAACCTATCATTCGTGTGGTAAGATACCCAACAAGTGTATGCATAATGCTCATCATAAGAAATGACAAGGTAGTATTGCATAGTATGGAGGCATATGATGCGAGAACAACCAAATGCAATAGGCTCAATCAAACAAGCATGCATCACAAGTAAGGTGTCAAAGTCTCCAAGATCAATAAGCATAGTATGGTTGCACTCAATACAAGTGGATATGAAAGAGGCAACTAATGGACACAAGAGACAATGATCGAGATATATCATGTGAGAGGCATGAACATATATGTCATCAACCCAAGAAAGCGAGTAAGAGTGGAACGTGGGTGATGCAACCAAGCAAGCAATCATAGCAATCAAGTCAAGCAAGCTAGTAGTGCGAAGATGCAACATACTAGGAGGAATCATGGCAAGCATGTCATGGGTGCAAATAGTGGGCATATATAATGCACATGACATATCACAATCATGAAAACAAGATATGAGGAAAGTAGGCTCATGGTGTTGGCAAGAAGTCCTATGTAAATAGCAATGTAACATCATGACTCTCCCAACACAAGAATCAACAATAGCATGAGGCACATGATAAACATGGCAAAAGCAACAATGATCTCCACCAAGCATGCAAATACACATAGGAATATCATAATGGTGCATCATGGGCAAATGCAAGCAAGGGTCACAATTGCATGGCAAAGTCATGTAAAGAGGCATAACATGCAAATTGAACACGGTAGTATGGGCATAAGGTGACAAGTGGTAGATAGCCCATAGCCGTGTGAGAGCCAAGTAAAAGAGATGCGCGTAGTCCTTGCACAAAGGGAGCGGTGGTAAGGATAGACCACAGGATCCCAAGTCATCGTTGCTCTCAAGAGCTCGTTTCATCAACTCTTGGGATTGAGAGGTTGACGAGTATATGTGAGTACCTACACAAAACAAAGGCAAAGGAAAAATTGTGTGTGCGTGGTATATGTACACATCATCCATCATGATGCGCACGTGCATGTGTCGGTTACCACAAAATATCCAATTCTCAAATAAATGAGATGCGTGATATAGAAACATGTCATCCATCATGAAAGGTTTGTTATTATGTATAGAATAATGGAGACTCAAATTGTGGAATGCATCATTAGTGATATCTAGAGCATTGTTATGGATTGTATGCATATGATGCAAACAATTATGGGAAATCTCACCCATAGCATATGACAAGTTTAATGGATTGTCAAACATGACGTGACCTCTATAATTTTCACAAGATATCCTATGAAGCATGGTATCACAACTAGGCAAATCAACATGCTCATCATCATATTCATCATAAATAGGTGGCATATCTAAGCATGTAGAAGACATAGTATGTGGTGACTCCATAAGTTGATCATCATCATGGGAGTAATCGATGTCAAGAGAGTCCACTAGTGGGACAAGAGAAGCACCATCACCTATGTTACCTTTAGAGTGTCGCTCATGTGTTGTAGGTGAGGTGTCGAAGATCCACTCGTTGTCATCTTCATCTTGATGGAACCATGTGGGGGGTGCATCATCATCCACCATGGCCATCGTCATCTCCATTGGAGGTATGGACTTGTCGAGTATAGGCATGTCGTCATGTAGGAGACCTAGCACCAAAGAAAACACACTCGGAGTAGAGGTTAAGTTGTTAGAACTCATAGTGGCGTGACATGCCTTGTCAACTACCTCACTCACTAAGTGTTGTGGCTCACTCACTCCCTTAAGGATGCACTCACTCATATGGGTAGTGGAGTCACTCAAATGGCTCTCAACCTCACATAGGATGTGTGGCATGCTCTCAAGTGTGGGGCTAGTGGTGGTCACACTCATCCTCTCATAGGAAATGCACTCAAAGTCACATAAGGTGGAGTCACTCATGTGGTAGTGGCTCTCCTCACATGGGAGTTGGGGCATCTCTTCATATGTGGGTGTCTGAGAGATGTTGGTGCAAATTTCTCCATGCTCAACGCCTATCGCCTCCTTGGTTGAAGGGATAGTTCCATGCTCAATCTACTCGCCGTCGTCGCGATGGATGAAGGCCGAAGATGGCACATCATCACTCTTGCCTCCAAAGATGGAAGCATCATCCTTGCTCGCCACCGTGTCGCTCGCCTTCAAAGCTTGCTCCTTGAGGGTCTCCATAGTTGTACTCGTCGCCGCACCGTCTTGAAAAAGAGTCGAAGTAGACTCGGCGTCATCAATGCGACAAAGAGGGATGGCGGTGGAGTCGAACTTGGGAGCGTAGTCTTGGAGTTTGTCAGCCTTGGACAACGTGGTGGTACTAGCCTCATGCTCGCCGTCCTTGAGGTTGGTCTTCGATAAGTGTGCTTGGGGTGGAGAAGTCTTGGCCTTCATAAGTTCTTGTTCCGCCTTGAGAGCACCAATGTAGTTGTCGTCGAGGGACTTGTAGTTCTCGAGGAAGATAATCTTGGAGATGTCGTTGTTCAATCCCATCATGAAGTAGAACTTCATCCAAATGGGGTCGTCCACACCGGCTCGTCGCAAGGCTTTCTTCATCTCTAGGAAGTACTCGTCAAGGGACTTGGATCCTTGGATGGTGTTCTCCAATTGGCGTTGAAGATGTTCCGTGTAGGTGGAAGGCAAAAACGCTCGCCGCATAGATTTCTTCATCTTGGGCCAACTCGTGACAAAGGTCGTCGAAGATGTATGAAGCCATCATGTCGATGCGTAATCGTGGAAGTTACTTGAGGCGTGCTTCACTTGGTCTTCGGAAGGGACTTAATCTAACTTGAGGTAGTCATCCATCTTGCACTCCCACTCGAGATACTCCTCAGGGTCTTGAGTCCCATAAAAAGGAAACTCGTGGTCGGTGTCGAGGTCGTAGTAGCTCGTGGAAGTCGCGGACTTGAGCTTGGGGAGCTTCTCTTGATGTAGTGGTCGTTGTGCGATGAAGAAGTGGTTCTTGGAGACGAAGCCAGAATCATCACCTTGCTCCTCAAAAATGGGTTCACCGAAGAGTGTGGCCTATCCATCATAACCAAGTGGGTGAGTAGGGAAGTGAGAGAACAATACCAAAGTTACCTTCTCCGAGGATTGAGGATGTAACAAGTGTCACTCAATGTAATGCCACAATAGGAGAATTGGAACCAGGTTTGTTTCTCACACCTACAAATAAGAGGCTTATGGAGTAGCTCGGTTAGGATGGTGGCAAAAAATTCAAGCAAATGTTAGTCAAGATATCGATAAGGTTGAGAAGGTTCACAAAAATGCAAGTAAAGCAAATAGATCAAACCCAAAGGTATCACTAGGTACACATGCACGGAAGATAGATGGGATCCGCAAAACCAAGGAGTGAGCTCAAAATGTGCAACCACGGAAAATGCTCTTGTTGTGCGAATGCTCGAGAGACACTAGCTCGATTGCTCAAATGGGCAAGATACGCTTGTGCACCTACCTATGAGAGAACCGTGCCGTCTTCAATCCCAACTATGCTATATATGCGATGACCAAGATGATATAACTATGCAAATGGCTCAACTCTATTGCTTACAAGCTCTTTGTTGCTCCACTTTTGCTTAAAAACTTTTCTTCTTTTTTTTTTCTTTTTTTTTCTATGCTTGATGCTCGAGCCGAGTATGATATGAGATAAGTATATATTATATGCACGGGAGAGACTTATGGCACAAGCATGATAACACGATCACTACAGTGCACAATAGCGTGGCCCGACAATTCTCAACTTGCTAGTCTCAATGGGTAAGCAACGCAAAGTGGCTCGGGCTAACAATGCAAAAGCAAGGAAAGATGTAGTGTCATCGGTGTTACTGTCCTTTCTTACGGTTAGTGGTGAAGATGGCTCCGAGTTGATGATGGTGATGATGATGTCACACGCTCCTAAGTAGCCGAAACACCTTAGGAAACGGAAATGGCAACTCAAAATCGGTTAAATGCGGAAGGTGGGTGTTTTTGTGATGATTTTTTGGATGGGGGCTAATCATGGTGGTAGTGGGATAAGTGGATGGGGGATGTCAAGAGCTTCCAAATGAGCTGAAGAACACGAAAAATGGACTTGGGAGGTGAAAATTATGGCCAAAACGGTGTTGGAAGTGAGCTGATTTGGGGGGGTGCGGGCACCCGGGGGTGGGTGGTGCGGGTGCCCGGGGTGGTCAGGGGAAATGGCTCGGGGGTGCGGCTGCCCGGTGGTTCGAGGTGCGAGCACCCGGTGGTGTCCGATTTGGGCAGAAAATTTTGGGAATTGGCAAAATTTGGAGGATTTCGTGGTGGGAAGGGTGGGGGTGGTTGGGGAGGGGCTAGATCTACGTGCCAAACATCAAATCCATGGACCAAAACAACCAAATCTCACAAGATCCAACAAATTGCAAGAAAAAATTTGTGGGCATTTTTGTGGGGATTTTCGAATTTGGACGAAAAACAACAAAATCAAGCTAGCAAATGGGGGGATGGGACTCCAAGATGTGAATAAAACTTGCTCATGATACCAAGATGTTGTAGGGTCAAACCCTATGTGGGATCTTTTCACACTTGGAGGGGGAAAAGGAGGAAAAACTCTCAAGAACACCAAGAACAAAACTCTCAAACAAACCCAAATATCACATCCACTAGGGTAGCATACATGAGATCCACAAGATTACAAGATCAATCCAAGGGGAATAGCACTAGGGTAAGGTTCTTCTCACTAGGTGATGTCTTGCATCCAAAGAGGATCTTCTCCAAGAGGAGGGCTTGATCTCCAAGAGGAGCTTCTTCAAGTGGAGGTCTAGATATCCTAAAGGAGGAAGATGAGCAAAGCCCTCTTTTGTGTTCTAATATCTTTGCTAACGCTACAAATGAGCTAGGAAGGGGGTACTTATAGTCTAGGGGCGAAATAAGAGGGGGAGAGGGTTACAAGGGCAAAAACCCCAACTTGCATGTAGGCTCGCGGAGTGGTCCGGGCACCCGGGGCGAAGGGGCCGGGCACCCGGACCGGACAGAGGCACCGGCTCAGGTGGGACCGGGCACCCGGGGCAAAGGGGCGAGGCACCCAGCCTAGTCAGGGGGCCGGCTGGGGCTGACCAGGCACTCGGGACGGGGGGCGGCTGGGAGCTGGCGCGAGGGGGGGCGGGCACCCGGGGTCGAGGGCCCGGGCACCCGGGGCTGGCCGGGGGCACGGCCCAGCTCCTGGCCGGGCACCCGGGGCCGGTTGAGGCGCAGCCCAGGTAGGGGCCGGGCACCCGGGGCCGAGACGGCCGGGCACCCGGGGTGTCCAGTGGGTTTTTCCTCCCCTCCTCCTTCTTCACTCTTCTCGACCACTCCTTCCTTTTCTCGCTCCATGGAGGCTCGCAGCTCCGTCTTCTCCTTCTCACGGTCAACTTCCTCGTACCTAAGAATGAACAATGTTTCCGTTTGAGGTAGAATCCAATCCTCACACGAATCCAAACGAGACTTGAATAGGAAAGAGTTCACCTCGTTCTCGATGTGGCGCGCACGTGCTCTTGTCGTTGGCCCTCTTGGTGCTTGCGGTGGTGATGGAGTGTCGGTGCGGGTAGTCGAGGGATGCTCCGCATCACATGTTGTGTTATTCTGCACAATATGATTATCGAGGATGAGGGTGATGGTGTAGCCCAAACCAATGATTCGAAGCACCTGGAGAACAAGTTGAAATCCTGAAAGATCAAGATGCGGCTCAGCTGATGAACTTTCTGCAGATGCATCAGAATCTTCGAGATCAGTAGGTGCACACGCAACTACTAAATAATCTTGTGGAACACATAAGGACCCACAATGGCAACCAAGAAACCACTGCTTGAGTTTGGCACTTAAAATAAATTTTATGTAAACACTATTTGTGCTTCATACCAACATTTGCTATTTACGTGTGATATTGGCTTGTATGATCGACATGCATGTATCTGAGAGTCCGGATTTAAGATATGTGGATGCTTGGACGGAAATATGAGGGCCCGTCCGGATGCGCCCGCGGGCGTGCTCAGACGCGTCTGCGGGCGTATAGGGGGTTGGATTTGTGAAGTCTGGCTGTAGATGCTCTAACAATTCGTCTAAGCTGGTTCTAGGCGCCGGCCGACCGGTCGCGCTACATCCGTTGGATCGGCTGCCCTCCCGACACACAGGATTGCATGGGGTCGTCTCGCTCACCCACGTTCCTCCCACAATTCTTGTTCACGAGCAAGGGGAAAAAACAGATACGCCACCGCGCGCACACATAGCTCCACGCCCCACAGCCTCGACGCACCATTCGCCGCCGCTCGACGCGCTGGGACATAGCTATTGGGGAACGTAGTAATTTCAAAAAAATTCCTACGCACACGCAAGATCATGGTGATGCATAGCAACGAGAGGGGAGAGTGTTGTCCACGTACCCTCGTAGACCGTAAGTGGAAGCGTTATGACAACGCGGTTGATGTAGTCGTACGTCTTCACGATCCAACCGATCCAAGTACCGAACATACGACACCTCTGAGTTCAGCACACGTTCAACTCGATGACGATCCCCGGACTCCGATCCAGCAGGGTGTCGGGGATGAGTTCCGTCAGCACGACGGCGTGGTGACGATGATGATGTTCTACCGACGCATGGCTTCACCTAAGCACCGCTACGATATGACCGAGGTGGAATATGGTGGAGGGGGGCACCACACATGGCTAAGGAACGATCACGAAGATCAACTTGTGTGTCTAGAGGTGCCCCCCTCCTCCGTATATAAAGGGGGAAGGAGGAGGGGGCCGGCCAAGGGGGTGGCGCGCCCTAGGAGGGGGAAACCTACTCCAAGTAGGTTTGCCCCTCCCTTTCCTAGTCCAAGAGGGAGGGGGAAGGAAGGAGTGGGAGAGGGGAAAGGCAAGGGGGGCGCCCCCCCCTTCCTTGTCCTATTCAGACTCAAGGGGAGGGGGCGCGCCTCTTGCTCTAGCCGGCCCCTCTCTCTCTCTCCACTAGGGCCCAACAAGGCCCATTAGTTCCCGGGGGGGTGTTCTGATAACCCTCCGGCACTCCGGTTTTCTCCGAAATCACCCGGAACACTTCCGGTGTCCGAATATAGTCGTCCAATATATCAATCTTTATATCTCGACCATTTAGAGACTCCTCATCATGTCCGTGATCACATCCGGGACTCCGAACAATCTTCGGTACATCAAAACTTATAAACTCATAATAAAACTGTCATCGTAACATTAAGCGTGCGGACCCTACGGGTTCGAGAACTATGTAGACATGACCTAGAACAGTTCCTGGTCAATAACCAATAGCGGAACCTGGATGCTCATATTGGCTCCTACATATTCTACGAAGATCTTTATCGGTCAAACCGCATAACAACATACGTTGTTCCCTTTGTCATCGGTATGTTACTTGCCCGAGATTTGATCGTCGGTATCCAATACCTAGTTCAATCTCGTTACCGGCAAGTCTCTTTACTAGTTACGTAATGCATCATTCCGTAACTAACTCATTAGCTACATTGCTTGCAAGGCTTATAGTGATGTGCATTACCGAGAGGGCCCAGAGATACCTCTCCGACAATCGGAGTGACAACTCCTAATCTCGAAATACGCCAACCCAACATGTACCTTCGGAGACACCTGTAGAGCTCCTTTATAATCACCCAATTACGTTGTGACGTTTGGTAGCACACAAAGTGTTCCTCCGGTAAACGGGAGTTGCATAATCTCATAGTTGTAGGAACTTTGTATAAGTCATGAAGAAAGCAATAGCAACATACTAAACGATCAAGTGCTAGGCTAACGGAATGGGTCAAGTCAATCACATCATTCTCCTAACGATGTGATCCCGTTAATCAAATGACAACACATGTCTATGGCTAGGAAACATAACCATCTTTGATTAATGAGCTAGTCAAGTAGAGGCATACTAGTGACATTATGTTTGTCTATGTATTCACACATGTATCATGTTTCCGGTTAATACAATTCTAGCATGAATAATAAACATTTATCATGATATGAGGAAATAAATAATAACTTTATTATTGCCTCTAGGGCATATTTCCTTCAGTCTCCCACTTGCACTAGAGTCAATATCTAGATTACACAGTAATGATTCTAACACCCATGTAGTCTTGGTGCTGATCATGTTTTGCTCGTGGAAGAGGCTTAGTCAACGGGTCTGCAACATTCAGATCCGTATGTATCTTGCAAATCTCTATGTCTCCCACCTGGACTTGGTCCCGGATGGAATTGAAGCGTCTCTTGATGTGCTTGGTCCTCTTGTGAAATCTGGATTCCTTTGCCAAGGCAATTGCACCAGTATTGTCATAGAAGATCTTCATTGGTCCCGATGCACTAGGTATGACACCTAGATCGGAAATGAACTCCTTCATCCAGACACCTTCATTTGTTGCTTCCGAAGCAGCTATGTACTCCGCTTCGCATGTAGATCCCGCCACGACGCTTTGTTTAGAACTGCACCAACTTACAGCTCCACCGTTTAATAAAAACACGTATCCAGTTTGCGATTTAGAATTGTCCGGATCAGTGTCAAAGCTTGCATCGACGTAACCATTTACGACTAGCTCTTTGTCACCTCCATAAACGAGAAATATATCCTTAGTCCTTTTCAGGTATTTCATGATGTTCTTGACCGTTGTCCAGTGATCCACTCCTGGATTACTTTGGTACCTACCTGCCAAGCTTATTGCTAGGCATACGTCAGGTCTGGTACACAGCATTGCATACATGATAGAGCCTATGGCTGAAGCATAGGGAACATCTTTCATTTTCTCTCTATCTTCTGCTGTGGTCGGGCATTGAGTCTGACTCAACTTCACACCTTGTAACACAGGTAAGAACCCTTTCTTTGCCTAATCCATTTTGAACTTTTTCAAAACTTTATCAAGGTATGTGCTTTGTGAAAGTCCAATCAAGCGTCTTGATCTATCTCTATAGATCTTGATGCCCAATATGTAAGCAGCTTCACTGAGGTCTTTCATCGAAAAACTTTTATTCAAGTATCCCTTTATGCTATCCAGAAATTCTATATCATTTCCGATTAACAATATGTCATCTACATATAATATCAGAAATGCTACAGAGCTCCCACTCACTTTCTTGTAAATACAGGCTTCTCCAAAGGTCTGTATAAAACCATATGCTTTGATCACACTATCAAAGCGTTTATTCCAACTCCGAGATGCTTGCACCAGTCCATAAATGGATCGCTGGAGCTTGCACACTTTGTTAGCACCTTTTGGATCAACAAAACCTTCTGGTTGCATCATATACAACTCTTCTTCCAGAAATCCATTCAGGAATGCAGTTTTGACATCCATTTGCCAAATTTCATAATCATAAAATGCAGCAATTGCTAACATGATTCGGACAGACTTAAGCATCGCTACGGGTGAGAAAGTCTCATCGTAGTCAACCCCTTGAACTTGTCGAAAACCTTTCGCAACAAGTCGAGCTTTATAGATAGTTATATTACCATCAGCGTCAGTCTTCTTCTTAAAGATCCATTTATTCTCAATGGCTTGCCGATCATCGGGCAAGTCAACCAAAGTCCATACTTTGTTCTCATACATGGATCCCATCTCAGATTTCATGGCTTCTAGCCATTTTGCGGAATCTGGGCTCATCATCGCTTCCTCATAGTTTGTAGGTTCACCATGGTCAAGTAACATGACTTCCAGAATAGGATTACCGTACCACTCTGGTGCGGATCTTTCTCTGGTAGACCTACGAGGTTCAGTAGAAACTTGATCTGAAGTTTCATGATCAATATCATTAGCTTCCTCACTAATTGGTGTAGTTGTCATAGGAACCGGTTCTTGTGATGGACTACTTTCCAATAAGGGAGCAGGTATAGATACCTCATCAAGTTCTACTTTCCTCCCACTCACTTCTTTTGAGAGAAACTCCTTCTCTAGAAAGGATCCGAATTTAGCAACGAATATCTTGCCCTCATATATGTGATAGAAGGTGTACCCAATAGTCTCTTTTGGGTATCCTATGAAGACACATTTCTCCGATTTGGGTTCGAGCTTATCTGGTTGAAGTTTCTTCACATAAGCATCGCAGCCCCAAACTTTAAGAAACGACAACTTTGGTTTCTTGCCAAACCACAGTTCATAAGGTGTCGTCTCAACGGATTTTGATGGTGCCCTATTTAACGTGAATGCGGTCGTCTCTAAAGCATAACCCCAAAACGATAGAGGTAAATCAGTAAGAGACATCATAGATCGCACCATATCTAGTAAAGTACGATTACGACGTTCGGACACACCATTTCGTTGTGGTGTTCCGGGTGGCGTGAGTTGCGAAACTATTCCGCATTGCTTCAAATGTAAACCAAACTCGTAACTCAAATATTCTCCTCCACGATCAGATCGTAGAAATTTTATTTTCTTGTTACGATGATTTTCCACTTCACTCTGAAATTCTTTGAACTTTTCAAATGTTTCAGACTTGTGTTTCATCAAGTAGATATACCCATATCTGCTCAAATCATCTGTGAAGGTGAGAAAATAATGATACCCACTGCGAGCCTCAATATTCATTGGACCACATACATCAGTATGTATGATTTCCAACAAATCAGTTGCTCGCTCCATAGTTCCGGAGAACGACGTTTTAGTCATCTTGCCCATGAGGCACGGTTCGCAAGTACCAAGTGATTCATAATCAAGTGATTCCAAAAGTCCATCAGTATGGAGTTTCTTCATGCGCTTTACACCGATATGACCTAAACGGCAGTGCCACAAATAAGTTGCACTATCATTATCAACTCTGCATCTTTTGGCTTCAACATTATGAATATGTGTATCACTACTATCGAGATTCAATAAAAATAGACCACTCTTCAAGGGTGCATGACCATAAAAGATATTACTCATATAAATAGAACAACCATTATTCTCTGATTTAAATGAATAACCGTCTCGCTGTTGGAAATATGCCCTAGAGGCAATAATAAATTAGTTATTATTATTATTATATTTCCTTGTTCATGATAATCGTTTATTATCCATGCTATAATTGTATTGATAGGAAACTCAGATACATGTGTGGATACATAGACAAGACCATGTCCCTAGTAAGCCTCTAGTTGACTAGCTCGTTGATCAATAGATGGTTACGGTTTCCTGACCATGGACATTGGATGTCATTGATAACGGGATCACATCATTAGGAGAATGATGTGATGGACAAGACCCAATCCTAAGCCTAGCACAAAGATTGTGTAGTTCGTATGCTAAAGCTTTTCTAATGTCAAGTATCATTTCCTTAGACCATGAGATTGTGCAACTCCCGGATGCCGTAGGAATGCTTTGGGTGTACCAAACGTCACAACGTAACTGGGTGGCTATAAAGGTACACTACAGGTATCTCCAAAAGTGTCTGTTGGGTTGGCACGAATCGAGACTGGGATTTGTCACTCCGTGTGATGGAGAGGTATCTCTGGGCCCACTCGGTAGGACATCATCATAATGTGCACAATGTGACCAAGGGGTTGATCATGGGATGATGTGTTACGGAACGAGTAAAGAAACTTGCCGGTAACGAGATTGAACAAGGTATCGGGATACCGACGATCGAATCTCGGGCAAGTACTATACCGGTAGACAAAGGGAATTGTATACGGGATTGCTTGAATCCTTGACATCGTGGTTCATCCGATGAGATCATCGTGGAACATGTGGGAGCCAACATGGGTATCCAGATCCCGCTGTTGGTTATTGGCCAGAGAGCTGTCTCGGTCATGTCTGCATGATTCCCGAACCCGTAGGGTCTACACACTTAAGGTCCGGTGACGCTAGAGTTGTTATGGGAATTAGTGTGCAGTTACCGAATGTTGTTCGGAGTCCCGGATGAGATCCCGGACGTCACGAGGAGTTCCGGAATGGTCCGGAGGTAAAGATTTATATATGGGAAGTCCTATTTTGGCCACCGGAAAATGTTGGGATTTTTCGGTATTGTACCGGGAAGGTTCTAGAAGGTTCCGGAGTGGGGCCCACCTGCATGGGGGACCCACATGAACGTGGGTACTGGGGGCAAGGCCCCACACCCCTGGTCAAGGTGCACCAAGATCCCCCCTTAGAAGGAATAAGATCATATCCCGAAGGGATAAGATCAAGATCCCTAAAAAGGGGGATAACAATCAGTGGGGAAGGAAATGATGGGATTTCTTTCCTCCCACCTTTGCCAACGCCCCAATGGACTTGGAGGGCAAGAAACCAGCCCCCTCCACCCCTATATATAGTGGGGAGGCGCATGGGAGCTTCACCCTTGCCCCTGGCGCAGCCCTCTCCCTCCCCAACACCTCCTCCTCCTCCGTAGTGCTTGGCGAAGCTCTGCCGAGAACTGCAAGCTCCACCACCACGCCGTCGTGCTGCCGGAGCTCTCCCTCAACTTCTCCTCTCCCCTTGCTGGATCAAGAAGGAGGAGACGTCCCCGGGCTGTACGTGTGTTGAATGCGGAGGCGCCGTCCGTTCGGCGCTAGATCGGATCTTCCGCGATTTGAATCGCCGCGAGTACGACTCCATCAACCACGTTCTTGTAACGCTTCCGCTTAGCGATCTTCAAGGGTATGAAGATGCACTCCCCTCTCTCTCGTTGCTAGTATCTCCATAGATTGATCTTGGTGATGCATAGAAAATTTTGAATTTCTGCTATGTTCCCCAACAGTGGCATCATGAGCTAGGTCTATGCGTAGTTACTATGCACGAGTAGAACACAAAGCAGTTGTGGGTGTAGGTGTTGTTAATTTTTTTGCCACTACTAGTTTTATCTTGCTTCGGCGGCATCGTGGTATGAAGCGGCCCGGACCGACCTTACACGTACGCTTACATGAGACAGGTTCCACCGACTGACATGCACTAGTTGCATAAGGTGGCTAGCGGGTGTCTGTCTCTCCCACTTTAGTTGGAGCGGATTCGATGAAAAGGGTCCTTATGAAGGGTAAATAGAAATTGGCATATCAAGTTGTGGTTTTACGTAGGTAAGTAACGTTCTTGCTAGAACACCTATAGAAGCCACGTAAAAACTTGCAACAACAATTAGAGGACGTCTAACTTGTTTTTGCAGCAAGTGTTTTGTGATGTGATATGGCCAAAGGATGTGATGAATGATATATGTGATGTATGAGATGATGATGTTCTTGTAATAGGAATCACGACTTGCATGTCGATGAGTATGACAACCGGCAGGAGCCATAGGAGTTATCTTTATTTTTTGTATGACCTGCGTGTCATTGAAGAACGCCATGTAAATTACTTTACTTTATTGCTAAACGCGTTAGCCATAGAAGTAGCAGTAGTCGTTGGCGTGACAACTTCATGAAGACACGATGATGGAGATCATGATGATGGAGATCATGGTGTCATGCCGGTGACGAAGATGATCATGGCGCCCCGAAGATGGAGATCAAAGGAGCAATATGATATTGGCCATATCATGTCACTATTTGATTGCATGTGATGTTTATCATGTTTTACATCTTATTTGCTTAGAACGACGGTAGCTTAAATAAGATGATCCCTCGAAATAATTTCAAGAAAAGTGTTCCCCCTAACTGTGCACCATTGCGAAGGTTCGTTGTTTCGAAGCACCACGTGACGATCGGGTGTGATAGATTCTAACGTTCGAATACAACGGGTGTAAACCAGATTTACACACGCAATACACTTAGGTTGACTTGACGAGCCTAGCATGTACAGACATGGCCTCGGAACAAGGAAGACCGAAAGGTCGAGCATGAGTCGTATAGAAGATACGATCAACATGAAGATGTTCACCGACGTTGACTAGTCCGTCTCACGTGATGATCGGACACGGTCTAGTTGACTCGGATAATGTAATCACTTAGATGACTAGAGGGATGTCTATCTGAGTGGGAGTTCATAAGATGAACTCAATTATCCTGATCATAGTCAAAATGTCTTCGCAAATTATGTCGTAAGCTCGCGCTTTAGTTCTACTGTTTAAATATGTTCGTAGAGAAACTTAGTTGAAAGTTGATAGTAGCGATTATGCGGACTAGGTCCGTAAACTGAGGATTGTCGTCGTTGCTTCGTAGAAAGCTTATGTACTTAATGCAGTGCTCAGTGTGCTGAACCCCGAACGTCGTCTGTGGATGTTGCGAACATCTAACATACACATTTTTGATAACTACGTGATAGTTCAGTCAAACAGTTTAGAGTTGAGGCACCAAAGACGATTTTGAAACGTCGCGGAACATATGAGATGTTTCGTGGGCTGAAATTGGGATTTCAGGCTCATGCCCACATCAAGAGGTATAAGACCTCCGACGATTTTCTTAGCCTGCAAACTAAGGGAGAAAAGCTCAATCGTTGAGCTTGTGCTCAGATTGTCTGAGTACAACAATCACTTGAATCAAGTGGGAGTTGATCTTCCAGATGAGATAGTGATGTTTCTCCAAAGTCATTGCCACCAAGCTGCTAGAGCTTCGTGATGAACTATAACATATCAGGGATAGATATGATGATCCTTGGATATTCGCGATGTATGACACCGAGAAAGTAGAAATCAAGAAGGAGCATCAATTGTTGATGGTTGGTGAAACCACTAGTTTCAAGAAGGGCAAGGGCAAGAAGGGATACTTCATGAAATGGCAAATCAGCTGCTGCTCTAGTGAAGAAACCCAAGGTTGAACCCAAACCCGAGACTAAGTGCTTCTGTAATAAGGGGAACAGTCACTGGAGCAGAATTACCCTAGATACTTGGTAGATGAGAAGGCTGGCAAGGTCGATAGAAGTATATTGGATATACATTATGTTAATGTGTACCTTACAACTACTCCTAGTAGCACCAGGGTATTAGATACCGGTTCGGTTGCTAAGTGTTAAGTAACTCGAAATAAAAGGCTGCGGAGTAAATGGAGACTAGCTAAAGGTGAGCTGGCGATATGTGTTGGAAGTTTTTCCAAGCTTGATGTGATCAAGCATCGCACGCTCCCTCTACCATCGAGATTGGTGTTAAACCTAAATAATTGTTATTTGGTGTTTGCGTTGAGCATAGACATGATTGGATTATGTCTATCGCAATACGGTTATTCATTTAAGGAGAATAATGGTTACTCTGTTTATTTGAATAATACCTTCAATGGTCTTGCACCTAAAATGAATTTTATTGAATCTCGATCGTAGTGATACACATGTTCATGCCAAAAGATATAAGATAGTGATGATAGTACCACCTACTTGTGGCACTGCCATGTAAGTCATATTGGTATAAAACACATGAAGAAGCTCCATGTTGATGGATCTTTGGACTCACTCGTTTTTGAAAAGCTTGAGACATGTGTACCATGTCTATTGGTGTATATGCATGAAGAAACTCCATGCAAATGGACCATTTGGACTCACTTGATTTTGAATCACTTGAGACATGCAAATCATACCACATGGGCAAGATGACTGAAAGCCTCGTTTTCAGTAAAATGGAACAAGAAAGCAACTTGTTGGAAGTAATACATTTTGATGTGTGCAGTCCAATGAGTGCTGAGGCACACAGTGGATATCGTTATGTTCTTACTTCACGGATGATTTGAGTAGATACTGGGTATATTTACTTGATGAAACACAAGTCTGAATTATTGAATGGTTCAAGTAATTTCAGAGTGAAGTTGAAGATCATCGTGACAAGAGGATAAAATGTCTATGATATGATCATAGAGATGAGTATCTGAGTTACGAGCTTTGGCACGCAATTAAGACATTGTGGAAATTGTTTCACAATTAATACCGCCTGGAACACCATAGTGTGATGGTGTGTCTGAACATCATAGTTGCACCCTATTGGATATGGTGCGTACCATGATGTCTCTTATCGAATTACCACTATCGTTCATGGGTTAGGCATTAGAGACAACCGCACTCACTTTAAAAGGGCACCACGTAATTCCGTTGAGACGACACCATTTGAACTATGGTTTGGAGAAACCTAAGTTGTCGTTTCTTAAAAGTTTGGGGCTGCGACGCTTATGTGAAAAAGTTTCAGGTTGATAAGTTTGAACCCAAAGCGGATAAAATGCATCTTCATAGGACACCCAAAACAGTTGGGTATACCTCCTAATTCAGATCCGAAAGCAATAGGGATTGTTTCTTGAATCGAGTCCTTTCTCGAGGAAAAGTTTGTCTCGGAAAGTTGAGTGGGAGCATGGTGGAGACTTGATGAGGTTATTGAACCGTCACTTCAACTAGTGTGTAGCAGGGCACAGGAAGTTGTTCCTATGGCGCCCACACCAATTAAAGTAGAAGCTTATGATAGTGATCATGAAGTTTTGGATCAAGTCACTACCGTACCTCGTAGGGTGACAAGGATGCGTACTACTTCAGAGTGGTACAGTAATCCTGTCTTGAAGGTCATGTTGTTGTACAACAATGAACCTACGAGCTATGGAGAAGTGATGGTGGGCCCATATTCCGACAAATGGTTAGAAGCCATGAAATCCGAGATAGGATCCATGTATCAGAACAAAGCATGGACTTTGGTGGACTTGCCCGATGATCGGCAAGCCATTGAGATAAATGGATCTTTAAGAAGAAGACGGACATAGACGGAAATGTCACCGTCTATGAAGCTCGACTTGTGGCAAAGAGTTTTTCACAAGTTCAAGGAGTTGACTACGATGAGATTTTCTCATCCGTAGCGATGCTTAAGTCCGTCGGAATCATGTTAGCATTAGCTGTATTTATGAAATCTGGCAGATGGATGTCAAAACGAGTTTCCTTACCAGTTTTCGTAAGGAAAGGTTGTATGTGATACAATCAGAAAGGTTTTGTCGATCCTAAGGATGCTAAAAGGTATGCTAGCTCCAGCGATCCTTCCATGGACTAGAGCAAGCATCTCGTAGTCAGAATATGCGCTTTGATGAGATGATCAAAGATTTTGGGTTTATACAAAGTTTATGAGAAACTTGTATCTCCAAAGAAGTGAGTGGGAACACTATAGAATTTCTGATGAGTATATGTTGTTGACATATTGTGGATCAGAAATGATGTAGAATTTATGGAAAGCATATAGGGTTATTTGAACAGTGTTTTTCAATAGAAAACCTGGATTAAGCTGGTTGAACATTGAGCATCAAGATCTATGAGGATAGATCAAAAACGCTTAATGGTACTTTCAAATGAGCACGTACCTTGACATGATCTTGAAGGTGTTCAAGATGGATCAGTCAAAGAAGGAGTTCTTGCCTGAGTTGTAAGGTATGAAGTTAAGACTTAAAGCTTGACCACGGCAAAAGAAAGAGGAAGGACGAAGGTCGTCCCCTATGCTTTTGTCATAGGCTCTATATGGTATGCCATGCTGAGTACCGCACCTGATGTGTGCCTTGCCACATGTCTGGCAAGAGGGTACAAAGGTGATCAAGGAGTGGATCACTAGACAGCGGTCAAAATTGATAAGGACATGTTTCTCGATTATGGAGGTGATAGAGTTCGGCGTAAAGGGTTACATCGATGCAAGCTTTAACACCTATCCGAATGACTCTGAGTAGCAAACCGGATACGTATAGTGGATCAACCATTTGGAATAGCTCCAAGTGGAGCGTGGAAGCAGCATTTACAATATGACCTAGAGATTTGCGAAGTACATACGGATCTGAATGTTGCAGACCCGATGACTAAAACCTCTCTCACAAGCAAACATGATCAAACCCCAGAACTCATTGAGTCTTAATCACATGATGATGTGAACTAGTTTATTGACACTAGTAAACTCTTTGGATGTTGGTCACATGGCGATGTGACCTGTGAGTGTTAATCACATGGCGATGTGAACTAGATTATTGACTCTAGTGCAAGTGGGAGACTGTTGGAAATATGCCCTAGAGGCAATAATAAATTAGTTATTATTATTACTATTATATTTCCTTGTTCATGATAATCATTTATTATCCATGCTATAATTGTATTGATAGGAAACTCAGATACATGTGTGGATACATAGACAACACCATGTCCCTAGTAAGCCTCTAGTTGACTAGCTCGTTGATCAATAGATGGTTACGGTTTCCTGACCATGGACATTGGATGTCGTTGATAACGGGATCACATCATTAGGAGAATGATGTGATGGACAAGACCCAATCCTAAGCCTAGCACAAAGATCTTGTAGTTCATATGCTAAAGATTTTCTAATGTCAAGTATCATTTCCTTAGACCATGAGATTGTGCAACTCCCGGATGCCGTAGGAATGCTTTGGGTGTACCAAACGTCACAACATAACTGGGTGGCTATAAAGGTACACTACGGGTATCTCCGAAAGTGTCTGTTGGGTTGGCACGAATCGAGACTGGGATTTGTCACTCCGTGTGACGGAGAGGTATCTCTGGGCCCACTCGGTAGGACATCATCATAATATGCACAATGTGACCAAGGGGTTGATCACGGGATGATGTGTTACGGAACGAGTAAAGAGACTTGCCGGTAACGATATTGAACAAGGTATCGGGATACCGACGATCGAATCTCGGGCAAGTACTATATCGGTAGACAAAGGGAATTGTATACGGGATTGCTTGAATCCTTGACATCGTGGTTCATCCGATGAGATCATCATGGAACATGTGGGAGCCAACATGGGTATCCAGATCCCGCTGTTGGTTATTGGCCAGAGAGCTGTCTCGGTCATGTCTGCATGATTCCCGAACCCGTAGGGTCTACACACTTAAGGTTCGGTGACGCTAGAGTTGTTATGGGAATTAGTGTGCAGTTACCAAATGTTGTTCGGAGTCCCGGATGAGAACCCGGACGTCACGAGGAGTTCCGGAATGGTGCAGAGGTAAAGATTTATATATGGGAAGTCCTATTTTGGCCACCGGAAAATGTTCGGGATTTTTCGGTATTGTACCGGGAAGGTTCTAGAAGGTTCCGGAGTGGGGCCCACCTGCATGGGGGGACCCACATGAACGTGGGTAGTGGGGGCAAGGCCCCACACCCCTGGTCAAGGTGCACCAAGATCCCCCCTTAGAAGGAATAAGATCATATCCCGAAGGGATAAGATCAAGATCCCTAAAAAAGGGGGATAACAATCGGTGGGGAAGGAAATGATGGGATTTCTTTCCTCCCACCTTTGCCAATGCCCCAATGGACTTGGAGGGCAAGAAACCAGCCCCCTCCACCCCTATATATAGTGGGGAGGCGAATGGGAGCTTCACCCTTGCCCCTGGCGCAGCCCTCTCCCTCCCCAACACCTCCTCCTCCTCCGTAGTGCTTGGCGAAGCTCTGTCGGAGAACTGCAAGCTCCACCACCACGCCGTCGTGCTGCCGGAGCTCTCCCTCAACTTCTCCTCTCCCCTTGCTGGATCAAGAAGGAGGAGACGTCCCCGGGCTGTACGTGTGTTGAACGCGGAGGCGTTGTCCGTTCGGTGCTAGATCGGATCTTCCGCGATTTGAATCGCCGCGAGTACGACTCCATCAACCACGTTCTTGTAACGCTTCCGCTTAGCGATCTTCAAGGGTATGAAGATGCACTCCCCTCTCTCTCGTTGCTAGTATCTCCATAGATTGATCTTGGTGATGCGTAGAAAATTTTGAATTTTTGCTACGTTCCCCAACAGTGGCATCATGAGCTAGGTCTATGCGTAGTTACTATGCACGAGTAGAACACAAAGATGTTGTGGGCGTAAAACAAGATCCAGATATAATCTTCATGCTTAACGCTGGCACCAAATAACAATTATTTAGGTCTAAAACTAATCCTGATGGTAGATGTAGAGGTAGCGTGCCGACCGCGATCACATCGACTTTGGAACCATTTCCCATGCGCATCATCACCTCGTCATTACCAATCTTCGCTTAATCTGTAGTCCCTGTTTCGAGTTGCAAATATTAGCAACAGAACCAGTATCAAATACCCAGGTACACATCAATAACAAGTATATCACATATACCTTTGTTCACTTTGCCATCCTTCTTATCCGCCAAATACTTGGGGCAGTTCCGCTTCCAGTGACCAGTCTGCTTGCAGTAGAAGCACTCAGTCTCAGGCTTAGGTCCAGACTTGGGTTTCTTCTCTTGAGCAGCAACTTGTTTTCTATTCTTCTTGAAGTTCCCCTTCTTCTTCCCTTTGCCCTTTTTCTTGAAACTGGTGGTCTTATTAACCATCAACACTTGATGCTCCTTCTTGATTTCTACCTCCGCAGCTTTTAGCATTGCGAAGAGCTCGGGAATAGTCTTGTCCATCCCTTGCATATTATAGTTCATCACGAAGCTCTTGTAGCTTGGTGGCAGTGATTGAAGAATTCTGTCAATAACACTATCATCAGGAAGATTAACTCCCAGTTGAATCAAGTGATTATTATACCCAGACATTTTGAGTATGTGTTCACTGACAGAACTATTCTCCTCCATCTTATAGCTATAGAACTTATTGGAGACTTCATATCTCTTAATCCGGGCATTTGCTTGAAATATTAACTTCAACTCCTGGAACATCTCATATGCTCCATGACGTTCAAAACATCGTTGAAGACCCGGTTCCAAGCCGTAAAGCATGGCACATTGAACTATCGAGTAGTCATCAGCTTTGCTCTGCCAGACGTTCTTAACGTCGTCAGTTGCATCAGCAGCAGGCCTGGCACCCAGCGGTGCTTCCAGGACGTAATTCTTCTGTGCAACCAAATAACAAAAAGTCTCTTGTGTCCCCAACACACCCAATACAATGGTAAATTGTATAGGTGCACTAGTTCGGCGAAGAGATGGTGATACAAGTGCAAAATAGATAATAGATATAGGTTTTTGTAATCTGAAATAATAAAAACAGCAAGGTAACTAATGATAAAAGTGAGCGTAAACGGTATTGCAATGATAGGAAACAAGGCCTAGGGTTCATACTTTCACTAGTGCAAGTTCTCTCAACAATAATAACATAGATAGATCATATAACAATCCCTCAACATGCAACAAAGAGTCACTCCGAAGCCACTAATAGCGGAGAACAAACGTAGAGATTATGATAGGGTACGAAACCACCTCAAAGTTATTCTTTCGGATCAATCTATAAAAGAGTTCGTACTAGAATAACACCTTAAGACACAAATCAACAAAAACCCTAATGTCACCTAGATACTCCATTGTCACCTCGAGTATCCGTGGGCATGATTATACGATATGCATCACAGAATCTCAGATTCATCCAACCAACATAAAAGTACTTCAAAGAGTGCCCCAAAGTTTCTATCGGAGAGTCAAGAACGTGTGCCAACCCCTATGCATAGGTTCCCAATGTCACGAAACCCGCAAGTTGATCACCAAAACATACATCAAGTGGCACATGATATCCCATTGTCACCATAGATAATCACGGCAAGACATACATCAAGTGTTCTCATAAAAGACTCAATCCGATAAGATAACTTCAAAGGGGAAACTCAAATCATCACAAGAGAGTAGAGGGGGAGAAACATCATAAGATCCAACTACAATAGCAAAGCTCGGGATACATCAAGATCGTGCCATAGAGGGAACACGAGAGAGAACACGAGAGAGAGAGATCAAACACATAGCTACTGGTACATACCCTCAGCCCCGAGGGTGAACTACTCCCTCCTCATCCTGGATAGCGCCGGGATGATGAAGATGGCTACCGGTGATGGGATCCCCCATCCTGGATAGCATGAGCCATCTATCTACAACAAACATAGACAAGCAAAATACTATCAGGTACTAAGTTCATGATAAATTTAAGTTCAATTAATCATATTACTTAAGAACTCCCACTTAGACATACATCTCTCTAGTCATCTAAGTGATCACGTGATCCAAATCAACTAAACCATGTCCGATCATCATGTGAGATGGAGTAGTTTCAATGGTGAACATCACTATGTTGATCATATCTACTATATGATTCACGTTCGACCTTTCGGTCTCCGTGTTCCGAGGCCATATCTCTATATGCTAGGCTCGTCAAGTTTAACCTGAGTATTCCGCGTGTGCAACTATTTTGCACCCGTTGTATTTGAACATAGAGCCTATCACACCTGATCATCACGTGGTGTCTCAGCACGAAGAACTTTCGCAACGGTGCATACTCAGGGAGAACACTTCTTGATAATTTTAGTGAGAGATCATCTTAAAATGCTACCGTCAATCAAAGCAAGATAAGATGCATAAAGGATAAACATCACATGCAATCAATATAAGTGATATGATATGGCCATCATCATCTTGTGCTTGTGATCTCCACATCCGAAGCACCGTCGTGATCACCATCGTCACCGGCGCGACACCTTGATCTCCATCGTAGCATCGTTGTTGTTACGCCATCTATTGCTTCTACAACTATCGCTACCGCTTAGTGATAAAGTAAAGCAATTACAGGGCGTTTGCATTTCATACAATAAAGCGACAACCATATGGCTCCTGCCAGTTGCCGATAACTTCGGTTACAAAACATGATCATCTCATACAATAAAATATAGCATCACGTCTTGACCATATCACATCACAACATGCCCTACAAAAACAAGTTAGACGTCCTCTACTTTGTTGTTGCAAATTTTACGTGGCTGCTACGGGCTGAGCAAGAACCGTTCTTACCTACGCATCAAAACCACAACGATAGTTCGTCAAGTTAGTGTTGTTTTAACCTTCGCAAGGACCGGGCGTAGCCACACTCGGTTCAACTAAAGTTGGAGAAACAGACACCCGCTAGTCACCTGTGTGCAAAGCATGGCGGTAAAACTAGTCTCGCGTAAGCGTACGCGTAATGTCGGTCCGGGCCACTTCATCCAACAATACCGCTGAACCAAAGTATGACATGTTGGTAAGCAGTATGACTTGTATCGCCCACAACTCACTTGTGTTCTACTCGTGCATATAACATCAACGCATAAAACCTAGGCTCGGATGCCACTGTTGGGGAACGTAGTAATTTCAAAAAAATTCCTACGCACACGCAAGATCATGGTGATGCATAGCAACGAGAGGGGAGAGTGTTGTCCACGTACCCTCGTAGACCATAAGCGGAAGCATTATGACAACGCGGTTGATGTAGTCATACGTCTTCATGATCTGACCGATCCAAGTACCAAACGTACGGCACCTCCGAGTTCAGCACACATTCAGCTCGATGACGATCCCCGGACTCCGATCCAGCAGGGTGTCGGGGATGAGTTCCGTCAGCACGACGGCGTGGTGACGATGATGATGTTCTACCGACGTAGGGCTTCGCCTAAGCACCGCTACGATATGACCGAGGTGGAATATGGTGGAGGGGGGCACCGCACACGGCTAAGGAACGATCACGAAGACCAACTTGTGTGTCTAGAGGTGCCCCCTCCTCCGTATATAAAGGGGGAAGGAGGAGGGGGCCGGCCAAGGGGGTGGCGCGCCCTAGGAGGGGGAAACCTACTCCAAGTAGGTTTGCCCCTCCCTTTCCTAGTCCAAGAGGGAGGTGGAAGGAAGGACTGGGAGAGGGGAAAGGCAAGGGGGGCGCCGCCCCCCCCCCTTCCTTGTCCTATTCGGACTCAAGGGGAGGGGGCGCGCCTCTTGCCCTGGTGTAACGCCCCGGATTCGATGCGCCAGGTGTCTGCTAGTTATTCGCCGTCGTTGCCATGTCATCTGCTTGCGTGTTGCACTTTGCCATGTCATCATATGCATTTCATATCATGTCATCATGTGCATTGCATTCGCATACGTGTTCGTCTCATGCATCCGAGCTTTTTCCCCGTTGTCCGTTTTGCAATCCGGCACTCCTATGTCATCCGGCGTCCCCTTGTCGCCTCTCTTTGTGTGCGGGTGTTAAACTTTCTCGAAATGGCCCGAGGTTTGCCAAGCGGCCTTGGTATAGCACCGGTAGACCGCCTGTCATGTTTCGTGCCATTTGGAGGTCGTTTGATACTCCAACAGTTAACCGGGTAACCGCAAAGCCTTATTTTGTTGCAGCCCAACACCCCTTCCAAAGTGGCCCAAAACCCATCCAACTCCCCTCCATGCTCTCGGTCGTTCGATCACGATCGCGTGGCCGAAAACCACTCCTTATTTGGACTCTCCTAGCTCCCTCTACCTATAAAAAGGCCCTCCCCTTTCATTTTCGCGGACGAAACCCTAGCAAAATCGCCCTCCGCGCCGCCGGACGCGTCCACCGACGGCCGGACATGTCCAGCCGCCACGTCCCTCCGTCCAATCGGCGCGCGACACGTCACCATCTCCGCCGCCGCAGCCAACCGCACCCCGCCACCTCAGCGCCCGCGTCGCCTCACTTCGCCGCCGGCCCGCGGGACCCGGATCAGGCCCGCGTGAGCCCGGCCGCGCCGCCGCCCGGGTCGCTCGCCGCCCGCGCCCTCCGCCTCCCGCGCCGCCGCGTCTCGCCGCCGGACCTCGCCGCCTCCGCCCGCCGGCGACGACCCCGCCCCGCAGCCGCCGACCGCCGCCTCCGCCGTCGCCCGCGGCCTCCTCCTCCCTGCGGCCCCCGAGCGCCTTCCCCCGCCGTCGGCCTTCGCGCCCCCGCCGGTCGCGCCCCACCGCCGGAGGCCGACGCCCCGTCGCCCGACCTCCGCCGCCCTCCGGCCACCCGGCGCCGCCCGGCCGCGCCCGTCGCCGGCCACCGGAGCCCGTCGCCGCGCTGCCCGGCCCCGCCTCCGCCCGACGCCGCCGGCGCCGGATCTGGCCAGATCCGGCCGCCCCGGCCCCTCCGTCCTCGACCTCCAGCCGGCTTCTCCTGCCACTCCGGCGCCCTGCCCCGGCGAGATCCCGGCCAACCTCGAGCCCCGTGCTGCCCAGATCTGAAGGTTGACTTTCCCTCCCCGAATTTTGCCTAAGTCCCCGATTCTGCATAATAATCATGCTATGTTTGACATGTCACATCTCTGCATCCGTTGCTCCATTTCGTGCGTGTAATATGTCAAATTGTTCGCCTCGACGAGTACTTCATTTCATTCCATTGCATCATTTTCATTTGAGCTCATCTTGATGCCCTAAATGATGTTGGAAGAGTGCATGTTGATGTTAATCTGCTGAAACTGTTATAACTTGCTCATTTGTCATTTTTGCCATGATTGATGTGTGCATCCTATGAGGTTGATGTCTTCATGTGTTTTGATCTATGCTATGCCATCTTTCCAGGGGTGTATGCCATGTATTTTTGTGATCAATGTGGTGACTACCACAAGCATGCAAACTAGGCTTCGTGATATTGCTGATTTTAGTCCCTGTTCTGATGTTATTTTGATGCCATGTAAACTTGATGCTACAGAGAGATCCATGCATATTTAGAGATACTTCAGTAAGGGTGTTTTGAACATATGGTTATTGTCTATCCATTCATGCCCTTGTTTGCAATTATGGAGTAGTCTAGCATGTCATTTTCGTGCTCTACTTTTTCTTCAAAATGTTTCCTGGCAGATTGTTTACTTGTTATTCAATTTAGCCAAGGTTGCTATAGTTGATCCTTACATGCTATGGACTTGTTCTTGACTTGGTTTGTTTCACAAACATGTCTTCTTGATGATGCTATGCTTATCTTGTCATGAAATGACTTGTGGTGAGTGAATCGAGCTTGTTAAGTAGTGTACATGATGTTGCTGGTTTCCTGACAGATTCTGTTATATTTTGTTGCTATGTAACCATGATGCTACTAATCATTCTATGCATAATCTGGAGATGCTCTATAAACATGTTTTGATCTACATGTCATGCTCTATCCATTAATGCCCTTGGTTGCAATTATAGCCTGCTGGAACATGTTGTTATCTTGCTTCAAAGTTGCTTGATGATGTTGCTATCAGCCTGTTAACATTAAGTTCACTAGTTCCCATGTGTTTTGCTAGTGGTCCATGCACCCTATGACCTTGCTATTGCCATGCTTAGCTTCATAAACATGTCTTCTTACTGTTGGTTGCCTTGTCATGCCATGTATTGCTCTGTGGTGAGTGGTTCAAGCTCACCAACATGCCTACTTATTGTTGTTCCTGCCATGTATAAATCTGTAATATAACTTGCCATGTTTACATGGGTTCCATCATATTTTCTGATCCTTTTTGGCTCGTGGTCAGTAAGGGACTTTTGATCTATGCTATTAGTAGATTCATGCCATGCCTTTGTTTGCCATGATAAGTTCCTGTAACATGTTGTTTGCTTGCTCTAAACATTGCAACCTGATGTTATTTCCTGATAAGTCTGAAACTGTTATTATTTGCAATCTTACCATGTCATTTTGAGCATTTTCTAGTGATTTCTGGAGATAGCTCAGTGTTCATGTTTTGTTATGCTTTACCTGTACTTCATGCCCATGCCTTTTGTTATTATGTTGGGATGTTGTAGCTTATTGTTTTGATGCTTGCAAGATGCCTAGTTGTTGTTATGGACAGATTGTTGTTATGACTTGTATAGTGTGTGTGTGTTGCACCGTTGCTCCGTTTTGAGTGTGCTCTATATGAAACTTGCTTGATTTTGCATGTAGTTTCTTATTATCATGTTGCATTCTTGTTTTGAGGTGTTTGCTTGATGGTTGTATGTGTTTTGCATCAATGCCATGTTTAACTTGTTTTGCTCATATCTTCTAGGCCGTAGCTCCGAATCTAATGAACTTTATATGTAACTTGACTAGAATCTCGTGTAGATCATCTTGGTGCACCTTAACTTGCTGTTTAACAACTTGAACATAAGGTTTCTTCAGTTCTGGACCAATTTCGAAATTTGCATATGAGGACTTACCGGAATTGTTATATGTTGTTTCCGGCCTCATTTAAACTTGCCTTGATGTGTTGTTCTTGTTTGCTTCATCTCTTGCCATGAGTAGCTTCATGTAGCTTGGTCATGCATCATGCTTGTTGTGCATCATGCCTTGTTCATGTGTGGTGTGTTTACCATGTTGTGTGCTTCTTCTCGATAGTTCCCGTTTCGTTGCGATCGTGAGGATTCGTTCGTCTACGTGTGGTTCGTCTTCATGGCTTCATCTTCTTCATGGACTTGTTCTTCTTCCTTGCGGGATTTCAGGCAAGATGACCGCTACCCTGGATCTCACTACTATCATTGCTATGCTAGTTGCTTCGTTCTATCGCTTTGCTGCGCTACCTATCTTTTGCTCATCAAGCCTCCCAAATTGCCATGAACCTCTAACCTTTGACACCATTCCTAGCAAACCATTGATTGGCTATGTTACCGCTTTTGCTCAGCCCCTCTTATAGCGTTGCTAGTTGTAGGTGAAGTTGAAGATTTCTCCATGGTGGACAGGGTTATGTTGGGATATCACAATATCTCTTATATTATTAATGCATCTATATATTTGGTAAAGGGTGGAAGGCTCGGCCTTATGCCTGGTGTTTTGTTCCACTCTTGCCGCCCTAGTTTCCGTCATACCGGTGTTATGTTCCCGGATTTTGCGTTCCTAACGCGGTCGGGTGATTTATGGGACCCCCCTGACAGTTCGCTTTGAATAAAACTTGTCCAGCAAGGAACCTTGGTTTTACCATTTGCCTCACCACCACCTGTACCCTTCCCTTGGGTCGGCCAACCCAAGGGTCATCTTTATTTTAGCCCCCCTGGGCCAGTGCTTGTCTAAGTGTTGGTTCGAAACGAGCAACCTGCGGGGCCACCTCGGGGAAACTCGAAGTCTGGTTTTACTCGTAGCTTGACTTATCCGGTGTTGCCCTGGGAACGAGATATGTGCAGCTCCTATCGGGATTGTCGGCGCATCGGGCGGCTTTGCTGGTCTTGTTTTACCATTGTCGAAATGTCTTGTAAACCGGGATTCCGAGACTGATCAGGTCTTCCTGGGAGAAGGTCTATTCCTTCGTTGATCGCGAGAGCTTGTCATGGGCTAAGTTGGGACACCCCTGCAGGGTATAAACTTTCGAGAGCCGTGCCCGCGGTTATGTGGTAGATGGGAATTTGTTAATGTCCGGTTGTAGATAACTTGACACCAGATCCGAATTAAAACGCATCAACCGTGTGTGTAGCCGTGATGGTCTCTTTTCGGCGGAGTCCGGGAAGTGAACACGATTTCTGTGTTATGTTTGACGTAAGTAGGAGTTCAGGATCACCTCTTGATCATTGATAGCTTCACGACCGTTCCTTTGTTTCTCTTCTCGCTCTCATTTGCGTATGTTAGCCACCATATCATGCTTAGTCACTGCTGCAACCTCACCACTTTACCCTTTCCTTTCCCATTAAGCTTTGCTAGTCTTGATACCCATGGTAATGGGATTGCTGAGTCCTCGTGGCTCACAGATTACTACAACAAAAGTTGCAGGTACAGGTTTATGCGATGATCATGACGCGAGAGCGATGTTTGCTTGTTTTGGAGTTCTTCTTCTGCTTCTTCTTCGATCAGGGGATAGGTTCCAGGTCGGCAGCCTGGGCTAGCAGGGTGGATATTGTTTGAGTTTCTGTTTATGTTTCATCCGTAGTCGGATGTTGTTCTTGTATATGGTATTGTTGTATTCGTGTGGCACTGTTTGCCTTATTGTATGTATCCCCATCTATTATGTAATGTTGATGTAATGATATCCACCTTGCAAAAGTGTTTCAATATGCGGGTCTATCCTTGGTGGGACCTTTGAGTTCTTTTTGGATAGGGTCGCATATTGGGCGTGACACCTGGCCGGCCCCTCTCTCTCTCCACTAGGGCCCAACAAGGCCCATTAGTTCCCGGGGGGTCCGATAACCCTCCGGCACTCCAGTTTTCTCCGAAATCACCCCGAACACTTTCGGTGTCCGAATATAGTCGTCCAATATATCAATCTTTATGTCTTGACCATTTCGAGACTCCTCGTCATGTCCGTGATCACATCCGGGACTCCGAACAATATTCGGTACATCAAAACTTATAAACTCATAATAAAACTGTCATCGTAACGTTAAGCGTGCGGACCCTACGGGTTCGAGAACTATGTAGACATGGCCTAGAACTGTTCCCGGTCAATAACCAATAGCGGAACCTGGATGCTCATATTGGCTCCTACATATTCTACGAAGATCTTTATCGGTCAAACCGCATAACAACATACGTTGTTCCCTTTGTCATCGGTATGTTACTTGCCCGAGATTCGATCGTCGGTATCCAATACCTAGTTCAATCTCGTTACCGGCAAGTCTCTTTACTCGTTACGTAATGCATCATTCCGTAACTAACTCATTAGCTACATTGCTTGCAAGGCTTATAGTGATGTGCATTACCGAGAGGGCCCAGAGATACCTCTCCGACAATCGGAGTGACAAATCCTAATCTCGAAATACGCCAACCCAACATGTACCTTCGGAGACACCTGTAGAGCTCCTTTATAATCACCCAGTTACGTTGTGACGTTTGGTAGCACACAAAGTGTTCCTCCGGTAAACGGGAGTTGCATAATCTCATAGTTCTAGGAACTTTGTATAAGTCATGAAGAAAGCAATAGCAACATACTAAACGATCAAGTGCTAGGCTAACAGAATGGGTCAAGTCAATCACATCATTCTCCTAATGATGTGATCCCGTTAATCAAATGACAACACATGTCTATGGCTAGGAAACATAACCATCTTTGATTAATGAGCTAGTCAAGTAGAGGCATACTAGTGACATTATGTTTGTCTATGTATTCACACATGTATCATGTTTCCGGTTAATACAATTCTAGCATGAATAATAAACATTTATCATGATACGAGGAAATAAATAATAACTTTATTATTGCCTCTAGGGCATATTTCCTTCAATAGCCTAGATGTAGCTAAGCAAAACCTGCTCCCAGACGCCGCAGTGTGCAGCTCTGACAGACCATGGTTCCAGCTCTGCTCGTTTTCTTCATCCCAATCTTCAACCTGCTCGCGGCTCCCGCCGCCGCCACTCGCCATCGTTGGTTTGCCGTGCCGCAACAAAAGTCGCCGCTGGTTGTATCTTTTGCGCTCTACGAATGCAACAAAAAAAGTATTCGCCATGCATGTGGTCGCCACTCAGGAATACAGTGGTCCAAACTTTCATTACAGCGGGTTGCATCATTCCCAGCTTTCACGCTTGAGGCGCTGGTTCTAGCAATTCCGGTGGCGGTTCCGGTCAACGAAGTTGCCGGTTCCAGTAAACACAGCCGACGAAAGTCCTCTTTGTTCCAGCTTCCTTCCATGCCGGTTCCAGCACACGACATCCATGGATGCAACATCTTCCGTAGATGTTTCCAGCACATAAAAAGGTAGTCGATGCAGCATTGCTTTCGCAGTCAATTCCGACATCTTGCAGCACCTGCACACGACAACTGCAAGTGTTGTAATCCGACTTCAACTACACAACCCTCAAAGCGATTACTCGTGGCGAGAAAGGGATTGTCAGCCAATCATATGTCCACCACTAGACATACAACTGCAAAGTGTTGAAACCCGTCCGCACCTGCAAGTTTTATTGCGCTGCAATTGGAAGTTTTCGAGGGATAGAGCAACTGCAATTGTTCAAGAGAGGGCACAACTACAGGTTTTTCAAGAAGGGTTGCAACGCAAGTTTTCAAGATGCGCAACACGTGTAAGTTTTCAAGGAGGGTCGCAGTTGCAAGTTTTCAAGGGGCGTCACAAAATGCAAGTTTTCAAGAAGGTGTTGCGACTATAAGGGGGTTTTCAAGAGGCGTCGCAAGTGTAAGGGGGGTGTGCGACGAATAATACACTGGCGTATCATTATAAGTTTTCCAAATATGTTATGACCAGTTTTTAAAATATATGTTTGAACATTTTGTTCGAATACATATTAACCATTTTCAACTACACATTGAACATTTTATGAATGGTACATTTTTTAAAAAAAGCACGCAAAGTTTTTTTTTCATATTTTATAAACATTTTTTAAAAAATATCATGAACATTTATATGAAACAAGTGATTTTTTAAATGAAACAAAACATTTTTTAATTAAGTGGATATCATATTGTTTAATATTTTAGAAAATTGTCACAAACATTTAGAAAAAAAATATAATGACCATATTTTTGAATGGTACGAAACATTTTTAAATTACACAATCACTTTTAAAACTGTGTGAATTTTTTAAAATATTCACAAACACTTTTTTCAAACATGTGAACTTTTTATAAATGTTTTTTTAAATGGTAGAATTATTTTTAAAAATTGCGGCAAATGTTCTTATAAAAAATTACACCACGCTAACATTTTTTAAATTTGTGGTGAATTTTTCTGCAAAATAAAGTTGTAAGTTAATTTTTGAAATATATGCGGTTATAGCATATTTTTAAATATAAAAAAGGTGTAGAAAAAAGAACAAACGAGAAGCAAAGAAGAATTTTTTTAGGGCATAAGCAAAGAAGATAGGACAAACAAACAGGCGATGAAGAAGATACTGGGCCAGCCTAATAGCAGCGACGCAAGGGCCCACCCTAAGGCGAGACCTCCTTCTGTCCCCGAAAAAAAGCATGTTTAAAGCGAGTCCTCCTCGTTGGCGCCTTATGCGCTGCTTTCGGCTGCTGGCGCTCACGTCCCAGCTTACTTGGGCCGGCCCATTTAGCTGGATCGATCATTCCTTCGATCGCTTCCTTCTTCGATCGCTCGACAGACAGGAAACTCGCCGTCTGATTCAATCGACACGTTGATCGTTCAATTCAGTTGGCCATTAAACTTTAGACCGCTTTGAAGTTGACCGTGTTGACTTTTCAAAAAATATCATCAAATTTGAAAAAAAAATCCTCAATTTGAAAAAGTTCATTGATTTAAAGGAAAGTTCATCAAATTTTGGAAAAAACGTTCACGAAATTTGGAAAATGTTCATCGATTTTGAATAAAAAGTTTATCGATTTTAAAAATAGTTCATCAATTTTGGAAAATGTTCATTAGATTTGAAGAAAAGTTCAACGAATTTGGAAAAAAAGTTCATCAAATTTGGAAAAAGTTCATCAAATTTGAAAAAAAGTTCACCGAATTTGGAAATAGTTCATCGATTTGAAAAAAGTTCATCAAATTTGATAAAAGTTCATCGATTTTGAATAAGAATTTCACAAATTTGAAAAAAGTTCACCGAACCTATGAAGGAAAAAAGAAAAATGGAAAATGAAAACAGAAAAACGAACACAGAAGAAAAAAGGAATGAAGAAAAGTAATAAATATGTAAAAGTTAGAATGTCAGTTAGGGATGGCTGGGTGGTTACCGCGGTTTAGTATTAAGCAGGACATCCAAAGTTCGATTCTCAGTACTAGCAGCAATTTTTTTGGGGCCGGCCCAGTGGAGAAGGGGGTATGCGCCCGTTTGCGTATTGCACTGTAGCGGGCGCAGAGGGCGCCGAATAGGATTCAGCGTTTAAAGCGCCACAATGTCAGGTAACTGAGACATGTACCTATAAACATTGTTTCGAATCAATAAAGTGGGGCGAGATTTCTCAAAAAAAAAGAGGTAACTGAGACATGTTTTTGCTCGCCCTTTGTAAATTGCAGCAAAACTCTGCATTGTTTTATAGGTGCGCATTTTACTCTTTTGCTGGTGCACTCACAAGGATGTCTGTGTGGAATGATACTGTTAGTGCGGTTCGGCTCACATGCGGGTTCTGTTAGTGTTCCCAACCCGAAGCGTCTGTTGCGCCGTTTTAGGTTTTCAGGCTTATACTCCATAGCGGCACCCCGAGAAAATGGTTAGGTAGCGGCATCCCCTGAAAAGAAGGCTACGTAGGGCTATTTTCCTTCCCTGTTTTAATTATATTTGCGGGCTTAATAATTATCTAACCCAACCTCTCCCTAAAAGCCCTCCCCTTTATATGATCACAAACACTCTCCATTCCATCTCAGATCAAAATCAACAGAGATTCAACATTTCGCAAGAGGGCACACGCGCAGAAATGGCGTCCTCCTCCCTCTGCGCCCTCCTCCTCGCCGCCTTCGCGTGCCACTGCCATGGTGATCCCTCACGCCCCCCTCTCGGAACACCAATCTAATGTTACATGGTTAATTAGTTCCTGACCACTGACCACCGTGGCTAACTATTCTCTGTTGCATGCATGCAGCGGCGGCGGCGTACAGGCGGCCCCACGCCATCGGCGTCAACTACGGGAACCTGGGCGACGACCTCCCCACGGCGGCGCGTTCCGTCAAGCTCCTCCGCAAGGCGCACGCGGGCGCCGTCAAGCTCTACAACGCCGACCAGCGCATCCTGCACGCCCTGGCCGGGACGGGCATCCCGGTCTCCGTCATGGTGCCGAACGACATCGTCCCCTCTCTGGCCGACTCCCGCGCCGCCGCACGCGAGTGGGTGGACAACAACATCAAGCGGCACCCCGGGTGCGGGTGATGTACCTGCTCGTCGGCAACGAGTTGCTCTCCTACCCCGCCCTCGCGGCGTCCACGTGGGGCAAGATCGTGCCGGCCATGAAGAACCTCCGCCACGCGCTCCACGCGATCGGTCGCGGCCGCGTCAAGCTCGGAACCCCGCTCGCCATGGACGCGCTGGCGGCGTCCTACCCGCCCTCCGCCGGCGCGTTCCGCGAGGACATCGCCGGCCCCGTCATGCGGCCGCTGCTCGACTTCCTCAACCACACCCGTTCCTACTACTTCGTCGACGCGTACCCGTACTTCCCTTGGGCGGCCAACCAGAAGGACATCTCGCTGGACTACGCGCTTTTCGAGGGCAATGCGAGCAGCCACTACGTCGACCCGGCCACGCGGCTCACCTACACCAACCTGCTCGACCAAATGCTCGACGCCTGCATAGCCGCGATGGACAAGCTAGGGTACGGCGGCGTGAAGCTGGCCATCTCGGAGACAGGCTGGCCGAACGCCGGCGACCCAGGCCAGGCCGGCGCCAACGTGCGCAACGCCGCGCTCTACAACCGCCACCTCGCCCGTCGGATGCACAAGAAACTCGGCACGCCAGCGCGACCGAGGTCCAACATGCCGGTGTTCGTCTTCGCGCTGTACAACGAGGACTTGAAGCCGGGGGCGGGCACTGAGCGGCACTGGGGGATGTTCTACCCGAACGGTACCTGGGTGTACCAGGTTGACCTCACCGGCAGGCGGACGGTGCGCTCCTACCCGCCGTTGCCGCCGCCGGATGGCCAGACCGGCAAGCTCGAGTGGTGCGTCCTGGCCGGCGGCGGCAAGCCGTTGAACGAGACGGCGGTGGCCCTCGCCCTGAATTACGCGTGCGGGCAAGGGACGGGGACGTGCGCCGCCATCCAGCCCGGCGGTGCGTGCTACGAGCCCAACACCCTCGACGCGCATGCAAGCTACGCGATCAATGCGTACTGGCAGCAGTTCAAGGCGAAGGGAGGCAGTTGTTACTTCAATGGCCTTGCAGTGAAGACTAACAAAGATCCAAGTAAGTTCGTCTAAGCATTCCTGATTAATGCTCGGAAATCTTTACAAATTTGGTGCTTAGATAAATTTGTTTTCCAGTAATTGTGGTTGTTGTCATTATAATGTGGTGATAATTAGCAGCAGTAGTATTTTTCCAATAATACTTGTTAACAGAAATATGACCATAGATATGGAGAAAATAGATTCTAGCTAGGTGATGAGTTTAATAGTTTTTTTAGAAGGATGAGTTTAATACTAGTTGGGTAAGTTTGTACATTAGGCTCGCCATTGTACATACTAGGCTTGTGAATTATTCGCAAAAAGAAAAACTTATGGATTGTATTTTCATTTCACCTCGAAACATGTGCGGTTTGCTGTTCGCATTTCATGCCTACCATTTTCTATGCCTAATGCCCCAGGTTATGAATCCATTTGGACTTGATGTGCTTTTTTTTTTTTTTGCGGGGGGGCTTGATGTGTGCTTAACAATTCGTCCGTTAGTATTGTAGAGACTAATGATTTGTTGCTCGCACCTCAGCTCAGTGTTGATCTGTCGCTGACTACCGTGTCTTATGCCTGCAGGCTATTTATCATGCAAGTTCCCCAGCTATTAGAACTGGTCGAAGAATGAGATGATTGTCGATCCACGCTTTTCAAGAGTAGGAAAGAAGGCCATTGCCGCAATGCCCTTTTAGTCCGTAGGCAGTCAGCACTTTTCTCCCAGCTTCAGTGATGTCTATTACGTTGTCTTTAGTTCTAAAAAATTTGTCGCATGTGTGACACTTATAATTTTGAAAGAATTTTATAGGAATTTGGAGGATTATGATTCGTAGTATTATCACTTCAAGTTGGTTACTCGATTACTCCCTCTTTAAAGAAATATAAGAGCGTTTAGATCATTAGTGATCTAAATGAATGGTCTAAATGATGTTATGTTTCCTTGCGAAGGGAGTACAAAATTGCATTGAAAGATATTTTTGGATAGCTTTCTGCCTGTGGACATTAAAATTGTTAAGAGTGTGAGACTCTTGAAGTGCACTGTGGGTATGAGAGGGAGACACGAGGACTATGGGTTTTGCTGCGGCTAGGAGAACCGTCCACCAGCGCAGGTGCCCTTGTAGCATTCATACTAAACTTTCACAAAAGTGCACATATATCGCTTTGTGCGACGGGCGGTGCCATACGCCGCTCATTGCGCGCAAATGATCCGTTCACCTGTAGCGAAACCCGACGTCAACGGCCCCTGGGGCGATTTTTTCGCCAAAACCTAGCGAAACCCGACGTCAACGGCCCCTAGGGCGATTTTTTCTTTTGGTTCTTTTGGTGCAGTTTATTAGTTTACTATTTTGGAACCAGGTTTTATTTAGCCTTTTGTGTTTTATTAACCCTTCTCTTTTTTATATTAAATATTTTTAAATTACAATAATAAATTTAAGTACATGAACACTTTTCTAATTGCCCGAGCATTTATAAAACACATGACACTTTTTTAGTTGCATGATCAATTTTTAAAAACATTGGTCTATTTTATTTTATTCCAAGTATAATGTTTAGAACATTTTTATGTATATATAATTGATGGAAAAATAAAAATAAACCTTTATTTCTGTTTTTATTTTCTGGAAACAAAACAATCTAGTTGAATCTGGCCCATGTGGCTAGCTCATGGGAAACGCTTGTTGTGTCCATTGCAATGGGAGACAAATAGCAGCATTCGTTGCTATGAGGGCAGCAATTAATCAAGGGATATCTCTTAGAGGGCTCCCGCAACAGTTACTTTCGGGCATGGGAGCACGTCAAGTAATTCGTCTAGCCGCCGTTACGTGTTGTGCGTTGGACGAACCCTCGGGATTTTTTTTTCCCTGCACATCATTTGTTTGTTTATTTTTTTTGCTTTTCTGCCTTTGCTTGGTTCTTCCTAGGTTTTGGCGGTTTTTTTTTTCAAGTGGCGCTTTTCCGTGTGACTCCGCGTATTAGGTTTGTCAGAAGTCAAACTCTTCAAAGTTTGTTCAAGTTTACATAAAAAATTATTAACATCCATGATACAAAATCAATATAACTAGATCCATCATGAAATATATTTTCAAATTATATGTATTTGGTATTGTAGATGTTGATAATTCATAATATAAGTTTGGTCAAACTTTGCAAAGTTTGACTTAAAAAAATTCTAATATTGCAAAAGTGTGATAGCTCTCAGGAGCCCCTACACCCTTGAGCGGTAAATTCAAAAAAATTATAAAACTTTGGGACATCAAATATGATAAAACATTTGAGGTTCTGTAAAATTTTGAGCCACAAATGACATTCCCTCACAAGAAAAGCATTGTTCAAAGTTTATGTGCACTTTTGAGCATTGGTTTTTTTGTGAGGGCTTCTCGAATTTTATTTGTGGCTCAAACTTTGCAAAAACATCAAATGTTTTGTTCTGTTTAATGTCTCAACATTTCTTTTCATTTTTTTTATTTTTTTGAATTTACTGTTCATGGAGGGTGTAGGGTCACCTTGGTGTTGAAAGGAATGTTTCATCTAATGTATGGAGTAAAAGTAAACGGAGGGGGTACATTCAAATACGAATTCAGCAACATAATTTTTAGTGACATGCATTAACATTTTGCTGGATAAATAGGTGATCAAAATTTGACCCACTATACAATGGTAAACCCGACCAGAGGTAGTTGTAGATATAGAAGGAGAAGGCCTAGGTGTGAGGGAAATAATGACATATAGAGTTCAAAGATAACCTACAAAAGGTTACCTCAACAGAGTTCAAAGATAACTTTTGGAGCATCAAAGTTTCTTTGGAACTTAAAAACTTTCTTCTAAGGCTGGCTCAACATTCTATACACTGCAATATGTCGAGGACGAGTGCCTGCTGCCTTTTTAGGGCGGAGGATGCCGGAAGCACGACTTGCTAAGCTGATCTATGGCAAGAAGTACTTGGGCCCTCTCGTGGAATCAATACTAGAGCAGCTGAGTGTTAACAAGGACGACAATGCAAATAGTGGTTGCTGCCATCCAAGAGAAAGAGATCCATGAGAAAATTTATCAAAGCATGTTTTCTATCCATGGCTTCGTGCAGTCATACCTTTGGCGAGTTAAGGCCATTCACATTCCTAGATGGCATGTGTCCCGTTCATGATCGAACATACCAATAACGTGGATTGCCTCTCCGATGGATCTTATGAAGATTAATGTCGATGTCGCAGTTGGTAGAGGAGACTCACATGGAGTTGTGGGTGTGGTTTGCACGGACCAAACATATATGTTTATGGGTGCATCAACTAATGGTTTCCCAAACATATCCGATCCAGCTACACTCGAATCTCTTGCAATCAGGAAGGCCTTGGCTCTCGTAGATAATCTTTATGTGAGGATGATACACGTGACATCCGACTGCAAGGTGGTCGTGGAAAACATCCAACAAAAAAGTTCAGCTATCTATGAGGCAATCATACATGAAAACACACATTAAAAGTCTACTTTTACTACTTCTAATATTATTCGTGAATTTAAGAGCTAGAATATCAAAGCTCACAGACTCACGAAGCATGCTTTATTCCTAAGAACTTTTTAAAACACATTATCCTTAGAGGCTAGCCGCCATGTCTTGTTAGGTTAGTCCAATGGTATTTTATTCGTTCTTGTAGAGGTAACACTACGCGTTGGCTGGCGGATTTTTTTAAAAGACCCACCGCTTCAACAGTTGTTTGATCCGCGCTATCCAGCGGCACAGATCTTTCCTCACCATTGCAACAAAAACATTGTTGCATAATCCTTCTTTGCAACAAGCCATATGTTACAGAAACATTTGCAACAAAGGTTCTGTTACAAAATTATTACTTTTTTGCAGCATGGGTGTTGTTGCTGAACGACTTCTGCAACACATATGATGTTACAGGTTATTTTTCATCTTAACTTTTTTGCAAGATGGGTATTGTTGTGAAAGGACTTCTGCAACACAGATGCTGGTGCAAAAGAAATTAGGGTGGAGAGGCACACGTCGCGTGTGGATTGGCTCAGGAGAATTGGTGTGGCGGCTCTCCATCCGATCTACATGGAAGACTCGAGGGTCTGGCAACATTTTCCTCGAGATTTTCTCTCGAAAGGTCGATGTTTTCGATGGCGAGCGACGTCCGCTGGCTCGTTTCCTACGCGGCTGACCTCACGTCGGCCCACACGCTCTCCTTCGGCGACGGCGAGATTCGACTCCGACACGACACGCTACAGATCGCCCTGATCGACGAGAGGGGGTGACGGTCGACGCACGCTATCTCCGGGACGGGGAGCGGCTCGACATCGGTCAAGCCATCTCGTTCCCATGCCACATAGCCAGGGTGCGGGACCGGATTCCGGTGGGACACACGGCGGCGCTGAGTCAGATTCGTTCGCGTGATGGTGCGGATGGTGTACCGTGGTACACCGCGGGGGCGTGGCAGCGGGGCTAGGGCATCCTTGGGCCACATCCAGGCACGCTCGAGGCGCCCGCCATGGATGCGCGACATGTGGACGAGGATCCCGGTTGCCATGGCGGGCAGGCAAGCCATGCGGCAGGTATAAGAACCCACCCTGCCTCCACCCGTGACCTAGACGTCGTGTTCTCTCACTTCTGGGAGGCGCCACGAAACCCTAGATCCAAAATTCCTTCCTCTTTTCTGTGGTCGGAGGGGAAAGTCGGAGGGGATTGCAGATCCTTCACGGCGGTGGTGGCTTCCAAGCCGAGTGCTCCAGTGACGATGGAGGAGCGTGGGGGCCGCTTCTTCCACGAAAATCGGCGGGAAGACTTCGGATCTGGGCGATTTGGGCGTGGTGCCGGTCGTTTTGATCGGGGCTGTGGTCGGGGCCGCTTCTCGTGGTCCAGGGAGGCGGACGGCAACGACCTCTCCACGAACAAGCAGGTGGTGTCGGCCTCAGACAACACCACGCGCTGGGACGACGCGGCGGAGCGGGCCAAGCGGGCGAGATCTGGGAGGGGTGGAGAAGCACCCGAACCCTAACCCCCTGGATTCGACATTGACAACGCTTCTAGGAAGAAGCAGATCAGCGACGCCGCTCAGCGGGTTGAATCATCTACTCAGGTGCCCCAACCAAAAACTATGATCCTTGTCTGATCTGCAAAGCTACTAGTCATACTCCTGCTAGTTGCCCGCAAGCTTTTTGTGAGAGATGGAGTAAGATGGGGCATCTGGCTTCGATTTGCACTACGTTTCTGCCCTAGGAATGCGTAGCTCCTATGTGTGCCTTCCAGGGCAAGGGCCATGGTTTCTTTTACATACTAGATTCGTGTACTGCTAAGCAACTGAAGGAGCGAGCCACTAGTGCGGTGATTACTGTGATTGAGGGAGAGGCTAGTGTGAAGGAGCTTGAAGATGCATTCTTTGATTATATTGGGACTAAGCGGCACTGTACTGCCCGCCCTATAGGCCCTAATACTTATGTTATGTGATTTCCTAATCAGAGGGATGTGAAAAAGGCATGTTGCAATGATAGAATGAACCTTAAATCTTGTGTAGTAGTGGTTAAGATTGTCCCCTGGTCTGCCAATGTGGGCGCAAAAGGGGTGATGGAAGTTGCTTGGGTGAGAGTGGCTAATGTTCCTTTGGAACGAAGAAATGAAAGAAATGTGGCTTTTGTCTCATCTTTGGTTGGTGTTCCACTTGAAATTGACATGGCCACCCTGCACAAACTTGAATATTTGTGGGTCCGGCTGGGGTGTCGTAATGTGGATGAGCTGCCTGGTGTGGCCGAAGTTGTCCTGGGAACGCAATTTTTTGATTTTTACTACGATATTGAGAAAGTTTTGGTCAGAGATCCTGAGCGATCGAGCAATGTGACCCAGGTTGAGTCAGCAAAAAGAAACTCATCCCATGGGAAGCAATCTGCTCGAACTACTCCTCATGAGAAAGGAAAAGAAGGAGGGACCTATATGAGCAATACCTGTGGGAAAGATGATCCCAGTGACAATATTGAAGAGGGGCAGGAGGAATCAGATGGAACTGAAGATGATACTCTCTTGATTGACTCCATTGCCAAAGAGGCTTGTGAGAGAGAAAACCTAGGTGGGTCTCAAGCACTGCTTGTTGTTGATAATAACAAGTTGAATGTGGATGAGATTGAGGTAGAACAAATGTGATGTCTACTACACAACCTTCTTCTTGTAGACGTTGTTGGGCCTGCAAGTGCACAGGTTTGTAGGACAGTAGCAAATTTCCCTCAAGTGGATGACCTAAGGTTTATCAATCCATGGGAGGCATAGGAGGAAGATGGTCTCTCTCAAACAACCCTGCAACCAAATAACAAAAAGTCTCTTGTGTCCCCAACACACTGTCCCCAACACACCCAATACAATGGTAAATTGTATAGGTGCACTAGTTCGGCGAAGAGATGGTGATACAAGTGCAAAATAGATAATAGATATAGGTTTTTGTAATCTGAAATAATAAAAACAGCAAGGTAACTAATGATAAAAGTGAGCGTAAACGGTATTGCAATGATAGGAAACAAGGCCTAGGGTTCATACTTTCACTAGTGCAAGTTCTCTCAACAATAATAACATAGATAGATCATATAACAATTCCTCAACATGCAACAAAGAGTCACTCCGAAGCCACTAATAGCGGAGAACAAACGTAGAGATTATGATAGGGTACGAAACCACCTCAAAGTTATTCTTTCGGATCAATCTATAAAAGAGTTCGTACTAGAATAACAACTTAAGACACAAATCAACCAAAACCCTAATGTCACCTAGATACTCCATTGTCACCTCGAGTATCCGTGGGCATGATTATACGATATGCATCACAGAATCTCAGATTCATCCAACCAACATAAAAGTACTTCAAAGAGTGCCCCAAAGTTTCTATCGGAGAGTCAAGAACGTGTGACAACCCCTATGCATAGGTTCCCAATGTCACGAAACCCGCAAGTTGATCACCAAAACATACATCAAGTGGCACATGATATCCCATTGTCACCACAGATAATCACGGCAAGACATACATCAAGTGTTCTCATAAAAGACTCAATCCGATAAGATAACTTCAAAGGGGAAACTCAAATCATCACAAGAGAGTAGAGGGGGAGAAACATCATAAGATCCAACTACAATAGCAAAGCTCGGGATACATCAAGATCGTGCCATAGAGGGAACACGAGAGAGAACACGAGAGAGAGAGAGATCAAACACATAGCTACTGGTACATACCCTCAGCCCCGAGGGTGAACTACTCCCTCCTCATCCTGGATAGCGCCGGGATGATGAAGATGGCTACCGGTGATGGGATCCCCCATCCTGGATAGCATGAGCCATCTATCTACAACAAACATAGACAAGCAAAATACTATCAGGTACTAAGTTCATGATAAATTTAAGTTCAATTAATCATATTACTTAAGAACTCCCACTTAGACATACATCTCTCTAGTCATCTAAGTGATCACGTGATCCAAATCAACTAAACCATGTCCGATCATCATGTGAGATGGAGTAGTTTCAATGGTGAACATCACTATGTTGATCATATCTACTATATGATTCACGTTCGACCTTTCGGTCTCCGTGTTCCGAGGCCATATCTCTATATGCTAGGCTCGTCAAGTTTAACCTGAGTATTCCGCGTGTGCAACTATTTTGCACCCGTTGTATTTGAACATAGAGCCTATCACACCTGATCATCACGTGGTGTCTCAGCACGAAGAACTTTCGCAACGGTGCATACTCAGGGAGAACACTTCTTGATAATTTTAGTGAGAGATCATCTTAAAATGCTACCGTCAATCAAAGCAAGATAAGATGCATAAAGGATAAACATCACATGCAATCAATATAAGTGATATGATATGGCCATCATCATCTTGTGCTTGTGATCTCCGCATCCGAAGCACCGTCGTGATCACCATCGTCACCGGCGCGACACCTTGATCTCCATCGTAGCATCGTTGTTGTTACGCCATCTATTGCTTCTACGACTATCGCTACCGCTTAGTGATAAAGTAAAGCAATTACAGGGCGTTTGCATTTCATACAATAAAGCGACAACCATATGGCTCCTGCCAGTTGCCGATAACTTCGGTTACAAAACATGATCATCTCATACAATAAAATATAGCATCACGTCTTGACCATATCACATCACAACATGCCCTACAAAAACAAGTTAGACATCCTCTACTTTGTTGTTGCAAATTTTACGTGGCTGCTACGGGCTGAGCAAGAACCGTTCTTACCTACGCATCAAAACCACAACGATAGTTCGTCAAGTTAGTGTTGTTTTAACCTTCGCAAGGACCGGGCGTAGCCACACTCGGTTCAACTAAAGTTGGAGAAACAGACACCCGCTAGTCACCTGTGTGCAAAGCACGGCGGTAAAACTAGTCTCGCGTAAGCGTACGCGTAATGTCGGTCCGGGCCGCTTCATCCAACAATACCGCTGAACCAAAGTATGACATGTTGGTAAGCAGTATGACTTGTATCGCCCACAACTCACTTGTGTTCTACTCGTGCATATAACATCAACGCATAAAACCTAGGCTCGGATGCCACTGTTGGGGAACGTAGTAATTTCAAAAAAATTCCTACGCACACGCAAGATCATGGTGATGCATAGCAACGAGAGGGGAGAGTGTTGTCCACGTACCCTCATAGACCATAAGCGGAAGCGTTATGACAACGCGGTTGATGTAGTCGTACTCTTCACGATCTGACCGATCCAAGTACCGAACGTACGGCACCTCCGAGTTCAGCACACGTTCAGCTCGATGACGATCCCCGGACTCCGATCCAGCAGGGTGTCGGGGATGAGTTCCGTCAGCACGACGGCGTGGTGACGATGATGATGTTCTACCAACGTAGGGCTTCGCCTAAGCACCGCTACGATATGACCGAGGTGGAATATGGTGGAGGGGGGCACCGCACACGGCTAAGGAACGATCACGAAGACCAACTTCTGTGTCTAGAGGTGCCCCCTCCTCCGTATATAAAGGGGGAAGGAGGAGGGGGCCGGCCAAGGGGGTGGCGCGCCCTAGGAGGGGGAAACCTACTCCAAGTAGGTTTGCCCCTCCCTTTCCTAGTCCAAGAGGGAGGTGGAAGGAAGGACTGGGAGAGGGGAAAGGCAAGGGGGGCGCCCCCCCCCCTTCCTTGTCCTATTCGGACTCAAGGGGAGGGGGCGCGCCTCTTGCCCTGGTGTAACGCCCCGGATTTGATGCGCCAGGTGTCTGCCAGTTATTCGCCGTCGTTGCCATGTCATCTGCTTGCGTGTTGAACTTTTCCATGTCATCATATGCATTTCATATCATGTCATCATGTGCATTGCATTCGCATACGTGTTCGTCTCATGCATCCGAGCTTTTTCCCCGTTGTCCGTTTTGCAATCCGGCACTCCTATGTCATCCGGCGTCCCCTTGTCGCCTCTCTTTGTGTGCGGGTGTTAAACTTTCTCGGAATGGCCCGAGGTTTGCCAAGCGGCCTTGGTATAGCACCGGTAGACCGCCTGTCAAGTATCGTGCCATTTGGAGGTCGTTTGATACTCCAACGGTTAACCGGGTAACCGCAAAGCCTTCTTTTGTTGCAGCCCAACACCCCTTCCAAAGTGGCCCAAAACCCATTCAACTCCCCTCCATGCTCTCGGTCGTTCGATCACGATCGCGTGGCCGAAAACCGCTCCTTATTTGGACTCTCCTAGCTCCCTCTACCTATAAAAAGGCCCTCCCCTTTCATTTTCGCGGACGAAACCCTAGCAAAATCGCCCTCCGCGCCGCCGGACGCGTCCACCGACGGCCGGACATGTCCAGCCGCCACGTCCCTCCGTCCAATCGGCGCGCGACACGTCACCATCTCCGCCGCCGCAGCCAACCGCACCCGCCACCTCAGCGCCCGCGTCGCCTCACTTCGCCGCCGGCCCGCGGGACCCGGATCGGGCCCGCGCGAGCCCGGTCGCGCCGCCGCCCGGGTCGCTCGCCGCCCGCACCCTCCGCCTCCCGCGCCGCCGCGTCTCGCCGCCGGACCTCGCCGCCTCCGCCCGCCGGTGACGACCCCGCCCCGCCGCCGCCGACCGCCGCCTCCGCCGTCGCCCGCGGCCTCCTCCTCCCTGCGGCCCCCGAGCGCCTTCCCCCGCCGTCGGCCTTCGCGCCCCCGCCGGTCGCGCCCCACCTCCGGAGGCCGACGCCCCGTCGCCCGACCTCCGCCGCCCTCCGGCCACCCGGCGCCGCCCGGCCGCGCCCGTCGCCGGCCACCGGAGCCCGTCGCCGCGCTGCCCGGCCCCGCCTCCGCCCGACGCCGCCGGCGCCGAATCTGGCCAGATCTGGCCGCCCCGGCCCCTCCGTCCTCGACCTCCGGCCGGCTTCTCCTGCCACTCCAGCGCCCTGCCCCGGCGAGATCCCGACCAACCTCGAGCCCCGTGCATGTTGATGTTAATCTGCTGAAACTGTTATAACTTGCTCATTTGTCATTTTTGCCATGATTGATGTGTGCATCCTATGAGGTTGATGTCTTCATGTGTTTTGATCCATGCTATGCCATCTTTCCAGGGGTGTATGCCATGTATTTTTGTGATCAATGTGGTGACTAGCACAAGCATGCAAACTAGGCTTCGTGATATTGCTGATTTTAGTCCCTGTTCTGATGTTATTTTGATGCCATGTAAACTTGATGCTACAGAGAGATCCATGCATATTTAGAGATACTTCAGTAAGGGTGTTTTGAACATATGGTTATTGTCTATCCATTCATGCCCTTGTTTGCAATTATGGAGTAGTCTAGCATGTCATTTTCGTGCTCTACTTTTGCTTCAAAATGTTTCCTGGCAGATTGTTTACTTGTTATTCAATTTAGCCAAGGTTGCTATAGTTGATCCTTACATGCTATGGACTTGTTCTTGACTTGGTTTGTTTCACAAACATGTCTTCTTGATGATGCTATGCTTATCTTGTCATGCAATGACTTGTGGTGAGTGAATCGAGCTTGTTAAGTAGTGTACATGATGTTGCTGGTTTCCTGACAGATTCTGTTATATTTTGTTGCTATGTAACCATGATGCTACTAATCATTCTATGCATAATCTGGAGATGCTCTATAAACATGTTTTGATCTACATGTCATGCTCTATCCATTAATGCCCTTGGTTGCAATTATAGCCTGCTGGAACATGTTGTTATCTTGCTCCAAAGTTGCTTGATGATGTTGCTATCAGCCTGTTAACATTAAGTTCACTAGTTCCCATGTGTTTTGCTAATGGTCCATGCACCCTATGACCTTGCTATTGCCATGCTTAGCTTCATAAACATGTCTTCTTACTGTTGGTTGCCTTGTCATGCCATGTATTGCTCTGTGGTGAGTGGTTCAAGCTCACCAACATGCCTACTTATTGTTGTTCCTGCCATGTATAAATCTGTAATATAACTTGCCATGTTTACATGGGTTCCATCATATTTTCTGATCCTTTTTGGCTCGTGGTCAGTAAGGGACTTTTGATCTATGCTATTAGTAGATTCATGCCATGCCTTTGTTTGCCATGATAAGTTCCTGTAACATGTTGTTTGCTTGCTCTAAACATTGCAACCTGATGTTATTTCCTGATAAGTCTGAAACTGTTATTATTTGCAATCTTACCATGTCATTTTGAGCATGTTCTAGTGATTTCTGGAGATAGCTCAGTGTTCATGTTTTGTTATGCTTTACCTGTACTTCATGCCCATGCCTTTTGTTATTATGTTGGGATGTTGTAGCTTATTGTTTTGATGCTTGCAAGATGCCTAGTTGCTGTTATGGACAGATTGTTATGACTTGTATAGTGTGTGTGTGTTGCACCGTTGCTCCATTTTGAGTGTGCTCTATATGAAACTTGCTTGATTTTGCATGTAGTTTCTTATTATCATGTTGCATCCTTGTTTTGAGGTGTTTGCTTGATGGTTGTATGCATTTTGCATCAATGCCATGTTTAACTTGTTTTGCTCATATTTTCTAGGCCGTAGCTCCGAATCTAATGAACTTTATATGTAACTTGACTAGAATCTCGTGTAGATCATCTTGGTGCACCTTAACTTGCTGTTTAACAACTTGAACATAAGGTTTCTTCAGTTCTGGACCAATTTCGAAATTTGCATATGAGGACTTACCGGAATTGTTATATGTTGTTTCCGGCCTCATTTAAACTTGCCTTGATGTGTTGTTCTTGTTTGCTTCATCTCTTGCCATGAGTAGCTTCATGTAGCTTGGTCATGCATCATGCTTGTTGTGCATCATGCCTTGTTCATGTGTGGTGTGTTTACCATGTTGTGTGCTTCTTCTCGATAGTTCCCGTTTCATTGCGATCGTGAGGATTCGTTCGTCTACGTGTGGTTCGTCTTCCTATCTTTTGCTCCTCAAGCCTCCCAAATTGCCATGAACCTCTAACCTTTGACACCCTTCCTAGAAAACCATTGCTATGCTAGTTGCTTCGTTCTATCGCTTTGCTGCGCTACCTATCTGTTGCTCATCAAGCCTCCCAAATTGCCATGAACCTCTAACCTTTGACACCATTCCTAGCAAACCATTGATTGGCTATGTTACCGCTTTTGCTCAGCCCCTCTTATAGCGTTGCTAGTTGTAGGTGAAGTTGAAGATTTCTCCATGGTGGACAGGGTTATGTTGGGATATCACAATATCTCTTATATTATTAATGCATCTATATATTTGGTAAAGGGTGGAAGGCTCGGCCTTATGCCTGGTGTTTTGTTCCACTCTTGCCGCCCTAGTTTCCGTCATACCGGTGTTATGTTCCCGGATTTTGCGTTCCTAACGCGGTCGGGTGATTTATGGGACCCCCCTGACAGTTCGCTTTGAATAAAACTTGTCCAGCAAGGAACCTTGGTTTTACCATTTGCCTCACCACCACCTGTACCCTTCCCTTGGGTCGGCCAACCCAAGGGTCATCTTTATTTTAGCCCCCCTGGGCCAGTGCTTGTCTAAGTGTTGGTTCGAAACGAGCAACCTGCGGGGCCACCTCGGGGAAACTCGAAGTCTGGTTTTACTCGTAGCTTGACTTATCCGGTGTTGCCCTGGGAACGAGATATGTGCAGCTCCTATCGGGATTGTCGGCGCATCGGGCGGCTTTGCTGGTCTTGTTTTACCATTGTCGAAATGTCTTGTAAACCGGGATTCCGAGACTGATCAGGTCTTCCTGGGAGAAGGTCTATTCCTTCGTTGATCGCGAGAGCTTGTCATGGGCTAAGTTGGGACACCCCTGCAGGGTATAAACTTTCGAGAGCCGTGCCCGCGGTTATGTGGTAGATGGAAATTTGTTAATGTCCGGTTGTAGATAACTTGACACCAGATCCGAATTAAAACGCATCAACCGTGTGTGTAGCCGTGATGGTCTCTTTTCGGCGGAGTCCGGGAAGTGAACACGATTTCTGTGTTATGTTTGACGTAAGTAGGAGTTCAGGATCACCTCTTGATCATTGATAGCTTCACGACCGTTCCTTTGTTTCTCTTCTCGCTCTCATTTGCGTATGTTAGCCACCATATCATGCTTAGTCACTGCTGCAACCTCACCACTTTACCCTTTCCTTTCCCATTAAGCTTTGCTAGTCTTGATACCCATGGTAATGGGATTGCTGAGTCCTCGTGGCTCACAGATTACTACAACAAAAGTTGCAGGTACAGGTTTATGCGATGATCATGACGCGAGAGCGATGTTTGCTTGTTTTGGAGTTCTTCTTCTGCTTCTTCTTCGATCAGGGGATAGGTTCCAGGTCGGCAGCCTGGGCTAGCAGGGTGGATATTGTTTGAGTTTCTGTTTATGTTTCATCCGTAGTCGGATGTTGTTCTTGTATATGGTATTGTTGTATTCGTGTGGCACTGTTTGCCTTATTGTATGTATCCCCATCTATTATGTAATGTTGATGTAATGATATCCACCTTGCAAAAGTGTTTCAATATGCGGGTCTATCCTTGGTGGGACCTTTGAGTTCTTTTTGGATAGGGTCGCATATTGGGCGTGACACCTGGCCGGCCCCTCTCTCTCTCCACTAGGGCCCAACAAGGCCCATTAGTTCCCGGGGGGTCCGATAACCCTCCGGCACTCCAGTTTTCTCCGAAATCACCCCGAACACTTTCGGTGTCCGAATATAGTCGTCCAATATATCAATCTTTATGTCTTGACCATTTCGAGACTCCTCGTCATGTCCGTGATCACATCCGGGACTCCGAACAATATTCGGTACATCAAAACTTATAAACTCATAATAAAACTGTCATCGTAACGTTAAGCGTGCGGACCCTACGGGTTCGAGAACTATGTAGACATGGCCTAGAACTGTTCCCGGTCAATAACCAATAGCGGAACCTGGATGCTCATATTGGCTCCTACATATTCTACGAAGATCTTTATCGGTCAAACCGCATAACAACATACGTTGTTCCCTTTGTCATCGGTATGTTACTTGCCCGAGATTCGATCGTCGGTATCCAATACCTAGTTCAATCTCGTTACCGGCAAGTCTCTTTACTCGTTACGTAATGCATCATTCCGTAACTAACTCATTAGCTACATTGCTTGCAAGGCTTATAGTGATGTGCATTACCGAGAGGGCCCAGAGATACCTCTCCGACAATCGGAGTGACAAATCCTAATCTCGAAATACGCCAACCCAACATGTACCTTCGGAGACACCTGTAGAGCTCCTTTATAATCACCCAGTTACGTTGTGACGTTTGGTAGCACACAAAGTGTTCCTCCGGTAAACGGGAGTTGCATAATCTCATAGTTCTAGGAACTTTGTATAAGTCATGAAGAAAGCAATAGCAACATACTAAACGATCAAGTGCTAGGCTAACAGAATGGGTCAAGTCAATCACATCATTCTCCTAATGATGTGATCCCGTTAATCAAATGACAACACATGTCTATGGCTAGGAAACATAACCATCTTTGATTAATGAGCTAGTCAAGTAGAGGCATACTAGTGACATTATGTTTGTCTATGTATTCACACATGTATCATGTTTCCGGTTAATACAATTCTAGCATGAATAATAAACATTTATCATGATACGAGGAAATAAATAATAACTTTATTATTGCCTCTAGGGCATATTTCCTTCAATAGCCTAGATGTAGCTAAGCAAAACCTGCTCCCAGACGCCGCAGTGTGCAGCTCTGACAGACCATGGTTCCAGCTCTGCTCGTTTTCTTCATCCCAATCTTCAACCTGCTCGCGGCTCCCGCCGCCGCCACTCGCCATCGTTGGTTTGCCGTGCCGCAACAAAAGTCGCCGCTGGTTGTATCTTTTGCGCTCTACGAATGCAACAAAAAAAGTATTCGTCATGCATGTGGTCGCCACTCAGGAATACAGTGGTCCAAACTTTCATTACAGCGGGTTGCATCATTCCCAGCTTTCACGCTTGAGGCGCTGGTTCTAGCAATTCCGGTGGCGGTTCCGGTCAACGAAGTTGCCGGTTCCAGTAAACACAGCCGACGAAAGTCCTCTTTGTTCCAGCTTCCTTCCATGCCGGTTCCAGCACACGACATCCATGGATGCAACATCTTCCGTAGATGTTTCCAGCACATAAAAAGGTAGTCGATGCAGCATTGCTTTCGCAGTCAATTCCGACATCTTGCAGCACCTGCACACGACAACTGCAAGTGTTGTAATCCGACTTCAACTACACAACCCTCAAAGCGATTACTCGTGGCGAGAAAGGGATTGTCAGCCAATCATATGTCCACCACTAGACATACAACTGCAAAGTGTTGAAACCCGTCCGCACATGCAAGTTTTATTGCGCTGCAATTGGAAGTTTTCGAGGGATAGAGCAACTGCAATTGTTCAAGAGAGGGCACAACTACAGGTTTTTCAAGAAGGGTTGCAACGCAAGTTTTCAAGATGCGCAACACGTGTAAGTTTTCAAGGAGGGTCGCAGTTGCAAGTTTTCAAGGGGCGTCACAAAATGCAAGTTTTCAAGAAGGTGTTGCGACTATAAGGGGGTTTTCAAGAGGCGTCGCAAGTGTAAGGGGGGTGTGCGACGAATAATACACTGGCGTATCATTATAAGTTTTCCAAATATGTTATGACCAGTTTTTAAAATATATGTTTGAACATTTTGTTCGAATACATATTAACCATTTTCAACTACACATTGAACATTTTATGAATGGTACATTTTTTAAAAAAAGCACGCAAAGTTTTTTTTTCATATTTTATAAACATTTTTTAAAAAATATCATGAACATTTATATGAAACAAGTGATTTTTTAAATGAAACAAAACATTTTTTAATTAAGTGGATATCATATTGTTTAATATTTTAGAAAATTGTCACAAACATTTAGAAAAAAAATATAATGACCATATTTTTGAATGGTACGAAACATTTTTAAATTACACAATCACTTTTAAAACTGTGTGAATTTTTTAAAATATTCACAAACACTTTTTTCAAACATGTGAACTTTTTATAAATGTTTTTTTAAATGGTAGAATTATTTTTAAAAATTGCGGCAAATGTTCTTATAAAAAATTACACCACGCTAACATTTTTTAAATTTGTGGTGAATTTTTCTGCAAAATAAAGTTGTAAGTTAATTTTTGAAATATATGCGGTTATAGCATATTTTTAAATATAAAAAAGGTGTAGAAAAAAGAACAAACGAGAAGCAAAGAAGAATTTTTTTAGGGCATAAGCAAAGAAGATAGGACAAACAAACAGGCGATGAAGAAGATACTGGGCCAGCCTAATAGCAGCGACGCAAGGGCCCACCCTAAGGCGAGACCTCCTTCTGTCCCCCAAAAAAAGCATGTTTAAAGCGAGTCCTCCTCGTTGGCGCCTTATGCGCTGCTTTCGGCTGCTGGCGCTCACGTCCCAGCTTACTTGGGCCGGCCCATTTAGCTGGATCGATCATTCCTTCGATCGCTTCCTTCTTCGATCGCTCGACAGACAGGAAACTCGCCGTCTGATTCAATCGACACGTTGATCGTTCAATTCAGTTGGCCATTAAACTTTAGACCGCTTTGAAGTTGACCGTGTTGACTTTTCAAAAAATATCATCAAATTTGAAAAAAAAATCCTCAATTTGAAAAAGTTCATTGATTTAAAGGAAAGTTCATCAAATTTTGGAAAAACGTTCACGAAATTTGGAAAATGTTCATCGATTTTGAATAAAAAGTTTATCGATTTTAAAAATAGTTCATCAATTTTGGAAAATGTTCATTGGATTTGAAGAAAAGTTCAACGAATTTGGAAAAAAAGTTCATCAAATTTGGAAAAAGTTCATCAAATTTGAAAAAAAGTTCACCGAATTTGGAAATAGTTCATCGATTTGAAAAAAGTTCATCAAATTTGATAAAAGTTCATCGATTTTGAATAAGAATTTCACAAATTTGAAAAAAGTTCACCGAACCTATGAAGGAAAAAAGAAAAATGGAAAATGAAAACAGAAAAACGAACACAGAAGAAAAAAAGGAATGAAGAAAAGTAATAAATATGTAAAAGTTAGAATGTCAGTTAGGGATGGCTGGGTGGTTACCGCGGTTTAGTATTAAGCAGGACATCCAAAGTTCGATTCTCAGTACTAGCAGCAATTTTTTTGGGGCCGGCCCAGTGGAGAAGGGGGTATGCGCCCGTTTGCGTATTGCACTGTAGCGGGCGCAGAGGGCGCCGAATAGGATTCAGCGTTTAAAGCGCCACAATGTCAGGTAACTGAGACATGTACCTATAAACATTGTTTCGAATCAATAAAGTGGGCGAGATTTCTCAAAAAAAAAAGGTAACTGAGACATGTTTTTGCTCGCCCTTTGTAAATTGCAGCAAAACTCTGCATTGTTTTATAGGTGCGCATTTTACTCTTTTGCTGGTGCACTCACAAGGATGTCTGTGTGGAATGATACTGTTAGTGCGGTTCGGCTCACATGCGGGTTCTGTTAGTGTTCCCAACCCGAAGCGTCTGTTGCGCCGTTTTAGGTTTTCAGGCTTATACTCCATAGCGGCACCCCCGAGAAAAATGGTTAGGTAGCGGCATCCCCTGAAAAGAAGGCTACGTAGGGCTATTTTCCTTCCCTGTTTTAATTATATTTGCGGGCTTAATAATTATCTAACCCAACCTCTCCCTAAAAGCCCTCCCCTTTATATGATCACAAACACTCTCCATTCCATCTCAGATCAAAATCAACAGAGATTCAACATTTCGCAAGAGGGCACACGCGCAGAAATGGCGTCCTCCTCCCTCTGCGCCCTCCTCCTCGCCGCCTTCGCGTGCCACTGCCATGGTGATCCCTCACGCCCCCCTCTCGGAACACCAATCTAATGTTACATGGTTAATTAGTTCCTGACCACTGACCACCGTGGCTAACTATTCTCTGTTGCATGCATGCAGCGGCGGCGGCGTACAGGCGGCCCCACGCCATCGGCGTCAACTACGGGAACCTGGGCGACGACCTCCCCACGGCGGCGCGTTCCGTCAAGCTCCTCCGCAAGGCGCACGCGGGCGCCGTCAAGCTCTACAACGCCGACCAGCGCATCCTGCACGCCCTGGCCGGGACGGGCATCCCGGTCTCCGTCATGGTGCCGAACGACATCGTCCCCTCTCTGGCCGACTCCCGCGCCGCCGCACGCGAGTGGGTGGACAACAACATCAAGCGGCACCCCCGGGTGCGGGTGATGTACCTGCTCGTCGGCAACGAGTTGCTCTCCTACCCCGCCCTCGCGGCGTCCACGTGGGGCAAGATCGTGCCGGCCATGAAGAACCTCCGCCACGCGCTCCACGCGATCGGTCGCGGCCGCGTCAAGCTCGGAACCCCGCTCGCCATGGACGCGCTGGCGGCGTCCTACCCGCCCTCCGCCGGCGCGTTCCGCGAGGACATCGCCGGCCCCGTCATGCGGCCGCTGCTCGACTTCCTCAACAACATCATGCGGCCGCTGCTCGACTCCCGCGCCGCCGCACGCGAGTGGGTGGACAACAACATCAAGCGGCACCCCCGGGTGCGGGTGATGTACCTGCTCGTCGGCAACGAGTTGCTCTCCTACCCCGCCCTCGCGGCGTCCACGTGGGGCAAGATCGTGCCGGCCATGAAGAACCTCCGCCACGCGCTCCACGCGATCGGTCGCGGCCGCGTCAAGCTCGGAACCCCGCTCGCCATGGACGCGCTGGCGGCGTCCTACCCGCCCTCCGCCGGCGCGTTCCGCGAGGACATCGCCGGCCCCGTCATGCGGCCGCTGCTCGACTTCCTCAACCACACCCGTTCCTACTACTTCGTCGACGCGTACCCGTACTTCCCTTGGGCGGCCAACCAGAAGGACATCTCGCTGGACTACGCGCTTTTCGAGGGCAATGCGAGCAGCCACTACGTCGACCCGGCCACGCGGCTCACCTACACCAACCTGCTCGACCAAATGCTCGACGCCTGCATAGCCGCGATGGACAAGCTAGGGTACGGCGGCGTGAAGCTGGCCATCTCGGAGACAGGCTGGCCGAACGCCGGCGACCCAGGCCAGGCCGGCGCCAACGTGCGCAACGCCGCGCTCTACAACCGCCACCTCGCCCGTCGGATGCACAAGAAACTCGGCACGCCAGCGCGACCGAGGTCCAACATGCCGGTGTTCGTCTTCGCGCTGTACAACGAGGACTTGAAGCCGGGGGCGGGCACTGAGCGGCACTGGGGGATGTTCTACCCGAACGGTACCTGGGTGTACCAGGTTGACCTCACCGGCAGGCGGACGGTGCGCTCCTACCCGCCGTTGCCGCCGCCGGATGGCCAGACCGGCAAGCTCGAGTGGTGCGTCCTGGCCGGCGGCGGCAAGCCGTTGAACGAGACGGCGGTGGCCCTCGCCCTGAATTACGCGTGCGGGCAAGGGACGGGGACGTGCGCCGCCATCCAGCCCGGCGGTGCGTGCTACGAGCCCAACACCCTCGACGCGCATGCAAGCTACGCGATCAATGCGTACTGGCAGCAGTTCAAGGCGAAGGGAGGCAGTTGTTACTTCAATGGCCTTGCAGTGAAGACTAACAAAGATCCAAGTAAGTTCGTCTAAGCATTCCTGATTAATGCTCGGAAATCTTTACAAATTTGGTGCTTAGATAAATTTGTTTTCCAGTAATTGTGGTTGTTGTCATTATAATGTGGTGATAATTAGCAGCAGTAGTATTTTTCCAATAATACTTGTTAACAGAAATATGACCATAGATATGGAGAAAATAGATTCTAGCTAGGTGATGAGTTTAATAGTTTTTTTAGAAGGATGAGTTTAATACTAGTTGGGTAAGTTTGTACATTAGGCTCGCCATTGTACATACTAGGCTTGTGAATTATTCGCAAAAAGAAAAACTTATGGATTGTATTTTCATTTCACCTCGAAACATGTGCGGTTTGCTGTTCGCATTTCATGCCTACCATTTTCTATGCCTAATGCCCCAGGTTATGAATCCATTTGGACTTGATGTGCTTTTTTTTTTTTTGCGGGGGGGCTTGATGTGTGCTTAACAATTCGTCCGTTAGTATTGTAGAGACTAATGATTTGTTGCTCGCACCTCAGCTCAGTGTTGATCTGTCGCTGACTACCGTGTCTTATGCCTGCAGGCTATTTATCATGCAAGTTCCCCAGCTATTAGAACTGGTCGAAGAATGAGATGATTGTCGATCCACGCTTTTCAAGAGTAGGAAAGAAGGCCATTGCCGCAATGCCCTTTTAGTCCGTAGGCAGTCAGCACTTTTCTCCCAGCTTCAGTGATGTCTATTACGTTGTCTTTAGTTCTAAAAAATTTGTCGCATGTGTGACACTTATAATTTTGAAAGAATTTTATAGGAAATTTGGAGGATTATGATTCGTAGTATTATCACTTCAAGTTGGTTACTCGATTACTCCCTCTTTAAAGAAATATAAGAGCGTTTAGATCATTAGTGATCTAAATGAATGGTCTAAATGATGTTATGTTTCCTTGCGAAGGGAGTACAAAATTGCATTGAAAGATATTTTTGGATAGCTTTCTGCCTGTGGACATTAAAATTGTTAAGAGTGTGAGACTCTTGAAGTGCACTGTGGGTATGAGAGGGAGACACGAGGACTATGGGTTTTGCTGCGGCTAGGAGAACCGTCCACCAGCGCAGGTGCCCTTGTAGCATTCATACTAAACTTTCACAAAAGTGCACATATATCGCTTTGTGCGACGGGCGGTGCCATACGCCGCTCATTGCGCGCAAATGATCCGTTCACCTGTAGCGAAACCCGACGTCAACGGCCCCTGGGGCGATTTTTTCGCCAAAACCTAGCGAAACCCGACGTCAACGGCCCCTAGGGCGATTTTTTCTTTTGGTTCTTTTGGTGCAGTTTATTAGTTTACTATTTTGGAACCAGGTTTTATTTAGCCTTTTGTGTTTTATTAACCCTTCTCTTTTTTATATTAAATATTTTTTAAATTACAATAATAAATTTAAGTACATGAACACTTTTCTAATTGCCCGAGCATTTATAAAACACATGACACTTTTTTAGTTGCATGATCAATTTTTAAAAACATTGGTCTATTTTATTTTATTCCAAGTATAATGTTTAGAACATTTTTATGTATATATAATTGATGGAAAAATAAAAATAAACCTTTATTTCTGTTTTTATTTTCTGGAAACAAAACAATCTAGTTGAATCTGGCCCATGTGGCTAGCTCATGGGAAACGCTTGTTGTGTCCATTGCAATGGGAGACAAATAGCAGCATTCGTTGCTATGAGGGCAGCAATTAATCAAGGGATATCTCTTAGAGGGCTCCCGCAACAGTTACTTTCGGGCATGGGAGCACGTCAAGTAATTCGTCTAGCCGCCGTTACGTGTTGTGCGTTGGACGAACCCTCGGGATTTTTTTTTCCCTGCACATCATTTGTTTGTTTATTTTTTTTGCTTTTCTGCCTTTGCTTGGTTCTTCCTAGGTTTTGGCGGTTTTTTTTTTCAAGTGGCGCTTTTCCGTGTGACTCCGCGTATTAGGTTTGTCAGAAGTCAAACTCTTCAAAGTTTGTTCAAGTTTACATAAAAAATTATTAACATCCATGATACAAAATCAATATAACTAGATCCATCATGAAATATATTTTCAAATTATATGTATTTGGTATTGTAGATGTTGATAATTCATAATATAAGTTTGGTCAAACTTTGCAAAGTTTGACTTAAAAAAATTCTAATATTGCAAAAGTGTGATAGCTCTCAGGAGCCCCTACACCCTTGAGCGGTAAATTCAAAAAAATTATAAAACTTTGGGACATCAAATATGATAAAACATTTGAGGTTCTGTAAAATTTTGAGCCACAAATGACATTCCCTCACAAGAAAAGCATTGTTCAAAGTTTATGTGCACTTTTGAGCATTGGTTTTTTTGTGAGGGCTTCTCGAATTTTATTTGTGGCTCAAACTTTGCAAAAACATCAAATGTTTTGTTCTGTTTAATGTCTCAACATTTCTTTTCATTTTTTTTATTTTTTTGAATTTACTGTTCATGGAGGGTGTAGGGTCACCTTGGTGTTGAAAGGAATGTTTCATCTAATGTATGGAGTAAAAGTAAACGGAGGGGGTACATTCAAATACGAATTCAGCAACATAATTTTTAGTGACATGCATTAACATTTTGCTGGATAAATAGGTGATCAAAATTTGACCCACTATACAATGGTAAACCCGACCAGAGGTAGTTGTAGATATAGAAGGAGAAGGCCTAGGTGTGAGGGAAATAATGACATATAGAGTTCAAAGATAACCTACAAAAGGTTACCTCAACAGAGTTCAAAGATAACTTTTGGAGCATCAAAGTTTCTTTGGAACTTAAAAACTTTCTTCTAAGGCTGGCTCAACATTCTATACACTGCAATATGTCGAGGACGAGTGCCTGCTGCCTTTTTAGGGCGGAGGATGCCGGAAGCACGACTTGCTAAGCTGATCTATGGCAAGAAGTACTTGGGCCCTCTCGTGGAATCAATACTAGAGCAGCTGAGTGTTAACAAGGACGACAATGCAAATAGTGGTTGCTGCCATCCAAGAGAAAGAGATCCATGAGAAAATTTATCAAAGCATGTTTTCTATCCATGGCTTCGTGCAGTCATACCTTTGGCGAGTTAAGGCCATTCACATTCCTAGATGGCATGTGTCCCGTTCATGATCGAACATACCAATAACGTGGATTGCCTCTCCGATGGATCTTATGAAGATTAATGTCGATGTCGCAGTTGGTAGAGGAGACTCACATGGAGTTGTGGGTGTGGTTTGCACGGACCAAACATATATGTTTATGGGTGCATCAACTAATGGTTTCCCAAACATATCCGATCCAGCTACACTCGAATCTCTTGCAATCAGGAAGGCCTTGGCTCTCGTAGATAATCTTTATGTGAGGATGATACACGTGACATCCGACTGCAAGGTGGTCGTGGAAAACATCCAACAAAAAAGTTCAGCTATCTATGAGGCAATCATACATGAAAACACACATTAAAAGTCTACTTTTACTACTTCTAATATTATTCGTGAATTTAAGAGCTAGAATATCAAAGCTCACAGACTCACGAAGCATGCTTTATTCCTAAGAACTTTTTAAAACACATTATCCTTAGAGGCTAGCCGCCATGTCTTGTTAGGTTAGTCCAATGGTATTTTATTCGTTCTTGTAGAGGTAACACTACGCGTTGGCTGGCGGATTTTTTTAAAAGACCCACCGCTTCAACAGTTGTTTGATCCGCGCTATCCAGCGGCACAGATCTTTCCTCACCATTGCAACAAAAACATTGTTGCATAATCCTTCTTTGCAACAAGCCATATGTTACAGAAACATTTGCAACAAAGGTTCTGTTACAAAATTATTACTTTTTTGCAGCATGGGTGTTGTTGCTGAACGACTTCTGCAACACATATGATGTTACAGGTTATTTTTCATCTTAACTTTTTTGCAAGATGGGTATTGTTGTGAAAGGACTTCTGCAACACAGATGCTGGTGCAAAAGAAATTAGGGTGGAGAGGCACACGTCGCGTGTGGATTGGCTCAGGAGAATTGGTGTGGCGGCTCTCCATCCGATCTACATGGAAGACTCGAGGGTCTGGCAACATTTTCCTCGAGATTTTCTCTCGAAAGGTCGATGTTTTCGATGGCGAGCGACGTCCGCTGGCTCGTTTCCTACGCGGCTGACCTCACGTCGGCCCACACGCTCTCCTTCGGCGACGGCGAGATTCGACTCCGACACGACACGCTACAGATCGCCCTGATCGACGAGAGGGGGTGACGGTCGACGCACGCTATCTCCGGGACGGGGAGCGGCTCGACATCGGTCAAGCCATCTCGTTCCCATGCCACATAGCCAGGGTGCGGGACCGGATTCCGGTGGGACACACGGCGGCGCTGAGTCAGATTCGTTCGCGTGATGGTGCGGATGGTGTACCGTGGTACACCGCGGGGGCGTGGCAGCGGGGCTAGGGCATCCTTGGGCCACATCCAGGCACGCTCGAGGCGCCCGCCATGGATGCGCGACATGTGGACGAGGATCCCGGTTGCCATGGCGGGCAGGCAAGCCATGCGGCAGGTATAAGAACCCACCCTGCCTCCACCCGTGACCTAGACGTCGTGTTCTCTCACTTCTGGGAGGCGCCACGAAACCCTAGATCCAAAATTCCTTCCTCTTTTCTGTGGTCGGAGGGGAAAGTCGGAGGGGATTGCAGATCCTTCACGGCGGTGGTGGCTTCCAAGCCGAGTGCTCCAGTGACGATGGAGGAGCGTGGGGGCCGCTTCTTCCACGAAAATCGGCGGGAAGACTTCGGATCTGGGCGATTTGGGCGTGGTGCCGGTCGTTTTGATCGGGGCTGTGGTCGGGGCCGCTTCTCGTGGTCCAGGGAGGCGGACGGCAACGACCTCTCCACGAACAAGCAGGTGGTGTCGGCCTCAGACAACACCACGCGCTGGGATGACGCGGCGGAGCGGGCCAAGCGGGCGAGATCTGGGAGGGGTGGAGAAGCACCCGAACCCTAACCCCCTGGATTCGACATCGACAACGCTTCTAGGAAGAAGCAGATCAGCGACGCCGCTCAGCGGGTTGAATCATCTACTCAGGTGCCCCCAACCAAAAACTATGATCCTTGTCTGATCTGCAAAGCTACTAGTCATACTCCTGCTAGTTGCCCGCAAGCTTTTTGTGAGAGATGCAGTAAGATGGGGCATCTGGCTTCGATTTGCACTACGTTTCTGCCCTAGGAATGCGTAGCTCCTATGTGTGCCTTCCAGGGCAAGGGCCATGGTTTCTTTTACATACTAGATTCGTGTACTGCTAAGCAACTGAAGGAGCGAGACACTAGTGCGGTGATTACTGTGATTGAGGGAGAGGCTAGTGTGAAGGAGCTTGAAGATGCATTCTCTGATTATATTGGGACTAAGCGGCACTGTACTGCCCGCCCTATAGGCCCTAATACTTATGTTATGTGATTTCCTAGTCAGAGGGATGTGAAAAAGGCATGTTGCAATGATAGAATGAACCTTAAATCTTGTGTAGCAGTGGTTAAGATTGTCCCCTGGTCTGCCAATGTGGGCGCAAAAGGGGTGATGGAAGTTGCTTGGGTGAGAGTGGCTAATGTTCCTTTGGAACGAAGAAATGAAAGAAATGTGGCTTTTGTCTCATCTTTGGTTGGTGTTCCACTTGAAATTGACATGGCCACCCTGCACAAACTTGAATATTTGTGGGTCCGGCTGGGGTGTCGTAATGTGGATGAGCTGCCTGGTGTGGCCGAAGTTGTCCTGGGAACGCATTTTTTTGATTTTTACTATGATATTGAGAAAGTTTTGGTCAGAGATCCTGAGCGATCGAGTAATGTGACCCAGGTTGAGTCAGCAAAAAGAAACTCATCCCATGGGAAGCAATCTGCTCGAACTACTCCTCATGAGAAAGGAAAAGAAGGAGGGACCTATATGAGCAATACCTGTGGGAAAGATGATCCCAGTGACAATATTGAAGAGGGGCAGGAGGAATCAGATGGAACTGAAGATGATACTCTCTTGATTGACTCCATTGCCAAAGAGGCTTGTGAGAGAGAAAACCTAGGTGGGTCTCAAGCACTGCTTGTTGTTGATAATAACAAGTTGAATGTGGATGAGATTCAGGTAGAACAAATGTGATGTCTACTACACAACCTTCTTCTTGTAGACGTTGTTGGGCCTGCAAGTGCACAGGTTTGTAGGACAGTAGCAAATTTCCCTCAAGTGGATGACCTAAGGTTTATCAATCCGTGGGAGGCATAGGAGGAAGATGGTCTCTCTCAAACAACCCTGCAACCAAATAACAAAAAGTCTCTTGTGTCCCCAACACACCCAATACAATGGTAAATTGTATAGGTGCACTAGTTCGGCGAAGAGATGGTGATACAAGTGCAAAATAGATAATAGATATAGGTTTTTGTAATCTGAAATAATAAAAACAGCAAGGTAACTAATGATAAAAGTGAGCGTAAACGGTATTGCAATGATAGGAAACAAGGCCTAGGGTTCATACTTTCACTAGTGCAAGTTCTCTCAACAATAATAACATAGATAGATCATATAACAATCCCTCAACATGCAACAAAGAGTCACTCCGAAGCCACTAATAGCGGAGAACAAACGTAGAGATTATGATAGGGTACGAAACCACCTCAAAGTTATTCTTTCGGATCAATCTATAAAAGAGTTCGTACTAGAATAACACCTTAAGACACAAATCAACCAAAACCCTAATGTCACCTAGATACTCCATTGTCACCTCGAGTATCCGTGGGCATGATTATACGATATGCATCACAGAATCTCAGATTCATCCAACCAACATAAAAGTACTTCAAAGAGTGCCCCAAAGTTTCTATCGGAGAGTCAAGAACGTGTGCCAACCCCTATGCATAGGTTCCCAATGTCACGAAACCCGCAAGTTGATCACCAAAACATACATCAAGTGGCACATGATATCCCATTGTCACCACAGATAATCACGGCAAGACATACATCAAGTGTTCTCATAAAAGACTCAATCCGATAAGATAACTTCAAAGGGGAAACTCAAATCATCACAAGAGAGTAGAGGGGGAGAAACATCATAAGATCCAACTACAATAGCAAAGCTCGGGATACATAAAGATCGTGCCATAGAGGGAACACGAGAGAGAACACGAGAGAGAGAGATCAAACACATAGCTACTGGTACATACCCTCAGCCCCGAGGGTGAACTACTCCCTCCTCATCCTGGATAGCGCCGGGATGATGAAGATGGCTACCGGTGATGGGATCCCCCTCCTGCAGGGTGCCGGAACGGGCTCCCAAGAGGTTTTTGGTGGCTACAGAGGCTTGCGGCGGCGGACTCCCGATCTATCTTCTGTTCTGGAAGTTTTTGTTGAGGAACGTAGTAATTTCAAAAAAAAAAATCCTATGCACATGCAAGATCATGGTGATGCATAGCAACGAGAGGGGAGAGTATTGTCCACGTACCCTCGTAGACCGTAAGCGGAAGCGTTATGACAGCACGGTTGATGTAGTCGTACGTCTTCACGATCTGACCGATCCAAGCACCGAACGTACAGCACCTCCGAGTTCAGCACACGTTCAGCTCGATGACGATCCCCGGACTCCGATCCAGCAAAGTGTCGGGGATCAGTTCCGTCAGCATGACGGCGTGATGACGATGATGATGTTCTACCGACGCAGGGCTTCGCCTAAGCACCGCAATGATATGACCGAGGTGGAATATGGTGGAGGGGGGCACCGCACACGGCTAAGGAACGATCACGAAGATCAGCTTGTGTGTTCTAGGGTGCCCCCTTGCCCCCGTATATAAAGGAGGGAGGGGGGAGGTGCGGCCGGCCCCCTAGGGGTGCGCCTGGAGGAGTCCTACTCCCACCGGGAGTAGGACTCCCCCTCTTGCCTTGGTGGAGAAGGAAAGGGGGGAGGGGAAAGAGGAAAGGGCGACGCCCCCCCCCTTCCTTGTCCTATTCGGACTAGGGGGGAGGGGGCGCGCGGCCTGCCCTGGCCGGCCCTCCTCTTCTCCCTAATGGCCCACTAAGGCCCATTAACCCCCGGGAGGGTTCCGGTAACCCCCCGGTGTTCCGGTAAAATCCCGATTTCACCCGGAACCATTTCGATATCCAAATATAGGCTTCCAATATATCAATCTTTATGTCTCGACCATTTCGAGACTCCTCGTCATGTCCGTGATCACATCCGGGACTCCGAACAATCTTCGGTACATCAAAACTTATAAACTCATAATAAAACTGTCATCGTAACGTTAAGCGTGCGGACCCTACGGGTTCGAGAACTATGTAGACATGACCTAGAACTATTCTCGGTCAATAACCAATAGCGGAACTTGGATGCTCATATTGGCTCCTACAAATTCTACGAAGATCTTTATCGGTCAAACCGCATAACAACATACGTTGTTCCCTTTGTCATCGATATGTTACTTGCCCGAGATTCGATCGTCAGTATCCAATACCTAGTTCAATCTCGTTACCGGCAAGTCTATTTACTCATTACGCAATGCATCATTACATAACTAACTCATTAGCTACATTGCTTGCAAGGCTTATAGTGATGTGCATTACCGAGAGGGCCCAGAGATACCTCTCCGACAATCGGAGTGACAAATCCTAATCTCGAAATACGCCAACCCAACATGTACCTTCGGAGACACCTGTAGAGCTCCTTTATAATCACCCAGTTACGTTGTGATGTTTGGTAGCACACAAAGTGTTCCTCCGGTAAACGGGAGTTGCATAATCTCATAGTCATAGGAACATGTATAAGTCATGAAGAAAGCAATAGCAACATACTAAACGATCAAGTGCTAGGCTAACGGAATGGGTCATGTCAATCACATCATTCTCCTAATGATGTGATCCCGTTAATCAAATGACAACTCTTTTGTCCATGGCTAGGAAACATAACCATCTTTGATTAATGAGCTAGTCAAGTAGAGGCATACTAGTGACGTTATGTTTGTCTATGTATTCACACATGTATCATGTTTCCGGTTAATACAATTCTAGCATGAATAATAAACATTTATCATGATATGAGGAAATAAATAATAACTTTATTATTGCCTCTAGGGCATATTTCCTTCAGTCTCCCACTTGCACTAGAGTCAATAATCTAGATTACACAGTAATGATTCTAACACCCATGGAGTCTTGGTGCTGATCATGTTTTGCTCGTGGAAGAGGCTTAGTCAACAGGTCTGCATGTTGGAGAACGTTGCAGAAAACAAAAAATTTCCTACTCGTTTCACCAAGATCATCTAGGAGTTCATCTAGCAACGAGTCATTGGATGCATCTACATACCTTTGTAGATCGCGAGCGGAAGCGTTCAAAAGAACGGTGATGATGTAGTCGTACTCGACGTGATCCAAATCACCGATGACCAGCGCCGAACGGACGGCACCTCCGCGTTCAACACACGTACGGGACGGGAGACGTCTCCTCCTTCTTGATCCAGCAAGGGGGAAGGAGAGGTTGATGAAGATCCAGCAGCACGACGGCGTGGTGGTGGATGCAGGGCGCCACAGCAGCAGGGCTTCGCCGAGACTACGAGGGAGAGACGTAACGGGGGGGGGGGGTGGAGGCGCCAGGGGCTGGTGTGAAATCCCTCCTCTCCCCCCACTATATATAGGGGTGCCAAGGGGGGGGCGCCGGCCCTAGTAGATGGCATCTACTAGGGGGGGCGGCGGCCAAGGGGAGGTTTCCCTCCCCCCCCAAGGCACCTAGGGGTGCCTTCCACCACATGGACTCTTCCATGGTGGAAACCCTAGGCGCATGGGCCTATAGGGGCTGGTGCCCTTGGCCCATCTAGGCCAAGGCGCACCCCCTACAGCCCATGTGCCCCCCCCCGGGACAGGTGGCCCCACCCGGTGGACCCCCGGGACCCTTCCGGTGGTCCCGGTACAATACCGATAACCCCGAAACTTGTCCCGATGCCCGAAATAGCACTTCCTATATATAATTCTTTACCTCCGGACCTTTCCGGAACTCCTCGTGACGTCCCGGATCTCATCCGGGACTCCGAACAACATTCGGGTTTCTGCATATACATATCTTCATAACCCTAGCGTCACCGAACCTTAAGTGTGTAGACCCTACGGGTTCGGGAGACAAGCAGACATGACCGAGACGACTCTCCGGTCAATAACCAACAGCGGGATCTGGATACCCATGTTGGCTCCCACATGCTCCACGATGATCTCATCGGATGAACCACGATGTCGAGGATTTAATCAATCCCGTACGCTATTCCCTTTGTCTATCGATATGTTACTTGCCCGAGATTCGATCGTTGGTATCCCAATACCTCGTTCAATCTCGTTACCAGCAAGTCACTTTACTCGTACCGTAATGCATGATCCCATGACCAGACACTTGGTCACTCTGAGCTCATTATGATGATGCATTACCGAGTGGGCCCAGTGATACCTCTCCGTCATACGGAGTGACAAATCCCAGTCTTGATCCATGTCACCCAACAGACACTTTCGGAGATACCCGTAGTCTACCTTTATAGTCACCCAGTTACGTTGTGACATTTGGCATACCCAAAGCACTCCTACGGTATCCGGGAGTTACATGATCTCATGGTCTAAGGAAAAGATACTTTGACATTGGAAAACTCTAGCAAACGAACTATACGATCTTGTGCTATGTTTAGGATTGGGTCTTGTCCATCACATCATTCTCCCAATGATGTGATCTCGTTATCAATGACATCCAGTGTCCATAGTCAGGAAACCATGACTATCTGTTGATCAACGAGCTAGTCAACTAGAGGCTCACTAGGGACATGTTGGTGTCTATTATTCACACATGTATTACGATTTCCGGATAACACAATTATAGCATGAATAAAGACAATTATCATGAACAAGGAAATATAATAATAATGCTTTTATTATTGCCTCTAGGGCATATTTCCAACAGTCTCCCACTTGCACTAGAGTCAATAATCTAGTTACATTGTGATGAATCGAACACCCATAGAATTCTGGTGTTGATCATGTTTTGCTCTAGGGAGAGGTTTAGTCAACGGATCTGCTATATTCAGGTCCGTGTGTACTTTACAAATCTCTATGTCTCCATCTTGAACATTTTCATGAATGGAGTTGAAGCGACGCTTGATGTGCCTTGTCTTCTTGTGAAACCTGGGCTCCTTGGCAAGTGCAATAGCTCCAGTGTTGTCACAGAAGAGCTTGATCGGCCCCGACGCATTGGGTATGACTCCTAGGTCGGTGATGAACTCCTTCACCCATATTGCTTCATGTGCTGCCTCCGAGGCTGCCATGTACTCCGCTTCACATGTAGATCCCGCCACGACGCTTTGCTTGCAACTGCACCAGCTTACTGCCCCACCATTCAAAATATACACGTATCCGGTTTGTGACTTAGAGTCATCCAGATCTGTGTCGAAGCTAGCGTCGACGTAACCCTTTACGACGAGCTCTTCGTCACCTCCATAAACGAGAAACATTTCCTTAGTCCTTTTCAGGTACTTCAGGATATTCTTGACCGCTGTCCAGTGTTCCTTGCCGGGATTACTTTGGTACCTTCCTACCAAACTGACGGCAAGGTTAACATCAGGTCTGGCACACAGCATGGCATACATGATAGAACCTATGGCTGAGGCATAGGGGATGACGCTCATCTCTTCTATATCTTCTGCCATGGTCGGACATTGAGCTGAGCTCAATTTCACACCTTGTAACACAGGCAAGAACCCCTTCTTGGATTGATCCATATTGAACTTCTTCAATATCTTATCAAGGTATGTGCTTTGTGAAAGACCTATGAGGCGTCTTGATCTATCTCTATAGATTTTGATGCCTAATATTTAAGCAGCTTCTCCAAGGTCCTTCATTGAAAAACTTTTATTCAAGTAGGCCTTGATGCTGTCCAAGAGTTCTATATCATTTCCCATCAAAAGTATGTCATCTACATATAATATGAGAAATGCTACAGAGCTCCCACTCACTTTCTTGTAAACGCAGGCTTCTCCATAAGTCTGTGTAAACCCAAACGCTTTGATCATCTCATCAAAGCGAATATTCCAACTCCGAGATGCTTGCACCAGCCCATAAATCGAGCGTTGGAGCTTGCACACTTTGTCAGCATTCTTAGGATCGACAAAACCTTCCGGCTGCATCATATACAATTCTTCCTTAAGGAAACCATTAAGGAATGCCGTTTTGACGTCCATTTGCCATATTTCGTAATCATAGAATGCGGCAATTGCTAACATGATTCGGACGGATTTCAGCTTCGCTACCGGCGAGAAAGTCTCATCGTAGTCAACCCCTTGAACTTGTCGATAACCCTTAGCGACAAGCCGAGCTTTATAGATGGTCACATTACCATCCGCGTCTGTCTTCTTCTTAAAGATCCATTTATTTTCTATGGCTCGCCGCTCAACGGGCAAGTCAGTCAAAGTCCATACTTTGTTTTCATACATGGATCCTATCTCGGATTTCATGGCTTCCAGCCATTTGTCGGAATCCGGGCCCGCCATCGCTTCTTCATAGTTCGAAGGTTCACCGTTGTCTAATAGCATGATTTCCAAGACAGGGTTGCCGTACCACTCTGGTGCGGAACGTGTCCTTGTGGACCTTCGAATTTCAGTAGGGGCTTGATCAGAAGTATCTTGATCATTGTCATTAACTTCCTCTCTAGTCGGTGCAGGCACCTCAGGAACATTTTCTTGAGTTACGCCTTTTTCCGGTTCAAGAGGTAATACCTCATCAAGCTCTACTTTCCTCCCACTTACTTCTTTCGAGAGAAACTCTTTCTCCAGAAAGGACCCATTCTTGGCAACAAAGATCTTGCCTTCGGATCTGAGGTAGAAGGTGTACCCAATAGTTTCTTTTGGGTATACTATGAAGACGCATTTTTCCGATTTGGGTTCGAGCTTTTCAGGTTGAAGTTTCTTGACATAAGCATCGCATCCCCAAACTTTTAGAAACGACAGCTTAGGTTTCTTCCCAAACCACAATTCATACGGTGTCGTCTCAACGGATTTCGACGGAGCCCTATTTAAAGTGAATGCGGCAGTCTCTAAAGCATAGCCCCAAAAAGAAAGCGGTAAATCGGTAAGAGACATCATAGATCGCACCATATCTAACAGAGTGCGATTACGACGTTCGGACACACCATTACGCTGAGGTGTTCCAGGCGGCGTGAGTTGTGAAACTATTCCACATTTTCTTAAGTGTGCCCCAAACTCGTGACTCAAGTATTCTCCTCCACGATCTGATCGTAGAAACTTGATTTTCCTGTCACGTTGATTTTCAACCTCACTCTGAAATTCCTTGAACTTTTCAAAGGTTTCAGACTTGTGTTTCATTAAGTAGATATACCCATACCTACTTAAATCATCAGTGAGGGTGAGAACATAACGATAGCCACCGCGAGCCTCAACACTCATTGGACCGCACACATCAGTATGTATGATTTCCAATAAGTCGGTTGCTCGCTCCATTGTTCCTGAGAACGGAGTCTTGGTCATTTTACCCATAAGGCATGGTTCGCATGTGTCAAATGATTCATAATCAAGAGACTCTAAAAGTCCATCAGCATGGAGCTTCTTCATGCGTTTGACACCTATGTGACCAAGGCGGCAGTGCCACAGGTATGTGGGACTATCATTATCAACCTTACTTCTTTTGGTACTCACATTATGAACATGTGTAGCATCACGTTCGAGATTCATAAAGAACAAACCATTCACCATAGGAGCATGACCATAAAACATATCTCTCATAAAAATGGAACAACCATTATTCTCAGATTTAAAAGAGTAGCCATCTCGAATTAAACGAGATCCTGATACAATGTTCATGCTCAAAGCTGGCACTAAATAACAATTATTAAGGTTTAAAACTAATCCCGAAGGGAGATGCAGAGGTAGCGTGCCGACGGTGATCACATTGACCTTGGAACCATTCCCGACGCGCATCGTCACCTCGTCCTTTGCCAGTTTCCGCTTATTCCGCAGCCCCTGCTTTGAGTTACAAATGTGAGCAACTGCACCGGTATCAAATACCCAGGAGCTACTACGGGCACTAGTAAGGTACACATCAATTACATGTATATCACATATACCTTTTGTTTTGCCGGCCTTCTTATCCGCTAAGTACTTAGGGCAGTTCCGCTTCCAGTGACCGCTTCCCTTGCAATAAAAACACTCAGTCTCGGGCTTGGGTCCATTCTTTGGCTTCTTCCCGGCAGCTTGCTTGCCGGGCGCGGCAACCTCCTTGCCGTCCTTCTTGAAGTTCCTTTTACCCTTGCCTTTCTTGAACTTAGTGGTTTTATTGACCATCAACACTTGATGTTCCTTCCTGACTTCTACCTCTGCTGATTTCAGCATAGCAAATACTTCAGGAATGGTATTTTCCATCCCCTGCATATTGAAGTTCATCACAAAGCTCTTGTAGCTTGGTGGAAGCGACTGGAGGATTCTGTCAATGACCGCATCATCCGGGAGATTAACTCCCAGCTGAGTCAAGCGGTTATGCAACCCAGACATAGTGAGTATGTGCTCACTGACAGAACTGTTTTCCTCCATCTTACAGCTGAAGAATTTGTCGGAGACTTCATATCTCTCGACCCGGGCATGAGCTTGGAAAACCATTTTCAGCTCTTCGAACATCTCATATGCTCCATGTCTCTCAAAACACTTTTGGAGCCCCGGCTCTAGGCTGTAAAGCATGCCGCACTGAACGAGGGAGTAGTCATCGAAACGTGCCTGCCAAGCGTTCATAACATCTTGTTCTGCAGGGAGAACGGGTGCGTCACCAAGCGGGTGCTTGTAGGACATAATCTTTCTTGGCAGCTATGAGGATGATCCTCAGGTTCCGGACCCAGTCCATATAGTTGCTGCCATCGTCTTTCAGCTTGGTTTTCTCTAGGAACGCGTTGAAGTTGAGGACTACGTTGGCCATTTAATCTACAAGACATATTGTAAAATATTTAGACTAAGTTCATGATAATTAAGTTCAACTAATCAAATTATTAATGAACTCCCACTTAGATTAGACATCCCTCTAGTCATCTAAGTATTACATGATCCGAGTTAAACTAGACCGTGTCCGATCATCACGTGAGACGGACTAGTCAACATCGGTGAACATCTTCATGTTGATCGTATCTTCTATACGACTCATGCTCGACCTTTCGGTCTTCCGTGTTCCGAGGCCATGTCTGTACATGCTAGGCTCGTCAAGTCAACCTAAGTGTTTGCATGTGTAAATCTGTCTTACACCCGTTGTATGTGAACGTCTGAATAAAACACCCGATCATCACGTGGTGTTTTGAAACAGCGAACTGTCGCAACGGTGCACAGTTAGGGGGAACACTTCTTGAAATTAGTATGAGGGATCACCTTATTTACTACCGTCGTTCTAAGTAAACAAGATGCAAAACATGATAAACATCACATGCAATCAAATAATAAACGTGACATGATATGGCCAATATCACATAGCTCCTTTGATCTCCATCTTGGGGCTCCATGATCATCTTGTCACCGGCTTGACACCATGATCTCCATCATCATGATCTCCATCATCGTGTCTCCATGAAGTTGCTCGCCAACTATTACTTCTACTACTATGGCTAACGCGTTTAGCAATAAAGTAAAGTAATTTACATGGTGTTTCTTGATGACACGCAGGTCATATAAAAGAATAAAGACAACTCCTATGGCTCCTGCCGGTTGTCATACTCATCGACATGCAAGTCGTGATTCCTATTACAATAGCATGAACATCTCATACATCACATATAGATCATTCATCACTCATCACAACTTTGGCCATATCATATCACAAACCACTTGCTGCAAAAACAAGTTAGACGTCCTCTAATTGTTGTTGCAAGTTTTACGTGGCTGAATTAGGGTTCTAGCAAGAACGTTTTCTTACCTACGTTAAAGCCACAACGTGATTTGTCAACTTCTATTTACCCTTCATAAGGACCCTGTTCATCGATTCCGCTCCAACTAAAGTAGGAGAGACAGACACCCGCCAGCCACCTTATGCAACTAGTGCATGTTAGTCGGTGGAACCGGTCTCACGTAAGCGTACGTGTAAGGTTGGTCTGGGCCGCTTCATCCCACAATACCGCTGAAGCAAGAAAGGACTAGTAACGGCAAGAAAGTTGACAAATCTACGCCCACAACAAATTGTGTTCTACTCGCGCAAGAAGAACTACGCATAGACCTAGCTCATGATGCCACTGTTGGGGAACGTTGCAGAAAACAAAAATTTTCCTACTCGTTTCACCAAGATCATCTAGGAGTTCATCTAGCAACGAGTCATTGGATGCATCTACATACCTTTGTAGATCGCGAGCGGAAGCGTTCAAAAGAACGGTGATGATGTAGTCATACTCGACGTGATCCAAATCACCGATGACCAGCGCCGGACGGACGGCACCTCCGCGTTCAACACACGTACGGGACGGGAGACGTCTCCTCCTTCTTGATCCAGCAAGGGGGAAGGAGAGGTTGATGAAGATCCAGCAGCACGACGGCGTGGTGGTGGATGCAGGGCGTCACAGCAGCAGGGCTTCGCCGAGACTATGAGGGAGAGACGTAACGGGGGGAGGTGGAGGCGCTAGGGGCTGGTGTGAAATCCCTCCTCTCTCCCCACTATATATAGGGGTGCTGCCGGCCCTAGTAGATGGCATCTACTAGGGGGGGCGGCGGCCAAGGGGAGGTTTCCCTCCCCCCCAAGGCACCTAGGGGTGCCTTCCACCACATGGACTCTTCCATGGTGGAAACCCTAGGCGCATGGGCCTATAGGGGCTGGTGCCCTTGGCCCATCTAGGCCAAGGCGCACCCCCTACAGCCCATGTGGCCCCCCCGGGATAGGTGGCCCCACCCGGTGGACCCCCGGGACCCTTCCGGTGGTCCCGGTACAATACCGATAACCCCGAAACTTGTCCCGATGCCCGAAATAGCACTTCCTATATATAATTCTTTACCTCCAGACCTTTCCGGAACTCCTCGTGACGTCCGGGATCTCATCCGGGACTCCGAACAACATTCGGGTTTCTGCATATACATATCTTCATAACCCTAGTGTCACCGAACCTTAAGTGTGTAGACCCTACGGGTTCGGGAGACAAGCAGACATGACCGAGACGACTCTCCGGTCAATAACCAACAGCAGGATCTGGATACCCATGTTGGCTCCCACATGCTCCACGATGATCTCATCGGATGAACCACGATGTCGAGGATTTAATCAATCACGTACGCCATTCCCTTTGTCTATCGATATGTTACTTGCCCGAGATTCGATCGTTGGTATCCCAATACCTCGTTCAATCTCGTTACCGGCAAGTCACTTTACTCGTACCGTAATGCATGATCCCGTGACCAGACACTTGGTCACTCTGAGCTCATTATGATGATGCATTACCGAGTGGGCCCAGTGATACCTCTCCGTCATACGGAGTGACAAATCCCAGTCTTGATCCATGTCACCCAACAGACACTTTCGGAGATACCCGTAGTCTACCTTTATAGTCACCCAGTTACGTTGTGACGTTTGGCATACCCAAAGCACTCCTACGGTATCCGGGAGTTACATGATCTCATGGTCTAAGGAAAAGATACTTTGACATTTGAAAACTCTGGCAAACGAACTATACGATCTTGTGCTATGTTTAGGATTGGGTCTTGTCCATCACATCATTCTCCCAATGATGTGATCTCGTTATCAATGACATCCAGTGTCCATAGTCAGGAAACCATGACTATCTGTTGATCAACGAGCTAGTCAACTAGAGGCTCACTAGGGACATGTTGGTGTCTGTTATTCACACATGTATTACGATTTCCGGATAACACAATTATAGCATGAATAAAGACAATTATCATGAACAAGGAAATATAATAATAATGCTTTTATTATTGCCTCTAGGGCATATTTCCAACACTGCAACATTCAGATCCGTATGTATCTTGCAAATCTCTATGTCTCCCACCTGGACTTGGTCCCGGATGGAATTGAAGCGTCTCTTGATGTGCTTGGTCCTCTTGTGAAATCTGGATTCCTTTGCCAAGGCAATTGCACCAATATTGTCACAGAAGATCTTCATTGGTCCCGATGCACTAGGTATGACACCTAGATCGGAAATGAACTCCTTCATCTAGACTCCTTCATTTGCTGCTTCCGAAGCAGCTATGTACTCCGCTTCACATGTAGATCCCGCCACGACGCTTTGTTTAGAACTGCACCAACTTACAGCTCCACCGTTTAAGAAAAATACGTATCCGGTTTGCGATTTAGAATCGTCCGGATCAGTGTCAAAGCTTGCATCGACGTAACCATTTACGACTAGCTCTTTGTCACCTTCATATACGAGAAACATATCCTTAGTCCTTTTCAGGTATTTCAGGATGTTCTTGACCGCTGTCCAGTGATCCACTCCTGGATTACTTTGGTACCTTCCTGCCAAGCTTATTGCTAAGCATATGTCAGGTCTGGTACACAGCATTGCATACATGATAGAGCCTATGGCTGAAGCATAGGGAACATCTTTCATTTTCTCTCTATCTTCTGCTGTGGTCGGGCATTGAGTCTGACTCAATTTCACACCTTGTAATACAGGTAAGAACCCTTTCTTTGCCTCATCCATTTTGAACTTTTTCAAAACTTTATCAAGGTATATGCTTTGTGAAAGTCCAATCAAGCGTCTTGATCTATCTCTATAGATCTTGATGCCCAATATGTAAGCAGCTTCACCGAGGTCTTTCATTGAAAAACTTTTATTCAAGTATCCCTTTATGCTATCCAGAAATTTTATATCATTTCCAATTAATAATATGTCATCTACATATAATATCAGAAAGGCTATAGAGCTCCCACTCACTTTCTTGTAAATACAGGCTTCTCCAAAAGTCTGTATAAAACCATATGCTTTGATCACACTATCAAAGCGTTTATTCCAACTCCGAGATGCTTGCACCAGTCCATAAATGGATCGCTGGAGCTTGCACACTTTGTTAGCACCTTTTGGATCGACAAAACCTTCTGGTTGCATCATATACAACTCTTCTTCCAGAAATCCATTCAAGAATGCAGTTTTGACATCCATTTGCCAAATTTCATAATCATAAAATGAAGCAATTGCTAACATGATTCGGACAGACTTAAGCATCGCTACGGGTGAGAAAGTCTCATCGTAGTCAACCCCTTGAACTTGTTGAAAACCTTTTGCAACAAGTCGAGCTTTATAGACAGTTACATTACCATCAGCGTCAGTCTTCTTCTTAAAGATCCATTTATTCTCAATGGCTTGCCGATCATCGGGCAAGTCAACCAAAGTCCATACTTTGTTCTCATGCATGGATCCCATCTTAGATTTCATGGCTTCCAGCCATTTTGCAGAATCTGGGCTCATAATCGCTTCCTCATAGTTCGTAGGTTCGCCATGGTCAAGTAACATGACTTCCAGAATAGGATTACCGTACCACTTTGGTGCGGATCTTACTCTGGTAGACCTATGAGGTTCAGTAGAAACTTGATCTGAAGTTTCATGATCAATATCATTAGCTTCCTCACTAATTGGTGTAGTTGTCACAGGAACCGGTTCTTGTGATGGACTACTTTCCAATAAGGGAGCAGGTACATTTACCTCATCAAGTTCTACTTTCCTCCCACTCACTTCTTTTGAGAGAAACTCCTTCTCTAGAAAGGATCCGAATTTAGCAACGAAAATCTTGCCCTCAGATCTATGATACAAGGTGTACCCAACAGTCTCTTTTGGGTATCCTATGAAGACACATTTCTCGAATTTGGGTTCGAGCTTATCTGGTTGAAGTTTCTTCACATAAGCATCGCAACCCCAAACTTTAAGAAACGACAACTTTGGTTTCTTGCCAAACCACAGTTCATGAGGCGTCGTCTCAACGGATTTTGATGGTGCCCTATTTAACGTGAATGCGGCCGTCTCTAAAGCATAACCCCAAAACGATAGCGGTAAATCAGTATGAGACATCATAGATCACACCATATCTAGTAAAGTACGATTACGACGTTCGGACACACCATTTTGTTGTGGTGTTCCGGGTGGCGTGAGTTGCGAAACTATTCCGCATTGTTTCAAATGTAAGCCAAACTCGTAACTCAAATATTCTCCTCCACGATCAGATCGTAGAAATTTAATTTTCTTGTTACGATGATTTTCCACTTCACTCTGAAATTCTTTGAACTTTTCAAATGTTTCAGACTTGTGTTTCATTAAGTAGATATACCCATATCTGCTCAAATCATCTGTGAAGGTGAGAAAATAACGATACCCGCTGTGAGCCTCAATATTCATTGGACCACAAACATCAGTATGTATGATTTCCAACAAATCAGTTGCTCGCTCCATAGTTCCGGAGAACGGCGTTTTAGTCATCTTGCCCATGAGGCACGGTTCGCAAGTACCAAGTGATTCATAATCAAGTGATTCCAAAAGTCCATCAGTATGGAGTTTCTTCATGCGCTTTATACCGATATGACCTAAACGGCAGTGCCACAAATAAGTTGCACTATCATTATCAACTCTGCATCTTTTGGTTTCAACACTATGAATATGTGTATTACTACTATCGAGATTCAAATAAAAATAGACCACTCTTCAAGGGTGCATGACCATAAAAGATATTACTCATATAAATAGAACAACCATTATTCTCTGATTTAAATGAATAACCGTCTCGCATCGAACAAGATCCAGATATAATGTTCATGCTCAACGCTGGCACCAAATAACAATTATTCAGATCTAAAACTAATCCCGATGGTAGATGTAGAGGTAGTGTGCCGACCGCGATCACATCGACTTTGGGACCATTTCCCACGCGCATCGTCACCTCGTCCTTAGCCAATCTTCGCTTAATCCGTAGTCCCTGTTTCGAGTTGCAAATATTAGCAAGAGAACCAGTATCAAATACCCAGGTACTACTGCGAGCATTAGTAAGGTACACATCAATAACATGTATATCACATATACCTTTGTTCACTTTGCCATCCTTCTTATCCGCCAAATACTTGGGGCAGTTCCGCTTCTAGTGTCCAGTCTGCTTGCAGTAGAAGCACTCAGTCTCGGGCTTAGGTCCAGACTTGGGTTTTTCTCTTGAGCAGCAACTTGTTTGCTGTTCTTCTTGAAGTTCCCCTTCTTCTTCCCTTTGCCCTTTTTCTTGAAACTGGTGGTCTTGTTGACCATCAACACTTGATGCTCCTTCTTGATTTCTACCTCCGCGGCTTTTAGCATTGCGAAGAGCTCGGGAATAGTCTTGTCCATCCCTTGCATATTATAGTTCATCACGAAGCTCTTGTAGCTTGGTGGCAGTGATTGAAGAATTCTGTTAATGACACTATCATCAGGAAGATTAACTCCCAGTTGAATCAAGTGATTATTATACCCAGACATTTTGAGTATGTGTTCACTAACAGAACTATTCTCCTCCATCTTGCAGCTATAGAACGTATTGGAGACTTCATATCTCTCAATCTGGGCATTTGCTTGAAATATTAACTTCAACTCCTGGAACATCTCATATGCTCCATGACGTTCAAAACATCGTTGAAGACCCGGTTCTAAGCCGTAAAGCATGGCACACTGAACTATCGAGTAGTCATCAGCTTTGCTCTGCCAGACGTTCTTAACGTCGTCAGTTGCATTAGCAGCAGGCCTGGCACCCAGCGGTGCTTTCAGGACGTAATTCTTCTGTGCAGCAATGAGGATAATCCTCAGGTTACGGACCCAGTCCGTGTAATTGCTACCATCATCTTTCAACTTTGCTTTCTCAAGGAACGCATTACCGAAATAGGCTTGCACCCTGCTATATTAATATAGCAACCACCCGATACAACCAAAAGTTCGACGCTGGGGCAAACAGCACAACCATGCCCAAAAGAAAAACAAGGGAAAAGCAAAAGAAAGAAATGCTGGCAGCACCGGATGAACGAAAGCTGAAGCATCCCTCAACCGTTGTGCCCACCGGAGACATCCACCACGCTCCAATGCCATCGAGTCGCCGCGAACCAAGCAACACCTTCAAGAAGGACTGCGACGACAACGACGCTGCTGCCCGGACGAATCCTAGGATTTCTCCCGGTACACGGAGGGAAGTGGGGGAGAGGTACTCCCGACGCCCTTCAAGAAGGTTGATGGCGCCCACAGGCGTCACCGCGTCGGTGTCGGGCGGACCCGAGAGGGATTTCACCCTACCCCTCAAACCCACAACCCAGGACCAACCGGCGGCTCCACCACGCCAACCGCCCACCACCCTGCGCCAGCACAATCACGAGGACACCACCGTCGTCTCTCCATCGAAGACACTGGCGAGGCCGACCGAACCAAACGAGACCACCGCCGATAGGGACCGGGAGCACCACAGCCACGTGGGAGGGGACAACCTCCACTGGCACAAGCAGTAGCAGACTGGACACAGGCGCGGGAGCACGCCGGACCCCCTGCCCAGCCGGGCCCAAAACGGGCCCGTTAATCTCCTGCAGCCGCGATGCAGCCGACGCAGTGCGGTGCCGCCGATCCCAACGACCGCATCCTGATAGCCCAGCCGGAGGAGACCCGCCGGAGGCCATACCAACCCGCCCTGACCCAGATCGGACCCAAAAGGGCCCAGATCTGGGCCTGCAGGGCTTCACCGGCCGGCCCATGCCGACAGCCGCCACTGCCGCCAAAGGGCCGCGCCGCCGCCGCATCTGCGCCCGATCTACACCGTAGCACCGCCCGCCGAGGTGCACCATCGGCGGAAACCGCCGCCCGAGTCGGGAAACCGCGAGGAGAAGAGGAAGAGGGCCGCCACCGCTGGCCTCGCCCCGGCGCTGCGCAGGCAATGCCCAGCCACGCCAGCCGGCGGCAGCGGCGAGAGGAGGGGTAGGAGGAGGGGGCTGGGCGGCGAGGGGAGGGAGGGCCGCCCCGGTCGCCCCGCTCGGGGGGGCAGCGCGGGGGGTACGGGGAATTCAACGGAACAACAGCACGAGCCATCTATCTACAACAAACATAGACAAGAAAAATACTATCAGGTACTAAGTTCATGATAAATTTAAGTTCAATTAATCATATTACTTGAGAACTCCCACTTAGACAGACATCTCTCTAGTCATCTAAGTGATCATGTGATCCAAATCAACTAAACCATGTCCGATCATCACGTGAGATGGAGTAGTTTCAATGGTGAACATCACTATGTTGATCATATCTACTATATGATTCACGTTCGACCTTTCGGTCTCCGTGTTCCGAGGCCATATCTGTTATATGCTAGGCTCATCAAGTTTAACCTGAGTATTCCGCGTGTGCAACTGTTTTGCACCCGTTGTATTTGAACGTAGAGCCTATCACACCCGATCATCACGTGGTGTCTCAGCAGGAAGAACTTTCGCAACGGTGCATACTCAGGGAGAACACTTCTTGATAATTTTTAGTGAGAGATCATCTTAAAATGCTACCATCAATCAAAGCAAGATAAGATGCATAAAGGATAAACATCACATGCAATCAATATAAGTGATATGATATGGCCATCATCATCTTGTACTTGTGATCTCCATCTCCGAAGCACCATTGTGATCACCATCGTCACCGGCACGACACCTTGATCTCCATCGTAGCATCGTTGTCGTTACGCCATCTATTGCTTATACGACTATCGCTACCGCTTAGTGATAAAGTAGAGCAATTACAGGGCGTTTGCATTTCATACAATAAAGCGACAACCATATGGCTCCTGCCAGTTGCTGATAACTTCGGTTACAAAACATGATCATCTCATACAATAAAATATAGCATCACGTCTTGACCATATCACATCACAACATGCCCTGCAAAAACAAGTTAGACGTCCTCTACTTTGTTGTTGCAAATTTTACGTGGCTGCTACGGGCTGAGCAAGAACCGTTCTTACCTACGCATCAAAACCACAACGATAGTTCGTCAAGTTAGTGCTGTTTTAACCTTCGCAAGGACCGGGCGTAGCCACACTCGATTCAACTAAAGTTGGAGAAACAGACACCCGCTAGTCACCAGTGTGCAAAGCACGGCGGTAAAACTAGTCTCACGTAAGCGTACGCATAATGCCGGTCCGGACCGCTTCATCCAACAATACCGCTGAACCAAAGTATGACATGCTGGTAAGCAGTATGACTTGTATCGCCCACAACTCACTTGTGTTCTACTCGTGCATATAACATCAACACATAAAACCTGGCTCTGATGCCACTGTTGGGGAACGTAGTAATTTCAAAAAAATTCCTACGCACATGCAAGATCATGGTGATGCATAGCAATGAGAGGGGAGAGTATTGTCCATGTACCCTCGTAGACTGTAAGCGGAAGCGTTCTGACAACGCGGTTGATGTAGTCGTACGTCTTCACAATCCGACCGATCCAAGCACCGAACGTACGACACCTCCGAGTTCAGCACACGTTCAGCTCGATGACGATCCCCGGACTCCGATCCAGCAAAGTGTCGGGGATGAGTTCCGTCAGCGCGACGGCGTGGTGACGATGATGATGTTCTACCGACACAGGGCTTCGCCTAAGCACCGCAACGATATGACCGAGGTGGAATATGGTGGAGGGGGGCACCGCACACGGCTAAGGAACGATCATGAAGATCAGCTTGTGTGTTCTAGGGTGCTCCCTTGCCCCCGTATATAAAGGAGGGAGGGGGGAGGTGCGGCCGCCCCCCTAGGGGTGCGCCTGGAGGAGTCCTACTCCCACCGGGAGTAGGACTCCCCCCTCTTGCCTTGGTGGAGAAGGAAAGGGGGAGGGAAAGAGGAAAGGGGGGTGCCCCCCCTTCCTTGTCCTATTCGGACTAGGAGGGAGGGGGCGCGCGGCCTGCCCTGGCCGGCCCTCCTCTTCTCCCTCATGGCCCACTAAGGCCCATTAACCCCCGGGAGGGTTACGGTAACCCCCCGGTGTTCCGGTAAAATCCCGATTTCACCCGGAACCATTTCGATATCCAAATATAGGCTTCCAATATATCAATCTTTATGTCTCGACCATTTCGAGACTCCTCATCATGTCCGTGATCACATCCGGGACTCCGTACAATCTTCGGTACATCAAAACTTATAAACTCATAATAAAACTGTCATCGTAACGTTAAGCGTGCGGACCCTACGGGTTTGAGAACTATGTAGACATGACCTAGAACTATTCTCGGTCAATAACCAATAGTGGAACCTGGATGCTCATATTGTCTCCTACATATTCTACGAAGATCTTTATCGGTCAAACCGCATAACAACATACGTTGTTCCCTTTGTCATCGGTATGTTACTTGCCCAAGATTCGATCGTCAGTATCCAATACCTAGTTCAATCTCGTTACCGGCAAGTCTCTTTACTCATTACGTAATGCATAATTCCATAACTAACTCATTAGCTACATTGCTTGCAAGGCTTATAGTGATGTGCATTACCGAGAGGGCCCAGAGATACCTCTCCGACAATCAGAGTGACAAATCCTAATCTTGAAATACGCCAACCCAACATGTACCTTCGGAGACACCTGTAGAGCTCCTTTATAATCACCCAGTTACGTTGTGACGTTTGGTAGCACATAAAGTGTTCCTCCGGTAAATGGGAGTTGCATAATCTCATAGTCATAGGAACATGTATAAGTCATGAAGAAAGCAATAGCAACATACTAAACGATCAAGTGCTAGGCTAATGGAATGGGTCATGTCAATCACATCATTCTCCTAATGATGTGATCTCGTTAATCAAATGACAACTCTTTTGTCCATGGCTAGGAAACATAACCATCTTTGATTAATGAGCTAGTCAAGTAGAGGCATACTAGTGACGTTATGTTTGTCTATGTATTCACACATGTATCATGTTTCCGGTTAATACAATTCTAGCATGAATAATAAACATTTATCATGATATGAGGAAATAAATAATAACTTTATTATTGCCTCTAGGGCATATTTCCTTCAGTTTTAGGGTACGTACGTATATATGGGTGAAAGGAGTACGTCGGTGGAGCTACGAGGGCCCCACGAGGCAGGGGGCGCGCCCGGGGGGGGGGGGGGCGCTCCCCGCCCTCGTGAGCACCTCCCGCATCTTCTGACATGGGGTCCAGGTCCATCAGGTGGGTTTCCTTCCAAAAATAACTTCTCCAGTTGATTTCGTTCCTTTTGACTCCGTCTGATATTCCTTTTCCTCGAAACACTGAAATAGGCATAAAACAGCAAATCTGGGTTGGGCCTCCGGTTAATAGGTTAGTCCCAAAAATAATATAAAAGTGGAAAATAAAGCCCAATATTGCCCAAAACAGTAGATAATGTAGCATGGAGCAATCAAAAATTATAGATACGTTGGAGACGTATCAAGCATCCCCAAGCTTAATTCCTGCTCGTAATTTGGCATAATTTCAATGTAAATCTTCTTAGTTTTTGTATGAATATTCAGATCCGAAAGATTCAAGACAAAAGTTCATATTGACATAAAAATAATAATACTTCAAGCATACTAATCAAAGTAATCATGTCTTCTCAAAATAGCATGGCAAAAGAAAGTTCATCCCTACAAAATCATATAGTTAGGCCATGCTTCATTTTCGTCACACAAAGATGTTCCCAACTTCTATACCCCCGATGACAAGCCAATCAATTGTTTCATACTTAAATAATCTCAGACTTTTTCAACCTTCACGCAATACATGAGTGTGAGCCATGGATATAGCACTATGGGTGGAATAGAATATGATGATGGGGATTGTGTGGAGAAGACAAAAAAAAAAGAAAGTCTCACATTGACGAGGATAATCAACGGGCTATGGAGATGCCCATCAATTGATGTCAACATGAGGAGTAGGGATTGCCATACAACGGATGCACTAGAGCTATGAATGCTCAACAAAAGAAAACTAGTGGGTGTGCATCCAACTCGCTTGCTCATGAAGACCTAGGGCATTTGAGGAAGCCCATCGTAGGAATATACAAGCCAAGTTCTATAATGAAAAATTCCCACAAGTATAAAAAGACAACTTATGAGACTCACTATATGAAAAACATGGTGCTACTTTGAAGCACACTATATGAGACTCACTACATGAAGAATAATGTGCTACTTTGAAGCACAAGTGTGGAAAAAGAGATAGTAGCATTGCCCTTTTTATTTTTATTTTTATTTTTTGGGCCTTTTTTTTGCCTTCCTTTTTTTGGGCGATGCTCTAATAATGATGATCATCACACTTCTATTGATTACAACATAAGGATTACAACTCAAAAACTTAGAACACGATATGACTCTATATGAATGCCTCCGGCGGTGTACCGGGATGGTGCAATGAATTAAGAGTGACATGTATGAAAAATAATGCATGGTGGATTTGCCACAAATACGATGTCACGGGGTTTGGATGCACCGGCGAAGTTTGCACCAACTCTCAAGGTGAGAAAGGTCAATGCACGCTACCGAAGAGGCTAGCAAAGGCGGAAAGATGAGAGTGCGTATAATCCATGGACTCAACATTAGTCAAAAGAACTCATATACTTATTGCAAAAATTTATAAGTCATTAAAAATCAAGTACTACGCGCATGCTCCTAGGGGGATAGATTGGTAGGAAAATACCATCGCTTGTCCCCGACCGCCACTCATAATGATGCACAAGCCAGGTACACTTCATGTTTCAAATTTGTTACACAACTTTAACCATACGTGCATGCTACGGGACTTGCAAACTTCAACACAAGCATTTCTCAAATTCACAATTACTCAACTAGCACGACTTTGATATTATCACCTCCATATCTCAAAACAATTATCAAGCATCAAACTTATCTTAGTATTCAATTCACTCAAAAGAAAGTTTCACATATCTTGAATACCAAGTATATTAACATTAAGCAAATTACCATGCTATTTAAGACTCTCAAAATAATATAAGTGAAGCATTAGAGTTCATCTATTTCTTCAAAATAAAACTACCACCATGCTCTAAAAGGTATAAGTGATACACTAGAGCAAATGTTATCACGCTCTAAAGATATAAGTGAAGCACTATGAGCAAAACAAACTACTCCGAAAGATATAAGTGAAGATCAATGAATAGTCGAATAATTATGCAACTATGTGAAGACTCTCCCATTTAAAAATTTCAGATCTTGATACTTTATTCAAACAGCAAGCAAAGCTAAATAAAACTACATTGCAAGGATAGCATAACTCATGTGAAGAAGCAAAAACTTAGGCTCAACCGATACTAACCGATAGTTGTTGAAGAAGAAAGGTGGGATGCCTACCGGGGCATCCCCAAGCTTAGATGCTTGAGACTTCTTGAAATATTATCTTGGGGTGCCTTGGGCATCCCCAAGATTGAACTTTTGTGTCTCCTTAATTCCTCTCATATTATGGTTTCTCTTTTTATCAAAAGCTTCATTCACAACAAACTCAACAAGAACTTGTGAGATAGGTTAGTATAAACCAATGCAAAACCTTATCATTTCCTACTGTAACAAATCACTAAAATTATTATTCAACATTACATACTAAATGCCTCTGCATATTGAATACTCCTATTACCAAATAGAATCATTAAACAAGCAAACATATGCAAACAATGCAACCATAACAGCAATCTGCCAAAACAGTACGGTCTGTAAATAATGCAAGAGTATCAATACTTCCCTGACTCCAAAAATTATGAACTAAAATTCCCACTGTAATAAATTTATCAGAGCTCAATATGCAAAAAGATTCAACATTATACCACTCTCTGACTTTTCTAGGGAATTTTTGCAACAGATGTAAACTTCTGTTTTTCAAACAGCAACATGTATACTAGCAAAATAAGCATGGCAAAGGCTATCCTTGACTTTCTTATTGGAACTAAAGATGCAAAAAATTATTCTAACTAACAGCAAGCAAATACTAACAAGAGAAAATGACTCTCCAAGCAAAACACATATCATGTGGTGAATAAAAATATAGCTCCATGTAGAGTTATCGATGAACGAAGACGAAAGAGGGGATGCCTTCTGGGGCATCCCCAAGCTTAGGCTCTTGGTTGTCCTTGAATATTACCTTAGGGTGCCTTGGGCATCCCCAAGCTCAGGCTCTTGCCACTCCTTATTCCATAGTTCATCGAATCTTTACCCAAAACTTGAAAACTCCACAACACAAAACTCAACAGAAAACTCGTAAGCTCCGTTAGTGAAAGAAAACAAAACCACCACATTTCTACTGTAATTAACTCATTCTAAATTCAGATTGGTGTAATATCTACTGTACTCCAACTTATCTATGGTTCATACCCTCCGATACTACTCATAGATTCATCAAAATAAGCAAACAACACATAGAAACCAGAATCTGTTAAAAACAGAACAGTCTGTAGTAATCTATATCAAACGTATACTTCTGGAACTCCAAAAATCCTACCAAATTAGGAAGTCCTAAGAAATTTGTGTAACAATCCAGAGCAAAAAGAATCAGATTAGAAGCACGTTTTTGTGAATTAACAAAACTAATTTACTGGGTGCAAAAGTTTCTGATTTTCAGCAGGATCAACACAACTATCACCGTAAGCCATCCTAAAGGTCTTACTTGGCACTTTATTGAAACAAAAGCTATAAAACATGATTACTACAGTAGCATAATCATGCGAACACACAAAAACAGTAAGGATAAATATTGGGTTGTCTCCCAACAAGCGCTTTTCTTTAATGCCTTTTAGCTAGGCATGATGATGACAATGATGCTCACATAAAAGATAAGAATTGAAACATAGCGGGAGCATCATGAAGCATATGACTAGCACATTTAAGTCTAACCCACTTCCTATGCATAGGGATTTTGTGAGCAAACAACTTATGGGAACAATAATCAGCTAGCATAGGAAAGTAAAACAAGCATAACTTCAAAATTTTCAACACATAGGGAGGAAACTTGACATTATTGCAATTCCTACAAGCATATGTTCCTCCCTCATAATAATTTTCAGTAGCATCACGAATGAATTCAACAGTATAACTAGCACCTAAAGCATTCTTTTCATGACCTACAAGCATAGAAAATTTACTACTCTCCACATAAGCAAAATTCTTCTCATCAATAGTAGTGGGAGCAAACTCAACAAAATAACTATCATATGATTGAAAATTAAGATCAAGATGACAAGTTTCATGGTTATCATTATTCTTTAAAGCATACGTGTCGTCACAATAATCATCATAGATAGGAGGTATGCTTTCATCATAGTAAATTTGCTCATCAAAGCTTGGGGGACAAAAAATATCATCTTCATCAAACATAGCTTCCCCAAGCTTGTGGCTTTGCATATCATTAGCATCATGGATATTCAAGGAATTCATACTAACAACATTGCAATCATGCTCATCATATAAATATTTAGTGCCAAACATTTTATAGCATTCTTCTTCTAACACTTTGGCATAATTTTCCTTTCCATCATTCTCACGAAAGATATTAAAAAGACGAAGCGTATGAGACAAACTTAATTCCATTTTTTTTGTAGTTTTCTTTTATAAACTAAACTAGTGATAAGACAAGAAACAAAAAGATTCAATTGGAAGATCTAAAGATATACCTTCAAGCACTCACCTCCCCGGCAACGGCGCCAGAAAAGAGCTTGATGTCTACTACACAACCTTCTTCTTGTAGACGTTGTTGGGCCTGCAAGTGCACAGGTTTGTAGGACAGTAGCAAATTTCCCTCAAGTGGATGACCTAAGGTTTATCAATCCGTGGGAGGCATAGGATGAAGATGGTCTCTCTCAAACAACCCTGCAACCAAATAACAAAAAGTCTCTTGTGTCCCCAACACACCCAATACAATGGTAAATTGTATAGGTGCACTAGTTCGGCGAAGAGATGGTGATACAAGTGCAAAATAGATAATAGATATAGGTTTTTGTAATCTGAAATAATAAAAACAGCAAGGTAACTAATGATAAAAGTGAGCGTAAACGGTATTGCAATGATAGGAAACCAGGCCTAGGGTTCATACTTTCACTAGTGCAAGTTCTCTCAACAATAATAACATAAATAGATCATATAACAATCCCTCAACATGCAACAAAGAGTCACTCCGAAGCCACTAATAGCGGAGAACAAACATAGAGATTATGGTAGGGTACGAAACCACCTCAAAGTTATTCTTTCGGATCAATCTATAAAAGAGTTCATACTAGAATAACACCTTAAGACACAAATCAACCAAAACCCTAATGTCACCTAGATACTCCATTGTCACCTCGAGTATCCGTGGGCATGATTATACGATATGCATCACAGAATCTCAGATTCATCCAACCAACATAAAAGTACTTCAAAGAGTGCCCCAAAGTTTCTATCGGAGAGTCAAGAACGTGTGCCAACCCCTATGCATAGGTTCCCAATGTCACGAAACCCGCAAGATGATCACCAAAACATACATCAAGTGGCACATGATATCCCATTGTCACCACAGATAATCATGACAAGACATACATCAAGTGTTCTCATAAAATACTCAATCCGATAAGATAACTTCAAAGGGGAAACTCAAATCATCACAAGAGAGTAGAGGGGGAGAAACATCATAAGATCCAACTACAATAGCAAAGCTCGGGATACATCAAGATCGTGCCATAGAGGGAACACGAGAGAGAACACGAGAGAGAGAGATCAAACACATAGCTACTGGTACATACCCTCAGCCCCGAGGATGAACTACTCCCTCCTCGTCATGGATAGCACCTGGATGATGAAGATGGCCATCGGTGATGGGATCCCCCTTTGGCAGGGCGCCGGAACGGGCTCCCGAGAGGTTTTTGGTGGCTACAGAGGCTTGCGGCGGCGGAACTCCTGATCTATCTTCTGTTCTGGAAGTTTTAGGGTACGTAGGTATATATGGGTGAAAGGAGTACGTCGGTGGAGCTACGGGGGCCCCACGAGGCAGGGGGCGCGCCCGGGGGGGGGGGGCGCTCCCCGCCCTCGTGAGCACCTCCCGTATCTTCTGACGTGGGGTCCAAGTCCATCAGGTGGGTTTCCTTTCAAAAATAACTTCTCCAGTTGATTTCGTTCCGTTTTGACTCCGTCTGATATTCCTTTTCCTTGAAACACTTAAATAGGCATAAAACAGCAAATCTGGGCTGGGCCTCCGGTTAATAGGTTAGTCCCAAAAATAATATAAAAGTGGAAAACAAAGCCCAATATTGCCCAAAACAGTAGATAAAGTAGCATGGAGCAATCAAAAATTATAGATACGTTGGAGACGTATCAAAATGATACTTGTATCTATTGCTAATAGTATATGTGATATCTGTACCTCTCACTTGGGGGAGCATGAAAAAAATTCCCAGGTGGAAGAGCTGATGGATGAAGATTTTAGCAAGGTTGGGGTGCAATCTGAGTACATGGTACAGTTTCCTATCTCTTCTGATGAAGTGGAGGAAGTGATCCCTACTCCTCCACTAAGATTTGAGGATGCATTGAGATTCAGTACAAGGAATGTGCAGAATATGGGTGACAAGATCCAGGATAAGGCTGTTGCTATTTCAAAGAAGAGGAATTTGGAAGGTAACTGCAATTTTAACTCCTTTGATGTTCTTTCTGATAATGACCTTATGATTAGAGCATAAAAAATGGGTGTGATTATTCCTGGAAATAATTTCTCTTCTGTTGATATCCTGAGAGAGTTGGAGAGGGTCAGGAATAGTGACAATAATAATAGTCATAAACCTAATACTATAGTGGATGAGAAAATGATGTTTATAACTAATGGGAAAGGGGATAAAACACCCATCAGCTCTGATTGGGTTGATGGGGAGGAAGATTTGGAGGAAAACTTTATCCTTGTAAGGTATAGGAAGAAGAGAAATCCCAAAATCCAAGTGGCAATATCTAGACCTTTGACCAGGAGTCAAAAACCTGATTTAGTGATGAAAAAAAGGAAAAAAAACTGGCAGCCTTGTCTATCATACCAGTGCCACCAGGGGACAAAAGAAAAAGAAACCTGGTTGATATGATAGGTCTTCTTTGGAATTGTAGGGGGCAGGAAAAAAGGGAATGAGTTCCTGCCTTTCCCATATAATTAGAGATCATTCCCTTGATTTTATTTGCTTGCAAGAGATCCATAAGAAGAAGTTTCAGGATAGTTATTTTAGGAAAATTGACCCTTACACTGCTTTTGAGTGGGATTGGGTTCCCTCAGTGGGGAAATATGGAGGAATTCTATGTGGGGTCAAAAAAGAGAGGTTTGAAGTTGTTGCATGGAGGAAAGGCAGGTTTATTCTCCAAGTTGTTGTATATGACATCAAGATTAAAAAGATCTTGCTCTTTGTACTATCTATGGGGCAACTCATGATAGTGAAAAACAAGATTTTCTTATAGAATTAGCTGACTTTTGCATTCATGCGCAAACCCCTCTGTTAATAGGAGGTGATTTTAATATTCTGAGACATGAGGGAGAGAAGAATAAAAATTGGCATCGTTCCCCTTACACAGATATGTTCAATTCTGTGATTAACACGATGTGTTTGAATGAAATTCACATGAGCGGGGGAATGTATACATGGAGTAACAACCAAGCCCATCCTACTCTGGAAAAGTTAGATTGAGTGCTTATGAGCAATGACTAGGAGGACTTATTCCCTCAAGTCAATATCAAGAAAATTGTTAGAGATGTATATGATCATAATGCTCTTTTGCTGTCCTCTGACAATCATGTTGTCAGAGTCCCGCAACAAAGAGAGTTTAGATTTGAAATTAGCTGGCTCAAGTGTGATGATTTCCTACCTTTAATGGATAAGGTCTGGAACCAGTATGTTAAAGCTACAGACCCCATTAATGTGTTAAACATCAAACTGAAACGTTTTAAAAAATTCTTTAAGGGTTGGGGATCCAACAAGTTTGGGCATGAGAAGATTAAGAAGAAGATTATCAGAGAGGAGCTGGCTAGTATTGAAAAGGAAGAAGAGGAAGGGATACTAGACCCAGATATATTCTACAGAAAAACTGAGCTCTTAGTAGAGTTAAATGAAATTCTAGTTAATGAAGAACTATTCTTGTTACAGCAGTCCAAAGAGAGGTGGCTGCTCAAAGGGGATAGTAACTCTGCTTATTACCAAAAGATTGCTAATTGCAATAAGAGGAAAAATATTATTCACTCCCTGAATGTAGGGGATGTAGTAATAGAGGGGACGAGTGATCTTTTGAATCATGCCACTGATTTTTATAAAAAATCTTTTTGGACCGCCCCCTGGAAACTTGCTCTAGGTGGATCCTAATATATGGGGGGAAGAGGAGAAACTAAGTGTGGAGGACAATGAGGTTTTATGTAGACCTTTTTCAGAAGAGGAAGTTAAAAGTGCTCTGTTTGGTATAATAGTAACAGGGCCCCTCGCCCTGACAACATTCCAGCAGAGTTCTACCAACACTGTTGGGAGATTGTGAAAGGTGATATCATGAAACTTCCTGCTGCTCTGCACGAAGGAACACTTGATGTTCAAAGGTTGAATTATGGGATCATTACCCTTATCCCTAAGGTCAATGGTGCGAACAAAATCCAACAGTTTAGGCCTATGTGTTTTCTTAGATGTCCATATAAGCTGATCACAAAAGTATTAGACAACAGATCAGCCCCCTATGCTGACATTCTGTTTAGCAAACACCAAAATGCTTTTATTAAGCACAGAAATATTATGATGGGGAGCTAACTCTGCATGAGATTTTGCATCATACACATGTTAAGAAAAAAGTTGGCATCATTATCAAACTTGATTTTGAAAAAGCCTACAATAAGGTTAACTCGGACTTCTTGTTAAAATGCCTTGAGATTAGAGGGTTTGGTAAAACTTGGTGTAGCTGGATGGAAAAAATCCTTCATAATGGCACTGTAAGTGTGAAGTTAAATAACACTTCAGGGCCTTACTTCCAGAGACACAAAGGGGTAAGGCAAGGGGACCCGGTGTCCCCCTTCTTGTTCAACATCGCTGCTGAATGCTTGTGTAAGATGGTGCTGCAGGCTCAGAAAAATGGTCTGATTGATTGGCTGGCTTCGGATTTGGTGGATAAGGGAGTGGCCATTTTGCAATACGCGGATGACACAGTTCTTTGCATTGAGCATAACCCTGAAAAAGCACTCAACTTGAAGTTGTTGCTTTATATGTTTGAGCTCATGTCTGGTTTGAAAATTAATTCCCAGTAAAGCGAAATTTTAAGTGTTGGAGGAGATGATAACATCTTGAAAGAGTATGCTGATATTTTTGGGTGTCAAATTGGACATTTCCCGATGAAATATCTTGGGGTCCCTGTCAGTTATTCGTCCCTGAAAGGTGTGGATTGGGACTATCTTGAGGCTAAATTTGTCAAAAGATGCGAGTCTGGTCTTGGAAGTAACGCCTCCTCAGGGGGCAGATTGACTTTGCTGAATGCTAATATTTCCAGAGCTTATTATTATATGTCCATGTTTCTCTTGTCTAAAACCATCATAGAAAGGCTGGATAAACACAGAAGGAGATTCTTTTGGCAAGTAACTAAAAACAGAAAACGATACTACCTGGTTAGATGGTCCAGGATTTGTAGATCCAAATAGAAAGGGGGACTGGGGGTGAAAGACCTTCACATGCAAAATTTTTGCCTTTTGGTGAAATGGTGGTGGAAACTGGAGATGAAAAAGGGGCTCTGGCAAGAAATTTATCAAAGCCAAGTACTTTGGTAGGGACACTGTAGCTTCTATCAAAGGAAAAATTACTAAGGGGCTGTTTGGATTGCTACCGAAACTAACCATGCCAAAAATTTGGCCAGCCCATGGAATTTGGTGGTTGTTTGGATCATTGCCAAATATTTGGCACGCCCAACGACCAGGGCGTTCCTTCGTGTATTTTTCGCCAACGCGCCGGCGAGATGTGGGTGAGCAAAAGCTGCGCCAAAAAATTGGCATGCTGCTCTTGGTGGGCCCTACATAGTAGGTAGTGGTACGATATTTTTTTAAAGGGGTTCTGCAGGGTAAGACTACTTCTGTTAGCGGTAGTAAATCAGTAAAGAAATCACGTCGTGCTTCCGCGTGATTAGCAGATGCATGCAACAAGCTTCGGAAAAAAAGGACTACATGCAGCATGGCGTGCTGTACGGGATTTGTGTTTCAACTTGCGATAATTGCGTGGCATTGTTTTGGCATTCTTTTTTATATAGATTTGCATATAAGTTTTTTAATCCGTACATACTTCTCACTTCTAAAAAATAGATGCGTTTAATATCTCGTTAAATGTTTTTCATGTAGTATAATAATCATGGTACCAGTTGGTCACGAACCAAACAAAGGCCCGTTTTGCCAAAAATTTGAAGGATACATTGGCTCTGAACCAAACAACATCAGCTTGCCAAAATTTTGGTCATGCCTTCGCTTTGGTCATACCAAAAAATTGGCGTGGCTAGCTGGGGCGTGAACCAAACACACCCTAATTCCCCTTGTTGGAAGGCCATTATGAAAGTGAAGGACTTATATATGGCTGGTAGAAGAGTGGTTGTACAATCTGGTGACATAGCTAGGTTGTGGACAGATCCAGTTGGCGACCAGGCTTCATTCGTTGTGCAATTTCCTCAACTCTTTGCAATTTGCAACTATCCTGACTGTGTTGCAAAAAAAATGCTTGGAGGCTGACACTGTCTCCTTCTTCCGAAGGAGACTGAATCCTGAGCTTAATGAGCAATGGCAAAAAATGGTTCTAACTGTTAAAAAGCTCTGTGTTTCTACGGAGAGTGATAGTATCAAATGGGGACTGGGCCCTAAACCCTACTTCACAACCAAAGCACTATATTCCTATCTGGAGAGAAACATCTCTGGATGCAATTATCGATGGATATGGAAAGCTCGCATCCCTTTGAAAATCCAAAATTTTATGTGGCAACTATCGCAAGATGCGATGCTGACTAGAGATGTGATGAAACGTCGTGGATGGAAAGGGGAACCTAAGTGTTCGTTCTGTGGGGAGAGGGAAACCTCCCAGCATCTCTTTTTTACTTGTCTTGTTGCCAGGGTTACTTGGAGAGTGCTGGGGTGCATGTTTGGCACTGAGTTATGCCCTGACAACTTGTGGCAGACATATGTTTGGTGCTATGTGTTTTTTTCCTGGTGGGGATACATTTTATACTGTTGGCATTGCGGCTGTGTGCTGGGCTATTTGGACCTGCCGCAATTGAACTACTTTTGAGCTTATTCCTCTAAAAACTCCATTTGAATGTATCTTTTCTGCGTGTGCACTTCTTTGTTACTGGGCAGGTTTGATGAAGCAGGAGGATGCGATGAATCTGAGGGCGGGAGGAGCCCTGCTGAAGGACAACGCATCTCGCATGATAAGGATCTGTGCGACGGCTTACCAGGACGAGGGAGCCTGCTGAAGGGGAGAGAATCTGTTTCGTTATGCTTTATTGCTTTGGTTAGATGCCTCCTGCGTGGGGATGATGGAGGCATGTTGCCCTGGTTTGAGCAGTGGTTTCGTAGTGGTCAGCCTTTTAAAAACCGTGAGTTAGCTGTTTGGAGTCTTGGACTTATGATGTCGTCGGGTTTTCGCCTCATGGTGAGTAATCTCGATGGCGAGTGCTCATGTTGGGTTTCCTGGCGATGCTTGAACCCGCTTTCCTCTTTTTCATCTTATTTCTCTGAACATGGTTGTATTTTCGTTATGTCGCAGTAACGGAAAGGGGTTATGCTCGGTAAAAAAGAGGCGCTTCTCTCTCTCGAAAAAAAAACTACTACCTCCATCCACGGCAGTTCGATCCGTCGCAATGTCTTCTTCAGCGCCCTCCTCAGAGGTGAACGCCTCAACCACTCTGAACTCGTCCGCTCTCTCCTCAGAGTTTCCTTCGCATGGACGGGGAGGAGCCTGCCAAGGAAATCGAGGCGCTCATCCAGCGGCTGAGGCTCCACCAGCCGCCTCCCTCGTATGCCGGTGATCCATCCACGGCGGCGACTCCCAACGCCGGCGAGCTACTTAAGCCACGAAGGGCCGCCGTGCTGATCTGCCTTTTCCGGGGCTCCGCCGGGGAGCTCCGCGTCATCCTCACCAAGCGCTCCTCTTCCCTCTCCACTCACTCCGGTGAGCAGCTTGCTTGATTCTTGGTGATTTTTATGCGGGTTCTGGTGGGTGCGATCAAACGAATAAGGGGGAATTGTTTTCTCACAATAAAGCCCGGCTTTTCGACTCTTTGTTTTGGATATGGGGAATTAAGTTTAGTGGAGCATAAATGTTTCAGAGGATTATTAGCTGTGTTTTTTTTATCATCGGGGCCTGTTCAGTTAGTGCGAGGGCGCTAGAATGGTTTGATGGATGCTTCCGCAGTTCCAGTGTTCTAGTGTTCTTTCGTATTGACTATTGATTCATGTCTCTTCAATGCTATTTAATTTAGACTGGTACGATTTCCAGAGAGTGTTGGTGGTTGGTTTTTGATTCACAGACTGCACAATAGTGTTGGGTTTCACAAAAAATATATCCCCTCAAAAGAATATGATATGTTTTTTTTCTCGAATACGCATGAGAGCTGCATATCATTGCATTAAGAAGACAAAAATATGATATGGTTTCATAAATCATGATGATAGTTTCGAAATGGCCATGCATTCATTTTGTTTTATTTATGTTCAGATACGTCAGACAACCATAGAACAATATACCTTTTGACGCTATTTTAATTATTCATGGCTGCTTTAAAATATCCGTTAGTTAACTTAGCCTTCTAAAGATTTAGATTGTAAAATTTTGTCGAACCACTTAAGGCTTATTAATCTTTGTTCTAAGCTTTACTTGACAAAAAAAGGTGAAAAGAAGATGTGACACAAGTTAAATGTTTATTAAAAAATTAAGAAAAACACTCCATCAATTCTACCATGATTTGTTATGTGTTTCAAGGCGGACCAGGTTGGGCCTTAACTAGCTTTGAGCATGTGGCACGTAGTGAATTGCCAGATGTCTTGCTTTTCTCTTGGATTTTGTAGGTCATCTCCTATTTTCAGCCATATTTTTGTTTTAGTTATATAATAGAATAGAATAAAAGTTGGGAATGTATTATCGTGTTGTTCGATTGGTCGCTAGGAAGAACCTACTTTGGTCACTAATTGGAACAGACGTCCGAGGTGCAATAGAGGCTTACAACTTGTAAAGTTACAAGCAATTTGGGCTCATCTCACGGATGTCTAACCACTGGGGTTTGGCCCTGAAATGTATTAAGCTGAATTCGCACCTCGATTCTCAGTTTTCTATCTAGCATGCTTGCAGTTGGCTTGCCATAGCTTTCGAATTTTAGGAGTCAAGGTCACAAATGGGTCGCCAGCTATATAGCTTTGACTCAGATATATTCCCGGCTGAGCATACATTTCTTGCTGACCTAGAGAGTTGACTTGTCTCAGAATAAGCTTTGCAGGTGAGCTGATGATGTAGTCTAACCCAGCTCATTTGAGCTTAGTCCGTATCTCCCATACTGGAAAGTGTGAATGAAAAGTAACTTACTCATCATCATAGATGTATGTTTTGATGCATTTATCAGTGATTTTGTTGCCTCAATACAGGGGAGGTTGCATTGCCAGGTGGAAAAGCTGACGAAGGTGATGCTGATGATGCAGCTACAGCATTGCGTGAAGCAAAGGAGGAGATTGGGATGGATCCATGTCTGGTTACTGTTGTTACCTCTCTCGAGCACTTCTTGTCAAAGGTACATTGCCTTTTGGTTTTACTTTCTAGTCAAACTGATAATTTTCTCACATCCAAATAGACTGTTTTAATGCATCAATAACGGGAAACGTAACCTTTTTTTATCTGTCCAACTATTATGGATATGAAACTATACACAGTTCTTGCAGCCAAACAAACTTGAGTCACATGATCTGCCTATGTCTGTCTTGAGGATCATATCAGGTTGACATGCCTGTTTTTTCTAGGCGTCATGTTTGTCCATCTCACATTTTTAATTACTGACTTATGTCCTATGAAAAAGTTAAATAGCAAGTAAAGTATTCTTTATGTGGTATAAGGGGTCCACGCTCTGCCTCCAAGCGAACCATTGCATACCCATTGATCTAGACTAAGTAAAGTCCTTACACATACTCCCACCTGCTTAAGTCAACTGCAAGCCCAAAAAGGTAGTATCGGGCACTACCCCTTCCCGGCGACAAAGTCAGGAGGCACAAGAAGCATCAGGAGTTGACGGAAATTGATTCGGAGGACTAGAAGATCTCCAAAAGTCAACTCAAAGTCAAGGGACCAAGCCAGTGGGCTCAGAAATATGAAATCGGACCCGACCATATGGACGCGAAGCCCTTCTATGCCCAGTACAGTGGTTCACAGATGAATAGTAGAAGGCCCTCAAATCCCCAGAATACTCCAGCAAAGGAGAGGAAGAGAGAAATCTCAAAAGGGCCTTTTTACAATATCAAACACACACCCTCTCTCTCTCTCTCATGCATGAGTAGGCAAAGGGTACAACAACAACAACAACAACAACAACAACAAAGCCTTCAGTCCCAAACAAGTTGGGGTAGGCTAGAGGTGAAACCCATAATAAGATCTCACAACCAACTCATGGTTCTGGCACATGGATAGCAATCTTCCACACACCCCTATACATGGCTAGTTCTTCGGTGATACTCCAGTCCTCCAGATCTCTCTTTACGGACTCCTCCCATGTCAAGTTCGGTCTACCCCGACCTCTCTTGACATTATCTGCACGCTTTAGCCGTTTGCTATGCAGCTTCTGGAGGCCAGTGCTGAATATGCCCAAACCATCTCATACGATATTGGACAAGCTTCTTTTCAATCGGTGCTACCCCAACTCTATATTGTATATCATCATTCCGGACCCGGCCCTTGTGTGGCCACACATCCATCTCAACATGCGCATCTCCGTCGCACCTAGCTGTTGAACATGCCGCCTTTTAGTCGGCTAATACTCAGCGCCGTACATCATAGCGGGTCGAATCGCCGTCCTATAGAACCCACCTTTTAGCTTTTGTGGCACTCTCTTGTCATAGAGAACGCTAGAAACTTGGCGCCACTTCATCCATACGGCTTTGATTAGATGGTTCACATCTTCATCGATATCCACATCCTTCTGCAGCATTGACCCCAAATATCGAAAGGTGTCCTTCTGAGGGACCACCTGCCCATCAAGGCTAACCTCCTCCTCCTCCTCATGCTTAGTAGTACCGAAACCGCACCTCATGTACTCGGTTTTAGTTCTACTGAGTCTAAAACCTTCCGATTCCAAGGTTGTCTCCATAGCTCTTACTTCCTATTGACCCTTGTCCAAATATCATCGACTAGCACCACATCATCCTCAAAGAGCATACACCATCGCATATCTCCTTGTATATCCCTTACCCTTATGACCTTATACATCACCAAAGCAAAAGAGATAAGGGCTCAAAGCTGACCCCTAGTGCAGTCCTATTTTAATCGAAATGTGTTTCTCTAAGGCTCGCCACATGACATTTCGCGGTATCTTATCATAGGCCTTGTCCAAGTTAATCAACACCATATGCATGTCCTTTTGCTCCCCGTATCTCTCCATAAATTGTCGTACCAAGTAAATGGCTCCCTGTATCTCTCCATGAATAGGCAAAGGGTAATATGGTAAATAGACACAAGGGTCACTAAACCCTAAAGGACTATGATAGATGCCACAATAATATTCCTTCATAGGAGTGTCATCAAGCCCTTATGGTTAGATGAAAAGCAAAGGCACACTTGTAATAAAATACCCAATGGCATACCATGTAATTTCCCCAACTTTTCATGTATAAATAGAGGACCTCTTACTTGAGAGGAGGAGGGGGGGGGGCAAAGGCTTAAGGCTCTGAAAGGATCGAGAAGAGGTGTCTAGAGGGGGGGGGGTGAATAGACTAAGTAAGAAAAGTTGCAGTTTTTAATCTCTTTAAGTTGAAGTGGAGTTTTGGCACAAGTTTTAACATTCACAATACATATCAAGCAAGCATGACAAGAGTATATGAGCAGCGGAAAGTAAAGCATGCAAATTGCAAGAATGTAAAGGGATGGGATTGGAGTGTGCAAACGCAATTTGGAGACACAGAGATTTTTTATCCGTGGTTCCAATAGGTGGTGCTATCGTACATCCACGTTGATGAAGACTTCAACCCACGAAAGGTAAGGGTTGTGCGAGTCCACGGAGGGCTCCACCCATGAAGGGTCCACGAAGTAGCAATCTTGTCTATCCCACCATGGTCGTCGTCCACGAAGGACTTGCCTCATTCGGGTAGATCTTCACGAAGTAGGCGATCTCCTTGCCCTTACAAACTCCTTGGTTCAACTCCACAATCTTGACGGAGGCTCCCAAGTGACACCTAGCCAATCTAGGAGACACCACTCTCCAAGAGATAACAAATGGTGTGTTGATGATGAACTCCTTGCTCTTGTGCTTCAAATGATAGTCTCCCCAACACTCAACTCTCTCTCACAGGATTTGGATTTGGTGGAAAGAAGATTTGAGTGGAAAGCAACTTGGGGAAGGCTAGAGATCAAGATTTATGTGGTAGGAATGGAATATCTTGACCTCAACACAAGTGTAGGTGGTTCTCTCTCAGAAAATGTATGTTGGAAGTGTAGGCATGTTCTGATGGCTCTCTCCACGAATGAAGAGTGGGTGGAGGAGTATATATAGCCTCCACACAAAATCTAACCGTTACACACAATTTACCAAACTCGATGGAACCGAATCGTGAAACTTGGTCAGACCGATTTAGTTCATAATGTGACCATTAGGCATTTAGGTGGGACCGATATGATCAACTCGGTAGGACTGATGTGCTAGGGTTAGGGTAAAGCCTCAACTCGGTTTGACCGATTACACAAACTCGGTGGGACCGATTTGGGTAATAAGCAAAACAGAGAGTTGGCCAGGCAAACTCGGTGGGACCGATTGCATATCTCGGTGGGACCAAAATTATTGCAATAGGCAACAGAGAGTTTGCAAGCCCATCTCGGTGAGACCGAGATCCCATCGGTGAGACCGACTTGATTAGGGTATCCGGCAGTGGCTATGTCAAGAGAACTCGATGGCGCTGGATAGAAAGATTCGGTAGGGCTTTCCAATGCTTCTTCAACCTTCATAGGTTCAATGCTAGAGATGAATGAATAATGTTCACAAAAGTTAGCCAAACGAGTTTTAGAGCGAGTGATTCTCCCGGTTTGGATATCATTGTAGATTTGCTCGACGGGATGGTCTTTGGCGACTCTTGCTCGAACTCGTGGAAGCTTTTGCTTGGATCTGGGTGGAACATCTTCTTCATCTTGTTCTTCTTCTTGGCCTTCTTCATTGTTGACGTTGTCGTTCTCTTGTCGTGGTGGAGAAGGAGGTTGTTGATGTTCATCTTGGTGTACTTCCTCGTTTTCTTCATCTTGGTGTGTCCCACTTGTGGATGCTTCCGTATCAACTCTTGGTTCACCTTGTCGTGAGGTGGAAGCTTCCACTTGGACGGACGAGGTACTCTCCTTCACCTCCGTTGGACGAATCTTGCCAATAGATAAGTCTTGGATTGCTTCCGAAGGGTCTTTGTCTCCTACATCAATTGGCAATTGCTCTACTTGCGAGCCGTTAGATTCATCAAACTTCACATCTACCGTCTCTTCAACCTTTCGGGTGAAATTATTGTAGACACGATAAGTGTGAGACTTTGAGCCATAACCAAGTAGGAAACCTTCATGAGATTTAGGAGCAAATTTAGAACGACGATGCTTATCAAGAATGTAGCCCTTTGAGCCGAATACTCGAAAGTATCCAACTTGGGGTTTGTTACCGGTGAGGAGCTCGTATGCCGTCTTGCCAAGTAGCTTGTGAAGATACAAGTGATTTGTTGCATGACAAGCTGTCTCAACCGCTTCCGCCCAAAAGTGCTTCGGCGTCTTGTACTCATCAAGCATCGTTCTCGCCATTTCGATGAGCGTGCGGTTCTTCCTCTCAACAACTCCATTTTGTTGAGGTGTGTACGTAGCTGAGAACTCATGTGAAATCCCTTCTTCGTCAAGAAAGGTGTCCACATTTGTGTTCTTGAACTCCGTTCCGTTGTCGCTGCGAACCTTCTTGATCTTCACTTCAAATTGATTTTGGGCCTTCCTAGAGAAGTTTTTGAAGATCTTTTGAACCTGCGATTTATCATCGAGAAAGAACACCCACGTAAATCTTGAAAAATCATCGACTATGACTAGACCAAAAGAATTTTCACCTAGACTTTTGTAAGCGTTGGGACCGAAAAGATCCATGTGAAGTAGCTCGAGTGGCCTCCTTGTGGTCATGATGTTCTTCACGGGATGCCTTCCTCCAACCTGTTTACCTGCTTGACAAGCGCTGCAAAATCTATCCTTATCAAATATGACATCGTTAACGCCGAGGATATGATTACCTTTAATAAGCTTGTCAAGGTTTCACATGCCCACATGACCTAACCGTCTATGCCACAACCAACCTTTAGAGGATTTAGCAATTAAGCAAGTTCTAGGTTGAGCCTTTTTAGTGAAATCAACAATGTAAAGGTCACCTCTACGTATACCAGTAAAGACCATTTTATGATTATCTCTACAAAACACTTGGCAATCTACTTCGGTAAATAGGACATTGAAACCAAAGTCAGCTAGTCTAGAAACAGAAAGCAGATTATAGCCAAGAGATTCAACGAGCATGACATTTTGTATGGAGCTATCATGTGAGATGGCCACCTTACCGAGGCCAACCACCTTACCCTTTGAGTTATCACCAAAAGTGACATACTTTCGAGGGCCGTCGTTTTCAGCAAGCTCACGAAACATATCTTTATCTCCGCTCATGTGATCGGTACATCCACTATCAAGAACCCATTCCTTTCCTCCTGCCATGTATCCCCGAAGATTTGCCATAAGACCAAAGTGTCTCATTGCATCATCAAGATCAAAGTCACTATCATCATCCTCATCATAGTATCCATGTTCAACATCGTCATGTGATGGATCAATTCCTAGAGAGGGTGATTCATTAGAATGAGTTTGATAATGATCTTCTTTATGAATTCTAATAGCTTCGAAAATAATATTGCTAATAATTCCAACACCTCCTTTGACACGCATAAGATTTGTAAGCTCAAATAGACAATCACCAAACTTAGGATCATTGGAATTCATCTTACTCAAGGCAATAGACTTATGGAGAATTTCATCTAGATTTTGCAAGGAATAATTTGGAAAACGTTCCTCAAGAAATTTCCATATGGTGTAGGCACACTTAAGAGTAGGCAAGCAACCTATCAAGTTTCTAGGCAAACCTCTAGTGATAAGATCAACAGTTCTAAGATTGCGAATCATGTCAATTGACTCATCAAGGGTAGGATGCATAGGATCAACATGAGGTGCACAAGGGCTAGTAATGTACTTGTTCAAATGATGTTCATTGAAAATCACAAGCATCTCATTTTTCCACTCATGAAAATACTCTCCATCAAGTATAGGCACTCTATGTCTAAGACTCCCCAAAGTAGACTCATCCATCTTCCTCCAATGGTGTTTAAACCAAAGCAATGGGGACCAAAGCTCCGATACCAATTGAAAGGATCGAGAAGAGGTGTTTAGAGGGGGGGGGGGGGCGCGAATAGACTCTAAGTAAGAAAAGTTGCAGTTTTTTAATCTCTTTAAGTTGAAGTGGAGTTTTGGCACAAGTTTTAACATTCACAATACATATCAAGCAAGCATGACAAGAGTATATGAGCAGCGGAAAGTAAAGCATGCAAATTGCAAGAATGTAAAGGGATGGGATTGGAGTGTGCAAACGCAATTTGGAGACACAGAGATTTTTTATCCGTGGTTCCAATAGGTGGTGCTATCGTACATCCACGTTGATGAAGACTTCAACCCACGAAAGGTAAGGGTTGGGCGAGTCCACGGAGGGCTCCACCCATGAAGGGTCCACGAAGTAGCAATCTTGTCTATCCCACCATGGTCGTCGTCCACGAAGGACTTGCCTCATTCGGGTAGATCTTCACGAAGTAGGCGATCTCCTTGCCCTTACAAACTCCTTGGTTCAACTCCACAATCTTGACGGAGGCTCCCAAGTGACACCTAGCAATCTAGGAGACACCACTCTCCAAGAGGTAACAAATGGTGTGTTGATGATGAACTCCTTGCTCTTGTGCTTCAAATGATAGTCTCCCCAACACTCAACTCTCTCTCACAGGATTTGGATTTGGTGGAAAAAAGATTTGAGTGGAAAGCAACTTGGGGAAGACTAGAGATCAAGATTTATGTGGTAGGAATGGAATATCTTGATCTCAACACAAGTGTAGGTGGTTCTCTCTCAGAAAATGTATGTTGGAAGTGTAGGCATGTTCTGATGGCTCTCTCCACGAATGAAGAGTGGGTGGAGGGGTATATATAGCCTCCACACAAAATCTAACCGTTACACACAATTTACCAAACTTGGTGGGACCGAATCGTGAAACTCGGTCAGACCGATTTAGTTCATAATGTGACCGTTAGGCATTTCGGTGGGACCGATATGATCAACTCGGTAGGACCGATGTGCTAGGGTTAGGGTAAAGCCTCAACTCGGTTTGACCGATTACACAAACTCGGTGGGACCGATTTGGGTAATAAGCATAGCAGAGAGTTGGCTAGGCAAACTCGGTGGGACCGATTGCATATCTCGGTGGGATCGAAATTATTGCAATAGGCAACAGAGAGTTTGCAAGCCCATCTCGGTGAGGCCGAGATGCCATCGGTGAGACCGACTTGATTAGGGTTTCTGGCAGTGGTTATGTCAAGAGAACTCGGTGGCGCCGGATAGAAAGATTTGGTAGGGCCAAGTTTGACTTTTGGTTTGGGACATATGTGGATGTGAGAAAGTGGTTGAGGGCTTTGGAGCATATCACTAAGCACTTTGAGCAAGCAAGCCATTAAGCAACACCTCATCGCCTCTTAATAGTATTGCTTTCCTATGGACTCAATGTGATCTTGGATCACTAAAAGTAAAATGTAGAGTCTTGTGCTTTGAGCTTGAGCCAATCCTTTGTCCTTAGCATCTTGAAGGGGTTCTACATCCTCTAGTCCATGCCACTCCATTGTTGACATTAATTACCAAAATCACCCAGGGAGCACTTGTGCTTTCAGGCTCTCACTCTCATCTAATCATTTGCGAAGAGTGAAGGAGAGGTTGGGCCAGAGGAACGAGCGGCGTGCGGCCTCCCCCAGTGTGAACTGACGACCTGACATGACCAGGCGCGATGTGGATTGCCTGGGAGATCAAGGCGTTCTCCCACAAGTTGGAGCAAGGGTGCTTCACAAGGCGCAACACCCCCTCAAAAGCCTGGACCCTCGCACTCGGAAACTAGTTACCTGTTAGAGTTGCCCCTCGATAACTAGCTTCCCACTAGAGTTTGGAACCTAGCTTCCTGCTAGTATTGCTCCTCAGAAGTGCTGTTCTCTAGTGTTGCCCTCAGAAGCTCGCCATTCGCTACTATCGTCCCTCGGAAACACTTGATTGGTTGAGAGCTTGGAAGCCCGGAGATGACCATCTTCCCTAACTCCAGAACCATCAGGCAGGCAAGGACATGACGCTGGATGCCGTTGAAGAAAGGAGTGTCTTGAATCTTGACATGGCATCCTCAGGATGGACTAATACCAACACTAGGTGCCTCCAAATATACTGTTCGGGTGCACGACAACACTTTATATTAGGATTTGACAACATGTTGCATTGTTTCAGATGTCACGTGTTGAACTTGAACGACAAGAGTGTGTACCTGTGTGTGTCGTGTGTGGCGGCTCAGGGGAACAGGAGGACTGGATGCCCCCCTTCTAGGTCAGCACATGGGCTTGGGCCCTAAGTGACATATCTTGATTGGCTTGGACTCATTCCGGTACAACACTCCCCCTCAAGATAGGTGGTAGATATCTTTCGTTCCCATCTTGTCACATGCCAAGTTACAGTCCTTTGTTCCCAGTCCCTTTGTCAAGCAATCTGCAGACTGCTGCCCAGAGCTGACATGAGTGAGGCTAATAATCCCAGGACCAAGTTTCTCCTTAAAGAAGAAGCGATCAATTTCCATATGTTTAGTCCTATCATGTTGAAATGGATTATTAGCAATGCTTATAGCCGACTGATTGTCACCCTACACCCTCAAGGGTCCGTTTCTCAGAAGTTTCAACTCGCTCAGAAGGTGCTTCACCCAGAGCATCTCAGACAACCCTTGAGATAAGGCTCTATACTCAGCTTCTGTTGTTGATGTAGACACAATTGTTTGTTTCTTGCTTCACCATGACACCAAATTTCCTCCCACAAACACACAATAGCTAGAAGTTGATCTTCTATCGTCTTGACAACTGGCCCAATCAGAGTCACTGTTGCCATCCACCTCAAGATGTCCACTCTTTGCAAACCACAACCCTTTACCTGGAATGCCCTTCAAGTATCTCAGGATTCTGTGCACAATATCAAGATGCCCACTCCTTGGTTCATGCATGTATCTGCTCTCATCACACCCACGACATACGTAATGCCAGGCCTGGTATGACACAAGTACAATAACCTTCTTACCAGTTTATGGTAATCTTCCTTTATTCACCAGCTCTCCTGGTTGTGCTATTACTTCATGGTTTTGTTCAATCGGAGTTGGGGCAGCATGACATCCCATCATGCCCATCTCATTCAAGAGATCCAAGGTGTTTCCGTTGACACAAAGATATTCCCTTCTCTGTCCGAGCCACTTTAATGCCAAGGAAGTATTTTAGGTTGCCCAAATCCTTTACCTCAAATTCCTTGCTCAATCACCCCTTCAATATCTCTATTTCCTCCTTATCATCTCCGGTGATGATAATGTCACCCACATAGACAACAAGAATGGTGATCTTCCGATCAGAATGTTTGCCGAACATCGTGTGATCACCGTTACACTGACAATACCCCATACCACAGACAGCTCGCCTGAACCTATCAAACCATGCCCTCGGTGATTGCTTCAAACCATGCCCTTCGGATGTCTTAGGAGACAAAGCCTCGTAAGATACAAAATTTCCAATGTCATGATCATCAAAATTATCCGGAGGTAAAGCCTTCTGTGCCGCTCCACATGTCCCCTTTCGCAACGCAATGGGCAGTTCCACTGTCTCAGATGAGCTTGCATCATTGCCTTGCTGCCCCCCCTGCACTGACTGCTCCCCTTGCACTTGTGGCTGCCTCCACGAATATACCAGACGTGTCAGATGAGCTATGCACTTGTGGCTGCCGACGAGAGTACACTAGGGGGATCTTCTGCCACCGATCTCAAACAGGGAGCTGGAGATTACCAATCTGAATGGAATCCACTGTTGGCACATCACCATCAGTGAGAGTACCAACCAGAATTGTACCCACAATTGGCTGGACTTGAACCTGCACATCACCATCAGTGTTAGTGCCCACAGAATCATCCTGAGTATGAGATAGAGTCTTCTCCCCCTCTTGACCATCCTGCATAGAGTGTAAGTGGTCAAGCTCTTGAAACAACACACTTAGAACTGTTGGCTCACCATAGAATGGCTCAGATTCCCTGAAGGTTATACCCATACTGACAAACCTGCGTTTCTCAAAGGGACACCAATATTTATACCCCTACTAACTAGAGAATGGCCCAGAAAAATACACTTCACTGCCCGCGGATCAAGTTTCCCAACAGAAAGCCCGCTGATCTCTAACAAAACAAGTATAACCAAACAACTTTGGGGGAACAAAAAATTTAGTTCCTCCATATACCAGCCCACACGGGGATTTCATGCTTGGTATTCTTGATGGTGTCCGTTTGATCAGGTATGAGGCTGGCATAACTGCTTCACTCCACAAGAACTTGGGCACATTCATCGTATACATCAACGACCGAGTAACCACAAGAATATGACGATTCTTCCTTTCTGCCACTCCACTTTGAGGAGGGGTGTCTGGGCATGAAGTTTGATGAACAAAATCATGATCAGACAAGAAGGCCTCAAAGGTGTTGTTCACATACTATGTGCCATTGTCTGTCCTGATCACCTGCAGCTACACCTGAAATTGATTCTTCCCCAAGGCATGGAAATTCTGAAAACAGCTAAACACCTCATCTTTGTGATGCATCAAATAAATCCAAGTCATACGAGAATAGTAATCGATAAAGGTAACAAAGTACTTCATTTCATTCATTGACACAACTGGGCAAGTCTATACATCCGAATGAATCAACACAATAGGGGATATGCTTCTAAACCCCTTACTCACATATGATACTCTTGTGTGTTTGGCATATTCACAAGCATCACATGTCAACTTGCCTTTGCCTACCCCATGCATAAGATCCGGAAAGATTCTACCCATCTTATCAGAAGGTACATGTCGCATCCTACAGTGATGGATCATTGCCTTCTCCTTGTCCTCCATGGGCGCAGCACACACCATGTCTAGCTGCACCTCCTAGTCCATGTACCAGAGCCCCCTACGCCTGGTGCCAGTCCCAACCGCCTGTCTCGTCTGTCGCTCCTGAATCGTGCAATCGAATTTGTCAAGGATCACACAACAGTCTATTTGATCATTGAAAGCACTAAAAGTGACCAAATTGACAGGAAAAGCTGGCACATGTAAAACTGAGGATAGGGAGATGGTTGGAGTGCACTTTATTGTATCAACCCGTATGACTCTATTTTGTGCCATCATCAGTTTGTATAGTGCCCGTGTGAGGAGCATGCTTATTGTAAGACTTGAACACACATGATTTACTAGCAACATGCTTAGTTGCTCCAGAGTCAAGAACCCACTCTGGAGCACTCTCATTAGTAGCAAGAGATGCCTTTACGGATTACCTTCATCGGTGGAGGCCCAGTGAGCAAAGTCTCCACAGTCAGCATCATCTAAATCCTTGCCTTTTGAGCCCCAGTGTCTCCTGCAACTGCCACCATGTGAGCCCTCTGACCCCCTGAGTTTCCTGAGTATCCACCTCTGCCCCTAGAAGCCTGACCCCCTGAGGTCCCTGAGTATCCACCTCTGCCTCTAGGACTCCTGCCTCTGCCAATTCCCCCTTTGTTGTATCCCCTGCCTCTGCCACGAGTTGGACAGGCCCACTTCCAGTGACCTACCTCCCCATAGATATGACATTTGTTGGGATCTGTCCACTCCATGCAACTGCAAATGTCGAAGGCGGCACAGCCTTCACTTCTACATGCTCAAGAGATAGCCGCACCTCCTCTTGAGACATGGCTGCAATAGTCTCCTCAATAGTAGGCAGGAGAGGTTGGTGCAACAGGGATGCCCTCCTGCCATTAAAGCAACCTCTGAGCCCCTCCAACAGTTTCAGCACACGCCTGCGCGCAATCCACTTGCGCTCTGACTCGATGCAAGCCGCATCATAGAGTTCCAGAGGATCACAGTTATCCTGCTCGGCCCACAAAGCCGGCAACTCTGCCACATATGCCATCACTGACATGTCATCACCTTGGTGCAGCCGACTGATCTTCCCCTCAATCTGAGCAATTAGCATGACATTGCCCTTGCCTGAGTACTGGCTGGACAAAGTCTTTGAAGTGTGGTGGGTTTGGGAAATTTCTGGATAACTCTCTTCCTCTCTAGTCTATACAATACATATACTGGTTTATATGGGCCATGTGGGCCAGATTCACACATATACAGCCCAACACTCCCCCTCAAGATGGGTGATAGATATCTATCATTCCCATCTTGTCACACGCAGAATTACACTCCTTGACACTTAAACCCTTAGTTAAACAATCAGCCACTTGTTCTCTAGAGCTCACATAACTTATCCTGATTATGCCATCATCTAACTTCTCCTTGATGAAGAAGCGGTCTATCTCGACATGCTTGGTTCTGTCATGCTGAACTGGATTATTAGCAATGCTGATAGCTGATTTATTATCACACCATAACCTTAGGGGATCCTTCCTTATTACCTTTAACTCAGAGAGAAGATTTCTTACCCATAACATCTCACTCAAGCCTTGTGAAATAGCTCTATATTCAGCTTCAGCTGTTGATTTGGACACCACTGGCTGCTTCTTACTTCGCCATGACACCAAGTTTCCCCCAACAAACACACAATAACCAGAAGTTGATCTTCTGTCATCCAAACAACTTCCCCAGTCTGCATCACAGTATCCATCTATATTAAGATGCCCATTCTTCTTAAACCATAGCCCCCTTCCTGGATTACCCTTCAGATATCGGAGGATTCGATAGACAGCCTCTAAGTGTCCACTCCTAGGATCATGCATGTATCTGCTCACCACACTCACTGCATATGAGATATCGGGTCGTGTATGACATAGGTAGATGAGCTTTCCAACAAGTCTCTGGTACTTCTCCTTATCCACTGGTTCCCCAGATTCAGCACATAACTTATGATTCTGGTCAATAGGTGTTGAAGCAGGCCTACACCCAAGCATGCCTGTATCACTAAGCAAGTCGAGAGCATACTTCCGTTGTGACAGAACAATTCCTTTAGGGGATCTAGCAATTTCTATACCAAGAAAGTACTTCAGTTGGCCTAAATCCTTTACCTCAAACTCCTTGCTCAGGCTCTTCTTCAGTCGTGATATTTCCACATCATCATCTCCGGTGATTATAATATCATCCACATACACCGCAAGGATTGTAATCTGACAATTTGAGTGTCGGTAGAATACTGTATGATCCCCATTGCACTGTTTATATCCCATATTGCACACAGCACGTCTGAATCTATCAAACCATGCTCGTGGAGACTGTTTGAGGCCATACAAAGACTTCCTTAACTTGCATACCTTTCTTGATGTCTCGGGCTTTGAGAAACCAGGTGGAATCTCCATGTAAACTTCCTCATGTAAATCACCATGCAGGAATGCATTCTTTACATCTAACTGATGCAAAGCCCAACCAAAGTTAGTGGCACAAGAAATTAAGGTTCTCACTGTGCCCATCTTTGCGACAGGTGCAAAAGTCTCATCATAATCAATCCCGTATGTCTGACTATAGCCCCTAGCCACTAACCTTGCCTTGTATCTTTCTACCCTTCCTTCAGGAGTCTGCTTCACAGTATACACCCATTTACAGCTAACCGGTCGTTTTCCTGCTGGAAGAGGTACAATATCCCATGTCTTGTTCTTTTCAAGTGCTCTCATTTCCTCCAACATTGCCTCGTACCACTTTGGATCCTGCTTTGCCATTTTCCAATCTCTTGGAGTCACCACAGATTGCAATGATGCAATGAATGCTTTGTATCTCGGAGACAGAGATGTATATGATACGTAATTAGCTATGTCATGCTCAAAACCATACCTCTCTGGAGGTTTTCCAGCTCCAACTCGGGTTCCTTTCCTCCAGGCAATAGGCAAGTTCATTGAATCGTTTACATTAGATGGAGTTGGAGTGGCACATGTCTCACCATCAGACAATTCAACAATTTTAACACTTGTTGGAGCCTGTTGCTCCCCCTGCACATGTGTGTCACTTGCTATTGGAGATTGTTGTTGTTGCTGCTCATCTTGTAGTTGCCTCCTGGTATAGACCCTTAAATTTTCTTCCTCATTTGGCTTTCTCCATTTCTCTTCAGTCATAGGTTGCCTCCTGGTATACACCCTTAGATTTTCTTCCTCATTTGGCTTTCTCCATCTCTCTTCCCTTGCATGACATGGAATTGAACTAACCACAACTCTTGGTGGTTCATCTTCCTTTGTCCTTGGTGGTTCACTCCCGCCCTCTCGACTAGCACCACTCATGCTAGGAGAGTCGAAGTCAAATAACGAGCTGAGATCCGTTTTTTCTCCATAAAACGGTTCAGACTCCCTGAATGTCACATCCATGCTCACAAATGTTCTCCGCTCGCTGGGACTCCAACACTTGTATCCCTTCTGACCAGATGGGTAACCTATGAAGATGCACTTTACTGCTCGTGGATCCAGTTTTCCCACTGAGGGTCTATGATCCCGGACAAAGCAGGTGCATCCAAATACCTTAGGAGGAACTAAGAATTTGTTCTCACCTAGTAACATCTCACATGGCGACTTCATTCCAATCACCCTTGACGGCATCCGGTTGATGAGGAATGTAGCTGTCATTACAGCCTCACTCCACAAGAATTTTGGCACGTTCATTGTATACATTAGTGACCGAGCAACCTCCAAAATATGGCGATTCTTCCTCTCAGCTACTCCGTTTTGAGGTGGTGTACCCGGACAAGATGTTTGGTGCAATATACCTTGACTTGATAGGAATGTGACAAACTCCTTATTCACATACTCTGTCCCATTATCTGTCCTGATCATCTGTATTTGTGTATTGAACTGATTTTTCACATAAGCATAGAAATACTGAAAGCATTTAAAAACCTCATCCTTATGCTTCATAAGATACACCCATGTCATACGAGTATAGCAATCAATGAATGTAACAAAGTACTTCATTCCACTTAGAGAGATAACAGGACATGTCCACACATCTGAGTGAACAAGCATAAAAGGGGAAATACTCCTAAGACCCTTACTCACATAAGATGTCCTTGTGTGTTTAGCAAACTCACATGCATCACACACAAGCTTGTTCTTATCCACCCCACACATTACATCGGGAAAGACTTTACTCATCTTCTCAAAAGACATATGTCCCATTCTACAATGGTGAAGCATTACCTTTGTTTCCTTTTCTCCCATCATTGTTGCTAACATCGTAGACACCGCATTATTTGGCACCTCGCGATCCATGTACCATAGCCCATTACGCCTGGTTCCAGTCCCAAGCCTCTTCCCCGTTTGCCTCTCCTGAATTAGACATAAATAGCGGTCAACTATTACTCGACAATCCACATCGTCAACCAAAGCACTCATTGACATAAGATTGACTGGAAAGGCAGGAACATGCAAAACAGATGAAAGTTTAATAGATGGTGTGCATTGTATTGTGCCAATGCCTTTAATGGGTTGTGAGGTGCCATCAGCAGTTTGGATAGTCTCCTTACATGTGGGTGGATATGGAATATATGACTCAAATTCCATTGATGTGCCGGCAACATGCTTTGATGCCCCCGAATCTAATATCCAATCAGGATGTGATCTTTGTGAGAGAATAGATGCATGAGCACAATTACCTTCATCTGTAGATACAAAGTGAGCAAAGTTGCCGTAACTAAAATCCTCATGATCCTTATCACCTGTGCTTTCTGTTCTTTTCTTTGATTCTTCTTGGGTTGCGAGTGAGGATCCTTCTTCTGAGACTGCCACATTTGCCCTTTGACCACCAGAGTATCCCCGGCCTCGGCCTCCCCTTAATCCACCTCGGTTATATCCTCTCCCCCTTCCACGCATGTTCCTACGTGGAGCCGTGCAAGAACGAATCAAATGACCCTTCTCACCGCAGTTGAAGCACTCTCTGCTCTTATAGTCGGTTGCTATGAAGGCTGGATGAGATGGAGTCGTTGTATTGTTCTTCATCAACTTTAATCGGACCTCCTCCTGTGCCATTGCTGCTATGGCATCCTCTAAGGCAGGTAGAGTAGGTTGATGAAATAAAGTAGCACGTCTCGCCTCAAATTCAGAGTTCAATCCTTTGAGAAACTGCATCACTCGTCTGCGTTCAATCCATTTTCTAGCAGCTGCTATGCAATCTGCATGTGGCAAATCCAGAGGATCATAGTGATCTAAATCAGCCCACAAACGCTGCAGTTCAGCAACATACTCCATCACAGAATTTTCCCCTTGTCTGAGTTCACCAACTCTCTCCTCTGTTTCAGCTATTAACATCACATTCCCTTCACCTGAGTACAGTTTTGAGAGGGTTTTCCATACCTCAGTAGCAGTTGAGATAGTCTCAACAGTTGCGGCAATGGTTGGAGACAAGGAGTTCAACAACCATGCCACTATCAAAGAGTTGGTACTGCTCCATGTCCTCCATTCTGAAGTTTTCTTGTCTCCCGGCTCCTCTGCCTCACCACTGACAAAGCCCTCAAGCCCTTTAGTCCTCAAGATGAGTAGCGCCCTTCTTGACCAGCTCAAATAATTCTTAACACCTTCCAGCTTAATTTCATTTGGCATCAAGTCAATTTTCTGAATTGGCTCAATGTGAGGAACAATTGCATTATTTAGAGATGCTGCAGCTCCTACCTTGGCTGTTAGGAGCTCAGCCAATTTTTCAATTGCCTTCTCGAGTCCCTGATTTTCTCCCATGTCTTGCCTCAATCACAGCAGGCAAGAACTTTCCTTCTTCCTCAGTACGCTATCTAGCAGCCCCTCACACAGCAGCACCAAATCAATCCAGGAGCTCTTACCTCCTCTTCTCTGCTAACTCCACTGTAGTACACCACCAGCAGCAACAGAGTCAGCAGCAGCACTTGCAAGCAGCAACAACAGCATCTTCCTCCTTCTCCTCTGCAAACAACAGCAGTTCCAGCACACAGCAGCCACAAGCAGCAGCAGTGCAAAGAGCACCCTCTGCCGCACCAACAGCAAGCAGCAGCAACTGCAGACTGTTCTCAGTCTTTCTCCAGCAGCAGCAAGCCAGCCGCACAAGCAGCAAACCAGCCAGTACTTGGCCTCTCCCCTGGCGCAGCCGCCTCCTTCCTCTGCCCTCTGCCACACACAGTAGCACCCGCGGCACCAGGAGCACTTCGCGCGCGCGCACCTCTTCACGGGAGAGAGCAGTGCCGCCTGTAGCCTCCAATCCCCTCCAGGCGCTCCGCAGGCAGCCCGCGCGCTCGCACGCAGCCGCGCCCGCCGGCCCTCTCCAGGCGCGCCTCTACCGCCGCCGGTCCCGCCTCCAGTGCCCCGCGCAGCACACGCGCGCCAACAACCACCCTGGGAGCCCGGAGCTCCGCCCCACGCTGCCGATTCACCGCCGGCGACCTACAGAACCCAGCATCGCCTCCCGCCTGTGCTCTGACACCATGAAGTGTGGTGGGTTTGGGAAATTTCTGGATAACTCTCTTCCTCTCTAGTCTATACAATACATATACTGGTTTATATGGGCCATGTGGGCCAGATTCACACATATACAGCCCAACAGTCTTCCATATCGCAGCGGATGTGGATAGCCCCTCCACAGAATGTCCAATGGAGGGCACCACCGAGTTCAACAACCAGCCAATGAGCACAGAGTTTATGACCTTCCATCTCTTTCCCTCCGCGGTAGTCTTGTCTCCTGGTTCATCAATAGCACCCAACAAGTGCCCATCAAGCTCCTTCTGCTCCACAGCCAGCAATGCCCTCCGGACCAGCTTAGATAATTGGTGGCCCCTTCTAGCTTCATGTCCATGGGCGACAATTTGAGCTTCTGAGCCACTTCCTATCGAGGAACGATGGCCCCAGAGTTCGACTATGGAAGGATCTTAGCGAGCTTCTCATAAGCCTGAGCAATGACTTTTGGTTCACCCATCGGGTTGCAGCCACCCCAGTAGCAGCAGCAGAGACAACCTCCTTCTCACCACCAACAGCAAGCAGCAGCAGCAGCACTACTCTTTCTCAAGCAGCAGCAGCAGCACTACTTCTCTTTCTCAAACAGCAGCAGCAAATCACCACAGCACTTCTCAGCAGCAGCCTCCGGGCTTGGGCCCATACCGGTTCAACATCACGTAATAAATTAAGCATTTAAATCAGACTTGTCAAATGTATCAGAAGATTACTTTGGTACTTGTCATATCATCACAGAAAGCTCATTTGAAATCTTTATCTTTGCTCCTATAAAGTTCTGAGCGGTGGCGGTTCGTTCATCTTTAAAGTTACTAGGGATTACCACTATTGTCATCCATTCTATGGAGGACATATGGCTGTTTCGGTTGATGTATTTTTCAAGATAATAGTTTTCCATTTTGCACAAGCGTTTAAACAACTGATTGTATATAACAAAAAAGTAAATCCTGCAACAATGCACAATCATTTAGCTAGTTATAGAAAAGATTCCACTAACTATTGGGATCCATATTATTTTGATATTTAGTGGATGCTTGTTGAAGAAATAGCTATATTATACCGGGGGTCCCACTTAGTCCTAAATGGCATCTACATAAACGGTCAGCATAAGTCCAAGCAAGCCACCATGGTCAACAAAAGCCCAAGCAAGTCCTCATGGTCAACAAGTCAAAGGAAGAGGGATAAATAGAAGACCAAGTCAAAGATGAAGACAGAGAGAAGCAAAGAAGCCCAATTTAAGAAGAGGTGCAAGTGCAACTAGCCAAGGCCCATTCATGAATGGATGAGAATGCATGGCTCACCGTGAGCCACACCTCCGCCTTTGACAGCCTAAAAAAAACCTCCACCTTTGACTAGTCTTCATACACCCATGGACCATCATTTACCCATGTACCCCTCCAACCTACCACCGTCAAGGGCCTTGGTCATTTGTCAATGACCATTAGGCTATATAAAATAACCCCCCTAGGCATGTACTTACGTTCACTAGGTGGTCGGGTTTTGGAGTCCGCGGGACCTTGTAAGGCTTGGATCGTCGAGAGTTGTGGGAAGTGGCGACGTTCTAAACGTTGCTCACGTAACACGTTTTAGACGTTCCTCACAACCTATTTAAAAAACATCGATGTATCACTTTGTCGGTGTACGATGACCGTCTCTATAAGGCCGTCGTACAGAACTCTACTTACGTTTCACTAGCCACGCTACTGAGGATACCCCTATTCGAAAATTGTTTCCATAACAACAACTCTAAACTCTTAAACTGAACTGCATTTTGCTGCCACTGCTAGAGCGTGAGCCCAATGATTTTTTATATGTAAACCATGTAATTGAATTGCACAATTTGCAATTGTCTGATCGGTAGCACTTTATTTAGCTCACAACATTTACAATCCAAGTCCAGAACAAATTTTTGTGCTCCTCACTGTTTTGAGTTTTAACAAGATGTCACTTTTAAAGTTTGAATTAGTAAACTTCTATAGTTCATTCAGTGTTAAAGTTATATCTACAGGACTACAGCCTCAAGATTCATTAAGGTTAACATTCTCAATGTCTGTCGCAGCATCTTCTGGTAGTTGTTCCTATTGTTGGCATACTCTCAGATATAGAAGGATTTAAACCTGTTCCCAACATCCACGAGGTTGATGACATTTTCGATGTACCCCTGGAGATGTTCCTCAAGGTTAGTGTCTTTGTGTTCTCACATGCTAATTAAGGTATATACTTTATTCATTTTTTTCATTTAGGATTTTATGGGTAGTAACTGTTGCAGCCTTGGTTGGATGCTTACGATAGTTTCAGTTTGTACTATACAAATGATCAGTTTGCTGCATACAAAGAAACAAAAAAAGGTTACTGCATGAATTACCATACAACTTAAGGTACGGCGATATGTATACTTAGCTATTTAGCCAGAATTGAGAACTTTGTTAGTCGCAACCAGACCAAATGACCATTCCTGCCAAGTACAATGGAAAGGAATCGATCTTTTTTTTTTGTTGCTAAGATGGATATTGTAATGTATTGGATGTCATTTGTCCCCTGATGCAGGATGAGAACAGGAGATCCGAGGAGAGAGAACGGATGGGGCAAGTCTTCACAATTCAGTACTTCGACTACGAGAAAGAAAACCGGAAGTACGTGATCTGGGGATTGACTGCCCGCATCCTGATCCATGCTGCTTCCATTGTATACCAGCGGCCACCGGACTTTGTAGAGCGAAGACTACAGTTCAACCTTCCAAAGTACTCCATTTCTAGTTCAGGATCTGCTGCAAGCTAATGTTTACAATATAGTCTCAGTTAATATGGTGTTGGGCGTACATCTGATAGAACAGGAGATCCATATGTGGAATGTAAAGGGCACGATATGCTTCTATATGATCTATATTCCTTTTTATAATTCATGAGGAGGTGTTTGTTTCAGCGATTTTTATCCGTCATCCCTTTACGCCATAAAGGGGAAGCGTTACTTGCGTTTGTTTAGGGGACTTTCTATGTGACGCTCTCTGTGATTCGAACCTGGACTTGCCGGATAGTAACGAGCTCTGCTAGCCGCTCCTTCCATCGACCTTCTGTCCTATAGATGCAGTGCGACTCTTAAAGAAGGAAACGACAGTGGCGAAATCTAAACATTAATAATCGAGGCCTGCTGCGAGTGAACCTAAATCGCTAGGCGTTGCAACTAAAAATAGCAGCCCGGTGCTTATGAACTATAAGTCACACCAGACTTAAATCTTTTTCAAAATTTCAAAAGTTATTTTTTGAAATATGTAATTTTTTTTAAGAAGTGGACCTTTTCAAATTTATGAACAAAATTTTCAAAACGCAAACATTTCATGAAAAAACTTGATTTTTTTTGAATTTCTCAACCATTTCTTGAAAAAGGGAACAAAATTGAAAACGAGAACAATTTTTGACATTACGAACAATATTTAAAAAAACAGAAACATTTTCTTAAAAAAAGAACAATTTTCGAAATTATGAATAACTTTTCAAAATGGAAACATTTTCCGAAGATCCCCTGTACATTTCGGATTTAGGATCAAACTTTAAAAACATGAACATTTTTCAAATATGTGAACAAACTTGGAAAAGCTGGAACATTTTTCGAAACTCTCAAACATTTTATAAAATTTGAGATTTTTTTTCAAAACATGAACAATTTTCGGAATTGTATACAATTGTTTTAAAATGCAAACATTTTTTAAAATTACAAAGAACAAAATGAACAAAATTATTTCAATCTGCGAACAAAAATCAACATGGACATTTACATAGCATCTGAACAAACTTGGAAATGCTGGAACATTTTAAAAAATTCCAGAATTTTTTTTGAATTTATGATTACAACTAAAAAGTACGAACATTTTTTTTCAAATTCTCCGAACATTTTTTAAATTTGCGAACAATTAATAAAACATGAAAAAATAATGAAATTTGTGAACCAAATTTCAAATAGGAACATTTTTTGAAATTTCAAACATTTTATGAACTTTTGAACAAAAAATGCAAAAACATTTATTAAATTTGAAAAAAATGAATTTGGATCATTTTTTAAAAGAACCTAACAATATTTGAAATTCTAAACTTTTTTGGAATTTCTGAACTAAATTTAAAATCAGGAACATTTCTGGAAAAATGAAAAAGAAATGAAGAATGGACATTTTTAAAATTCCTGAACATTTGATGAAAGAGAGAAAAAGAAAAGAAAAAAATTCAAAGAATAGAAGAAGAGAAACAGAAAAAAGAAAAAAGAAAGAAAATAAAAAAGAAACTAAAAAGGAAAAAAAGAAACCGAAAAAACGGTTCAGGAACCTTCTAGAAGGTTCCTAAAGCAAAAAACCGGCTGGAAACCTTTGAGAACGTTCACACCATTACCTGATAATCTTAAGTATGCTTATCTTGATGAAAAAGAAATATATCCTGTTATTATTAGTGCTAACCTTTCAGATAAGGAAGAAGAAAGATTATTGAAAACTCTGAAGAAGCACCGAGCAGCTATTGGATATACTCTGGATGATCTTAAGGGCGTTAGTCCCACGTTATGTCAACACAAGATTACATTGGAGGACGATGTCATACCAGTTAGAGATCCTCAAAGACGATTAAATCCCAAGATGAAGGAAGTGGTAAGAAAGGAGATACTAAAGCTCGTTGAGGCAGGTATTATTTATCCCGTTGCTGATAGTGAATGGGTAAGCCCTGTCCATTGTGTTCCTAAAAAGGGAGATATTACTGTTGTTCCTAATGATAAAGATGAATTGATCCCGCAAAGAATTATTACAGGTTATAGGATGGTAATTGATTTCTGTAAGTTAAATAAAGCTACTAAGAAAGATCATTACCCTTTACCTTTTATTGATCAAATGCTAGAAAGACTATCCAAACACACACATTTTTGCTTTCTAGATGGTTATTCTGGTTTCTCTCAGATACCTGTGTCAGCTAAGGATCAATCTAAAACTACTTTTACTTGCCCTTTTGGTACTTTTGCTTATAGATGTATGCCTTTTGGTTTATGTAATGCACCTGCTACCTTTCAAAGATGCATGATGGCTATATTTTCTGATTTTTGTGAAAAGATTTGTGAGGTATTCATGGATGACTTTTCTGTTTATGGATCCTCTTTTGATGATTGTTTGAGCAACCTTGATCGAGTTTTGCAGAGATGCGAAGACACTAGCCTCGTCCTGAATTGGGAAAAGTGTCACTTTATGGTTAATGAAGGCATTGTCTTGGGGCACAAGATCTCCGAGAGAGGTATTGAAGTTGATAAAGCCAAGGTTGATGCTATTGAAAAGATGTCATGTCCCAAGGACATAAAAGGTATAAGAAGTTTCCTTAATCATGCCGGTTTTTATAGGAGGTTCATTAAGGACTTTTCTAAAATCTCTAGGCCTCTGACTAATTTATTGCAAAAAGATATTCCTTTTGTCTTTGATGATAATTGTGTAGAAGCATTTGAAACACTTAAGAAAGCTTTGATCATTGCACCTATTGTTCAGCCGCCTGATTGGAATTTACCTTTTGAAATTATGTGTGATGCTAGTGATTTTGCTGTAGGTGTTGTTTTAGGGCAAAGAGTCGATAAGAAATTGAATGTTATCCGGTATGCTAGTAAGACTCTTGATACTGCCTAGAGAAATTATGCTACTACTGAAAAAGAGTTCTTAGCAGTTGTGTTTGCATGTGATAAGTTTAGACCTTATATTGTTGATTCTAAAGTTACTATTCACACTGATCATGCTGCTATTAAATATCTCATGGAAAAGAAAGATGCTAAGCCTAGACTCATTAGATGGGTTCTCTTGCTCCAAGAATTTGACTTGCATATTATTGATAGAAAGGGAGCTAAGAACCCCATTGCAGCCAACTTGTCTAGGTTAGAGAATGTTCTTAATGACCCACTGCCTATTAATGATAGCTTTCCTGATGAACAATTAGCGGTCGTCAATGCTTCTCGTACTGCTCCTTGGTATGCTGATTATGCTAATTACATTGTTGCTAAATATATACCGCCTAGTTTTACATACCAGCAAAAGAAAAAGTTCTTTTATGATTTAGGACATTACTTCTGGGATGATCCACACCTTTATAAAGAAGGAGTAGATGGGGTTATTAGACGTTGTGTGCCTGAGCATGAACATGAACAGATTCTACACAAGTGTCACTCTGAATCTTATGGGGGACACCACGCTGGAGATAGAACTGCACACAAGGTACTACAATCTGGTTTTTATTGGCCTACTCTTTTTAAAGATGCTCGTAAGTTTTTCTTATCTTGTGATGAATGTCAAAGAATAGGTAACATTAGTAGACATCAAGAAATGCCTATGAATTATTCTCTTGTTATTGAACCGTTTGATGTTTGGGGCTTTGATTATATGGGACCTTTTCCTGCCTCTAATGGTTATACACATATTTTAGTTGCTGTTGATTACGTTACTAAGTGGGTAGAAGCTATTCCAACTAGTAGTGCTGATCACAACACTTCTATTAAAATGCTTAAAGAAGTTATTTTTCCGAGGTTTGGAGTCCCTAGATATCTTATGACTGATGGTGGTTCACATTTTATTCATGGTGCTTTCCGTAAGATGCTTGCTAAGTATGATGTCAATCATAGAATAGCATCTCCTTATCATCCGCAGTCTAGTGGTCAAGTAGAGTTGAGCAATAGAGAGCTCAAATTAATTTTGCAAAAGACTGTGAATAGATCTAGAAAGAATTGGTCCAAAAAACTTGATGATGCATTATGGGCCTATAGAACTGCATACAAAAATCCTATGGGTATGTCTCCATATAAGATGGTTTATGGAAAAGCGTGTAATTTACCTCTTGAACTTGAACATAAGGCATATTGGGCTATCAAAGAGCTCAATTATGACTTCAAACTTGCCGATGAGAAGAGGTTATTTGATATTAGCTCACTTGATGAATGGAGAACCCAAGCTTATGAGAATGCCAAGCTTTTCAAAGAAAAAGTCAAACGCTGGCATGATAAGAGGATACAAAAGTGTGAATTTAACGTAGGAGATTATGTGTTATTATTCAACTCTCCTTTAAGATTTTTTGCAGGAAAACTTCTCTCAAAATGGGAAGGTCCCTATGTTATCGAGGAGGTCTATCGTTCTGGTGCTATAAAAATCAACAACTTAGAAGGCACAAATCCGAGGGTGGTAAACAATCAAAGAATTAAACATTATATTTCAGGTAATCCTATCAATGTTGAAACTAATATTATTGAAACCATAACCCCTGAGGAATACATAAGGGACACTTTCCAGAACGTTCCAGACTCCGAAAAGGTATAGGTATGTGGTACGGTAAGTAAACCGACTCCAAAACAACTCTAATGGCAATTTTTATCAGTTTTGGATTATTTAAGAATTTTAGGAAGAAAGAAGTAGTCCGAAAGGGACACGAGGCCCCCACGAGAGTGGAGGGCGCCCCCCTGTAGGGCGCGCCCCCTGTCTCGTGGGCACCTCGTGTGTCTCCTGGACTCCGTTTTTTTGCACATTACGTATTTTGGTCGGTAAAAATTCATTATGTATACTCCCGAAGGTCTTGACCACCGTATCACGCAAATATCCTCTGTTTTCGTTTCAAGCTGTTCGTGTTGCAGAATAGAGCAAGATGTCGTCCCAAGATTTGGAGGGGGAGAGCTACACGACTGATTATATCGTGAACCCAAAAGTATATGGGGATGTGGAACATTATGGCTGGACCACGGAGGAAGAAGAAGACTATGATCCAAAGGGGAAGGAGGAGACAAGCTCTGATGAAGAGGACGATCCACTACCTCAACCTGGTGATATGCATGTGGAGTTCAAGAAGTCAAGCCTCCCTAAGGTCCAATCTATCCCACCACGTTTTTTGCAGGACAGCAAGGCAGCACTATAGAAAAAGATAATGAAACTTGAGCTCGAGAATGAGGATCTGAGGGAGGAAAATTTTAGCCTCAGACGCAAGCTAGAGAAGAAAAATGCAACAACTCCACCATCACCACCTCCAGAGAAATAATCACATGGGTATGGGCACTCCCCTTGGCAACTGCCAAGCTTGGGGGAGGTGCCCCAGTATCGTATCACCATCACACTCCTATCTTTACCGCTTTATTTAGTTTGATCCCTTTAGTAGTATCTTGATCTAGTAGTTTGAAGTTTTGGTATCAAGTAGTTTTGAGTTTTTCTTTGTGATCTCTTTATGTAATCGAGTGTGTGTGCTATGTATAATAAAGATTAGTGTTGAGTCAAGGGCTTTGCTATGTTGCTATGATCTTGAGAAAGTAGAAAGAATAAAAGAGTTCATATTGATCTTATGGATAGTGATAACTTCACACATAGAAAGTATGAGGCATAAAAATTGTTGAGAGTTGATGAACATAGACTTGGTCATCGTTGCAATTAATAGGAAGTGATAAGGAAAGAGGGGTTCACATATAAATATATTATCTTGGACATCTTTTATGATTGTGAAGCACTCATTAAGTATGATATGCTAAAAGAGTTGATGTTGGACAAGGAAGACAACGTAATGGTTTATGTTTTCCGACATCTCAGTTAAAGTATATTGTCATTGACCTTCCAAACATGTTGAGCTTGCCTTTCCCCCTCATGCTAGCCAAATTCCTTGCACCAAGTAGAGATACTACTTGTGCTTCCAAATATCCTTAAACCCAGTTTTGCCATGAGAGTCCACCATACCTACCTATGGATTGAGTAAGATCCTTCAAGTAAGTTGTCATCGGTGCAAGCAATAAAAATTGCTATCTAAATATGTATGACTTATTAGTGCAGAGAAAATAAGCTTTGTACGAACTTGTTGTGGAAGTAATAAAAGCGACGGACTGCATAATAAAGGTCCACATACAAGGGGCAATATAAAGTGACGTTCTTTTGCATTAAGATTTTGTGCATCAACCCTAAACGCGCATGACAACCTCTGATTCCCTCTGCGAAGGGCTTATCTTTTACTTTATGTTTTTATTTTAGGCTTGAGTCAAGGTGATCCTCACCTTTCCCTTTTTCATTTTATCCTTTGGCAAGCTCCTCGTGTTTGAAAGATCATGATATATATATCCAATTGGATGTAAGTTAGCATAGACTATTATTGTTGACATCACCTAAAGGTGAATACGTTGGGAGGCAACACAATAAGCCCCTATCTTTCTCAGTGTCCGGCTGAAACTCTATAACCACAAGTACTGCGTGAGTGTTAGCAATTATAGGAGATTACGAGATAGTTGAGTATGTGAGCTTGCTGAAAAGCTCTATTATTGACTTTTTCTGATGTTAGATAAATTGCAATTGCTTCAATGACTGAGATTATAGTTTGTTAGTTCCCAATGAAGTTTGTGAACCATACTTGACATTGTGAATTGCTTGTCACTTGAGCATAGGAAATCATATGACAAAATCTATATATGTTGCTGTTATTAGAATGATCATGATGCCCTCATGTCCGTATTTTATTTTTATCGACACCTCTATCTCTAAACATGTGGACATATTTTTCGATTTCGGCTTCCGCTTGAGGACAAGCGAGGTCTAAGCTTGGGGGAGTTGATACATTCATTTTGCATCATGCTTTTATATCAATATTTATTGCATTATGGGCTGTTATTACACATTATATCTCAATACTTATGGCTATTCTCTCTTATTTTACAAGGTTTACCATGAAGAGGGGGAATGCCGGCAGCTGGAATTCTGGCTAGAAAAGGAGCAAACGTTGGAAACCTATTCTGCACAGCTCCAAAAGTCCTGAGACTTCACGAAACAACTTTTTGGATTTAATAAGAATTTCTGAGCGAAAGAAATAGGCCAGGGGGCCCACACCCTATCCAGGAGACAGGGGGTGCCCCCCCCTCTAGGGGGCGCCCCTATCTCCTGGGCCCCCTGGTGGGCCTCCGGCGTCCATCTTCTGCTATATCATCACTTTTACCCTGGAAAAAAAATCATGGGCAAGCTTACGGGACGAAACTCCGCCACCACGAGGCGGAACCCTTGCGGAATCAATCTAGGGCTCTGGCGGAGCTATTCTGCCGAGGACACTTCCCTCCGGGAGGGGGAAATCATCACCAACGTCATCACCAATGATCCTTTCATCGGGAGGGGGTCAATCTCCATCAACATCTTCACCAGCACCATCTCCTCTCAAAACCCTAGTTCATCTCTTGTATCCAATCTTGTATCAAAACCACAAATTGGTACCTGTGGGTTGCTAGTAGTGTTGATTACTCCTTGTAGTTGATGCTAATTGGTTTACTTGGTGGAAGATCATATGTTTATTACTCCTCTGATTATGAACATGAATATGCTTTGTGAGTAGTTACGTTTGTTCCTGAGGACATGGGTGAAGTCTTGCAATTAGTAGTCATGTGAATTTGGTATTCGTTTGATATTTTGATGAGATGTATGTTGTCTTTTCCTCTAGTGGTGTTATGTGAACGTCGACTACATGACACTTCACCATTATTTGGGCCTAGAGGAAGGCATGGGGAAGTAATAAGTAGATGATGGGTTGCTAGAGTGACAGAAGCTTAAACCCTAGTTTATGCATTGCTTCGTTAGGGGCTGATATGGATCCATACGCTTAATGCTGTGGTTAGGTTTACCTTAATACTCCTTTTTGTAGTTGCGGATGCTTGCAATAGGGGTTAATCATAAATGGGATGCTTGTCCAAGTTAGGGCAGTACCCAAGTGCCGGTTCACCCACATATCAAATTATCAAAGTACCGAACGCGAATCATATGAACATGATGAAAACTAGCTTGATGATAATTCCCAATGTGTCCTCGGGAGCTCCTTTATCATTATTAGAAATTATATAGGCTTATCCTTTGCTTCATAAAGGATTGGGCCACCTTGCTGCACTTCATTTACTTTATTTACTTGTTGCTCGTTACTATTTATCTTATCACAAAACTATTTATCACCTACAATTTCAGTGCTTGCAGAGAAAACCATACTGAAAACCGCTTATCATTTCCTTCTGCTCCTCGTTGGGTTCTACACTCTTACTTATCGAAAGGACTATGATAGATCCCCTAAACTTGTGGGTCATCAAGCCACTGTTTACTATGGGCAGCCTTACAGTTCGCCTCCCATTCCCCTCCCGCGGACCTCCACCAACGCCATGGCGCATAAGGATCATCTGCCACTAGTCTTCCAGTTTGGTGAAGTCGACTCTGAGCCAGAAGAGATAGAAAATAAGGAGGAATGGGGCCTCATGAGTGATAACCCACAAGTATACGGGATCGCGACAGCTTTCGAGGGTAGAGTATTCAACCCAAATTTATTGATTCGACACAAGGGGAGCCAAAGAATATTCTTAAGTATTAGCAGTTGAGTTTTCAATTCAACCACACCTGGATAACTTAGTATCTGCAGCAAAGTATTTAGTAGCAAAGTAGTATGATAGTAATGGTAACAGTGGCAAAAGTAACGATTGCAGTTTTGTAGTGATTGTAACAGTAGCAACGGAAAAGTAAATAAGCGAAGCATAATATGTGAAAAGCTCGTAGGCATTGGATCAGTGATGGATAATTATGTCGGATGCGATTCGTCATGTAATAGCTATAACATAGGGTGACACAGAACTAGCTCCAGTTCATCAATGTAATGTAGGCATGTATTCCAAATATAGTCATACGTGCTTATGGAAAAGAACTTGCATGACATCTTTTGTCCTACCCTCCCGTGGCAGCGGGGTCCTAGTGGAAACTAAGGGATATTAAGGCCTCCTTTTAATAGAGTACCGGACCAAAGCATTAGCACTTAGTGAATACATGAACTCCCCAAACTACGGTCATCGCCGAGAAGTATCCCGACTATTGTCACTTCGGGGTTGTCGGATCATAACACATAATAGGTGACTATAGACTTGCAAGATAGGATCAAGAACTCACATATATTCATGAAAACATAATAGGTTCAGATCTGAAATCATGGCACTCGGGCCCTAATGACAAGAATTAAGCATAGCAAAGTCATAGCAACATCAATCTCAGAACATAGTGGATACTAGGGATCAAACCCTAACAAAACTAACTTGATTACATGGTAAATCTCATCCAACCCATCACCGTCCAGCAAGCCTACGATGGAATTACTCACGCACAGCAGTGAGCCTCATGAAATTGGTGATGGAGGATGGTTGATGATGACGACGGCGATGAATCCCCCTCTCCGGAGAAATGGACTCCAGAATGGCATAAATAAATATGATCTCTAATTGTCATTGCAAACATGTTTATTCATAATAAGCTGAATCAGGAACGATGAACTCATCATATTTACAAAAACAAGAGAGGTTGAGTTCATACCAGCTTCTCTCATCTCAGTCAGTCCATCATATATCGTCATTATTGCCTTTCACTTGTACGACCGAACGGTGTGTATAATAATAATAGTGCACGTGCATTGGACTAAGCTGGAATCTGCAAGCATTCAATTCAAGGGAGAAGACAAAATAATATGGGCTCTAAGTTAAATCAACAATCATGCATATGAGAGCCACTAAACATTTTCATTATGGTCTTCTCCTCTCAATCCCCAAAGGAAAGAAAAGAAATAAAACTATTTACATGGGAAAGCTCCCAACAAGCAAAAGAAGAACCAGAAATCTTTCATTTTAATTACTACTACAAGCATGGAAATTAAACTAACTATTTTTTTGGTTTTTTTTCTTAAGGTTTATCGAACACACAAGAAGAAAGCTAGAAAAAGAAATTAAAACTAGCATGGATAATACAATGAAAGAGTATGCGCACCGACAACTAGAATAGTGTGTCAACATGAATGTACAGTCGGTGAGAAATACGTACTCCCCCAAGCTTAGGCTTTTGGACTAAGTTGGTCTAATGCCAAGGATAGCCTGGCTGATATCCGAAGTTATAACCGGGGTCGTACTATGATGCAACAGCCAATGCCTCCTGAGCTGCGGCATGTTGGCGGGCTGCCTCCGCTCTCCTCTCGTGTTCGGCTGCCTCCTCCCTGGTGACAACATATCTTCGTGTTGCCTGGTAATCAAAAAGGGAAGGAGCATGGAGAGAAATATGGACAGCGCGACGTTTGTCAAAGATTAGTCGATACTGGAGGAATTGTTCATTCCTCACAAGAAAACGGTGCCTGACCATAGCGTCAAAATCTAAATAAGCGACAGGCAACTCAATATCACCCTCACATGGGGATATATAAAGATAATTAGCAAGATGGGTCGCATAAATCCCTCCAAATAAATCTCCAGATATACCATTATTATGCAACCTACGTGCAACTATTGCCCCCAAGTTATAATCTTTATTACCTAATACAGCACTCTTGAGGACACAAAGATCAGGGACACACATGTGACATGATTCATCGTTACCGTTAATGCATCTACCAATGAAGAGAGCAAAATAATGTATAGCAGGAAAATGAATGCTCCCTATGGTAGCTTGTGCTATATCCCGAGATTCTCCCACAGTGATACTAGCTAGAAAATCTTTATATTCAGATTTGTGGGGTTCATGAACATTGCCTCAGTGGGGAGTTTGCAAGCAGTAGTAAAATCTTCTAGGTCCATGGTATAAGATTCATCATAAATATCAAACAGGACATTCTGAGAATTACGCGAAGATGTAGATTTAAACCTTCTCACGAATGAATCAGTCAATTGGTAGTACTGAGGACACTTATCTTGTATGAAGTCCTCAAGATCGGCATTACGCACATACGCGTAAAATTCATCCTTGATGCCTGCATTAACAATAATTTCTTCTGATGGCCACTCACAAGCCCACACTTCAGCTTTCCTTAGTGGTTCATCGTCTTGCTTGTGCGTAGCACGCATAGGTCCTCTCTTTGTTGAGGAACCACCTTGGTACATTCTCCTGGACATATTTCTCTGAAAAATTTCTGAAATTTTTAGCAACTTCAAAATAAAAGTGAATCAGACTAAGCAAGATTGGTAGCAACTACTCCCACAAGTGCCTAGAGCCTATATCATGCATTAGAATTACTTGGGACCTCATAAATTTGACATGCAAGCTCAAGAACAGGGTCACCTATGCAGCAAAAATTTGCAATGAATAGAGCACTAGAACAAAAACTAATTGGACCAATGGAGGAGTCACATACCAAGCAACAATCTCCCAAAGCAGTTTTGTGAATGGAGCTTTGAGCAAGGAGATCGAAAATCGCAGCAAAATGAGCTAGAACTCATGCTTGAGCTAGATGGGGATTTTTTTGGGAGGAAGATGGAGTGTGTGGGTGAAGGAATAAGTGGAGGGGGGCCACCGTGCACCCATGAGACAGGGGGGCGCGCCCTCCACCCTCGTGGCCAGGTGCTTGCCCCCCTGTTGTGTTTTCAGTGCCTAAAATCCTCAAATATTCCATAAAAAATCATACTAACTTTGCAGGGCATTTGGAGCACTTTTATTTTTGGGACTTTTTTTATTACACGGATAATTCAGAAAACAGATAGATAATACTATTTTTGCTTTATTTATTCTAAATAACAGAAAGTAAAAAGAGGGTAGAGAAGGTTGTGCCTTCTAGTTTCATCCATCTCATGATCATCAAAATGAGTCCACTAACAAGGTTGATCAAGTCTTGTTAACAAACTCATCCCGACTAACATGGAACCGGAGAAATTTTGAATAACACTAGGTTACCTCAACGGGGATATGCACACCCCAACAATAAGAATATCATACTTTTTCTTGACAGTAGGAAGAGGAAATTCAAAACCTCCAATAATAATAGTTGGAACTTTTCCAATAGAATTGATGCTGTGAACTTGAGGTTGTTTCCTCGGAAAGTGTACCGTATGCTCATTACCATTAACATGAAAACTGGCATTGCCTTTGTTGCAATCAATAACATCCCCTGCAGTATTCAAAAAGGGTCTACCAAGGATAATCGACATACCATCGTCCTCGGGAATATCAAGAATAACAAAGTCTGTTAAGATAGTGACATTTGCAACCACAATAGGCACATCCTCACAAATACCGACAGGTATAGCAGTTGATTTATCATCCATTTGCAAAGATATTTCAGTAGGTGTCAACTTATTCAATTCAAGTCTACGATATAAAGAGAGAGGCATAACACTAACACCGGCTCCAAGATCACATAAAGCAGTTTTAACATAGTTTCTTTAATTGGAGCATGGTATAGTTGGTACTCCTGGATCTCCAAGTTTCTTTGGTATTCAAAGTATAATTAGCAAGCATGGTGGAAATTTCAGCTTCCGGTATCTTTCTTTTATTTGTAATGATATCCTTCATGTATTTAGCATAAAGATTTAATTTAAGCATATCAGTTAAGCGCATACGTAAGAAGATAGGTCTAATCATTTTAGCAAAACGCTCAAAATCCTCATCATCCATTGTCTTGGATGGTTTAGGAGGAAATGTCATGGGTTTCTGAACCCATGGTTCTCTTTCTTTACCATGTTTCCTAGCAACAAAGTCTCTCTTATCATAATGTTGATTCTTTGATTGTGGGTTATCAAGATCAACAGCAGGTTCAATCTCTACATCATTATTATTGCTAGGTTGAGCATCAACATGAACATTATCCTTAACATTATCACTAGGTTCATGTTCATCACATGATTGTGTTTCAGCATCAGAAATAAAAATATCATTGGGATTCTCAGGTGTGTCTACAACAGGTTCACTAGAAGCATGCAAAGTCCTATCATTTTTCTTTTTCTTCTTTTTAGAAGGACTAGGTGCATCTACATTATTTCTCTGAGAATCCTACTCGATTCTCTTAGGGTGGCCTTCAGGATACAAAGGTTCCTGAGTCATTCTACCAGTTCTAGTAGCCACTCTAACAGCAAAGTCATGTTTATTGTTTAATTCATCGAGCAAATCACTTTGAGCTTTAAGTACTTGCTCTGCTTGAGTGGTAACCATAGAGGCATATTTGCTAATGAGTTTAAGTTCACCTTTAACTCTAGCCATATAATCGCTCAAGCGTCCTATCTCGAAAGCATTATTCTTTAATTCTCTACCAACATAAGCATTAAATCTTTCTTGTCTAGCCATAAAGTCATCAAATTCATGTAAGCATTGGCTATGAAATTTTGTAGATGGGATTTCAACTTTATCATATCTATAGAGAGAGTTTACCTTTACTACCTGTGTCGGGTTATCAAGACAATGTATTTCTTCAACAGGCGGTATATTAAGACCATGTATTTCTTCAATAGGAGGTAAATTCTTAACATCTTTAGCTTTCATACCTTTTTCTTTCATTGATTTCTTTGCCTCTTGCATATCTTCAGGACTGAGAAATAGAACACCCCTCTTTTTCGGAGTTGGTTTAGGAATAGGCTCAGGAGTTGGCTCAATTGGCTCAGGAAGAGTCCAATTATTTTCATTAGTCAACATATTATTCAATAACAATTCAGCTTGGTCGACTGTTCTTTCCCTGAAAACACAACCAGCACAACTATCCAAGTGGTCCTTGGAAGCATCGGTTAGTCCATTATAAAAGATATCAAGTATTTCATTTTTCTTAAGAGGATGATTAGGCAAAGCATTAAGTAATCGGAGAAGCCTCCCCCAAGCTTGTGGGAGACTCTCTTCTTCGATTTGCAGAAAATTATATATTTCCCGCAAGGCAGCTTGTTTCTTATGAGCAGAGAAATATTTAGCAGAGAAATAATAAATCATATCCTGGGGACTACGCACATAACCAGGATCAAGAGAATTAAACCAAGTTTTAGCATCACCCTTCAATGAGAATGGAAATATCTTAAGGATATAATAATAGTGAGACTTCTCATCATTAGTAAACAGGGTGGCTATATCATTCAACTTGGTAAGATGTGCCACAATAGTTTCAGATTCATAGCCATAAAAAGGATCAGATTCAACTAAAATAATTATCTCAGGATCAACAGAGAATTCATAATCCTTATCACTAACAAAGATAGGTGAAGTAGCAAAAGCAGGTTCTGATTCATTCTAGCATTCTGAGTTTTCTGTTTAAGTTTAGCTAGTAATTTCTTAAGATCAGATCTATCATTGCAAGCAAAAAGATCTCTAGCTGTTTCTTCATCCATAACATAACCCACAGGAACAACAGGCAATTCATACTTAGGGGGAGAACCTTCATCATCACTATCTTCAATAATTTCATCAATAATTTTGTTCTCTCTAACCCTAGCAAGTTGTTCATCAAGATATTCACCTAATGGTACAGTAGTATCAAGCATAGAAGTAGTTCCATCATAAGTATCATGCATAGCAGAAGTGGCATCATCAATAACATGCGACATATTAGAATTCATAGCAGTAGCAGATTTAGGTGTCGCAAGCTTACTCATAACAGAAGGAGAATCTAGTGCAGAGCTAGATGGTAGTTCCTTACCTCCCCTCGTAGTTGAGGGAAAAATCTTAGTTCTTGCGTCTTTGAAGTTCTTCATAGTGATCAGCAGATATAAATCCCAAGTGACTCAAAGAATAGAGCTATGCTCCCCGGCAACGGCGCCAGAAATTAGTCTTGATAACCCACAAGTATAGGGGATCGCAACAGTTTTCGAGGGTAGAGTATTCAACCCAAATTTATTGATTCGACACAAGGGGAGCCAAAGAATATTCTTAAGTATTAGTAGTTGAGTTATCAATTCAACCACACATGGATAACTTAATATCTGCAGCAAAGTATTTAGTAGCAAACTAGTATGATAGTAATGGTAGCAGTGGCAAAAGTAATGATAGCCGTTTTGTAGTGATTGTAAGAGTAGCAACGGAAAAGTAAATAAGCGAAGCACAATATGTGAAAAGCTCGTAGGCATTGGATCAATGATGGATAATTATGTAGGATGCGATTCCTCATGTAATAGCTATAACATAGGGTGACACAGAACTAGCTCCAGTTCATCAATGTAATGTAGGCATGTATTCTGAATATAGTCATACGTGCTTATGGAAAAGAACTTGCATGACATCTTTTGTCCTACCCTCCCGTGGCCGCGGGGTCCTAGTGGAAACTAAAGGATATTAAGGCCTCCTTTTAATAGAATACCGGACCAAAGCATTAACACTTAGTGAATACATGAACTCCTCAAACTACGGTCATCACCGAGAAGTATCTCGATTATTTTCACTTCGGGGTTGTCGGATCATAACACATAATAGGTGACTATAGACTTGCAATAGGATCAAGAACTCACATATATTCATGAAAACATAATAGTTTCAGATCTGAAATCATGGCACTCGGGCCCTAGTGACAAGCATTAAGCATAGCAAATTCATAGCAACATCAATCTCAGAACATAGTGGATACTAGGGATCAAACCGTAACAAAACTAACTTGATTACATGGTAAATCTCATCCAACCCATCACCGTCCAGCAAACCTACGATGGAATTACTCACCCACTGCGGTGAGCATCATGAAATTGGTGATGGAGGATGGTTGATGATGACGACGGCGACGAATCCCCCCTCTCCGGAGCCCCGATAGGACTCCAGATCGGCCCTCTCGAGAGAGATTAGGGCTTGGCAGCGGCTCCATATCGTAAAACGCGATGAAACTTTCTCTTTGATTTTTTTCTCCGCGAAACAGAATTTATAGAGTTGGAGTTGAGGTTGGTGGAGCAGCAGGGGGCCCACGAGACAGGGGGCGCGCCCAGGCGGAGGGGGCGCGCCCCCACCCTTGTGGACAGGGTGTGGGCCCCCTGGCCTTGATTCTTTCGCCAGTATTTTTTATATTTGCCAAAAGTTATCTCCGTGGATTTTCAGGTCATTCCAAGAACTTTTGTTTTCTGCACAATAAACAACACCATGGCAGTTCTGCAGAAAATAGCGTCATTCCGAGTTAGTTTCATTCAAATCATGCAAGTTAGAGTCCAAAACAAGGGCAAAAAGTGTTTGGAAAAGTAGATACGTTGGAGACGTATCAATGGACATGGCCCTAAACCAGCTCGCCGCGGCGGTTGCTGCCCCCACGCCCGCGACAGTGACCATCCCCGTAGCATTGATGGGCTGGTTGCCGAGCACTATCGCAGAGCTGTAAGCCGCGGGCGTTAGCGAGGTCGCCGCACACCCGCACGAGCTCGTGTGCACGCCAGCGCCAGCGCCCATTCTGGTGCGCGCCCCTGCACCCACCGCGGTGCTGGTCCCCATGCGTTTGCCTGCACCCGCCGCGCCCGTGCCCGTGCGTGCGCCCCCCTCAGTGTCATGGGACGCCGCCGTCGACCGCTGATACGTCTCCAACGTATCTATAATTTTTTATTGTTCCATTCTATTATATTATTTGTTTTGGATGTTTAATGGGCTTTACTATGCCATTTTATATTATTTTTGGGACTAACCAATTAACCGAGGGCCTAGTGCCAGTTTCTATTTTTTTGCCTATTTAAGAGTTTTGCAGAAAAGCAATACCAAACGGAGTCCAAACGGAATGAAACCTTCACGATGATCTTTCTTGGACTGAAAGCAAACTAGAAGACTTGGAGATGAAGTCGGAGAGGCAACGAGGCGGCCATGAGGCAGGAGGGCGCTCCCAGGGGTAGGTGCGCCCCCACTCTCGTGGGCCCCTCGTAGCTCCCCTAACCTAGTTCCTTCGCCTATATATACTCTTATACCCTAAAAACATCAGGGGGAGCCATGAAACCACTTTTCCACCGCCGCAACCTTCTGTACCCGTGAGATCCCATCTTGGGGCTTTTTCCGGCGATCTGCCGGAGGGGGATTCGATCACGGAGGGCTTCTACATCAACACCATTACCTCTCCGGTGAAGTGTGAGTAGTTTACCACAGACCTTCGGGTCCATAGTTATTAGCTAGATGGCTTATTCTCTCTCTTTGATTCTCAATACAAAGTTCTCCTTGATGTTCTTGGAGATCTATTTGATGTAATATTCTTTTGCGGTGTGTTTGCCGAGATCAGATGAATTGTGGATTTATGAACAAGATTATCTATGAATATTATTTGGTTCTTCTCTAAATTCTTATATGCATGATTTGATATCTTTGCAAGTCTCTTCAAATTATCGGTTTAGTTTGGCCTACTAGATTGATCTTTCTTGCAATGGGAGAAGTTCTTAGCTTTGGGTTCAATCTTGCGGTGTCCTTTCCCAGTGACTGTAGGGGCAGCAAGGCACGTATTGTATTGTTGCCATCGAGGGTAACAAGATGGGGTTTTCATCATATTGCTTGAGTTAATTCCTCTACATCATGTCATCTTGCTTAATGCGTTACTCTGTTCTTTATAAACTTAATACTCTAGATGCATGCTGGATAGCGATCGATGTGTGGAGTAATAGTAGTAGATGCAGGCAGGAGTCGGTCTACTTAATGCGGACGTGATGCATATGTTCATGATCATTGCCTTAGATGTCATCATAATTATGCGCTTTTCTATCAATTGCTTGGCAGTAATTTGTCACGCACCGTAATATATGCTATCTCGAGAGAAGTCTCCAGTGTAACCTATGACCCCCGGGTCATTTTTCCATTATATTGAATCTCTTTTACATCCTTTTAGTTTCCGATCTACTATTTTGCAATCTTTACTTTCCAATCTATAAACCAAAAATACCAAAAATATTTACTTTACCGGTTATCTATCTCTATTAGATCTCACTTATGCGAGTGACCGTGAAGGGATTGACAACCCCTTTATCGCGTTGGTTGCAAGTACTTGTTTTTTTGTGCAGGTATTCCGTGACTTGTGCGTCGTCTCCTACTGGGTTGATACCTTGGTTCTCAGAACTGAGGGAAATACTTACGCTACTTTGCTACATCACCCTTTCCTCTTCAAGGGAAAACCAATGCAAGCTCAAGAGGTAGCAACTGCTACCTTGCGGCACCCCGAGTTGTCGTCCTCCCGTACCGCGTGTGACGACAGGATGTTTGATTTCCAAGTGAAGAACATTTTGTGCTGCCTTGAAGACTTCAACAACGGCGTCTTGAAGGATGACAACAACAATGCTGGCACAACACGCCGCCTCCGGCACCACTAGAATTATTTTTTTGGGTTTAATACTGTATCTTGATCGTATGAATATAAAGTCGCAATCTGACTGAATGAAACATATGGTTTGAGCAAACTTGCATTCTTCTCTCTGAATGTACGGACTTATCAAACGATTTTTTTAAAATGCCAATGTGTTTTAAATTTAAAACACTCATCGCAAATGTTTAAGATGGAACACCCGTATGCAAACCGGCCAAGGGAATATGTGCCGAGTAGGATTTGTGGACCTCTTCATCGCAAACGTTTTAGATAGGTGGGAAAATGACCCGTGTGCAACCACATACAGACAATTTGGTAAGATTTGCATCTTTCATATTGCGTATATTGCCATTTGTCAAACTGGAAAGATTGACATTTGTTGATCTAATAACATTGCCTTTTGTCAACCTTGTAACACTGTCATTTGTCAAAATTTGCAGCTAAAAATCACTAGCACTATCTAGTTTTTGCAACTAAAATTCAATAATTAAGCATAGATTTAACTCATAGATTAAGAAGTCATTCTTTATACAAACAGTTCAACTCGACAGCTGAATCGACCAAACTTTTCCCAAATGGTTGCCAACCACAAACTGAAATAGCTAGTTCAACTATATATAGTAGCTAATTTTAAGTATGTTGTACAGTTCAACCACATCTATAGTCAATTGAACTGAACAAAATAGCCCCTAAATAGTAGTACTACTACGGAGAGGCTTTGTACTACTTCCAATAGCATCTCCTCTGCCGAGCACGCTTGGTAAGAGGCAGAGGAGGAGGAGCCTACTGATGAGTTGGACAACTGCAATACGGTGCCTGCCGCTGCTGCAACTTCAGCGACGCTCACCTCGAACGCCCTCTGCCGCTCCAGACGACCCCTCTCAAAGCAGCATGACTCCTCGTAGATCTCCTCATTACTCGCCTCTACGATGGCGTGTGCTGCGGCCATGAAGGCGGTACGACTGTTTGCGTGCTCGACAGCTCCTCCTCCCGTAGGAACTCGATGTAGCACACAAGGTCGCTGACGCACGTGCGGGCCTCCACCTCCGCCTCCCGCCTTCGGGCGGCGGTGGCGGAGCGGGTGATGACCCTGACGGTCAACGGTGGGCTGGCGGCCATGGCGGCCGACGATGGGGTGGCGACCACGACGACCACCTCCTGCCTTCGAGCCATGGTGGCAGAGCGGGTGATGGTCACGGTCGCCGATAGTGGGGTGGCGTCCATGATGGCTACCTCCCACCTTCGGCCCGTGGTAGTGGAGCGGGCGATGGCCATAGCTTTCAATGTTGGTGTGGCAGCCACGGCGGCAGATGGTGTGGTGGCGGCAACAGCGGCTGGCAATAGCTGCCGACAAGCAGTTGCGGTGGAGCGTGTGGTGGGTGTTCCGCGCACACCCAACAGGGATGCCAAACGCACTACACTATGCCGGGACTGCACTGCCGCTGTGGTGTAGCCTCCCAGCTGGAGCTGTCCTCTGATGACGGCAGAGTGGTTGAGCAATGATGACGGACCAATGCCATTGGTGATTGTGGGAGAAGCAGACGAGACAAGCTACAGGAAGGGAGGGGAAAATGCAACGCAGGACTCGTCGGCCGTGAAGGTTTATATAGCAGGATGGTAGGCATTGGGATTTTGGGAGATTTCACCGAGTTGGACGGGAAGCTTGCGTGGGAACCTGCATGGTTGCATGAGAATCGGATCATGATGATTCATTGGCGTCACTCTGAGCCACCGTTTGGCCAAAAGAGCGCCCCCGCGCACTGCTCAAGCTTGCGCTCGAAGCCGTCTGCGGTAGCAGGGTGACAAGATGTGCGAGAGGAGGACAAAAGGACATGTGCACATACGGTTAATAAGAAAAACATTTGCAATTTAATTACCTACTACCCCCGTCCTGGTTTATAAGTCATCTTTGTATTTTTGTGCCAAATTTTTACTAGAGATTTAACTAATAAAATACGAATGCATGTTGCCAAAGATTATATTGTTGGATTCGTATATGAACATAGTTTCCAATTATATAATTTTTATAACATGCATTAACATTTTGTTAGCTAAATTTAAGGTCAAAATATGGCACAGAATACAAAGGGGACTAATAGACCAAGACGGAGGTAGTAGCACATGGCCGTTCTCTACACAGCGTCGCACCTGTCGGCCAGCTTGTAGATGACCATTCCCTGCGTGTTCAACTACTCTATGAGTGTGGTTGCTCGCAGATGAGGCGGCCGCGACATGCTCTACTCACGTCCCTCTGCATGCTGCCAATGTTTGGGGCCGGAGCATGATCATGTACGTTTGTGCTTCCATTATGCATGCGGTTGCACCGACCACAGCGCCACGATGCAGTTACCCGCTGCAAAAACTGCCATGCGGACGCGCCGAGAATCCAGGCCGCCCGGCCCCCATTTATTCTCGCGATCATTTACCTTAATCTCTTGCGCCACAGGACACAATAAGCACACTGACAACGACACATACAGAAAGGACATCTAGCGGTTCCAATGGCGCTCCCCATGGCTCCAATAGCGCTCCCAGCGGCCGACGATGACAACGGGGGGCAGTTCACCACGCATCACATAGTCGACACCCACGTGAGGGGGAAGGACCTCTCACTGGTGTACATGAACGAGCCGGTCTTGGTGGAGAGCTCCATCCAAACTATGGAGCAGTTACTTGGTGAGGACAAGTACCAAGTGGTCGGCTTCGACCTCAAGTTCACCAGCGGTCGTCTCAGGCAAGATTAGAAAGTTGTCGTTGCCTAGTTGTGCGGGTGACATGACATCCTCGTCTACCACTACCACCTAGACACAAGGCCTTGCAAGCGTTTCTCCAGGTTTATCAACAGCTCCGACTACAATTTTTCGCTACAGTGGACACCACCAACGATCAAAAAGCGCTCAAGGTTTCGGGCTTGACCTGCCAGAATCTTGTCAACATCCATGACCACTACAAGGTCTGGGGTAGCACCAACAACAAACAAAACTCCCTGGTTGACCTCGCCTCGGCCATCATCGACCCCTACTACCTGAAGATGAAGGATGGGAGCAAGAAGGACAAGAACACCCGACACAGTGCCTGGCATCAGAGACTGGATGAAGACCACGTCAATTACGCGTCACGTACACAAGCTACGAGATGTATAGGCCGATCATTCACGTGAGGAAGTGTCTTCATCCTGACCCAGACCAGGGATCGAGCCACAGAGTAGTGGTGGGAGCGTCAAAAGAAGTAGATGACTAGACGATCGTTTCTCCTAGTTTAGGATGCATGCAATTGTTTATTGAGGTGTGTACAAATGATCTCTATAATTGGATGTTTATTTTAGTTATATATATGTTGTTCTTTTGTAGACAGAGCAAATCACATGGCTTATTAGCAGCAATCGACTGTGTTATTGTTGGTCTTCGCACACATTTCTAATTACGGACCTGTTTTTCGCGTATCACACACATCTTGTTTAGTTGACCCGTTTCTGTTATCTTGGCTCATCGCAACCAGTTCATCCGAGTGAACTGTATGCCCTCCATCGTACACACCTTGATCTGGCTGGCCGTTTCTATTGTGTTGCCTAATCACACACAGTTCATCCTAGTGAACGGTATGCCGTATATCGCACACGCCCTCATCTGGCTTACCGTTTCTGTTGTTCTGGATCATCACAAACAGTTCATATGGATTAATCGTATGCCACGCATCGCACCCGCATCTCTGATCTCAATCATGTTTGATGTCTGTGCAATCGCAAATGGGTTATCTCATTTTTGACGGGTTTTTACACCACTGTTTGCAATAAATGCATCGCACATAGTTTTGTCGAAGGGTCTCTGATTGTAGTGTCATGTTAGCAGCATCCTGTGGTAGTGATATAACTTCTATGTGAATATGAACAAACATAAATCATCATGTTATCTTCCTTGTCCAACATCAACAATTTGACATAAGATATTTAATGGGGTTTCACAATCATAAAAGATGTCCAAGATGGTATATTTACATGTGAATCTTCTCTTCCCTTATTAATTATTTCATGAATTGCATCATTAACCAATGCTATGTTTGTCAACTTTCAATAAATTTTACTACTTATACTTTTCCTTATGTGATGTCATTACTTACCATAAGATTATCATATGATCTTTTTCGTTATTTCCTTTATTTTGATTGAAACAAGAAAGTAAAGAAGCAAAAGGTCGAACTAAACTTTATTATATAACTCTCAAATCGATTACATAGATGGATAGATCACGAAAGTAGCACTTGAAAATAGATCATACTAAGCTTTTATTAAACTAAATCACGAAATAACTAAAGATCTAACTAAAAATTGGTGAAGATAATAAAAGTGATGGTGATACGATACAATACCGGGGCATCTCCCCCAAGCTTGGCGAAAGCCAAGGAGAGTGCCCATACCCGTGTGCTCAAGTCTCCTTCTTTGGTGATGGTGGTAGTGGTGGTGGTGGTGGTGACAATGCGACATTCTTCTTCTGCAGCTTGCGTTTGAGGATAAGTTTTCCTCCCTCAAATCATCGATTTCTTGCTCAAGCTTTAGTATCCTTTTGCATAATGCCCCCTTACTCTCCTGCAGAAAATGAGACGGGATAAATTGAACCTTAGATTTGCTTGATCCATTCGGAAGGCTTCACTTCTTGAATTCCACGTGCATATTCCCAGGTTGAGGTAGTGGGACTTCATCTTCATCTGAAGAAGCATCCTCCATCTCCTCCACATCAGTGTCTTCCTCCTCATCTGTGGCCCATAAGTAGGGATAGGTCTCCCTAAAGATGTTTGGATATGTATTATGGTGGGAAACATAGTTCTCTCCATCTGAATCTTGTGACGACATATTTTCAGATCTGCCAGGAAACCAACACAAAACAAGAACAGAGGATTTCTCTACGATACGGTGGTCAAATCGTCCGGGGCTATATACAAAGAATTTTTATCTTGGGAAACAAGTATACTACAGGAAAACTGAGTCGAAAAGGTGCCTGAGGGGCCCACTACCCACCATGGCGCACCAGGTGGGGCAGGCGCGCCCTGGTGCGGGAACCTGGGTTGCCTTCCCGGGTGTTTTTTTTCTAATATTCCAAAACTGTCAGAAAATATTTGTGCGGAATTTTTGGAGTCGGTTTACTTACCATATCACATACCTCTTCCTTTTCAAGGTTCTGGAGTGTTCTGGAAGGTCTCTTTTATGTATTCCTCCAGTGCCATGGTATATTAGTTTCAACATTAATAGACGTACCTAAAATATAGTGCTTAATTTTTTGTCCATTGACCAATCTTAATAGCTCGAGAGTGGTAAACTTTGTCGATGATATAAGGTCCTTCCCATTTGGAAAGAAGTTTTCCTGCAAAAAATCTAAAACGAGAATTGTACAATAGAACATATTCACCAACTTTACATTCCCGCTTTATATGTTGTCATCAATTACCAAAAAGGGGGAGATTGAAAGTGCAACTATCCCTAGGTAGTTTTGGTAATTCCTAAGAACATATAGCTCATTGAGCCAATGCTATTTCAAGATAAATATTTCAGGAAAAGCTCAATGAATGGCATGGCATGGATGAGAAAAGTGGACCCCTCAAAATACTAAGGATAAAAGGATTGGCTCAAGCTCAAAGCTCAAGACTCTACATTTTATATTTTAGTGATCCAAGATCACATTGAGTCTATAGGAAAAGCCAATACTATCAAGGAGGGATGAGGTGTTGCTTAATGAGGTTCTTGCTCCATAGTGCTTAGTGATATGCTCCAAAACCCTCAACTACTTTCCCACATCCACATATGACCTAAACCAAAAGTCAAACTCGGCCCTACCAATTCTTTCTATCCGGCGCCACCGAGTTCAGATGTCATAGCCACTGCCACAAATCCTAGGCAAATCGGTCTCACCGATAGGGATCTCGGTCTCACCGAGATGGGATTGTAATATCTCTGTTTCCCTTCGTAACAGTTTGGTACCACCGAGATGAGCGATCGGTCCCACCGAGATTGCAATGTAAACTCCCTGTTTCCTTTTCATAACATTTCGGTCCCACCGAAATGAGCGAGCTGGTCCCACCGAGTTTACCTGACCAACTCTCTGGTTAGCTTATTACCAAAATCGGTCCCACCGAGTTTGTGTAATCAATCTCACCGAGATTACGTTATGCCCTAACCCTAACCGTATCGGTCCTACCGAGTTGCATGTCGGTCCTACCGAAAATCCTAACGGTCACTAGATTTGCTGAATCGGTCCGACTGAGTTTCTCAATTCGGTGCCAGCGAGTTTGGCAAGTTGTGTGTAACAGTTAGATTTCGTGTGGAGGCTATATATACCCCTCCACCTCCTCTTCATTCGTGGAGAGAGCCATCAGAACGAACCTACACTTCCAACTTGCTATTTCTGAGAGAGAACCACCTACTCATGTGTTGAGGCCAAGATATTCCATTCCTACCATATGAATCTTGATCTCTAGCCTTCCCCAAGTTGCTTTACACTCAAATCTTCTTTCCACCAAATCCAAATCCCGTGAGAGAGAGTTGAGTGTTGGGGAGACTATCATTTGAAGCACAAGAGCAAGGAGTTCATCATCAACACACCATTTGTTACTTCTTGGAGAGTGGTGTCTCCTAGATTGGCTAGGTGTCACTTGGGAGCCTCCGACAAGATTGTGGAGTTGAACCAAGGAGTTTGTAAGGGCAAGGAGATCGCCTACTTTGTGAAGATCTACCGCTAGTGAGGCAAGTCCTTCATGGGCGATGGCCATGGTGGGATAGACAAGGTTGCTTCTACGTGGACCCTTCGTGGGTGGAGCCCTCTGTGGACTCGCGCAACCGTTACCCTTCGTGGGTTGAAGTATCCATCAACGTGGATGTACGATAGCACCACCTATCGGAACCATGACAAAAACATCCGTGTCTCCAATTGTGTTTGAATTCTCCAAACCCTTCCCTTTACATTCTTGCAAGTTGCATGCTTTACTTTCCGCTACTCATATACTCTTTGCATGCTTGCTTGAATTGTGTTAAGATTGCTTGAATTGTGCTAAGTTAGCTAAAATCTGCCAAAGACTAAAATTGGGAAAATGATAAGTTTTTATTTGGTCAAGTAGTCTAATCCCCCCCCTCTAGACATACTTTCGATCCTACAAGTGGTATCAGAGCCTTGGTCTCCATTTTCTTTGATTTCCATAGCTTTTGGTGGTCATAGCCTTGGTTTCACAACCTAGGAGAGTATGGCATCTAGCGAGGGATATTATCACCGTAGAGGTCCTTACTTTGATGGTACTAATTTTGCTAGTTGGAAGCATAAGATGAAAATGCATATTCTTGGACATAACCCTGCCATTTGGGCTATTGTGTGTATTGGCTTGCAAGGTGAATTCTTTGATGGGAGAGAACCAAACCATGAAGCTAGCGCAGAAGAGTTGAAGATGCTGCAATACAACGCTCAAGCTTGTGACATCCTCTTCAACGGATTGTGCCCCAAAGAATTCAACAAAATCAGCCGTCTTGAGAATGCAAAGGAAATTTGGGATACTTTGATTGATATGCATGAAGGTACCGACTCCGTCAAGGAATCCAAGTTGGACGTGCTTCAAAGTCAACTTGACAAGTTCAAAATGAAGGATGGTGAAGGTGTCACTGAAATGTACTCTAGGCTTGCTCTTATCCAAATGAGATTGTCGGCTTAGGAAGTGAAGAGATGACCGACAAATTCATCATCAAGAAGATCCTAAGAGCTTTGGACGGAAAATATGATACCGTGTGCATATTGATCCAAATAATGCCCAATTACAAAGATCTCAAGCCAACGGAAGTCATTGGAAGAATTGTTGCTCATGAGATTTCACTCAAGGATAAGGAGGAACTTCACAACAAGTCAAGTGGTGCTTACAAAGCCTAATGTGAAGCCCCCACATCATCAAGTGAGAAACAAACCTTCAATGAAGAATTGAGCTTAATGGTGAAGAACTTCAACAAGTTCTACAAGAGTAGAAGCAAAGAGAGAAGCTCCAAGTCAAGGTCCTACAATGACAAAAGATCTTCTAGTCGAGAGCGCAATTGCTACAATTGTGGAAGACCCGGACACTATTCCAATGAGTGTACGGCACCCTACAAAAGAAGAGAAGAATCACCCAAGAGGAGAAGTAGAAGAGAAGAATCACCACCAAGAGAGAGGAGGAGTAGAGATGATCGTTATGAACGAAGAACATCCCAGAGAAGCAAGGATTCGGAAAGGAAGGACAAACCATCAAGGAGCTACAAAAAATAAAGACATCAAGCTCATGTTGGTGAATGGGTATCCGGCTCCGACTCCGACAATCACTCCGAGAGAAGCTATCACTCTGACTCCGAATATACTCAAGATGAAGGTGTTGCCGGTCTAGCACTTGTGTCAACCAACTCCTACGACATATTTGATTCACCAAATGAAGGAATTGGAAGATGCTTCATGGCTAAAGGCCCAAAGGTAACACACCCCGAGTATGTTGGTTTCAATAGTGATGAAGATGACTTGTTAGGTGATGATGATTTACTTGTTGACAACTCTAGTGATGAATACTATGATGAAACATCAATTAATCATGCTAATCAAGATAAAACGAATGACAATGATAAGGAGAAGATTGAGCTTCTAACTAAAGAACTAAACACTCTTAAGTTAGCTCATGAAACCATCTTAGAAGATCATCAAGAACTTTTAAGGACTCATGAGAAGTTATGCTTTGAAAAGCTCAACCTTGAGCAAGAGCATGAGTTCTTAAAGGCAATCAATGATGATCTTCGTAAGAAAAGTTCTTCTTACATTGCCAAGCGTTTACTCTTATTTACTTACATGACTCAAGTCAAGTCTAGTAACAAGAACAAGAAGGATTCTTCCTCTAGTAGTAACAATAATCATGCTAAACCAAATGATGTTGCTTCTAGTAGTTCTCTTGATTCCACTAATGACTCTCTTAGCCAAGTTACACTTGAGTAAGAAAATAGCTTATTGAAGGGAATTATAGAGAAGGGTATTTACAAGAGCCTTGCCGGGAGTAAGGAATTTGAGGAAATTGTACACAAGCAAGGAAGGCACCGGAAGAACCAAGGTGTTGGTTTTGAACGAAAGTTGAATGCCAATGGAGTTGAGTGGGAAGAAGATCAATACCCCAAGATGAAATTTGTTCCTCAACAAGAGAAGTATGATCCTACTTCCTTCAAAGGGACACAAGCTCAAGATGATCTTCCACCACAAGACCACAAGCAAAAAGGCAAGGATAAGCTTCAAGAGGAGATTGATGCATTTGAAGAAGCTCCTAAGGCCTTGGTCAAGTGGGTTCCCAAGACTACGTCAAGTTCTACTTCATCAAGTACGACTACAACTCCAAGGATTCCCATCAAGATGATGTGGATCCCAAAGAAGAAGAACTAGAGAGTTCTTGAGGGTGACTCCGCCAACATATTTCACTCATATCATTTTGGCAACAACAAGTGCAATCAACTTCCACACCTTGCACTAGTTCAAGGAGTCACAAACCCTCTTGTTGGTAAGACAAGGGACAAGGTAACCTAATGCTCTCATAGACATCATTTTGTGTGTGCATCACTCTATGTATATGGATATCCTTGTTTGTTCCTTGTGGGACTAACCCGTGTAGGTATTGAAAGTGCAACTCACTCCAAAGGATTGCTCCAATTGATCTACATCAACATTGAGCATCCACATCTTCAACACCTACATGAAGTCATCATCGATAAAACCCAAGGTTAGTTCATCCCTCTTAGGGGGGATCTCACATCTAGGGGGAGCTTTACTCTAAGAATTGAGTCAAAGCAACTCTAATGGTGTGAACACATCAATGCATTATGTAAAAGTGGTAACCCCACTTGAGCTTAAACAATGAGTATGACCTATGATCAAATGTTCTCATTTGACTCCTAAGTCAATATAATCATATATAGATGACCTAGTCATCGCCAATTGCTTGATAAATGCTAGAATTGGTTGTGCATGCTTTGCCACATATTTCATTTGCCATTTTATTGTGTGAGCATGTTGGTTGCATATTTCACTCATTCGAGGACATCCACTTGTTGTTTTGATTGATTGGTTTCTTTTCCTTTTGCCAAGTGGATGGACAAGAATGCCTAAGAACCTTCTCTAGCTATCTATGCTTTTCTTGTCTCAAACTCTATTCATGCTACATCACAAAATTTGATCAAGTCAGATTCGAACCACTTTGTGTGAGGAGCACTCGGAGTCCCCGATTCGTCATAGACTTAAACTTCCAAAACTTCTTTGTGCGTTTTGGTCTGACCGATTCTTCCATTTTGGTCATACCGAGATCACTAAGTCAATCTAGGTTTTTAATCTCGGTGCAACTGATTTGAACTTTTCGGTCACACCGAGTTGTTGTAACTGTTAGCAGTTATGCATCTCGGTGCCACCGAGTTGTTCCACTCGGTCACACCGACAGGGTCGGGCTATATATACCCACGAGCAAAACTTTGGAAATTTTCTCCGAACTCTTTCGCCCGCGCTTAGCCCGCTCTGCCTCCAGGGTCTTCGGATCGTCCTCCTCATCGCCAGCTGCCTCCAGTCGCTGGTCTCCGCCGTCGTCAACGGAAATCATCCCCGTCGTTGCCGCCATAGCGAGTTCATCGCCGAACTAGGGTATGGACTCGATCACTGTGCTATCCCCATCCGAATCCTAGCACACTGTGTTCGCCATGAATCTTGCCACGATTGAAACTATCCTATCTAGTCAAAACACTCCGTAGATTAGAGATGAATTGAAATTTTAGGGTTAGGTTTCCGCCAAAACCATCTCAGACCCACCGAGTTGTAGAACTCGGTTCCACCAATTCGGCTAAGGACATTGCACATGTGATTCTCGGTCTGACCGAGAATTGCAAATCGGTTTGACCGAGTTCAGGACTTTGTGAAACCCTAGCAGTCTCGGTGCCACCGAACTGTGACTCGGTCTGACCGAGTTCACTAGTTTAGGTTCCAAAAGCTGCTTCGGTATCACCGAGTTTACAAATCGGTAAATCCGAAATGCTTTCTGTGGAAAACTAAAACTAAGTTTTTGACTCATTCTTTTGCAAAAACCTCTGTATTTTGTGATGCTCATCCACTCTATCTCATCTATATCTATTCACAGGGTATGCTGTCAATGTTTGCAATATGTCTAATCAGAGTGACAGCCAGAACCTGTCAGAGGAGCAGGTTCATGTGAGTGAGGGCACTAGTCCCTCTAGCAGCTCTGATGATGGCAGCAGGAGCACCCCAAGCAACTTACCCAAAGCTGCCACCAGGGCCAGGAAGAAGAGAACCTCAGAACCTGAGGATGAAGACTATGTGGCTGATGAGGATGAGGCAACTTCCAAGAAGAAGGTGCTCAAGAAAGAATATGACTCAGCTGCAGCCACTAAGCCTGGTATGAAGACCAAAGCACCTGCAAAGAGAACTCCCATGTCTAAAGCCAGAGCCTCCACTCAAGTACCTTTGGAATCTGAACCCAAAGAGGCACCTGCAAGAAGGATCCCCACTTCCAAACTTAGGAAGGTTGCCACTGGGGAAACCATGAAGTTTACCATTGAGTCAGAAGATGAAGCTGTTGGCCAAGACAAGAAGAAAAAGAGAGTCAGAACCACTAGTGCCAAGGTTCTTGGAAATCCCTCTATGAGGAGAGACTCTGAAGAGGAAGAAGAAGAGGTTGCTGCACCAGCACCCAAAGCACAGAAGCTTATGGGTGATGCTATCAGGTCAGGGGATGATTCATCAAAGCCCAAAGAAGCACCCAAGGTTTCCTCCAAGCCCAAGACTACACCTAAGAGGAATACCAGGAACATATCAGCTGCTGAGAATAACAAGGCCCTAGTGCCTGAAACTGTTGCTGAAGAAGATGATGAAGAGAATGTCTTGAGAAAATTGAAGCCAAAAATTCCAGATCATGATGATGCCCATCCTGTGGCTGAGAACATGAAGTTGAGAAAGGATGCAGGACTCAGACAATGGAGGTTGACTGATCCTTATGCAGTCAGGAGGAGAACTGCTGTTGACTACAGGTTCCATACAAAGGAACAACATGATTTCTATGAGACAGTGCTGCTGGACAAGAAGCCAATAGTGTGTGACATGAGGTGGGTTGACTGAACCTACATGAAGGAGAATGAAGAACACTATCCTGGTGTGTATGACAGCTTTAGTGCTTGTGGAGTAGCAGACTTTGTTGGGCAGAAGCTCATAAAGTGGAATGATGAGCTCATAATGCAATTCTACTCCACAACACACTTCTATCCAGATGGCGGGATAGTATGGATGTCTGAAGGTACTAGGTACCAATCATCAATTGAAGAATGGGCTAATCTGATCAATGCACCTAAGGAGAAAGAGGATGACTTGGATGTCTATGCCAAGAAGAAGATGGATCACAACACTATGGCACATATGTACAAGGAGATCCCAGATGCTGCTGTTGAGACACACAAGTTTGGATCAGTACATTACCTTCTGTCAGGACTGCCAACCATCAACTGGATCCTCAAGCACACTCTATTGCCCAAGTCAGATGATCACAACATGATCAGAGGCCATGCAATAAATCTGCTACGCTTATTTGATGTGACACAAAAGTTCAAGGTCATGAGCCTTATAGTTGAAACTATCAAGAGGATAGCTGCTGACCAAAAGAGAAGTTGTGGGTATGCCCCACAGATCCAGGAGCTGATTAACTCCAAGATGGGCACTGGCACATACTTGTTGGACAAGGATCACATGCCTATCTATCTAGACTTTGAGGACAACCAAGTGGTTATGGATGAGGATGAACCATCTTCTGTGCATGCTCAAGCAAAGAAGGAGAAGGCAAGGACAGAGAAGGCTACCAAGATGCCAACAATGGAAGAGGCATCTCAGTACTTTTTGAAGAGCAAACATGATCAACTTGGCTACTTGATTGCATCCACTTTGAGGATTGAGGAGGGGCTGGCCACCTTGACTTAAAACCAGGAGAGCCTGGAGAGGATCATGGAGCAGAAGTTCTATGACTTGGATGTGAAGGTAACTGAGATCCAGTCTGTTGTTGAGCAACTTTAGGATGATATGCAGGAGAGGAAGGGCAAGACAACCACTGAGGCATTTGCCAGAGTGCCTAGAGCTCAGAGATCAGCTGCAGTGCCAGTGACAGACACCAGAGCCACTTCATCTGCACCAGCTACATCCCCAGTGCAACCAGCTCCAGCACCTACTCCTCCAGCTCCATCCACATCTACTGAAGTCTTCGTCCAAGGAGACATCTCTACACCACCACCTAAAGATCAAGCTTGAGAGACGATTTAGTGCTATGCATTTTCTATGAACTTTTTGGTAACTTGTTGCAAAAGGGGGAGAAAAATGTATAGATCATAGGCTTCGAGAGAGAGTGTTGCTTTTTATTCTCTCTTGCTTTGGTGGTTGAACTTTATTTGCTTGTTTTGAGATACTTTATGTCTGTGTGATACTTGGATGATCATGTGTTTGATCATATGCTACATTAATGCTTGTTGGATGACATTATCCTTTTATCTCTATAAGATCATTCACTTTGCTTGGTGATGAGTGCATGTATTCAATTATTATCATTTTGAGCGCTCCACCAAGATGTATGTGACATGAAAGAGTAACCCATGAGCCTAACTCTTTGTGCATTTGCAGTCCAAAGCAAATCTTAAACTATGCACAAATTTAGGGGGAGCTCTTGCTTATCACATACTTCTCAAAGCGACAATGTTTTTTTTCACTCTTATTATCATTTGTCGAATCTTTGATCTATATGTTGTCATCAATTACCAAAAAGGGGGAGATTGAAAGTGCAACTACCCCTAGGTGGTTTTGGTAATTCCTAACAACATATAGCTCATTGAGCTAATGCTATTTCAAGATAAATATTTCAGGAAAAGCTCAATAAATGGCATGACATGGATGAGAAAAGTGGACCCCTCAAAATAATAAGGATAAAAGGATTGGCTCAAGCTCAAAGCTCAAGACTCTACATTTTATATTTTAGTGATCCAAGATCACATTGAGTCTATAGGAAAAGCCAATACTATCAAGGAGGGATGACGTGTTGCTTAATGAGGTTCTTGCTCCATAGTGCTCAATGATATGCTCCAAAACCCTCAACTACTTTCCCACATACACATATGACCTAAACCAAAAGTCAAACTCGGCCCTACTGATTCTTTCTATCCGGCGCCACCGAGTTCAGATGTCATAGCCACTGCCACAAACCCTAGGCAAATCGGTCTCACCGATAGGGATCTCAGTCTCACCGAGATGGGATTATAATCTCTCGGTTTCCCTTTGTAACGTTTCGGTACCACCGAGATGAGCGATCGGTCCCACCGAGATTGCAATGTAAACTCCCTGTTTCCTTTTCGTAACATTTCGGTCCCACCAGAATGAGCGAACCGGTCCCACCGAGTTTACCTGACCAACTCTCTGGTTAGCTTATTACCATAATCGGTCCCACCGAGTTTGCATAATCGGTCTCACCGAGATTACGTTATGCCCTAACCCTAACCGTATCGGTCCTACCGAGTTGCATGTCGGTCCCAACGAAAATCCTAACGGTCACTAGATTTGCTGAATCGGTCCGACCGAGTTTCTCAATTCGGTCCCACCGAGTTTGGTTAGTTGTGTGTAACGGTTAGATTTCATGTGGAGGCTATATATACCCCTCCACCTCCTCTTCATTCGTGGAGAGAGCCATCAGAACGAACCTACACTTCCAACTTGCTATTTCTGAGAGAGAACCACCTACTCATGTGTTGAGGCCAAGATATTCCATTCCTACCATATGAATCTTGATCTCTAGCCTTCCCCAAGTTGTTTTCCACTCAAATCTTCTTTCCACCAAATCCAAATCCTATGAGAGAGAGTTGAGTGTTGGGGAGACTATCATTTGAAGCACAAGAGCAAGGAGTTCATCATCAACACACCATTTGTTACTTCCTGGAGAGTGGTGTCTCCTAGATTGGCTAGGTGTCACTTGGGAGCCTCCGACAAGATTGTGGAGTTGAACCAAGGAGTTTGTAAGGGCAAGGAGATCGCCTACTTCGTGAAGATCTACTGCTAGTGAGGCAAGTCCTTCGTGGGCGATGGCCATGGTGGGATAGACAAGGTTGCTTCTTCGTGGACCCTTCGTGGGTGGAGCCCTCTGTGGACTCGCGCAACCGTTACCCTTCGTGGGTTGAAGTCTCTATCAACGTGGATGTACGATAGCACCACCTATCGGAACCACGACAAAAACATCCGTGTCTCCAATTGCATTTGAATTCTCCAAACCCTTCCCTTTACATTCTTGCAAGTTGCATGCTTTACTTTCTGCTGCTCATATACTCTTTGCATGCTTGCATTAATTGTGTTAAGATTGCTTGAATTGTGCTAAGTTCGCTAAAATCTGCCAAAGACTAAAGTTGAGAAAAGGATAAGTTTTTATTTGGTCATGTAGTCTAATCACCCCCCTCTAGACATACTTTCGATCCTACATCAACATACCAAGGATTATTATGAGAAGCATTTATAATAGCTAGTTGTTCATCAAGGAAGCTATCATCAATAGGTAGTGGGCCATCAAGAATATTTTCTAACCTAGACAAGATATCAGCTACGGGGTTCTCAGCTCCTTTCCTATCAGTGATGTGCAAGTCAAATTCTTGTAGCAAAAGAACCCACCTAATGAGTCTAGGTTTAGCGTCTTTCTTTTCCATAAGATATTTAATAGCAGCATGATCGGTGTGAACAATTACTTTAGAATGAACAATGTAAGAACTGAATTTATCACAAGCAAACACAAAAACTAAAAATTCTTTTTCAGTAGTAGCATAATTTTTGGGGCACTGTCTAGAGTTTTACTAGCATAATGGATAACATTTAATTTCTTATCAACTCTTTGTCCTAGAATAGCACCAACAGCATAATCAGTAGCATCACACACAATTTCAAAAGGCAAGTTCCAATCAGGTGGTTGAACAATAGGTGCAGAAGTTAAGGCTTTCTTAAATGTTTCAAAGGCTTCTACACAATCATCATCAAAAACTAATGGAACATACTTTTGCAAAAGATTAGTAAGAGGCCTAGAAGTTTTAGAGAATACTTTAATAAACCTCCTATAGCAACCATCATGACCTAGGAAACTATGAATACCTTTAATGTCTTTAGGACATGGCATTTTCTCAATTGCATCAACTTTAGCTTTATCCACCTCAATACCTCGCTCAGATATTTTATGCCCCAAGACAATACCTCCATTCACCATAAAGTGGCACTTCTCCCAATTCAATACAAGATTAGTTTGTTCATATCTTTGCAAAACTCGATCATGGTTGCTTAAGAAATCATCAAAAGAAGTTTCGTAAATAGAGAAATCATCCATGAAAACCTCAACAATCTTTTCATAAAATTAGAGAAAAATAGCAGTCATGCATCTTTAAAAGGTAGCAGGTGCATTAAATAAACCAAAAGGCATACGTCTATAAGCATAAGGTCCAAAAGGGCAAGTAAAAGTGGTTTTCTCTTGATCAGGTTGTGATACAGGTATTGAGAGAAACCAGAATATCCATCCAAAAAGCAAAAGTGTGTGTGCTTAGATAATCTTTCTAACATTTGATCAATAGAAGGTAAAGGGTAATGATCTTTTCTAGTAGCCTTATTTAATTTTCTAAAATCAATTACCATTCTATAGCCAGTGACAATTCTTTGTTGAATGATTTCATTTTGTCATTAGGAACAACAGTAATGCCTCCTTTTGAAGGAACATAATGAACATGACCTGCCCATCTACTATCAGCTATGGATAAATTGTACCTTCTTCCAGAAGCTTTAATATTTCAGTTCTTACCACTTCTTTCATCTTCGGATTCAATCATCGTTGATGATCAACGACAGGTTTAGCATCAGGTTCCATATTAATCTTGTGCTGGCAGAGAGTGGGACTAATGCCCTTAAGAGCATCAAGAGTATATCCGATTGCAGCATGATGCTTCCTCAGAATCTTTAATAATCTCCTTTCTTCATGTTCTATAAGGTTATCACTAATAATAAGAGGATATATCTTTTTCTCATCAAGATAAGCATATTTCAAAGTGTCTGGCAATCGCTTTAATTCAAACACATGATCACCTTTAGGTGGAGGAGGACCTCCTAGATTTTCAATAGGCAAATTGTGTTTACGGATAGGTTGTTGTTCACAGAATGTTTTATCTATTTCATTTCTTCCCTGAAAGTGCATATCATTTTCATGGTCTAGCAAATTTTGTTCTAATGGATTAGTAGCAGGCGCGTCAATTGAAGCAAGACCAATTATTTCATCCTTACTAGGTAATTCTTTATGACGAGGATGTCTTCTAAATTTAGAAAAATTAAACTCATGAGACACATCACCAAAATTGACACTAGCAGTTTCTTTATGGCAATCTATCTTAGCATTAACAGTGTTCAAGAAAGGTCTACCAAATATTATGGGACAAAAATCATCTAGTAGAGAACCAAGGACTAGAAAAATAGTGGGGTATTTTATTTTCCCACACAATACTTATACATCTCTAACAATCCCAAATGGTGTTATGGTGTCCCTATTTGCAAGTTTAATAGTGACATCAAGATCCTCTATTTCAGCAGGTGCTAGCTATATCATTCATGATTTTTGATATAAGGTAAAAGGAATAGCACTCACACTAGCACCCAAATCACATAAACCATGATAGCAATGATCTCCAATTTTAACCGAAACGACGGGCATGCCAACAACAGGCTTGTTCTTATCTTTAGTATCAGGTTTGACAATTCTAGCAGCTTCATCATGGAAATAAATAACATGCCCATCTATATTATCGACCAAGAGATCTTTAACCATAGCAATACTAGGTTCTACCTTAATTTTTTCAGAGGGTCTAGGTGTTTTAATATTACTTTTGTTAACCATGGTTGAGACTTTAGCATGTTCCTTTATCCTTACAAGGAAAGGTGGTTTTTTAATATAAGCAGTAGGCACAACTGGATCAACATTGTAAATGATAGTTTCATCTTTAACCATAACTGGTTCCTCAATCTTTTCTTTAATAGGAGGATGATATTTAAACCACTTCTCCTTAGGGAGGTCAACATTTGTAGCAAATGATTCACAAAAGGAGGCTATTATCTCAGTGTCAAGTCCATATTTAGTGCTAAACTGGTGAAAAGCATCGGTGTTCATAAAAGATTTAACGCAATCAAACTCAAGCTTAATACCTGACTCTTTACCTTCATCGAGTTCCTAATATTCAGAGTTGTGTTTAATTCTTTCCAAAAGATCCCAGCTGAATTCCCCGTGCGAAGTCGAGTCCATATGATGGTTCAAATGAAACCATGTTGTGTGTTGCTTGTTCTTATTTGTCTGTGTTTCGATATAAGTCACACTTTTTCCCTAGGCAACATGTATGTGACTATATCACCAATCTTATCTTAATGTGTGTGTGTGGCCCTTACGTCACTTGTCTGATTACATTGCACTATAGAACCCCCTTTAGTCACCTCCTCTATACTACTCATCCATCTCACCTATCTCATCAACTGAAGACCAGCAAGACAAGATGCACCAAGGATTCCACCTCGGCGACCAACTAGCACTGAAGACTTTTGCTACAGCCTCCATGACCAAGTGCAACCCCGTAGAGTTATGTTTACCCCTCAAGACTGGAAAACACATCCCTAGACCCTTGGAGACTTCACGAGATAACCCAGCTCGAATCCTTAACCATGTGCTTAACTACGGAATTGCAAGAGAACCACTTAAGCTTCAGTAACCTTTTCTCATCACTTGTTTCATTATGGAACTAGTGGACATAGTGAACGAGCACATTATCATCCTAAGATAGCACCAGAACTGACGATGCCATAGGGAAGACCAATTTGAGGGTATAGGCTATGCGAGTAACCTTGAGGAAATATCTGAGACTCTTTGCTGAATTATGAGGCTTTCATGTTGGTACATAAACTTGGTGGGATCAGTTAATAGAGTAGCATAACTTTCATTGCCCCTGAGTAAATTGGATTTAATAGGACAATTACGATCACAAGATGAGATTCTTGGAGAAATAAGAATTTGACTTGATCAGATGATATTGATAGGAGATAGTTGACATTAAGATATTGACTTGGGGGAAACATGTAGGAATTCTCGCTGGACATGAGATTTGGATTTAAATAGGTGATCCTAGTGGAGTATAGATGTTGAGTAAGTCTACATGGTTCAGAGTAAATTGGATTTAGACTGATGATCTCGATCATGATACCATGTTTCTTGGTGGACTATAAACTAGGGATATTGGTTTTTTGTTATATTTAATTCAAGGATCTAATGCACCCGACCTTGGAGTTTACTTGACCATGATATGGAAAATTGGTGGACTGGCTATAGTAAAGATAGCCCTACAAGCATTTGGGGATTATAGGACATTAGAAGATCATGTGGAACACCATAGGAATTGGATTTGTAGGATTAATGGGTCATGTAGTGATTGATGGAAGTTAGTGGGCTGTTGGAGTTGATTCATAGGAAGGAAACAAGAACTTGGAGTGGTATACGACGTGTTTTCTTAGGATAGAGATGCACTATCATGAACCTTGGATGAATAAGCTAAGTACTTGGATTGTGATGTTTAATTCAAGCTTAGCAGCTTGTATGTCCTACCCGTTGATTTTTGCATAGATATGAGTTTGGGGATAGTTGACATGTATGGTTTTGTTAGACCTCCTTTAGGGAGCCATGAGGATATGAATAGCACGAGTGATGATTGGAGTTGACCTACACGAGATGATGCTTTCGGTGGTATAAAGTGATTTGTTTAGAGGACTTGATAGAACAATTGGCATCTTAGAAACTATGATCAAAAGGATAAGATGATAAATGTTCACTCGCACCCTAGAATCCTTGAAACCCTTAAGCCCTAACAAGCCACAACATGGTCAGATCATGACCTTGGGCCTTGACTCTAGGTCGAGAAGGCCTTGGCCAATACTCAACCGTCACCACCACCAATGCCCCAGTCTACTCTATGATGGAAATATGCCCGAGGCAATAATAAATTCGTTATTTTATATTTCCTTATTCATGATAAAGGTTTATTATTCATGCTAGAATTGTATTCATCGGAAACTTGATACATATGTGGATACATAACTTGATACATGTGTGGAAACACTGTGTCCCTAGTAAGCCTCTATGAGACTAGATCATTATTCAAAGATGGTTAAGTTTCCTAATCATAGACATGTGTTGTCATTTGATGAACGATCATTAGGAGAATGATATGATGGAAAAGACCCATCCGTTCGCATAGCATATTGATCGTTCAGTTTTATTGATATTGCTTTCTTCATGTCAAATACATATTCCTTCAACTATGAGATTATGCAATTCCCAGATACCGGAGGAATGCATTGTGTTCTATCAAACGTCACAACATAACTGGGTGATTATAAAGATGCTCTGCAGGTATCTCCGAAGGTGTTTGTTGGGTTGGCATAGATTGAGATTAGGATTTGTCACTCCGAGTATCAGAGAGTTATCTCTAGGCCCTCTCGATAATACACATCATAAGAAGTCTTGCAAGCAAAGTTACTAATGAGTTATTTGCAAGATGATGTATTACGGAATGAGTACATAGACTTTTTGGTAACGATATTGAACAAGGTATAAAGATACTGACGATTGAATCTCGGGCAAGTAACATACCGATGGACAAAGGGAATTACATATGTTGTCATAACAACTCGACCGACAAAGATCTTCGTAGAATATTTGGGAGCCAATATGAACATTCAGGTTCCGCTATTGTTTATTGACCGGAGAGGTGTCTCGGTCATGTATACATAGTTCTCGAACCCGTAGGGTCTGCACGCTTAACGTTCGTTGATGATATAGTATTATATGAGTTATGTGATTTGGTGGCCGAATGTTGTTCGGAGTCCCGGATGAGATCACGGACATGACGAGGAGTCTCGAAATGGTAGAGAGGTAAATATTTATATATATTGGAGTACCAGAAGTGTTCCGGAGTGTATTAGGTATTTATTGGAGTACCGGAGGGGTTACCGGAACCCCCGGGGGGAAGATATGGGCCATATGGCCATGAGAGGTGAGCACACCAGCCCACAAGGGGTGGCGCCCCCCCCCCCTCCTCAGTTAGGAGGAAAAATTGGAAGAAGGAGGGAGGGGGTTCAGCCTCCCTTCCCTTTCTTCTCCGGTGAAAAAAGGCAGAGGGGCGCCACTTGGGGAAACCCCGACTAGGATTCGGATCCTACTTGGGGCACCCCCTGGCTGCTCCCTCCTCCCCGCCGCCTATATATATGTTGGAGGGGGCGCCTAGCACACACAAGACAATGGCCTAGTCGTGTGCGGCGCCCCCTCCACAGTTTACTCCCCCGGTCATATTTTCATAGTGCTTAGGCAAAGCCCTATGGGGATCACTTCACCATCACCATCACCACGCTGTCGTGCTGACGGAACTCATCAACTACCTCGAAGTATTAATGGATCAAGAAGGTGAGGGACGTCACCGAGCTGAACGTGTGCAGAACTCGAAGGTGTCGTACGTTCGGTACTCGATCTGTGGATTGTGAAGAAAGTTCGACTACATCAACCGCGTTGTGAAACACTTCTGCTTACGGTCTACGAGGGTACGTAGACACACTCTCCCCCTCGTTGCTATACATCTCCTAGATAGATCTTGCATGAGCGTAGGATTTTTTTTGAAATTGCATGCTATGTTCCCCAACAGTGGCATCATGAGCCAGTCTATGCGTAGATGATATGCACGAGTAGAACACAAAGAGTTGTGGGCGGTGATTGGCATACTGCTTACCACCAATGTCTTATTTTGATTTGGCGGTATTGTTGGATGAAGCGTCCTAGACCAACCTTACATGACCATGTTCATGAGACCGGTTCCACCGACAGACATGCAACTAGTTTTGCATAAAGGTTGCTAGCGGGTGTCTATTTCTCCTAATTTAGTTGAATCGAATTGGACTGCGGCCGGTCCTTGTTGAAGGTTAAAACAACAAACTTGATAAATCACCGTTGTGGTTTTTGTGTTGTAGGTAAGAACGATTCTTGCTAGAAGCCCGTATCAGCCACGTAAAACTTGCGACAACAAAGTAGAGGACATCTAACTTGTTTTTGCAGGGAATGTTGTGATGTGATACGGTCAAGACATGATGTGATATATGTTATTGTATGATATGATCATGTTTTGTAAGTTATCAGCAACCGGCAGGAGCCTTATGGTTGTCTCTTTATTATATGAAATGCAAACGCCATGTAATTGCTTTACTTTATTGCTATGTGCTAGCAATAGTTGGCGAGACGACCACGACGCAACGATGGAGATCAAGGTGTCGAGCCGGTGACAATGAAGATCATGACGATGCTTTTGATATGGAGATAAAAATCACAAGATGATGATGGCCATATCATGTCACATTTTTTGATTGCATGTGATATTTATCCTTTATGCATCTTATTTTGCTTAAAATGGCGGTAGCATTATAAGATGATCCCTTCACTAAATTTCAAGGTAAAAGTGTTCTCCCTGAGTATGCATCATTGCTACAGTTCATCGTGTTGAGACACCACGTGATGATCGGGTGTGATAGACTCTACGTTCACATACAACGGGTGTAAGCCGGATTTAGACACGCAGAATACTTGGGTTAAACTTGACGAGCCTAGCATGTACACACATGGCCTCAAAACACTGGAGATCGAAAGATCGAACGTGAATCATATAGTAGATATGATCAACATAGAAATGTTCACCATTGATGACTACCCCATCTCACGTGATCATCGGACATGTGTTAGTTGATTTGGATCACGTTACACTTAGATGACTTGAGGGATGTCAGTTTAAGTGGGAGTTCTTAAGTAATTTGATTAATTGCACTTAAATTTATCATGAACTTAGTCCAGGTAGTATTTGCAAATTATGTTGTAGATCAATAGCTCGTGTTGTAGCTCCCCTATTTTTGGTATGTTCCTAGAGAAAACTAAGTTAAAAGATGATAGTAACAATGATGCGGACCGGGTCCGTGATCTCAGGATTATCCTCATTTCTACACAGAAGAATTATGTCCTTGATGCACCGCTAGGTGACAGACCTATTGCAGGAGCAGATGCAGACGTCATGAACGTTTGACAAGCTCGATATGATGACTACTTAATAATTTAGTGCGCCATGCTTTACGGCTTAGAACTGGGACTTCAAAAATGTTTTGAACGCCACACAGCATATGAGATGTTGCAAGAACTGAAATTGGTATTTCAGACTCATGCCCGTGTCGGGAGGTACGAGATCTCTGACAAGTACTTTGCCTACAAAACTGAGGAGAATAGCTCAGCTAGTGAGCATGTGCTAAGAATATCCGGGTACTACAATCCCTTGAATCAAGTGGGAGTTAATCTTCCAAATAAGATAGTGATTGGCAGACTTCTCTAGTCACTATCACCAAGCTACTAGAACTTCGTGATGAACTATAATATGCAAGGGATGACAAAAAAGATTCCCAAGCTCTTCGCGATATTGAAATCAGTGAAGGTACAAATCAAGAAAGAGCATCAAGTGTTGATGGTTAACAAGACCAGTAGTTTCAAGAAAAGGGGCAAGGGAAAGAAAGGGAACTTTAAGAAGAATGGCAAGCAAGTTGTCACTCCCATGAAGAAGCCCAAAGCTGGACCTAAGCCTGAAACTGAGTGCTTCTACTTGAAAGTGCAACTATCCCTAGGTGGTTTTGGTAATTCATAACAAAACATAGCTCATTGAGCTAATGCTATTCCAAGACAAATATTTCAGGAAAAGCTCAATGAATGCCATGGCATGGACGATGAAAGTGGATCCTTCAAAATATTAAGGACAAAGGATTGGCTCAAGTTCAAAAGCTCAAGACTCTACATTTTACATTTTAGTGATCCAAGATCACATTGAGTCTATAGGAAAATCCAATACTATCAAGGAGGGATGAGGTGTTGCTTAATGAGCCTCTTGCTTCAAGTGCTTAGTGATATGCTCCAAAAACCCTCAACTACTTTCTCACATCCACATATGACCTAAACCCAAAGTCAAAATCGGTCCCACCGATTCTTTCTATCCGGCGCCACCGAGTTCAAATGTCATAGCCACTGCCACAAACCCTAGGCAAATCGGTCTCACCGATAGGGATCTCGGTCTCACCGAGATGGGATTGTAATCTCTTTGTTTCCCTTCATAACATTTCGGTCTAACCGAAGTGAGCGATCGGTCCCACCGAGATTGCAATGTAAACTCCCTGTTTCCCTTTCGTAACATTTTGGTCTCACAGAAAAGAGCGAATCGGTCCCACCAAGTTTACCTGACCAACTCTCTGGTTAGCTAATTACCAAAATCGGTCTCACCGAGTTTGTGTAATCGGTCTCACCGAGATTACATTATGCCCTAACCCTAACCATATTGGTCCTACCGAGTTGCATGTCGGTCCCACCGAAAACCCTAACGGTCACTAGGTCTATTGAGTCGGTCCGACCGAGTTTGTTGATTTGGTCCCACCGAGTTTGGTAAATTGTGTGTAACGGTTAGATTTTGTGTGGACGCTATATATACCCCTCCACCTCCTCTTCATTCGTGGAGAGAGCCATCAGAACAAACCTACACTTCCAACTTACCATTTCTGAGAGAGAACCACCAACTCATGTGTTGAGGCCAAGATATTCCATTCCTACCATATGAATCTTGATCTCTAGCCTTCCCCAAGTTGCTTTCCACTCAAATCTTCTTTCCACCAGATCCAAATCCTATGAGAGAGAGTTGAGTGTTGGGGAGATTATCATTTGAAGCACAAGAGCAAGGAGTTCATCATCAACGCACCCTTTGTTACTTCTTGGAGAGCGGTGTCTCCTAGATTGGCTAGGTGTCACTTGGGAGCCTCCGACAAGATTGTGGAGTTGAACCAAGGAGTTTGTAAGGGCAAGGAGATTGCCTACTTCGTGAAGATCTACCGCTAGTGAGGCAAGTCCTTCGTGGGCGATGGCCATGGTGGGATAGACAAGGTTGCTTCTTCATGGACCCTTCGTGGGTGGAGCCCTCCGTGGACTCGCGCAACCGTTACCCTTCGTGGGTTGAAGTCTCCATCAAGGTGGATGTACGATAGCACCACCTATCGGAACCACGACAAAAACATCAGTGTCTCTAATTGCGTTTGAATCCTCCAAACCCTTCCCTTTACATTCTTGCAAGTTGCATGCTTTAATTTCCGCTGCTCATATACACTTTGCATGCTTGCTTGAATTGTGTGAAGATTGCTTGACTTGTGCAAAGATAGCTAAAATCTGCCATTGTCTAAAATTGGGAAAAGGTTAAGTTTTTAATTGGTCAAGTAGTCTAATCACCCCCCTCTAGACATACTTCAAGATCCTACAAGTGGTATAAGAGCTTTGGTCTCCATTGGCTTCGATTTCCATAGCTTTTGGTGGTCATAGCCTTGGTTTCACAACCTAGGAGAGTATGGCGTCTAGCGAGGGAAATTATCACCGTAGAGGTCCTTACTTTGATGGCACTAATTTTGCTAGTTGGAAGCATAAGATGAAAATGCATATTCTCGGACATAACCCCGCCGTTTGGGCTATTATGTGTATTGGCTTGCAAGGTGAATTCTTTAATGGGAGAGAGCCGAACCATGAAGCTAGTGCGGATGAATTGAAGATGCTGCAATACAACGCTCAAGCTTGTGATATCCTCTTCAACGGCTTGTGCCCCGAAGAATTCAACAAAATCAGCCGCCTTGAGAATGCAAAGGAAATTTGGGATACTTTGATTGATATGCATGAAGGTACCGACTCTGTCAAGGAATCCAAGTTGGATGTGCTCCAAAGTCAGCTTGACAAGTTCAAAATGAAGGATGGTGAAGGTGTCGCTGAAATGTACTCTAGGCTTGCTCTTATCACAAATGAGATTGCCGGCTTAGGAAGTGAAGAGATGACCGACAGATTCATCATCAAGAAGATCCTAAGAGCATTGGATGGAAAATATGATACCGTGTGCACATTGATCCAAATGATGCCAAACTACAAAGATCTCAAGCCAACGGAAGTCATTGGAAGAATTGTTGCTCATGAGATGTCACTCAAGGATAAGGAGGAACTTCACAACAAGTCAAGTGGTGCTTACAAAGCCTCATGTGAAGCCCCCACATAATCAAGTGAGAAACAAACCTTCAATGAAGAATTGAGCTTAATGGTGAAGAACTTCAACAAATTCTACAAGAGTAGAAGCAAAGAAAGAAGCTCTAAGTCAAGGTCCTACAATGACAAAAGATCTTCTAGTCGAGAGCGCAATTGCTACAATTGTGGGAGACCCGGACACTATTCCATTGAGTGTACGGCACCCTACAAAAGAAGAGAAGATTCTCCAAAAAGAAGAAGTAGAAGAGAAGAATCACCACCAAGAGAGAGAAGGAGTAGAGATGATCGTTATGAACGAAGACCCTCACGGAGAAGCAAGGATTCAGAAAGGAAGGACAAGTCATCAAAGATCTACACAAAACGAAGACATCAAGCTCATGTTGGTGAATGGGTATCCGGCTCCGACTCCGACAATCACTCTGAGAGAAGCTATCACTCCGACTCCGAATATACTCAAGATGAAGGTGTTGCCGGTCTAGCACTTGTGTCAACCAACTCCTACGACATATTTGATTAACCAAATGAAGGAATTGGAAGATGCTTCATGGCCAAAGGTCCTAAGGTAACACACCCCGAGTATGTTGATTTTTATAGTGATGAAGATGACTTGTTAGGTGATGATGATTTACTTATTGACAACTCTAATGATTAATACTATGATGAAACGTCAATTAATCATGCTAATCAAGATAAAACGAATGACAATGATAAGGAGAAGATTGAGCTTCTAACAAAAGAACTAAACACTCTTAAGTTAGCTCATGAAACTATCTTCGAAGATCATTGAGAACTTTTAAGGGCTCATGAGAAGTTACGCTTTGAAAAGCTCAATCTTGAGCAAGAGCATGAGTTCTTAAAGGCAGTCAATGATGATCTCCGTAAGAAAAGTTCTTCTTACATTGCCAAGCGTTTACTCTTATCTACTTACATGCCTCAAGTCAAGTCTAGTAACAAGAACAAGAAAGATTCTTCCTCTAGTAGTAACAATAATAATGCTAAATCCAATATTGTTGCTTCTAGTAGTTCTCTTGATTCCACAAATGATTCTCTTAGCCAAGTTACACTTGAGCAAGAAAATAGTTTATTGAAGGGAATTATAGAGAAAGGTGTATACAAGAGCCTTGCCGGGAGTAAGCAATTCGAGGAAATTGTACGCAAGCAAGGAAGGCATCGGAAGAATCAAGGTGTTGGTTTTGAACCAAAGTTCAATGCCAATGGAGTTGAGTGGGAAGAATATCAATACCCCAAGACGAAGTTTGTTCCTCAACAAGAGAAGTATGATCCTACTTCCTTCAAGGGAACACAAGCACAAGATGATCTTCCACCACAAGACCACAAGAACAAAGGCAAGGACAAGCTTCAAGAGGAGATTGATGCATTTGAAGAAGCACCTAAGGCCTTGGTCAAGTGGGTTCCCAAGACTACGTCAAGTTCTACTTCATCAAGTACAACTACAACTCCAAGGATTCCCATCAAGATGATGTGGATCCCGAAGAATAAGAACTAAAGAGTTCTTGAGGGTGACTCCGCCAACATTCTTCACTCATATCATTATGGCAAGGACAAGTGCAATCAACTTCCATATCTTGCACTAGTTCAAGGAGTCACAAACCCTCATGTTGGTAAGGCAAGGGACAAGGTAACCTAATGTTTTCATGGACATCATCTGTGTGTGTGTCACTCTATGTCTATGGATATTCTTGTTTGTTCCTTGTGGGACTAACCCATGTAGGTATTGAGAGTGCAACTCACTCCAAAGGATTGCTCCAAATGATCTACATCAACGTTGAGCATCCACATCTTCAACACCTACATGAAGTCATCATCGACAAAACCCAAGGTTAGTTCATCCCTCTAAGGGGGATCTCATATCTAGGGGGAGCTTAACTCTAAGAATTGAGTCAAAGCAACTCTAATGATGTGAACACATCAATGCATTATGTAAAAGTGGTAACCCCACTTGAGCTTAAACGATGAGTATGACCTATGATCAAATGTTCTCATTTGACTCCTAAGTCAATATACTCATATATAGATGACCTAGTCATCGCCAAGTGTTTGATAGATGCTAGAATTGGTTGTGCATGCTTTTCCACATATTTCATTTGCCATTTTATTGTGTGAGCATGTTGGTTGCATATTTTACTCATTCGAGGACATCCACTTGTTGTTTTGATTGATTGGTTTCTTTTTCCTTTGGCCAAGTGGATGGACAAGAATGCCTAAGAACCTTCTCTAGCTATCTATGCTTTTCTTGTCTCAAACTCTATTCATGCTACATCACAAAATTTGATCAAGTCAGATTCGAACCACTCTGTGTGAGGAGCACTTAGAGTCCCCGATTCATCATAGACTTAAACTTCCAACACTTCTTTGTGCTTTTCGGTCTGACCGATTCTTCCATTTCGGTCATACCGAGATCGCTAAGTCGATCTAGTTTTTCAATCTCGGTGCAACAGATTTGAACTTTTCGGTCACATCGAGTTGCTGTAAATGTCAACAGTTATGCATCTCGGTGCCACCGAGTCGTTCCACTCGGTCACACCGACAGTGTCGGGCTATATATTCACACGGGAAAATTTTTGGAAAACTTTCTCCAAACCTCTTTGCCCGCGCATAGCTCGCTCTGCCTTCTAGGTCTCCGGATCGTCGACTTCGTCGCCAGCCGCCTCCTGTCGCTGGTCTCCGCCGCCATCAACGGATTTCATCTCCGCCGTAGCGAGTTCATCGCCGAACTAGGGTATGAACTCGATCATAGTGCTATCCTCATCTGATTCTCAGCACATTGTGTTCATTATGATTCTTGCCACGATTGAAACACCTCTATCCAGTCAAAACAATCCTTAGAATAGATGTGATTTGAAAATTTAGGGTTAGGTTTCCGCCGAAACCATCTCGGACCCACCGAGTTGAAAAACTCGGTCCCAACGATTCAGCTAATGCCATTGCACTGGTAACTCTCGGTCTGACCGAGAATTGCTAATCGGTGTGACCGATTTTAGAACTTTGTGAAACCCTAGCAGTCTCGGTGCCACCGAACTGTGACTCGGTCTGACCGAGATCACTAGTTTAGGTTCCAAAACTGCTTCGCTATCACCAAGTTTGAAAATCGGTTGATCCGAAATGCTTTCTGTGGAAAACTAAAACCAAGTTTTTGAATCATTCTTTTGCAAAAATCTCTGCATTTTGTGATGCTCGTCCATTCTATCTCATCTATAACTATTCACAGGGTCAGCAGTCAGTGTTTGCAGCATGTCAGACCAAAGTGATAGTCAAAACAGGGAAGAAGAGCAGATTCACATGAGTGAGGGCACTAGTCCCTCTAGCACTTCAGATGATGGCAGCAGAAGCACTCCTAGCAATTTGCCTAAAGCAGCCACAAGAGCCAGAAGGAAGAGAACCTCAGACTCTGAAGATGAGGACTATGTGGCAGCTGAAGATGAGGCCACTTCCAAGAAGAAGGTGGTCAAGAAAGAATATGGTTCAGCTGCAGCCTCTAAGCCAGTAGTGCAGAAGAAGGCACCTTCAAGAAGGATTCCCACTTCCAAACCCAGGAAGGTTGCCACTAGAGAAACCATGAAGTTTACTATTGAGTCAGAAGATGAAGTTGCTGGTCAAGACAAAAAGAAAAAGAGAGTCAGAACTACCACTGCCAAAGTTCTTGGCAATCCCTCTATGAGGAGAGACTCTGAAGAAGAGGAAGAAGAGGTTGCTGCACCAGCACCCAAGGCACAAAAGCTGATGGGTGATGCTATAAAGTCAGGGGCTGCAACATCAAAGCCCAAAGAAGCACCCAAAGCTGCCTCCAAGCCCAAGAATGCACCAAAGAGGAACACCAGGAGTATACCAGCTGCTGAGAAGAACAAGGCCCCAGTGCCTGAAACTGTTGCTGAGAAAGAAGAAGATGAAGAGCATGTGTTGAGAAAGCTGAATCCAAAGATTCCAGGCCACAATGATGCTCATCCTGTGGCTGAGAACATGAAGCTGAGAAAGGATGCAGGATTCAGACAGTGGAGGTTGTCTGATCCCTATGCTATCAGGAGAAGGATTGCTGTTGATTACAGGTTCCACACAAAGGAATAGCAGGATTTCTATGAGACAGTGTTGTTGGACAAGAAGCCTATAGTTTGTGACATGAGGTGGCTCGACTGGACCTACATGAAGGAGAATGAGGAACACTATCCTGGAGTGCAAGACAGTTTCATTGCTTGTGGAGTTGCAAACTTTGTTGGGCAGAAGCTCACAAAGTGGAATGATGAGCTCATTATGCAATTCTACTCCACAACACATTTCTACCCAGATGGCAGGATAGTGTGGATGTCTGAAGGTACAAGGTACCAATCAACTATTGAGGAATGGGCCAATCTGATCAATGCCCCAAAGGAGAGTGAAGATGACTTGGACGTTTATGCCAAGAAGAAGATGGATCACAATTCCATGGCTCATATGTACAAGGAGACCCCAGATGCTGCAGTTGAGACACATAAATTTGGATCTGTACATTATCTTCTGTCAGGACTCCCAACGATCAACTGGATCCTCAGGCATACTCTATTTCCCAAGTCAGGTGACCACAACATGACAAGAGGCCATGCTATAAACTTGCTACATTTGTTTGATGTGCCACAGAAATTCAAGGTCATGAGCCTCATTGTTGAGACTATCAAGAGGACAACAGCAGACCAGAAGAGAAGTTGTGGGTATGCCCCACAGATTCAGGAGCTGATTAACTCCAAGATGGGCACAGGCACATACTTGCTGGACAAGGAACATTTTGCTATCTATCCAGAATTTGAGGACAACCAAGTGGTTATGGATGAAGATGAACCATCATCAGTACAAGCTCAAGCCAAGAAGGAGAAGGCAAGGACAGAGAAGGCTACCAAGATGCCAACAATGGAAGAGGCATCTCAGTACTTTCTGAAAAGCAAACAGGATCAACTAGGCTACTTGATTGCATCCACTGTGAGGATTGAGAAGGGGTTGGCCACCTTGACTCAAAACCAGGAGAGCCTGGAGGATCATGGAGCAGAAGTTCTACAATTTAGATGTGAAGGTGACTGAGATCCAGTCTGTTGTTGAGCAGCTTCAGGATGACATGGAGGAGAGGAAGGGCAAGACAACCACAGATGCATTTGCCAGAGTGCCTAGAGCTCAGAGATCAGCTGCAGTGCTAGTGACAGACACCAGAGCCACTTCATCTACACCAGCTACAGCTCCTACAGCTCCAATGCAACTAGCTTCAGCACCCACACCTCCAGCTCCATCTACATCAACTGATGCTTTCGTCCTTGGCGTTCTATCTACACCACCACCCGAAGATCAAGCCTGAGAGTCGATCTAGTACTATGCATTTTCTATGAACTTTTTGGTAACTTGTTGCCAAAGTGGGAGAAAAATGTATAGATCATAGGCTTTGAGAGAGAGTGTTGCTTTTTGTTCTCTCTTGCTTTGGTGGTTAAAATTTATTTGCTTGTTTGAGATACTCCATGTCTGTGTGATACTTGATGATCTTGTGGTTGATCATATGCTACATTTATACTTGTTGGATGACATTATCTTACTTATCCTTATATGATCATTCACTTTGCTTGGTGATGAGTGCATGTATTCATTCTTTATTATTTTGAGCGCTCCACCAAGATGTATGTGACGTGGAAGAGTAACCCATGAGCCTAATTCCTTGTGCATTTGCAGTCCAAAGCAAATCTTAAACTATGCACAAATTTAGGGGGAGCTCTCGCTTATCACATACTTCTCAAAGCGACGATGTTTTTCAATCTTATTATCATTTGTCGAAGCTTTGATCTATATGTTGTCATCAGTTACCAAAAAGGGGGAGATTGAAAGTGCAACTATCCCTAGGTGGTTTTGGTAATTCATAAGAACATATAGCTCATTGAGTTAATGCTATTCCAAGACAAATATTTCAGGAAAAGCTCAACGAATAGCATGGCATGGATGATGAAAGTGAATCCCTCAAAATATTAAGGACAAAGTATTGGCTCAAGTTCAAAAGCTCAAGACTCTACATTTTACATTTTAGTGATCCAAGATCACATTGAGTCTATAGGAAAAGCCAATACTATCAAGGAGGGATGAGGTGTTGCTTAATGAGCCTCTTGCTTAGTGCTTAGTGATATGATTCAAAAACCCTCAACTACTTTCTCACATCCACATATGACCTAAACCCAAAGTCAAAATTGGTCCCACCGATTCTTTCTATCCGGCACCACCGAGTTCAAATGCCATAGCCACTGCCACAAACCCTAGGCAAATCGGTCTCACTGATAGGGATCTCGGTCTCACCGAGATGGGTTTGTAATCTCTCTGTTTCCCTTAGTAATGTTTCGGTCTAACCGAAGTGAGTGATCAGTCCCACCGAGATTGCAATGTAAACTCTCTGTTTCCCTTTCGTAACATTTCAGTCTCACCGAAAAGAGCGAATCGGTCCCACCGGGTTTACCTGACCAACTCTATGGTTAGCTAATTACCAAAATCGGTCTCACTGAGTTTGTGTAATCGGTCTCACCGAGATTGCATTATGCCCTAACCCTAACCATATTGGTCCTACCGAGTTGCATGTCGGTCCCACCAAAAACCCTAACACTCACTAGGTTTACTGAATCGGTCCGACCGAGTTTGTTGATTCGGTCCCACCGAGTTTGGTAAATTGTGCGTAACAGTTAGATTTTGTGTGGAGGCTATATATACCCCTCCACCTCCTCTTCATTCGTGGAGAGAGCCATCAGAACAAACCTACACTTCCAACTTACCAGTTCTGAGAGAGAACCACCAACTCATGTGTTGAGGCCAAGATATTCCATTCCTACCATATGAATCTTGATCTCTAGCCTTCCCCAAGTTGCTTTCCACTCAAATCTTCTTTCCACCAGATCCAAATCCTATGAGAGAGAGTTGAGTGTTGGGGAGACTATCATTTGAAGCACAAGAGCAAGGAGTTCATCATCAACGCACCATTTGTTACTTCTTGGAGAGTGGTGTCTCCTAGATTGGCTAGGTGTCACTTGGGAGCCTCCGACAAGATTGTGGAGTTGAGCCAAGGAGTTTGTAAGGGCAAGGAGATCGCCTACTTCGTGAAGATCTACCGCTAGTGAGGCAAGTCCGTCGTGGGCGACGGCCATGGTGGGATAGACAAGGTTGCTTCTTCGTGGAACCTTCATGGGTGGAGCCCTCCATGGACTCGCGCAACCGTTACCCTTCGTGGGTTGAAGTCTCCATCAACGTGGATGTACGATAGCACCACCTATCGGAACCACGACAAAAACATCCGTGTCTCCAATTACGTTTGAATCCCCCAAACCCTTCCCTTTACATTCTTGCAAGTTGCATGCTTTAATTTTCGCTGCTCATATACTCTTTGCATGCTTGCTTGAATTGTGTGAAGATTGCTTGACTTGTGCAAAGATAGCTAAAATCTACCATAGTCTAAAATTGGGAAAAGGTTAAGTTTTTAATTGGTCAAGTAGTCTAATCACCCCCCCCCCCCGTCTAGACATACTTCAAGGTCCTACACTACTATAAAGGGAATGGTCACTAGAAGCAGAATTGCCCCAAATACTTGGAAGATAAGAAGGATGGCAAAGTAAACAAAGGTATATTTGATATACATGTTATTGATGTGTACCTTACTAGTATTCGTAGTAGCTCCTGGGTATTTGATACTGTTTTAGTTGCTAAGATTAGTAACTCGAAATAGGAGTTGCAGAATAAACAGAGACTAGTTAAGGGCGAGGTGACGATGTGTGTTGGAAATGATTCTAAGGTTGATACGATCACCATTGAACGCTCCATCTACCTTCGGGATTAGTGTTGAACCTAAATAAATGTTATTTGGTGTTTGCGTTTAGCATCAATATGACTGGATCATGTTTATAGCGATACAGTTATTCATTTCATTTAGAGAATAATTGTTATTCTATTTACATGAATAAAACCTTCTATAGTCATACACCCAATGTTATTGTCTACAACATATTCATAATTTTGATGCCAAAAGATGCAAAGTTGATAATGATAGTGCAACATACTTGTGGCACTGCTGTTTAGGTCATATTGGTGTAAAGCGCATGAAGAAACTCCATGCAAGATGGATTTTTGGAATCACTTGATTATGAATCATTTGATACTTGCAAACCATGCCTCATGGGAATGATGACTAAAATTCTGTTCTCCAGAACAATGGAGCGAGCTAATAACTTATTGGAAATAATACATACCGATGTGTGTGGTTCGATGAGTGTTGAGGCACGCGGGGGGTATCGTTATTTTTTGACCTTAACATATGATTTGAATAGATATGGATATATCTACTTGATGAAACACAAGTCTGAAACATGTGAAAAGTTCAAAGAATTTCAGAGTGAAGTGGAGAATCATCGTAACAAGAAAATAAAGTTTCTACGATCTGATCGCGGAGGCGAATATTTGAGTTACGAGTTTGGCCTTCATTTAAAATAATGTGGAATAGTTTCACAACTCACGCCACCTGGAACACCACAGTGTAATGGTGTGTCCGAACGTTGTAACCGTACTTATTGGATATGGTGCGTTCTATGATGTCTCTTACCGATTTACCACTATCGTTTTGGGGTTATGCATTAGAGACAGCTGCATTCATGTTAAATGGGGCACCGTCTAAATTCGTTGAGACGACACCATATGAACTGTTGTTTAGCCAGAAATCTAAGATGTCATTTCTTAAAGTTTGGGGATACAATGCTTATGTCAAAAGGCTTCAGCCTGATAAGCTCAAACCCAAGTCGGAGAAGTGTGTTTTCATAGGATACCCGAAAGAAACAATTGGGTATACCTTCTACCACAAATGTGAAGGCAAAATCTTTGTTGCTAAGAATGGGTCCTTTCTAGAGATGGAGTTTCTCTCGAAAGAAGTGAGTGGGAGGAAAGTAGAACTTGATGAGGTAATTGTACCTTCTCTTGAAATTGAGAGTAGTACATCTCAGAAAATCGTTTCTGAGGTGCCTGCATCAACTAGAGAGGAAGCAAATGATAGTGATCATGAAACTTCGGATCAAGTTACTACTGAACTTCGCAAGTCAATCAGAGCATGATCTGCACCAGAGTGGTACGGAAATCCTGTCCTAGAAGTTATGTTATTAGACCATGACGAACCTACAAACTATGAAGAAGCTATGATGAGCCCAGATTCCAACGGATGGCTTGAGGCCATGAAATCTGAGATAGGATCCATATATGAGAACAAAGTGTGGACTTTAGTGGACTTGCCCGATGATCGGCAAGCCATAGAGAATAAATGTATCTTCAAGAAGAAGACTGACACTGATGGTAATGTTATTGTCTACAAAGCTCGATTGTCATGAAAGGTTTTCGACAAGTTCAAGGGGTTGACTACAATGCGTACTTCTCACCCGTAGTGATGCTTAAGTCCGTCTGAATCATGTTAGCAATTGCCGCATTTTATGATTATGAAATCTGGCAAATGGACGTCAAAACTGCATTCCTCAATGGATTTCTTAAAAAAGAGTTGTATATGATGCAAGCAGAAGGTTTTGTCGATCCTAAAGGTGCTAACAAGGTGTTCAAGCTCTAGCAATCCATCTATGGACTGGTGCAAGCATCTCAGAGTTGGAATATATGCTTTGATAAGGTGATCAAAGCATATGGTTTTATACAGACTTATGGTGAAGCATGTATTTACAAGAAAGTGAGTGGGAGCTCTGTAGCATTTCTGGTATTATATGTGGATGACATATTATTGATCGGGAATGATATAGAATTTCTAGATAGCATAAAAGGATACTTGAAGAAGAATTTTTCAATGAAAGACCTCGGTGAAGCTGCTTATATATTGGGCATCAAGATCTATAGAGATAGATCAAGACGCTTGATAGGACTTCCACAAAGCACATACCTTGATAAAGTTTTGAAGAAGTTCAAAATGGATCAGTCAAAGAAAGGGTTCTTGCCTGTGTTACAAGGTGTGAAGTTGAGTGAGACTCAAAACCCGACCACGGAAGAATATATAGAGAGAATGAAAGTCATTCCCTATGCCTCAGTCATAGGTTCTGTAAAGTATGCCATGTTGTATACCAGACCTATTGTATGCCTTACCATGAGTTTGGCAAGGGGGTACAATAGTGATCCAAGAGTGGATCACTGGAAAATGGTCAAAATTATCCTTAGGTACCTAAAGAGGACTAAGGAAATGTTTCTTGATTATGGAGATGATATAGGGTTTGCTGTAAAGGGTTACGCCGATGCAAGCTTTAACACTGATCCAGATGACTCGGAGTGTCAATCAGGATACATATTGAAAGTGGGAGCAATTAGCTAGAGTAGCTCCATAGAGAGTTTGTAGACATAGAAATTTGAAAAATACATACGGATCTGAATGTGACAGGCCCGTTGACTAAACCTCTCTCACAAGCAAAACATGATCACACCTCAGTACTCTTTGGCTGTTAATCACTTGGAGATGTGAACTAGATTATTGACTCTAGTAAACCCTTTGGGTGTTGGTCACATAGCGATATGAACTATGGGTGTTAATCACATAACGATGTGAACTATTGGTGTTAAATCACGTGATGATGAGAACTAGATTATTGACTCTAGTGCAAGTGGGAGACTGAAGGAAATATGCCCTAGAGGTAACAATAAAGTTGTTATTTTATATTTCCTTATTTATGATAAAGGTTTATTATTCATGCTAGAACTGTATTAGTCGGAAACTTGATACATGCGTGGATACATAGACAAAACATCGTGTCCCTAGTAAGCCTCTACTAGACTAGCTCGTTATTGAAAGATGGTCAAGGTTCTTAACCATAGACATGTGTTTTCATTTGATGAACGGGATCACATCATTAGGAGAATGATGTGATGGACAAGACCCATCCGCTAGCATAGCATATTGATCGTTCAATTTTATTGCTATTGCTTTCTTCATGTCAAATACATATTCCTTCGACTATGAGATTATGCAACTCCCGGATACCGGTGGAATGCCATGTGTGCTTCAAACACCACAACATAAGTGGGTGATTATAAAGAAGCTCTACAGGTATCCCCAAAGGTGTTTGTTGGGTTGGCATAGATCAAGATTAGGATTTGTCACTCCGAGTATCGGAGAGGCGTCTCTGGGCCCTCTCAGTAATACACATCATAAGAAGCCTTTCGAGCAAAATGACTAATGAGTAAAGAGACTTGCCGGTAATGAGATTGAACTAGGTATAAACATATCGACGGTCAAATCTCGGGCAAGTAACATACCGATGGACAAAGGGAATTACATATGTTGTCCTAACGGTTCGACCGATAAAGATCTTCATAGAATATGTGGGAGCCAATATGAGCATCTAGGTTCCGCTATTGGTTATTGACTGGAGAGGTGTCTCAGTCATGTCTACATAGTTCTCGAACCCGTAGGGTCCACACGCTTAATGTTCGTTGACGACATAGTATTATATGAGTTATGTGATTTGGTGACCGAATGTTGTTTGGAGTCCTGGATGTGATTACGGACATGACGAAAAGTCTCGAAATGGTCAAGAGGTAAATATTGATATATAGGACGATGGTATTTGGACATCGGAAGTGTTCTGGAGTGTATCGGGTATTTATTGGAGTACCGGAGGAGTTACCGAAACCCCCGGGGGGAAGATATGGGCCATATGGGCCATGAGAGGGGAGCACACCAGCCCACAAGGGGTGCCCCCCCAAGGCAGGAGGCCGAATTGGGATAAGGAAGGAGGGGGTTTTCCCCCCCTTCCCTTTCTCTCTTCCCCCTTCCCTTTCTTATTCGGTGAAAAAAGGCAGGGGGGCCACTTGGGGAAACCCCAAGTAGGATTCGGATCCTACTTGGGGCGCCCCCTGGCTGTTCCCTCCTCCCCCCAACCACCTATATATATGTGGGAGGGGGCGCCTAGCACACGCAAGATAATGGCCTAGCCGTGTGCGGCGCCTCTCTCCACAGTTTACTCCCCCGGTCATATTTTCGTAGTGCTTAGGCGAAGCCCTGCGGGGATCACTTCACTATCACTGTCACCATGCCGTCATGCTGATGGAATTCATCTACTACCTCGACGTCTTGCTGGATCAAGAAAGTGAGGGACATCACCCAGCTGAACGTGTGCAGAACTCGAAGGTGCAGTATGTTGGGTACTCGATCATGGATCGTGAAGAAAGTTCGACTACATCAACCGTGTTGTGAAATGCTTCCGCTTACGGTCTGCGAGGGTACATAGACACACTCTTCCCCTCGTTTCTATACATCTCCTAGATAGATCTTGCGTGAGCGTAGGAAATTTTTTGAAATTGCATGTTGTACGTTCCCCAACACTTTATGTACCTCGTGAACAAAGTCTTCATGGAGTACTTGGACAAGTTGGGTGTCATAATTATTTGGTGACCTACCTGTCTACCCGAAGACGGAAGGAGAGCCATTCAGCTGGTTAGGGAACATTTTAAGACCACCATGTCAAGGAGGAAGAACTATACCAACCGCCATCGTGAAGAAGTATACTTCCGCCTCGAAGACCATGTGTATCTGCAAGCCACTCCTCTCAAAGGAACCAAGCATTTCCATGTCAGAGGAAAGCTCACACCAAGCTTTATCGACCCCCTTCAAGATCGCTACGAGACAAAAACAAGACGATTACTAGCTAGAGTTGCCATCTGAATTATCCGATGTGCACGTCATTTTCCACGCGTCACAACTCCTGAAGTGGTGCCAATTTCCTGACAAGCCCAATCTCTACAAGGGCATCGATCACCGAACCATTGACCTTTTGCCCGATCTGACCTACCATGAGCTACCCATTAGCAACCTGGATCAAGCAGGATGTCATACAGGAAGCCACACCATCAAGTACTTCAAGAACAATGGAGCACCACATGGAAGGAGAAGCAACATGAGGACATGCACACTACCCCCGAACCAAGATTCCGTATTCCTTTCCACCCCTAGTTTGGGAATATCGGGGACAAGATTCTTGTAAGGGGGTATGTCTGTCACACCCAGATTTTCATGCCACAATACTTAAGCTAATAAATCATGATAAAATGTGGTTTGATCAAAACTTTTGAGTACTTTGGACTCTCCTTGGCTGGATTTTTGTCTGCTATTTGCAAGTGCTCTAAAAATCAAATAAATTCTCCAACTTCTATACCCCTTCTCGTTGATCCAAAACATTTCCCAATGATCATTCCATGTGTATAGGATATAATAGTATTTTCTTACAAAAATAATTTGGCCAAAAAGTATTTTCTAAATTAGGTTTTCCAAAAACACCTGAACTCAGACTTGAACTACAAGTACTTAATTTAGGATATAAAACATCTTTCAAAAGGCATATTTGTTTCCTATTATATATAGGAATCCCATAAACCACAAAAGTATTTTTAAAAAGTTACTTTGCTATTTTATTTAAAGGCTTTTTCTTTAGGCCAAATATGGTCTTTAATAGGTTAAAATTATTTTAATGTTTCAACAATATTTGAGAAAATTTAGGGAATCTCAGTGGACGTATATTCTCCATAAATATGAGTTTAAACACATGGTCATGTTATATTGGAGAAAACCCTCCAAAACCATTTCTGCATAATTCAAGTATTTGAAATATTTCTATAAGAAATATTGTCAAATAAATCCAATAAAATTCTAGCAATTCACATATGCCTAATTTGATGATCTTGAAAAGTTTTATTCCAATCAAAATAGTTTTGGTTCACAAAAGTGCCCCAAAACCATCCCTGTCCAGATCCAAATTTGAGCAACTCTACATTGCCAACTTTCTCCTTTTGATCTCAATTTTTTTGGACATGCTCAAATCCTCAAATGATGAAACTACACCAAGTGGTGCATCAAGGAGAAATGATTTGCATGACTAAATGTAGGAAACCATTTCTATTGATCTCTAGGGTTTGCCAAAGTTACATTGGCAACTTTCTTCAAATGGACTCAAACTTGGTTAACGACCTCATTCATATATACCATTTGATCCTGTTAAATCTCAAGTCAAGGGGATTCCATTTACTTGCCCAAACTAGCATCAAACACCTTCTGTTATTTTTCCAAAACCCCTGTTTTGACCCCTTCCACTATTCTTCTTCACCCCCAAACTTTACCACAACCCCTACTAATTACCTTGCACCTCCAGTAACTCACCCAATCTCTCAGCTTAATCATTGATGGGGTAAAACCCCACTTTTCCCCTCTATTTTCACTATGGCAGCACATATTCTACCTCTCCCTCTCTCCATTTCCTCACCCCTACTTCTACCTTACCTCCTAAGCACTCATGGGCATCTCCAGAACCTCCTAGACACAAGTGGACATGCCTGCGCCCATTGTTTATGCCAATGCCGGCCATAACCATGCTCTGGAGCGCGCTCCAGTGCGCTCGCGCACTGTAGCCATCCTCTGCCCGATACTTCCTTCGACCTTGGGCGCTGGGACCGTGTCCACTAAGACCGCCTCGGTGTGCGTGACATGCACGCTACTGGCCCCCCTAACCCTCTCTCCTCTCCCTTCTGCAGAGCTCACTGAGTGTGTTCGTGGACGCTACCCATGAAGCACCGATGCCTCCTCCATATAAGCCACCCCCCGAGCTCTCCCTCACCTCAGCTGGATCCCCTCTCTCCTGTGCACCTCCCAGAACACATCACTCTCCCTCTCGTGCTCTCCTACCCCCTCCATGGCCGGAGTGCCGCCGCCGTGCCATCGGGGGTACCCGAGCCTTCGCTACTTCCCTGCTCCCTCTGGTCGCTCTCAAGGATCCCCACGACATCTAGGAACCTCAAAGCCCTCAATTTATTCTTCTCCACGGCCGAATTCGCCGACTCCATCCTCACCTCCACCTCCTTCGCCTCGGTCAACGGCGGGCTCGCTGTCGAGCTCGCCGGCAGCCCTCTCGATCACCACCGGATGCAGCGGGCTCCCCTGAGCTCTCCGGCACGCCAAGCCTTGCCGGGGATGGCCTGAGCCACTGACACAGGCGCCGGCACATGCTTGGTCAGCCTCCCCTGCCCCTTCCTCTATTCTGAGCAGAAGGTAGGGGGAGGGCCTGCCAGCGGGGCCCACCTGTAAGTGGTTAAGGCCCCGGGCCCCCTGTTAAGTGGAGACGGCTTCCGCTGAAGGCGCCTGCTGCAGGCAAAGACGCACAGCGAGAAGTACGCTATCGACGTGGCCTTCTACGCCTGCAGCTGATCTGCTGGGCCGACCCACTCCTATTTCTCGCCATGCGCGCTTGATAAGGGTACAGCTCTTTCCTTTTCCTTTTTCATTTTCCAGTGAACTTCTAAAATCCATAACCAAATCTTTTGAAGTCCAAATTTGATGATTCAGATTCCTAGTGACTCTATAAATCATGTTCTATGTGTTTCCACATTTTTCCAAAGAAGTTTCCTTCAAACATATTTCACAAAACCCTATTTCCCTATTTCTGTGATGGACTTTAGAAAATCACAGAGAACTCAAATTTGATCCAAATGCCATGGTTCAAATTCCTAGGTACTTCTACGTTCATAAGTTAGTTTATGAACACTTTTAACAATACTTTCTGTGCCACATGAAATATTGGTACATTTCATCATATATTGCCAACTTCGCAAATTCATAGGAAAATAATTTGAACTGCAAATCCAGTGAAACCAACTCCTAGATGCTTCTAAAATCGTTCCTTGTTAAATGGGTGGATTTGCTCATTTTTCAAAACAATATTTCTGTATACTTCTTGCAAATCCATAAATCCCTTGAATCCTTCATATTGAAATGTTCAAAAATATCTATTGATCCAATTCTGATGGAACCACTCTGGTTATTTTTAATATAACCAGAAATGTCCTAGAAAAGTCAAATTCATATTTTTGGAGCACTTTCATCTCCGCCTTTTTGTGTTGCTTATTGTGATTGCTTTCGACGTTAGTTGACAAAGTAAATGGAGTGCCCGGAGACGGACCAAAAGATTTGAAGACTTTGTTGAGCCAGGCAAGCATCCCCTTGACCATGTCTATGAAACCCTTTTTATGCATGGCATATAGCACTTTATTGATGTTGCATCGGAATCATGATGAGGTAGTAACCAATTTGGTGGGTTGCCTCCGATACTTCCTTGTTGATACTTGCATTGTGCATGACCCTACCTTCCTATGAGTATTATGCGGGTGGAAGTAGATAGGATGCTTAAGTAGTTGCTGCGCAAATGGAACGGGTATATGCATGGTTATGGAGACAAAAGTATTTTCAAAGACTTTTCAAAAACCCCGTTGGGTGCCACTAATGCCCGAGGGAGATGTTGCTAGGTAACCACTTGATAAATAAGCGGTGTATCAAGGCAAGTGAGTGTGTTGTTTTCGAAAACGGATTGGTTTAAGTTGCACCGTTACTCCAACCTTACATGTGCAACCACTCTACCCTTATATGGGAAAGGGCATTATTGATTACCTAGTTCATGCTAACCTATATGCCCACATTACTAGTGACGGGAGATGCGTGGTCACTCTCGGGACGGGGTCGTGCTTGGATAGGCGGCCATGACAGTTTTACAGGGCACCGGACACACCGTTGGTACCCCGCGCTTGTGTTGTGTGATGAATATGGGAGCATGGCTCCACAAAATTTATTATGTGAAAATGTTTGGCACGAGGGCTGCTACCAATTGAGTGGACTCTATGTTAGTCATGGCTAGGGAAAGATAGTGATCGGGTCCTTACCCCGGGTAGAGGTACCGCGGGTCGTGGATGACATGGAAGTTCCCCGGATCTTGTGGGTAAAGTGTGCAACCTCTGTAGAGTGTCAAACTATTTGAATAGCCGTGTCCACGGTCAAGGACAGTTGGATAACCGCTCTTGGGCTACGTCCATTGTTTATGAAACCTGGTGTGTGTGGTTGTGCGGAGAAAACTACTTGAGTCGAGTCGAATGACTCGACATGTTGATTAAGTTGGAGTTGATCCAAGCTCTGGTTATGTTGATATATGTAACCTGTTCACACAGATATCTTAATTCTTATGATGCATACTTTACAAGTTGTTAGGACATATCATTGCACTCAAAAATAGATTTCTGCAAAATTTTCCTACTTAGAGATATGCAAGAGGCAAAGAAATCAATGAAAGAAAAAGGTATTAAAGCTGAAGATGTTAAGAATTTACCTCATGTTGAAGAAATACATGGTCTTGATCTACCTATTGAAGAAACACATTGTCTTGATAACCCGACACAGGTAGTAGAGGTAAATTCTCTCTATAGATATGATAAAATTGAAATCTTGTCTATTAAATTTCCTAGCCAATGTTTAGATGAATTTAATAACTTTATGGCTAGGCAAGAAAGTTTTAATGCTTATATTGGTAGAGAGTTAAAGAGTAATGCTTTCATGATAGGACGCTTGAGTGATTATATTGCTAGAGTTAAAGGTGAACTCAAACTCATTAGCAAATATGCTTCTATGGTTACCACTCAAGCTGAACAAGTACTTAAAGCTCAAAGTGATTTGCTCGATGAATTAAATAATAAACATGATTTTGCTGTTAGAATGGCTACTAGAACTGGTAGAATGACTCAGGAACCTTTGTATCCTGAAGGCCACCCTAAGAGAATCGAGCAGGATTCTCAGAGAAATAATTTAGATGCACCTAGTCCTTCTAAAAAGAAGAAAAAGAAAAATGATAGGACTTTGCATGCTTCTAGTGAACCTGTTGTGGACACACCTGAGAATCCCAATGATATTTCTATTTCTGATGCTGAAACACAATCAGGTGATGAACATGAACCTAACGATAATTTTAATGATAATGTTCATATTGATGCTCAACCTAGCAATAATAATGATGTAGAGATTGAACCTGTTGTTGATCTTGATAACCCACAATCAAAGAATCAACGTTATGATAAATGAGATTTTGTTTCTAGGAAGCACGGTAAAGAAAGAGAACCAAGGGTTCAGAAACCCATGCCTTTTCCTCCTAAGCCATCCAAGACAAAGGATGATGAGGATTTTGAGCGCTTTGCTGAAATGATTAGCCCTATCTTCTTACGTATGTGCTTAACTGATATGCTTAAAGTAAACCCTTATGCTAAATATATGAAGGATATCATTACAAAAAAAAGAAAGATACCGGAAGCTGAAATTTCCACCATGCTTGCTAATTATACTTTTAAAGGTGGAATACCTAAGAAACTTGGAGATCCGGGAGTACCAACTATACCATACTCCATTAAAAGAAATTATGTTAAAACTGCCTTATGTGATCTTGGAGCCGGTGTTAGTGCTATGCCTCTCTCTTTATATCGTAGACTTGAATTGAATAAGTTGACACCTACTGAAATATCTTTGCAAATGGCCGATAAATCAACTGCTATACCTGTCGGTATTTGTGAGGATGTGCCTGTTCAGGTTGCAAATGTCACTATCTTAATGGACTTTGTTATTCTTGATATTCCCGAGGATGATAATATGTTGATTATCCTTGGTAGACCCTTTCTGAACAATGCAGGGGCTGTTATTGATTGCAACAAAGGCAATGTCACTTTTCATGTTAATGGTAATGAGCATACGGTACACTTTCCGAGGAAACAACCTCAAGTTCACAACATCAATTCTATTGGAAAAGTTCCAACTATCATTATTGGAGGTTTTGAATTTCCTCTTCCTACTTTCAAGAAAAAATATGATATTCTTATTATAGAGGATGTTCATATCCTCGTTGAGGTAACCTAGTGTTATTCGAAATTTCTCCCGTTCCGGGTTATTTGGAATGAGTTTGTTAACAAGACTTGATCAACCTTGTTAGTGGATTCCTTTTGATGATCATGAGATGGATGAAACTAGAAGGCACAACCTTCTGTACTCTCTTTTTACTTTCTGTTATTTAGAATAAATAAAGCAAAATTAGTATTATCTGTCTGTTTTCTGAATTATCAGTGCAATAAAAAATATCCCGAAAATAAAGGTTCTCCAAATGCCCTGCAAATTTAGTATGACTTTTAATGGAATATTTGAGGATTTTAGGCACTGAGAACATAGCAGGGGATATTTGAGGATTTTAGGCACTGAGAACATAGCAGGGGGGCAAGCACCTGGCCATGAGGGTCCAGGGTGCGCCCACTCTTACAGGGTGCGCCCCCTGCCTCGTGGGCCCACGGTGGCCCCTCTCCACTTATTCCTGCACCCACACACCCCATCTTCCTCCCAAAAAATCCCCATCCAGCTCAAGTATGAGTTCTAGCTCATTTTGCTGCAATTTTCGATCTCCTTGCTCAAAGCTCTTTTTCACAAAACTGCTTTCGGAGATTGTTGCTTGGTATGTGACTCCTCCAATGGTCCAATTAGTTTTTGTTCTAGTGCTTTATTCATTGCAAATTTTTGCTGCATAGGTGACCCTGTTCTTGAGCTTGCATGTCAAATTTATGAGGTCCCAAGTAATTCTAATGCATGATATAGGCTCTAGGCACTTGTGGGAGTAGTTGCTATCAATCTTGTTTAGTTTGATTGACTTTTGTTTTGAAGTTACTAAAAATTTCAGAAATTTTTCAGAGGAAGAAATATGTCTAGGAAAATGTACCAAGGTGGTTCCTCAACAAAGAAAGGTCCCATGCGTGCTATGCGTGAGCAATACGATGAACCACCAAGGTAAGCTGAGGTGCGGCCTTGTGAATGGCCGTCAGAAGATCGTTTATGGTCAATGCAGGCATCAAGGATGAATTTGACGCATATGTGTGTAATGCCGATCTTGAGGACTTCATGCAAGATAAATGTCCTCCATACTACCAGTTGACTGATTCATTCGTGAGAAGATTTAAATTTACATCTTCGCGTAATTCTCAGAATGTCCTGTTTGATATTTATGATCAGTCTTATACCATGGACCTAGAAGATTTTACAACTGCTTGCAAACTCCCACAGTGGGGTAATGTTATTGAACCCCATAAATCTGAATATAAAGATTTTCTAGCTAGTATCACTGTGGGAGAATCTAGGGACATGGCACAAGCTACCATAGGGAGCATTCATTTTCCTGCTATACATTATTTTGCTATCTTCATTGGTAGATGCATTAATGGTAAAGATGAAGCATGTCACATGTGTGTCCCTGATCTTTGTGTCCTCAAGAGTGCTATATTAGGTAATAAAGATTACAACTTGGGGGCGATTGTTGCACGTAGGTTGCATAATAATGGTTTAGTTAGAGATTTCTTTGGAGGGATTTATGCGACCTGTGTTGCTAATTATCTTGGTATACCCCCACGTGAGGGTGATATGGAGTTGCCTCCCGCTTATTTAGATTATGACGCGATGGTCAGACATCATTTTCTTTGGAGGAATGAACAATTCCTCCAGTATCGACTAATCTTTGACAGATGTCGCATTGTCCATGTTACTCTTCCTGCTCCTTCCCTTTTTAATTACCAGGCAAAGCGAAGATATGTTGTCACCAGGGAGGAGGCAACTGAACACGAAAGGAGAGCAGAGGCAGCTCGCCACCATGCCGCAGCTAAGGAGGCATTGGCTGCTGCATCTCAGTACGACCCCAGTTATAACTTCGGATATCAGCCAGGCTATTCTTGGCATTAGACCAACTTAGGCAAAAAGCCTAAGCTTGAGGGAGTACGTATTTCTCACCGACTTTACATTCATGTTCACACACTATTCTAGTTGTCGGTGCTCATACTCTTTCATTGTATTATCCATGATAGTTTAATTTCTTTTTCTAGTTTTCTTCTTGTGTGTTTGATAAACCTTAAGAAAAACCAAAAAAAATAGTTAGTTTAACTTCCATGCTTGTAGTAGTAATTAAAAGAAAACCGAAAAAGATTTCACGTTCTTCTTTTACTTGTTGGGAGCTTTCCCATGTAAATAGTTTTATTTCTTTTATTTCCTTTGGGGGTCGAGAGGAGAAGACCATAATGAAAATGTTTAGTGGCTCTAATATGCATGATTGTTGATTTAGCTTAGAGCCCACATTACTTTGTCTTCTCCCTTGAATTGAATGCTTGCAGATTCCATCACGTGCACTATTATTATTATATACACCGTTCAGTCTTGCAAGTGAAAGGCAATAATGACGATATATGATGGACTGATTGAGATGAGAGAAGCTGGTATGAACTCGACCTCTTTTGTTTTTGTAAATATGATGAGTTCATCGTTCCTGATTCAGCCTATTATGAATAAACATGTTTGCAATGACAATTAGAGATTATAGTTGCTTATGCCATGCTTAATTAGCTAGGAGCTTATAATGGTTTACCTTGCGTGCCAACATGCTATTAAAATGGTTGTGATGTGGTATGTTAGGGTGGTATCCTCCTTTGAATGATTTGAGTGACTTGACTTGGCACATGTTCATGCATGTAGTTGAAACAAATCAACATAGCCTTCACGATATTTATGTTCATGGTGGATTATATCCTACTCATGCTTGCACTCGGTGTTGATTAATTTTAATGCATGTTCATGACTGTTGTCACTCTCTTAGTTGGTCGCTTCCCAGTCTGTTGCTAGCCTTCACCTGTACTAAGCGGGAATACTGCTTGTGCATCCAAACTCCATTAACCCCAAAGTTATTCCATATGAGTCATACCTTCCTATATGCGGTATTTACCGGCCGTTCCAAGTAAATTTGTATGTGCCAAACTCCAAACCCTCAAATGAAATTCTGTTGTGTATGCTCGAGCAGCTCATGTTTCAACTAGGGTTGTCTGTATCTTCCATGCTAGGTGGGTTATTCTCAAGGGGAGTGGACTCCGCTCCTCATTCACGAGAAAATGGTTGGCAACCGGGATGCCCAGTCCCATGATCAAAAAGATCAAAGCAAATCGAAATAATTAAGAAAAACTCCCCCAGGGCTGTTGCTAGTTGGAGGCACTCGTTATTTCGAGCAAGCCATGGATTGATGCTTGTTGGTGGTGGGGGAGTATAAACTTTACCATTCTGTTTGGGAACCATCTATAATGTATGTAGCATGGAAGATATCGAGATCTCATAGTTGTTGCATTGACAGTGAAAGTATACCGCTCAAAATGTTATTCATCTCTATTTCAAAATCGAGCTCTGGCACCTCTACAAATCCCCGCTTCCCTTTGCGAAGGGCCTATCTATTTACTTTTATGTTGGGTCATCATCCTCTTATTAAAACGCACCCGCTGGAGAGCATGTTGTCATTTGCATGCATTACAATTAGTTTATATTAGGTATGACTTGACTGGATCTCTTTTACCATGAATTACAATGTTTAGTCAGTCCTTGATCTTTAAAGGTGCTCTGCATTTATGTTTTACGGTCTCAGAAAGGGCTAGCGAGATACCATCTTGTTATATCATATTATGATTGTTTTGAGAAAGTGTTGTTGTCCGAGTTTTATTATTATTGCTCGCTAGTTGACTATGCCGTTGATATGAGTAAACATGAGACCTAAGTGTTATTGTGAATATGGTTAGTTCATAATCTTTGCTGAAAACTTGAATGCTGGCTTTACATATTTACAACAACAAGAGCAAACAGAGTTTGTAAAAGCTTTTCTTTATCACTTTCAGTTTGTCAACTGAATTGCTTGAGGACAAGCAAAGGTTTAAGCTTGGGGGAGTTGATACGTCTCCAATGTATCTACTTTTCCAAACACATTTGCCCTTGTTTTGGACTCTAACTTGCATGATTTGAATGAAACTAACCCGGACTGACGCTGTTTTCAGCAGAACTGCCATGGTGTTGTTTATTGTGCAGAAAACAAAAGTTCTCGGAATGACCTAAAAATCCACGGAGATAACTTTTGGAAAATATAAAAAATGCTGGCGAAAGAATCAAGGCCAGGGGGCCCACACCCTGTCCACGAGGGTGGGGGCACGCCCCCCTGTCTCGTGGGCCCCCTGGTGCTCCGCCGACCTCAACTCCAACTCTATATATTCCGTTTCACGGAGAAAAAAATCAGAGAGAAAGTTTCATCGCGTTTTACGATATGGAGCCGCCACCAAGCCCTAATCTCTCTCGGGAGGGCTAATCTGGAGTCCGTTCGGGGCTCCGAAGAGGGGGATTCATCGCCGTCGTCATCATCAACCATCCTCCATCACCAATTTCATGATGCTCACCGCCTTGCGTGAGTAATTCCATCGTAGGCTTGCTGGACGGTGATGGGTTGGATGAGATTTACCATGTAATCAAGTTAGTTTTGTTAGGGTTTGATCCCTAGTATCCACTATGTTCTGAGATTGATGTTGCTATGACTTTGCTATGCTTAATGCTTGTCACTAGGGCCCGAGTGCCATGATTTCAAATCTGAACCTATTATGTTTTCATGAATATATATGAGTTGTTGATCCTATCTTGCAAGTCTATAGTCACCTATTATGTGTTATGATCCGACAACCCCGAAGTGACAATAATCGGGATACTTCTCGGTGATGACCGTAGTTTGAGGAGTTCATGTATTCACTATGTGTCAATGCTTTGGTCCGGTTCTCTATTAAAAGGAGGCCTTAATATCCCTTAGTTTCCACTAGGACCCCGCTGCCATGGGAGGGTAGGACAAAAGATGTCATGCAAGTTCTTTTCCATAAGCACGTATGACTATATTCGGAATACATGCCTACATTACATTGATGAACTGGAGCTAGTTCTGTGTCACCCTATGTTATAACTATTACATGATGTATTGCATCCGACATAATTATCCATCCATGATCCAATGCCTACGAGCTTTTCACATATTGTGCTTTGCTTATTTACTTTTCCGTTGCTACTGTTACAATCACTACAAAACTGCTATCGTTACTTTTGCCACTATTACCATTACTATCATACTACTTTGCTACTAAATACTTTGTTGCAGATACTAAGTTACCTAGGTGTGGTTGAATTGACAACTCAGCTGCTAATACTTGAGAATATTCTTTGGCTCCTGAGGGAGTCCTGGATTAAGGGGTCCTCGGACAGCCGGACTATATACTCTGGCCGGACTATTGGACTATGAGATACAAGATTGAAGACTTCGTCCCGTGTCCGGATGGGACTCTCCTTTGTGTGGAGGGCAAGCTTGGCAATTCGGATATGTAGATCTCCTTCTCTATAACCGACTCTGTGTAACCCTAGCCCCCTCCATTGTCTATATAAACCGTAGGGTTTAGTCCGTAGGACAACAACAATCATAATCATAGGCTAGCTTCTAGGGTTTAGCCTCTACGATCTCGTGGTAGATCAACTCTTGTAATACTCATATCATCAAGATCAATCAAGCAGAAAGTAGGGTATTACCTCCATCGAGAGGGCCCGGACTTGGGTAAAACATCCTGTCCCCTGCCTCCTGTTACCATTAGCCTTACACGCACAGTTCGGGACCCCCTACCCGAGATCCGCCGGTTTTGACACCGACATTGGTGCTTTCATTGAGAGTTCCACTGTGTCGTCGCTATAAGGCTTGATGGCTCGCCTTGTTGTCAAGGACAACATCACCTCCGGAGGATCCCTAGCTGTAGGCCAAACTCTCCGGCTGGGCGGTTTCGTGATGGCCGCCCGTTCGGCCGCCGCGCCGACGATGACATCTCAGGTCATCAAGAACAGCCTCCGTGTCAGCCCGGAATTCACCGAGCAGATGGATCCAAGGGAGCTCTCCTCCCTAAAAGAGCTCTTGGATCGCATCGCTGCCCTAGGAGTCGCTACGAACTATGATTGGATTGGGCTTAAACCCGACCTAAGGGAGATTAACTCTCCGCCGATCAGATAGCGGTGGTGGAGGAACGAAACAACAATTCTTCCCCTATTTTGAGGTCGAACTATGTCCAGATTCCCGAGCTCTCCGAGCCGGATACCCATATACGGGAGGACGCGGCCCAGGCTCCGAACTTAGAATCGGGCAATGTGCCACAAATATTGGCCAACATCCTGGAGCCCGAGCTGCCAAGCTTAGGAGCCCCTTCGCCCCTGGGTCCCAGATTGGGTCAGGATGTGGACTTAAGTCTACCCACCCACCCAGACACAAGTGATCTTTCCCACATCAGACAAGAGCCCCAAGAGACAGTACACCAATTTTGGGCTAGATTCCTCCTTGTAATGAGCAAGGTGAAGGACTGTCACGAGGAAGACGCAATCTCATTCCTTTGCAAAAATTGCACGGACAAGGGAATTCTCAATGCCATAAGTCACTGTGACATAGCACACTTTGCCGACTTGGCAGCCATAGTACAGAAGTATTGTGCAATGGAAAGCGCCTGGAAAACCCAAACAAAATTCTGGGATCCTCCGGCCCTAACTAAACCCCTCGTCCGAACTAAAAGGGTGCGCTCTCGCAAGTCACCCAACCCAATTACAAAGAAGCCAAAGCCCTCTACAGGGCGTGGAACCGTACTAGAGGGATGGCTCAATAGGCCATGCAAAATTCACAGCACACCGGACACCATACCAACACACAGCCTTAGAGCATGTTGGATACTCGGGCAGGTGGCCAAGAGCGGCGAGGACCTTCTCATCAACAATACGGCAGAGCACCATCCCGCAGAAAATAACAGGCGCAAGCGAGCGCTCCGCAGCCTCGCCGAAGTCTGCCACATCGCAGCAATAAACCCATGGAACGATACGGCCATAACCTTCAATTCCGAGCAATCCGAGCACCAGCCACTTTGGTCCTTAGTCCAATTGTGGACGGATTCCGGCTTACTAAAGTGCTCATGGACGGCGGCAGCGGATTAAACCTCATCTACGAGGAAACTCTTAACAAAATGGAAATAGATAAGAGCCGCATTGAGCAAAGCAACACGACCTTCAGAGGAATCATCCCTAGTCGGGAGGCACGATGCGCAGGGAAAATCACACTGGATGTGGTATTCGGCACTCCGGAGAATTATAGGTCCGAAGAAATCACATTCTAGGTGGCCCCGTTTAGCAGCGAATACCACACCCTCTTGGGGCGGGATGCATTCACAAGCTTCCAAGCTATACCCCATTACAGGTACATGAAGCTCAAGATGCCGGGGCCCAATGGAATCATCACTCTAGCCAGTGATCCGGACATAGCACTACGCGCCAAAAATAAAACTACCACACTAGCCCTGGAGGCATTATCCGAAGCCCTCGCGGCCGAAGAGTTAACTACGCTGCGCTGCACAGTGGACAGGGACAACGTGATACTCGACAAATGACCCAAGTCCACCTCTTTTAAACCAGCAGACAAAATAGTCAAATTCCAGGTCCACCCAACGGACCCTGCAAAAACAACATCAATTGGGGCACAGCTGAACACCACAATAGACACCGCACTACGAGAGTTCTTGCGCGAGAACTGGGACATCTTCGTCTGGCATCCCTCAGATATGCCAGGTATCCCACATAGACTGGCCGAGCATAGCCTAAACATACTAAAGGGATACAAGCCTGTCAAGCAGACTCTTCGGCGCTTTCCAGAACCCAAGCGACAAGCCATGGAGAAGAGCTAGCCAAGCTACTCGAGGCCGGATTCATCAGAGAAATTAAACATCCGGACTGGCTAGCAAACCTGGTGATGGTACCAAAGAAGGACAAATCCTGGCGCCTATGCATCGATTTCAAAGACCTCAATAAAGCTTGCCCCAAGGATCCCTTCCCCCTCCCCCGCATCGATCAAATCATCGGCGCCACCGCAGGACACGACTCATTGTGTTTCCTCGATGCATACTCCGGATACCATCAAATCAAAATGGCGGAGTCCGATCAAGCCGCAAGGGCATTTATCACTCCATACGGCCCCTTATGTTTTAACACTATGCCTTTCGGGCTAAAAAATGCCGGTGCAACCTATCAACGCATGATTCAGACATGCCTGGAAACACAAATCGGCAAAACAGTGGAGGCTTATGTAACAACATGGTCATCAAAACCAGACACGTCGAGTCATTAATAGACGACCTGAGGCTTACATTCGACAATCTCCGAACATATGACATCAAGCTCAACCCGGAAAAATGCGTTTTCGGCGTACCAGCCGGAAAGCTCTTGGGCTTCATTGTTTCCAATAGAGGAATTGACACAAACCCGGCCAAAATCCGAGCTCTGTCACAGTTGGCAACCCCAACAGACCTCAAGCAAATCCAGAAATTAACTGGATGCGTGGCCGCCTTAAGCCGCTTTATCTCCCGATTAGGAGAAAAGGCACTACCCCTTTATTGCCTTCTTCGACACACCGAACACTTCGAGAGGACGGATGCGGCTGCGGCTGGGCTAGAAGAAATAAAATCCCTCTTGGCCACCAACCCAATCCTGGCAGCGCCAAAAGTCGGCGAACCCATGCTGCTATACATAACTGCAACACACCAGGTTGTAAGCACAGTGCTCGTCATCGAACGAGAGACAGATGGACATAAATTCCCACTACAAAAGCCGGTATACTACGTATCCACTGTCCTCACTCCATGCAAGTCACGGTACCCACATTATCAAAAGATAGCGTACGCGGTCTTCATGGCATCCCGAAAACTACGACACTACTTTCAAGAGTGTTCAATCACGATGGCCTCCGAAGTACCACTCAATGACATAATAAATAACCGCGATGCCATGGGCCGGATTGCTAAATGGGCTATCAAGCTCCTCCTGTTCGACGTAACATACAAACCACGGCGGGCCATTAAGTCGCAAGTACTGGCTGACTTCGACGCCGAATGGACAGAAGCCGAACTCCCTCAAGAGTACGGAGTGTGCTTCAATTGGATCATGAACTTTGACGGCTCTAAGATGCTAGCTGGTCTAGGGGCTGGCGTCGTCCCGACGTCCCCCACCGGAGATACAGTCCAATACATACTCCAAATACTTTACACAGATTCCAACAATGCAGCCGAATATGAGGCATTGTTGCACAATCTTCGGATGGCAGTCTCCATGGGCATTCAACGCCTAGAAGTACGTGGGGATTCAAATCTCGCAATATCTCAAATAAATGGAGACTTTGACGCCAAGGACCCAAAAATGGCGGCCTACCGCAATGCCGTTCTCAAAATGTCAGCTCAATTCGAGGGCCTAGAATTCCACCATGTGGTTCGGGAAAACAATCAAGCGGCGGATATCCTTGCCCGCATCGGCGCTAAATGCGACCCCGTCCCACCAAATATTTTTTTGGAAAGGCCGTTCAAGCCATCTGTGGTATGGGAAGGGGAGACCGGCAATACTAATCCGGATCCGCATACAACCCCAGATCCTAAACAATCTGACATAATCGGAGGCTCCGCCATCGAAATCACACCTTCGGCTCATGTGATTATGGCGGTCATCGCCCCGTGGACGGAACCCTTCCTAGCTTACTTAAATAGGCAGGAACTCCTAGAGGACCAAAATGAGGCACGTTGCATTGTGCGGCGCTTTAAAGCCTACAAAGTCCACGAGGGAGAGCTCTATAAGAAAAGCGCGACCGGGGTGCTCCAAAGGTGCATCTCCGAAGAGGAAGGGCGGCAGCTCTTGGCCGAAATCCATGCCGGACTCGGCGGCCACCATGCGGCAGCTCGGGCGCTCGTAAGCAAGGCCTTCCGTACAGGTTTCTACTGGCCGACGGCCCGGGCAGACGCACAAGACCTTGTCCAACATTGCGTCGGTTGCACTCTTTTTGCAAATCAAAGCCATATGCCACCCACCGCCCTCCAAACAATCCCCATAACTTGGCCCTTTGCGGTCTGGGGGCTCGATATGGTTGGACCCCTTCAAGGAGGAAGCCATAAAAAGAAATACTTGTTGGTCATGGTCGATAAATTCACCAAATGGATAGAAGCCAAACCAGTTAAAACGGCCGAATCCGGACCAGTGATAGACTTTATATCCGGGGTCGTACACCGCTACGGTGTCCCCCACAGCATCATCACCGACAATGTCTCAAACTTTACAGCCGATGAGGTGAAAACCTGGTGTAGCAAAATGGGCATAAAACTTGACTATTCCTCCGTCTATCACCCCCAAACAAACGGTCAAGTCGAACGGGCAAATGGTCTTATTATGAGCGGCATCAAACCCAGACTAGTGCGATCCTTGAAGGAATCAGATATGCACTGGGTCGAGGAGCTCGACTCCGTACTATGGGGGTTGCGGACCACGCCAAATCGCACAACTGGATACACACCATTTTTCATGGTGTACGGTGCAGAGGCAGTGCTACCCTGCGACATCATCCATGACTCACCTAGAGTGCGCATGTACAAAGAAAGAGAAGCCGAGATGGATCGGCAGGATAGCTTAGATGCCCTGGAGGAGGAGCGTGACATCGCAAAGGCCCATTCCGCATTCTATCAACAGCAGGCTTGAAGGTATCAAAGCAGAGAAGTGCGGGCCAAAACTTATAACATTGGCGAACTCATTCTACGCCTACCAGAGAAGAAAAAGGACAAGCTCAAGCCCAAGTGGGAGGGTCCCTTCATCATTGACAAAGTTCTCACTGGAGGTGCGTACCGCTCGTGTGATGCATGAGACAATCGACTCGAGCCGAACCCATGGAACGCGGCCAGACTCCAAAGATTCTACGCCTAGTGCCGAACTCTGTGCTTGTCTCCTTACCTCCGTCTTCCCTTTTAAATTTTATCGTCTCTCTCTCTCTCTCCTTTTTATATATAGCTTTAAAAGCTTCAAGTACGCTTTGACCGCACACTGATGCCGCGCTATGCGCGCTCAATATACCTGGGGACTTCTTATGCAGAAGCTTAATATAGTTACCTTCTGGGATTTATGCCCGCCACATATGCGTCAATTCCCCATATGTGCCTTTTTTCCACCATTATATGCATTGATATGACTTAAGTTTTGGCCAAGCTGGGTTGCCTGGCTCTTGTGTTTATGCCCTACATTCCCGTTAATTCGGCTATGGCATAAGGGGAGCACCTCTGCGATTGTTACTGCCGGGTCAGCCGGATGTGTACCTCAGACTGGGTGAAGCCGAAAGCTAGCATTCTTAAGGGAGTATTCGGTCGGTGAACAAAAGATGTCGTTTACCTACTACAAAATATGCCCCTAGTTGCTTATATCCTGCGTCATTTTTCGCAGTTCGGACATGCACATTAATGCATGCGCACCCAGGGAAAGGAACCCTTAACAGAACTATTCTCCCTGGAAGATGTTTCTTACTACCCATGTAATATAACATAACTAGTTGGGTACTTGTCTGTTCAAGCACTTATGACCCCTACGCCTGGTTTCCAGGCGTGCCCCCATTTTTTCATAACTGAGCGGGTATTCGGATACACTCTGGACCGTCGGGTCCAGAGGCTGAAGCGAAAAGGTCGGCCAAGACAAATCATTTACAATCTGGCTAGGGACAAATGTGTCCTTCGAAGTACAAAAGTCACTTAGAGTGACTAAATTCTTCTTCTATACCATCCAACAAGCTGTCTAGCCTACAGTCCTGTTGGGAATACTTAGCGGCTAATGCTACTTGGTCATATACTAGACTTACAGGGATCTCTTTCCCATCTGATCCTACAGGTCCGACCTCGGCCATGTGGTTCGGGTCAGACTTGGTATATCGCGTCTTCACCATGGCCCAGGCTTCCCTCGCACCTTGTCGGCAGGCCGATATCTTCCATAATCGGAAGCGTCGCCATGCTCCCTTGAGCATCTCCACAAGCTCCCCCATGCCTCCTGGCAAGGAGGCGGATGGCCACAAGGCTTGGGCAATGCCCCGCATCACCTGCCGAACTTGTTCGTGCAGTTGTGAGAGCTCCGGCAGAAGATCGTCTGCAGATCCGGGCATCTCCTCTTCGGGACGACCTGTCAGCATGCCTACAGACATAATTCTATTAGCACGCTTCTTCGCCGAACTTTATAGTGGTTCGTCCGAGCACTTACTGAATATGACGCGTCGAAGCCTCTTATTCTCCTTTATGGAGTCAGCAAGCTGGGCCTGAACATCCTTTAATTCGACGTCCAGTCGGATGTTCGCGTCGTGGAGAGTATTTTTCCCCTTTATAACCTTTGTAAGCACACGCTGGCCAGCCTTCAGTTATCGCCGAACATGTTGTTCATCCTCTGGTATGATCTCCGGATTGCCTCCGGGATTTTCTGCAGAATCTATTGTTAGAATTGCATTCATGCCAAATACTTAACTGGTACATGCCATGACATTATTATCATTTAAAGCAAAAATTACCAGATGGGGCCTTCGTAGACTCCTCCATCACGGCAATTGCGGCCCGCAGTTGGGCCTTTCACTCCTCCAGCTATTTAGATAGCTGGGTATTCTTCTCTGTCAGAACCTATGCACACGAGGATCCTTAAATCAGTTGTGTCAACTGTTTCAAGTCTCATGGGCTATTGATATACATACTTATAAAATTTTCTTACCCATATATCCTTTACATACTGGTCCGTGGCCCTGGCGAGGCCACCTTGAGCAGCCCGGATGTACGAGTCCCTTGAGTTGAAGGCATCGAACGCCTCTTCAGAGAAATTAGGGTCGCATAGTGCGGCCCGACGGCGCCTATGATTCATGGCGCTCTCCACTTCGAAGTTTGTAGCGGAAAATCTATCCGCATCCTTTGTTGGAGGATGGTCCGCGTTGATATCCACCCTTGAGTCCAGCCTCAGAGTCCAGCTGGTGGAGGCGTGACAGGCAGGCTCTCTGGATATAGTCCAGCGAGCGCTTTTTCTGTCAGAAGACAGTGGACATTGTTATATTTTACCGATGATAATTTCGTGGCAGGTTTTTAAATATACCTTTGCAACGGTGTCTCGGTCCTGACCGCCTTCCTTTTAAGACTACCGGACTTCGATGCCCCTTGTTGGCGAGTCACTGCGGGTTCGGCTTGGCGCCCCAATGGCCTTCCCTGTAAGACGCAATACATGTGTGGTGGGTGAAGTGTAAAGAGGGAATCCTTTTTGGAAGTTGGGACTCTGGCTTTACTTACCTGGGATACAGGGAGTAAGCCAAGATAATCAGCAATGATGGCCACCATCACACCATCGCAGCTTAACTGGTAAAATGTCCTGTCAACAAGCTCCACAAATGTGTCTGGATCTTCTTCGAGTCCGAGGTCGAGAGCCCGGTTGGGGTCCTCTGGCTGTGGAGATGGGCTGTGAACATCCTTCATAGCTCTTCGCAGTTCCTGCTATGAATTGACGAAGTAAACATCTGTGCCAAAAATGTGGGAAAGACTGGAATAAAAGATAGCGACTCACCCAGCTTGGGGGGTTGTACATGGAGAATCCATCCCGTGGCTTGATATGGTGAACTCCTCCTCTTCCCCTTTGTATAAATCGGACAGTATCTTCGCCAGAGCGGCGGGAGAGTCCGAACCTTTACGGCCGCAACGGGTGGCATCGTCTTCTCCATTGAAGTGCCACATGGGTTTTCCCCGATATTGAAGTGGCTCCACTCCCCGCATTATACATATGGACATAACCTCAATTATTGTCAGTCCTGATTTGACCAGCGTATTTATCCTATCCATCAGGAAAAGGATCTCTCTGTTATCTTCCTCCTGGGGGCTCCTGGGGCGCCAGCTGTGGCGTTTCTTCAATGGGGCATTTACAAACTCGGGAAGGCCCTTCCGAATAGGGTCCGGAAGAGGGACATCCTCCATGTAGAGCCACTCCGAAGGCCAGTCTTTGGTTGTCTTCTTCGGGGTACCGGATAGGTATCCGGTCCCGGCGATGCGCCATATTTTGGCTCCGCCCACTTGATATACCGACCCCTCCTGAGTGCGGGGTATGAGGCAGAATATCCTCTTCCATAGCTCGAAATGAGCCTCACAACCCAGAAATAGCTCGCAAAAGGCACGTAGCTTGCGATATGTAGTACGGAGGCTGGGGTAAAGTTATGCAGCTGGAGGCCGTAGAACTCCAGGAGCCCGCGGAGGAAAGGATGGATTGGAAATCCGAGCCCCCTTGGCAAATAGGGGACGAAGCATACCCGCTCTCCCTTGGATGGGTTTGGAGAGCTCTCCGCTTGCTCCCCGCCATTATAAGTGGCTAGTCCTGCTCGCACGGGGACCATGTACGCAGGTGGGAGAAACCCCTTGGTCTGTAACTCTACTAGTCGGCTGTGGGGGACAGAACATTTCTCCCAATCGCCTGGCCTAGTGCTATGGGTGCGAGAGGAGGAACAGCGATGACCGTCCATGGTGGTATGGATTTTGTCGGGCGCGCTCTGGAGAATACTCGCTGGGGGGAGATTGTGTGATTTGGATCTGAGGATCCCCATCTCTTTAAATAGACGATTTACTCGCATGGTCGGGGTGGCAAATGTAAAAATGCCTCGACTTCTCACATTCGCTCTACACGTGGAGACATCCATTATTAAAGCACAGAAGCCAAGGAGCGCGACATTGATGAGGAACCGGACACTACTCGTTACAACAATACTCTAGAAAATTTGGGGAAGAACCCGCCTTGCAATGCCTAAGACAATCTGCGCGCCGGACTCATTGTCATTGAAGCCTAGTTCAGGGGCTACTAAGGGAGTCCTGGATTAAGGGGTCCTTGGACAGCCGGACTATATACTCTGGCCGGACTGTTGGATTATGAAGATACAAGATTGAAGACTTCATCCCGTGTCCGGATAGGACTCTCCTTTGCGTGGAGGGAAAGCATGGCAATTCGGATATGTAGATCTCCTTCTCTGTAACCGACTCTGTGTAACCCTAGCCCCCTCCGGTGTCTATATAAACCGGAGGGTTTAGTCCATAGGACAACAACAATCATAATCATAGGCTAGCTTCTAGGGTTTAGCCTCTATGATCTCATGGTAGATCAACTCTTATAATACTCATATCATCAAGATCAATCAAGTAGGAAGTAGGGTATTACCTCCATCGAGAGGGTCCGAACCTGGGTAAAACATCATGTCCCCTGCCTCCTGTTACCATTAGCCTTATACGCACAGTTCGGGACCCCCTACCCGAGATCCGCCGGTTTTGACACCGACAGCTCCCCTTGTGTCGAATGAATAAATTTGGGTTGAATGGTCTACCCTCGAAAACTATTGCAATCCCCTATACTTGTGGGTTATCAGTGACGAACATGCGTGCTAGGATGCTTCCCAGTCAGAATGCATGTAGGGTTAAGGCAGATGGCATGGGTTCACGCTATCATTGAAGATTTCCCCTGCTAGTTTATGAAGATTTGACCATAATGGTCATAATTTGTGTAAGATAGTATGTATGGATGTAAGTCTTTTGTTATTCAGCTTTTGTGTGTTCAGTGAGCATTGATCTCTAGGATCGCTGTACACGTGTAACTGGTCATCACGACTTATGATTCGGGGTCCCCACACAATTTCTCTATCATACCCGAAGGAATTTCATAACCAATATTTTCAGTAGGTGCAGTAGGTTGAGGGGAAAGTCTTTGTGTCTTCAGTCAAGGTGAAGATACCCCGAACAAACCCCTCAAAGGATTGTTCTCCATAGTAACAAGTAACAGTAAATTTGAGCATGTTGTATAAATTTTTCCTTACCGATTTTCACTTACCAAGAGCGCTTCACTCCCTGGCAACGGTGCCAAAAATGAGTCTTGTTGACCCACAAGTATAGGGGATCAATCATAGTCCTTTCGAGATGTAAGAGTGTCGAACCCAACGAGGAGCAGAAGGAAATGACAAGCGGTTTTCAGCAAGGTAATTTTTGCAAGCACTGAAATTGTCGGTAACAGGTAGTTTACAGCAAGATAAATTGTAACAAGAGACAAGAAGCAATAGTAAAAATAGTTTCAGGAAGGTAGCCCAATCCTTTTTCTAGCAATGATAGGCCAAAACAATCTCTTATAGCAAGTAAAGCGTTCTTGAGGATACATGGTGAAGGAAATATGCCCTAGAGACAATAATAAAGTTATTATTTATTTCCTTATTTCATTATAAATGTTTATTATTCATGCTAGAATTGTATTAACCAGAAACTTAGTACATGTGAATACATAGATGAAACATATTGTCCCTAGTATGCCTCTACTTGACTAGCTCGTTAATCAAAGATGGTTATGTTTCCTAACCATAGACATGTGTTGTCATTTGATGAACGGGATCACATCATTAGGAGTGATGTGATGGACATGACCCATCCGTTAGCTTAGCATTATGACCGTTACAGTTTCGTTGCTACTGCTTTCTTCATGACTTATACATGTTCCTCAGACTATGAGATTATGCAACTCCCGAATACCGGAGGAACGCTTTGTGTGCCATCGAACATCACAACGTAAATGGGTAATTATAAAGATGCTCTACAGGTGTCTCCGGAGGTGTTTGTTGGGTTGGCATAGATCAAGATTAGGATTTGTCACTCTGTGTTTCGGAGAGGTATCTATGGGCCCTCTCGGTAATACTCATCACTATAAGCCTTGCAAGCAATGTGACTAATGAGTTAGTGAAGGAAATATGCCCTAGAGGCAATAATAAAGTTGTTATTTATATTTCTTTATATCATGATAAATGTTTATTATTCATTCTAGAATTGTATTAACCGGAAACTTAGTACATGTGTGAATACATAGACAAATAGAGTGTCACTAGTATGCCTCTACTTGACTAGCTCATTGAATCAAAGATGGTTAAGTTTCCTAGCCATGGAAATGAGTTGTCATTTGATTAACGAGTCACATCATTAGAGAATGATGTGATTGACTTGACCCATTCCCGTTAGCTTAACATTTGATTGTTTAGTATATTGCTATTGCTTTCTTCATGACTTATACATGTTCCTATGACTATGAGATTATGCAACTCCCAAATACCGGACGAACACTTTGTGTGCTACCAAACATCACAACGTAACTGGGTGATTATAAAGGTGCTCTACAGGTGTCTCCAATGGTACTTGTTGAGTTGGCGTAGATCAATATTAGGATTTGTCACTCCGATTGTCGGAAAGGTATCTCTGGGCCCTCTCGGTAATGCACATCGTTGCTATGCATCACCATGATCTTGCGTGTGCGTAGGAAATTTTTGAAATTACCGCATTCCCCAACAGTGGCATCCGAGCCAGGTTTATGCGTAGATGTTATATGCATGAGTCATACTGCTTACCAGCATGTCATACTTTGATTCGGCGGTATTGTTGGATGAAGCGGCCCGGACCGACATTATGCGTACCCTTACGCGAGACTGGTTCTACCGACGTGCTTCCCACACAGGTGGCTGGCGGGTGTTAGTTTCTCCAACTTTAGTTGAATCGAGTGTGGCTACGCCCGGTCCTTGTTGAAGGTTAAAACAACACATACTTGACAAAAAATCGTTGTGGTTTTGATGCGTAGGTAAGAACGGTTCTTGCTAAGCCTGTAGCAGCCACATAAAACTTGCAACAACAAAGTAGAGGACATCTAACTTGTTTTTGCAGGGCATGTTGTGATGTGATATGGTCAAGACATGATGCTAAATTTTGTTGTATGAGATGATCATGTTTTGTAACAAAGTCATCGGCAACTAGCAGGAGCCATATGGTTGTCGCTTTATTGTATGCAATGCAATCGCCCTGTAATTGTTTTTACTTTATTACTAAGCGGTAGCGATAGTCGTAGAAACAATAGTTGGCGAGACGACAACGATGCTACGATGGAGATCAAGGTGTCGCGCCGGTGACGATGGTGATCATAATGGTGCTTTGGAGATGGAGGTCAAAGGCACAGGATGATGATGGCCATATCATATCACTTATATTGATTGCATGTGATGTTTATCCTTTATGCATCTTATTTTGCTTAGTTTGACGGTAGCATTATAAGATGATCTCTCACTAAATTCAAGGTACAAGTGTTCTCCTTGAGTATGCACCGTTGCGACAGTTCTTTGTGTTGAGACACCACGTGATGATCGGGTGTGATAAGCTCTATGTTCACATACAATGGGTGCAAGCCAGTTTTGCACATGCGGAATACTCGGGTTAAACTTGACGAGCCTAGCATATGCAGATATGGCCTCGGAACACTGAGACCAAAAGGTCGAATGTGAATCATATAGTAGATATGATCAACATAGTGATGTTCACCATTGAAAACTACTCCATCTCACGTGATGATCGGACATGGTTTAGTTGATTTGGATCACGTGATCACTTAGATGATTAGAGGGATGTCTATCTAAGTGGAAGTTCTTAGGTAATATGATTAATTGAACTTTAATTTATCATGAACTTAGTCCTGGTAGTATTTTGCAAATTATGTTGTAGATCAATAGCTCGCGTTGTTGATTCCCAATGTTTTTATATGTGTTCCTAGAGAAAGCTAAGTTGAAAGATGATAGTAGCAACGATGTGGACTGGGTCCGTGATCTGAGGTTTATCCTCATTGCTGCACAGAAGAATTATGTGTTTGATGCACCGCTAGGTGACAAACCTATTGCAGGAGCAAATGCAGACGTTATGTACGTTTGGCTAGCTCAATATGATGACTACTTGATAGTTTAGTGCGCTATGCTTTACGGCTTAGAATCGGGACTTCAAAAACGTTTTTGAAACATCATGGAGCATATGAGATGTTCCAAGAGCTGAAATTGGTATTTCAGACTCATGCCCGTGTCAAGAGGTATGAGACCTCCAACAAGTACTTTGCCTAAAAGATGGAGGAGAATTGCTCAAGCAGTGAGCATGTGCTCAGATCTGGATACTACAATCACTTGAATCAAGTGGGAGTTAATCTTCCAGATAAGATAGTGATTGACAGAGTTCTCTAGTCACCATCACCAAGTTACTGAAACTTCGTGATGAACTATAATATGCAAGGGGTGACAAAAATGATTCCTGAGCTCTTCGTGATGTTGGAATCAACGAATGTAGAAATCAAGAAAAGGCATCAAGTGTTGATGATTGACAAGACCACTAGTTTCAAGAAAAGGGCAAAGGGAAAGAAAGGGAACTTCAAGTAGAATGGCAAGCAAGTTGTCACTCCTGTGAAGAAGCCCAAAGCTGGACCAAAGCCTGAAATTGAGTGCTTCTACTGCAAAAGAAATGGTCACTGGAAGCAGAAATGCCCTGAGTATTTGGTGGATAAGAAGGATGGCAAAGTGAACAAGGGTATATTTGATATACATGTTATTAATGTGTTCCTTACTAGTGTTTATAGTAGCCCCTGAGTATTTGATACTTGTTCGGTTACTAAGATTAGTAACTCGAAACAGGAGTTATAGAATAAATAGAGATTAGTTGAGAGTGAAGTGACAATGTGTGTTGGAAGTGGTTCCAAGATTGATATTATCATCATCGCACACTCCCTATACTTTCGAGATTAGTGTTGAACCTAAATAAATGTTATTTGGTGTTTGTGTTGACCATAAATATGATTAGATCATGTTTATTGCAATACGATTATTCATCTAAGACAGAGAATAAATTGTTATTCTGTTTATATGAATAAAACCTTCTATGGTCATACACCCAATGTTGTTGGTTTATTGAATCTTGACCGCAGTGATACACATATTCATAATATTGATGCCAAAAGATGCAAAGTTGATAATGATAGTGCAACATATTTGTGGCACTGCCGTTTGGGTCATATTGGTGTAAAGCGCATGAAGAAACTCCATTAAGATGGACTTTTGGAATCACTTGATTATGAATCATCTGATACTTGCAAACTGTCCCTTATGGGCAAGATGACTAAAACTCCGTTCTCTGGAACAATGGAACGAGCTAGTGACTTATTGGAAATAATACATAACGATGTATGCAGTCCAATGAGTGGTGATGCTCGTGGCGGGTATCGTTATTTTCTGACCTTCGCGGATGATTTGAGCAGATATGGGTATATCAACTTAATGGAACACAAGTCTGAAACATTTGAAAAGTTCATAGAATTTCAGAGTGAAGTAGAGAATCATCTTAACAAGAAAATAAAGTTTCTACGATCTGATCGTAGAGCAGAATATTTGAGTTACGAGTTTGGCCTTCATTTAAAGCAATGTGGAATAGTTTCACAGCTCACGCCACATGGAACACCACAGCGTAATGGTGTGTCCTAACGTTGTAACCGCGCTTTATTGGATATGGTGCGATCTATGATGTCTCTTACCGGGTTACCACTATCGTTTTGGGGTTATGCATTAGAGACAGCTACATTCACTTTAAATAGGGCGCCATCAAAATCCGTTGAGATGACGCCTTATGAACTGTGGTTTGGCAAGAAACCAAAGTTGTCGTTTCTTAAAGTTTGGGGCTGCGATGCTTATGTGAAAAAGCTTCAACCTGATAAGCTCAAACCCAAATCGGAGAAATGCGTCTTCATAGGATACCCAAAGGAAACTGTTGGGTACACCTTCTATCACAGATCCGAAGGCAAGATCATTGCTAAGAATCGATCCTTTCTAGAGAAGGAGTTTCTCTCGAAAGAAGTGAGTGGGAGGAAAGTAGAGCTTGATGAGGTAATTGTACCTTCTCCCAAATTGGAAAGTAGTTCATCACAGAAATCAGTTTCAGTGATTCCTACACCAATTAGTGAGGAAGCTAATGATGATGATCATGAAACTTCAGATCAAGTTACTACAGAACCTCATAGGTCTAATCCTATTCTGGACTTCATGTTACTAGACCATGATGAACCTATGAACTATGAGGAAGCGATGATGAGGCCAGATTCCGTGAAATGGCTTGAGGCCATGAAATATGAAATGGGATCCATGTATGAGAACAAAGTGTGGACTTTGGTGGACTTGCCCGATGATCGGCAAGCCATATTGAATAAATGGATCTTCAAGAGGAAGACGGACACTGATAGTAGTGTTACTATCTACAAAGCTCGACTATCACAAAAAGGTTTTTGACAAGTTCAAGGTGTTGACTACAATGAGATTTTCTCAATTGTAGTGATGCTTAAATCCGTTCGAATCATGTTAGCAGTTGCCATATTTTATGAAATCTGGCAAATGGATGTCAAAACTGCATTAGTTAAATGGATCTTTCTTAAAGAAGAGTTGTATATGATGCAACCAGAAGGTTTTGTCGATCCTAAAGGTACTAACAAGGAGTGCAAACTCCAGCGATCCATCTATGGACTGGTGCAAGCATCTCGGAGTTGGACTATACGCTTTGATGAGTTGATCAAAGCATATGGTTTTATACAGACTTTTGGAGAAGCCTGTATTTGCAAGAAAGTGAGTGGGAACTCTGTAGCATTTCTAATATTATATGTGGATGACATATTGTTGATTGGAAATGATATAGAATTTCTGGATAGCATAAAGGGATATTTACATAAGAGTTTTTTTAATGAAATACCTCGGTGAAGCTGCTTACATCATCAAGATCTATAGAGATAGATCAAGACACTTGATAAGTTTTTTCAATGAGTAAATACCTTGACAAGTTTTTGAAAGAGTTCAAAATGGATCAGTCAAAGAAGGAGTTCTTGTCTGTATTACAAGGTGTAAAGTTGAGTAAGACTCAAAGCCCGACCATGGCAGATGATAGAAAGAGAATAAGAGTAATTCACTATGCCACAGTCATAGGTTCTATAAAGTATGTTGTGCTGTGTACCAGACCTATTGGGTACCTTGCAATAAGTTTGGCAAGGGGGTACTATAGTGATCTAATAGTAGATCACTGGACAGCGGTCAAAATTATCCTTAGTGAGGACTAAGGAAATGTTTCTCAGTAATGGGGGTGATAAAGAGTTCGTTGTAAAGAGTTACGTCGATGCAAGCTTTTACACCGATCCAGATGACTCTAAAGTCTCAATCTGGATGCATATTGAAAGTGGGAGCAATAAGCTAGAGTAGCTCTATGCAGAGCATTGTAGACATAGAATATTTGCAAAATACATACGGCTCTGAATGTGGTAGACCCGTTGACTAAACTTCTCTCACAATCAAAACATGATCACTCTTTTGGGTTTTAATCACATAGCAATGTGAACTAGATTATTGACTCTAGTAAACCCTTTCAGTGTTAGTCACATGGAGATGTGAACTGATCACATAAAGATGTGAACTATTGATGTTAAATCACATGATGATATGAACTAGATTATTGACTCTAGTGCAAGTGGGAGACTGAAGGAAATATGCCCTAGAGGCAATAATAAAGTTGTTATTTATATTTCCTTATATCATGATAAATGTTTATTATTCATGCTAGAATTGTATTAACCGGAAACTTAGTACATGTGTGAATACATAGACAAACAGAGTGTCACTAGTATGCCTCTACTTGACTAGCTCGTTGAATCAAAGATGGTTAAGTTTCCTAGCCATGGACATGAGTTGTCATTTGATTAACGGGATCACATCATTAGAGAATGATGTGATTGACTTGACCCATTCCGTTAGCTTAGCATTTGGTCGTTTAGTATATTGCTATTGCTTTCTTCATGACTTATATATGTTCCTATGACTATGAGATTATGCAACTCCCGAATATCAGAGGAACACTTTGTGTGCTACCAAACATCATAACGCAACTGGGTGATTATAAAGGTGCTCTACAGGTGTCTCCGATGGTACTTGTTGAGTTGGCGTAGATCAAGATTAGGATTTGTCACTCCGATTGTCGGGTAGATATCTCTGGGCCCTCTCGGTAATGCACATCACTATAAGCCTTGCAAGCAATGTGACTAATGAGTTAGTTACGGGATGATGCATTACAGAGAGACTTGCCGGTAACGAGATTGAACTAGGTATGATGATACCGACGATCGAATCTCAGGCAAGTAACATATCGATGACAAAGGGAACAACGTATGCTGTTATGCGGTTTGACCGATAAAGATCTTCGTACAATATATGGGAGCCAATATGAGCATCCAGGTTCCGCTATTGGTTATTGACCGGAGATATGTCTCGGTCATGTCTTCATAGTTCTCGAACCCGTAGGGTCCGCACGCTTAACGTTCGGTGACGATCGGTATTATGAGTTTATGCGTTATGATGTACCGAAGGTTGTTAGGAGTCCTGGATGAGATCAGGGACATGACGAGGAGTCTCGAAATGTTCGAGACACAAAGATCGATATATTGAAAGGCTATATTCGGACATCGGAAAGGTTCTGAGTAGTTCGGGTATTTATCAGAGTATCGGAGAGTTACGGGAATTCGCCGGGGAGTATATGGGCCTTATTGAGCTTTAAGGGAAAGAGAGAGGGGTTGCCTAGGGCAGGCCGCCCCCCCCCCAAGGCCTAGTCCGAATTGGACTAGGGGGAGGATCGGCGCCCCCTCCTTCCTTCTCTTCTCTCTTCCCCTTCCTTCTCTCCTACTCCTACTACTTGGAAGGGGGGAATCCTACTCTCGGTGGGAGTAGGACCCCCCAGGGCGCGCCATAGTAGAGGGCCGGCCCTCCCCCTCCTCCACTCCTTTATATACGGGGGAGGGGGCACCCCATAGACACACAACTTAAACATTGATTTCTTAGCCGTGTGCGGTGCCCCCCTCCACCATAATCCACCTTGGTCATATTGTTGCAGTGCTTAGGCAAAGCCCTATGTTGGTAGCTTCATCATCACCGTCATCACACCATCGTGCTGACGAAACTCTCCTTCGACACTCTGCTGGATCAGAGTTCGTGGGACGTCACCAAGCTGAACGTGTGCAGATCGCGGAGGTGTCGTACATTCGGTACTAGGATCGGTCGATCGTGAAGACGTACGAGTACATCAACCGTGCTGTCATAATGCTTCCGCTTTCGGTCTATGAGGGTACATGGACAACACTCTCCCCTCTCATTGCTATGCATCACCATGATCTTGCGTGTGCGTAGGAAATTTTTGAAATTACCACGTTCCCCAACAGTTAGTTGTGAGATGAAGTATTACGGAACGAGTAAAGAGACTTGCCGGTAATGAGATTGAACTAGGTATGATGATACCGACGATCAAATCTTGGGCAAGGAACATACCGATGACAAAGGAAACAACGTATGTTGTTATGCAGTTTGACCGATAAAGATCTTCATAGAATATGTTGGAACCAATCTGAGCATCCAGGTTCAGCTATTGGTTATTGACCGGAGATATGTCTCGGTCATGTCTACATAGTTCTCAAACCCGTAGGGTCCGCACGCTTAACGTTCGATGACTATATGTATTATGAGTTATGTGTTTTTGATGACCGGAGTTTGTTCAGAGTCCCGGATGAGTTCATGAACGTCACGAGGAGTATCGAAATGGTCGAGACATAAATATTGATATATTGGACCATGTTATTCAGACACCGAAAGTGTTCCGGAAAGTTTCAGGTAAACCGGAGTGCCTGAGGTGTTACCGGAACCCCCTGGGGAACTAATGGGCCACCATGGGCCTTAGTGGAGAGAGAGGAGGGCCGCAGGAGGGCAGGCCGCGCCCCCCTTGAGTCTGAATAGGACAAGTGAAGGGGGCGGCACCCCCCCCCCTTTCCTACTCCCTCTCCCTCTCCTTCCTTCCCCCTCTCCCCCTTGAAGTGGAATCCTACTAGGACTAGGAAGTCCTAGTAGGACTCCTCCTCTTGGGGAGCACCCCTAGGGGCCGGCCGGCCTCCCCCTTGCTCCTTTATATATGGGGGCAGTAGGGCACCCTAGAAGACACAAGTTTCTCTTAACCGTGTGCGGTGCTCCCCTCCACAGTTAAACACCTCGATCATACCATCATAGTGCTTAGGCGAATCCCTGCACTGGTAGCATCATCATCACCATCGCCACGCCGTCGTGCTGACGGAACTCACCCTCGTCCTCAACTGGATCAAGAGCACAAGGGAAGTCATCGAGCTGAACGTGTGCTGAACGCGGAGGTGCCGTACGTTTGGTACTTGATCGGTTGGATCGCGAAGAAGTTTGGCTACATCAACCGCGTTATTGAAACGCGTCCCCTTTTGGTCTACGAGGGTACATGGACACACTCTCCCCTCTTGTTGCTGTGCATCACCTAGATAGATCTTGCGTGATCGTAGGAATTTTTTTGAAATTACCGTGTTCCCCAACAGTAGAATCAGAGCCAGGTCTATGCGTAGATTTTATATGCACGAGTAGAACACAAAGAGTTGTGGGCGATAATAGTCATACTCCTTACCACCAACGTCTCAGCGGTATTGTTGGATAAAGCGGCCCGGACTGACATGACATGACCGCGTTCCTGAGAATGGTTCTACCGACGTGCTTTTGCACATAGGTGGCTGGCGGGTGTCTGTTTCTCCAACTTTAGTTGAATCGAGTTTGACTACGGCCGGTCCTTGTTGAAGGTTACAACAGCACACTTGACGAAAAATCGTTGTGGTTTTGATGCGTAGGTAAGAACGGTTCTTGCTAGAAGCACATAGCAGCCACGTAAAGTTTGCAACAACAAAGTAGAGGACGTCTAACTTGTTTTTCCAGGGCTTATTGTGATGTGATATGGTCAATACATGATGTGATATAAATTGTTGTATGAGATGATCATATTTTGTAGCAAAGTTGTCAGCAATTGGCAGGAGCCATATGGTTGTCGCTTTATTGTATGCAATGCAATCGCCATGTAATTGTTTCACTTTACCACAAAGAGGTTGTGATAGTCTTAGTAACAATAGTTGGCAAAACGACAACGATGCTACGATGGAGATCAAGGTGTCGCGCCGGTGACGATGGAGATCATGACGATGCTTCGGTGATGGAGATCATGAGCACAAGATGATGATGGGCATATCATGTCACATATTTTGATTGCATGTGATGTTTATCTTTTATGCATCTTATTTTGCTTAGTACGGCGGTAGCATTATAAGATGATCCCTTACTAAATTTCAAGGTATAGGTGTTCTCCCTGAGTATGTACCGTTGCTACAGTTCGTCATGCCGAGACACCACATGATGATCGGGTGTGATAAGCTCTACCTTCACATACAACGGGTGCAAGCCAGTTTTGCACACGCTGAATACTCGGGTTAAACATGACGAGCCTAGCATATGCAGATATGGCCTCGGAACACTGAGACCGAAAGGTCGAACGTGAATCATATAGTACATATGATCAACATAGTGATGTTCACCATTGAAAGCTACTCCATCTCACATGATGATCGGACATGGTTTAGTTGATTTGGATCACGTGATCATTTAGATGACTAGAGGGATGTCTATCTAAGTGGGAGTTCTTAAGTAATATGATTAATTGAACTTAAATTTATCATGAACTTAGTCCTGATAGTTATTTTGCATGTCTATGTTATTGTAGATCAATGGCCCGTGCTACCGTTCCTTTGAATTTTAATGCGTTCCGAGATAAAGCTAAGTTGAAAGATGATGGCGGCAACTACACGGACTGGGTCCATAACTTGAGGATTATCATCATTGCTGCACAGAAGAATTACGTCTTGGAAGCACCGCTGGGTGCCAGGCCTACTGCAGATGGTACTGATGACGTTAAGAACGTCTGGTAGAGCAAAGCTGATGACTACTTGATAGTTCAGTGTGCCATGCTTTACAGTTTAGAATCGGGACTTCAAAGACGTTTTGAACGTCATGGAGCATATGAGATGTTCCAAGAGTAGAAGTTAATATTTCAAGCAAATGCCCGAGTTGAGAGATATGAAGTCTCCAACAAGTTCTACAGCTAGAAAATGGAGGAGAATAGTTCTGTCAGTGAACACATACTCAGAATTTCTGGGTACCATAACCAATTGACTCAGCTGGGAGTTAATCTTCCTGATGATAGTGTCATTAACAGAGTTCTTCAATCACTGCCACCAAGCTATAAAGGCTTCATGATGAACTATAATATGCAAGGGATGAACAAAACTATCCCCGAGCTCTTCGCAATGCTAAAGGCTGCGGAGGTAGAAATCAAGAAGGAGCATCAAGTGTTGATGGTCAAAAAGACCACTAGTTTCAAGAAAAAGGGCAAATGGAAGAAGGGGAACTTCAAGAAGAATGGCAAGAAAGTTGTTGCTCAGGAGAAGAAACCCAAGTCTGGACCTAAGCCTAAAACTGAGTGCTTCTACTGCAAAGGGACTGCCCCAAGTATTTGGTGGATAAGAAGGATGGCAAAGTGAAAGGTATATTTGATATACATGTTATTGATGTGTACCTTACTAATGCTCTTAGTAGCACCTGGGTATTTGATACTGGTTCTGTTGCTCATATTTGCAACTCGAAATAGGAGCTATGGATTAAATGAAGATTGGCTAAGGACGAGGTGACGATGCACGTGGGAAATGGTTCCAAGGTCGACGTGATCGCCGTCGGCACGCTACCTCTACATCTACCTTCGGGATTAGTTTTAGACCTGAATAATTGTTATTTGGTGCCAGCGTTGAGCATGAACATTATATCTGGATCTTGTTTGATGCGAGACGGTATTCATTTAAATCATAGAATAATGGTTGTTTGATTTATATGAGTAATATCTTTTATGGTCATGCACCCTTGTTGAGTGGTCTATTTTTGTTGAACCTCGATCATGATGATACACATATTCATAATATTGAAGCCAAAAGATGCAAAGTTGATAATGGTAGTGCAACTCATTTGTGGCACTGCCGTTTGGGTCATATCGGTGTAAAGCGCATGAAGAAACTCCATGCTGATGGACTTTTGGAATCACTTGATTATGAATCACTTGGTGCTTGCGAACCGTGCCTCATGGGCAAGATGACTAAAACTCTGTTCTCCGGAACAATGCAACGAGCTACTGACTTATTGGAAATAATACATACACATGTATGCGGTCCAATGAGTGTTGAGGCTCATGGCGGGTATCGTTATTTTCTTACCTTCATAGATGATTTGAGCAGATATGGTTATATCTACTTAATGAAGCATAAGTCTGAAACATTTGAAAAGTTCAAAGAATTTCAGAGTGAAGTGGAAAATCATCATAACAAGAAAATAAAATTTCTGTGATCTGATCGTGGAGGTGAATATTTGAGTTACGAGTTTGGTCTTCATTTGAAACAATGTGGAATAGTTTCACAACTTACGCCACCTAGAACACCACAGCGAAATGGTGTGTCCGAACATCGTTACCGTAATTTATTGGATATGGTGCGATCTATGATGTCTCTTACTGATTTACCGCTAGCGTTTTGGGGTTATGCTTTAGAGACGACTACATTCACTTTAAATAGGGCACCATCAAAATCCGTTGAGATGACGCCTTATGAACTATGGTTTAGCAAGAAACCAAAGTTGTCGTTTCTTAAAGTTTGGGGCTGCGATGCTTATGTGAAAAAGCTTCAACCTGATAAGATCAAACCCAAATCGGAGAAGTGCGTCTTCATAGGATACCCAAAGGAAACTATTGGGTACACCTTCTATCCCAGATCCGAAGGCAAAATCTTTGTTGCTAAGAATGGATCCTTTCTAGAGAAGGAGTTTCTCTCGAAAGAAGTGTGTGGGAGGAAAGTAGAACTTGATGAGGTAATTGTACCTTCTTCCTTATTGGGAAGTAGTTCATCACAGAAATCAGTTCCAATGATTCCTACACCGATTAGTGAGGAAGCTAATGATGATGATCATGAAACTTCAGATCAAGTTACTACCGAACCTCGTAGGTCTTCCAGAGTGAGATCCGCACCAGAGTGGTACGGTAATCCTGTTCTGGAAGTCATGTTACTAGACCATGGTGAACCTATGAACTATGAGGAAGCGATGATGAGCCCAGATTCTGTGAAATCTGAGATGGGATCCATGTATGAGAACAAAGTGTGGACTTTGGTGGACTTGCCCGATGATCGGCAGGCCATAGAATATAAATGGATCTTCAAGAAGAAGACCGACGCTGACGGTAATGTTACTGTCTACAAAGCTCGACTTGTTGTGAAAGGTTTTCGACAAGTTCAAGGAGTTGACTACGATGAGACTTTCTCACCCGTAGCTTTGCTTAAGTCTATCTGAATCATGTTAGCAATTGCCGCATTTTATGATTATGAAATTTGGTAGACGGATGTCAAAACTGCATTCCTAAATGGATTTCTGGAAGAAGTGTCATATATGATGCAACTAGAAGGTTTTGTCGATCCAAAGGGTGCTAACAAAGTGTGCAAGCTCCAGCGATCCATTTATGGACTGGTGCAAGCCTCTCGGAGTTGGAATAAACGCTTTGATAGTGTGATCAAAGCATGTGGTTTTATACAGACTTTTGAAGAAGCCTGTATTTACAAGAAAGTGAGTGGGAGCTCTATAGCATTTCTAATATTATATGTGGATGACATATTGTTGATTAGAAATGATATAGAATTTCTGGATGGCATAAAGGGATACCTGAATAAGAGTTTTTCAATGGAAGACCTTGGAGAAGCTGCTTACATATTGGGCATCAAGAAATATAGAGATAGATCAAGATGCTTAATTGGACTTTCACAAAGCACATACATTGATAAAGTTTTGAAGAAGTTCAAAATGGATCAGTCAAAGAAAGGGTTCTTGCATGTGTTATAAGGTGTGAAGTTGAGTCAGACTCAATGCCCGACCACTTCAGAAGATAGAGAGAAAATGAAATTCATTCCCTATGCTTCAGCCATAGGTTCTATCATGTATGCAATATTGTGTACCAGACCATATGTGTGCCTTGCTATAAGCATAGCAGCGAGGCACCAAAGTAATCCCGGAGTGGAGCACTAGACAGCGGTCAAGAACATCCTGAAATACTTGAAAAGGACTAAGGATATGTTTCTCATTTATGGAGGTGACAAAGAGCTCACCGTAAACGATTACGTAGATGCATGCTTTGACACTGATCCGGATGACTCTAAGTCACAATCAGGATACGTATTTTTATTGAATGGAGGAGTTGTCAGTTGGTGCAGTTCCAAGCAGAGCATCGTGGCGGGATCTACGTGTGAAGTAGAGTACATTGCTTCTTCGGAAGCAGCAAATGAAGGAGTTTGGATGAAGGAGTTCATATCCGATCTAGGTGTCATACCTAGTGCATCGGGTCCAACGAAAATCTTTTGTGACAATACTGGTGCAATTGCCTTGGCTAAGGAATCCAGATTTCACAAGACAACCAAGCACATCAAGAGACGCTTCAATTCCATCCGTCATCAAGTGTTGGAAGGGTACATAGAGATTTGCAAGATACATACGGATCTGAATGTTGCAGACCCGTTGACTAAGCCTATTCCACGAGGAAAATATGATCAGCACTAAAAACTCCATGGGTGTTAGAATCATTACTTTGTAATCTAGATTATTGACTCTAGTGCGAGTGGGAGACTGAAGGAAATATGCCCTAGAGGCAATAATAAAGTTATTAATTATTTCCTTATTTCATGATAAAATTTTATTATTCATGCTAGAATTGTATTAACCGGAACTTAGTACATGTGTGAATACATAGACGAAACATATTGTCCCTAGTATGCCTCTACTTGACTAGCTCGTTGCTCAAAGATGGTTATGTTTCCTAACCATAGACATGCGTTGTCATTTGATGAACGGGATCACATCATTAGGAGAATGATGTGATGGACATGACCCATCCTTTAGCTTAGCATTATGATTTTTACAGTTTCATTGCTACTGCTTTCTTCATGACTTATACATGTTCCTCAGACTATGAGATTATGCAACTCCCGAATACCGGAGGAACACTTTGTGTGCTATCAAATGTCACAACGTAAATGGGTGATTATAAAGATGCTCTACAGGTGTCTCTGAAGGTGTTTGTTGGGTTGGCATAGATCAAGATTAGGATTTGTCACTCCGTGTTTCAGAGAGGTATTTCTGGGCCCTCTCGGTAATACTCATCACTATAAGCCTTGCAAGCAATGTGACTAATGAGTTAGTTGCGGGATGAAGTATTACGGAACAAGTAAAGAGACTTACCGATAACAAGATTGAACTAGGTATGATGATACCGACAATCGAATCTAAGGCAAGTAACATACCGATGACGAAGGGAACAACGTATGTTGTTATGCGGTTTGACCGATAAAGATCTTCGTAGAACATGTAGGAACTAGTATGAGCATCTAGGTTCCGCTATTGGTTATTGATACGTCCATTTTGCATCATGCTTTTATATTGATATTTATTGCATTATGGGCTGTTATTACACGTTATGTCACAATACTTATGGCTATTCTCTCTTATTTTACAAGGTTTAATATGAAAAGGGAGAATGCCGGCAGCTGGTATTCTGGGCTGGAAAAGGAGCAAACATTGGAGACCTATTCTGCACAGCTCCAAAAGTCCTGAAAATCCACGAAAGTCTTTTTTGGAATTAATAAGAATTATCGAGTGAAAGAAGTACCAGAGGGGGCCCACACCCTCGCCACGAGGGTGGGGGCGCGCCCACCCCTACTGGGCGTGCCCCCTGCCTCGTGGGCCCCCTGGTGGCCCTCCAGTGCCCATCTTCTGCTATATGAAGTCTTTTACCCTGGAAAAAATCATGAGCAAGCTTACGGGACGAAACTCCGCCGCCACGACGCGGAACCTTGGCGGAACCAATCTAGGGCTCCGGCGGAGCTGTTCTGCCGGGGAAACTTCCCTCCGGGAGGGGGAAATCATCACCATCGTCATCACCAACGATCCTCTCATCGGGAGAGGGTCAATCTCCATCAACATCTTCACCAGCACCATCTCCTCTCAAACCCTAGTTCATCTCTTGTATCCAATCTTTGTACCCAAACCTCAGATTGGTACCTGTGGGTTGCTAGTGTTGATTACTCCTTGTAGTTGATGCTAGTTGGTTTATCCGGTGGAAGATTATTTGTTCAGATTCTTAATGCATATTAATACTCCTCTGATCATGAACATGAATATGCTTTGTGAGTAGTTACGTTTGTTCCTAAGGACATGGGTGAAGTCTTGCTATTAGTAGTCATGTGAATTTGGTATTCGTTCGATATTTTGATGAGATGTATGTTGTCTCTCCTCTAGTGGTGTTATGTGAACGTCGACTACATGACACTTCACCATTATTTGGGCCTAGAGGAAGGCATTGGGAAGTAATAAGTAGATGATGGGTTGCTAGAGTGACAGAAGCTTAAACCCTAGTTTATAAGTTGCTTCGTAAGGGGCTGATTTGGATCCACTAGTTTCATGCTATGGTTAGGTTTACCTTAATACTTCTTTTGTAGTTGCGGATGCTTGCAATAGGGGTTAATCATAAGTGGGATGCTTGTCCAAGAAAGGACAACACCCAAGCACCGGTCCACCCACATATCAAATTATCAAAGTAACGAACGCGAATCATATGAGCGTGATGAAAACTAGCTTGACGATAATTCCCATGTGTCCTCGGGAGCGCTTTTCTCATTATAAGAACTTGTCCAGGCTTATCCTTTGCTACAAAAAGGATTGGGCCACCTTGCTGCACTTTATTTACTTTCATTGCTTGTTACCCATTTCAAATTATCTTATCACAAAACTATCTGTTACCTGCAATTTCAGTGCTTGCAGAGAATACCTTACTGAAAACCGCTTGTCATTTCCTTCTGCGCCTCATTGGGTTCGACACTCTTACTTATAGAAAGGACTACGATAGATCCCGTATACTTGTGGGTCATCAAGACTCTTTTCTGGCGCCGTTGCCAGGGAGTGAAGCGCCTTTGGTGAGTGGAACTTGGTAAGGAAACATTTATATAGTGTGCTGAAATTTACTGTCACTTGTTACTAGGGAAACTAATCCTTTGAGGGGATCGTTCGGGGCATCTTCATCCCGACCAGTAGAGCAAAGAGTTGCTCCTCAACCTACTGAACCTACTGAAAATGTTTACTTTGAGATTCCTTTGGGTATGATAGAGAAACTGCTAGCTAATCCCTTTGAAGGAGATGGAACATTGCATCCCGATTTACACCTTATCTATGTGGATGAAGTTTGTGGATTATTTAAGCTTGCAGGTATGCCCAATGATGTTGTTAAGAGGAAGGTCTTCCCTTTATCTTTGAAGCGAAACGCATTTACATGGTATAGGCTATGTGATGATATGGGATCTTGGGACTATAAACGATTGAAATTGGAATTTCACCAGAAGTTCTATCATATGCATCTTGTTCATCGTGATCGTAATTATATATTTTTTTTGGCCTCGCGAAGGAGAAAGTATCGCTCAAGCTTGGGGGAGGCTTAAGTCAATGTTATATTCATGCCCCAATCATGAGCTCTCAAGAGAAATGATTATTCAAAAAAATTATGCTCGGCTTTCTCTCAAGGATCTCACCATGCTCGATACTTCTTGTGTTGGTTCTTATATGCTGAAGATTATTGAATTCAAGTGGGATTTATTGGAAAGAATTAAACGCAACTCTGAAGATTGGGGTTCCGGCGATGGTAAGGACTCAGGTATGACACCTAAGTTTGATTGTGTTAAGTCTTTTATGGATACCAATGCCTTTCGTGGATTGAGCACTAAATATGGACTTGACTCTGAGATAGTAGCTTCTTTCTGTGAATCTTTTTCTACTCACGTTGATCTCCCTAAGGAGGAGTGGTTTAAATATAATCCTCCCACTCAAGTAAAAGTAGTTGCACCTATTAAAGTTGAAGAAAAGATTATCACTTATAATGATCCTATTGTTCCTACTACTTATGTTGAGAAACCACCTTTCCTTGTTAGGATAAAGGATCATGCTAAAGCTTCAACTGTTGTTCATAAGAGTAATACTAGAACTTATACACCTCCTAAGCAAATTAGAGTATAACCTAGTATTGCTATGGTTAAAGATCTCTTAGCTGATAATATTGATGGGCATGTTATTTATTTCTGTGAAGAAGTTGCTAACATTGCTAGACCCGATGCTAAGATACATAGACCTGTTGTAGGCATGCCTGTTATTTCTGTTAAAATTGGAGATCATTGTTATCATGGCTTATGTGATATGGGTGCTAGTGCTAGTACAATAGCTATTTCCTTATATAAAGAAATTATGCATGATATTGCACCTGCCGGGTTAGAAGATATTGATGTTACAATTAAGCTTGCCAATAGAGATACTATTTCACCATTTGGGATTGTTAGAGATGTTGAAGTCTTGTGTGGGAAAGTTAAATATCCTGCTGATTTTCTTGTTCTTGGTTCCCCACAAGATAGCTTTTGTCCCATTATATTTGGTAGACCCTTCTTGAATACTGTTAATGCTAGGATAGATTGCGAAAAGGATGTTGTTACTATTGGTCTGGGGGATACGACACATCAGTTTAATTTTGCTAAATTTTGTAGACAACCCCATGATAAAGAATTGCCTAGTAAGGAAGAAATTATTGGTCTTGCTTCTATTGCCATGCCTCCTACTGATCCGTTAGAACAGTATTTGCTAGATCATGAAAATGATATGTTTATGAATGAAAGAAGGGAGATAGATGAAGTATTCTTTAAACAGGGTCCTATTCTGAAACACAACTTGCCTGTTGAAATCCTAGGGGATCCCCCTCCACCCAAGGGTGATCCTGTGTTTGAGCTTAAACCATTACCTGATACTCTTAAATATGCTTATCTTCATGAAGAGAAGATATATCCTATTATTATTAGTGCTAACCTTTTAGAGCAGGAAGAGGAAAGATTATTGAAAACTCTGAAGAAGCACCGTGCTGCTATTGGATATACTCTTGATGATCTTAAGGGCATTAGTCCCACTCTATGCCAACACAAAATTAAATTGGATGAAGACGCCAAACCAGTTAGAGATCATCAACGCCGATTAAATCCTAAGATGGAAGAAGTGGTAAGAAAGGAAATACTAAAGCTCATCGAGGCAGGTATAATTTATCACGTTGCTGATAGTGAGTGGATAAGTCCTGTCCATTGTGTCCCTAAGAAGGAAGGTATTACTGTTGTTCCTAATGATAAAGATGAATTGATCCCGCAAAGAATTATTACAGGTTATAGGATGGTAATTGATTTCCGCAAATTAAATAAAGCTACTAAGAAAGATCATTATCCTTTACCTTTTATTGATCAAATGTTAGAAAGACTATCCAAACATACACATTTCTGCTTTCTAGATGGTTATTCTGGTTTCTCCCAAATACCTGTGTCAGTGGACGATCAAGCAAAGACTACCTTTACTTGCCCTTTTGGTACTTTTGCTTATAGACATATGCCTTTTGGTTTATGTAATGCACCTGCTACCTTTCAAAGATGAATGATGGCTATATTCTCTGACTTTTGTGAAAATATTTGTGAGGTATTCATGGATGATTTCTCCGTTTATGGATCCTCCTTTGATGATTGCTTGAGCAACCTTGATCGAGTTTTGTGGAGATGCAAAGATACTAGTCTTGTTTTGAACTAGGAAAAGTGTCACTTTATGGTAAATGAAGGCATTGTCTTGGGACATAAAATTTCTGAAAGAGGTATTGAAGTTGATAAAGCTAAAGTTGATGCTATTTAAAAGATGTCGTGTCTCACGGACATTAAAGGTATAAGAAGTTTCCTAGGTCATGCCGGTTTTTATAGGTGGTTCATTAAGGACTTCTCTAAAATCTCTAGGCCTCTGACTAATTTATTGCAAAAAGATATTCCTTTTGTTTTCGATGATGATTGTGTAGAAGCATTTGAAATACTTAAGAAAGCTTTGATTGCTACACCTATTGTTCAGCCACCTGATTGGAACTTACCCTTTGAAATTATGTGTGATGCTAGTGATTATGTTGTAGGTGTTGTTCTAGGGAAAAGAGTTGATAAGGACTTAAATGTTATTCAATATGCTAGTAAAACTCTAGACACTGCCCAAAGAAATTATGCTACTACTAAAAAAGAATTCTTAGCAGTTGTATTTGCTTGTGATAAGTTCAGACCTTATATTGTTGATTCTGAAGTAACTATTCACACTGATCATGCTGCTATTAAATATCTTATGGAAAAGAAAGATGCTAAACCTAGACTTATTAGATGGGTTCTCTTGCTCCAAGAATTTGATTTGCATATTATTGATAGAAAGGGAGCTGAGAACCCCATTGCAGACAACTTGTCTAGGTTAGAGAATGTTCTTGATGACCCACTACCTATTGATGATAGCTTTCCTGATGAACAATTAGCTGTCATAAATGCTTCTCGTACTGCTCCATGGTATGCTGATTATGCTAATTACATTGTTGCTAAATTTATACCACCTAGTTTCACATACCAGCAAAAGAAAAAGTTCTTTTATGATTTAAGACATTACTTCTGGGATGACCCACACCTTTATAAAGAAGGAGTAGATGGTGTTATTAGACGTTGTGTACCTGAGCATGAACAGGAACAGATCCTACGCAAGTGTCACTCCGAGGCATATGGAGGACACCACGCTGGAGATAGAACTGCACATAAGGTATTGCAATCCAGTTTTTATTGGCCTACTCTCTTCAAAGATGCCCGTAAGTTTGTCTTATCTTGTGATGAATGTCAGAGAATTGGTAATATTAGTAGACGTCAAGAAATGCCTATGAATTATTCTCTTGTTATTGAACCATTTGATGCTTGGGGCTTTGATTATATGGGACCTTTTCCTGCCTCTAATGGATATACACATATTTTAGTTGCTGTTGATTATGTTACTAAGTGGGTAGAAGCTATTCCAACTAGTAGTGCTGATCATAACACCTCTATTAAGATGCTTAAGGAAGTTATTTTTCCGAGGTTTGGAGTCCCTAGATACTTAATGACTGATGGTGGTTCACATTTTATTCATGGTGCTTTTCCTAAAATGCCTGCTAAGTATGATGTTAATCATAGAATTGCATCTCCATATCGCCCACAGTCTAGTGGTCAGGTAGAATTGAGTAATAAAGAGCTCAAATTAATTTTGCAAAAGATTTTTAATAGATCTAGAAAGAATTGGTCCAAGAAACTTGATGATGCATTATGGGCCTATAGAACTACATATAAAAATCCTATGGGTATGTCTCCATATAAAATGGTTTATGGAAAAGCATGTCACTTACCTCTCGAACTTGAACATAAGGCATATTGGGCTATTAAAGAGCTCATATATGATTTCAAACTTGCCGGTGAGAAGAGGTTATTTGACATTAGCTCACTTGATGAATGGAGAACCCAAGCCTATGAGAATGCCAAACTATTTAAAGAAAAAGTTAAAAGGCGGTATGATAAAAGGATACAGAAGCGTGAGTTTAATGTAGGTGATTGTGTGTTGCTATTCAACTCCCGTTTAAGATTTTTTGCAGGAAAACTTCTCTCTAAATGGGAAGGTCCTTACGTTATCGAGGAGGTCTATCATTCCGGCGCCATAAAAATCAACAACTTCGAAGGAACAAATCCAAAGGTGGTGAACGGTCAAAGAATCAAACATTATATCTCAGGTAGTCCTATAAATGTTGAAACTAATATTGTTGAAATCGTAACCCCGGAGGAATACATAAGGGACACTTTCCAGAACGTTTCAGACTCCGAAAAAGAATAGGTATGTGGTATGGTAAGTAAGCCGACTCCAAAACAGTTCTGATGGCAATCTTTTCTGTTTTGGAATATTCAAGAAAATAGGAAAATAAGATGTAGTCCGGGAAGGACACGAGGCCTCCACAAGGGTGGAGGGCGCGCCCACCCCTACTGGGCGCGCCCCCTGCCTCGTGGGCACCTCGTGTGCTCTCCGGACTTCGTTTTCTTGCATGATACTTCTTTTGGTCGGTAAAAATTCATTATATAATCTCCCGAAGGTTTTGACCACCGTATCACGCAAAAATCCTCTGTCTTTGTTTCGAGTTGTTTTTCTGACAGATCTAGAGCATCATGACATCACCCTCCTCCAACAATGAAGACAAGGATGCTTGGCTATTGAAGATAGAGCTGAAAAGAGAAGAACCGGAGGAGATCAACAAGGATGAAGGGATCAAGAAGGCCATGGAGGATCAAGCTCCGGCGGCGGGAGAAGAAAACATCCCTCAACCTCTACCTAACCTCTTTACCACAACTGAGATTGAAGATTTCAAGATGATAGAGTTGGCTCGCATACAAAACAAGTATCTCATACAGGAAAACAAGTATCTCAAGGGCATTATCCGCAAGTTGGAGGAGCTTTTACGCTCAATGTGTGATTATCCACCATCATCATCACCACCTTCATCACCTCCGAGGACATAATCACTTGGGTATGGGCACTCCCCTTGGCAACTGCCAAGCTTGGGGGAGGTGCCCCGGTATTGTATCACCATCACACTCCTATCTTTATCCTTTTTTTACTTAGTTCGATCCTTTTGGTAATATCTTGATCTAGTAGAATAAATTTTTGGTATGAATTAGTTGTGAGTTTTGCTTTGTGGTCCTTCTATGTAATCGAGTCCGTGAGCTATATATAATAAAGATCAGTGTTGAGTCAAGGGCTTTGCTATCTTACTATGATCTTGAGAAAATAGAAAGAATAAAAAGAAATAAAAGAGTTCATATTGATCTTATGGATAGTAATGACTTCACACATAAAGAGTATGAGGCTTAAAAGTTGTTGAGAGTTGGCAAACATAGTTTTGGTCATCGTTGCAATTAATAGGAAGTAATAAAGAAAGAGAGGTTTTCACATATAAATATACTATCTTGGACATCTTTTATGATTGTGAGCACTCATTAAAGTATGACATCTTAAAGAGTTGATGTTGGACAAGGAAGACAACTTAATGGGTTATGTTTTCTCACACCTCAGTTAAAGTACATTATCATGGATCATTCAAACATGTTGAGCTTGCCTTTCCCCCTCATGCTAGCCAAATTACTTGCACCAAGTAGAGATACTACTTGTGCTTCCAAATATCCTTAAACCCAGTTTTGCCATGAGAGTCCACCATACCTACCTATGGATTGAGTAAGATCCTTCAAGTAAGTTTTCATGTTGCAAGCAATAAAAATTGCTCTCTAAATATGTATGACTTATTAGTGCGGAGAAAATAAGTTTTATACGATTGTGTGATATGGAAGTAATAAAAGCGATGGACTGCATAATAAAGGTTCATATCACAAGTGGCAATATGAAGTGACATTCTTTTGCATTAAGATTTTGTGCATCCAACCCTAAAAGCACATGACAACCTCTGCTTCCCTCTGCGAAGGGCATATCTTTTACATTATGCAAGAGTCAAGGTGATCTTCACTTTTCCCTTTTTCATTTTATCCTTTGGCAAGCACCTCGTGTTGGGAAGATCCTGATATATATATATCCAATTGGATGTAAGTTAGCATGAACTATTATTGTTGACATTACCCTTGATGTAAAACGTTGGGAGGCAACACTATAAGCCCCTATCTTTCTCTGTGTCCGATTAAAACTCCATAACCATAAGTATTGCATGAGTGTTAGCAATTGTAGAAGACTAAATGATAGTTGAGTATGTGGACTTGCTGAAAAGCTCTATTCTTGACTCTTCCCGATATTATGATAAATTGCAATTGCTTCAATGACTGAGATTATAGTTTGTTAGTTCCCAATGAAGTTTCTGATTCATACTTGACATTGTGAATAGATTGTTACTTGAGCATAAGAAATCATATGACAAAATATATATATGTGTGTGTGCTATTATAAGAATGATCATGATGTCCTCATGTCCGTATTTTATTTTTATCGACACCTCTATCTCTAAACATGTGGACATATTTTTCGATATCGGCTTCCGCTTGAGGACAAGCGAGGCCTAAGCTTGGGGGAGTTGATACGTCCATTTTGCATCATGCTTTTATATCAATATTTATTGCATTATGGGTTGTTATTACACGTTATGTCACAATATTTATGGCTATTCTCTCTTATTTTACAAGGTTTAATATGAAGAGGGAGAATGCCGACAGCTGGGATTCTGGGCTGGAAAAGGAGCAAATATTGGAGACCTGTTCTACACAGCTCCAAAAGTCCTGAAACTCCACGAAAGTCATTTTGGAATTAATAAGAATTATTGAGCGAAAGAAGTACTAGAGGGGGCCCACACCGTGGCCACGAGGGTGGGGGCGCGCCCACCCCTACTGGGTGCGCCCCCTGCCTCGTGGGCCCCCTGGTAGCCCTCCGGTGCTCATCTTCTGCTATATGAAGTCTTTTACCCTGGAAAAAATCATAAGCATGCTTACGGGACAAAACTCCGCCGCCACGAGGCGGAACCTTGGCGGAACCAATCTAGGGCTCCGGCGGAGCTGTTCTGCCGGGGAAACTTCCCTCCGGGAGGGGGAAATCATCGCCATCATCATCACCAACGATCCTCTCATCGGGAAGGGGTCAATCTCCATCAACATCTTCACCAGCACCATCTCCTCTCAAACCCTAGTTCATCTCTTGTATCCAATCTTTGTACCCAGACCTCAGATTGGTACCTGTGGGTTGCTAGTAGTGTTAATTACTCCTTGTAGTTGATGCTAGTTGGTTTATCCAGTGGAATATTATTTGTTCAGATCCTTAATGCATATTAATACTCATCTGATCATGAACATGAATATGCTTTGTGAGTAGTTACGTTTGTTCCTGAGGACATGGGTGAAGTCTTGCTATTAATAGTCATGTGAATTTGGTATTCGTTTGATATTTTGATGAGATGTATGTTGTCTCTCCTCTAGTGGTGTTATGTGAACATCGACTACATGACACTTCACCATTATTTGGTCCTAGAGGAAGGCATTGGGAAGTAATAAGTAGATGATGGGTTGCTAGAGTGACAGAAGCTTAAACCCTAGTTTATAGGTTGCTTCGTAAGGGGCTGATTAGGATCCACTAGTTTCATGCTATGGTTAGGTTTACCTTAATATTTATTTTGTAGTTGTGAATGCTTGCAATAGGGGTTAATCATAAGTTGGATGCTTGTCCAAGAAAGGACAGCACCCAAGCACCGGTCCACCCACATATCAAATTATCAAAGTAACGAACGCGAATCATATGAGCGTGATGAAAACTAGTTGGCGATAATTCCCATGTGTCCTCGGGAGCGCTTTTCTCATTATAATAACTTGTCCCGACTTGTCCTTTGCTACAAAAAGGGTTGGGCCACCTTGCTGCACTTTATTTACTTTCATTGCTTGTTACCCGTTACAAATTATCTTATCACAAAACTATCTGTTACCTACAATTTCAGTGCTTGCAGAGAATACCTTACTGAAAACCGCTTGTCATTTCCTTCTGCTCCTCGTTGGGTTCGACACTCTTACTTATCGAAAGGACTACGATAGATCCCCTATACTTGTGGGTCATCAGTTATCGACCGGAGATATGTCTCGGTCATGTCTACATAGTTCTCGAACCCGTAGGGTCTGCACGCTTAACGTTCGATGACGATATGTATTATGAGTTATGTGTTTTTTGATGTCCGAAGTTTGTTCGGAGTCCCGGATCAGATCATGGACGTGACGAGGAGTATTGAAATGGTAGAGACATAAAGATTGATATATTGGACCATGTTATTCGGACACTAAGAGTGTTCCGGAAAGTTTCGGGTAAAATCGGAGTGCCGGAGGGGTTAGCGGAACCCCCTCGGAACTAATGGGCCACCATGGGCCTTAGTGAAGAGAGAGGAGGGCCGCAGGAGGGCAGGCCGCCCTCACCCCCTTGAGTTCGAATAGGAGAAGGGAAGGGGGCGCCCCCCTCCCCTTTCCTACTCCCTCTCCCTCTCCTTCCTCCCCCCCCCCCCTCCCTTGAAGTGGAATCCTACTAGGACTAGGAAGTCCTAGTAGGACTCCTCCTCTTAGGGAGATCCCCTAGGGGCCAACCGGCCTCCCCCTTGCTCCTTTATATACGGGGGCAGGGGGGCACCCTAGAAGACACAAGTTTCTCTTAACCGTGTGCGATGCCCCCCTCCACAGTTACACACCTCGATCATACCATCGTAGTGCTTAGGCGAAGCCCTGTGCCAGTAGCATCATCATCACCGTCGCCACGCCGTCGTGCTGACGGAACTCACCCTCGTCCTCAACTGGATCAAGAGCACGAGGGAAGTCATCGAGCTGAATGTGTGCTGAACGCGGAGGTGCCGTACATTCGGTACTTGATCGGTTGGATCGCAAAGAAGTTCGACTACATCAACCGCGTTATTGAAATGCTTCCGCTTTCGGTCTACGAGGGTATGTGGACACACTCTCCCCTCTCATTGTTATGCATCACCTAGATAGATCTTGCGTGATCGTAGGAAATTTTTTGAAATTACCGCGTTCCCCAACACACGGGAATTTCATCTAGTCACTTTCATCATGTTGGTTTGATTCACGTTCGCTACTTTGATAATTTGATGTGGGTGGACTGGTTCTTGGGTGCTATTCTTACTTGAAAAAGCCTCCCACTTACGATTAACCCCTCTCGCAAGCATCCGCAACTACGAAAGAAGAATTAAGATAAAATCTAACCATAGCATTAAACATATGGATCCAAATCAGCCCTTACGGAATAGCGTATAAACTAGGGTTTAAGCTTCTGTCACTCTAGCAACCCATCATCTAATAACTACTCCACAATGCATTCCCTTAGGTCCAAAGATGGTGAAGTGTCATGTAGTCGACGTTCACATAACACCACTAAGGGTATCACAACATACATACCATCAAAATATCAATCGAATATCAAATTCACATGATTACTTGCAACATGACTTCTCTCGTGTCCTCAACAACAAAAGTAACTACTCACACAACATATGCATGCTCAAGATCAAAGGAATAAATATCGTAATGGATCTGAACATATAATAGTCCGTCAAATAAATTGTCTAGATGTGAACACAAGATGTAATCAACACTACTATTCACCCACAGGTACCAATGTGAGGTTTCGGTACAAAGATTGAACACAAGAGATGAATTAGGGTTTGAGATGAGATGGTTTTGTTAAAGATGTTGATGAATATAGACCCTCCCAAGGTGAGAGGGTTTTTGGTGATGACAATGGCTTCGATTTCCTCCTCCCGAAGGGAAGTATCCCTGGCGGAATCGCTTCGTCGGAGAGCAAAAGTGCTCCTGCCCAAGATCTGCCTCGAGATGGCGGCGCTCCATCCCAAAAGTTCTCTCCTTATTTTTTCTAGGTCAAAATACCTTATGTACCAGAAGATGGGCACCAGAGGTGGGCCAGGGCCCCCACTACCCACCAGGGCGCGCCCTGGTGCCTAGTGGTAACCTGGGTGCCCCCCTCTGGTAATTCTTTTCTCTAATATTTTTTATATAATCCAAAATAATTCTCCGTAAAATTTCAGCTCATTTGGAGATATGTGAAATAGGTATCTCTGGCGTAGCTTTTTCAGGTCTAGAATTCCAGCTGCCGGCATTCTCCCTCTTTATGTAAACCTTGCAAATTATGATAGAAAAGGCATTAGAATTACTCAACAAAGTGTTATATTGAATAAAAACACTATAAATAACAGTAGGAAAACATGATGCAAAATGGAAGTATCAATGCCCTAGAGGTAATAATAAATTGTTCATGATAAATGTTTATTATTCATGCTAGAATTGTGTTGACCAGAAACTTAAATACATGTGTGAATACATAGACAACACAGTGTCCCTAGTGAGCCTCTACTAGACTAGATTGTTGATCAAAGATGGTTAAGGTTTCCTAGCCATAGACATGAGTTTTCATTTGATAACGGGATCACATCATTAGGAGAATGATGTGATGGACAAGACCCAACCGTAAGCTTAGCATCAGATCGTTTAAGTTTATTTGCTATAGCTTTCTTCATGTCAAGTATCTGTTCCTTAAACCATGAGATCGTGTAACTCCCAGACACCGGAGGAATACTTAATGTGTATGCAAACGTCGCTTCGTAACTGGGTGATCATAAAGGTGCTCTACATGTATCTCTGAGGTATTTGTTGGGTTGGCATGGATCAAGACTGGGATTTGTCACTCCGTATGACGGAGACATATCTTTTGGCCCTCTCGGTAATACAACATCTTAAAGAGCTTGCAAGTAATGTGACTAATGAGTTAGTCACGGGATATTGTATTACAGAACAAGTAAAGAGACTTGTCGGTAATGAGATTGAACTAGGTATGGAGATACCGACGATCGAATCTCGGGCAAGTGACATATCGACGGACAAAGGGAATTGCATACGGGATTAATCGAATCCTTGACATCGTGGTTCAACTGATAAAATATCTTCGTGGAATATATAGGAATCAATATGAGCATTCAGGTCCTACTATTGGTTATTGACCGGAGAGGTGTCTCGGTCATGACTACATGATTCCCGAACCCGTAGGGTCACACGCTTAACGTTCGTTGACGCTAGAATAGTATTGGGATATTTGATGATTGGTAACCGAATATTGTTCGAAGTCCCGGATGAGATCCCGGACGTTACGAGGAGTCTCCGAATGGTCAAGAGGTAAATATTTATATGGGAAGTCATATTTTGGGTTCCAGAAAAAGGTGCAGCTTTTTCGGTATTGTATTGTGAAGCTTCTAGAAGGTTTCGGAGGATTCCAGAGGGGTCCGGAAGTCCACAAATGGGTCCACCACGACCCAAGAGCTGGCATGGGCTGTGGGAAGGCGCCCTGGCCTTATTAGGCTAGGCGCACCAAGTCCTCAAAAGCCCATGTGGCTAGGGAAGGGGGAAAAGGGGGAGTCCTGGTAGGAATAAGATTAGACTTGGAGTCCAAGTCCTCTCCGCCTTAGCTGCGTCCTAGGACTTGGAGGGGTTGTTCCCCACGCCCCTCCACCTATATATAGAGGGGAGGGGCGCCCCAAAAGTGCACACCAAGCCCTTGGTGCCCCTCTCTCTCTCTCGTTACTCCATAGTTCCTCCGTCCTCATTCTAATACGCTTGGCGAAGCCCTGCTGAACTAGCTCCACCACAAACACCACCACGCCATCATGCTAGTTGTGATCCCTTCTACTTCTCCACCTTCTTTTGCTGGATCAAGGAGGAGGAGACGTCATCGAGCCACACGTGTGCTAAATTCGAAGGTGTCATCCGTTCGGCACTAGATCGGTTGGATCATGACCGGATGGCGAAGAGTACAACTACATCAACCGCGTTATATACGCTTCCGCTTTTGGTGTACGAGGGTACGTAGACACACTCTCCCTTCTCGTTGCTATGCTTCTCCTAGATAGATCTTGGGTGTTTGTAGATTTATTTTTTTGATTTTCATGCTTCATTCCCCATCAATTCTCACAGTCCATGTACATAAGTAAACATTAATACTTTCTATGAAAGTACCGACAACATATTGATGAAGTGATCTCACAATATTTCATAAGTTGGGTCTATCCAATACCATTGTCACCCTAACAATTTTATCATTGTTGTCAGCATCCTTATTACACTAACAATGCCCATGGTTAGGAAAACATAATCATCAACAATACATGAGCTAGTCTAGAAACCGGACTAAGGATCTATTAGGTATTTATCTTTCCAGACATGCAAATAGGTTTTCCCTCGAATCTCACATTCAGGAACCATTTTCAATATATGGCAGAAAAATATAAAGTTAATTATGAATGTGGACATAGCATAATAACATCGTTATTATTGTCTCTAGGACATATTTCCAACATGTTTCCCCATTAATGGTCATCGTCGCGTACCTGGTCGTTATTGGCCCATTTCTCACTGGAGTGCATCATGTTGGAGCACGCCACTGCACTCGACATCTTCCTCTCCACCACCTATCTTCCTTCACACTCACCTCGTCCCCTCCATGTCACACCCCCTTTCTTTTGAATCTGTCACTGAAGAGAACTTGACGCCCATCAATATCAGGAGAAAGTGCAGTGGTACTCTCAAAAGGTGATGTTTGAAACCTAACTTGAAGTTGAATCAACTATCAAGGACGAGGACCTTCCTTCATTAGCCGTTGTGTCACCCATGTGAAGGACATTGTCAAAGTCGAAGCAGTGCATATGGAGGGAAAATCCGCTGTGTCCATCTCCCACATACAAGACACACGTTGGTACGTCGAACACACTGAAGCCCAAGTCGACGTAGCCAAAGCCTCCACTTTGTTGTGACGTCACCTCCAAAAGACAGTCGTCGACAAAACATTCCTTTTAGAAAATTCTCATGCTAGCTCAACGGATTTACTTTATTTGGAGTGTTTATGTGATGTTGAACGTACGGTCTGCTGATGAAAATTGCATTGTTTTGTATGTGATACGAAACGTAATGTCGATAAAAATGCAATATTTACATATGAGAAAAGACATAGAGGCTAACAAGTTCGCCCACAAATATAGAGATTGCATAATGATAAATCTGAGTTTGTGAAGGGGACTCGTAACCGTTTTAGAGGTTGCGAATATAACTGGTCAGCTAGAGTTGCTCTAAGAGCAATTGTTCACACCTAGCAAAATTATGAGTCGTCCTAAGAACATCTCCAACAACATACCAAAAGACGTGGTCGTGACCAGAAAAACAGCTTTTACCTTTCGGTTTAAAAAAACGGCTTCAACAACGGTCCTATACCTATATGGCTACCAATTTGTTTTGGCCCTGACCGAAAAGTTGCTACAAGTGATGTGCGTTTGGGTCATCACTCACAGCCGACGAAAATAAAAAAACTTTGCGGCGGAAACCCAACCATCACTCAGTGAACTTTCACAACCGTCATGCCGCCTCACCCTACCTCTGAGTCGACAAATTCTAGCCACCGTCCGCTACCGTCGCCGGTCACACGGCCGCGCCTAGCCCCGTTGCTCGGGGTCAATGTTGTGACCCCCACGATCGTCGTCGCGCTTGCGCCACTGCTACCTGATCCCGCCGCGCTCCACACCACCACGCGCCCCAAGGTCCCCGTTGTAGTCCCCGAGCACCGCACAAGCATCCCTGAGCTCCCGCGGCCGACCCTGAGTGCCATGTTATCGTCCCCAAACTCTGCCGCCGTCCCTGAGCACCACCTCGCGAGACTCCACCGTCATTGCCACCATCCTCGCCGAGCTCCTCCCCGCCGTCGGATCTGCCTCCCGGCCTCCTCACCATCGGATCGCCATGTTTCATGTGGTTCTCAAATTTTTGGTCATCAGTTTTTGTATGCTGGAAAAGCACAAAAACTCCTACTGAGCAAAAACCTTCACTGGTAAATTCCGCATCGATTACTGGAGATTACTGCTGAGGATTGTAATGGTACTGTGATTGAGTAATACAAGGTTTGAGTTCGCAAAAATAAAAAATAAAAAAAATTCGCATCGGCTGTGAACATCTCAAGCAGAAATCACGAACGAGGAATTCGGTAAACTACCAGGCTGAACCGTCCAAACGATACCTTTATATAGCACTAAAAAAAACTAATGCAATTGTTCAAAAAAAAAAACTAATGCAATGCGGCGAGTTTCTTTCTCTACACATCTTGCTCAAACTGGTGTAAAGGTGACTGGTCCTAAGCGAGATTGACACGAAGAAAGGGTGAGGAAAGGCTGGACCAAAGCGCCAATAATGCGCCCGATTTAGTACTTGTCTCTCCCAAAAATAAATAAGATGAGGGTTTCGTGCTACCTGTCCAACAACACATCCAATGATTCAGCCACGGCGGTCACGCTGGTTGCGCCCCTGGCTACCAATGATTCAATCACGACACCACCATTGCCATTGCTCGCGCCTGTCTGCAAACCCAATCAGCAGCTCATATGATGCACGCTGGTTCTGGTTGGAAGCTGTCGCCAGTGAGCACATGCAGTAGGACCTGATATCCCGGTTGGGCTGAGATGGCATGGATGGTAACATCACATCGCCACATTGCCCCAAGTGAAAAACATCAGGGTGGCATGGATGGTAACATCACGTCGCCACATTGCCCCATGTGAAAACCGTGAGGGTGAATGAACACATGAGGTTTGCGCGGAAAAAAAAAGAATGAACACATGAGGAACTGAGACGATTTAGATGGTTAGGTTCTTTATGAAAACTGTCCGCTAGAGTTTAAATCTTAGACTTGCACTGATGCTCGCATTTTTCTAAAGAAAATGTTTCCGTTGACTACATAGACGTTTGTGGTCACATCATCAATCTTAAAATAATATGCTGGTCCAGTCTCTTTTATAGGGGTAGGCATGTGTTCATAAAAGCAACTCCAACGCGTCGACCCAAACGGACGGTGCTTTTGTCCGTTTGAGTAGGCGCTCACTCGGCGTCCGTCCTGTTTTTGTTTTGGGTCGGCCGTGCGCCCAACGGCCGCAACCCACTTTATGTCCGCGCACAAATTTAAAAAGGCCCGCGGCCATAGATCATGCCAGCGGCCATGCCGTCGCCCAAAGTTCATATCGGCACCATGCCAGCGGCCGGCATACAATGCCAGCCTCCAAAAAAAACCACCATACAGTTCAACGCTGGCGCACTTGTCAGCACACAAAAAAGGGGCGGGAGTTCGACCACGCCATTTCGGCCGTGGTCATGCCAGCACACTTGTCGGCATACAAAAAAGGATGGCGCTCGCCGCCATAGATCACTCGTCGTCGAACTTGAGCATGTGGACATGCATCTTCTCGAACCATGACCTCTTCCTCGGCGACACGGTGTTGAGGTCCACCTTCATGATCTCCACCCCCGTCATCATGCTAGCGAGCGCCACTTCTTTCGCCTTGGACTTGGCATTGGCGGCCTCGATCTCGAGCATCTTGGCTTGCTTCTCCGCCTCCATCTCAAGCATCCTTGCTTGCTTCTCCGCCTCATCTCAAGCCTCCTCCTTTGGATCTCCATGAAGGCATTGATTTGCTCTTCCTTGTCTTGTCGGCGCTTCTCCTCCCTTGAGTTCTTCTTGCTCGTCATGCCCTCCACGGTTGCGAGCAAGGTGATCGACACCGCATCCCACTTGTCCTCCTTCTTGGAGCTGGTCTTCCCACGCGGCCGTGGCTTCTCGCCCCCCCCCCACCTCCTCCATGGCTTTCTTCCCCCCACGCGCCATGAGAGCGGCATATTAACCTTTGAACTTCTCCTCCCCGTTGATGACCATCCAACAATGGGAGGGGTTGAAGGACTTGCCTTCATGTTGGACCTTGAATGCCTCCAAAGCTTGAAATGCCTTCAAATGAAAAGCATGCAAGCATATGGGCAAGTGGATATGCAAATGGACACGCAAGCATAACGGGAATGGAAACGAAGAGGGGCGCATGTATACCATGTCTTGCATGCTGCTGCTGCTCACGGGGCGTGCCTTGATGCTCTCAAGGGTGGCCCAAAACTTGTTGCACTCTTGTTATATCACTCTCCATCGCTTAGAAATGGACAACCACCCGCGCGTGCTATGCATTTGGTACGGTGCAAACTTCTTGCGTTCATGGAACTCATGATGGACACGAATCCAAAAGGTTGATGCCTTCTGTTCGGCGCCAACCTTGGGGTCTTGCCCAACGTCCCTCCAACACTCACAAAGGAGCTTGTCATCGGCCGGCATGTATGCCTTCGTTCGCTTGCTCTTGCGCTTCGGCTTCACCTCGGCCACTTGGTTTGCGAGCTCGTCCTCGAACAAAGGCTCCCCGTTGATGTCCAACTCATCATCTTCCTCGAGGTCGTAGTCCTCCGGGAACTCGTGGTCGAGCGGGAAGCCGTCCAGGTCCAGGCCGATCTGATCTTGCATGAAGGCGTCGTGTGTGGCAGCTTGATCATAGGTCGTTGGCGTGAACTGGGCTCGGCCGTCTTGGCTTTGGGTCTCTTCGGGATCGTAGCCAGCCGTGGCGGCACCGCCAGCGCAGCTACCGGCCGCCACACCACCCTCAAAGATGAGGCTCTTGAAGGAAATATGCCCTAAAGGCAATAAGAAAATTGTTATTTTATATTTCCTTATTCATGATAAATGTTTATTATTCATGCTAGAATTGTATTGACCGGAAACTTGATACATGTGTGGATACATAGACAAAACACCGTGTCCCTAGTAAGCCTCTACTAGACTAGCTCGTTAATCAAAGATGGTTAAGTTTCCTAACCATAGACATGTGTTATCATTTGATGAACGGGATCACATCATTAGGAGAATGATGTGATGGCAAGACCCTTTCGTTAGCTTAGCATTATGATCATTCAGTTTTATTGCTATTGCTTTCTTCATGTCATATACATATTCCTTTGACTATGAGATTATGCAACTCTCGGATACCGGAGGAATACCTTGTGTGCTATCAAACGTCACAACATAGTTGGGTGATTATAAAGATGCTCTACAGGTATCTCCGAAGGTGTTTGTTGGGTTGGCATAGATCAAGATTAGGATTTGTCACTCCGAGTATCAGAGAGGTATCTTTGGGCCCTCTCGGTAATACACATCATAAGAGGCCTTGCAAGCAAAGTGACTAATGAGTTAGTTGCGGGATGATGTATTACGGAACGAGTAAAGAGACTTACCGGTAACGAGATTGAACTAGGCATGAAGATACCGACGATCAAATCTCAGGCAAGTAACATACCGATGACAAAGGGAATAACGTATGTTGTCATTACGATTCGACCGATAAAGATCTTCATAGAATATGTGGGAACCAATATGAGCATCCAGGTTCCGCTATTGGTTATTGACCGGAGAGGTGTCTCGGTCATGTCTACATAGTTCTCGAACCCGTAGGGTCCGCACGCTTAATGTTCGATGACGATTTTGTATTATATGAGTTATGTGATTTGGTGACCGAATATTGTTTGGAGTCCCGGATGAGATCACGGACATGAAGAGGAGTCTCAAAACGGTCGAGAGGTAAATATTGATATATAGGACGATGGTATTCGGACACCAGAAGTGTTCCGGAGGGTACCGGGTACATATCGGGTCACCGGAAGGGGTTTCAGGCACCCCCCCCCCCCCCCCCCGCAAAGATATGGGCCTAATGGGCCAAGAGGGGAATCATAGCAGCCAGCAGGGGCTGCTGCGCCCCCCATATGGGCCGCACCGGAGGGGAAGAAAAGAGGGGACGAGAGAAAGGAAGGGGAGGGATTCGGCCTCCCCCTTCCTTCCCTCCTCCTTCCTTCCTCCTCCGGAAAATATGGTAAGGGGGTGCCGAATTGGACTAAGCCCCCAAGTAGGATTCCTCCTACTTGGGGCGCCCCAATTCTGTTCCCCTCGCCGTCCCACCTATATATACGTGGGGTGGGGTCGCCTAGAACACACATCAACAATCGTTAGTCGTGTGCGCCCCCCCCCCCCCCCACACACACAGTTTATGCCTTCGGTCATATCTTCGTAGTGCTTAGGCGAAGCCCTGCGCGTATCACTTCACCATCACCGTCACCACACCGTCGTGCTGACGGAACTCATCTATGTTGGAAACATGCCCTAGAGGCAATAATAAAATGGTTATTATTATATTTCCCCATTCATGATAATTGTCTTTTATTCATGCTATAATTGTGTTATCCGGAAATCGTAATACATGTGTGAATACATAGACCACAACATGTCCCTAGTGAGCCTCTAGTTGACTAGCTCGTTTATCAATAGATGGTCACGGTTTCCTGACCATGGACATTAGATGTCATTGATAACGGGATCACATCATTGGGAGAATGATGTGATGGACAAGAACCAATCCTAAGCATAGCACAAGATCGTGTAGTTCGTTTGCTAGAGCTTTTCCAATGTCAAGTATCATTTCCTTATACCATGAGATCGTGTAACTCCCGGATGTCGTAGGAGTGCTTTGGGTGTACCAAACGTCACAACGTAACTGGGTGACTATAAAGGTATACTACAGGTATCTCCAAAAGTGTCTGTTGGGTTGACACGGATCGAGACTGGGATTTGTCACTCCGTATGACGGAGAGGTAACTCTGGGCCCACTCGGTAATGCATCATCATAATGAGATCAAAGTGACTAAGTGGTTGGTCATGGGATCATGCATTACGGTACGAGTAAAGTGACTTGCCGGTAACGAGATTGAACGAGGTATTAGGATACCGACGATCGAATCTCGGGCAAGTAACGTACCGATTGACAAAGGGAATTGTATACGAGATTACTTGAATCCTTGACATCATGGTTCATTCGATGAGATCATCGTGGAACATGTGGGAGCCAACATGGGTATCCAGATCCTGCTGTTGGTTATTGGCCGGAGAGTCATCTCGGTCATGTCTGCATGTCTCCCGAACCCGTAGGGTCTACACACTTAAGGTTCGGTGACGCTAGGGTTGTAGAGATGCTAGTATGTGGTAACCTGAAAGTTGTTCGGAGTCCCGGATGAGATCTCGGACGTCACGAGGAGTTCCGGAATGGTCCGGAGGTGAAGAATTATATGTGGGAAGTCCAGTTTCGGCCATCGGGAAAGTTTCGGGGGTCACCGGTATTGTACCGGGACCACCGAAAGGGTCCCGGGGGTCCACCGGGTGGGGCCACCGATCCCGGAGGGCCCCATGGGCTGAAGTGGGAGGGGAACCAGCCCCTGGTGGGCTGGTGCGCCCCCCCTTGGGCCCCCCTGCGCCTAGGGTTGGAAACCCTAGGGGTGGGGGGCAAGCCACCCCCCTTGGCCGCCCCCCCCCCCTTGAGATCCCATCTCCAGGGGGCCGGCGCCTCCCCTTGGCCCTATATAAAGAGGGGGGAGGGAGGGCAGACGCACCCCAAGTCTCTGGCGCCTCCCTCTCCCCTGCAACACCTCTCCCTCTCGTAGAGCTTGGCAAAGCCCTGCCGAGATCGCCGCTGCTTCCACCACCACGCCGTCGTGCTGCTGGATCTCCATCAACCTCTCCCTCCCCCTTGCTGGATCAAGAAGGAGGAGACGTCTTCCCCAACCGTACGTGTGTTGAACGCGGAGGTGCCGTCCATTCGGTACTAGGATCATCGGTGATTTGGATCACGATGAGTACGACTCCCTCAACCCCGTTCTCTTGAACGCTTCTGCGCGATCTACAAGGGTATGTAGATGCACTCCTCTATCTCGTTTCTAGATGACTCCATAGATTGATCTTGGTGAAGCATATAAAAAATTTATTTTCTGCAACATTCCCCAACAGTGGCATCATGAGCTAGGTCAATGCGTAGTTTCTATGCACGAGTAGAACATAAACTTGTTGTGGGCGTAGATGTTGTCAGTTTTCTTGCCACTACTAGTCTTATCTTGCTTTGGCGGCATCGTGGGATGAAGCGGCCCGGACCGACCTTACACGTACGCTTACGTGAGATAGGTTCCACCGACTGACTTGCACTAGTTGCATTAGGTGGCTAGCGGGTGTCTGTCTCTCCCACTTTAGTTGGAGCGGATTCGATGAAAAGGGTCCTTATGAAGGGTAAATAGAAATTGGCATATCACGTTGTGGTTTTTACGTAGGTAAAGAAACGTTCTTGCTAGAAACCTATAGAAGCCACGTAAAAACATGCAACAACAATTAGAGGACGTCTAACTTGTTTTTGCAGCATATGCCTTGTGATGTGATATGGCCAAAAGGATGTGATGAATGATATATGTGATGTATGAGATTGATCATGTTCTTGTAATAGGAATCACAACTTGCATGTCGATGAGTATGACAACCGGCAGGAGCCATAGGAGTTGTCTTTATTTTTTGTATGACCTGCGTGTCATTAAATAACGCCATGTAAATTACTTTACTTTTTTGCTAAACACGTTAGTCATAGAAGTAGAAGTAATCGTTGGCGTGACAACTTCATGAAGACATGATGATGGAGATCATGATGATGGAGATCATGATGATGGAGATCATGGTGTCATGCCGGTGACGAAGATGATCATGGCGCCCTGAAGATGGAGATCAAAGGAGCAATGTGATATTGGCCATATCATGTCACTATTTGATTGCATGTGATGTTTATCATGTTTTTCTTCTTATTCGCATAGTACGACGGTAGTAAATAAGATGATCCCTTATGATAATTTCAAGAAAGTGTTCCCCCTAACTGTGCGCCGTGCGAAAGTTCGTTGTTTCGAAGCACCACGTGATGATCGGGTGTGATAGATTCTAACATTCACATACAACGGGTGTAAGACAGATTTACACATGCAAAACACTTAGGTTGACTTGACGAGCCTAGCATGTACAGACATGGCCTTGGAACACAAGAGACCTAAAGGTCGAACATGAGTCGTATGGAAGATACGATCAACATGGAGATGTTCACCGATGATGACTAGTCCGTCTCACGTGATGATCGGACATGGGCTAGTCGAGTCGGATCATGTATCACTTAGATGACTAGAGGGATGTCTAATCTGAGTGGGAGTTCATTAAATAATTTGACTAGATGAACTTAATTATCATGAACTTAGTCTAAAAACCTTTGCAAAATGCCTTGTAGATCAAATGGCCAACGCTCATGTCAACCTCAACTTCAACGCGTTCCTAGAGAAAACCAAGCTGAAAGATGATGGCAGCAACTATTCGGGCTGGGTCCGGAACCTGAGGATCATCCTCATAGCTGCCAAGAAAGCATATGTCCTAGAAGGACCACTAGGTGAAGTACCCATCCCAGAGAACCAAGACGTTATGAACGCTTGGCAGTCACGTGCTGATATTACTCCCTTGTTCAGTGTGGCATGCTTTACGCTTAGAACCGGGGCTCCAAAAGCGTTTTGAGCAACACGGAGCATATGAGATGTTCGAAGAGCTGAAAATGGTTTTCCAAGCTCATGCCCGGGTCGAGAGATATGAAGTCTCCGACAAGTTCTACAGTTGTAAGATGGAGGAAAATAGTTCTGCCAGTGAGCACATACTCAAAATGTCTGGGTTGCACAACCGCTTGTCCCAGCTGGAGATTAACCTCCCGGACGAGGCGGTCATTGACAGAATCCTCCAGTCGCTCCCACCTAGCTACAAGAGCTTTGTGATGAACTACAATATGCAGGGGATGGTGAAAACTATTCCTGAAGTATTTTCAATGCTGAAATCAGCAGAGGTGGAAATCAAAAAGGAACATCAAGTGTTGATGGTCAATAAAACCACTAGTTTCAAGAAAGGCAAGGGTAAGAAGAACTTCAAGAAGGACGGCAAGGGAGTTGCCGCGCCCGGTAAGCCAGCTGCCGGGAAGAAGCCAAAGAATGGACCCAAGCCTGAGACTGAGTGCTTTTATTGCAAGGGAAAGGGACACTGGAAGCGGAACTGCCCCAAATACTTAGCGGACAAGAAGGCCAAAAACACTAAAGGTATATGTGATATACATGTAATTGATGTGTACCTTACCAGTACTCGTAGTAGCTCCTGGGTATTTGATACCGGTGCGGTTGCTCGTATTTGTAACTCAAAGCAGGAGCTGCGGAATAAGTGGAGACTGGCGAAGGACGAGGTGACGATGCGCGTCGGAAATGGTTCCAAGGTCGATGTGATCATCGTCGGCATGCTACCTCTACATTTACCTACGGGATTAGTTTTAAACCTCAATAATTGTTATTTAGTGCCAGCTTTGAGCATGAACATTGTATCTGGATCTCGTTTAATGCGAGATGGCTACTCATTTAAATCTGAGAATAATGGTTGTTCTATTTATATGAGAGATATGTTTTATGGTCATGCCCCGCTGGTCAATGGTTTATTCTTAATGAATCTCGAACGTGATGTTACACATATTCATAGTGTGAATACCAAAAGATGTAAAGTTGATAACGATAGTCCCACATACTTGTGGCACTGCCGCCTTGGTCACATTGGTGTCAAACGCATGAAGAAGCTCCATGCTGATGGACTTTTGGAGTCTCTTGATTACGAATCATTTGACACGTGTGAACCATGCCTTATGGGCAAAATGACCAAGACTCCGTTTTCCAGAACAATAGAGTGAGCAACCAACTTATTGGAAATCATACATACTGATGTGTGCAGTCCAATGAGCATTGAGGCTCCCGGAGGATATCGTTATGTTCTCACTCTCACAGACGACTTGAGTAGATATGGGTATGTCTACTTGATGAAACACAAGTCTGAGACCTTTGAAAAGTTCAAGGAATTTCAGAATGAGGTAGAGAATCAACGTGACCAAAAGATAAAGTTCTTACGATCAGATCGTGGGGGAGAATATTTAAGTCACGAATTTGGTACACACTTAAGGAAATGTGGATTCATTTCACAACTCACGCCACCTGGAACACCTCAGCGTAACGGTGTGTTCGAACGTCGTAATCGCACTCTATTGGATATGGTGCGATCTATGATGTCATTCACCGATTTACCGCTATCTTTTTAGGGATACGCTCTAGAGACAACTACATTCACTTTAAATAGGGCACCGTCTAAATCCGTTGAGACGACACCGTATGAATTATGGTTTGGGAAGAAACCTAAGCTGTCATTTCTAAAAGTTTGGGGATGCGATGCTTATGTCAAGAAACTTCAACCTGAAAAGCTCTAACCCAAGTCAGAGAAGTGCGTCTTCATAGGATACCCTAAGGAAACCATTGGGTATACCTTCTACCTCAGATCCGAAGGCAAGATCTTTGCTGCCAAGAACGGGTCCTTTCTGGAGAAAGAGTTTCTCTAGAAAGAAGTAAGTGGGAGGAAAGTAGAACTTGATGAAGTACTACCTCTTGAAAGTAGCGCAGCTCAGGAAGATGTTCCTGTGGTGCCTACACTGACTAGAGAGGAAACTAATGATGATGATCAAGGTACTTCGGATCAAGTTACTACTGAACTTCGTAGGTCCACGAGGACACGTTCCACACCAGAGTGGTATGGCAACCCTGTCCTGGAAATCATGTTGTTAGACAACGGTGAACCTTCGAACTATGAAGAAGCAATGGTGGGCCCAGATTCCAACAAATGGCTTGAAGCCATGCAATCCGAGATAGGATCCATGTATGAAAACAAAGTATGGACTTTGACAGACTTGCCCGATGATCGGCGAGCGATAGAAAACAAATGGATCTTTAAGAAGAAGACGGACGCGGATGGTAATGTTACCATCTATAAAGCTCGACTTGTCGCTAAGGGTTATCGACAAGTTCAAGGGGTTGACTACGATGAGACTTTCTCTCCGGTAGCGAAGCTGAAGTCCGTCCGAATCATGTTAGCAATTGCCACATACTATGATTATGAGATATGGCAAATGGATGTCAAAACGTCATTCCTTAACGGCCATCTTAAGGAAGAACTGTATATGATGCAGCCAGAGGGTTTTGTCGATCCTAAGAATGCTAACAAGGTATGCAAGCTCCAGCGCTCCATCTATGGGCTGGTGCAAGCATCTCGGAGTTGGAACATTTGCTTTAATGAAATGATCAAAGCGTTTGGATTTATGCAGACTTATGGAGAAGCCTGCGTTTACAAGAAAGTGAGTGGGAGCTCTGTAGCATTTCTCATATTATATGTGGATGACATACTTTTGATGGGAAATGATATAAAACTTTTGGACAGCATTAATGCCTACTTGAATAAGTGTTTTTCAATGAAGGACCTTGGAGAAGCTGCTTACATATTAGGCATCAAGATCTCTAGAGATAGATCGAGACGCCTCATAGGTCTTTCACAAAGCACATACCTTGATAAGATATTGAAGAAGTTCAATATTGATCAGTCCAAGAAGGGGTTCTTGCCTGTGTTGCAAGGTGTGAAATCGAGCTCGGCTCAATGTTCGACCACGGCAGAAGATAGAGAAAAGATGAGTGTCATCCCCTATGCCTCAGTCATAGGGTCTATCATGTATGCCATGACGTGTACCAGACCTGATGTAAACCTTGCCATAAGTTTGGTAGGAAGGTACCAAAGTAATCCCAGCATGGAATACTGGACAACGGTCAAGAATATCCTGAAGTACCGGAAAAGGACTAAGGACATGTTTCTCGTATATGGAGGTGACGAAGAGCTCGTCGTAAAGGGTTACATCGATGCTAGCTTCGACACAGATCTGGATGACTCTAAGTCACAAACCAGATACGTGTATATTTTGAATGGTGGGGCAGTAAGCTGGTGCAGTTGCAAGCAAAACATGGTGGCGGGATCTACATGTGAAGCGGAGTACATGGCAGCCTCGGAGGCAGCACATGAAGCAATATGGGTGAAGGAGTTCATCACCGACCTAGGAGTCATACCTAATGCGTCGAGGCCGATAACACTCTTCCATGACAACACTGGAGCTATTGCCCTTGCCAAGGAGCCCATGTTTCACAAGAAGACCAGGCACATCAAGCGTTGCTTCAACTCCATTCGTGAAAATGTTCAAGATGGAGACATAGATATTTGCAAAGTGCATACGGATCTGAATGTCGCAGATCTGTTGACTAAACCTCTTCCGCGAGCAAAACATGATCAACACCAGAACTCTATGGGTGTTCGATTCATCACAATGTAACTAGATTATTGACTCTAGTGCAAGTGGGAGACTGTTGGAAATATGCCCTAGAGGCAATAATAAAATGGTTATTATTATATTTCCTCGTTCATGATAATTGTCTTTTATTCATGCTATAATTGTGTTATCCGGAAATCGTAATACATGTGTGAATACATAGACCACAACATGTCCCTAGTGAGCCTCTAGTTGACTAGCTCGTTTATCAATAGATGGTCACGGTTTCCTGACCATGGACATTGGATGTCATTGATAACGGGATCACATCATTGGGAGAATGATGTGATGGACAAGACCCAATCCTAAGCATAGCACAAGATCGTGTAGTTCGTTTGCTAGAGCTTTTCCAATGTCAAGTATCATTTCCTTAGACCATGAGATCGTGTAACTCCCGGATGCCGTAGGAGTGCTTTGGGTGTACCAAACGTCACAACGTAACTGGGTGACTATAAAGGTATACTACAGGTATCTCCGAAAGTGTCTGTTGGGTTGACACGGATCGAGACTGGGATTTGTCACTCCGTATGACGGAGAGGTATCTCTGGGCCCACTCGGTAATGCATCATCATAATGAGCTCAAAGTGACTAAGTGGTTGGTCACGGGATCATGCATTACGGTACGAGTAAAGTGACTTGCCGGTAACGAGATTGAACGAGGTATTAGGATACCGACGATCGAATCTCGGGCAAGTAACGTACCGATTGACAAAGGGAATTGTATACGGGATTACTTGAATCCTCGACATCGTGGTTCATTCGATGAGATCATCGTGGAACATGTGGGAGCCAACATGGGTATCCAGATCCCGCTGTTGGTTATTGGCCGGAGAGTCGTCTCGGTCATGTCTGCATGTCTCCCGAACCCGTAGGGTCTACACACTTAAGGTTCGGTGACGCTAGGGTTGTAGAGATGCTAGTATGCGGTAACCCGAAAGTTGTACGGAGTCCCGGATGAGATCCCGGACGTCACGAGGAGTTCCGGAATGGTCCAGAGGTGAAGAATTATATATGAGAAGTCCAGTTTTGGCCATCGGGAAAGTTTCGGGGGTCACAGGTATTGTACCAGGACCACCGGAAGGGTCTCGGGGGTCCACCGGGTGGGGCCACCTATCCCGGAGGGCCCCATGGGCTGAAGTGGGAGGGGAACCAGCCCCTGGTCGGCTGGTGCGCCCCCCCTTGGGCCCCCCTGCGCCTAGGGTTGGAAACCCTAGGGGTGGGGGGCAAGCCACCCCCCTTGGCCGCCCCCCCCCCTTGAGATCCCATCTCTAGGGGGCCGGCGCCCCCCCCCTTGGCCCTATATAAAGAGGGGGGAGGGAGGGCAGCCGCACCCCAAGTCTCTGGCGCCTCCCTCTCCCCTGCAACACCTCTCCCTCTCATAGAGCTTGGCGAAGCCCTGCCGAGATCGCCGCTGCTTCCACCACCACGCCGTCGTGTTGCTGGATCTCCATCAACCTCTCCCTCCCCCTTGCTGGATCAAGAAGGCGGAGATGTCTTCCCCAACCGTACGTGTGTTGAACGCGGAGGTGTTGTCCGTTCGGCACTAGGATCATCAGTGATTTGGATCATGACGAGTACGACTCCCTCAACCCCGTTCTCTTGAACACTTCCGCGCGATCTACAAGGGTATGTAGATGCACTCCTCTATCTCGTTGCTAGATGACTCCATAGATTGATCTTGGTGAAGTGTAGAAATATTTTATTTTCTGCAACGTTCCCCCACAATCTACTCCCTCGACACTTTGCTGGATCAAGAGTTCGAGGGACGTCATCGAGCTGAACGTGTGCAGAACTCAGAGGTGTCGTACATTCGGTGCTTGATCGGTCAGAATGAGAAGAAATTCGACTACATCAACCATGTTGTCAAATGCTTCTGCTTTCGGTCTACGAGGGTACGTAGACATACTCTCCCCCTCTCGTTGCTATGCATCTCCTAGATAGATCTTGCGTGAGCGTAGGAAATTTCTTGAAATTGCATGCTACGTTCCCAACAGTGGCATCTGATCCAGGTCTATGCATAGATGATATGCACAAGTAGATCACAAAGAGTTGTGGGCGGTGATCGTCATACTGCTTACCACCAATGTCTTATGTTGATTCGGCGGTATTGTTGGATGAAGCGGCCCAGACCAACCTTACATGACCACGTTCATGAGACCGGTTCCACCGACAGGTATGCAACTAGTTTTGCATAAAGGTGGCTGGCGGTCAGTCTCTCCTACTTTATTTGAATTGAATTTTACTGCGGCCATTCCTTGTTGAAGGTTAAAACAACAAACTTGATAAATCGCTGTTGTGGTTTTGTGCCGTAGGTAAGAATGGTTCTTGCTAGAAGCCTGTAGCAGCCACGTAAAACTTGAAACAACAAAGTAGAAGACGTCTAACTTGTTTTTGCAGTGCATGTTGTGTTGTGATATGGTCAAGACATGATGTGATATACGTTGTTGTATGAGATGATCATGTTTTGTAAAAGTTATCAGCAACTGGTATGAGCCTTATGGTTGTCACTTTATTGTATGAAATACAAACGCCATGTAATTGCTTTATTTTATCACTAAGCGGTAGCGATAGTTGTAGAAGCAATAGTTGGCGAGACGACCACGACGCAACGATGGAGATCAAGGTGTCGAGCCGGTGACGATGGAGATCATGACGATGCTTTGGAGATGAAGATCAAAAGCACAAGATGATGATGGGCATATCATGTCACATATTTTGATTACATGTGATGTTTATGCATCTTATTTTGCTTAGTACGGCAGTAGCATTATAAGATGATCCCTTAACTAAAAATTCAAGGTATAAGTGTTCTACCTGAGTATGCACCGTTGCGACAGTTCTTCGTGCTGAGACACCATGTGATGATCGGGTGTGATAGGCTCCATGTTCACATGGTGCAAAACAGTTTTGCACATGCGGAATACTCAGGTTAAACTTGACGAGCCTAGCATGTACAGACATGGCCTCGGAACACTAGAGACCGAAAGGTGGAACGTAAATCATATAGTAGATATGATCAACATAGAGATGTTCACCAGATAACTACTCCATCACGTGATGATCGGACATGGTTTAGTTGATTTGGATCACATATCATTTAGATGACTTGAGGGATGTCAATCTAGGTGGGAGTTCTTAAGTAATATGATTAATTGAACTTAATTTATCATGAACTTAGTCCTGATAGTTTTTGCATAACTATGTTGTAGATCAATGGCCCGTGCTACCGTTCCCTTGAATTTTAATGCATTCCTAGAGAAAGCTAAGTTGAAAGATGATGGTAGCAACTACACAGACTGGGTCTGTAACTTGAGGATTATCCTCATTGCTTCACAAAAGAATTATGTCCTTGATGCCACTAGGTGTACCACCCCCTCCAGCAACTGCAAATGTTGTGAACGCCTGGGAGCCGCGTGTTGATGACTACTCGATAGTTCAGTGTGCCATGCTTTACAGCATAGATTCGGGACTTCAAAGACGTTTTGAACATCATGGAGCATACGAGATGTTCCAAGGGTTGAAGTTGATATTTCAAGCAAATGCCCGAGTTGAGAGATATGAAGTCTCCAACAATTTCTATAGCTGCAAGATGGAGGGGAGTAGTTTTGTCAGTGAACACATACTCAAAATGTCTGGGTATCATAATCACTTGACTCAACTCGGAGTTAATCTTCTAGATGATAGTGTTATTGACAGAGTTCTCCAATCACTGCCACCAATCTATAAAGGCTTCGCGATGAACTATAATATGCAAGGGATGGAGAAGACTATTCCCGAGCTCTTCACAATGCTCAAAGCTGCAGAGGTAGAAATCAAGAAGGAGCATCAAGTGTTGATGGTTAACAAGACCACTAGTTTCAAGAAAAAGGGCAAGGGAAAGAAGGGGAACTTCAAGAAGAATGGCAAGCAAGTTTCCACTCCCGGGAAGAAGCCCAAAGTTGGACCTAAGCCTGAAACTGAGTGCTTCTACTGCAAAGGGACTGGTCACTGGAAGCGGAACTGCCCCAAGTATTTGGCAGATAAGAAGGATGGCAAAGTGAACAAAGGTATATTTGATATACATGTTATTTGATGTGTACCTTACTAATGCTCGTAGTAGTGGTTGGGTATTTGATACCGGTTCGGTTGCTCATATTTGTAACTCGAAACAGGGACTACGGATTAAACGAAGATTGGCTAAGGACGAGGTGACGATGCACGTCGGGAATGGTTCCAAGGACGATGTGATCGCCGTCGGCACGCTACCTCTACATCAACCTTCGGGATTAGCTTTCGACATGAATAATTGTTATTTGGTGACAGCGTTGAGCATGAACATTATATTTGGATCTTATTTAGTGTGAGACGGTTATTCATTTGAATAAGAGAATAATAGTTGTTATATTTATATGAGTAATATATTTTATGGTCATGCACCCTTGAAGAGTGGTCTATTTCTATTGAATCTCGATTGTGGTGATACACACATTCATAATATTGATGCCAAAAGATGCAAAGTTCATAATGATAGTGCAACATATTTGTGGCACTGCCGTTTAGGTCATATTGGTTTAAAACGCATGAAGATACTCCATGCAGATGGACTTTTGGAATCACTTGATTATGAATCATTTGATACTTGCGAACCATGCCTCATGGGCAAGATGACTAAAACTCCATTTTCCGGAACAACGGAGCGAGCCAATGACTTATTGGAAATAATACAAACCGATGTATGCGGTCCAATGAGTGTTGAGGCTCGCAGCGGGTATCGTTATTTTCTGACCTTCATAGACGATTTAAGAAGACATGGGTATATCTACTTAATGAAACACAAGTCTGAAACATTTGAAAAGTTCAAAGAATTTCATAGTGAAGTAGAGAAGCATCGTAACAAGAAAAAAAATCTATGACCTGATCGCAGAGGCGAATATTTGAGTTACGAGTTTGACCTTCATTTAAAACAACGTGTAATAGTTTCACAACTCACGCCACCTGGAGCACCACAGCGTAATGGTGTGTCTGAACGTCATAATCGTACTTTATTAAATATGGTGTGATCTATGATGTCTCTTACCGATTTACCACTATCGTTTTGGGGTTATGCATTAGAGACAACTGCATTCACATTAAATAGGGCACCATCTAAATCCGTTGAGATGACGCCGTATGAACTGTGGTTTGGCAATAAACCTAAACTGTCGTTTCTTAAAGTTTGGGGTTGCGACACTTATGTGAAAAGCCTTCAGCCTGATAAGCTTGAACCCAAATCAGAGAAGCGTGTCTTCATAGGATACCCTAAGGAAACAATTGGGTACACCTTCTACCACATATCCGAAGGCAAGATCTTTGTTTCCAAGAGTGGAACCTTTCTAGAGAAGGAGTTTCTCTCAAAAGAAGTGAGTGAGAGGAAAGTAGAACTTGATGAGGTAATTGTACCTTCTCTCGATTTGGAAAGTAGCTCATCCGAGAAATCTGTTCCCGTGATGCCTACACCAACTAGAGAGGAAGCTCATGATGATGATCATGAAACTTTGGATCAAGTTACTACCAAAACCTCCTAGGTCAACTAGAACACGGTCGACACCAGAGTGGTACGGTAGTCCTATTCTGGAAGTCATGTTACTAGACCATGATGAACCTATGAACTATCAAGAATCTATGATGAGCCCAGATTCCGATAAATGGCTTGAGGCCATGAAATCTGATATAGGATCCATGTATGAGAACAAAGTGTGGACTTTGCTGGATTTGCCCGATGATCGATGACCCATAGAGAATAAATGGATCTTCAAGAAGAAGACTGACGCTGATGGTAATGTTACTGTCTATAAAGCTCGACTTGTCGCAAAAGGTTTTCTACAAGTTCAAGGAGTTCACATGATGAGACTTTCTCCCCCGTGGCGATGCTTAAGTCTGTCTGAATCATGTTAGCAATTGCCACATTTTATGATTATGAAATCTGGTAAATGGACATCAAAACTGCATTCCTTAAAGGATTTCTAAAAGAAGAATTGTATATGATACAACCAAAAGGTTTTGTCGATCATAAAGGTGCTAACAAAGTGTGAAAGCTCCAGCGGTCCATCTATGGACTGGTGCAAGCATCTCGGAGTTGGAATATACGCTTTGATGAGGTGATCAAAGCATATGGTTTTATACAAACTTTTGGAGAAGCATGTATTTACAAAAAAGAGAGTGGGAGCTCTGTTCTAATATTATATGTGGATGACATATTGTTGATTGGAAATGATGTAGAATTTCTGGATAGCATAAAAGGATACTTGAATAGAAGTTTTTCAATGAAAGACCTCGGTGAAGCTGCTTATATATTGGGCATCAAGATCTATAGAGATAGATCGAGACGCTTAATAGGACTTTCACAAAGCACATACCTTGATAAAGTTTTGAAGAAGTTCAGAATGGATCAGTCAAAGAAAGGGTTCTTGCATGTGTTACAAGGTGTGAGATTGAGTCAGACTCAGTGCCCGACCACTACAGAAGATAGAGGGAAAATGAAAGTCATTCCCTATGCCTCAGCCATAGGTTCTATCTTGTATGCTATGTTATGTACCCAACCTGATACATGCCTTGCTATAAGTTTAGCAGGGAGGTACCAAAGTAATCTAGGAGTGGATCACTGGACAGCGGTCAAGAACATCCTGAAGTACCTGAAAAGTACTAAGGATATGTTTCTCATTTATGGAGGTGACAAAGAGCTCGTCGTAAATGTTTATGTCGATGCTAGCTTTGACACTGGTCCGGATGGCTCTAAGTCAAAAACCAGATATGTATTTATATTGAATGGTGGAGCTATCAGTTGGTGCAGTTCCAAGCAAAGCGTCGTGGCGGGATCTATGTGTGAAGGGGAGTACGTAGCTGCTTCGGAAGCAGCAAATGAAGGAGTCTGGATGAAGGAGTTCATAACCGATCTAGGTGTAATACCTAGTGCATCGGGTCCAATGAAAATCTTTTGTGACAATACTGAAGCAATTGCCTTAGCGAAGGAATCCAGATTTCACAAAAAGACCAAACACATCAAGAGACGCTTCAGCTCCATCCATGATCTAGTCAAGGAGGGAGACATAGAGATTTGCAAAATGCATACAGATCTGAATGTGGCAGACCCATTGACTCAGCCTCTTCCACGAGCAAAACATGATCAGCACCAAGACTCCATGGGTGTTAGAACCATTACATTGTAATGTAGATCATTGACTCTAGTGCAATTGGGAGACTGAAGGAAATATGCCCTAGAGGCAATAATAAAGTTGTTATTTTATATTTTCTTATTCATGATAAATGTTTATTATTCATGCTAGAATTGTATTAACCGGAAACTTGATACATGTGTGGATATATAGACAAAACACCGTGTCCCTAGTAAGCCTCTACAAGACTAGCTCGTTAATCAAAGATGGTTAAGTTTCTTAACCATAGACATGTGTTGTCATTTGATGAATGGGGTCACATCATTAGAAGAATGATGTGATGGACAAGACCCATTCGTTAGCTTAGCATTATGATTGTTCAGTTTTATTGATATCGCTTTCTTCATGTCATATACATATTCCTTTGACTATGAGATTATGCAACTCCCGGATACCGAAGGAATACCTTGTGTGCTATCAGACATCACAACGTAAATGGGTGATTATAAAGATGCTCTACAGGTATCTCCGAAGGTGTTTGTTGGGTTGGCATTGATCAAGATTAGGATCTGTCACTCCGAGTATCAGAGAGGTATCTCTGGGCCCTCTCGGTAATACACATCATTAAGAAGCCTTGCAAGCAAAGTGACTAATGAGTTAGTTGTGGGATGATGTATTACGGAATGAGTAAAGAGACTTTCCGATAACGAGATTGAACTAGGTATGATGATACCGACGATCGAATCTCGGGCAAGTAACATACCGATGATAAGGGGAATAATGTATGTTGTCATTACAGTTCGACCGATAAAGATCTTAATAGAATATGTGGGAACCAATATGAGCATCTAGGTTCCGCTATTGGTTATTGACCGGAGAGGTGTCTCGGTCATGTGTACATAGTTCTCGAACCCGTAGGGTCCGCACGCTTAACGTTTGATTACGATTTTGTATTATATGAGTTATGTGATTTGGTGACCGAATGTTCTTCGGAGTGCCGGATGAGATAACGGACATGACGAGGAGTCTCGAAATGGTCGAGAGGTAAAGATTGATATATAGGACGATGGTATTTGGACACCGGAAGTGTTCCAGAGGGTACCGGGTACATATCGGGTCATCCCTTCCTTCCCGTAGGAGCTGCTGCGCCCCCCATATGGGTCGCACCGGAGGGGAAGAAAAGAGGGGAAGAGAGAAAGGAAGGGGAGGGATTTGGCCTCCCCTTCCTTCCCTCCTCCGTCCTCCTTCCTTCCCCCCTCCGAAAAATATGGTAAGGAGGGGCGAATTGGACTGGGCCCCCAAGTAGGATTCCTCCTACATGGGGTGCCCCAAGGCTTTTCCCTCCCCATCCCACCTATATATACGTGGGGAGGGGTCGCCTAGAACACACATCAACAATCGTTAACCATGTGTTGTGCCCTCCTTCACAGTTTACGCCTCCGGTCATATCTTCGTAGTGCTTAGGCAAAGCCCTGTGCGGATCACTTCACCATCACCGTCACCACACCGTCATGCTAACAAAACTCACCTACTCCCTCGACACTTTGCTGGATCAAGAGTTCAAGGGACGTCATCGAGCTGAATGTGTGAAGAACTTGAAGGTGTCGTATGTTCGGTGCTTGATCAGTCGGAACGGGAAGAAGTTTGACTACATCAACCGTGTTGTCAAACGCTTCCGCTTTCGCTCTACGAGGGTACGTAGACATACTCTCCCCCTCTCGTTGCTATGCATCTCCTAGATAGATCTTGCGTGAGCGCAGGGAATTTTTTGAAATTGCATGCTACGTTCCCAACAGCTCTCGATGAAACGGTTGGCCGTTTCGTCATCGCCGGCTGTCGGCATTCGGTCGAACAGGTTGAGGACGCCGGGAGCATGTCGGCTGGCATCTCCCACGCGTGTTTCCTCGCCCCTCTGGATGATGAGGCACCGACCACCAACGTGGGTTGAGGTCGATGGGCACGGGCGCGGGCGTGGAAGGCGCCACCACGCTTACCTTCGGTGAGCATTCCCTGGAGAGTCGGGAGGCTTGCGGATAGACGTGGAAGCCGGGAATCTGGTGCATCGCCGACGCGCGCGACGAGTCTGGCAGCACCAACCGAGGAAACACGGATGAGCCAGTGTCGGCCGCTGCCACAACGGCATTGACAAGCCCGTCCTGGCCAGGGTTTAAGCCTAGATAGATCAGGGCCTCCCTCATTGCCGCCGCGACTCAGGCATTGGTTTCCTCCTACTGCATGGCAGCGGTGAGGGCGGAGACGGTTGCTGCTTCGTCCCTTGCGTCGGCTGCGTGCCTCTGGCCCTTTCTCTTGGTCGACTCTAGGGCCCTCTCCTCATGCGTCAGCTACTTCTTCTTCTTGGGCGCTGCGACGGTCTTGCGGGGGCCGCGGGGCTTTCCTTTGCCGGAGGGGGCAGAGGTGATGTCGGACGAGGCAAGGGAGGCGAGGCCGGCAGCAGCATCGAGGGCGTCGTCCATGCCGAGTGGCCGGGAGCGCGATCGGGCGGGAGGGTTTTGGGAAAGTGGAGAGAAATGGTGGATGATTTGCCACCGACTGGCGGGGCAAGGGTAGTTGGCGTGCACCCCCCCGCATCCGCCTCGTGTCCTCGTCGACGCAAATGAGGCTCAAAATTGGCCCGAGAATGGGTCGGCAGGCGGATGAAAAGCGAACGTGCGTCCGTTTGGGTTGACGTGTTGGGCCGATTTTTCTATTCGCGCCGACCCAAATGAACGCGCGTGGACGAAATGGATCGGTGCGGCCCTTCACTCTATAGACCAAATGAGGTGCCAGATTCACTTTTCATGCATTTGGCATTGATGCCCTCCGTTGCCAACTCAGTGCCCCAAAAAAAATCAGGGCATCAGAGCACCTACTTGCTCCTTCCTTGCCCCGGCATGTGTGTGAGAGGAAGACGCTAGTAGTTGGTTGATTAATTTGTTTTCCTTTGTTTATTGTACATGTTGGTCACTTTGTAGGGGTGCCAAAAAATTTTCATTTGGCATCGATGCAGACATGGCATATTTTTCAGAAGTATGGCATCGACACATAGTGGAAGACCTAAGGCCAACTCCACCACGCGACCCCATTCTGTCCGCGCGCGTTCGTTTGGGGTAAAACTGACGAGCCAAACGGCCTAGCGCGCGGGAGCAAATGGACTTTTGTCCATTTTGTGTCCGCTTTCGACCCATCCCTGGCCCATGTTTGCACCGCTTTTGGGGTGAAACGGACACCACACGAACGCGCGGGCCGTATGCGCGTGTCCTCCCCTGGCCTGCCCGTCGGTGGCATAGGGCGGTGTTGGAAATATGCCCTAGAGGCAATAATAAATTGGTTATTATTATATTTCCTTGTTCATGATAATCGTTTATTATCCATGCTATAATTGTATTGATAGGAAACTCAGATACATGTGTGGATACATAGACAACACCATGTCCCTAGTAAGCCTCTAGTTGACTAGCTCGTTGATCAATAGATGGTTACGGTTTCCTGACCATGGACATTGGATGTCGTTGATAACGGGATCACATCATTAGAAGAATGATGTGATGGACAAGACCCAATTCTAAGCCTAGCACAAAGATCGTAGTTCGTATGCTTAAGCTTTTCTAATGTCAAGTATCATTTCCTTAGACCATGAGATTGTGCAACTCCTGGATACCGTAGGAATGCTTTGGGTGTACCAAACGTCACAACGTAACTGGGTGGCTATAAAGGTGCACTACAGGTATCTCCGAAAGTGTCTGTTGGGTTGCCACGAATCGAGACTGGGATTTGTCACTCCGTGTGACGGAGAGGTATCTCTGGGCCCACTCGGTAGGACATCATCATAATGTGCACAATGTGATCAAAGAGTTGATTGCGGGATGATGTGTTACGGAACGAGTAAAGAGACTTGCCGGTAACGAGATTGAACAAGGTATCGGTATACCGACGATCGAATCTCGGGCAAGTACAATACCGCTAGACAAAGGGAATTGTATACAGGATTGATTGAGTCCTTGACATCGTGGTTCATCCGATGAGATCATCATGGAACATGTGGGAACCAACATGGGTATCCAGATCCCGCTGTTGGTTATTGACCGGAGAACGTCTCGGTCATGTCTACATGTCTCCCGAACCCGTAGGGTCTACACACTTAAGGTTCGATGACACTAGGATTATAAAGGAAGTTTGTATGTGGTTACCGAATGTTGTTCGGAGTCCCGGATGAGATCCCGGACGTCACGAGGAGTTCCGGAATGGTCCAGAGGTAAAGATTTATATATGGAAAGTTGTTGTTCGAGTTCCGGGAAAAGTTCGGGTTTTTTCGGTATTGTACTGGGAAGCTTCCAGAAGGTTCCGGAGGATTCCAGAGGGGTCTGCAGGTCCGAAAATTGTTCCACCACGTCCAATACAGTAGCATGGGCTGTAGGGGGGCGCCCTATCCTTAATGGGCCAGGGGCACCAGCCCCCCCAAGGCCGATGCGCATGGGAAGGGGGAAACCCTAAGGGGGAGGGCCTCCACTTGACTTGGGAGGCACTCCTCCCCCCTTGGCCGCCGCCCCAACCCTAGATGGGATCTAGGGGGGCCGGCCCCCTCTTCCCCCCCACCTATAAATAGTAGAGAGGTGGGAGGGCAGCCGCACCCCAAGTTCTGGCGCAGCCCTCCCCCTCTCCCAAGTACTCCTCCTCTCTCGCGGTGCTTGGCGAAGCCCTGCAGGATTACCACGCTCCTCCATCACCACCACGCCGTTGTGCTGCTGCTGGATGGAGTTTTCCTCAACCTCTCCCTCTCTCCTTACTGGATCAAGGCATGAGAGACGTCACCGGGCTGTACGTGTGTTGAACGCGGAGGTGTCGTCCGTTCGGCACTAGGATCTCCGGTGATTTGGATCACGACGAGTACGACTCCTTCAACCCCGTTCTCTTGAACGCTTCCGCTTAGCGATCTACAAGGGTATGTAGATGCACTCTCCTTCCCCTCGTTGCTGGTTTCTTCATAGATAGATCTTGGTGACACGTAGGAAAATTTTGAATTTCTGCTACGTTCCCCAACAGTGGCATCATGAGCTAGGTCTATTGCGTAGATTCTTTGCACGAGTAGAACACAAAGTAGTTGTGGGCGTTGATTTTGTTCAATATGCTTACCGTTACTAGTCCAATCTTTTTTCGACGGTATTGTGGGATGAAGCGGCCCGGACCGACCTTACACGTACACTTACGTGAGACAGGTTCCACCGATTGACATGCACTTGGTGCATAAGGTGGCTCGCGGGTGCCAGTCTCTCCCACTTTAGTCGGAACGGATTCAATGAAAAGGGTCCTTATGAAGGGTAAATAGCAATTGACATATCACGTTGTGGTTTTTGCGTAGGTAAGAAACGTTCTTGCTAGAAACCCATAGCAGCCATGTAAAACATGCAAACAACAATTAGAGGACGTCTAACTTGTTTTTGCAGGGTATGCTATGTGATGTGATATGGCCAAGAAGAATGTGATGAATGATATGTGATGTATGAGATTGATCATGTTCTTGTAATAGGAATCACGACTTGCATGTCGATGAGTATGACAACCGGCAGGAGCCATAGGAGTTGTCTTAATTTATTGTATGACCTGCGTGTCATTAAACAACGCCATGTAATTACTTTACTTTATTGCTAACCGGTAGCCATAGTAGTAGAAGTAATAGTTGGCGAGACAACTTCATGAAGACACGATGATGGAGATCATGATGATGGAGATCATGGTGTCATGCCGGTGATGATGATGATCATGGAGCCCCGAAGATGGAGATCAAAAGGAGCAAAATGGTATTGGCCATATCATGTCACTATTTGATTGCATGTGATGTTTATCATGTTAATACATCTTATTTGCTTAGAACGACGGTAGTAAATAAGATGATCCCTCATTAAAATTTCAAGAAAGTGTTCCCCCTAACTGTGCACCGTTGCGAAAGTTCATCGTTTCGAAGCACCACGTGATGATCGGGTGTGATAGATTCTTACGTTCACATACAACGGGTGTAAGCCAGATTTACACACGCGAAACACTTAGGTTGGCTTGACGATCCTAGCATGTACAGACATGGCCTCGGAACACAAGAGACCGAAAGGTCGAGCATGAGTCGTATAGTAGATACGATCAACATGAAGATGTTCACCGATGATGACTAGTCCGTCTCACGTGATGATCGGACACGACCTAGTTGACTCGGATCATGTAATCACTCAGATGACTAGAGGGATGTCTATCTGAGTGGGAGTTCATAAGATGAACTTAATTATCCTGAACATAGTCAAAAGATCTTTGCAAATTATGTCGTAAGCTCGCGCTTTAGTTCCACTGTTTAGATATGTTCCTAGAGAAAATATAGTTGAAAGTTGACAGTAGCGATTATGCGGACAATAGAAAGCTTATGTCCTTAATGCACCGCTCAGTGTGCTAAACTCCAAACATCGTCTGTGGATGTTGCGAACATCGGACATACACGTTTTGATAACTACGTGATAGTTCAGTTAATCGGTTTAGAGTTGAGGCACCAAAGATGTTTTCGAAACGTCGCGGAACATATGAGATGTTTCGAGGGCTGAAATTGGGATTTCAGGCTCGTGCCCACGTCAAGAGGTATGAGACCTCCAACAATTTTCTTAGCCTGCAAACTAAGGGAGAAAGGCTCAATCGTTGAGCTTGTGCTCAGATTGTCTGAGTGCAACAATCACTTGAATTGAGTGGGAGTTGATCTTCCAGATGAGACGGTGATGTTTCTCCAAAGTCATTGCCACCAAGCTGCTAGAGCTTCGTGATGAACTATAACATATCAGGGATTGATATGATGATCCTTGAGGTATTCGCGATGTTTGACACCGCGAAAGTAGAAATCAAGAAGGAGCATCAATTGTTGATGGTTGGTGAAACCACTAGTTTCAAGAAGGGCAAGGGCAAGAAGGGATACTTCATGAAACGGCAAATCAGCTGCTGCTCTAGTGAAGAAACCCAAGGTTGAACCCAAACCCAAGACTAAGTGCTTCTGTAATAAGGGGAACAACCACTGGAGCAGAATTACCCTAGATACTTGGTAGATAAGAAGGCTGGATGGGTCGATAGAAGTATATTGGATATACATTATGTTAATGTGTACTTTACTAGTACTCCTAGTAGCACCAGGGTATTAGATACCAGTTCGGTTACTAAGTGTTAGTAACTCGAAATAAAAGAGCTACGGAATAAACGGAGACTAGCTAAAGGTGAGCTGACGATATGTGTTGGAAGTGTTTCCAAGTTTGATATGATCAAACATCGCACGCTTCCTCTACCATCAAGATTAATATTAAACCTGAATAATTGTCATTTGGTGTTTGCGTTGAGCATAGACATGATTGGATTATGTCTATCGCAATACGGTTATTCATTTAAGGAGAATAATGGTTACTCTATTTATTTGAATAATACCTTCAATGGTCTTGCACCTAAAGGAATGGTTTATTAAATCTCGATCGTAGTGATACACATTTTCATGCCAAAAGATATAAGATAGTAATGATAGTACCACTTACTTGTGGCACTGCCATGTAAGTCATATTGGTATAAAACGCATGAAGAAGCTCCATATTGATGGATCTTTGGACTCACTCGTTTTTAAAAAGTTTGAGACATGCGAACCATGTCTATTGGTGTATACGTATGAAGAAACTCCATGCAGATGGATCGTTTGGACTCACTTGATTTTGAATCACTTGAGATATGGAAATCATACCACATGGGCAAGATGACTGAAAAGCCTCATTTTCAGTAAGATGGAACAAGATAGCAACTTGTTGGAAGTAACACATTTTGATGTGTGCAGTCCAATGAGTGCTGAGGCATGCAGTGAATATCGTTATGTTCTTACTTCACAGATGATTCGAGTAGAGTATATTTACTTGATGAAACACAAGTCTGAATTATTGAATGGTTCAAGTAATTTCAGAGTGAAGTTGAAGATCATCGTGACAAGAGGATAAAATGTCTGTGATATGATCATAGAGATGAGTATCTGAGTTACGAGCTTTCGCACGCAATTAAGACATTGTGGAAATTGTTTCACAATTAATACCGCCTGGAACACCATAGTTTGATGGTGTGTCCGAACATCATAGTTGCACCCTATTGGATATGGTGTGTACCATGATGTCTCTTATCGAATTACCACTATCGTTTATGGGTAAGGCATTAGAGACAACCACATTCACTTTAAATAGGGCACCACGTAATTCCGTTGAGATGACACCGTATGAACTATGGTTTAGAGAAACCTAGGCTGTCATTTCTTAAAGGTTTGGGGCAGCGACGCTTATGTGAAAAAGTTTCAGGTTGATAAGCTCGAACCCAAAGCGGATAAAATGCATCTTCATAGGACACCCAAAACAGTTGGGTATACCTCCTAATTCAGATCCGAAAGCAATAGGGATTGTTTCTTGAATCGGGTCCTTTCTCGAGGAAACGTTTGTCTCGAAAAGTTGAGTGGGAGGATGGTGGAGACTTGATATGATTATTGAACCGTCACTACAACTAGTGTGTAGCAGGGCACAGGAAGTTGTTCCTGTGGCACCTACACCAATTGAAGTAGAAGCTTATGATAGTGATCATGAAACTTCGGATCAAGTCACTACCGTACCTCGTAGGGTGACAAGGATGCGTACTGCTTCAGAGTGGTACAGTAATCTTGTCTTGAAGGTCATGTTGCTAGACAACAATGAACCTACAGCTATGGAGAAGCAATGGTGGGCCCAAATTCCGACAAATGGTTAGAAGCCATAAAATCCGAGATAGGATCCATGTATCAGAACAAAGCATGGACTTTGGTGGACTTGCCCGATGATCGGCAAGCCATTGAGATAAATGGATCTTTAAGAAGAAGACAGACGTGGATGGTAATGTCACCATCTATGAAGCTCGACTTGTGGCGAAGAGTTTTTCACAAGTTCAAGGAGTTGACTACGATGAGATTTTCTCATCCGTAGCGATGCTTAAAGTCCGTCGGAATCATGTTAGCATTAGCTGCATTTATGAAATCTGGCAGATGGATGTCAAAACGAGTTTCCTTACCAGTTTTCGTAAGGAAAGGTTGTATGTGATACAATCAGAAAGGTTTTGTCGATCCTAAGGATGCTAAAAGGTATGCTAGCTCCAGCGATCCTTCCATGGACTGGAGTAAGCATCTCGGAGTTGGAATATGCACTTTGATAAGATGATCAAAGATTTTTGGTTTATACAAAGTTTATGAGAAACTTGTATTTCCAAAGAAGTGAGTGGGAGCACTATAGAATTTCTGATGAGTATATGTTGTTGACATATTGTTGATCAGAAATGATGTAGAATTTCTGGAAAGCATATAGGGTTATTTGAAAAGTGTTTTTCAATAGAATACCTGGAATAAGCTGCTTGAACATTGAGCATCGAGATCTATGAGGATAGATCAAAAACGCTAAATGGTACTTTCAAATGAGCATATACCTTGACATGATCTTGAAGGTGTTCAAGATGGATTAGTCAAAGAAGGAGTTCTTGCCTGAGTTGTAAGGTATGAAGTTAAGACTTAAAGCTCGACCATGGCAGAAAAGAGAGAAAGGACGAAGGTCGTCCCCTATGCTTTAGACGTAGGCTCTACAGTATGCTATGCTGTGTACCGCACCTGATGTGTGCCTTGCTACATATCTGGCAAGAGGGTACAAAGGTGATCAAGGAGTGGATCACCAGATAGAGGTCAAAATTATCCTTAGAGGAATAAGGATATGTTTCTCGATTATGGAGGTGATAAAGAGTTCGGCGTAAAGGGTTACATTGATGCAAGCTTTAACACCTATCCGAGTGACTCTGAGTAGCAAACCGGATACGTATAATGGAGCGACCATTTGGAATAGCTCCAAGTGGAGCGTGGAAGCAGCATTTACAATATGACCTAGAGATTTGCGAAGTACATACGGATCTGAATGTTGCAGACCCGTTGACTAAAACCTCTCTCACAAGCAAAACATGATCAAACCCCAGAACTCATTGAGTCTTAATCACATGACGATGTGAACTAGTTTAATGACACTAGTAAACTCTTTGGATGTTGGTCACATGGCGATGTGACCTGTGAGTGTTAATCACATGGCGATGTGAACTAGATTATTGACTCTAGTGCAAGTGGGAGATTGTTGGAAATATGCCCTAGAGGCAATAATAAATTGGTTATTATTATATTTCCTTGTTCATGATAATCGTTTATTATCAATGCTATAATTGTATTGATAGGAAACTCAGATACATGTGTGGATACATAGACAACACCATGTCCCTAGTAAGCCTCTAGTTGACTAGCTCGTTGATCAATAGATGGTTACGGTTTCCTGACCATGGACATTGGATGTCGTTGATAACGGGATCACATCATTAGAAGAATGATGTGATGGACAAGACCCAATCCTAAGCCTAGCACAAAGATCGTAGTTCGTATGCTAAAGCTTTTCTAATGTTAAGTACCATTTCCTTAGACCATGAGATTGTGCAACTCCCGGATACCGTAGGAATGCTTTGGGTGTACCAAACGTCACAACGTAACTGGGTGGCTATAAAGGTGCACTACAGGTATCTCCGAAAGTGTCTATTGGGTTGGCACGAATCGAGACTGGGATATGTCACTCCGTGTGACGGAGAGGTATCTCTGGGCCCACTCGGTAGGACATCATCATAATGTGCACAATGTGATCAAAGAGTTGACCGCGGGATGATGTGTTACGGAACAGGTAAAGAGACTTGCCGGTAACGAGATTGAACAAGGTATCGGTATACCGACGATCGAATCTCGGGCAAGTACAATACCGCTAGACAAAGGGAATTGTATACGGGATTGATTGAGTCCTTGACATCGTGGTTCATCCGACGAGATCATCGTGGAACATGTGGGAACCAACATGGGTATCCAGATCCCGCTGTTGGTTATTGACCGGAGAACGTCTCGGTCATGTCTACATGTCTCCCGAACCCGTAGGGTCTACACACTTAAGGTTCGATGACGTTAGGGTTATAAATGAAGTTTGTATGTGGTTACTGAATGTTGTTCGGAGTCCCGGATGAGATCCCGGATGTCACGAGGAGTTCCGGAATGGTCCGGAGGTAAAGATTTATATATGGAAATTTGTTGTTCGGGTTTCAGGAAAAGTTCGGGTTTTTCCGGTATTGTACCGGGAAGCTTCCAGAAGGTTCCGGAGGATTCCGGAGGGGCCCGGAGGTCCGAAAATTGTTCCACCACATCCAATACAGTAGCATGGGCTGTAGGGGGGCGCCCTAGCCTTAATGGGCCAGGGGCACCAGCCCCCCCAAGGCCCATGCGCATGGGAAGGGGGAAACCCTAAGGGGGAGGGCCTCCACTTGACTTGGGAGGCACTCCTCCCCCCTTGGCCGCCGCCCCAACCCTAGATGGGATCTAGGGGGGCCGACCCCCTCTTCCCTCCCACCTATAAATAGTGGAGAGGTGGGAGGGCAGCCGCACCCCAAGTTCTGGCGCAGCCCTCCCCCTCTCCCAAGTACTCCTCCTCTCTCGCGGTGCTTGGCGAAGCCCTGCAGGATTACCACGCTCCTCCATCACCACCATGCCGTTGTGCTGCTGCTGGACGGAGTATTCCTCAACCTCTCCCTCTCTCCTTGCTGGATCAAGGCATGGAAGACGTCACCGGGCTGTACGTGTGTTGAACGTGGAGGTGCCGTCCGTTCGGCACTAGGATCTCCGGTGATTTGGATCACGACGAGTACGACTCCTTCAACCCCGTTCTCTTGAACGCTTCCGCTTAGCGATCTACAAGGGTATGTAGATGCACTCTCCTTCCCCTCGTTGCTGGTTTCTTCATAGATAGATCTTGGTGACACATAGGAAAATTTTGAATTTCTGCTACGTTCCCCAACAGGCGGGCCTTTTTATATCCGCCCCCTCCCTCCCTCCAGCCGTACCCCCTCCACTCTTCCCCACTCTTCCCCTCGCCGCCGCCGCCGCCGCTGCCATTGCAGTCGTGCAGTTCAGACGCGCGCTCGCCCAGCCCCTTCCCCTCGGCGCCACCGAGCTACCCAACCATGGCCACCTGGTTTGCGCACCCGCCGGCCGGATTTGGGGCGAATCCGGTCGGTCTTGAGCTCACCCGGTTTTGGGAGGCCGGGCGAGCCATGGACTGGCCGGGCACCTCGCCGGAAGGCCCTGGCAGGGCTGCAAGGCCACATGCAGGCAGTGGCTCCTCCTCTAGCCGCTCGGATCTACACTGTCGGTGGTCCGCCGGCAGATACACGAATGGCGGTCGGCCGGGCTCGGTGTAAGCTCGTCGGCGCACCGTTGCCACTCATTAAGTGCGACTACTGCCCAAGGATGGTCGTGCGCCGCGTGTCTACAACGCTGGAACATCCCGGATGGGTGTTCATCAAGTGCTTAAACGACGGGGTATGTGCTCTTTTTAGCTTCGGTTTGTGCTCTAAATTTGACTAGTTGTGCTAACTTCAAATTTTATTGTGTAGCATGGATGCAAATTTTGGTATTGGAAAGAAGAGTACATCAATATATTGATACAGCGAAATTTAGTACATGTTCGTGCACTTTTAGCTAGCATAGAGCTTGTAGATGAGATAAGTGCACTTGTTGCTAGATTGGAAGCTAGACACGGGACTAGGTGTGAGGAAGCAACATCGACTTCTTTAGACTTGAAGAAGAAAGAAGGATGCAAGATCGAGCCTCCTCTATAGATCAACAATGAGTGCATCGAGAAGGCCCTAACCCAACTCAAAGGAGCAGTTATGGAAGTTGGATATCTTCTAAAATGTATTCTTGTGGTTCTTGTTTTCTTTGGTCTTACTTTACTAGTCAAAATGTGATGATGTATTTCCATGTACCAAAAATGAATGATGAAAGAAAGTTAAGGACTTGCGAAGAAAAATGTACGCGGACAGGATGCGGCTGGGATGCGTCCGCGCGCTGGGCGCACGGCTACCGCATTCCAGAAACTGCCCGGACACGACCCCATTGCCCTACTCAAACGGACAGAATCCGAACAAAACGGACGTCCATTTGGGTCGCGCGGTGGAGTTGGCCTAAGGTTTGACTGTATGCTCATATTATAAGTGTCTTCGTTTGTACTGTGCTTAAATGAATAGTGATATACTTTTTTACACAAAACAAGAAATGATTTTATCCGCAACCGAAAGGCTGCGCAGGTTACTACCACCCGGAGCGAGGAAAGAATCCTTCGCTTTACCCCCCACGTGGGGTACCCCTGCGCTCGTGAAGAATCTTGGCCGGTTTGTTACAGCTTATCCGCATCCCCGGCCGTTGGCTGCGCGATGGACGGACAGATCTCTTCCAGGGAAAGCGCCGCAGGCCCCAACCAAACGACCAGAAAGTCTCTTGTCCCTCCGCGCCCGAGGGCCCCCCGCGCCGCGCGTTTAACGCGCCACCGTTAATTTATCGCTGACGCGTGGACCCGGATGGCGTGGGCCATGACAGCGCGGGGTGAGTAAGAGCAGAGTAGAGTTCGCGAACGAAAGCAGCACAAGAAGACCCGGACGCGACCAGTCACGCGACCCACGCTACTGGTTACTCTTCGCCGCCGCCACGGGAGCGCCGAGACCCACACTGCTCGCTTCGCCATGGACAGCGGCGGCAACAAGAGCGGCGCTGCTGCCGGTGAGCACAGACTCCTCTCGCATTGTGGCGCCCCTTGCCCTCTTTTTTTTCTTCTCCTGGCTCTCTTCGTGTGATGTAACCACGGCGGTTCCCGTGTGTGTGTGTGCAGGGGGAGGGGACGGCGCGTGCAGCGGCGGCCACCTGTGCCACCTGTGCGGGTACAAGTACGCGAGCGCGCACCCCAGCGCCAAGCAGCGGCGTGCGCACCGCAAGAACTGCGGCGTTGGCGGCGGCGGCGGCGGCGGCAAGTCGCCGCCCACCGCCGCCGCCGCCGCCGCCGCCAGTGCGGAGGTGGAGGAAGAGCGCGAAGGAAAGAAGTCGGTGCTAGGTACCGCGTGGTTCCTTTCCCGCTCTATTTCCGCCCAGTTGCTTGCGTCTGCGCTGTTCTTGCGCTGATGTGTTTGCGTGTCCTCGACCTAGGTGTGGATGTCGGAGGAGAGGGAAATGGGGCGCCTGCTTCGGATTCTGGCGGCGTTTTGCCCGGATCTGCGGAGGATGTTGGGAATGCAGTAGATGACGACGACACTGGAGGTTTGCTCCAATTATTCCTCCCCGAATATTCCCCATTCTTTGTTTTATTTGCCAAAAATCTATGTCAAATGGTTTGGTTGGGGCTTGTCAGGTGGAAATTGCTACTACTACTACTTCTTTCCCCCCCTCCCATTATCAGTTTGCCTCTGCAGAGAAGAACTTCCATGATTGAGTGAAATCGTACTGATGTTCCAGGCTGGAATACAGTAGTACAGCGGTTCCTGTCTTCTCGATTAGCGGTGTAATGTTCAGATTGTGTACTTCGTTGTCAACTTCGGGGTTAGGATAATATTCTTCGGGGTAATGATGATTTGGAAATCCCATACTGTGTGTACATGCCAAAGTTCGGTAGAATAATGAGGCTCAGTAAATTAGTGAGGCCGGCAGCTTGTTGTTGCTTAGTACTAGGGGTCTTGTGAAATTGTCAACATCCTGTGCTGGCAGCATAACACACTGCCAGAAAGTCCAGGCCTATTTAATTATTCACCGTGCCATCTGCGTACACTTTCTTCAATACTGTTCTCACTGCTGTTGTATTTTTGTGATGCATTACAACTATAATTAATTTTATTCTGTGGATTTCTTTTGCAGTGCACTCTTCCCCTAATAGTGCCAGAGTTCACGTCATTATCAATGATGTCACTTCTGAAGGGCCTCCTAAAGCTAATGGAACTGACGTTCAAACTGAAGTTGATCTGCCGCATTTTCAAGATTTGTATCCGTCTGAATCACATTGTAGTGGTGATCAGCATCAGGATGCCCCCGCTTCCCATTGTCAATCAGAGCCTGAAGATGGTGCAAGATTCAGTCCAGACTTCTCTGCAGATGAAACAAGCAAGTCAAATGCTGTGTCCCTGGCATCAGATGCTGCTTCAGGTGAATTTTCTGCACAAACAATTGCTACAGCTGGTAGCCCTGATGGTATTGCCGTTACTGAAAACGATTGTATGATCAACACCATTGAAGAAGACAAAACTAGTGAGGCCAAGTCGGTAAAAGGTAATGAGATTGATTCGTCCTATCAAGAGAAGCTGCAAACTAAAATTGTTGAGGGGCATAGTCCTGCTACAGTGGAGGAAGATCTATATGTCAACAACTTAGGTGTGGTTCCCGGAGAGCAAAACCCCAGTGAAGACACTGAATCCAAGGACGAAAGCGGGGTTATCGAACCTAACCCAGTTGAGCAAGTCTGTGCCATCAAGGAACCTGTTGATGTACTTGGGAATAAGGAGCCTTCTACTGATAATAATGTCCACACAGATGATACCAGTAGTGATGATTTATCTCAACTTGCTTCTGGTGGTTGTCATTTGGAGGCAGCAGATGTTGTCGAAACACAGCAGCAAATTGATTCTACTTCTGTGGTAGCAGATCAGCTGACAAATTCCAAACAGACATGCCTTGAAGAAGGGTCAAGCAATCCTGGTGCAGGTGAGACCTTTGAGTTTTTGTGCTGATGATCTTGTACTCTGTATTTCGTACTATTTTTGTTGTTCGGTTGCAAAAGTTTTTGTAACAAGTGGTAAAGTCTAATTTTGGGCTTTTGGTTAGGTTGAGCTGTCATAATTCATATCTGTGCATTATGCTCATAGTAACCAACACATATGGCGACATTGTTAGTCTTTTGGTTGTTTATCGAAATCACAAAGATAATTTTATCTTACGCTTGAAATTTAAGTATACAGCTCAAATAGAAGGCCTCAGTATTCAGTCATGTAGCCCTATCTACAAGTTAGATAAAATTGGAATACCATCATTTTATATTTTTATTTTACAAGTAACAACTTGTTCATAAGTATCTCCCAACTATTTTATGTCCGTTATGGTTATTGTTTATGAACTGACATTCAATGAGCATTCTGCAGATGAGGTTATCCAAGCTGTATCAAGTGCAACAGAGTCTCCTGTGGATAGTCTAGTTGAGGAGGTCATATCAGCTCGCAGTGCTTCTGATGTTACAAAGAAAGATACCTCCGAGGTGACAACAGAAGATGACAAACAGAATAATTCTAGCCATACAAGTGATGTCATTTCCATGCCATCTCAAATTGACCCAATAGAGCCTAGCTTAGACCCTACTCAGGAGATCAGTATGAGTAGCAAGCATGATGTTGACGTGAATAAACAAATTGAGAACGTAAGTGTGGACCTTACCTCCCGTGAGACTAACAATGTATGCAGTACGGATAACATTGAAGAGACTAAGCAGAATGAAGAAATTAGTGCAGAAGAGAGTACTCTGAAGACCAGCATATTACAGAGTGCAAGTAGTGTTGAGGAAAAAGAACAGATTGAAGAGGTGATAGCAGGTCCTGCTTCTGATAATATCAATGTGATAAGCAGCAGAGACATAATTGTGCAAAAGGAACAGAGTGATGTCCATGTGGGAACTGTTCATGAGATAAATGTGGTGGATATCCCAGCTATAGTTGAATTAGAGAAGCACGTGGAAGAAAGTACCGCAGACCTCCCAGCTATAGTTGAATTAGAGAAGCACGGTGAAGAAACTACCGCAGACCCTACTGCTCGGATGACGAACATTACAGATAAAGTTGAAGAAAAGAAGCAAGATGAAGAAATTACGCCAGATCCTGCTCCTCATGCTATCAATGTGATACACGAAGACAATACGCAGAATGAAGACATGACAGAGATCCCTAGTTCTCACGAAAGTGTACTTGACGACGCAGATATTGTTAAAGAGAAGGGTGAAGAAACTATGTCAGAGCCAACCTCTCACAACACTGATGCGGTAAGCATCGTTGATGCCATTGAAGGAAAGAAGGAGAAAGAAGAGGTAACTCCAGAATCTACTCTTGATGCTAGCTTGGTCCACACCATTGACAATGTCAAAGGAAAGGAGAGTGAAGAGCCTACTTCGGACCTTACATCCGTCGATGCGGGAGGCAATGCAGGTACTATCCTTGTCGCAGACTCTAGTTCTCACATGAACAGCACGCCACAGGGCACAAATGATAGCAAAGAAGAGGACCGGGATGAAAAGGCTGCTGTGGACCATGCTCGGACCGATGCTGTTGAAGAAAAGAAGCAGAAGGAAGAGACTGCAGCAGAGACCAACACCAAGGATAGCGCAAATGACCATCCGAATGAAGAGATCACAGACAAGGAAATGACAATAGATTCAGATAAGAGCCATGTGTCCCTGAAGTCCCTTCTCTCCGAGAAAGGCATTGAATTTGAAGTTAAAGAAAAGAAGGTGAGCACCAAGGACAGAATGCTGTCGTTCAGGCGCCGATCGTCGAAGGACAACCCTTCGCCTGCCAAGCCAGGTTCCGAGCAGCAAGACTGGAACTCTCCGGCCAGGTTACCGGCGGAGAAGTCGCCGAAAGGGAAGAAGCAGCAGTGGATGCCGTTTATTTGCTGCCACTCCATGAACTGACCGTTCTGAGGGTCTTTCTGGAGTTCATACTAGTGTATCGGTGTGGTTAGGCTTGTCCAGATTTGTAAATGGCCATTCCGGTTTGTTCTGGCTTGTGTTGGCACTGATGATGTCTCAGACTTCAGTTTGTCCCATCATCACTTTTTTGTTTGGAGTTGCTCGGTTATTTGATTCGAGTAGTCCTGTACTTTGTTGATTTCTTCTTCTTAACACTAAAATTCTACTTGCTCAACGAATTCGGGTCCCAATGCTTCCCCAACAGGCCTCGATTCACAACACAGTCACTGATCCAGTCCCTTGTTCATCATGAACTGTTGTGTCCCTCGTTCAGCTGCCCTGTACTATTTTTGTCGTCATCTCTTGTTAGGTTCAGAACTGGAGCTTGCTTATGTGATGTCGAATCGTGTAACCGTTTGGTTGGCAGCTTAGTGGTGTCCTAAGAGCATCTCCAATAGCTTGTCTATATGGATGTCTATACTCGTTTTCCACGATGTGAGACCAAAACAGGCGTCCAACAGCTTGTCTATATGGTCGTCCAAATATACACATCCTCTAAATCGACCTCGACAATGTCCACGCCTGGACAATGTGAAGGCATCGTCTAAATCAGTTGTAGTCATGATTTCTTCCTCTCCCCAGCAACGGCTCATCTGTCATGGTCCCTGTATATAGACGTTCTGATGCAAAACTGGATGTGTATATGAGGGAATCTTTTTAGACCATTGTCTATATGAATATATAGACATCCAAATATACACATGCTATTGGAGATGCTCTAACGTCTGAGTAGCTGTACTAAGAGTTATAGTTTTAATCCATTCCTCGTAATGTGCCCTTAATGAGGTAAAAAAATCAAGAGTTTTTTTCTTTTTGAGGTTAAATAAAAAATAAAAGAAATCAAGAGTTGGCCAGTTGATGTACATTTATCATAGGAGCACCTGCATGTAAGCCAATCAGGCATCTCTAGAGAAGTACTGTAGCATTGTTCTTATCTGATGACTAATTAAACTAAAGAACCATTGTGTTCGCACCTGGCGATTGCATTGTGGCCTATATGCCGGCGGTTTTTTCGCCCTGGGGGAGATCCATTTCCCAGCCGCGCCCTCCAGGTTCCGGCCCCAAGACGCGCATAAATTCAAACTTATTAAAAAACGCCACATGTTCGACGATCTACCGCAGGTTGGCGGTCACCATGGCACAGTTTGGCGATCAAACATATACGAAAGTTCGGCGTTCAAAAGGACACCTAGACAAAGGAATGCAATAAACGACGGGCTCCTTCGGCGTGGGACTGGCCGCCGTCGGCGTGCTCGACGTCGGCGTGGCTTCGGTGCTCGGGTTGGTCGGCGTCGGCGTCGGCGTGGCTTCGGTGCTCGGGCTGGTCGGCGTCGGCGTGGCTTCTGTGCTCGACGTCGGTTTGGCTTCATCGCTCGGGCTGGGCGTCGGCGTTGGGGTCGGCGTGGGTGCGGTGGTCGAAGGCATCTGGTTCAAGACGAGGCCATGCTCGCCATGTACCTGTACTATTTTTGTCGTCATCTCTTGTTAGGTTCAGAACCGGAGCTTGCTTATGTGATGTTGAATCGTGTAATCGTTTGGTTGGCAGCTTAGTGGTGTCCTAACGTCTGAGTAGCTGTACTAAGAGTTATAGTTTTAATCCATTCCTCGTAATGTGCCCTTAATGAGGTAAAAAAATCAAGAGTTTTTTTTTCCTTTTGAGGTTAAATAAAAAATAAAAGAAATCAAGAGTTGGCCAGTTATGTACATTTATCAGAGGAGCACCTGCATGTAAGCCTATCAGGCATCTCTAGAGAAGTACTGTAGCATTGTTCTTATGTTTGCGCCCCCCCCCCCAGCGCACCCGGCGATTGCGTTGTGGCCTATGTGCCGGCGGTTTTTTCGCCCTGGGGGCGATCCATTTCCCAGCGGCGCCCCCGGGCTCCGGTCCCAAGACACGCATAAATTCAAACTTGTTTCTGCCGCTGCCAAAAAAACGCCACAAGTTCGGCGATCTACCGCAGTTTGGCGATCACCATGCCACAGTTCGGCGATCAAACATATATGAAAGTTCGGCGTTCAAAAGGAAGGACATGTAGACAAAGGAATGCATCAAACACCGGGCTCATTCGGCGTGGGACTGGCCGCCGTCGGCGTGCTCGGCGTCGGCGTGGCTTCGGTGCTCGGGCTGGTCGGTGTCGGCGTGGCTTTTGTGCTCGACGTCGGTGTGGCTTCATCGCTCGGGTTGGGCGTCGGCGTGGGCGCGGTGGTCGAAGGCATCTGGCTAAAGATGAGGCCACACTCCGCCATGTACCACGCCTTGACCTGCTCGTTCATCGTCGACATGTCTGCCCTCATAAAAAACGCCAGGTCGGTGTTCCTCTTCTTCGCGGCGACGTTGGTCCGGAGCAGGTCGAGCTTGACGGCGCTGGTCGTCATCAACGCCGACCACCGCGCTTCGGATTTCTCCTCCCTCCTTGCGACATTGTTCTTGGCGTCGGCGATGCACTGCTCGATCGATGATTGCAGCCGCTCGGCAGCCGGTGCCGCGTCCCTCGCCGTCTTGGCTCTTTTGTTGCCATCAGGGCGCCCATCCTTCGCGCCCGGGGCGGGCGCGTCCGGCTTGTACGTCTCCTTGGCCTTGGTGAGGATGAACTGGACATCCCTCCACTTCTCGCACGACTCGATCCGGGAGAACACGTGAAGGAACTTGAACTATTGCCTGCAGTTGTCCTAACAGTACATGTTGAACATCCGAACCATCTGCGCAGCCGAAGAACAAGTGTCGGCGACGTACACGGAGAAAGATGTGAGTCGACGGCTGGATATACCCGACCCTCGACGTTGACGCCGCTTTCTTGGCGAGCCGCAATCTCCTCGACGATCCCATGCCATTTGTTGCAGGCCGCCTGGATGATCACCCAATGGTTTTACATGGCCTTTTCGCCGCGCTGCATGGGATGGTGGCGAAGTAGGGGTCGACCAGCTTGCGCTCATCGAACGCCGACTTGATCCGTCTCCAGTACGCGTCGATGTTCTGGTTTGCGCCGGTGATCGGGTCGATGTTGACGGTTTTCCATGCTTCGACGAGGCACTCGTCTTCTTTGGATGTCCACTTGACGCGCGGCTCTCCCATCCTGGCATTGCCCCCCCCGGCTTCTTCTTTCATCCTTTCCTCGCCGGCGCCGGCGTCGGCTCCATCTCCTCCTCCTCCTCCTCCCCTTCCTTAGCATCGTCGAGCTCCTCGTCCATGTCGACGGCGGTGTCCATTGTGTCGTCTTGCGCGTGGAACCCGGGGTAGGAGGCGGCGGCGACCGAGCCACTTGTGATGATCTCGTCCATGTCGGTCTCGGTCACGTCGGGGTTGTCGAAATGTGGCGCCGAGGCTTGTCAGAAGGGTTGGGTGCCCCGGCGCAGAGGCGGCGTCGGCGAGACTGAGTACGCCGGCGATGAGTAGTTGTACTGGGCATGGAGGCCGGCGAACGCGGGCGAGGGAGTGTGATGTAGGGTAGAACAATAGAGGCCGATCTTTCACGTTTGGAGCGGATCCCTATGATGAACACGAAGAACACGGGGAAGAACGGAGAGAAATCACAAGGGGAAACACTCAAGAACAAGTCCAATCACACATCCACTAGACAATCAAACACACAAGATCCACAAGGTACATGAACAACAAAGAGAAAGATACAAGGTAGAGTTCATCTCCAAGAGGAGGTCTTGATGGTATCCTAGACGGATCTTCCCACGAGGGGGTCTTGATGATATCCCGCAAGATCTTCTCACATGGAGGTCTTAACTCCATGGGAGTGGTCTCTCTCTCTCTCTCAAGAGGAGGAGGTAGGAGCAAAGCTCACCTAAGAATGAGCTGTCATATTTGCTAACCTTAGAAAGGAGGTGGAGGTGGTCTATTTATATTCTAAGCCACGAAGGGGTAAGTGGGAGAGGGATATAAGGCCAAAGGCCCGCGGCTGCGCACACAGGCATCGGACGTCCGGTGGGTGTCAGACGTCTGGAAGCTCGGGATGGTCCGGACGTATGGAAGTCTTCGGACTTTCGTAAATATCGTTCTGTCGCCGTGGCACCGGTCGTCCGGAGGCGCTCGATCATCCGTGGCCTGGGAGGTGTCGGACGTCCGATCGGTCGGTCGTTCGGTCGTTGTAGATCTTGTCGGCTGGACTCTTGGGCTGGCTGGAGTTCCAGGTGTCGGACGTCCGGCGTAGTCCGGTCGTCCGGTGGCTGTAGCATGTAGCAGCTCCGTTTCTTCCGTCTTCTCTTCCACGCTTCCCTCGCGGATGGTGTAGTTGTTCCTTGGCGCTTGCACTCCTCCTCGTTGTCCGTAGCATTCTGATAATACCTATGTATGCACATGAGTGGAGTGTCAAGTAGTATACCATCCTCGAAGGGGTCAAGTGAACACGTGTAAAGGAGAAGATTCACCTTTATGTATGAGAAGTAGAGGTCGCACGTGTCACTTGCCAAACGGACTCTTGACATGGTGATGACCGTAGGATGCTTTGCATCATCCCCTCCCCCTTGGAAAAGATCCGACCTCGGATCGAAAACCAAATCACCATGGGAAAGAGATGGCGGTGCCATGTCAAAGTGGTCGATCACCAAGCACTCATCGTCTAGTAGCTCGAAATGGGCACTCTCCAATGTCGCACCGTCTTGTGATTCCTTCAAAAGGAGCAAATAGAACAAACACTTGAAAAAAATGTGGTTAGCGTTAGTGCAAAACCAAGCATTCAAGAGGTGATTCACCAAACAAGTGTTGTCATCAAGCATAGCATAGGGCGTGACAAAGGATTGTGACATGGCATGTAAGCTCATAAATTGAGCACAATCAAAGATATCATGGGGACAAGCATGTAAATGTGAGGTAGAGATGCAAATATGTGTGACAAGAGCATAAGCATCTACCTCAAGTTCATAGCAATCATGCTTAATGTGTTCAATGAAAGGTCTATGGTAGGCATAGGAAGGACTCACAACCCCAAATAAAATGAAGTGTCTAAACACATGGGTCAAGTGCAAGACAATCCAAGGATAACGTGCATAGGGTGTAGTGAATATAGTGTGGCACTCAACACAATAGAAAGAGGAATTGTTCATCGTTTGTGAGGCGATCAAGTCAAGCATGTGACAAGCAATGGGACATGGCATATGTGAAGAAATGATATTGGTGCAACCAACCATATGATAGTAGCAAGTAGTCCAAGAATTGGATGCAACACACAAGGTATATATGACATGAAGCATGGAATGTGGCAATCATGGGTGAAAGCAATATCCCGAACATGCGTGCAAATGGTGCAAGCAACACATGAAGTATGACCCACAATATCCAAGCTCAAGAAGGATGTCACCTTGAAGGTGTGTCCTTGTGCATTCTTCACAATGCCAAGTGGAAGCAAATGCGGTGTAGAAGTGAGTCGTGGTAGAATGTATGAGGCTCGCTCTCAAGAGCTCGAATGGTCAACTCACATGAAGTGGAAGTCGACACAAAGTCCAAGTATCCTACACATGCACACAACAAAACAAAGAACGTATGTGCATGGTAGATAAACACATCACCCATCATGATGGTTCTCATCTTTTGCACATAACCATTAGAAGAACAAGTGCATGAATAATATGATGCAACAATGACTATATTCATGGAACTAGGTATATGGTGCAAAGAAGTAAGACAAGCATGCTTAACAAGAAATGTGTCAAAATCTTCAAATATATGCGAGAATGCTATGGGGGCAATCTCATGAGCAAGAAGAGAATCATTGTTGCACCCAATACATGTCAAATCATCTAGCATGAGAGATGCAACACATGGAGATATATGACAAGAAACAATATGAATCATGTGCAAAGCATATAGATGGTTGTGATCAACCGCATGAAATGAGCAAGTATGAATCATGGGTGATGAAACATGAGCAAGCATAGAGATCAAGTCGTGCAAACTAGTGGAGTGAAGATGCAACACACTAGAGTAAATCATGGCAATCATCTCATGTGAGAAAATAATAGGCATATGTAATGCACATGACATATCGCAAGCACGAACACAAAGCAAGATCATAGTATCATCATAGGAATGGGTCACAAATGGAACATGGCAACAACAAGCAATATCTCCACCAAGCTTGCAAATACACATAAAAGTATGAGAGTCAATCATCATGTGTAAAGCAAAGCATGGGTCACAAATGCATGGCAAAGGCATAGGAATGGGCATATCATGCAAAGTGAACATGGCAAGATGGGAATATAATATGTCATGGACAACAACCCATAGCCAAGTGAGGGCGATGTAGAAGAAATACGCAAAGTCTTTGCGCGAAGAGAGTGGTGGAAAGACAATCCATGGGATCCCAAGTCATCATTGCTCTCTAGAGCTCGTTTTGTCAGCACGTGGGATTGCGAGGTTGACAAGTATTCATGGGTACCTACACAAAAGAGACACAAACCAAATAAATTGTGCGCATGGTAAATGTACACATCATTCATCATGATGTGTATGTGCACGTGTGAATTAGCACAAGATAAGCATCGCTCAAAGAAATTTGATGCATGGTATAAGAACATGCCATCCATCATGAAAGAATAGTTATTGTGTATGACACGATGGGGACACAAATTGAGAATGCAAGTATATGGCACATCAATAGCATGTTTATTCATGGGGAGCATATGGTGCACACAAGTATTGGGATCATGCAATGAATGGGATGGATCAAAATCTCCTAAAATGCATGAGGGGACTATGGGGGTCTCCTCATGAGCAATAGCGGAAACATCATATGGAGAAAATGGAAAACATCCAAAACAATGCATATCCAAAGCTAGGTGGTCATGGCATAGCATATGAGATAAATGATGCAAAGGGATCATATCAATATCATCACAGGAAAAACAAATGCCAATAACCATGGGCTTGTCATCTATGCCATAAGTGCAAATTGGGTTTATTTTAATGGCATATGAATAGTTACTACAATGGGATTGCAAATATGACATATGATGGATCTCATGCATAGCATATGACAAGTCAAGCGGATTATCAAACATGATGTGACCTAAAGAATTGTCACAAGAAATCCTATGTAACATGGCATCACAACTAATAGACTCCACATGAGAATCATCATAATCATCATAAATGGGCAAATCATCGCATGGGGAAATCATACTAGCATGAAGCATGGTACTAGGTGGATCAACATCATGCAAGCAATCAATGTTAAGAATGTCCACTAGTGGGACTAGAGCATCACCTTCACCTATGTTACCTTTTTCATTCCACTCAAGTGGTGTAGGTGAGGTGGGAAAGACCAAATGGTGGTCATCTTCATCTTGATGGAACCATGTGGGGGGTGCATCATATTCCACCATGGCCATCGTCTTGTCCAAAGGGAGGATAAAGTTGTCGAGGATCGGCGCGTCATCATAAATGGGACCTAGCACCAAATGAGAAGACACACTAGAGGTAGAGGTGAAGTTGTTAGAAATGCAAATGGCCTCACGAGACCTATCAACTATCTCACTCTCTCTATGTGGTGGTTCACTCACTCCCTCAAGGTCGGTGCACTCAAACTCACATATGGTAGAGTCACTCATCTCACTCATGTGGTGGGTGTTGTGGCTCCCCTCACATGGGATTTGTGGCAACACATCATATATGGGGCTAGTGGTGAAGTCACTCTCACTCTCAATATGGTGGCACAAGTCACTCAAGTCATCATACGTCGTCGTGGTCAAAGGGAAAATCCCATGCTCAACCATCTCATCGCCGTCACCGTGGATGAAGGCCGAAGATGGCACATCATCACTCTTGCCTCCAAAGATGGAAACATCATCCTTGGTCGCCACCTTGTCGCTCGCCTCCAAAGCTTGATCCTTGAGGGTCTCCGTAGTCGTACTCGTCACCGCACCATCTTGAAAAAGAGCCGAAGTAGACTCAACATCATCAATGCCACAAATGGTAAAGCCGCACTTGGGAGCATCGTCTTGGAGCTCGTCGGGCTTGGACATCATGGTGGTAGTAGCCTCATGCTTGTCGTAGAGCTTGGTCGCCGCGAAGTGTGCTTGGGGTGGAGAAGCCTTGGCCTTCATGAGTTCTTGTTCCGCCTTGAGAGCACCAATGTAGTAGTCATCAAGGGACTTGTAGTTCTCGAGGAAGATAGTCTTGGAGATGTCATTGTTCAATCCCATCATGAAGTGGAACTTCATCGAAATGGGGTCGTCCATGCCGGCTCGTCGTAAGGCAATCTTCATCTCCTTGAAGTACTTGTCGATGGACTTGGATCCTTGGATGGTGTTCTCCAATTGGCGTCGAAGTTGTTCCGTGTAGGTTGGAGGCACGAACTCTCGCCGCAAAGTGATAGAGGAAAAGGTGTCCCGTCTTTCGATGAGATGGTGATTATCATTTCGGAGGAGTAGACTTTGATGATCCGACTACGTACGTGCGAGGACGTCGTGCCTTAGCAATCGCTAAACCAACTTCGAGAGGTTATTGACCATGCCGGAGCTCGATCAACCTGACCACGAGGGTCTATTTCCTGCGAGCAAACAAAGAACAAGCAAGAAACTGAGAATTGCAATCTAGATATTGCGAATATAAGATGAAAGCTTTATTGATCAAGATGGGGTTCTGTGACGTCTTGGTCTGGTCGTTGAACACAAACGAAGTACGCAAAGTTGCAGCTATGGCGAACTTTTAATCTAAACAAAACCCAAAGTCTAAACAGTGCCCTAAGGGCTGTATATATGGAGGAAGAGGGGGAATTTCGTGGCCCTTGGTGGAGGGGCCCGAAACCAACCCTATCTCTTGTTTTCCCACACATACGGACTCTAAAAATAGCATATACTTATGTATTTCGAAATTACATGGGCCTGGCCCAATAAAAAGGTGACGCATCACCTAGAATAGCCTATGGACGAAATTTATGAAGTGGCATCTTGTATATTTCGTCCAAGGCTTCATGCACTCATTATGGTGGCTTCAAAGTCCTGAAATCATCACTTGTAACTCCGTTCTTGTTCCCCTTGCACATGCCATCATCTCCATGCTTGGTCTTGCTCCAGTGTTCATCCCTCTTATCCATGCCAGGCCCTTAATTTGTAAGCAAAACAAATGTATCCAATTTAGGCAGCATCATATTCTCATGAACATTAGAATCATTACCAAGAAACGAAAGTACCTGATAATTTAATTGGCGTGCGCGAGCTCTAGTAATTGGTCCAGTATATGTAGCAGTAGGTGAAAGAGCAATCATGCCCTTACATCATGTCTTCATGTTGATGACAATATACATGTAGGGGACTAACTAGTTGTTAAGTAAATCTCAGGTGTTAGTCCCCGGTTAATCGAAGTGTGTGGATCAAGAGCATACAAAGTGAATTTACTCAAGGATGAAGCATAAAAATTGGTTTCATATTTGTTTTCTTGAGTATAGGTTGCCGCACTTTTAAGAGGGGATCGATAGGGTTAGTTAAAGGCTTGCTCTTGCCACAAACTCATTTCCATACATGCACATGCTAAAACCTTCATGTTTCTGTCTCTTGGCTGCCGGATGTCCGGGCCTCACGCCAGATATCCGACCTACTCGCCGGATATCCGAGCCTAGCCATCCAGAGAACACTTTTGTGTTGTGTTGCACGACGGAGGCCCGGGTGTTTCCTCGGATGTTCGGGCCTTCCTAATACGCCGGATGTCCGGGACCTATCCCGGATGTCCGGCCTCCACTACCCGTAGAACAGCCGAGGCTCTGTAACCTGTTAGTAATCACGTCGGATGTCCGACCATCTGCCGGATATCCTGGCCTTCCTGATATGCCGGATGTCCGGGCTTGGCCCTCGGATGTCCGGCCCCTCTGTTTTCTATTCTGGTTCTGTTTTTGTTCTTCGAACCTTGTTAGGAAGGATGTCCGGCCCCTAGCCCGGATGTCCGGGCTGCCCATTCACTTACACTAAAATGGCCATAATTGTGCTCACACTATATATACCCCTTCTTCCCCACGGGAGAGGGTAGACCACTCACTTTGAACAAACCCTAGAACACATTTCACTCTCTCTCTCACTCCTCCACACCAAATCTTAGATCCCCAAGGGATTTGAGAGCATTTGAGAGAAGTTGTCCGTTCAAGTGATAGATCCACTCCTTCTCCTTCTTTGCACCAAAGAAATTCGTGAATTGAGCAAGTCTTGAGCTTTTCCCCATCATTCTTGTTACTCTTGGAGATTGAAGACTCCTAGGCGGTAGGAGTCTTTCGGAGAGGAATCGACCTTTGTGATTACCCCCGAAAAAGTTTGTGAGGGTTTGGAGACCACCCCAAGGTCTACCACTAGTGGTTGAGAAACGCCTCCGTGGTGTTGTCTCAAAGGGAGAATAGGGTGAGCCTTCGTGGCGTTGGTGTGCCTTCGTGGTAACACCCACCTCTCTAACGATGACGTAGCTTCCCTCCAAGGAAGTGAACATCGTCATACATCCTCGTCTCCCGGAGTTGCGGTTATTCCTAACCCTAACTTTCTACTTGTGGTTACTTGTCTCTTAGCACTTACTTATATCATATTGTGCTTGCTTACTTACATACTTGTGTTACTTGCTTAGTACTTAGTACTACACTTGCAATTGTTAGGCTCACCTTCGTATTCCACATTATTGCCTAAAATTGCTAAGTAATAATTAAAATTGGTAATTGTACCTATTCAACCCCCTCTAGGTCCATTTCGACCCTTTCAATTGGTATCAAAGCCTCGTGCTCTATTCTTGTGGCTTAACTGCCCTAGAGTAAGATGAATCCCGATGGGACTCCCCTTGTTGCACATCCAAAGGATAAAGGCGAGGCTTCTTCTGAAGTCAAGTGCTACGTCTTGAGCTTGCGTTGGTTTTCCTTGAAGAGGAAAGGGTGATGCAGCAATAGTAGCATATGTATTTCCCTCAGTTTTTGAGAACCAAGGTATCAATCTAGTAGGAGGCTCCTCAAAAGTACCACGCACCTACACAAACAAACAATAACTCGCAACCAACACAATAAAGGGGTTGTCAATCCCTTCACGGCCACTTGCCAAAGTGAGATCTGATAGAGATAATATGATAAGATAAATATATTTTTGGTATTTTATAATATAAATAGAAAAAGCAAAGATGCAAATAAAAGTAGATTGAAAGCTTATATGATAAAAGATGTACCCGGGGGCCATAGGTTTCACTAGTGGCTTCTCTCAATATAGCATAAGTATTACGGTGGGTGAACGAATTACTGTCGAGCAATTGATAGAAAAGCGAATAGTTATGAGATTATCTAGGCATGATCATGTATATAGGCATCATGTCCGTGACAAGTAGACCGACTCTTGCCTGCATCTACTACTATTACTCCACACATCAACCGCTATCCAGCATGCATCTAGAGTATTAAGTTCATAAGGAACAGAGTAAAGCATTAAGAAAGATGACATGATGTAGAGGGATAAACTCACGCAATATGATATAAAACCCATCTTTTTATCCTCGATGGCAACAATACAATACGTGCCTTGCTGCCCCTGCTGTCACTGGGAAAGGACACCGCAAGATTGAACCCAAAGCTAAGCACTTCTCCCATTGCAAGAAAGATCAATCTATTAGGCCAAACCAAACTGATAATTCGAAGAGACTTGCAAAGATAACTTAATCACACATAAAAGAATTCAGAGGAGATTCAAATATTTCTCATAGATAAACTTGATCATAAACCCACAATTCATCGGATCTCGACAAAGACACCGCAAAAAGAGTTACATCGAATAGATCTCCAAGAAGTTCAAGGAGAACATGGTATTGAGATTCAAAGAGAGGGAAGAAGCCATCTAGCTAATAACTATGGACCTGAAGGTGTGTGGTAAACTACTCACAACTCATCGGAGAGGCTATGGTGTTGATGTAGAAGCCCTCCATGGTTGATTCCCCCTCTGGCGGAGCGCCGGCGAAGGCTCCAAGATGGGATCTCGCGGATACAGAAGGTTACGACGGTGGAAATAGTTTTTTGTGGTCGCTTCTGATGTTCTCGGAGTACGTGGGTATATATAGGAGGAAGAAGTAGGTCGGTGGACGCCCGAGGGGCCCACGAGATAGGGGGCACGCCCAGTAGGGGGGGGGCGTCCTCCACCCTCGTGGCTTCCTCGATTGCTTCTTGACTTGCACTCCAAGTCCTCTAGATCATGTTTGTTCCAAAAAGATTGCTCCCAAAGGTTTCATTCCGTTTGGACTCCGTTTGATATTCCTTTTCTTCGAAAAACTGAAATAGGCAAAAAAAATAGCAATACGGGCTGGGCCTCCAGTTAGTAGGTTAGTCCCAAAAATGATATAAAAGTGTACAGTAAAGCCCATAAACATCCAAAACAGGTAATATAATAGCATGGAACAATCAAAAACTATAGATACATTGGAGACGTATCAAGCATCCCCAAGCTTAATTCCTGCTCGTCCTCGAGTAGGTAAATGATAAAAACAGAATTTTTGATGTGGAATGCTACCTAGCATAATTCTCAATGTAATTTTCTTTATTGTCGCATGATTGTTCAGATCCAAATGATTCAAGATAAAAGCTTATAAAACATAAAAATAATAATACTCCGAAGCATACTAACAAATAATCATGTCTTATCAAAATAGCATAGCCAAAGAAAGCTTATCCCTACAAAATCATATAGTTAGGCCATGTGTCACATCCCTAGTTCTGGCCTGGCCTATGCTTGCTTCCATCTGTGCATCATGTTTAAATTTTTGAAACTTGAACTGAGGGAAATTGGAAGCCTCAAAACCCTAAATAAAAGAAGGGCAAAAACCCTAAAATCTCATTCATTGTTCCAAAATGCTCTTCTTAGATGTTTAATATTTTTGGCAGGGGTTTTGATCCAAACAAAAAATAATGAACATTTTAAAAGGATTTATTTTTGGGACTTTGAATTTAAATCATTAGCTATTTGAATTTGAATTATATTCATATAACTAGAATATAATTTCAAATACCCCTGAAATATTTTATGAGCTTTTGGAAAAGTCCATCTAGCCAAATAAAAATATTCAGAGGAGTTTTTGGCATTGTTTGAATTATTTTAAATTCAAAACAGTGGCAAAAGAATTAAATAAAAATAAAACAGAACAGAAATTTAAAAAAGAGCAGAAGGACTTACCTGGCGCCCACTTACCTGGCCCAACCCCAGCTGGCGGCCCAGCCCGCCACCGCTACTCCCCCTGTCGCCTTCCTCCTCTGCCAGGAGGACGGGCACGCGCCCGGCGCGCGCGGCCACGCGCCCCGGCCACCTCCTCCCTGCCTGGCTGCCTCCTCCTCCCCTGGTCGCCTCCCGCGACGCCACGCAACCCCTGGCTCCCTCTCTCAGTCTCCTCGCTCCTTCCCTCCGTCCCTATCCCCCTCTGCTCCCTCTCCCTCCCGCGACCGAACGGAGCCGTCGCCGCCAGCCAGCGCTCGCGCGGCCACCGCCACCCCCACGCCTCACCGACGCCCCAGGAAGCTCCGCCTCGACCCCCTCTTCCCTCTCCCACCGATCCACGGCCCTCCGGAAGCCCTGCAGCGTCACCCTCAACCTCGCCCCCAACCTTCGGCCGCCGGCGAACTTTCGAGGATTCGCGAGCTCCAGCCCCTCCCCGGCCTCGCCGTTGCCTCCAACGGATCCGCTGTGAGCTACTCTTCCATTCCCCCTCCTCCTCGCGCTCGTTCCCGTACTCTAGCCGCCCTGTTCACCGGAGCCGATTGCTCCTCGCCGCCGGCCATGGCGTGGCCGTGGCCACAGCCACCGCAGCTCGCTCCCGAGCCCACCAGCGTGATCACCGCAACCTTAGGAACCCAAAGCACCTAACCACTCGTCCTCCCGTGCACCGCAGCGCCGGTCCCGCGAACCCTCGAGCTCCGGCCGCCGCCTCGGGCTCAACTCCGGCGAACCCCGGCCACCCCCGCACCTCCCGTTGGTCCCCCTAGATGCGCACGGGCACGGGCTACCTCCTGGTGCCCTTGGCGCGTCGATCCGTCGCCTCTGGCGCAACTCCGGCGAGCCACCGCCGCGTCTGGTCGTTGCCGGCGGCTAGACGCCGGTGGATTAGCCCCGGTTGACCAGGGATTTGACCCCCCTGGGTCACTGACGTGTGGGCCCGTCCCCTGCTAACTTTTGGTTAAGTTAATAACTAATTTTAGTTAAGCCACTGACTCACTGACATGCGGGCCCCGCCCGGCTAATCAAGTTAGTTAGGGTTAATTTTAATTAGGTTAGTTAGTCCAGACACTGACACGCAGGGCCCACAGGTCAGTTTGACCTGGACGGCGCCCGTTGACCTGCTGAGGTCAGCATGAGGTCATGCTGACGCAATAATTCCTTTCTGGAATTTAAATAAATCTTAAATGATTTAATAATTCCGGAAAATGCCTAAAACTTCTAAAATTCATAGAAATTCAACCGTAACTCCAAATTAAATAATTTATATATGAAAAATTATCAGACAAATTCAAGGAATCCATCTGTACCATTTTCATGCATGTTAGAACAACTTATAGCTGCTTTTTAGCACAAATCAATTAAATGGCATTTGAATAATCACATATGGAGTTTGAATTTGAATCTTGTATTCAAACCAACTTCATTTAATCTGTTGCTAGTTGCATTAGCTCAAAACACATTCATATTGCCATGTCATTATCATGCATCATATTGTTGCATCGCATTGATTGTGTTCTTCCTTCTTTGCCGGTAATTGTCCCCTCTCGATAGACGTGTACCGGTGATGTGATCGTTGACACTGATGAAGACTCAATGTTATCTTCAGAAGTGCCAGGCAAGCAAAACCCCCTTGTTCATTCCGATACAATCCTACTCTCTCGCTCCTGCTCTCTTTTAATGCATTAGGACAACACCGATTCATCTGTTACTTGCTGTGGTAGCTGAACCCCTTTATCCTCTGCATGACCTGTCATTGCCACAGTAAATAGATGAAACCCACTAGCATGAGTAGGAGTTGTTTGAGCCCTGTTGTGCCTACTCATTCATATTTGTTTGTCATGCCTGCTACTGCTTAGAGTTGAGTCAGGTCTGATTCATCCGGGATGAATCGGAGGCGGGTGAACATGTCCTACTGTGTGTGAGCTAAGTGTGTGAATACGATTTGGTAAAGGTAGCGGTGAGAGGCCATGTAGGAGTACATGGTGGGTTGTCTCATTGCAGCCGTCCTCAGGAACCGAGTTCTGTGTTTGTGATCCATGATTCAGCTACTACCACGCATTGGGCCCGAAACCAATGGACCCTCTCGGCTTCTTAATCACCCTTGTCCTCTGTCCAGGAGTTGCAAGTAGTTTCTGGTGTTTGTAGTATGCTGGAGGCCGTGCGCAGCGCTGACCGTAGGGGTGGGCTGTGATGCGGTAGGCACGTGGCCGGGTAAACCGGGCGCCCGTTTGGTGTCACGGAACCCTGTTCACATCGTTTGGGGCTGTGAGCGAAACTCCGGCCGGATCTCCTCATGGATGGAACCCGAATAGGCGATAAACCTGGACTAGAGACTTGAGTGTTTAGGCAGGCCGTGGCTGACACCCACGTTGGGCTTCCGCTTGAAGGTTGCCGAGTACATGTCGTGTAAACGGCGGTAAGTGGTGAGAGCGTGTGTGAAGAAGTACACCCCTACAGGGTCAACATCATCTATTCGAATAGCCATGTCCGCGGAAAAGGACTTTTGGGTTGCTTATATCAGTTCATAGACAAGTGAAAGTGGAAACTCTAAAATACGCAAGATAAGCGTGAGTGCTATGGATGGCGTTCTCGTAGGGAGACGGGAGCGGATCCATAGTGGTGTATTGGTTGGTGAATATGTGGACTCGTGTGCGCCACCTCAAAAGAGTTACTTGCAGTCGTAGTTTAGGATAGCCACCGAGTCAAAGCTGGCTTGCCGCAGTTAAACCCCACCATCCCTTTGTTGATAATGATGCATATGTAGTTAGTTCTGATGTAAGTCTTGCTGGGTACATTTGTACTCACGTTTGCCTATTCTATGTTTTTGCAGAGAGACTTCGGTCTCGCTAGTAGTACCGCGTGGACTTTGACGTTTAGCTTGTTACCTCAGCTACGATCTTGTGCCCCGGCAGGATCTGGTAGATAGTCAGGCTTCTCAGCCTTTTTCAGTTATAGATGTCTGTACTCAGACATGATAGCTTCCGCTTGTGCTTTGATTTGTATGCTCTGAGTGTTGGGTCATGAGACCCATGTTTGTAATATCTCGCTCCTCGGAGCCTATTGAATAAATTACTTGAGTCGTAGAGTCATGTTGTGATGCCATGTTGTGTTTGCACATATCGAGCATATTGTGTGTATGTTATTGAAATGCTTGGTATGTGTGGGATCTGACTATCTAGTTGTTTATCCTTAGTAGCCTCTCTTACCGGGAAATGTCTCCTGGTGTTTCCACTAAGCCATGGTAGCTTGCTACTGCTCCGGAACACCTAGGCTGGGCGGCATGTGTCCTTCTTCGTTCCTGTGTCTGTCCCTTCAGGGAAATGTCACGCGATGAATACCGGAGTCCTGTTAGCCCGCTACAGCCCGGTTCACCGGAGTCCTGCTAGCCCAGTGCTATAGCCTGGATTCACTCGCTGATGACCGACACGTTCGTTGCTGGGTCATGTATGCCTGTCCCTGTAAGTTAGTGCCACTTTGGGTTCACGACTAGCCATGTCAGCCTGGGTTCTTTGTCATATGGATGCTAGCGACACTATCATATACGTGAGCCAAAAGGCGCAAACGGTCCCGGGCCAGGTAAGGTGGCACCCGTGGGAATACCGTGCGTGAGGCCGCAAAGTGATATGATGTGTTACATGCTAGATCGGTGTGACTTAGGATCGGGGTCCTGACACCATGCTTCATTTCCATTACACAAAATACTCCCATCATGCACAACCCTGATGACGAGCCGAGCAATTGATTCATACTTTTTAACGCGCTTCAGCTTTTTTCAACTCTTACGCAATACATGAGCGCAAGCCATGGACATAGCACTATGGTGGTATATGGTGGTGGTTGTGAGGACAAAAAGGGAGAAGATAGTCTCACATCAACTAGGCGTATCAACGGGCCATGGAGATGCCCATCAATATATATCAATGTGAGTGAGTAGGGACTGCCATGCAACGGATGCACTAGAGCTATAAATATATGAAAGCTCAACAAAAGAAACTAAGTGGGTGTGCATCCAACTCGCTTGCTCACGAAGACCTAGGGCATTTTGAGGAAGTCCATCATTGGAACATACAAGCCAAGTTCTATAATGAAAAATCCCCACTAGTATATGAAAGTGACAACACAAGAGACTCTCTATCATAAAGATCATGGTGCTATTTTGAAGCACAAGTGTGGAAAAGAGATAGTAGCATTGTCCCTTCTTTATTTTTCTCTCATTTTTCTCTCATTTTTTCTCTATTTTTTTATTTGGCCTTTCTCTTTTTTTGGCCTTCCCCCTTTTTTTTATTTGGTGGGCTCTTTGGCCTCTTTTTTTTTTTTAATTTTTTTAAAGTTCGAAGTCTCATCCCAACTTGTGGGGGAATCATAGTCTTCATCATCCTTTCCTACTTGGGAAATGCTCTAATAATGAAGATCATCACACTTTTATTAATTTACAACTCGAGAATTACAACTCAAAACTTAGAACAAAATATGACTCTATATGAATGCCTCCGGCGGTGTACCGGGATATGCAATGAATCAAGAGTGACATGTATGAAAATATAAGAAGGTGGCCTTGCCACAAATACAATGCCAACTACATGATCATGCTAAGAGCAATATGACAATGATGGAGCGTGTCATAGTAACGGAACGGTGGAAAGTTGCATGGCAATATATATCTCGGAATGGCTATGGAAATGCCATAATAGGTAGGTACGGTGGCTGTTTTGAGGAAGGTAAATAATGGATGCATGATACCGGCGAAAGTTGTGCGGCACAATAGAGGCTAGCAAAGTGGAAGGGTGAGTGTGCGTATATCCATGGACTCACATTAGTCATAAAGAACTCATATACTTATTGCAAAAGTCTACTTGGCCCTCGAAGCAAAGTACTACTACGCATGCCCCTAGAGGGATAGATTGGTAGGAAAAGACCATCGCTCGTCCCCGACTGCTACTCATAAGGAAGACAATCAAAAGAGCACCTCATGCAACAAATTTGTCACACAACTTTTACCATACGTGCATGCTACGGGACTTGCCAACTTCAACACAAGTATTTCTCAATTCCATAATTACCCACTAGCATGACTCTAGCATTACTACCTTTATATCTCAAAACAATTATCAAGCATCAAATTGATCCTAGTGTTTAATGCACTTTCTATGATAGTTTTTATTATACCCTACTTGGAATGATGTTATACCCTACTTGGATGCTCATCATTCTAGGACCAAATTCATAACCATAGCAAATACCATGCTGTTCTAAAAGACTCTCAAAATAATATAAGTGAAGCATGAGAGACTAACAATTTCTTCAAAATTAAGCCACCGCCGTGCTCTAAAAGATATAAGTGAAGCACTAGAGCAAAAACTATCTAGCTCAAAAGATATAAGTGAAGCACATAGTGTATTCTAATAAATTCCAATCAAGTGGGCTTCTCCCAAAAGGTGTGTACAGCAAGTATGATTGAGGTAAACTAAAAATCAAAGACTAATATCATACATGACGCTCCAAGCAAAACACATATCATGTGGCGAATAAAAATATAGCTCCAAGTAAAGTTACCGATAAACGAAGATGAAAGAGGGGATGCCTTCCGGGGGCATCCCCAAGCTTAGGCTTTTGGCTATTCTTGAATATCTTGGGGTGCCATGGGCATTCCCAAGCTTAGGCTCTTGCCACTCCTTATTCCATATTCCATCAAATCTTTACCCAAAACTTGAAAACTTCACAACACAAAACTCAACAGGAAATCTCATAAGCTCCATTAGTGAAAGAAAGAAAAACCACCACATAAGGTACTGTAATGAACTCATTCTTTATTTATATTGGTTTTAAACCTACTGTATTTCAACTTTTCTATGGTTCATACCCTTACATACTAGCCATAGATGCATCAAAATAAGCAAACAACACACGAAAAACAGAATCTGTCAAAAACAGAACAGTCTGTAGCAATCTGTAACTCTTGAATACTTCTGGAACTTTAAAAATCCTACAAAAATAGGAAATCCTGGTAAATGTGTCTATTGATCTACAGCAAAAAGAATCAACGCAGAATCACGTCTATGTGAGTTACTAAAATTATTTTCGTGCGTGCAAAGTTTCTGTTTTTCAGCAGAATCAAATTAACTATCACCATAGGTTATACTTGGCACAAACACTAATTAAAACATAAAAACACATCTAAACATAAGGTAGATGCAAAATTTATTACTAAACAGAAACAAAAACAAAAAACACAAAATAAAATTGGGTTGCATCCCAACTAGCGCTATCGTTTAACGCCCCTAGCTAGGCATAAAATCGTGGATAGATCTAAGTAGTGCCATAATAATGATCACGAAAACTCATCTCATATTCTCTACGTTCAGCAGCAAGTTTTCTTTGAGGCAAGCAAAAGTAATCAAAAGGGATAAATTAAATGGGAGAAAAGTCCCCAAGATCAATCTTGGGAGGTATGGGTTCCTCCTTTGGCCCTTCATATTGCACAACTAATTCATCATTATAAGCATTCTTTTGGCAGAACTTTGTGAGCCTATACTCAAGAGACTATCCTAGCTCATTGTTTCGAAGAGCAAAATCATTATTAAGTTTAGAAATTCTATCAACTAGGACATTGGTAGGAACCTTTTTTCTAAGGTTTTCATTAAAAGCAACATAATCCAGAGATTGAAAACGCCTAATTTCCTCTTGAGTATATTTTTGGTATTTTATAATATAAATAGAAAAAGTAAAGATGGAAATAAAAGTAGACTGAAAGATTATATGATAAAAGATAGACCCAGGGGCATAGGTTTCACTAGTGGCTTCTCTCATGATAGCATAAGTATTGCGGTGGGTGAACGAATTACTGTCGAGCAATTGATAGAAAAGCGAATAGTTATGAGATTATCTAGGCATGATCATGTATATAGGCATCACGTCCATGACAAGTAGACCGACTCCTGCCTGCATCTACTACTATTACTCCACACATCGACCGCTATCCAGCATGCATCTAGAGTATTAAGTTCATAAAGAACAGAGTAACACATTAAGAAAGATGACATGATGTAGAGGGATAAACTCATGCAATATTATATAAACCCCATATTTTTATCCTCGATGGCAACAATACAATACGTGCCTTGCTGCCCCTGCTATCACTGGGAAAGGACACCGCAAGATTGAACCCAAAGCTAAGCACTTCTCCCGTTGCAAGAAAGATCAATCTAGTAGGCCAAACCAAACTGATAATTCGAAGAGACTTGCAAAGATAACTTAATCACACATAAAAGAATTTAGAGGAGATTCAAATATTTCTCATAGATAAAATTGATCATAAACCCATAATTCATCAGATCTCGACAAACACACCACAAAAAGAGTTACATCGAATAGATCTCCATGAACATCAAGGAGAACATGGTATTGAGATTCAAAGAGAGAGAAGAAGCCATCTAGCTAATAACTATGCACCCGAAGGTCTGTGGTAAACTACTCACAACTCATCGGAGAGGCTATGGTGTTGAAGTAGAAGCCCTCCATGGTTGATTCCCCCTCCGGCGGTGCGCCGGCAAAGGCTCCAAGATGGGATATCGCGGATACAGAAGGTTACGGCAGTGGAAGTAGTTTTTCGTGCTCGCTTCTGATGTTCTCGCGGTACGTGGGTATATATAGGAGGAAGAAGTAGGTCGGTGGACGCCCGAGGGGCCCACGAGACAGGGTGGCGCGCCCAGTAGGGGGAGGCGCGCCCTCCACCCTTGTGGCTTCCTCGATTGCTTCTGGACTTGCACTCCAAGTTCTCTGGATCATGTTTGTCCCAAAAAAATCGCTCCCGAAGGTTTCATTCCGTTTGGAATCCGTTTGATATTCCTTTTCTTCAAAACACTGAAATAGGCAAAAAAACAGCAATACGGGCTGGGCCTCCGGTTAGTAGGTTAGTCCCAAAAATGATATAGAAGTGTAAAGTAAAGCTCATAAACATCCAAAACAGGTAATATAATAGCATGGAACAGTCAAAAATTATAGATACGTTGGAGACATATCATCAAGTCCTTTACTTCTGAGGATCTGGAACGGGCCCTTGCTAAGAAAAAAGAGGAGCATGATGCTTCTCTTGATGCCTTGGTCCAAATGAGATTAGCCACGTTGTCCACGGTGCTTGCACCTCTTTCGGGTGGTGCGGCTTCGAGGCCAACTGTGCCTCCTCAGTCACTTGGTCAGCAACCTCCTAGCAATGATCACTCCAGTGTTCCTTGGCTTTATGCAAGACCCCAGGTTTGAGAAACCGAAATATAATCCTCAAGGCAAACCTCCTTTACTTGATGCCACTTCCAATTTTGCCTTGTGGAGAGTTGCTATGCACGATCATCTTCGATATGGAAACGATGAGATGCTAGAGATCTTGGAGTATGGATACCATGTGGTTGATCCAAAGAATCCTACACCAAGAGAAATTTATGACAAGAATCTCAATGACACTACAACCATGTGTATAAGGAGAGGTATGGTTGAAAAGCAAAGGAGACCACTCATACACATCACAAGTGCCAAGGAACTATGTGAAAGTATTATAAGATCCAAGACCGGTACCTCCACCCTCCGGAGTGCTCAATATGAAATTGCCAAGGGGCAATTGCAAAAATTTTGTATGGAGAAAGGTCAAACTCCCAATCAACTCCTTGAGCGTCTCATGACTCTCACCGCTGACATTGAGTCATGTGAGTGTGACAAGACACAAGATGGATTCAACATGACTAAGTGATTCCTTGTGGATAAGTTGCTTCATGCTCTTGCCCCATATCACCATCAAATGGTGTGGGACATAAGACAACACCATGCCTTCAAGGAAATAACTACAGATGACATCATATCCACCTTCCAACTATTTGAAGAGTCGAAGGAAAATGCCACAAAACATCTTGCCATGCATGGTACTCCAACATCAAAGATCAATCTTGCATTTAAGGCCAAGCATGTATGTGAATATGAGCAAAGTGAAGAAGAAGAAGAAGATGATGAAGATGATGAGATTGAATCCGATGAGGGCCCTTCATATGAAGACATGGCTCTCTTTGTCAAGAAGTTTAGCGCGGGAAAATTCAAGGGAAGATTTCAAAAGAAGACAGTAAGAAAATGCTACAACTGTGAAGAAACCAACCACTTCTCCAACGTGTGCCCTTATGAGAAGAGAGAGGATAAATCAAGGTTTCCCAAGACCTTTCCCAAGAAGAATTTGCCAAATCCTTTGAACTCCAAGCTCAAGAAGAGAGATGGGAAAGCAATGGTTTCTCAAGAAGAATCCGATCCGGGTGATGTTAGTGGTGTTGCCGGAGTTGCTCAAGACTCTCAAAACATGTTGAGGTTAGTGAACAAGAGTGGTGATGTGGTCACCTACACCTACATGAAAGACTACGAGCGCAACGCTCACAAGTGCCTAATGGCAAAGGCCGTGGTAGAAGATGGAGAGGACCAAAGCTCTCCTGACAAGGTCAAGGTAACCCCACAATCAAATCCTCCTCTTTTCACTCCTTCTACTCCTAGTGATGAGTATCTTGATGCGGAGGATAGTTATGAGGATGATGATCTAGATGATCCTACGCTTGCTAAACTTAATAAGTTCATGTGCTCCCTCAAAGGAAAGAAGCTCACTATGTTTCTGTTGGAAATATGCCCTAGAGGCAATAATAAAATGGTTATTATTATATTTCTGTGTTCATGATAATTGTCTATTATTCATGCTATAACTGTGTTATCCGGAAATCGTAATACACGTGTGAATACATAGACCACAACAAGTCCCTAGTGAGCCTCTAGTAGACTAGCTCGTTGATCAACAGATAGTCATGGTTTCCTGACTATGGGCATTGGATGTCATTGATAACGAGATCACATCATTAGGAGAATGATGTGATGGACAAGACCCAACTCTAAGCATAGCTCAAAGATCGTGTAGTTCGTTTAGCTAGAGCTTTTCCAAATGTCAAGTATCATTTCCTTAGACCATGAGATTGTGCAACTCCCGGATATCGTAGGAGTGCTTTGGGTGTACCAAACATCACAACGTAACTGGGTGGCTATAAAGGTGCACTACGGGTATCTCCGAAAGTGTCTGTTGGGTTGGCACGAATCGAGACTGGGATTTGTCACTCCGTATGACGGGGAGGTATCTCTGGACCCACTCGGTAATGCATCATCATAATGAGCTCAATGTGACCAAGTGTCTGGTCACGGGATCATGCATTACGGTACGAGTAAAGTGACTTGCCGGTAACGAGACTAAACGAGGTATTGGGATACCGACGATCGAGTCTCGGGCAAGTAACGTACCGATTGACAAAGGGAATTGAATACGGGGTTGATTGAATCCTTGACATCGTGGTTCATCCGATGAGATCATCGAGGAGTATGTGGGAGCCAACATGGGTATCCAGATCCTGCTATTGGTTATTGACCGGAGAGGCATCTCGGTCATGTCTGCATATCTCCCGAACCCGTAGGGTCTACACACTTAAGGTTCGGTGACGCTAGGGTTGTAGAGATATTAGTATGCAGCATAACGAAAGTTGTTCGGAGTCCCGGATGGGATCCCGGACGTCACGAGGAGTTCCGGAATGGTCCGGAGGTGAAGAATTATATATAGGAAGTGCTGTTTTGGCCATCGGGAATGTTTCGGGGGTCACCGGTATTGTACCGGGACCACCGGAAGGGTCCCGGGGGTCCACCGGGTGGGGCCACCTATCCCGGAGGGCCCCATGGGCTGAAGTGGGAGGGGAACCAGCCCCTGGTGGGCTGGTGCGCCCCCCCCCCTTGGCCCCCCCTGCGCCTAGGGTTGGGAACCCTAGGGGAGGGGGCGCCTCCACTTGCCTTGGGGGGCAAGTTTCCCCCTTGGCCTCCGCCCCCCCTAGGAGATCCCATCTCCTAGGGCCAGCGCCCCCCCTTGGGGACCCTATATATAGAGGGGTGGAGGGAGGGCAGCCGCACCCTGCATCTTGGCGCCTCCCTTCCCCTTGCTACGCCTCCTCCTCCCGTAGACGCTTGGCGAAGCCCTGCCGGATCCCTGCTGCATCCACCACCACGCCGTTGTGCTGCTGGATCTTCATCAACCTCTCCTTCCCCTTTGCTGGATCAAGAAGGAGGAGACGTCACGCTGACCGTACGTGTGTTGAACACGGAGGTGCCGTCCGTTCGGCGCTAGGATCTCCGGTGATTGGATCACGACGTGTATGACTACCTCAATCCCATTCTCTTGAACGCTTCCGCTCGCGATCAACAAGGGTATGTAGATGCACTCCCCTCTCTCGTTGCTGGATGAACTCATAGATTGATCTTGGTGAACGTAGGAAATTTTTTATTTTATGCAAACCTTCCCCAACAGTGGCATCATGAGCTAGGTCTATGCGTAGTTCTCTTTGCACGAGTAGAACACAATTTGTTGTGGGCGTAGATGTTGTAAACTTTCTTGCCACTACTAGTCTTATTTTTCTTCAGCGGTATTGTGGGATGAAGCGGCCCGGACCGACCTTACATGTACGCTTACGTGAGACAGGTTCCACCGACTGACATGCACTAGTTGCATAAGGTGGCTAGCGGGTGTCTGTCTCTCCCACTTTAGTTGGAGCGGATTCGATGAAAAGGGTCCTTATGAAGGGTAAATAGAAGTTGGCAAATCACGTTGTGGCTTTAACGTAGGTAAGAAAACGTTCTTGCTAGATCACCTATAGAAGCCACGTAAAAACTTGCAACAACAATTAGAGGACGTCTAACTTGTTTTTGCAGCAAGTGTTTTGTGATGTGATATGGCCAAAGTTGTGATGAATGATGATGAATGATATATATATGTGATGTATGAGATCATGTTCTTGTAATAGGAATCACGACTTGCATGTCGTTGAGTATGACAACCGGCAGGAGCCATAGGAGTTGTCTTTATTTTTTGTATGACCTGCGTGTCATTGAAGAACGCCATGTAAATTACTTTACTTTATTGCTAAACGTGTTAGCCATAGAAGTAGAAGTAGTCGTTGGCGTGACAACTTCATGAAGACACGATGATGGAGATCATGATGATGGAGATCATGGTGTCATGCCGGTGACGAAGATGATCATGGAGCCCCGAAGATGGAGATCAAAGGAGCTATATGATATTGGCCATATCATGTCACTATTATGATTGCATGTGATGTTTATCATGTTTTTCATCTTGTTTACTTAGAACGACGGTAGTAAGTAAGATGATCCCTCATAATAATTTCAAGAAAAGTGTTCCCCCTAACTGTGCACCGTTGCGAAGGTTCGTTGTTTCGAAGCACCACGTGATGATCGGGTGTGATAGATCCTAACGTTCGAATACAACGGGTGTAAGCCAGATTTACACACGCAATACACTTAGGTTGACTTGACGAGCCTAGCATGTACAGACATGGCCTCGGAACACGGAAGACCGAAAGGTCGAGCATGAGTCGTATAGTAGATACGATCAACATGAAGATGTTCACCGATGTTAGCTAGTCCGTCTCACGTGATGATCGGACATGGCCTAGTTAACTCGGATCATGTTTCACTGAGATGACTAGAGGGATGTCTGTCTAAGTGGGAGTTCATTAAATAATTTGATTAGATGAACTTAATTATCATGAACTTAGTCTAAAATCTTTACAATATGTCTTGTAGATCAAATGGCCAACGCTCATGTCCACCTGAACTTCAACGCGTTCCTAGAGAAAACCAAGCTGAAAGACGATGGCAGCAACTATACGGACTGGGTCCGGAACCTGAGGATCATCCTCATAGCTGCCAAGAAAGACTATGTCCTAGAAGCACCGCTAGGTGAAGCACCAATCCTAGAGAACCAAGACGTTATGAATGCTTGGCAGTCTCGTGCCAATGATTACTCCCTCATTCATTGCGGCATGCTTTACAGCTTAGAACCGGGGCTCCAAAAGCGTTTTGAGCAACACGGAGCATATGAGATGTTCGAGGAGCTGAAAATGGTTTTCCAAGCTCATGCCCGGGTCGAGAGATATGAAGTCTCCGACAAGTTCTTTAGCTGTAAGATGGAGGAAAACAGTTCTGTTAGTGAGCACATACTCAAGATGTCTGGGTTGCACAACCGCCTGACTCAGCTGGGAGTTAATCTCCCGGATGATGCGGTCCGTGACAGAATCCTCCAGTCGCTCCCACCAAGCTACAAGAGCTTTGTGATGAACTTCAATATGCAGGGGATGGAAAAGATCATTCCTGAGGTATATTCAATGCTGAAATCAGCGGAGGTGGAGATCAAAAAGGAACATCAAGTGTTGATGGTGAATAAAACCACTAAGTTCAAGAAGGGCAAGGGTAAGAAGAACTTCAAGAAGGACGACAAGGAAGTTGCCGCGCCTGGTAAGCCAGTTGCCAGGAAGAAGTCAAGCAATGGACCCAAGCCTGAGACTGAGTGCTTTTATTGCAAGGGAAGTGGTCACTGGAAGCGGAACTGCCCCACGTACTTAGCAGACAAGAAGGCCGGCAAAACCAAAGGTATATGTGATATACATCTAATTGATGTGTACCTTACCAGTGCTCGTAGTAGCTCCTGGGTATTTGATACCGGTGTGGTTGCTCACATTTGTAACTCAAAGCAGGAGCTGCGGAATAAGCGGAGACTGGCGAAGGACGAGGTGACGATGCGCGTCGGGAATGGTTCCAAGGTCGATGTGATCGCCGTCGGCACGCTACCTCTACATTTACCTACGGGATTAGTTTTGAACCTCAATAATTGTTATTTAGTACCAGCTTTGAGCATGAACATTGTATCAGGATCTCGTTTAATTCGAGATGGCTACTCATTTAAATCCGAGAATAATGGTTGTTCTATTTATATGAGTGATATGTTTTATGGTCATGCCCCGCTGGTGAATGGTTTATTCTTAATGAATCTCGAGCGTAATGTTACACATATTCATAGTGTGAATACCAAAAGATGTAAAGTTGATAACGATAGTCCCACATACTTGTGGCACTGCCGCCTTGGTCACATTGGTGTCAAGCGCATGAAGAAGCTCCATGCTGATGGACTTTTAGAGTCTCTAGATTATGAATCGTTTGACACATGCGAGCCATGCCTCATGGGCAAGATGACCAAGACTCCGTTCTCCGGAACAATGGAGCGAGCAACCAACTTATTGGAAATCATACATACTGATGTGTGCGGTCCAATGAGCGTTGAGGCTCGCGGAGGATATCGTTATGTTCTCACTCTCACTGATGACTTGAGTAGATATGGGTATGTCTACTTGATGAAACACAAGTCTGAGACCTTTGAAAAGTTCAAGGAATTTCAGAATGAGGTAGAGAATCAACGTGACCGAAAGATAAAGTTCCTACGATCAGATCGTGGGGGAGAATATTTAAGTCACGAATTTGGTACGCACTTAAGAAAATGTGGAATCGTTTCACAACTCACGCCGCCTGGAACACTTCAGCGAAATGGTGTGTCCGAACGTCGTAATCGCACTCTATTGGATATGGTGCGATCTATGATGTCACTTACTGATTTACCGCTATCATTTTGGGGATACGCTCTAGAGACAGCTACATTCACTTTAAATAGGGCACCGTCTAAATCCGTTGAGACGACACCGTATGAATTATGGTTTGGGAAGAAACCTAAGCTGTCGTTTCTAAAAGTTTGGGGATGCGATGCTTATGTCAAGAAACTTCAACCTGAGAAGCTCGAACCCAAGTCGGAAAAATGCGTATACCCTAAGGAAACCATAGGGTATACTTTCTACCTAAGATCCGAAGGCAAGATCTTTGTTGCCAAGAACGGGTCCTTTCTGGAGAAAGAGTTTCTCTCGAAAGAATTAAGTGGGAGGAAAGTAGAGCTTGATGAAGTACTGCCTCTTGAAACGGTGAGTAGCGCAACTCAGGAAGATGTTCCTGTGGTGCCTGAACCGGCAAGAGAGGAGGTTAATGATGATGATCAAGATACTTCGGATCAAGCTCCTACTGAACTTCGAAGGTCCACAAGGACACGTTCCGCACCAGAGTGGTACGGCAACCCTGTCTTGGAAATTATGTTGTTAGACAACGGTGAACCTTCGAACTATGAAGAAGCGATGGCGGGCCCAGATTCCAACAAATGGCTTGAAGCCATGCAATCCGAGATAGGATCCATGTATGAAAACAAAGTGTGGACTTTGACAGACTTGCCCGATGATCGGCGAGCGATAGAAAACAAATGGATCTTTAAGAAGAAGACGGACGCGGATGGTAATGTTACCATATATAAAGCTCGACTTGTCGCTAAGGGTTATCGACAAGTTCAAGGGATTGACTACGATGAGACATTCTCTCCCGTAGCGAAGCTGAAGTCCGTCCGAATCATGTTAGCAATTGCCGCATACTATGATTATGAGATATGGCAAATGGACGTCAAAACGGCATTCCTTAACGGTCACCTTAAGGAAGAACTGTATATGATGCAGCCGGAAGGTTTTGTCGACCCTAAGAATGCTAACAAGGTATGCAAGCTCCAGCGCTCCATCTATGGGCTGGTGCAAGCATCTCGGAGTTGGAACATTCGCTTTAATGAGATGATTAAAGCGTTTGGGTTTATGCAGACTTATGGAGAAGCCTGCGTTTACAAGAAAGTGAGTGGGAGCTCTGTAGCATTTCTCATATTATATGTGGATGACATACTTTTGATGGGAAATGATATAGAACTTTTGGACAGCATAAAGGCCTACTTGAATAAGTGTTTTTCAATGAAGGACCTTGGAGAAGCTGCTTACATATTAGGCATCAAAATCTATAGAGATAGATCGAGACGCCTCATAGGTCTTTCACAAAGCACATACCTTGATAAGATATTGAAGAAGTTCAATATGGATCAGTCCAAGAAGGGGTTCTTGCATGTGTTGCAAGGTGTGAAATTGAGCTCGGCAATGCCCGACCACGGCAGAAGATAAAGAAGAGATGAGTGTCATCCCCTATGCCTCAGCCATAGGGTCTATCATGTATGCCATGACCTGTACCAGACCTGATATAAACCTTGCCGTAAGTTTGGTAGGAAGGTACCAAAGTAATCCCGGCAAGGAACACTGGACAGCGGTCAAGAACATCCTTAAGTACCTGAAAAGGACTAAGGACATGTTTCTCGTATATGGAGGTGACGAAGAGCTTGTCGTAAAGGGTTACATCGACGCTAGCTTCGACACAGATCTGGATGACTCGAAGTCACAAACCGGATACGTGTATATTTTGAATGGTGGGGCAGTAAGCTGGTGCAGTTGCAAGCAGAGCGTCGTGGCGGGATCTACATGTGAAGCGGAGTACATGGCAGCCTCAGAGGCAGCGCATGAAGCTATCTGGGTGAAGGATTTCATCACTGACCTAGGAGTCATACCCAATGCGTCGGGGCCAATCACACTCTTCTGTGACAACACTGGAGCTATTGCACTTGCCAAGGAGCCCAGGTTTCACAAGAAGACCAGGCACATCAAGCGTCGCTTCAACTCCATACGTGAAAATGTTCAAGATGGAGACATAGATATTTGTAAAGTACATACGGACCTGAATGTAGCAGATCCATTGACTAAACCTCTCCCTAGGGCAAAACATGATCAACACCAGAATGCAATGGGTGTTCGATACATCACAATGTAACTAGATTATTGACTCTAGCGCAAGTGGGAGACTGTTGGAAATATGCCCTAGAGGCAATAATAAAATGGTTATTATTATATTTCTGTGTTCATGATAATTATCTATTATTCATGCTATAACTGTGTTATCCGGAAATCGTAATACACATGTGAATACATAGACCACAACAAGTCCCTAGTGAGCCTCTAGTAGACTAGCTCGTTGATCAACAGATAGTCATGGTTTCCTGACTATGGGCATTGGATGTCATTGATAACGAGATCACATCATTAGGAGAATGATGTGATGGACAAGACCCAACTCTAAGCATAGCTCAAAGATCGTGTAGTTCGTTTAGCTAGAGCTTTTCCAAATGTCAAGTATCATTTCCTTAGACCATGAGATTGTGCAACTCCCGGATACCGTAGGAGTGCTTTGGGTGTACCAAACGTCACAACGTAACTGGGTGGCTATAAAGGTGCACTACGGGTATCTCCGAAAGTGTCTGTTGGGTTGGCACGAATCGAGACTGGGATTTGTCACTCCGTATGACGGAGAGGTATCTCTGGGCCCACTCGGTAATGCATCATCATAATGAGCTCAATGTGACCAAGTGTCTGGTCACGGGATCATGCATTACGGTACGAGTAAAGTGACTTGCCGGTAACGAGACTAAACGAGGTATTGGGATACCGACGATCGAGTCTCGGGCAAGTAACGTACCGATTGACAAAGGGAATTGAATACGGGGTTGATTGAATCCTCGACATCGTGGTTCATCCGATGAGATCATCGAGGAGTATGTGGGAGCCAACATGGGTATCCAGATCCCGCTGTTGGTTATTGACCGGAGAGGCATCTCGGTCATGTCTGCATATCTCCCGAACCCGTAGGGTCTACACACTTAAGGTTCGGTGACGCTAGGGTTGTAGAGATATTAGTATGTAGTAAACGAAAGTTGTTCGGAGTCCCGGATGAGATCCCGGACGTCACGAGGAGTTCCAGAATGGTCCGGAGGTGAAGAATTATATATAGGAAGTGCTGTTTTGGCCATCGGGAAGTTTCGGGGGTCACCGATATTGTACCGGGACCACCGGAAGGGTCCCGGGGGTCCACCGGGTGGGGCCACCTATCCCGGAGGGCCCCATGGGCTGAAGTGGGAGGGGAACCAGCCCCTGGTGGGCTGGTGCGCCCCCCTTGGCCCCCCTGCGCCTAGGGTTGGGAACCCTAGGGGAGGGGGCGCCTCCACTTGCCTTGGGGGGCAAGTTCCCCCTTGGCCGCCGCCCCCCTAGGAGATCCCATCTCCTAGGGCCGGCGCCCCCCTGGGGACCCTATATAAAGAGGGGGGAGGGAGGGCAGCCGCACCCTGCATCTTGGCGCCTCCCTTCCCCCTTGCTACACCTCCTCCTCCCATAGACGCTTGGCGAAGCCCTGCTGGATCCCTGCTGCATCCACCACCACGCCGTCGTGCTGCTGGATCTTCATCAACCTCTCCTTCCCCTTTGCTGGATCAAGAAGGAGGAGACGTCACGCTGACCGTACGTGTGTTGAACGCGGAGGTGCCGTCCGTTCGGCGCTAGGATCTCCGGTGATTGGATCACGACGTGTACGACTACCTCAACCCCGTTCTCTTGAGCGCTTCCGCTCGCGATCTACAAGGGTATTTAGATGCACTCCCCTCTCTCGTTGCTGGATGAACTCATAGATTGATCTTGGTGAACGTAGGAAATTTTTTATTTTATGCAACGTTCCCCAACAGTTTCATATGCTTATGGAGATGGTGAGTAAGCACACCATCACCATTAAGGAACTCGAAACCCTCATCACCGAGGAAAAGGAAAAATGTGAAATCCTTGAGCGGAAAGTCCAATATGAGGAAGCACAAAATGATGAACTATGCTTAAAAATTGGTGCAAACATTGATGTTCATACTAAAGATCTTGCCTCTTGAAAAAGGCTATTGACTCTTGCGAAGAGTTGATGAATGATAAAACTAAGCTTGTGAAGTCTCATGCTTCTCTCTCTAAGGATTGTGAGCTTCTATCCGTATCCCTCAAGACTAAGGAAGAAGAGCTCACCCTTCTTACAGAGAGTTTTGAGACGCTCAAACTTACTTATCTTAAAACTCTAGCCAAGGCTTACTCTTCTCCTATTATCAATGTTGATGCTTGTACTACTAACTCTAGTAGTGATCTAGCATCTATTCTTGAGGAAAATCGCTTTCTCAAGGCTCAAATTGAGAAAGGACTCATGACATGTGCTCAAGAGCAAAAGAACCTTAATGAGGTATTGAGCCAACACAATGAGATGTTTGCCAAAGAGGGACTCGGGTTTGACCCAAGCACAAGCAAGAAGAAGACGTCCTCTCAAAAGTGCACAACCCCTCTAAAGGAAACATTTGCACGAGAAGGGCACAAGGAGAAAGGTAAGGTTGTTAGTGGGAAGGCCACAAGGGGCATTCCCATTCTCAACAAGACAAAAGAGTTCATGCCTCCATCCTATGTACTTCGTACGATTAAGGATGGAGAAGTTTACGCAAAATTTGTTGGTCCTCGAAATGCATTCCGATTCTATGCTATTTGGGTCCCTAAGACCCTTATGACTAACTTGAGAGGTCCAATTGCAAAATGGGTGCCTCTAACCAAGTCATAATTGTGTGTAGGTTGCCTTCTCCAGTGGAGTAAAATGGGTGATTGATAGTGGATGTACCAATCATATGACCGGAGATAGCAAATTGCTCTACGATTTCATGGAAGCTATTCAACCATTCATGAGCATTATGTTTGGTGGAGGTTCAAAAGGACAGGTACTCGGGTTGGGCAAGGTGGCTATCACAAATGACATGTCTCTTGCAAATGTCATGCTTGTCCAATCCCTTAAATACCATTTGCTTTCTGTTCGACAATTGGCTTCTGTTGGTTATGATACACTCTTTGGACTAACGGATGTGAAAGTCTTTAAGAGAGATACTCTCGAAGTGGCCTTTGTTGGAGAGTTGGATGGCAACCTTTACACGGTTGATTTCTTGAAAGAGAGCACATTCCATGCAACTTGTATAATGGCCAAGGCCGACAAGGGGTGGCTATGGCATCACTGGCTAGCCCATGTCGGCATGAGAAATCTTCAAGATCTCTTAAAGGGGAATCACATCCTTGGACTAACCAATGTCTCTTTTGAGAAAGATCGTGTGTGTAGTGCATGCATAGTCGGGAAGCAACATCAATCAAAGCACCCACCCAAGAACATTGTGTCTACTTCAAGGCCCCTGGAGCTCCTTCATGTGGATCTTTTTGGTCCTCCTTCATGGGATAGTCTTGGTGGGAAAAAGTATGGACTTGTCGTTGTTGATGATTACTCAAGATATACATGGGTGTTTTTCCTCAAGTCCAAGGACGAGACGAAGAACAACTTCATTGATTTTGCCAAGCAAGCACAATGCAAGTTTGACAAAGAAATCTTGGCAATAAGAAGTGACAATGGCTCAGAGTTCAAGAACTATACCTTGGAAGAATTCCTTAGTGATGAAGGGATTGAGCATCAATATTCAGCTCCATACACTCCTCAGCAAAATGGTGTAGCCGAAAGGAAGAACCGTACACTTGTAGAGATGGCAAGGTCCATGTTGGATGAATACAATTCCCCACATAGTTTTTGGGCCGAAGCTGTAAACAGTGCATGCCATGCATCAAACCGGCTCTTCCTCCGCACTATATTGGAAAAGACTCCAATGAGCTCCTAACTAGTAACAAGCCAAATGTCAAGTACTTTCGTGTATTTGGGTGCAAATGTTTCATCCTCAACAAAAGAGAACAGTTAGGAAAATTTCAATCCAAAACAATTGAGGGCATATTTGTTGGCTATGGATCAAACTCTCACGCCTAAAAACAAATCCAATGGATGTGTTGTAGAAACTTGTGACATGGTGTTTGATGAATTTAATGGCTCCCATGGGGCGCAAGTTGATCTAAGTAATGTAGGTGAAGAAGATTCCTCTCAAGATATTTTGACCATGGGTGTTGGTGCACTTCTTCTAATGGAACAAGAATCTCATGATGATGAAGAAGAAGATGGAAGTTTCACACATCATCAAACTACTTCAACACCCATACCACCACAAACTCCTATTGTTCAACCGATGCCCTTAGTCCAAGTACAAGAAGATGATCAAGTTCCTCTTCATGATAATCTTCAAGAACAAGATCATCATCAAGGGCAAGAACAAGAAATTCCAATCATTGACGATGAACCTCAACAAATGCAATATGAACAAGAAGATATTCCACCACACATTAATGATCCATATGTTGAGGACGTGGATGATGGACATGAAGTTGAACCTCGAGAAACCCTAACCTCCATCATGCCTCGAGTCACCGGTCGTGTTGATGTTGACAAAATTCTCACCAGCATATCGGAAGGTAGAGTCACTCGTAAACATTTTGACAAACTTTTGTGCTCACTTCTCATTTGTGTCTAGTGTTGAGCCCCTCAAGGTACAAGATGCATTGATGGACAACGATTGGCTCATTACTATGCAAGAAGAGTTGAACAGTTTTGAACGCAACCAAGTGTGGTCATTAGTCAAGAGGCCACCTACCGAGCACAACGTCATTGGAACAAAATGGATTTTCAAGAACAAGCAAGATGAGAATGGTGTAATCATCCATAACAAGGCAAGGTTAGTGGCACAAGGGTACTCACAAGTTGAAGGTTTGGACTTTGGTAAGACCTTTGCCCCCGTTGCACGTCTTGAATCCATTTGCATCTTACTTGGTTATGCCGCTTTCAATGGTTTTACTTTACATCAAATGGATGTGAAGAGTGCTTTCCTTAATGGTCCTTGAGGGAGTCCTGGACTAGGGGGTGTCCGGATAGCCGAAGTATCATCATCGGCCGGACTCCAAGACTATGAAGATACAAGATTGAAGACTTCGTCCCGTGTCCGGATGGGACTTTCCTTGGCGTGGAAGGCAAGCTTGGCGATACGGATATGTAGATCTCCTACCATTGTAACCGACTCTGTGTAACCCTAGCCCTTTCCGGTGTCTATATAAACTGAAGGGTTTTAGTCCATAGGACACAACAACAATCATACCATAGGCTAGATTCTAGGGTTTAGCCTCCTTGATCTCGTGGTAGATCCACTCTTGTACTACCCATATCATCAATATCAATCAAGCAGGAGTAGGGTTTTACCTCCATCGAGAGGGCCCGAACCTGGGTAAAAACATCGTGTCCCTTGTCTCCTGTTACCATCCGCCTAGACGCATAGTTCGGGACCCCCTACCCGAGATCCGCCGGTTTTGACACCGACATTGGTGCTTTCATTGAGAGTTCCTCTGTGCTGTCGCAATCAGGAAGGATGCCTCTTCCCATCTTTAAAGACGGTACCATTGCCAAGGGAGCTTTGGCCACCGGCCAAACTATCCGGCTAGGTGGTTTTCTTATGACCGCCTGTTCGGCCGCCGCTCCGACAATGACCTCTCGGGTCATCAAAAGCGATCTTCACGTCAACTCGGAATTCGCCGAGCAGCTAGATCCGATGGAGCTCTCCTCCGTAAACGAGCTCTTGGATCGCATCGCCGCCCTGGGAGTCGCTACAGACTATGATCAGATTGGGCTTAAAACCGATCTGAGAGAGATCAACTCTCCCCAGGCTACCCACCACGTTGCTGTGGAGGAGGAACAACGCGGCGACTCTTCTTCTATATTAAAGACCAGTTATGTCCGGATTCCTGATCCCTCCATGCCGGATTCCCGCGGAGGGATGGATGCCAATCAAGTACTGAACCTAAAGTCAGGCAGCGGACCAGATTCGTTGGACAACATCCAGCAATCCAAAACTTCCAAATTCGGAAACTTTTCGGCCCTTGAGCCTCAGATTGGGCGGGGTTCCGAATTTATTTCCACCCGCCCACCCAAACACAAGAGATCTATCTCAAATCCGGCAAGAGCCCGCTGAAACAGTGCATCATAACTGGGCCAGATTCCTCCTGGTTATGGACAGGATAAAGGACTGCCGCGAGGAAAACGCAATCTCAATTTTCTGCAACAATTGCATGGACAAGGGAATCTTGAACGCCGTAAGTCGTCACGAAATTACACGCTTCGCCGACCTGGCGTCCATAGTACGAAAGTACTGTGCGATGGAGAGTGCCTAGAAAACCGAAACTAAGTTTTGGGATAATCCGGCTCCGAACACAACCCTAGTCCAAAATAAAAGGGTGCATCATGCTCAGGCACCTGGGACAAAAACCAAAAAGCAAAAAACCCCTAAAGGGCACGGAACCGTACTGGAGGGATGGCTCAGCGGACCTTGTAAAATTCATAGTACAGAGGGCGCCACTCCAACACATAGCCTTCGAGCATGTTGGATACTGTGGCAGGTGGCCAAAAGTGGCGAAGAGCTTCTAGCCCCAGAGAACCTGCCCAACAGTACCAGTACGGTATTAACAGTCTTCGAGACTTTCGCATCAAATAATATGCGGAAACGAACAATCCGCAGCCTCGCCGAAGTATACCAAGTAGCAACAAGAAATCCATGGAGCGACACGGCTATCACCTTCAATGCCAGCGACGAACCTAAATTCCGAACAGCCCGAGCACCAGCCGCATTGGTCCTCAGTCCAATAGTGGACGGCTTTCGTCTTACCAAGGTACTCATGGATGGCGGCAGCGGATTAAACCTCATCTACGAGGAAACTCTTCGAAAAATGGAAATAGACTGGAGCCGCATTGAGCGAAGTAGCACAACCTTTAGAGGAATAATCCCTAGTCGGGAAGCACACTGCACAGGAAAAATTACACTAGATGTGGTGTTCGGCTCGTCGGACAACTACAGGTCCGAGGAGGTCACGTTCCAAGTGGCCCCGTTCAGCAGCGGATATCACGCTTTATTAGGGCGAGAGGCATTCACAATTTTTCAAGCTATACCCCATTATGGGTACATGAAGCTTAAAATGCCCGGGCCCAACGGAATCATCACTCTTGTCAGTGATCCGGACATAGCACTCCGCGCTGAAAACAAGACAGCCGCACTAGCCCTAGAGGCACTATCCGAAGCCCTAGCGGCAGAGGAACTCACTGCGATGCGCTCCACGGTGAACAGGGACGATGTGATACTCGATAAGAGATCCAAGTCCACCTCTTTTAAACTAGCGGACGAAATAGTCAAATTCCAAGTCCATCCAACGGACCCCACAAAGACGGCCTCCATTGGGGCACAATTAAACCCTGATGTAGACGCCGCACTACGAGGATTCCTTCGGGAAAACTGGGACATCTTTGCCTGGCACCCTTCAGATATGCCAGGAATCCCATGCAGGTTGGCAGAACACAACCTAAACATCCTAAAAGGATTCAAGCCAGTCAAACAGGCTCTTCGACGATTTTCTGAACCCAAAAGACAGGCAATGGGAGAGGAGCTAGCCAAACTATTAAAAGCCGGATTCATGAGAGACATCAAACATCCGGACTGGCTAGCAAACCTGGTAATGGTACCCAAAAAGGACAAATCCTGGCGCCTGTGTGTCGATTTTAAAGACCTTAACAAGGCTTGTCCAAAGGATCCTTTCCCCCTTCCCTGCATCGATCAAATCATCGATGCTACCGCAGGGCACGATTCATTGTGCTTCCTCGACGCATACTCCGGATACCATCAAATCAAGATGGCGGAGACAGACCAAGCCGCAACGGCATTCATTACTCCATATGGACCATTCTGCTTCAACATAATGCCCTTCGGGCTCAAGAATGCTGGCGCAGCATATCAGTGCATGATTCAGACATGTCTGGCAACCCAAATAGTTAAAACAGTGGAGGCATACGTAGATGATGTGGTCGTCAAAACCAAACACGTCGAAACTCTAGTAGACGATTTGAGGCTCACATTCGACAACCTCCGAGCATATGACATTAAGCTCAACCCGGAAAAATGCGTTTTCGGCGTACCAGCCGGAAACCTCTTGGGCTTCATTGTATTCGGTAGAGGAATTGAAGCAAACCTAGCCAAGATCCGAGCTCTATCACAGTTGGATATCCCAAAAGATCTCAAACAAATACAAAAATTGACTGGATGCGTGGCAGCTTTAAGCCGCTTCATCTCCCGCTTGGGAGAAAAGGCGTTGCCCCTTTATCGCCTCCTCCGGCGCACCGAACACTTCGAGTGGACGGACGCTGCCACGGCCGGACTCGAAGAAATAAAAGCCATATTGGCAACAAATCCGGTCCTGGCCGGGCCCAACTTGGGCGAACCAATGTTATTATATATCGCGGCAACACATCAAGTTGTAAGCGCGGTGCTCGTCATCGAACGAGAAACAGAAGGACATAAATTCCCTCTTCAAAAACCAATGTACTACGTATCCACTGTCTTAACTCCATGCAAGTCCCGGTATCCACATTATCAAAAGATAGCATACGCGGTGTTCATGGCATCCCGGAAGCTGCGACACTACTTTCAAGAGTGTTCGATAACAGTGGCCTCCGAAGTACCTCTCGACGACATTATAAACAACCGCGACGCGACCGGCAGGATTGCAAAATGGGCCATTGAGCTCTTACCATTTGACATAACCTACAAACCGCGGCGAGCTATAAAGTCCCAAGTTTTGGCTGACTTCATCCTGAATGGACTGAAGCCAAACTCCCTAAAGAGTACGACGCATACTCCAATTGGATCCTGCACTTCGACGGCTCTAAAATGTTGGCTGGCTTGGGGGCTGGCGTTGTCTTGACGTCCCCAACCAGAGACACAGTCCAATACATACTTCAAATAATGTACACGGACTGCAACAACGCTGCCGAATACGAGGCCCTTCTATATGGTCTCCGGATGGCAATCTCCATGGGCATTCAACGCCTAGAGGTCCGCGGGGATTCAAACCTCGCAATATCCCAAGTAAATGGAGACTTCGATGCCAAGGATCCGAAAATGGCAGCCTACCGTAACGCCATTTTAAAAATGTCAGCTTGGTTCAAAGGACTCGAATTCCACCATGTAGCCCGGGATAATAACCAGGCGGCCGACGTGTTGGCGCGCATCGACGCAAAGCGCGACGCCGTCCCTCCAAACATCTTCCTGGAGCGGCTCTTTAAGCCATCCGTAGTATGGGAAGAGGAGTCCGGAAACAACAATCCGGAACCAACCGCACCGCCCAACACCGAACATTCTGACACAATCGGTGGCTCAGCCAATGAAATAACACCTTCAGCCCACGAAATAATGGCAGTCATTGCCCCGTGGACTGAACCATTCCTAGCCTACTTAATCAGGCAGGAACTCCCCGAAGACCAAAATGAGGCCCACTGCATAGTACGGCGATCTAAAGCCTACAAGGTCCACGAGGGAGAGCTTTATAAGAAAAGCACAACCGGAGTCCTTCAAAGGTGCATCTCCGAAGAGGAAGGGCGAAATCTTCTGGCTGAAATTCACGCCGGACTCGACGGGCACCACGCTGCAGCCCGGGCCCTTGTAGGCAAGGCCTTCCGTACAGGATTTTATTGGCCGACGGCCCGGGCAGATGCTCAGGACTTAGTCCAACGATGCGTCGGTTGCCAACTCTTTGCTAATCAGAGCCACATGCCACCCACCGCCCTCAAAACTATACCCATCACCTGGCCATTCGCGGTCTGGGGGCTTGACATGGTTGGACCCCTTAAAGGGGGAACCCACAAGCAAAAATACCTATTGGTCATGGTGGATAAATTCACCAAATGGATAGAGGCCAAGCCAGTTAAGACGGCCGAATCCGGACCCGTGATAGACATCATATCAGGGGTAGTACATTGTTACAGTGTCCCCATAGCATCATCACTGATAACGGCACAAACTTCACAGCCAACAAGGTTAAACTCTCGTGCAAAAACATGGGCATCAAGCTCGACTACGCTTCAGTCTATCACCCTCAAACTAACGGTCAAGTCGAGCGAGCAAATGGTCTAATCATGAGCAGCATCAAACCCAGACTAGTGCGGTCCCTCAAGGAATCTAACACGCACTGGGTAGAGGAGCTCGACTCCGTACTCTGGGGGCTGCGGACCACGCCGAATCGAAGTACCGGATTCACACCATTTTTTATGGTGTACGGTGCAGAGGCAGTTTTGCCCTGCGACATAATCCATGACTCACCTCGCATGCACATGTACGAAGAAAGAGAAGCCGAGCTAGATCGATAGGACAGTTTGGACGCCTTAGAGGAGGAGCACGACGTGGCAAAAGCTCGTTCCGCATTCTATCAACAGCAGGCTCGAAGATATCAAAGCAGAGAAGTACGGGCCAAAACTTACAATGTTGGCGAACTAGTTCTACACCTGCCGGACAAGAAAAAGGACAAACTCAAGCCCAAATGGGAAGGTCCCTTCATCATCGATCAAGTCCTGACCGGCGGAGCATACCGTCTGCAAAACGCATTGGACAACCGACTCGAGCCGAACCCATGGAACGCAGCCCTTCTCCGAAGATTCTACGCCTAGCGCCGGACTCTGAGTTCGTCTCCTTCCTCCGTCTACATTTTATACTTTAGTTGTCTTTTATTTCTCTCTTTCTCCCTCCTTTTTTTCTTCTTCTTCTCAAAGCCTTTGGAGGCTCATCTGCGCATTGTTCGCACACACTTGACGTGCTACTCGCACTCATTATACCTGGGGGCTTCTTTAATAGAAGCTTATTTATACGGGCTTCATGCCCAACACATGTGTCAAACTTCCGCATGTACCTTTTATTCACCATTATATGCATCGATATGACTTATGTTTTGGCCAAGCTGGGTTGCCTGGCTCCTGTGCTTACCCCTACGTTCCCGATTGTTCGGCTAGGAGGTAAAGGGAGCACCTCTGCGATTGTTACTGCCGGGTCAGCCGGATGTCTACCTCAGACTGGGTGAAGCCAAAAGCTAGCGTTCTTAAGGGAATATTCGGTCGGTGACTTGAAAGATGATTTCTTACTAATTTATCTGCCTCCAGATGCTTTTCTGCTCTTTTCGCAGTCCGGACATGCACTTTAGGGCATGCCTCCCAGGGAAAGGAACCCCTAACGGAACTATTCTCCCTGGAAGATGTTTCTTACTAACCATGTAATATAACATAACTAGTTGGGCACTTGTCTGATAAAGCACTAATGACCCCTACGCCTGGTCTCCATGCATGCCCCGGTTTTTATAACCGTGAGGGCATTCGGACACACTCCGGACTGTTGGGTCCCGAGGTTGAAGCGAAAAGGTCTGCAAAGACAAACAATCTACAATCCGGCTAGAAGGCATTTTACATGTCATTTTAAATTACATCGTCAAATTGACTGATTGTACTCCTCCTCAATCCCATCTAAAAGGCTGTCTAGTTTACAGTCCCGTTGGGAATATTTCGCGGCCAACTCTACTTGGCCGTACATTAGGCTCACAGGGATCTCCTTCCCATAGGGCCCCATAGGTCCGACCTCGGCCATGTGGTTTGGATCAGCCTTCGTGTACCGCATCTTCACCATGGCCCAGGCCTCCCTGGCGCCTTGACGGCAGGCCGATATCTTCCACAGACGGAAGCGCTGCCGTGCTCCCTAAAGCTTCTCAGCAAGCCCTCCAAGACCCTCGAGTAGGGAGACGGATGGCCATAAGGCCTGGACGACGCCGCTCATCGCCTGCCGAAGACGTTCGTGCAGTTGCAGCAGCTCAGGAAGAAGGTCACCCGTGGAACCAGGCATCTCCTCCGCCGAACGACTAGTGAGCACACCTACAGACACATTTATGTCAATTGACTTCCTCGCCGAACTCTTCTTTTCAAAAGAGTTTGCTCAAGCACTTACTGTAAATGCCGCGACGAAGCCGCCGATTCTCCTTTACGGAGTCAGACAGCTGGACCCGAACATCTTTTAGGTCTTCTCCCAGCTAGGTGTTGGCATCTTGGAGTTTGTTCCTCTCCTGCTGGACCCTCATAAGCACCTTCTCGCCAGCCTTCAGCTGGCGCAGCAGATGTTGCTTGTCCGGATCTAGTCCGGCACCCTCTGCAATATTATTGTCAGAACTACGCACACACCACACTTCAGAAACGACTTATCTTTTCAAAAGAATATATTACCAGAGGGGGTCTCTGTGGCTCCCCCTGCAGCGGCTAGTGCGGCCTCAAGTTGGGCCTTGCACCCTTGAAGCTCCTGAGACAGGTGGGTATTCTTCTCCGTAAGATCCTGCATAACAAATGATCCTTAAATCGGTTATTCTAACTATTTTAAGTCTCGGGGGCTACTGGAATATATAACTATTAAAATTTCTCACCCGTATGTCTTTCACATACTGCTCCGTGGCTCTGGTTAGACCATCTTGAGCAGCATGGAGGTGCGCGTCCCCCGCATTAAAGGCATTCAACGCCTCTGGGGAGAAACACGCGTCACGAAGAACTGTCCGGCGGCGCCTATGATTCATGGCGCTCTCCACCTCGGACCTGGTGGCGGACAGCCTATCGGCATCCTCCGTTGGAGGAGCATCCGGCTCACGCCTTGTGTTCGCCTCCCCCTCCGGACCAGGCGTTGGAGCCTGGCTGGCGGAGGCTTGATTGGCAACCTCTTCGGGCACAGTCCGGCGCGCGCTCTTTCTCCTAGAAGAATCAGGAGTGTTAATATACATCCCAGGAATGTTTCCCTTAAATATGGTGGTGCTCCATACCGTTGCGGCGACGTTTTGATTCGCGCCGCACTCCTCTTCCGCCTGCTGGGCCGAACTGACCCTTGTTGGTCAGCCGCCGCAGATCCGGCTTCCCGCCCTAAAGGTACCTTCTGCGGGACACCGTTGGTATACAGTGTTTGGAAATAAGAATGGATGAGTAATAATGACAAGACCTCAGTCGCAGTTACCTGGGAAGCCGGAGTTAAACCGGGGTAGTCCGGCGTAATGGTGACCAAAGCATTGTCCACGCTAAGTTGGTGGAACACCCCATTGATCAGCTCCACCTCTATGTTCGGATCCTCCTCGGAGGCCGGATCAAGGGATCGTCCCGGATCCTCGGGTTGTGGAGTCGGGCTGTGTATGCCCTCTACATCCCGGCGCAGCTCCTGCGTCGAAATCACGAAGTGAGACACTTAATTGTGGGAATATGGATTGGATAAATAAACGTCCGCTTACCCAGCTTCGAGGGTTATTCATGGAGAATCCATTCAATGGACTCGTGCGGAGGAAGTCCTGCTTCTCCCTCTTGTACAAGACGGACAGGATCTTCACCAGATCGACAGCCGATCCCGCCCCCTTGCGGCCATGACGGGTGGCGTCTTTCTCCCCGTTGAAATCCCACATGGGGTGGCCCCTATATTGGAGTGGATGCACCCCTCGCATAATGCACGTGGCCATGACTCCAATCATGGTCAATCCGGAATGGGCCAGTAACCTTATCCGGCCCATCAGATATTGGACGCTCCTATCATCTTCCCGTTGAGGGCTCCGCGGGCGCCAACTAGGCGTTTCTTCAGAGGAGCGTTGCTGAACTCCGGGAGGCCGATCCGAACTGGGTCCGGCAGCGGGGAGTCTTCCATGTAAAACCATTCTGAAGGCCAGTCTTCGGACGCCTTCTTCGGGGTTCCGGATAGATATCCGGTCCCGGCGATGCGCCATATTTCGGCTCCGCCCACTTGATATATCGACCCCTCGTGAGAACGGGGTATGAGGCAAAACAATCTCTTCCACAACACAAAATGGGGCTCGATGCCCAAGAACAGCTCGCAAAGAGCTACAAAACCCGCAATGTGCAAAATGGAGGCGGGTGTAAGGTGATGAAGCTGGAGTCCGTAGAACTCCAGGAGCCCCCGGAGAAACGGATGTATGGGAAATCCGAGCCCCCTTATTAGATAAGGGACGAAGCACACCCGCTCTCCTTTGGAGGGGTTGGGGGTGTTCTCTGCCTGCTTTCCACCTTTGTAGGTAGATAGTCCGGCTCGAACCGGGACCATGAAGGCCAGAGGGAGGTATCCCTCCGCTTGGAGCGTCACCAGCTCGCTGTGCGGGACTGAACATCTCCTCCAATCTCCTGGCTGAGGGCTGGGAGCGCGAGAGGAGGAGCCGCGTCGACTGTCCATGATGGAGTGGATTTTGTCAGAGGCGCTCCGATGAGTACTCGCGGAAGGAGGATGGTGTGATTTGGATCTAGATCCTTGCCTCTCTTATAGGCAGCTTATTCGTGCAGCTTGGGGGTAAAACGTAAAAATACCCTGGCTTTTCGCATTCATACGACACGTGGAAGAGGGCCATTATTGGGCGTGGAAGCCAAGGAGCGCAACATTTATGAGGAAGCCGAACACTATTCGGCAAGCACATGGAATTTGGAGAAGAACCCGCCTTGCAACGCCGAAGACAATATACGCGCCGGACTCGTCGTCATTGAAGCCTGGTTCGGGGGCTACTGAGGGAGTCGCAGACTAGGGGGTGTCCGGATAGCTGAACTATCATCATCGGCCGGACTCCAAGACTATGAAGATACAAGATTGAAGACTTCATCCCATGTCCGGATGGGACTTTCCTTGGCGTGGAAGGCAAGCTTGGCGATACGGATATGTAGATCTCCTACCATTGTAACCGACTCTGTGTAACCCTAACCCTCTCCGGTGTCTATATAAACCGAAGGGTTTTAGTCCATAGGACACAACAACAATCATACCATAGGCTAGCTTCTAGGGTTTAGCCTCCTTGATCTCGTGGTAGATCCACTCTTGTACTACCCATATCATCAATATCAATCAAGCAGGAGTAGGGTTTTACCTCCATCGAGAGGGCCCGAACCTGGGTAAAAACATCGTGTCCCTTGTTTCCTGTTACCATCCGCCTAGACGCACAGTTCGGGACCCCCTACCCGAGATCCGCCGGTTTTGACACTGATAGTCCTCTACAAGAAGAAGTATATGTGTCACAACCACCTAGGTTCGTTGATCCCGATCATAAAGACTATGTGTATAAACTTCATAAGGCTGTGTATGGCCTCAAACAAGCACCTCGTGCTTGGTATGATCATTTTAGGAAGTTTTTACTCGATGATGGTTTTGTTAGAGGGGTGATCGACCCACTCTTTTTTACTAAGAGGGACAAGGGTGATTTGATCTTATGCCAAATCTATGTAGATGATATCATTTTTGGTTCTCCTAACATTCATTTGTGCAAGAAGTTTGTGGCTTGAATGACCAAGAATTTTGAAATGTCACTCAATGCATATTTGAAGTTCTTTCTCAGATTTCAAATTCAACAATTTCAAGAAGGGATTTTCTTGTCTCAAGCAAAATACCTCAAGGATATCCTAGAGAAGTTTGGCATGTCTGATGCTAGTCCATGCAAGACACCCATGCCAACCAAAATTGCACTCACTGAAGACACAAATGGTATTCCTTTCGACCCATCTATTTACCGCTCTATGATTGGTTCATTGCTTTACCTTTGTGCATGTAGACCAGACATCATGTTCAGTGTATGCATGTGTGCTTGATTTCAAGCTTCCCCTAGGGAAAGTCATCATAAGGCGGTTAAGCATATTCTTAGATACCTTGTTCACACCCCAAAGTTGGGTTTATGGTACCCCAAGGATGCTAAGTTCGATCTCATTGGGTACACGGATGCGGATTGGGCTGGAGACAAAGTGGATCCTAAGTCCACCTCTGGCGCATATCAGTTTCTTGGACGCTCCTTGGTAAGTTGGTCCTCGAAGAAACAAAATTGTATTGCCCTCTCTATCGCAGAAGCTGAATACATTGCAACCGCCAATTGTGTAACTCAATTACTATGGATGAGGCAAACCTTGAAGGATTACGGTATCACCTATAGACACGTGCCTCTTCTGTGTGATAATGAAAGTGCCATCAATATTGCTGAGAACCCCAAAGATCTACCCGCACCAAGCACATTGATATTAGGTATCACTTCTTGAGAGATCATGTGGAAAAGGGTGATATTCACATAGATCATGTTGGCACAGATTTGCAACTTGCGGATATTTTCACAAAACCATTGGATGAAGCAAGGTTTTGTCGACTTAGGCGTGAACTTGGTATCTTGGAGCTTGACAACATTATGTGAAATCTAGTACCCATTCATGCATGAACTTAATGTCTTGTCTTGATGTAGGCATATATTTAGGGGAGACATTCAATTCATGAGTATTCTCACCCTACATAATGCATAAATAGAACAAACACTCTCAAAGTTGTCATGGTTCTCGAACTATGTTACTTTAACATGATGGAGTCGTGACTATGTGCCCAAAGTCTACATCTTTGCGGCACTATATTCCATATGCTCAAACATGGTGACCTCGGTCACCGCTTGTGCATTGCTTGTGTGGACCTTTCATTACTTATTTTGGTTGGGTTGTTATTACATCTTAGTATGGCCTTAGATTACTCAAGTTTTCTTTTCCGCATAATTCTCAACAAAACTCCTTGACGGTGTCTATATCAAATCATATTTGTTGGCCCCTTCCACATCTCTCCCCCGCCTGGTCTTGTTGTCCAGTGACCGGACATCCGGGCCCTGGAGCAAAATCGTTTTGAGCTCAAACTGCAATCGTGCACTTTCAGTGGTTGGACATCCGGGCTCTTGCCGGACATCCGGGCCCTGAACATTTTGCTCCTTGACCCCCACACGCCGGATATCCGGGCTTATACCCGGATGTTCGTCCCGTTGGCGCTGATTCTTCTGCTCTCTGACCTCCGCTTGCCGTATATCCGGGCCTTGCCCCGGATGTCCGGCCCGTCGCCTGCAGCCACATATAACTAGGGAGGGGCGTGGGATTTGGGGGGCAGTTCCTCACTCACTCTCGTTCATATCCCCATCTCGCCACACACAGCCGCCGCTGCCCGGCAGTCGCTCCGGCGCTGCCCCGGCCCTCTCCTCCGACCTCTGGCCCCGATCTCCTGCTCACGGATTCTTCGCCTCCCGATATACGATTCTATCCAATCCATTTTTGGGTTGTGGTGTGAATCCCTCGGGGGGACCGGATTCATCGCCCGAGTTCCTCATGGCGCGTACCAAGAACTACGGCCCCAATCACCCCAAGCCTTCTTCCCGGGGTATGGATGCTATATCTCCTCCATTCTACTTTTATGGTGACCGAAAAATCTTAGGGCTTCACTCTCTCATGCATATCTTGGCGTCTATATCTCTCTAGAGTTTTGGTGTGTCTTTCCTAAGCCTAAAAATCTTTCTATGAACTCGGCTAATAAATTTAAATCATGGACATGTCACAATTTTTGATCTACCACTGGACTTATTCTATGGTCATGCTCAAAAATGTTCATCACATTATTTAATTTGTGTTATCCGTGTTCATACTTGTTGGCCCCTTCTCATCGGGATCTATCATTATCCATTCTAGTTGTTCGCCAGCAAGGCTCAACCGGCTCCGATGAGCATGCTCGGCCTAAGAAGAAGAAGACCACCACCAAGAAGAAGAAGCGGGCACCATCCACTAGTCCGTCGGCCTCAGATCCAGATGATGCAGACTATGTTGGGGAGGAAGAGGATGACAGTGCACCAAGACACTCTGCTGGACAGTCCAAGCCTGGTACTAGGAGGGCGCCGGTGCCTCAAGTTCCTGGTTCTGCAATACCCATTGTCCATGGTCGTCGCATCTCCATGGAGCTTCCTGGCAGCGGGGATCACCCCACTCACAACTTCAAAACTGTGGTGGCGGGTCAATATCTTGTGTTTCGTCGGGATGTCAATCAATATGAGATGGTGGCTGATGCCGAGGATCCTCGGTTCCGGACTCGTATTCAGCAGGATCTCCATTCCAGTTTCGTCCATGGGCGTGGACTTGCTCTTCACTCATACTTGGATCTCAACTGCGTGATCATCCTGCCATGTTTCCTAACAATCCGATCAAGATCATTAATGATATGACTCTTGGTCCCGCAATGACCTTCAGGTGTGATTGGAATGAAGCTGCCATTCTACAGTTCTATGCCACCTGTTTCTTTGGTCCGGACAACACTCTCACCTGGATGACCGATAACACTACTCTGAGCATCACCTATGACAGGTTTGTTCAGATCTTCGGTCTCTCCCGTGTTGGCCATTGCATCCACAGTATGGATCCAGAGTACAAGCCCAAAGGGATTGACGCTTGCTTGCCACTTGTAAAACCTACCTCTCAGCTCACTAAAGAAGAACTTGCATATCCACTCAATGAGGTATCCATCTTCCGTCCTCCTTACTACATCCTCTATCAGTGTGTGCTTCACAATCTCTATCCTAAGAAGGGAGATCGCTCGAGGGCTTACAACTATTGCATTGACTTGATGGTTTGTATGCATGAAAAACCCACTGAGCCTCTGGACACAGCCCATTTCATTTGGCATGAGATCCGTCTTTGCAGTTTCATTCAGACACGCCAGTTTCCTCATGCTCCATTCATTCAGGCTCTGATTGATCACACTGCTCCCTTTGAGGTGGTTAAGACTGCTGTTCATTCCATTTGGAAGCCTCCTCCTCATATGCGTGTGGTGGGTACTACTCAGACTATTGCTCCTACTCAGCCTAGGAGGTCTGCTGGTGGGACTCAGCCCACCGGTTCCTCTGTTCCATATCCCTCGTTGGCTCCTGTGGACGCCTTGCCTCGTTCTTCGGCAAGGCTCAATCTGCTATCATGAGGGCAATCACTTTCAGCTGTCAGCAGAATCATGATGTTCAGAAGCGCCTCATCATCTCCAAGAATCAGCTCAAGCAGCGCCTCCATGGCCGTGGGAGTCCCATGAGCGATGATGATCCTATTCCCGCGGCTCCGTCCACTTCTACTTTCAATTTCCCGTCTCATGACGAGTATCCCCAGTTCTTTGTTGAAAATGATGACATCCGCCAGGAGTGACCGAGTCTGTTTAGTTCTTCGCCCCTTTTTACTTGTTACTGTCAAAGGGGGAGAAGTAGTATCTTAGTATGGTCATGTTATGATGTGTTGGCTATTTGTGTTAGATCTACTATTATTCAAACTTGTTATGTTGCTACCTATGTTATTATCTTGATCATGTGAGACTATGTTGTTACCTTGTGGCTATGAAATGTTTTTAGTCCATGTGTTATGGTGGTTTCATATGTGCATGTATCTCACATATATATCTCCTGGAGATACATATGCATCCTAACATATTCATCTCATGCTCACAATGAGGGGGAGCTAAATACAAATAGAAACATCAACATACTTTGTATTCTTGCTCTCATGTTTGTCAATGCTAAGATTATTTATTGCAACTGTGATACTACATGTGTGATTGTCATCAACAAACAAAAAGGGGGAGATTGAAAGAGCAATCATGCCCTTACATCATGTTTTGATGTTGATGACAATATACATGTAGGGGACTAACAATGGTTGTTAAGTAAATCTCAGGTGTTAGTCCTCGGTTCATCGAAGTGTGTGGATCAAGAGCATACAAAGTGATTTTACTCAAGGATGAAGCATAAAAATTGGTTTCATATTTGTTTTCTTGAGTATAGGATCCCGCACTATTAAGAGGGGATCGATAGGGTTAGTTAAAGGCTTGCTCTTGCCACAAACCTCATTTCCATACATGCACATGCTAAAACCTTCATGTTTCTGTCTCTTGGCTGCCGGATGTCTGGGCTTCAAGCCGGATGTTCGGGCATCACGCCGGATATCTGGCCTACTTGCCGGATATCCGGGCCTAGCCATCTAGAGAACACTTTTGTGCTGTGCTGCACGACGGATGTACGGGGGTTTCCCCGGATGTCCGGGCCTTCCTGATATGCTAGATGTCCGGGCCCTATCCCGGATGTCCGGGGAATAGCAGAGGTTCTATAACCTGTTAGTAATCACGCCGGATGTCCAGCCATCTGCCGGATATCCTGGCCTTCCTGATATGCCGGATGTCCGGGCTTGGCCCCCGGATGTCCGGCCCTTCTGTTTTCTGTTCTGGTTCTGTTTTTGTTCCTCGAACCTTGCCAGGCTAGATGTCCGGCCCCTAGCCCGGATGTCCGGGCTGCCCATTCACTTACACTACAACGGCCATAATTGTGCTCACACTATATATACCCCTTCTTCCCCACGGGAGAGGGTAGACCACTCACTTTGAACAAACCCTATAACACATTTCACTCTCTCTCTCTCACTCCTTCACACCAAATCTTAGATCCCCAAGGGATTTGAGAGCATCTGAGAGAAGTTGTCTGATCAAGTGATAGATCCACTCCTTCTCCTTCTTTAAACCAAAGGAATTCGTGAATTGAGCAAGTCTTGAGCTTTTCCCCATCGTTCTTGTTACTCTTGGAGGTTGGAGACTCCTAGGCGGTAGGAGTCTTTCGGAGAGGGATCGACCTTTGTGATTACCGCTGGAAAAGTTTGTGAGGGTTTGGAGACCACCCCAAGGTCTACCACTAGTGGTTGATAAATGCCTCCATGGTGTTGTCTCAAAGGGAGAATAGGGTGAGCCTTCGTGGTGTTGGTGTGCTTTCATGGTAACATCCACCTCTCTAACAGTGACGTAGCTTCCCTCCAAGGAAGTGAACATTGACATACATCCTCGTCTCCCGGAGTTGCGGTTATTCCTAACCATAACTTTCTACTTGTGATTACTTGTCTCTTAGCACTTACTTATATCATATTGTGCTTGCTTACTTACATACTCGTGTTACTTGCTTAGTACTTAGTACTACACTTGCAGTTGTTAGGCTCACCTTCATATTCTGCATTATTGCCTAAAATTGCTAAGTAATAATTAAAATTGGTAATTGTACCTATTCACCCCCCTCTAGGTCCATCTCGATCCTTTCAGTAGGGGTTGTGGGTGTAACAATGGTATTGATGTCCTCATCATCCTCCCGTTCTTGAAATGAAGTCGTCCTCGACGGAACCTCATCTTCCTCACCCAAATAAGGCTCTAAATCTGCAAAGTTAAAAGTGGGACTAACCCCAAAATCTGCAGGCAGCTCAAGTTTGTATGCATTATCATTTATTTTCTCTAACACCTTAAAAGGACCATCAGCACATGGCATTAGCTTTGATTTGCGCAAATTAGGAAACCTATCCTTACGCAAATGTAACCAAACAAGATCTCCAGGTGCAAAGACAACATGTTTTCTACCCTTATCTCCGACAAGTTTATATTTAGCATTCATACGCTCTATGTTTTCCTTAGTTAACTCATGCATTTTTAAGATCAATTCAGCACGTTGTTTAGCATCAAAATTAACCTTCTCCAAAGATGGAAGAGGCAACAAATCAATAGGTGCATGCGGTAGAAAACCATACACAATTTCAAAAGGGCACATCTTAGTAGTAGAATGCAATGAACTATTATAAGCAAATTCAATATGAGGCAAGCATTCTTCCCACATTTTCTTATTATTCTTCAAAACAACCCTAAGCATAGTAGACAATGTTCTATTGACTACTTCAGTTTGTCCATCAGTTTGGGGGTGACAAGTAGTACTAAAAAGCAGTTTAGTCCCCAACTTAGCCCATAAACATCTCCAAAAGTGGCTAAGAAATTTAGTATCACAATCTGGAACAATAGTATTTGGCACACCATGCAAGCGAATAATTTCATGAAAGAACAAATCAGCAACATTAACAACATTAACAACATCATTGCTTTTATGACATGGTATAAAGTGTGCCATTTTCGAGAATCTATCCACGATAACAAATATGCTATCCGTCCCCTTCTTTGTTCGAGGTAAACCTAAAACAAAGTCCATAGATATATCCTCCCAAGGAACACTGGGTACAGGCAAAGGCATATATAAACCATGAGGATTGAATCGTGACTTAGCTTTTTGACATGTAGTGCAACGAGCAACAAAACGCTCAACATCCCGTCTCATCCTTGGCCAAAAGAAATGTGTAGCAAGTATATCATTTGTCTTCTTCACGCCAAAGTGTCCCATTAATTCTCCTCCATGCGCCTCCTGCAACAATAAAAGATGAACAAAGCTAGCTGGAATGCATAGCTTGTTAGCACGAAACACAAATCCATTGTTAACGACGAACTTGTTCCATGTTCTCCCTTCTTTACAATTCTGCAATACATCTTTAAAATCAGCATCATGCACATATTGATCTTTGATGGTCTCCAAACCAAATATCTTGAAGTCAAGTTGTGAAAGCATAGTATACCGACGAGACAAAGCATCAACAATAACATTTTATTTACCCTTCTTGTGTTTAATGACATAAGGGAAAGTCTCAATGAATTCAACCCATTTAGCATGTCTACGATTCAGTTTGGCTTGACTTTTAATATGTTTCAAATATTCATGATTAGAATTTATAACAAATTCTTTGGGCCATAAATAATGTTGCCATGTTTCTAAAGTCCGAACAAGAGCATATAATTCTTTATCATAAGTAGAATAATTCAGACTAGGCCCACTCAATTTTTCAGAAAAGTATGCAACAGGTTTGCCATCTTGTAATAACACACCTCCTAATCCAATTTCACTAGCATCACATTCAAGCTCAAAAGTCTTATTAAAATCAGGAAGTTGGAGTAAAGGAGCATGTGTCAACTTATCTTTCAATACTGTGAAGGCTTCTTCCTGTGCGGTACCCCAAACAAAAGGCACATCTTTCTTTGTAAGCTCACTGAGAGGTGCAACAATGGTACTGAAATCTCTCACAAAACGCCTATAGAATCCAGCGAGGCCAAGAAAACTCCCCACTTGTGTGACCGTTTTGGGCTGCGGCCAACTCTCAATAGCTTCAATCTTGGCTTTATCAACTTCAATTCCCTGTGGAGTAACAACATAGCCAAGAAAAGATACTCGGTCGGTGCAAAATGTGCACTTCCCAAGGTTACCAAACAAACGTGCATCACGTAGAGCAATAAAAACAACACGTAAATGTTCCAAATGTTCCTCCAAAGATCTGCTATGAATCAGTATATCATCAAAATAGACTACCACAAATCGTCCAATGAAAGCACGTAAAACTTCGTTCATTAATCTCATGAAAGTATTAGGTGCATTAGTTAAGCCAAAAGGCATGACTAACCACTCATATAATCCAAACTTAGTTTTAAATGCTATTTTCTATTCATCCCCCAATTTCATACAAATTTGATGGTATCCACTACGCAAATCAACTTTGGAGAATATTGTAGAGCCACTCAATTCATCAAGCATATCATCTAGCCTAGGAATAGGATGACGATAACGAACAGTAATATTATTAATGCCTCTACAATCAACACACATACGCAATGTACCATAGTTTTTCGGCACTAGAATAATAGGAACAGCACAAGGACTAAGGGATTCGCGTATATAACCTTTGTCGAGAAGCTCCTGTACTTGACGCATAATCTCCTTCGTCTCCTCTGGATTGGTACGGTATGGCGCACGGTTTGGTAGTGAAGCACTGGGAGTTAAGTCAATCTGATGCTCAATCCCTCGAATAGGCGGTAATCCCGGTGGCACGTCTTGTGGAAAGACGTCAGCGAACTCCTGCAAAATGTTAGTGACAGCAGGAGGCAAATAGGAAGGCACGTCCTCAAATGAAAATAATGCCTCTTTGCACACAAAAGCATAGCAAACAGATTTGCTGAAATCTAGCTCATTAATATCAGATTTGGTGGCAAACAAACATGCACTTTTCAATTTAATTGCAGAAGCAACACTAGATGGTTTATTATTAGGCTTCATTTGTTGCTCAAATTTTTTTGCCACAATCTGATTTTCACTCTTATTCTTCTCCTGTTTTTCTTTATTAGCACTATTAATATCATCTTTCAAAATGGAATCAGGAGTCATAGGAAGCAAAGTAATATTTTTATCCTTATGATCAAGAGTATACTGATTGTTTCTACCATGGTGTACAGAATTTTTATAAAATTGTCATGGTCGACCAAGTAATAAGGAACATGCTTGCATAGGTACCACATCACAATCAACATAATCAGCATATGTAGATATACTAAAATGCACACGAACAATACGTGTTACCTTAACCTTGCCGCTGTTGTTGAACCATTGGATGTAGTAAGGATGTGGAAGTGATCTTGTGGTGAGAGATAGCTTCTCCACCATCTCCGTGCTAGCCAAGTTGTTGCAGCTCCCTCTGTCTATGATGACATGCACAAAACGTCCCTTCACAACTCCCTTTGTATGGAACAAATTATGCCTCCGATTTTGCTTAGCTTGTGTGACCTGCGCACTCAAAACACGTTGAGCAACTAAACATTCATACCTATCAGCGTCTTCAGGAGCCATGTATTGCGTCTCATGATCAGAATCATCTCCACCATGTTCTTCACGTGTAATAAGAGCCAAAGTCTCCTCATCATAGTCACTAGCGGACTCATACCCACCATCCTCAGTAGCAATCATCACACACTGAGATTTGCATTCTCTCGCATAATGACCTCTTCCCTTACAATGATGAAAAACAATATCACTTATGTGCCCTGTTGATGCCATGGAAGAAGAAGAGCTCTGTGCAGGCCTGGCAGGTGTGCTCTTGGCAGATAGTGGTGGTTGTGCCTGCTTTCTTGTATCACGGCTAGAGGTGGAACCTGATGGAGGTGCTGGTGTAGTGGAAGTAGAAGATGCACGCGGTATCCATGATGAAGGTCGACCTGCAGAGAAGTTAGTTCGAGCCAAGGCTTGTCGATCCTGCACTTCACGTTCAGCTTTACAAGCAAGATGGAATAAACGAGTGATGTTAGTATACTCCTTATACTCTAGAATGGTCTGAATCTCTCTATTTAATCCACCCATAAAACATGCAAGCATAGCTTCATTCTCCTCAACAATACCACATCTAATCATGCCAGTTTGTAATTCCTGATAATATTCTTCTACAAATTTTTTCCTTGTCTTAAACGCTGCAATTTTTGAAGCAACTATCGTTGATAATATGGTGGAACCCAACGAGTACGCATAGCAGTTTTCAAAGCAGCCCAAGTAGCTGGAATAGGATATAATCTACAATGTTCAGACCACCATACACATGCAAAACTAGCGAAAGCACAAACAGCAGCAACAACCCGTCTCTCCTCGGGATATTGTAAACATGTAAAATGTTGTTCAGTTTCTAACTCCCAAGTAAGATATATATCAGGAACATATCTACCCTCAGATGGTGGAATATTCAATTTTAGTTTAGGAACATGGTCATGATCTCGTACCAGAGGTGGTGGTGCAGGCCTACCATAGCGATTATATACCTAAGGTCGACCTGCTGGTGGTGGTGCTGGTGGCTGCACGTAGTTCTGATTTTGATCAACCTCATCCTCATAATCGCCCGCATAATCATCATCCTCCTGGGTACCATCAACAGCAGTGGCAGGAGCCAAAGAAGCATCAACAATAGGTACTGGAGCACCAGAATTTTGACCAAGCTCAATTGGAATGCGTTGTGCTCGTCCCACTTGATTTGGAAGGCGCCGTTGTAGTTGTTGTTGTTGTAAAGGTGCGACAGGTGCAGCCGGCAGTGGTTGTGGAAGACGCGCGAGCAATTCATTAAACTTTTATCGATCTTTGTTTCGAACGTCTTCTCAATGCCATATATCTTCTCCATGGCCTCTTCAAATCTGTTTAGCACATCTTGCACCTGTCCACTCATCATTTGCTGAAATTTATCATGTAGCTGTTTGTTCGTCATGTTCTCCCAATCAGTCTCATCTACTTGTGATCTGCTACCTCTTGAGCACTGCGTTGGTTCTCCCTTGAAGAGGAGAGGGTGATGCAGAAAAGTAGCGTAAGTATTTCCCTCAGTTTTTGAGAACCAAGGTATCAATCCAGTAGGAGGCTACACGCAAGTCCCTCCTACCTACACAAACAATCAAGAACCTTGCAACCAACGCGATAAAGGGGTTGTCAATCCCTTCATGGCCACTTGCAAAAGTGAGATCTGATAGAGATAATAATAAGATAAATATTTTTGGTATTTTTATGATATAGATTGAAAAGTAAAGATTGTAAAATAAAGTAGATCGGAAACTTATATGATGGAAAATAGACCCGGGGGCCATAGGTTTCACTAGTGGCTTCTCTCAAGATAGCATAAGTATTACGGTGGGTGAACAAATTACTGTCGAGCAATTGATAGAAAAGTGCATAGTTATGAGAATATCTAGGCATGATCATGTATATAGGCATCACGTCCGCGACAAGTAGATCGAAACGATTCTGCATCTACTACTATTACTCCACACATCGACCGCTATCCAGCATGCATCTAGAGTATTAAGTTCATAAGAATAGAGTAACGCATTAGGCAAGATGACATGATGTAGAGGGATAAACTCAAGCAATATAATATAAACTCCATCTTTTTATCCTCGATGGCAACAATACAATACGTGCCTTGCTGCCCCTGCTGTCACTGGGAAAGGACACCGCAAGATTGAACCCAAAGCCATGCACTTCTCCCATTGCAAGAAAGATCAATCTAGTAGGCCAAACCAAACTGATAGTTCGAAGAGACTTGCAAAGATAACCAATCATACATAAAAGAATTCAGAGGAGATTCAAATATTTCTCATAGATAAACTTGATCATAAACCCACAATTCATTAGATCTCGAAAAACACATCGCAAAAAGAGTTACATCGAATAGATCTCCAAGAAGATCAAGGAGAACATTCTATCGAGATTCAAAGAGAGAAGAAGCCATCTAGCTAATAACTATGGACCCGAAGGTCTGTGGTAAACTACTCACACTTCATCGGAGAGGCTATGGCGTTGATGTAGAAGCCCTCCATGATTGATTCCCCCTCCGACGGAGCACCGGAGAAGGCTCCAAGATGAGATCTCACGGGTACAGAAGGTTGCGGCGGTGGAAATAGGGTTTCGTGATGCTCCTGGATGTTTTCAGGGTATGTAAGTATATATAGGCGAAGGAAGTCGGTCAGGGGAGCCACGAGGGTGGGGGTGCGCCCTCCTTCCTCTTGGTCGCCTTGTTTACTTCTTGACGTCCACTCCAAGTCTCCTGGATTGCGTCTGTTCCAAAAATAACTCTCCCGAAGGTTTCATTCCGTTTGGACTCCGTTTGATATTCCTTTTCTGCGAAACACTGAAATAGGCCAAAAAACAACAATTTGGGTTGGGCCTCCGGTTAATAGGTTAGTCCCAAAAATAATATAAAAGTGCTTAGTAAGGCCCATAAACATCCAAAACAGGTAATATAATAGCATGGAACAATAAAAAAAATATAGATACATTGGAGACGTATCAAGCATTCCCAAGCTTAATTCCTGCTCATCCTCGAGTATGTAAATGATAAAAACAAAATTTTTGATGTGGAATGCTACCTAGCATATTTCTCAATGTAATTTTCTTTATTGTGGCATGAATGTTCAGATCCAAATGATTCAAGATAAAAGTTTATATTGACATAAAAATAGTAATACTTCAAGCATACTAACAAGTAATCATGTCTTATCAAAATAACATAGCCAAAGAAAGCTTATCCCTACAAAATCGTATAGTTAGGCCATGTTTCATTTTCGTCACACTAAATACTCCCTTCATGCACAATCCCGGTTTCAGCCAAGCAATTGGTTCATACTTTTTAATGCGCTTCAGCTTTTTTAACTCTCACGCAATACATGAGCGTGAGCCATGGATATAGCACTATGGGTGGAATAGAATATGATGATGGAGGTTGTGTGGAGAAGACAAAAAAGGAGAAGGTATCACATTGAAATGGCTAATCAACGGGCTATGGAGATGCCCATCAATTGATGTCAACATGAGGAGTAGGGATTGCCATGCAATGGATGCACTAGAGCTATAAATGTATGAAAGCTCAACAAAAGAAACTAAGTGGGTGTGCATCCAACTCGCTTGCCCACGAAGACCTAGGGCATTTTGAGGAAGCCCATCATTGGAATATACAAGCCAAGTTCTATAATGAAAAATTCCCACTAGTAAAAGAAAGTGAAAACATAGGAGACTCTCTATCATGAAGATCATGGTGCTACTTTGAAGCACAAGTGTGGAAAAAGGATAGTAACATTATCCCTTCTCTCTTTTTCTCTCATTTTTTTTGTTGGAATTCTTTGGCCTCTTTTTTTATTTGGTCTTCTTTGGCCTCTTTTATTTTTCATAAAGTCCGGAGTCTCATCCCGACTTGTGGGGGAATCATAGTCTCCATCATCCCTTCCTCACTTGGGACAATGCTCTAATGAATATCATCACACTTTTATTGATTTACAACTCAAGAATTACAACTCAATACTTAGAACAAAATATGACTCTATGTGAATGCCTCTGGCGGTGTACCGGGATATGCAATGAATCAAGAGCGACATGTATGAAAGAATTATGAAGGTGGCCTTGCCACGAATATGATGTCAACTACATGATCATGCAAAAGCAATATGACAATGATGGAGTGTGTCATAATAAACGGAACGGTGGAAAGTTGCATAGCAATATATCTCGGAATGGCTATAGAAATGCCATAATAGGTAGGTATGGTGGCTGTTTTGAGGAAGATATATGGAGGATTATGTGTGATAGAGTGTATCGTATTATGGAGTTTGGATGCACCGGCGAAGTTTGCACCAACTCTCAAGGTGAGAAAGGGCAATGCATGGTACCGTAGAGGCTAGCAATGATGGAAGGGTAAGAGTGCGTATAATCCATGGACTCACATTAGTCATAAAGAACTCATATACTTATTGCAAAGGTTTATTAGCCCTTGAAGCAAAGTACTACTACGCATGCTCCTAGGGGAAGGGTTGGTAGGAGCTAACCATCGCGCGATCCCGACCTCCACTCATAAGGAAGGCAATCAAAGAGCACCCCATGCTACAAATTTGTCACACAACTTTTACCATACGTGCATGCTACGGGACTTGCCAACTTTAACACAAGTATTTCTCAATTTCATAATTACCCAACTATCATGACTCTAACATTACCACCTTTATATCTCAAAACAATTATCAAGTATCAAATTGACCATAGTGTTCAATGCACTCTATATGATAGTTTTTATTATACCCAACTTGGATGCCCATCATATTAGGACCAATTTTATAACCAAAGCAAATACCATGCTGTTCTAAAAGACTATCTAATATAAGTGAAGCATAAGAGATCAATAATTTATATAAAATAAAACCACCGCCGTGCTCTAAAAAGATATAAGTGAAGCACTAGAGCAAAATTGTCTAGCTCAAAAGATATAAGTGAAGCACATAGAGTATTCTAATAAATTTTGATTCATGTGTGTCTCTCCCAAAAGGTGTGTACAGCAAGGATGATTGTGGTAAACTAAAAATCAAAGACTCATATCATACAAGACGCTCCAAGCAAAACACATATCATGTGGTGAATAAAAATATAGCTCTAAGTAAAGTTACCGATAGACGAAGACGAAAAAGGGGATGCCTTCCGGGGCATCCCCAAGCTTAGGCTTTTGGTTGTCCTTGAATTTACCTTGGGGTGCCCAATCTTAGGCTCTTGCCACTCCTTATTCCATAATCCATCAAATCTTTACCCAAAACTTGAAAACTTCACAACACAAAACTCAACAGGAAATCTCATGAGCTCCGTTAGTGCAAGAAATAAAAACCACCACTTAAGGTACTGTAATGAACTCATTATTTATTTATATTGTTGTTAAACCTACTGTATTCCAACTTATCTATGGTTCATATGCCCTGATACTAGCCATAGATTCATCAAAATAAGCAAACAACACACGAAGAACAGAATTTGTCAAAAACAGAACAGTCTGTAGCAATCTGTAACTTTAGAATACTTCTGTACCTCTAAAAATACTACAAAAATAGGAAGTCCTTGGAAATTTGTCTATTGATCCACTTCAAAAAGAATCAACTAAAAATCACGTTTCTGTGATTTACTAAAATTATACTCGTGCGCGCAAAAGTTTCTGTTTTTCAGCAAGATCAAATTAACTATCACCGTAGGTTATCCTATAGGTTCTAATTGGCACAAACACTAATTAAAACATAAAACCACATCTAAACATAAGCTAGATGAACTATTTATTACTAAACAAAAGCAAAAATCAAGGAAAAAAAATAAAATTGGGTTGCCTCCCAACAAGCGCTATCGTTTAACGCCCCTAGCTAGGCATAAAAGCGAGAATAGATCTAAGTATTGCCATCTTTGGTATTCAACTCTTCAATAGAACACTTATAACCCTTAGGAGTTTCTTTATTTTTAGTAATGATTAAACTCCTAGGCAAGAAATCAAGAGATTTGTTTTTAGCAAAAGGTTTCTCAATGAAAGAGAAAAAGTTGGGATGAACACTTATTGATTTGAGATCCGCATTTTCCTTACTAGAATATTCACCCTTATTTTTAGGAACATACATTAATTTGGCAATTTTGGCAGGAGGAGTTGGAGTATTTTTCACGGATGAAAAGGCAGCCCCTAAGTTGGTAATAATATCCTCAAGTTTACCGATTCTTGTAGAATCTTGATCTATTCTTTCGTTAACTATAGGTTCCTTCTCTTTAAAAAAATTCAGAGTAACTCCAACCTTAGATCCATATTGGGTAATTTGGTTGTGGATATTTTTATCCAAAGTTTCAATTAACTCAATAGTGGCAACTTTATTTTCAATAATTTCAAGCCTTTGCATCACATGTTCTAAAGTTAAAACAGTTCCATTAACCAAAAGAGGTGGTGGACCAGACAAATCTGACATAGCATTATAGGCATCAAAAGTATGGCTGCCCAAAAAATTCCCTCCGGTAATGGTATCAAGAATGCATCTAATCCCAGGAGTAATGCCTACATAGAAATTGCGAAGAAGAATGGAAGTAGATTGCTTCCTAGCAGATCTATTTTGAGCATTGAAAATTCTATGCCAAGCATCTTTTAGATTTTCTCCCTCCCTTTGTTTAAAATTAAGAACTTCATGATCGGGAGTACTAACGATGATAAGAGGACTAGCCATGATGACAATAAATGATCTAGCACACAAGAGGCAAGAGAAAAAGAGGCGAACGGGAAAGAGAGGGCGAATAAAACGGCAAGGGTGAAGTTGGGGAGAGGAAAACGAGAGGCAAATGGCAAATTATGTAATGCGAGGGAGAAGAGTTTGTGATGGGTACTTGGTATGTCTTGACTTGTGCGAAGACCTCCCTGGCAACGGCGCCAGAAATCCTTCTTGCTACCTCTTGAGCACTGCGTTGGTTTTCCCTTGAAGAGGAAAGGGTGATGCAGCAAAGTAGCGTAAGTATTTCCCTCAGTTTTTGAGAACCAAGGTATCAATCCAGTAGGAGGCTACACGCAAGTCCCTCGTACCTACACAAACAATCAAGAACCTTTTAACCAACGCGATAAAGGGGTTGTCAATCCCTTCACGGCCACTTGCAAAAGTGAGATCTGATAGAGATAATAATAAGATAAATATTTTTGGTATTTTTATGATATAGATTGAAAAGTAAAGATTGCAAAATAAAGTAGATCAGAAACTTATATGATGGAAAATAGACTCGGGGGCCATAGGTTTCACTAGTGGCTTCTCTCAAGATAGCATAAGTATTACGGTGGGTGAACAAATTACTGTCGAGCAATTGATAGAAAAGTGCATAGTTATGAGAATATCTAGGCAAGATCATGTATATAAGAATCACGTTCGCGACAAGTAGATCGAAACGATTCTGCATCTACTACTATTACTCCACACATTGACCGCTATCCAGCATGCATCTAGAGTATTAAGTTCATAAGAATAGAGTAACGCATTAGGCAAGATGACATGATGTAGAGGGATAAACTCAAGCAATATGATATAAACCCCATCTTTTTATCCTCGATGGCAACAATACAATACGTGCCTTGCTGCCCCTGCTGTCACTGGGAAAGGACACCGCAAGATTGAACCCGAAGCTAAGCACTTCTCCCATTGCAAGAAAGATCAATCTAGTAGGCCAAACCAAACTGATAATTCGAAGAGACTTGCAAAGATAACCAATCATACATAAAATAATTCAGAGGAGATTCAAATATTTCTCATAGATAAACTTGATCATAAACCCACAATTCATCGGATCTCGACAAACACATCGCAAAAAGAGTTACATCGAATTAGATCTCCAAGAAGATCGAGGAGAACATTGTATTGAGATTCAAAGAGAGAAGAAGCCATCTAGCTAATAACTATGGACCCGAAGGTCTGTGGTAAACTACTCACACTTAGAGGCTATGGCGTTGATGTAGAAGCCCTCCGTGATCGAATCCCCCTCTGGCGGAGCGCGGAAAAAATCTCCAAGATGGGATTTCATGGGTATAGAAGGTTGCAGCGGTCGAAATAGGGTTTCGTGGTGCTCCTGGATGTTTTCAGGGTATGTAAGTATATACAGGCGAAGGAAGTCGGTCAGGGGAGCCACGAGCGGCCCACGAGGGTGGGGGGCGCGCCCACCCCCCTGGGGCGTGTTGGGGAACGTAGTAATTTCAAAAAAATTCCTACGCACACGCAAGATCATGGTGATGCATAGCAACGAGAGGGGAGAGTGTTGTCTATGTACCCTCGTAGACCGAAGCGGAAGCGTTGACGCAACGTAGAGGAAGTAGTCGTACGTCCTCCCGGTCCAACCGATCCAAGCACCGTTACTCCGGCACCTCCGAGTTCTTGACACACGTACAGCTCGATGACGCACCCCGATCTCCGATCCAGCAGAGGCGCGGGGAGGAGTTCCGTCAGCACGACGGCATGGTGACGATCTTGATGTTCTCCTGTCGCAGGGCTTCGCCTAAGCACCGCTACAATATGACCGAGGTGTAATATCGTGAAGGGGGGCACCGCACACGGCTAAGGAACGATCTCAATGATCAACTTGTGTGTCTAGGGTGCCACCCCGCCCCCGTATATAAAGGAGGGAGGGAGGAGGAGGCCGGCCCAAGGGGGTGGCGCGCCCTAGGGGGGGCAAACCTACTCCAAGTAGGTTTGGCCCCCCTTTCCTATTAGGAGTAGGAGAAGGAAGGAAGAGGGGGGAGGAGAGAAGGAAAGGGGGGGCCGGCCCCCCTCCCAATTCGGATTGGGCTTGGGGGGGCGCGCCCCCTCCCTTGCTCCTTCTCCCTCCCTTCCACTAAGGCCCAATAAGGCCCATATACTTACCGGGGGGTTCCGGTAACCTCCCGGAACTCCGGTATATTCCCAATCTCACCCGGAACCTTTCCGGTGTCCAAATATATCCGTCCAATATATCAATCTTTATGTCTCGACCATTTCGAGACTCCTCGTCATGTCCGTGATCACATCCGGGACTCCGAACAACCTTCGGTACATCAAAATACATAAACTCATAATGAAACTGTCATCGAAACCTTAAGCGTGCGGACCCTACGGTTCGAGAACAATGTAGACATGACCGAGACACGTCTCCGGTCAATAACCAATAGCGGGACCTGGATGCCCATATTGGTTCCTACATATTCTACGAAGATCTTTATCGGTCAAACCGCACAACAACATACGTTGTTCCCTTTGTCATCGGTATGTTACTTGCCCGAGATTCGATCGTCGGTATCCAATACCTAGTTCAATCTCGTTACCGGCAAGTCTCTTTACTCGTTCCGTAATACATCATCTCGCAACTAACTCATTAGTTGAAATGCTTGCAAGGCTTAAGTGATGTGTATTACCGAGAGGGCCCAGAGATACCTCTCCGACATTCGGAGTGACAAATCCTAATCTCGAAATACGCCAACTCAACAAGTACCTTTGGAGACACCTGTAGAGCACCTTTATAATCACCCAGTTACGTTGTGACGTTTGGTAGCACACAAAGTGTTCCTCCGGTAAACGGGAGTTGCATAATCTCATAGTCACAGGAACATGTATAAGTCATGAAGGAAGCAATAGCAACATACTAAAACGATCGGGTGCTAAGCTAACGGAATGGGTCATGTCAATCAGATCATTCAACTAATGATGTGACCTTGTTAATCAAATAACAACTCCTTGTTCATGGTTAGGAAACATAACCATCTTTGATTAACAAGCTAGTCAAGTAGAGGCATACTAGTGACACTCTGTTTGTCTATATATTCACACATGTATTATGTTTCCGGTTAATACAATTCTAGCATGAATAATAAACATTTATCATGATATAAGGAAATAAATAATAACTTTATTATTGCCTCTAGGGCATATTTCCTTCAGTCTCCCACTTGCACTAGAGTCAATAATCTAGATTACACAGTAATGATTCTAACACCCATGGAGTCTTGGTGTTGATCATGTTTTGCTCGTGGAAGAGGCTTAGTCAACGGGTCTGCAACATTCAGATCCGTATGTATCTTGCAAATCTCTATGTCTCCCACCTGGACTAGATCCCGGATGGAATTGAAGCGTCTCTTGATGTGCTTGGTTCTCTTGTGAAATCTGGATTCCTTCGCTAAGGCAATCGCTCCAGTATTGTCACAAAAGATTTTCATTGGACCCGATGCACTAGGTATGACACCTAGATCGGATATGAACTCCTTCATCCAGACTCCTTCATTGGCTGCTTCCGAAGCAGCTATGTATTCCGCTTCACACGTAGATCCCGCCACGACGCTTTGCTTTGAACTGCACCAACTGACAGCTCCACCGTTTAATGTAAACACGTATCCGGTTTGCGATTTAGAATCGTCCGGATCAGTGTCAAAGCTTGCATCAACGTAACCATTTACGATGAGCTCTTTTTCACCTCCATATACGAGAAACATATCCGTAGTCCTTTTCAGGTACTTCAGGATGTTCTTGACCGCTGTCCAGTGATCCACTCCTGGATTACTTTGGTACCTCCCTGCTAGACTTATAGCAAGGCACACATCAGGTCTGGTACACAGCATTGCATACATGATAGAGCCTATGGCTGAAGCATAGGGAACATTTTTCATTTTCTCTCTATCTTCTGCAGTGGTCGGGCTTTGAGTCTTACTCAACTTCACACCTTGTAATACAGGCAAGAACCCTTTCTTTGCTTGATCCATTTTGAATTTCTTCAAAACTTTGTCAAGGTATGTGCTTTATGAAAGTCCAATTAAGCGTTTTGATCTATCTCTATAGATCTTAATGCCCAATATGTAAGCAGCTTCACCGAGGTCTTTCATTGAAAAACTTTTATTCAAGTATCCCTTTATGCTATCCAGAAATTCTATATCATTTCCAATCAATAATATGTCATCCACATATAATATTAGAAATGCTACAGAGCTCCCACTCACTTTCTTGTAAATACAGGCTTCTCCAAAAGTCTGTATAAACCCAAATGCTTTGATCACACTATCAAAACGTTTATTCCAACTCCGAGAGGCTTGCACCAGTCCATAAATGGATCGCTGGAGCTTGCACACTTTGTTAGCTCCCTTTGGATCGATAAAACCTTCTGGTTGCATCATATACAACTCTTCTTCCAGAAATCCATTCAGGAATGCAGTTTTTACATCCATTTGCCAAATTTCATAATCATAAAATGCGGCAATTGCTAACATGATTCGGACAGACTTAAGCATCGCTACGGGTGAGAAGGTCTCATCGTAGTCAACCCCTTGAACTTGTCGAAAACCTTTTGCAACAAGTCGAGCTTTGTAGACAGTAACATTACCGTCAGCGTCAGTCTTCTTCTTGAAGATCCATTTATTCTCAATTGCTTGCCGACCATCGGGCAAGTCAACCAAAGTCCATACTTTGTTCTCATACATGGATCCCATCTCAGATTTCATGGCTTCAAGCCATTTTGCGGAATCTGGGCTCACCATCGCTTCTTCATAGTTCGTAGGTTCATCATGATCTAGTAGCATGACTTCCAGAATAGGATTACCGTACCACTCTGGTGCGGATCTTACTCTGTTCGACCTACGAGGTTCTGTATTAACTTGATCTGAAGTTCTATGATCATCATCATCAACTTCCTCACTAGTTGGTTTTGACGTCACAGAAACCGGTTCCTGTGATGTATTATTTTCCAACAAGGGAGTAGGTACAGTTACCTCATCAAGTTCTACTTTCCTCCCACTCACTTCTTTCGAGAGAAACTCCTTCTCTAGAAAGGATCCATTCTTAGCAACGAATGTCTTGCCTTCGGATCTGTGATAGAAGGTGTACCCAACTGTCTCCTTTGGGTATCCTATGAAGACACATTTCTCCGATTTGGGTTCGAGCTTATCAGGTTGAAGCTTTTTCACATAAGCATCGCATCCCCAAACTTTAAGAAACGACAACTTTGGTTTCTTGCCAAACCATAGTTCATAAGGTGTCGTCTCAACGGATTTCGACGGTGCCCTATTTAACGTGAATGTGGCCGTCTCTAAAGCATAACCCCAAAACGATAGCGGTAAATCTGTAAGAGACATCATAGATCGCACCATATCAAGTAAAGTACGATTACGACGTTCGGACACACCATTGCGTTGTGGTGTTCCGGGTGGCGTGAGTTGCGAAACTATTCCACATTGTTTTAAGTGTAGACCAAACTCGTAACTCAAATATTCTCCTCCACGATCAGATCGTAGAAACTTTATTTTCTTGTTACGATGATTTTCAACTTCACTCTGAAATTCTTTGAACTTTTCAAATGTTTCAGACTTATGCTTCATTAAGTAGATATACCCATATCTGCTTAAATCATCTGTGAAGGTGAGAAAATAACGATATCCGCCACGAGCCTCAACATTCATCGGACCACATACATCTGTATGTATGATTTCCAACAAATCTGTTGCTCTCTCCATAGTACCGGAGAACGGCGTTTTAGTCATCTTGCCCATGAGGCACGGTTCGCAAGTACCAAGTGATTCATAATCAAGTGGTTCCAAAAGTCCATCAGTATGGAGTTTCTTCATGCACTTTACACCGATATGACCTAAACGGCAGTGCCACAAATAAGTTGCACTATCATTATCAACTCTGCATCTTTTGGCTTCAACACTATGAATATGTGTATCACTACTATCGAGATTCATCAAAAATAGACCACTCTTCAAGGGTGCATGACCATAAAAGATATTACTCATATAAATAGAACAACCATTATTCTCTGATTTAAATGAATAACCGTCTCGCATCAAACAAGATCCAGATATAATGTTCATGCTCAACGCTGGCACCAAATAACAATTATTTAGGTCTAATACTAATCCCGAAGGTAGATGTAGAGGTAGCGTGCCGACCGCGATCACATCGACTTTGGAACCATTTCCCACGCGCATCGTCACCTCGTCCTTTGCCAGTGTTCGCTTAATCCGTAGTCCCTGTTTCGAGTTGCAAATATTAGCAACAGAACCAGTATCAAATACCCAGGTGCTACTGCGAGCTCTAGTAAGGTACACATCAATAACATGTATATCACATATACCTTTGTTCACCTTGCCATCCTTCTTATCCGCCAAATACTTGGGGCAGTTCCGCTTCCAGTGACCAGTCTGCTTGCAGTAGAAGCACTCAGTTTCAGGCTTAGGTCCAGACTTGGGTTTCTTCTCTTGAGCAGCAACTTGTTTGCTGTTCTTCTTGAAGTTCCCCTTCTTCTTCCCTTTGCCCTTTTTCTTGAAACTAGTGGTCTTGTTAACCATCAACACTTGATGCTCCTTCTTGATTTCTACCTCCGCAGCCTTTAGCATTGCGAAGAGCTCGGGAATCGTCTTATCCATCCCTTGCATATTATAGTTCATCACGAAGCTCTTGTAGCTTGGTGGAAGTGATTGGAGAATTCTGTCAATGACGCTATCATCCGGAAGAGTAACTCCCAGTTGAATCAAGTGATTACAATACCCAGACATCTTGAGTATGTGCTCACTGACAGAACTATTCTCCTCCATCTTGCAGCTATAGAACTTATTGGAGACTTCATATCTCTCAATCCGGGCATTCTTCTGGAATATTAACTTCAACTCCTGGAACATCTCATATGCTCCATGACGTTCAAAACGTCGTTGAAGTCCCGGTTCTAAGCCGTAAAGCATGGCACATTGAACTATCGAGTAGTCATCAGCTTTGCTCTGCCAGACGTTCTTAACGTCGTCAGTTGCATCAGCAGCAGGCCTGGCACCCAGCGGTGCTTCCAGGACGTAATTTTTCTGTGCAGCAATGAGGATAATCCTCAAGTTACGGACCCAGTCCGCGTAGTTGCTACCATCATCTTTCAACTTAGCTTTCTCAAGGAACGCATTAAAATTCAACGGAACAACAGCACGGGCCATCTATCTACAATCAACATAGACAAGCAAGATACTATCAGGTACTAAGTTCATGATAAATTTAAGTTCAATTAATCATATTACTTAAGAACTCCCACTTAGACAGACATCTCTCTAGTCATCTAAGTGATCACGTGATCCAAATCAACTAAACCATAACCGATCATCACGTGAGATGGAGTAGTTTTCAATGGTGAACATCTTATGTTGATCATATCTACTATATGATTCACGCTCGACCTTTCGGTCTCCGTGTTCCGAGGCCATATCTGCATATGCTAGGCTCGTCAAGTTTAACCTGAGTATTCTGCGTGTGCAAAACTGGCTTGCACCCGTTGTAGATGGACGTAGAGCTTATCACACCCGATCATCACGTGGTGTCTGGGCACGACGAACTTTGGCAACGGTGCATACTCAGGGAGAACACTTCTTGATAATTTTTAGTGAGAGATCATCTTAAAATGCTACCGTCAATCAAAGCAAGATAAGATGCATAAAGGATAAACATCACATGCAATCAATATAAGTGATATGATATGGCCATCATCATCTTGTGCTTGTGATCTCCATCTCCGAAGCACCATCATGATCACCATCGTCACCGGCGCGACACCTTGATCTCCATCGTAGCATCGTTGTCGTTTACGCCATCTATTGCTTCTACGACTATCGCTACCGCTTAGTGATAAAGTAAAGCAATTACAGGGCGTTTGCATTTCATACAATAAAGCGACAACCATATGGCTCCTGCCAGTTGCCGATAACTTCGGTTACAAAACATGATCATCTCATACAATAAAATATAGCATCATGTCTTGGCCATATCACATCACAACATGCCCTGCAAAAACAAGTTAGACGTCCTCTACTTTGTTGTTGCAAGTTTTACGTGGCTGCTACGGGCTTAAGCAAGAACCAATCTCACCTACGCATCAAAACCACAACGATAGTTTGTCAAGTTGATGCTGTTTTAACCTTCGCAAGGACCGGGCGTAGCCACACTCGGTTCAACTAAAGTTGGAGAAACTGACACCCGCTAGTCACCTGTGTGCAAAGCACGGCGGTAAAACCAGTCTCGCGTAAGCGTACGCGTAATGTCGGTCCGGGCCGCTTCATCCAACAATACCGCCGAACCAAAGTATGACATGCTGGTAAGCAGTATGACTTATATCGCCCACAACTCACTTGTGTTCTACTCGTGCATATAACATCAAACCATAAAAACCTAGGCTCGGATGCCACTGTTGGGGAACGTAGTAATTTCAAAAAATTCCTACGCACACGCAAGATCATGGTGATGCATAGCAACGAGAGGGGAGAGTGTTGTCTACGTACCCTCGTAGACCGAAGCGGAAGCGTTGACGCAACGTAGAGGAAGTAGTCGTACGTCCTCCCGGTCCAACCGATCCAAGCACCGTTACTCCGGCACCTCCGAGTTCTTGACACACGTACAACTCGATGACGCACCCCGATCTCCGATCCAGCAGAGGAGCGGGGAGGAGTTCCGTCAGCACGACGGCGTGGTGACGATCTTGATGTTCTCCTGTCGCAGGGCTTCGCCTAAGCACCGCTACAATATGACCGAGGTGTAATATCGTGGAGGGGGGCACCGCACACGGCTAAGGAACGATCTCAATGATCAACTTGTGTGTCTAGGGTGCCCCCCGCCCCCGTATATAAAGGAGGGAGGGAGGAGGAGGCCGGCCCAAGGGGGAGGCGCGCCCTAGGGGGGGCAAACCTACTCCAAGTAGGTTTGGCCCCCCTTTCCTATTAGGAGTAGGAGAAGGAAGGAAGAGGGGGGAGGAGAGAAGGAAAGGGGGGGCCGGCCCCCCTCCCAATTCGGATTGGGCTTGGGGGGGGGCGCCCCCTCCCTTGCTCCTTCTCCCTCCCTTCCACTAAGGCCCAATAAGGCCCATATACTTACCGGGGGGTTCCGGTAACCTCCCGGAACTCCAGTATATTTCCAATCTCACCCGGAACCTTTCCGGTGTCCAAATATATCCGTCCAATATATCAATCTTTATGTCTCGACCATTTCGAGACTCCTCGTCATGTCCGTGATCACATCCGGGACTCCGAACAACCTTCGGTACATCAAAATACATAAACTCATAATGAAACTGTCATCGAAACCTTAAGCGTGCGGACCCTACGGTTCGAGAACAATGTAGACATGACCGAGACACGTCTCCGGTCAATAACCAATAGCGGGACCTGGATGCCCATATTGGTTCCTACATATTCTACGAAGATCTTTATCGGTCAAACCGCACAACAACATACGTTGTTCCCTTTGTCATCGGTATGTTACTTGCCCGAGATTCGATCGTCGGTATCCAATACCTAGTTCAATCTCGTTACCGGCAAGTCTCTTTACTCGTTCCGTAATACATCATCTCGCAACTAACTCATTAGTTGAAATGCTTGCAAGGCTTAAGTGATGTGTATTACCGAGAGGGCCCAGAGATACCTCTCCGACATTCGGAGTGACAAATCCTAATCTCGAAATACGCCAACTCAACAAGTACCTTTGGAGACACCTGTAGAGCACCTTTATAATCACCCAGTTACGTTGTGACGTTTGGTAGCACACAAAGTGTTCCTCCGGTAAACGGGAGTTGCATAATCTCATAGTCACAGGAACATGTATAAGTCATGAAGGAAGCAATAGCAACATACTAAAACGATCGGGTGCTAAGCTAACGGAATGGGTCATGTCAATCAGATCATTCAACTAATGATGTGACCTTGTTAATCAAATAACAACTCCTTGTCCATGGTTAGGAAACATAACCATCTTTGATTAACAAGCTAGTCAAGTAGAGGCATACTAGTGACACTCTGTTTGTCTATATATTCACACATGTATTATGTTTCCGGTTAATACAATTCTAGCATGAATAATAAACATTTATCATGATATAAGGAAATAAATAATAACTTTATTATTGCCTCTAGGGCATATTTCCTTCAGGGCGCGCCCTCCTACCTCGTGGCCACCGTGTTTACTTCTTGACGTCCACTCCAAGTCTCCTGGATTGCGTTTGTTCCAAAAATAACTCTCCCGAAGGTTTCATTCCGTTTGGACACCGTTTGATATTCCTTTTCTGTGAAAAATTAAAATAGGCAAAAACAACAATTTGGGCTGGGCCTCCGGTTAATAGGTTAGTCCCAAAAATAATATAAAAATGCTTAGTAAAGCCCATAAACATCCAAAACAGGTAATATAATAGCATGGAACAATCAAAAATTATAGATACGTTGGAGACGTATCATGATCCTGCCATGGTTAGCAGCAATAGAAACACAAAAGAATATGATCCTACAGACTACTAGGAAGTGGTGGTGATGGTGGTGTGTCACAAATCCTTCAAGCGAATCTCAAAGTCTTACCAGTTCTAACCCAGCAGCAGGTGGTGATCGGCAACCATTGTAGTCAAAACTCTCAAAGCTTGGATAGAGCGATGGCCAGGCGGTGTCAAACGCACGATGTAGATGTATGTGGAGCTGGGAAGGCTTATAATATGGTAGAAAAAAGGGTCAGAAATAATCAATTCAGAGATGCAAAGTTGAATAAACGCTTAACGACGGTACTGTGCTGGTCCTAGGCTAGACCGTTCTAGAGACGCGAGCCTAGAACACTAACAAAATCACGGCGCGACACGTAATCAAGGGAGGAGCATGCTCTGAAAAAAATTCTCTCTTTTTTTTGCTCCGCAACAAATTTTTTTCAAAAAAGTCTACAAATGGTCTAAAAACTGCCTAACCAGAATTTTCCGGACTTAGTTTTTTTAAATTGGAACTATTTTTCTTGTACGGGTGGCACTAATGTTGGGAAGTCCGACTTGGTCATGACTCGGAGTATGGCGTGATCTGGAAATCAAAAACAAACCAACAAATATTGTACTTGGACTAGGACTGGTGGCGGAGATGAATTTGGTGGAAACTCAGACTTGTGGCGGATATATGTAGGGCGATGGAACACGGACTGGTGGAGAATCTCTGATGGAGGTGGACTCGGATTATCATGATGGCGGTGAATATGTGGTATATGGCAGCGGTGATGACAATGGTGGTATATGGCAGCGGTGATGACGATGGTGGTATATGTTAGCAGTGATGACGATGGTGGTATATGGCAGCGGTGATGACGATGGTGGTATATGGCAGCGGTGACGACGATGGTGGTATATGGCAGCGGTGATGATGATGATGCGGTGGCGGCGTGACAACTTGTGAACAGAACTCGAAACTCTAAAGGACTAGACACTAAGACCAGCAACTCGACACGACGATGCAACCGCAAATTCAACAAAGCAAAAAACTGAAAAAGAATATGCAATGGCTCAGACTGGTTCGGATAGGATGAACTAACCCTAATTTTTTTTGTGGCTTTTTCATGGACTGTAGGTATGATAACAGACTCGATCTAAACTACGAAAAACTGTAAAATCTCACCGAGCAACCTGGAAATCTGATACCACCTGATAGAGGCAAAGGTGTCCCGTCTTTCGATGAGATGGTGATTATTGTTTCGGAGGAGTAGACTTTGACGATCCGACTACGTACGTGCGAGGACGCCGCGCCTTAGCAATCGCTAAAACAAATTCGAGATGTTATTGACCACGCCGGAGCTCGATCAACCTGACCACGAGGGTCTATTTCCTGCGAGCAAACAAATAACAAGCAAGAAATTGAGAATTGCAATCTGGATATTGCGAATATAAGATGAAAGCTTTATTGATCAAGATGGGGTTCTATGACGTCTTGGTCTGGTCGTTGAACACAAACGAAGTACGCGAAGTTGCAGCTATGGTGAACTTTTAACCTAAACAAAACCCAAAGTCTAAACGGTGCCCTAAGGGCTGTATATATGGAGGAAGAGGGGGAATTTCGTGGCCCTTGGTGGAGGGGTCCGAAACCAACCCTATATCTTGTTTCCCCATACATACGGACTCTAAAAATAGCCTATACTTATGTATTTCGAAATTACATGGGTCTGGCCCAATAAAAAGATGACGCAGCACCTAGAATAGCCTCCGGACGAATTTATGAAGTGGCATCTTGTATATTTCGTCCAAGGCTTCATGCACTCATTATGGTGGCTTCAAAGTCTTGAAATCATCACTTGTAACTTCGTTCTTGTTCCCCTTGCGCATGCCATCATCTCCATGCTTGGTCTTGCTCCAGTGTTCATCCCTCTTATGCATGTCAGGCCCTTCATTTGTAAGCAAAACAAATGTATCCAATTTAGGCAGCATAATATTCTCATGAACATTAGAATCATTACCAAGAAACAAAAGTACCTGATAATTTTAATTGGCGTGCGTGAGCTCTAGTAATTGGTCCAGTATATGTAGCAGTAGGGGCTGTGGATGTAACAATGGTATTGATGTCCTCATCACAAATCTCTCTTCCTCTTTGGCCAACTCATGTCGTAGTACTTCGAAGGTGTGTGAAGCCACCAAGTCGACGCGTAGTCATGGAAGTTTCTTGTGGTGCACTTCACTTGATCTTCGGAACAAACTTGATGTAGCTTGAGGTAGTCGTCCATCAAACGCTCCCACTCGAGATACTCCTTGGGTTCTTGAGTCCCATAGAAAGGAATTTCATTGTCGGTGTCGAGGTCGTAGTAGCTCGTGGAAGTTGCGGACTTGAGCTTGGGGGGCTTCTCTTGAGCGTAGTCTTGAGGTGCTTGTTGGCGAAGATGTTGTATGTCTGTAGGTGAAGATGCCTTGAAGTTGCTTGGCGAAGATGCCAAGGGAGATGGTGAAGTCTTTGAGCGGTTGTTGGTGTAGAGCTCTTGACCTTCATGTTCTTGTTGGTGATGGTGTCGATGTCGATGTGATCTTGCCGGAGATGGTAGCTCGGAAGGATGTGCTCTTGAGCGTCTTCTCGAAGATGAGGAAGATCGCTTGTAGGACTTGATGAGGGCTTTGATCTCCTCCATTTGAGCTTGCATCTTGGCATCGAAGTTGTTGTTCGTCGCATCGAACTCATCATTGTTGTAGATCGAAGGTGAAATTCCTTGCCTATCCATCACAAGACTCGAGTGGAGGTGAGTAGGAAATGAGATAAACAATACCAAGTTACCTTTTCCCAAAGTTGAGGATGTATCCCGTTTCACTTAATGTGAAATGAAAGAATAGTGGAATTGGTACCGAACTTGTTCACTCACACCTATCAAGTAAAGCTTATGGTGTAGCTCGGTCAGGATAGTGGCACAAAATGGGCTAGGGGTTATCAAAGCAATGGCAAGGGAAATATACAATGGTGTCGTCGAGGTTACCGTCCGTGGCGATGATGAGTGGCGGTGTTGCCGAAGTGGCGATGAGTCGACCCGTTCCTAGTTAGCCGAAACACCCTAGGAAACGGAAAAACGGCAAACTCGAAATCTCCAAAGGCAAATGTCAAATGGTGGTAGTGGAGAGCGGTGGTGGTTTGCACTTGGCAATGTGAAAGTGGAATGATGGGTTAGGCAAGTGGAAGTTGAGGTTGCCGTCCCTAAGTAGTCGAAACACCTTAGGAGACACAAGCCACAACTCACACAAGCACAAACAAAATTGGGTTAAGTTGGGTTGTTGAAAGTGTATGCACGGCAAGGTTATGCGGAAGTGGTGGTGGTGGTTGATGAAGAAGCAACCATCCCTAAGTAGCCGAAACACCTTAGGAGACTCAAGTCACAACTCAAACAACCACATATACAATGGTGAACAAAATGGGTTAGGTTGCGGAAGTCTGTGGTGACTATGCGGATGATATGGTGGAAGCCCTAGGCAAAGATGCCAAAATTCACAAAATTTGATGGAGTAAAATGGTGTTGGTAGTATTTTTGTGGGATGGGGGATGTCAATAGCTTCAAAACGAGCTAAAGAACGTCAAAATCGGAGTTCGGATGAATTAGTTATGGACGAAACAAGAATCAGACGAAGTCTAAAACTACAGGTTACTTACGTCCGGGAATGGTTGAATGTTCGGTTGTCGGACGTCCGGTAAGCTTGGAAATTCGTAAATTTGGTTCTGTTGGCCGGTTCCGGTCATCCTATGGATGACGGACGTCCGGTGCTTCTGGGGGGCTCCGGACGTCCGTAAAACGCCGGTCGTCTGGTGGGTCGGGGTCAACGCGAGATCCGAGATCTGGGGCGCGATTTTGGGTGGAAAATGGAGATTTCGGGGTTAAAATTGATGAGATTTCATGGATGAAAGATGGGGAAACTTGGGGAGATTCTAGATCCACTAGTAACACAATGAATCCACGGATCAAAATCAACAAAACATCATCAAACCAACACAGAAATTTTTGGGGCTGTTTTTGGTGGGGATTTTGGAATTTAGGGAAGAACACAACAAAATCAAGCTAGAAAAAGAGGGGTAGGGGCTCCAAATACGTGATCAACGTGGCTCATGATACCAAGATGATGTAGGGTAGAACCCTAGAGGCTGATATTTCACGTTTGGAGCGGATCCCTACGATGAACACGAAGAACACGGGGAAGAACGGAGAGAAATCACAAGGGGAAACACTCAAGAACAAGCCCAATCACACATCCACTAGACAATCAAACACACAAGATCCACAAGGTACATAAACAACAAATAAAAATATACAAGGTAGAGTTCATCTCCAAGAGGAGGTCTTGATGGTATCCTAGACGGATCTTCCCACGAGGGGGTCTTGATGATATCCCGCAGGATCTTCTCACATGGAGGTCTTGAACTCCATGGGAGTGGTCTCTCTCTCTCAAGAGGAGGAGGTAGGATCAAAGCTCACCTAAGAATGAGCTATCATGTTTTCTAACCTTAGAAAGGAGGTGGAGGTGGTCTATTTATAGTCTAAGGCACGAAGGGGTAAGTCGGAGAGGGATACAAGGCCAAAGGCCCGCGGCTGCGCAGACAGGCGTCGGACGTCCGGTGGGTGTCGGACGTCCGAAAGCTCGGGACGGTCCGGACGTCCGGAAGTTTTCGGACTTCCGTAAATATCGTTCTGTCGCCGTGGCACCGGTCGTCCGGAGGCGCTCGGTCGTCCGTGGCCTGTGACATGGAATTAACAGGTCAGATGTCTTAGCAAGAGGACTTAGTCGTGGAGCCATCGCAATGAGATTAGCAAAAAGGGGTTAAACCGGATAAAGGACACGGGAAGTTTATACTAGTTCGGCCCCTTGCGGTGAAGGTAAAAGCCTACGATCTAGTTGTGGTGGAATTGATGGGGTCTCGATGAGCAGGGAGCGAATCCGCTTTACCTATCTCTCGAGTTATTGTTTCTTGTCCCTGAACCGCCACCGGGTCATCCCTTTATATACACAGGTTGACGCCCGGCGGTTTACAGAATACCGAGGCCGGCTCATACACGTGTCCGGCTCGGTTTCTACCTTTCCTAACTTACAACACAAGTTTACACATCTCATGCCGGTTTATGTTTATGGGCTCTAAATTGCCTTTGGGCCCTGGGCCTCTAAGCTTCAATGGTAGAGTGCCATACTCCTTGTCCTCATGAGCTTCAATAGAGATGAGCGTAAACCGGCCCCACCCTAGCGGTTTACACTCAGTAGTTATATCCCCAACATTAGGCCCCAGATTGATTTGAACCTGTTCATGTCAATCTTCAATACTTAGAAAAATTCCTTGAACATCTTTCTATGATCCTTGTAAACCGCCATGACATCTCCTCCATGTGAGCTTGGTAAACCGCCATGACATCATCTTCTAAAATTGCATTAAATCGTCATGACGTCATCTCTGTATAAAAACCTGTAAATGCTTCTTTTATTAATTAATCCCCGAAGACCGAGGCGACAGCTGTATCAGATATCCTATTTTTGGCTCCTCGATTCTAGCGCCTGTCATTTATCCTTTTGCCCTTATAAATAAGACCGGGGGTCCTTTCCATTCTCCCCCTTGCCTCTTCGTCTCTTCTTCTTCCACGCGACCCCGAAGAGCTCGAGCTCCGCCGCCGCCATCGACCTTCGCATCTGCACCGACAAGGCCGCTGCATCAACCTGTTCTTGACCAGATAAACTGCGACGCATCTCCACTACTCCACCGCACCAGTAAGTACTCCTCTTCCCAAACATCAGATCTGCATTAGGGTTCCACTGTTTGTTGGTGTTCTTCTGTTTGTCGGTGTTCTTCATCTTTCTCCTCTCCTGGATCTCATAAATAGATCTGAAACTGATAGCAAATGTGTGCGGCAGCAGTTCAGCACCCCTAGTCACCCTCGAAACCACTTTGTACTGCATGAGGTCCCGTCCTAGCATATGCGCTCTTCTGCTCTCGCGACCTTTAGGTTTAATTTTTTTCCCTTTTATAGAACTGCGGTAGATCCGAAATTATTACATCAAGTTGTAAAACCTATTTGTGCAACACTTAGGAAAATTTCATATCTGTCCCTTCCGCACCATCGTAGGCGGTTTAACTGTTAGAAATTAATAATCCGCCAGATACCATTAGCCCTCTCTTAAACCGCCATTTTCATCGGAGCATCAATATCCGGTTTAACATGTCTATTTTCCTTATTTAATCCCTTCCCTCGACCTGACGCCGGTTTATACATATCAAGCTTAAACCGTAATTCGGCATCTGAACTTCTTTTACAGCTTTTCATCAAAAATGACCAAACAGTTCTTCTCCTGCAATTGGGCTCCCTCCCGGGTTACGGAAGAGCAGCTTGCCAGTTATGATGTGACTGGCAATTTAGCAAAACAAGAGACCATCCATTGGAGAGCCCCGGGTACTGAAAACCCTCCTGAACCTCAAGAAGGAGAAGTAGTTGTCTTTGTACATCATTTGGACCGAGGGTTTATCCCTCCCGGATCAAAATTTTCCGGGATGTACTTGCCATCTTCCAACTCCACCCTCAGGATATTGGACCAAACTCTATGTCCAACATTTGCAACTTCCAAGTCTTTTGTGAAGTTTATCTGCAAGAAGAACCGACCGTTGAGTTGTTCAGAGACTTCTTCCACTTGAACCGCCGTACTGAGTTTACTGACGGCCCCAACACTGAACTTGGCGGGGTGTCAATTCAGAAAAGGAAAGAAGTCAACTTTCCTCTCGCCAAACACCACAGCCAACCCAAGGACTGGAATCAAACGTGGTTTTACTGCCGGAATACCGCTCCTGAAGATGAAAATCCTCTACCGGGTTACCATGCTCACTGGCTCAGTAATGAACATCCTCTGCCTCAATGGCTTACTGCCAAGGAACGATCCAAGTATGCACCACAGATTTCTAAGATCCGAGCCTTTATGGCAAATGGTTTAACCGGCATTGATCTTGTCCGTTGTTGGGTTTCATGGAGTATCTTGCCCTTAAGCTGGCGTCCCGGTTTAATGTGCGAGTACACAGGAGAGCTAAAAGATCCTCCACGCCATATTGATGTTCAGTTAACTGATGAAGCAATTACTGAAGCTGTCAAAATGATGTTGGATGAACCGATATCTGAATGCAGCAAGACTGGGTTGCATCCTTTTTATGCCTCCCATAAACCGCCAGCGGTAAGGATTGTATCTTTCTGTTTTTAATTCGCCCTCATTGTTGAAACTTTTTTGATAACCTGTTTATCTTTACAGAGCAATGACCCTTTCTAGAAAAGGAAATCTCAAGACAAACAGGTGAAACCACAAGACAAACCGGTGAGAGCGCCTCGTGCTAAGAGCAAGGCCTCAAAAAGACCAGCAAATAAGAGAACCGCCGAGTCCTCTGATCCGGCCGAAGCTGTTGATGACTCGGAATCAGAGGTAGAACTTGATTCCCTTGGCTCATTTTTCATGCACCTTATTGACAATGATCATTATCAGGATGATGCGGAAGCCAGCCGTGTTGATAATGTAGAGGTAAGTCCCCTTTCTTTCGATTCAGATATTGTGCCAGTACGAAAACTCCGTCGCGCAATCCGGAAAGTGAAAGTTCTCATCCTCTCACTCATTTGGATCCACACTTTTCTTTGAAGACACAACACCCTGAAGCTTGTCGCACAACCCGGCACAGTGGCCAACAAGTTACCTCCTCCGGTTTACCGGACACACCGGTTCGGAAACACCGTGCAGAGGTCTCTTGTACTTCTAACAAATCTTATCCCAAAGCGGGTTACTTCCGATACCCTCTTAATCCGTCTGATTCCAATTATCAGGGCACTTCCAATTCATCCTCTGGAGACTCATCAACCACGTAGATGCCTCCCCTCAAAACCGTCCCTGTGTAAGCATAGTAATTTTAGTTTTGCTTTCTTGCACCGGTTTATCATTCTAACCACTTTTTGTTACTTGCAGTGCCAAAGCCCGACTCAGCAAAAAGGCCAAGCTGACTGCTCCCACTGATGACAATCTGTCTTTTGAATCAGAGAGGACCTCAGAAGCTGCTGATCGAGATGCTGATATTGCTCTGGATGATCCAGCACCACAAGGTCAGGACACTTATGTCGATCCACCAGAAGTTAATCCGGCTAGTCCTCATGTTGATCCGCCAGGCCCAGTTGCCGATCCACCAAGTCCAGCTGCTAATCCTCCAAGCCCACCAAGAGCCCCTGCTAAACCGTCCAACACAGATGAGATTATTGATGGCAGGACCGATGATGTGGTGATTACCGGTTTCGGCCACACTACTCCTGGCGACCCTGTCGCTTTATCAAAGCACAGTGCCAAAGAGGAATTTACTGCTGTGGAAAAAGGAAAATGGAAGACTGATTTGTCAATTATGCTCATCTCAATGCTCAAGACATCCATTCTGGATATCTAAACCGCCTGTATACAAGTCATGATTACGAGGCCGGTTTAGTCAATCTGATGAAGGAGCACTATGAGGTAACTTCTATTCAAACATTTTATAAAGTTTTCTTTGTACTTTATATCAACTCCATTGTAGCCCGCAAGGGCCAGTTTATCTCTTCAAGATGAACCGGGACTTATGATAAAAAAATTCAACTGTGTAGCCCCCAAGGGCCGGTTTATCTCTTCAAGATGAACCGGGACTTTCTGTTGCAAAGCCTATCCTTGTTGAATTCCTTCACCTCCGATTTATCTGATCAATTAAGCATTAGCCCCCAAGTGCCAAGATTAATACTTATATTGAGCCTTGGGACTTAAAAGATTAGTTAAGAAGAAGCAATCCGCATTAGCCCCCAAGTGCCAGGTGTATAACTTGTTATGTGCTTGGGACTTTTGAGAAAGTATTAACAACTTTATTATCTGTCTTTTGCAGGCTGACTTGAGCAACAAAGACTCCCAAATTGCCGATCTTCAAGAAAATATCAAGTCCCAGAAGCAGAAACTTCCAAGGCCAAAGAGGAATTAAAGGGTGCTTTAACTGCCATGGAACAATTGAAGGATGGCTTCAAAAGCAAGCGGACAGACTGGGAAACTAAGAGGGCCACTCTGTTAAAACGGGTTGAGGATGTTGAGGCGGCTCTCAAACCGGTAGCAGAAGAGCTAACTGGGCTAAAGCGTCAGATCAATGCTATGACTTCTGCTATATTTGGTAAGTACTCTTTGCAAGAGACTTTCTTAAACATCTTTGAAAGCTATCGGTTTAACAGCAAATTCTTAAATCGTTGCAGGTAGTCATGTTGCTCATCTGGGCTCGGATATGCGGATGAAGTTGGAAGCAGCCTATACCTTGATAGAACAACTATATACCAGTGCTCAACGAGTCATCTGCGCGGCCTCATACAATAAACCAGCACCAACCTTGATCAAGGATACTTTGGCCAAATTATCTATGACTCCTGCCCAGATAGAAGAGGTAAAGAGATCTGCTGCAAGGGCTGGCGCTCCATCTGCACTGACTCGGGCCAAAGCTTGGATAGCTGATCTTGATTCGGAAGACATCGGAAAGGGCTATCCAAGCCAACAAGAAGACGGGTCGGAATTTGATAGTGAAGCCCTTAAAGCCTTGACAAAGGAGATGCGCCCGCTTGCAAGCAGATTGGCCGAAGAAGTTGACTTGTCTGTCCACCGGTCCAACTATGACGCGGACAACAAACGGGTTGATGCATCTGTGAAAGAAGTGCAGAATCTTATCCCACCAATCCGTAAGCACACTTATGCCCCTGACGTTGAAACGTCCAATCTTATAAGTGATGAAGCTGTCTTCCAAGCTTTAACCGGAATTGACTGGGCAACCGTTGACTTCCAGCCATTGGGTGGGGAGGAGGAGGTTGAACCGACGCAAGGTGATCCGCAAACTTCTCATCAAGCCGAAGAGGAATCCTAATCCAGATGCCAGTTTATCACTTGTGTACCGTCCTCTGTAGAAAAACAATGATCTTGTTGGGCGGTCCAAGCGCCTTGTAATAGGCTAGTTTAACACACTTGGTCTGTTATGCCATCGTGCATAGCTTGAAACATTTGGTCTGCTATGCTGTATAATCACTTTCCTGAGATTGCCACTTTGTCATAAGATGCATTGTGTCCTTATGATTTTTATCAGTGTGATGCAATCCTGTTTTCTGCATGTCATAAACTGAAAACTTATCCTGGCGGTTTACCGTCGGACGGGTTACAATGCCCAATATGAAGTCATAGTTTATAACCAAGGTTGTAAAGATAATAAAATATGAAAATACCTCATACCTATGATTTAAATCATCTCATTGGTTTACCAATCATTTTTGTAGTAAGGGTTATAACCCAAACCCTGAGTATTAACAACTCTCACCATGCTGTGCTGGTATATAACAAACCACGCCGGGTTATGATAAACACCGGATGATCATCCTGGCGACTTACAGTCAATGCCAGACCGGGCTAAGAGCACCGGTTTATAATTAATTTTGTGCTAACAACTGATAGTTGAAAGCTGCGCCGGGTCATGAAACACCGAGCTGATGAAGTGACTTATAATCAGGCCAGGTCAATGCACGCCGGTCTATCTTAAAACCTTATCAAAGGAAAGAGAACTTGCAAAAAACAAAGTCAAATAAAAACTTGTAGTCGAGGCTTTTCAAGGGCTGCCAGACCCAAACTCGAGGCTTTTCATGGGCTGTCAGGCCACTGAGTTAAACCATTTGACAAAGCCTTTTAAGATGGGCCTCCAATTAACCAATCGTCGTTCTAACTTTGACAAGTTCAGGGTCTGTATAAGATTGACTTGTCAAACGTTCGGCGGGTCATACCAGGATTACCTGGACGGAGTGGCTTACTTGATGAAGGCGGGTTAACCCGGGGTTTTAGGTGAATACACTTGGCTTCCAAGCCTGGCTTGATAGCCTATTACAAGGGTCCCTTCAAACTCTTTGTTGTTGTGCACAAAGAGCCCCCAAGTAACATTGTGAGCTGTGCTCAATGGGTACCTATGTTTGAGATGTGCGTGGCAACAGGCTCTCTTTGGTCCCTTGGGTGTGAAGCTCCCAAGCTATGTTGTGCCTTTATAAGCCGGATTACTGGAAAACTCTGCTTTGTAAGCATGAGCCCCCAAGTAACCAAGGAGACATATAAGACGAAAACGGCAGAGGCCCTGCCTTAGCAAGGATGTCGGTTTATTTATTGATCATAATATGTACATTGTCAAAAATATATACATAGTAGGATCCTATGGCTCAGGTGTAGTAAGGACGAAGATGAGCTATATTCCACGGCCGGCGAGTCTCCTCCTCTGATTTGCGCGAGTCTTTGTGCTCTCGAACATCGATGAGGTAGTATGACCCGTTGTTCAAATTCTTGCTGACCACAAAGGGTCCTTCCCAAGGTGGAGACAACTTATGCATGTCAGTCTGATCCTGGATAAGCCGGAGCACCAAGTAGCCTTCTTGGAAAGTCCTGGTTTTAACCCGGCGGCTGTGATAACGCCGCAGGTCTTGCTGATAAATCGCCGAGCGAGCTGCCGCAATATCCCGCTGTTTATCTAACAGGTCCAAAGCATCCCGGTGTGCTCTTTCATTATCCGCTTCAACATAAGCTGCCACTCGGGGCGAGTCATGACGTATATCACTTGGGAGGACTGCTTTTGCTCCATAAACCATGAGGAAGGGTGTGTAACCTGTAGATCTATTGGGGGTGGTGTTAATACTCCATAGAACGGAAGGCAACTCCTCCACCCAACAACCCGGCGTCTGCTTCAAAGGGACCATGAGTCGGGGCTTGATACCCTTTAAGATTTCCTGATTAGCTCTCTCTGCTTGACCATTTGATTGGGGGTGGGCTACCAACGACACATCAAGCCCGATGTGCTCACGTTGACAGAACTCTTCCATAGCTCCCTTGGAGAGATTTGTGCCATTATCTGTTATAATGCTGTGTGGAAAGCCAAACCGGAAGATTACATTTTTCATGAACTGAACCGCCATGGCCGCATCACACTTGCTCACTGGCTCTGCCTCCACCCACTTGGTGAATTTATCAACCGCCACCAGGAGGTGGGTCTTCTTATCCTTTGATCTCTTAAAAGGTCCAACCATATCTATTCCCCAAGTTGCGAACGGCCAGGTAATTGGAATCATCCTCAACTCCTGAGCCGGAACATGAGCTCGGCGTGCAAACTTCTGTCAGCTGTCACACCTTCGGACCAGATCTTCCGCATCAGCATGAGCTGTTAACCAGTAAAAACCGTGCCGAAAAGCCCTAGCCACCAAGGATTTTGAACTGGCATGATGACCAGAATCTCCTTCGTGGATTTCACGCAAGATCTCACAGCCTTCTTCAGAAGAAACGCAACGCTGAAACGCCCCTGAGACAGTGCAGTGATGCAACTCGCCATTGACAATAGCCATGGACTTAGAACGTCTGATTATATGTTTGGCCAAAAATTCATCCTCTGGTAACTCGCCCCGGTTCATGTACGCCAGATACGGCAATGTCCAATCAGGGATAGCATGAAGAACCGCCACCAGTTGAGCCTTCGGGTCAGGAATTGCCAGATCCTCCTCCGTTGGTACCTTGACCGACGGATTATGCAGAACATCCAGAAAAACATTAGGCGGCACCGGTTTACGCTGGGATCTGAGCCGGCTTAAAGCGTCTGCTGCTTCATTTTTACGTCGATCAATGTGCTCGACCTGATAACCCTTGAAGTGACCAGCAATGACGTCCACCTCTCGCCGATAAGCCGCCATGAGTGGGTCCTTGGAGTCCCACGTACTGGATACTTGGTGAGCCACTAAATTGGAGTCACCAAAGCAACGTACCCTGATTAAGTTCATCTCCTTAGCCATCTGCAGACCGTGGAGCAAAGCCTCATACTCAGCTGCATTGTTAGTACAGGGAAACATTAAGCAGAGAACATAACAAAATTTGTCACCTCGAGGGGAAGTAAGGACAACTCCAGCCCCCGAGCCCTCCAATTGTCTGGATCCATCAAAGTGAATAGTCTAGTATGTGTTATCCGCTTTATCCTTCGAGGCCTGCAACTCTGTCCAGTCGTTGATGAAGTCTACGAGCGCTTGGGATTTGATTGCAGTATGAGGCATGTATTTCAACCCATGAGGCCCAAGCTCAATAGCCCACTTAGAAACCCGGCCAGTTGCCTCCTTGTTTTGAATGAGGTCTCCCAATGGAGCAGAACTGACCACAGTGATGGGATGGCCTTGAAAGTATTGCTTGAGCTTCCGGCTCGCCATAAACATTCCATACACCAGCTTCTGCCAATGGGGGTATCTCTGCTTGGACTCGATAAGCACCTCACTGATATATTAAACCGGCCGTTGAACCGGATATTCCTGACCAGCTTCCTTGCGCTCCACAACAATAGCCACGCTGACAGCTCGGGAATTAGCAGCCACATATAACAGCAATGGTTCCTTATCAATGGGGGCAGCAAGGACGGGCGGCTCGGCCAACTGCTTTTTCAAACCCTCAAGCGCTGCATCAGCAGCATCACTCCAAACAAAGTTGTCTATTTTCTTCATCATCTGATAAAGCGGGATCGCCTTCTCTCCCAACCGGCTGATAAACCGGCTTAGTGCTGCAATCCGACCTGCCAGTCTTTGAACGTCATTGATACACGCCGGTTTAGCCAGGGATGTGATAGCCTTGATCTTTTTCGGATTAGCCTCAATGCCCTTGTTGGACACCAGAAAACCCAAGAGCTTGCCTGCCGGTACACCAAAAACACACTTAGCCGGATTGAGCATCATTTTATAAATCCTTAGATTATCAAAAGTTTCATGCAAGTCAGTTATGAGTGTCTCTGCTTTCCTGGATTTCACCACGATATCATCCACATAATCATGAACATTACGGCCAATCTGACTATGAAGGCAATTCTGCACACACTGCTGATAAGTCGCCTGAGCACTCTTGAGTCCAAAAGGCATAGATACATAACAGAAGGCTCCAAAAGGAGTTATAAAAGTTGTCTTCTCCTGGTCTTTAACTGCCATTTTGATCTGATGGTAACCTGAATAAGCATCCAGGAAACTCAAACGCTCACAACCCGCTGTAGCATCAATGATTTGATCAACACGAGGGAGGGCAAAGGGATCAGTGTCACGCCCAAGATGCGACCCTATCCTAAAGGAACTCGAAGGTCCCACCAAGGATAGAAGCGCATCTTGAAGACGCTTTTGCAAGGTGGATATCATTACATCAACATTACATAATAGATGGGGATACATACAAAAGGCATACAATGCCACAAGAATCCATCAATACATCATACAAGAACAACATGCGACTATGGATGAATCATAAACAGAAACTCAAACAATATCCACCCTGCTAGCCCAGGCTGCCGACCTGGAACCTATCCCCTGATCGAAGAAGCAGAAGAAGAACTCAATGCAATCAAGCATCGCTCTCGCGTCATGATCATCGTAGAACCTGTACCTGCAACTGTTGTTGTAGTAATCTGTGAGCCACGAGGACTCAGCAATCCCATTACCATGGGTATCAAGACTAGCAAAGCTTAATAGGAAAGGAAGGGGTAAAGTGGTGAGGTTGCAGCAGCGACTAAGCAATGATATGGTGGCTAACTTACGCAAATGAGAGCGAGAAGAGAAACAAAGGAACGGTCGTGAAGCTAGCAATGATCAAGAGGTGATCCTGAACTCCTACTTACGTCAAACATAACCCAGAAACCGTGTTCACTTCCCGGACTCCGCCGAGAAGAGACCATCACGGCTACACACACGGTTGATGCGTTTTATTTCGGATCTGGTGACAAGTTATCTACAACCGGACATTAACAAATTCCCATCTGCCACATAACCGCGGGCACGGCTCTCGAAAGTTTATACCCTACAGGGGTGTCCCAACTTAGCCCATGACAAGCTCTCGCGATCAACAAAGGAATAGACCTTCTCCCAGGAAGACCCGATCAGTCTCGGAATCCCGGTTTACAAGACATTTCGACAATGGTAAAACAAGACCAGCAAGACCTCCCGGCGTGCCGACATCCTGATAGTAGCCGCGCGTATCTCGTCTCAGGCCACGATCAGATGAGCACTACGTACAACTAGAACCAGCCCTCAAGTTTCCCCGAGGTGGCGCTGCAAGTGGCTCTAGTTTGGACCAACACTTAGACAAGCATTGGCCCGGGGGGGCTAAAATAAAGATGACCCTTAGGATGCGCGACTCCCAAGGGAAAAAGGTAATAGGTGATGCAAATGGTAAAACCAAAGTTGGGCCTTGCTGGAGGAGTCTTATTCAAAGCGAACTGTCAGGGGGGTCCCATAAATCACCCAACCGCGTTAGGAACGCAAAATCCGGGAACATAACACCGGTATGACGGAAACTAGGGCGGCAAGAGTGGAACAAAACACCAGGCATAAGGCCGAGCCTTCCACCCTTTACCAAATATATAGATGCATTAATAATATAAGAGATATTGTGATATCCCAACATAACCCTGTCCACCATGGAGCAATCTTCAACTTCACCTGCAACTAGCAACGCTATAAGAGGGGCTGAGCAAAGCGGTAACATAGCCAAACAACGGTTTGCTAGGAAGGGTGTCAAAGGTTAGAGGTTCATGGCAATTTGGGAGGCTTGAAGAGCAAATGATAGGTAACGCAGCATAGCGATAGAACGAAGCAACTAGCATAGCAATGATAGTAGTGAGATCCAGGGTAGCGGTCATCTTGCCCGAAATCCCGCAAGGAAGAAGAACGAGTCCATGAAGAAGACGAACGGGAGTAGTCGAACGAATCCTGACATTCGCAACATTACCGGAACTAAGAAGCAATACCGGAAACAAACAAACAACATGGTAAACACACAAGCATAAACATGGCATGATGCACAACCAGGTATGATGCATGTCCGGTTTAATAAGGCATGGCATGGCAAAGTGCAACAAACAATACCACAAGTTAAGTGGAGCTCAATATGCAACGTGTTGCATATTGACAAAACACCACATAGACATATTTAGTTCTCTCTCGGTTATGCTACTCATCAATATTAAATGTTGTTAAACATGGCAAGGGGTGAATCAAAAGTAAACTAACTATTTAGTCAACTTTAAATGAGGCCGGAACAACAAACAACAATTCCGGAAAATCCCCATATGCATATTTTGAATTTGGTACTGTTCTGCCCTAAACACAATTTTAAAGTTGTTAAACAGCAAAATAAAGTGCATCACATTAAACTAGGCATTTTTCCACCCCATTTGCATATAAAGTTTATTAAATTCCGAGTTACGGTTAATTAGTTATGAAATAAATCATTTTAACATGGTATTTGAGCAAATTTAAACAAACAGCATTTTAAACATTTTTAACAGGGATGAAAGTGGCATATTATTAATCTACACAAAATTCTAAGCATTATACATATTTAAATCATTTTAATCCGGTGCACGGTTAATTAATTATTACATGCATGAACATGAGGGGTTTTCTGAAAAACTGCAGTCTCTGGATAAATAGACAAATTCGCAGATCTGAAGAAAAAAAAGGTACACGGGCCAAAACTGCTGGGCGCTGGGGCGCTCACCATGGGCCAAGCCCAGTCGGTGGAGATGATGCTGGCAGGCAGAGCCCGCTGGGCCTTGGAGAGGCTCGTAGCCCACACGAGCAGGAATAGAGGAGGCGGGCGTCTGACGAGCGTGCTCCTGTTTGTTGCAGAGGAAGCAGAGACGAGGGACTGCAATGGCGCTGGTGGCCTCCGACGACGGCACCGGTAGCCGGGGACGGGTCAGCGAGGCGGCGAGCAGATCCCGGTGGCGGCGTGCTGAACGGAGGCCGATGGAGGCGGGTCCGGCTAGGGCTTGTGGGCAGAGCTGAAGAAGGCAGCACCTATCCTCTGTAAAACGAGGGAGAGAGTTTCAGAGAGAGATAAATCGGGAAAGGGAACGGGAAGGCCGAGAGGGGCCTTGTCGAACGGCGGCAACTCACCGGCGGCGAGGTAGGCGGGAACGGGCCAAGGAGCTCGAGGACGACGACGTCGGGGCGAGGGAGGCGAGGATGGCCGGCGCAACCTCCTCCGGGGCTCCCTGTTGGACGAACAGAGAGAGCAGGTGAGAGAGGGAGGAGGGAAAGAAGGGGAAAGGAGAGGCAGGGGCGCGGGGCCCTGCTAAAGGTGGTCGACGGCGACGTTCACGGGAGGCGGCGGGGTCGCGAGGGTGAGGCAGAGGCGCCGGTCACCGGCTACTGCTGCTACTCCGGCGAGGAGGCTCGGGGCGAGCTGGTTGGTCCGGGATGAATCCAGAGGGGTTGTGGGAGCGAAGGCAACGCCTTGATCCATTCGGGATCGAGCGTGGGGTCGATTCGAGAGGGAGAGGTCGGGGAGGATTTGGATCATGGGTGCGGGCTCTCGTTGGTGGGAGGCAGTGGATCGATGGATTGGACCGAGCAGGTGGAGAGGTGGTTGGCTCGGGATGGATCCCGAGGAAGATGGTGGCGGCGGAGATGAGGACAAACCTCCTAGAAATTAGGGTTGGGATGATTTGGTAGGTGATGGTCTTATATATAGCAAGTGGATTTTTAGGTACGGGTATTTGGTCCCTCCGATCGTAATCGGACGGCCCGAAATAAATAGGCTAGAGCGTCCAATTAAGAAAACGGAGATGTTTTATAGATGTTAGGGGATGATCTGGATCCAACGGTAACGACAGACCGGTTCGGTTCGGGCAAGTTTCGGGCACGGGTGAGGGGTCGATGCACGGTGCCAAGAGGTTCAAAAGGTCGGACAACAAAAGAACGGTTGGTCTCGAAAGGGATAATGAAGGCAAGGGGGGACGCGGCAACTACGAGCCGATACGGGTTTTATGAAAACAATGCCGATGCAATGCGAATGATGACATGAGACGAGATGCAAAACAAGAACAAAATGCAAAACAACAGACAAAAACCCAACCACGGAGGAAAAATAAATCACATAGCCGGAAATGGCAAGAGTCGGAGTTACGAATATGGAAAGTTGTATCCGGGGCGTTACAACACTCCACCACTACGAGAGGATCTCGTCCCGAGATCTACGATAGCACCGGAGGGAAACGGAAGAGGAAGAGAAGAGGTAAAACTAAGTTGCTTCTTTGACGAACGAGTGAAACCACAAACCTTGAGAGGTTGAGCAATTTAAAAGAAAGAGTACAACAGAGATAAACGAGATTGCAAACAATCCGTTAGAAAAGAGGAACAAGGAATATTACAAGAACTTGAAGGTTGAAAGACATGGAAATAAGAGCTTCACGAACGAAAAGAATATGACCACATTGGTATAATGAGATAGCCAAGGAACAAGAATGGCAGAATTTGGACAGCACTCCGGTAGAAAAGAGAAGAAAACTTGATGAGATGAAAAGAAATTGAAGAGATGATACAACACTCCGGTTAAATGGATAAGCAAGAAAAGAACATGATCCTCACAAAACGAGGTGATGGGTGAAGAGCACAACATCACAATGCCTCCGTAACGAAAGAATATAAGTTAGAACGTTGGGATAAAGGGACGGAGGAGAAAATGACAACTTTTGCCACAAGTGAACTCGGAAAGCATCCTTGCAAAGAAGAATCGAACGGAGTTGTTGGAAAATCAACAACGAGAAGCACAAGCTTGTTGTGGGCTTATGGAAAACATCTCAAAATTATGAGGTGACAACCGGTCACGGAAGAGAGAAAGCTTCTTCCACCGAGGTGAGAAGGAGAAAATTGGATCATTGATAAGCACCAAAAATAGCTACATTCCTTAGGGAAGGCTGTAGGTGAGATATAACCCAATATAACTCCAACAAAAGATTGATGGATTTAAACTACCTCATTCTTGACAACATATGAATCATGAGACATGAAGGAAATTGTCAAGAGTGACATAACACCACCTCAAAAGATAAGGTAGAAAGAATTGCACTCCGAAATGCAAGAAGAAGAATACTTGAACTCCTCAAAACAAAACATGTGTTAAGCACCATGTTTATTTTTGAGTATAGCTTGGCTGATCTTAACTTCAAGATAAATCTTGAAGAACAATTGAAGAATGAAAAGAATCCTTGACGAACCACCATGTAGAGCCTCAATGAAGAACTCCGGTAATAAAAGGATGATAAAAAGAAAGAGAGGTTGAAAACACAAGGTGAATCCTTGCAATGATTTAGATGGAGCTTCGCGATGATATAACCGAGAGAACTTGGAACTCCGGAAAGAAAAGATGAACACTAGAACCGAGAATTACTTCATCATGAACAATCTCCGGAAGAAAAGAATTGAATCACCTCGAGGAAATAAGAATAAGATTTATTGTATGCTTATCCTTCATCAAATTAAATTGATGGCAAGCAATGGATTTTGCATATTACTTATTCTCGTAGAAAGGATTAAGAGGGATATAGCATAAACTTGAGAAGGTATTGATGGAACCACCGGTGGGATTTGGAAACAACGAATATTTGATATGATAACGAAGGAAGTGAAATCTTGAACGAACCACCATAAGAGTTGAAAATGAAAGTAGCAACGGCACAATTCACCAAAAAGAATGAAGATACTCGAGAGGATTTAGATACAAGTGAACGAAGAGATCATGAGCTTATTAGAGAATACTTGAATTATGCACCGGTAGAATATGGAGAAGGAGAGCTAAAAGCTGAGAATGAATAAACCCGAAATGATGGCCTTCGGAGGAAAGAAATTGAAACAACTCATGAAATGATCCGGATGGTGAAAAGAATTCTTACAATGAAAAACAATTATGAGAGGATGGCATCAAGCTTGGACTACGCATCTTTGGAAGAACGGGTAAGGATTTAAGAGGAACTCTTCTTCAGTCTTCAAAATTCGAGAATGACAAGGAGAAACACCACCAAATAGTTGAGGCACTCCGGAAGGATTAGAAGAGGAAAGATTGAGCCAAAGATGAAAAGAATTTGAAAACGACCTCGGAGAAGGCATGTGACTGATGAAAATTCATTCTTACGTCAAACTCCGAAAAGAATTTGAGAATGGCTCCGAAATAATTAGAAGAGTCAGGTAAGATCCTGGGGAAAGACCTGTGGGTTAGGGCCCACTCAAAAGAAACACCGTTGAAAATGATTTTAAAGAGAGATTGCACCGGTTGAATTAAATGGCTTGAATGAGATAACAATCTCCAAATGGCTTGAACGGATTAAGAATGGAAACACAAATCTTCTGAGATATCTTCAACACTCTGGAACAAATGAATAGCAAGAGGTGAGTGATTGAGAGGTGCACCGGCATGAGAAAGCATTTGACACGAGTAAAGGAATATGATCAACACTGAAATCTTGAATTGGATCCACCGGAGAAGAAAAAAGAACGAAGGATGATGAACTCAAAGCTCCGTTAGTATCTTTCTGAGAATCACCGGATAAGAACATTGACGGGAAAAGAGTGAAGTGACTTCACATGAATAAATGGATACTTGATTAAAATAAATGAGTCCTTGAAGAAAAGGGTGGGAGGGTGGGGAAAAACAAAGACAACTTGGGATGAACGAAACAAACACCGTTGAGAAAACTTAGAATTGATCTTGCGGATGTTGAAATGATCGAATCCACTTGAAGAGAAGCACACCGGTTGGAAAGAATTGACATGACAATCTCGATGAAAAAAAGGACTAGCACTCCCATAGAAATATGAGAACACCATTTAGGAAAGGTATGGATCAACACTTGACATCGAAGCAACTCGAATACCACAAATAAAAACAAAACAAAGGATTGGCTTGCAGAATAAGCCGGAACAAATACATATGATAGAGATTTCGTCCAAAGTTTTCGTGGTGGGGCCCACACGGGCTCAATCGTACAGCACCATCATGTGCAAGGCAGTGCACATGACATACGAAGTGTCCCCGAATCGGCATAGCCAAGGATTCTTTAAGACACAACGAGACCACTGTAAAACCAACCGTGGATAGGCGGACCACTAAACGTCGAACCCCAATCTCATATCATGCATCTGTCGAAAAGATATTCTAGGAGCTACTTGAATTCCCACCTATAAAACTCCCAAAACTTTCTGGTTATGCAATCTGGTGTTGGGGATACAGGGGAAGCAATATATCTCACCCAAACTAACAATACCTACATCCAAGCTGTATCCATCCGTCAACACATAACCAAGAAACCTCCAGAAATCGTGTACCTCAACCTTTGAAAAGCATCTGTTATACAAGTCATGGCAATACTCCCGTACTCACCTCAGTACTGGGTTATCGGGGTTATCTCACCAACAACTGCATAAAAGAGATTTTCGATGTCGGCGTACTAAACTCAAGTATTCCAGAACTGCAACGATAAAATTATGACGACAACACCTCAGAGCTCAACTCCCCGGGACACTTCCACTAAACCCCTGACAGGAGGCACCAAGACAATGTTCTCATCATAAAACCATCGGAATGATTCCAAGATACCCGTGTGATCCTAAAAATTTTTTAGTGAAATTTGAGAAGAGAAGAGTCAAAACTCTACGTCAGGATGCCTTACCAGAGCGATGAAGAGACTGGGGAGTAAAAAGAATTCCTAACTCTCCGATATATATAATCCTAAATGACTCAAAACATTTTTCTAGACACAACTCGGCCGCTAAAAACGATCAATCAAGGGGGCTCCTAAGGTCGGTCGAGGCTCTGATACCAACTTGTCACGCCCAAGATGCGACCCTATCCTAAAGGAACTCGAAGGTCCCACCAAGGATAGAAGCGCATCTTGAAGACGCTTTTGCAAGGTGGATATCATTACATCAACATTACATAATAGATGGGGATACATACAAAAGGCATACAATGCCACAAGAATACATCAATACATCATACAAGAACAACATCCGACTACGGATGAATCATAAACAGAAACTCAAACAATATCCACCCTGCTAGCCCAGGCTACCGACCTGGAACCTATCCCCTGATCGAAGAAGCAGAAGAAGAACTCAATGCAATCAAGCATCGCTCTCGCGTCATGATCATCGTATAACCTGTACCTGCAACTGTTGTTGTAGTAATCTGTGAGCCACGAGGACTCAGCAATCCCATTACCATGGGTATCAAGACTAGCAAAGCTTAATAGGAAAGGAAGGGGTAAAGTGGTGAGGTTGCAGCAGCGACTAAGCAATGATATGGTGGCTAACTTACGCAAATGAGAGCGAGAAGAGAAACAAAGGAACGGTCGTGAAGCTAGCAATGATCAAGAGGTGATCCTGAACTCCTACTTACGTCAAACATAACCCAGAAACCATGTTCACTTCCCGGACTCCGCCGAGAAGAGACCATCACGGCTACACACACGGTTGATGCGTTTTATTTCGGATCTGGTGACAAGTTATCTACAATCGGACATTAACAAATTCCCATCTGCCACATAACCGCGGGCACGGCTCTCGAAAGTTTATACCCTACAGGGGTGTCCCAACTTAGCCCATGACAAGCTCTCGCGATCAACAAAGGAATAGACCTTCTCCCAGGAAGACCCGATCAGTCTCGGAATCCCGGTTTACAAGACATTTCGACAATGGTAAAACAAGACAAGCAAGACCTCCCGGCGTGCCGACATCCTGATAGTAGCCGTGCGTATCTCGTCTCAGGCCACGACCGGATGAGCACTACATACAACTAGAACCAGCCCTCAAGTTTCCCCGAGGTGGCACTGCAAGTGGCTCTAGTTTGGACCAACACTTAGACAAGCATTGGCCCGGGGGGGCTAAAATAAAGATGACCCTTAGGATGCGCGACTCCCAAGGGAAAAAGGTAATAGGTGATGCAAATGGTAAAACCAAAGTTGGGCCTTGCTGGAGGAGTCTTATTCAAAGCGAACTATCAGGGGGGTCCCATAAATCACCCGACCGCGTTAGGAACGCAAAATCCGGGAACATAACACCGGTATGACGGTAACTAGGGCGGCAAGAGTGGAACAAAACACCAGGCATAAGGTCGAGCCTTCCACCCTTTACCAAATATATAGATGCATTAATAATATAAGAGATATTGTGATATCCCAACATAACCCTGTCCACCATGGAGAAACCTTCAACTTCACCTGCAACTAGCAACGCTATAAGAGGGGCTGAGCAAAGCGGTAACATAGCCAAACAACGGTTTGCTAGGAAGGGTGTCAAAGGTTAGAGGTTCATGGCAATTTGGGAGGCTTGAAGAGCAAATGATAGGTAATGCAGCATAGCGATAGAACGAAGCAACTAGCATAGCAATGATAGTAGTGAGATCCAGGGTAGTGGTCATCTTGCCTGAAATCGCGCAAGGAAGAAGAACGAGTCCATGAAGAAGACGAACGGGAGTAGTCGAACGAATCCTCACAATCGCAACATTATCGGAACTAAGAAGCAATACCGGAAACAAACAAACAACATGGTAAACACACAAGCATAAACATGGCATGATGCACAACCAGGTATGATGCATGTCCGGTTTAATAAGGCATGGCATGGCAAAGTGCAACAAACAATACCACAAGTTAAGTGGAGCTCAATATGCAACGTGTTGCATATTGACAAAACACCACATAGACATATTTAGTTCTCTCTCGGTTATGCTACTCATCAATATTAAATGTTGTTAAACATGGCAAGGGGTGAATCAAAAGTAAACTAACTATTTAGTCAACTTTAAATGAGGCCGGAACAACAAACAACAATTCCGGAAAATCCCCATATGCATATTTTGAATTTGGTACTGTTCTGCCCTAAACACAATTTTAAAGTTGTTAAACAGCAAAACAAAGTGCATCACGTTAGACTAGGCATTTTTCCACCCCATTTACATATAAAGTTTATTAAATTCCGAGTTACGGTTAATTAGTTATGAAATAAATCATTTTAACATGGTATTTGAGCAAATTTAAACAAACAGCATTTTAAACATTTTTAACAGGGATGAAAGTGGCATATTATTAATCTACACAAAATTCTAAGCATTATACATATTTAAATCATTTTAATCCGGTGCACGGTTAATTAATTATTACATGCATGAACATGAGGGGTTTTCTGAAAAACTGTAGTCTTTGGATAAATAGACAAATTCGCAGATCTGAAAAAAAACGTACACGGGCCAAAACTGCTGGGCGCTTGGGCGCTCACCATGGACCAAGCCCAGTCGGTGGAGATGATGCTGGCAGGCAGAGCCCGCTGGGCCTTGGAGAGGCCCGTAGCTCACACGAGCAGGAATAGAGGAGGCGGGCGTCTGACGAGCGTGCTCCTGTTCGTTGCAGAGGAAGCAGAGGCGAGGGACTGCGATGGCGCTGGTGGCCTCCGACGAGGGCACCGGTGGCCGGGGACGGGTCAGCGAGGCGGCGAGCAGATCCCGGCGGCGGCGTGCTGAACGGAGGCCGGTGGAGGCGGGTCCGGCTACGGCTTGCGGGCAGAGCTGAAGAAGGCAGCACCTATCCTCTGTAAAACGAGGGAGAGAGTTTCAGAGAGAGACAAATCGGGGAAGGGAACGGGAAGGCCGAGAGGGGCCTTGTCGAACGGCGGCAACTCACCGGCGGCGAGGTAGGCAGGAACGGGCCAAGGAGCTCGAGGACGACGATGTCGGGGCGAGGGAGGCGAGGATGGCCGGCGCAACCTCCTCGGGGGCTCCCTGTTGGACGAACAGAGAGAGCAGGTGAGAGAGGGAGGAGGGAAAGAAGGGGAAAGGAGAGGCAGGGGTGCGGGGCCCTGCTGAAGGTGGTCGCCGGCGACGTTCACGGGAGGCGGCGGGGTCGCGAGGGTGAGGCGGAGGCGCCGGTCACCGGCTACTGCTGCTACTCCGGCGAGGAGGCTCGGGGCGAGCTGGTTGGTCCGGGATGAATCCAGAGGGGTTGTGGGAGCGAAGGCAACGCCTTGATCCATTCGGGATCGAGCGTGGGGTCGATTCGAGAGGGAGAGGTCGGGGAGGATTTGGATCATGGGTGCGGGCTCTCGTTGGTGGGAGGCAGTGGATCGATGGATTGGACCGAGCAGGTGGAGAGGTGGTTGGCTCGGGATGGATCCCGAGGAAGATGGTGGCGGCGGAGATGAGGACAAACCTCCTAGAAATTAGGGTTGGGATGATTTGGTAGGTGATGGTCTTATATATAGCAAGTGGATTTTTAGGTACGGGTATTTGGTCCCTCCGATCGTAATCGGACGGCCCAAAATAAATAGGCTAGAGCGTCCAATTAAGAAAACGGAGATGTTTTATAGATGTTAGGGGATGATCTGGATCCAACGGCAACGACAGACCAGTTCGGGTTCGGGCAAGTTTCGGGCACGGGTGAGGGGTCAATGCACGATGCCAAGAGGTTCAAAAGGTCGGACAACAAAAGAACGGTTGGTCTCGAAAGGGATAATGAAGGCAAGGGGGGACGCGGCAACTACGAGCCGATACGGGTTTTATGAAAACAATGCCGATGCAATGCGAATGATGACATGAGACGAGATGCAAAACAAGAACAAAATGCAAAACAACAGACAAAAACCCAACCACGGAGGAAAAATAAATCACATAGCCGGAAATGGCAAGAGTCAGAGTTATGAATATGGAAAGTTGTATCCGGGGCGTTACAATCAGCTGGGCAAGCTTTGTTCAAATCTGTGTAATCCACACACATACGCCAAGTGCCATTTTTCTTAAGTACCAGCACCGGATTAGCCAACCACTCAGGGTGAAACACCTCCACAATAACCCTGCCGCCAATAGCCGGGCTACCTCTTCACCAATGGCCTTGCGTCTCTCTTCATTAAAGCGACAAAGAAACTGTTTGACCGGTTTGAACTTCGGATCAATATTAAGAGTGTGCTCACCGAGTTCCCTCGGTACACCTGGCATATCAGAAGGTTTCCATGCAAAGATGTCCCGGTTCTCACGGATGAACTCGATGAGCGCGCCTTCCTATTTCGGATCCAAGTTAACGTTGATGCTGAACTGCTTGGATGAATCGCCAGGAACAAAATCAACCAATTTAGTCTCATCAGCCGATTTAAACTTCAAAGCCGGATCATGCTCTGTAGTGGGCTTCTTCAGAGAAGTCATATCTGCCGGATAAACATTGTCCTTATAAAACTTCAACTCCTCCGTCGCACAAACCGACTCACCATAAGCCGCATCACCTTCCTCGCACTCCAGAGTGATTTTGCAGCTACCATGAACCGTGTTGGTCCCCTTATGACCCGGCATCTTGAGCTGCAGATAAACATAACACAGCCTTGCCATGAATTTAGCATAAACCGGCCATCCAAACAGGGCATGGTACGGACTTCTGATTTTTACTACTTCAAAGATCAATGTCTCAGACCTTGAATCATGATCATCTCCAAAAACCACCTCCAGAGCTATCCTACCGACCGGGTAAGCCGATTTACCAGGTACCACACCGTGAAAAACGGTGTTTGACGATTTAAGGTTCTTATCTATTAACCCCATACGCCGGAAGGTTTCATAATAAAAGATATTGATACTGCTCCCTCCATCCATGAGCACTTTGGTGAACTTATAACCCCCAACTTGTGGTGCAACCACCAACGCTAGATGACCAGGATTATCAACCTGGGGCGGATGATCCTCCCGACTCCACACAATAGGCTGTTCAGACCAGCGCAGATAACGGGGCACCGCCGGTTCAACAGAGTTTACTGCCCTTTTGTGGAGCTTCTGAACGCGCTTGCACAGACTAGTGGCGAAGACATGATACTGTCCACCATTTAACTGCTTCGGGTTGCTCTGATAACCCGACTGCTGATGTTGCTGATTCCCCTGTTGATTATAACCACCTTGGTTGCTCTGATTGCCTTGATTGCCCTGTCCATCTTGGTTACCCTGAAAACTGGAACCAGAACTACCTCCACCGTAACCCGGTCCGTGAAACCCAGGTCCTGATCCACCGGACGGTCCATGATCATACCGGAAGAGGTCTGAATTTTTGAACTCTCGCATAATGAAGCAATCTTTCCATAAATGCGTAGCCGGTTTTTCTTGCGTCCCGTGCTTTGGGCAAGCCTGGTTCAACAGACGCTCCAGATTCATCCCTGATCCTCCGCCCCGTGGGGGTGGTTTACCCTTACGATGCTGATTATTGCCTTGAACATTGGTGTTAGCCACAGAATCAGAATTATTGCCTGCCTTGCGCTTACCGTTATTCCCATGGCCAGCCTGGTTATGCTGTACTTTTGTGCCGGCATGCTTCTTTCCCTTCTCCGGCTTCTCTTCGTCAGACTCAGGATCCTTGGTATTATCAGGATCGGCATACTTAACCAGAGCTGCCATGAGCGTTCCCATGTCATTGCAATGACGCTTGAGCCGTCCCAATTTCATCTTCAGCGACTTAAACCGGCAATTGCCCTCCAATGTTATAATCGCGAATCAGCTTTGATGCGGTCTCATGAATGCAAGATTTCCGAAACCCGACGCACCCAATGAGTTGTTGACTCGTTCTCTCCTTGGACAAAAGCAACCAGATCTACAATGGACATGGGTTGTTTGCACGTATCCTTGAAGTTTGCTATAAACCGGGCCTTCAACTCGTCCCACGAACTGATCGAGTTAACGGGCAGACTCTTTAGCTAGGTGCGAGCCGTTCCATCTAACATCATGGTGAAGTATTTTGCACACGCTGCTCCATCCACATCCAGCATCTCCATTGCCATCTCATAACTTTCAACCCACGCCTCGGGGGGTTGATCAGCGGTATAATTAGGCACCTTACGCGGACCCTTGAAATCCTTGGGTAGCCTACACAGAGCTGGGGTGAGGCACGACTGTAACGCCCCGGATTTGATGCGCCAGGTGTCTGCCAGTTATTCGTCGTTGTTGCCATGTCTTTTGCTTGCGTGTTGCACTTTGGCATGTCCTCATATGCATTTCATATCATGTCATCATGTGCATTTCATTTTGCATACGTGTTCGTCTCATGCATCCGAGCATTTTTCCCGTTGTCCGTTTTGCAATCTGGCACTCCTATGCTCCCCGGCGCCCCCCTTTACCTCTTTTTGTGAGCGGGTATTAAACTTTCTCGGAATGGCCCGAGGTTTGCCAAGCGGCCTTGGTATAGCACCGGTAGACCGCCTATCAAGTTTCGTGCCATTTGAAGGTCGTTTGATACTCCAACTGTTAACCGGGTAACCGTAAAGCCCTCTTTTGTTGCAGCCCAACACCCCTTCCAAAGTGGCCCAAAACCCAACAAACTCCCCTTCATGCTCTCGGTCGTTCGATCATGATCGCGTGGCCGAAAACCGCTCCTCATTTGGACTCTCCTAGCTCCCTCTACCTATAAATATGTGCTCACCCCCCCCCCCGGATTTTCGCGCACATGAAACCCTAGCCCCGCTCCTCCCCGCCGCCGGACATGTCCGCCTCCGCGTCGGACGTGTCCACCGCCGCCGCCACGTCGCTCCGGCCAATGAGAGGCCGCCACGTCACCGCGCCGCCTCCCACAGCCAATTGGGGCGCGCCACGCGTCCCCGCCAGATCCCCACCGCGCCGCGGCCCGCGGAGCCCATCCGGGGCCCGCGCGAGCCCGGCCGCGCCGCCGCCCAGGCCCAAGCACCGCCGCCGCTCGCCCCGCTCGCCCCCGCCGCCGGCGAGCCTCCTCCCCGCCGCCGCGCACTGCCCCGCCACGCCGGACCGCGCGTCGTCTCCCCGGCGCCCCGTCGCCGCCCCGCCCGCGGTACCGCCGCCGCCGTCCTTCCCCGGCTCCGCCCGCGCCCTCTGCCCGGCCAGCGCCTCCGCCCGTCGCCGGAGCAGGTCCTCCCCGCCGCCGCGCTTCAACCCCGCCCGGGCGCGCCTCTCCCTCCGCTGCCTCGTGCCTCGCCGCCGGCCCCGTCTCCGGCCAGATCCGGCGAAGGACCGGCCGGATCCGGCGTCCCCGAGCCTCCCCGGCCTTCGTCTCCCTCCTCTCCGGCGTCCAACTCCGGCGAGCTCACGACATGCCTCGATTTCCGTGCAGGTTGACCTCCAGATTCCACAAAGTCCCCGATTTGTTTTATATTATCATGCCATGTTCATCATGTTGTATCTCTACATCCGTAGCTCCGTTTCGTGCGTGTAATATATCAAATTGTTCGCCTCGACGAGTGCTTCAATTCATTCCATTGCATCATTTTCATTTGAGCTCATCTTGATGCCCGAAATGCTGTTGGAAGAGTGCATGTTGATGTTAATCTGCTGAAACTTATAACTTGCTCATTTGTCATTTTTGCCATGATTGATGTGTGCATCCTATAAGGTTGATGTCTTCATGTGTTTTGATCTATGCCATGCCATCTTTCCAGGGGTGCATGCCATGTATTTTTGTGATCAATGTGGTGACTAGCAAAGGCATGCAAACTAGGCTTCGTGATATTGCTGATTTTAGTCCCTGTTCTGCTGTTATTTTCATGCCATGTAAACTTGATGCTACAGAGAGATCCATGCATATTTAGAGATACTTCAGTAAGGGTGTTTTGAACATATGGTTATTGTCTATCCATTCATGCCCTTGTTTGCAATTATGGAGTAGTCTAGCATGCCATTTGAGTGCTCTACTTTTGCTTCAAAATGTTTCCTGGCAGATTGTTTACATGTTATTCAATTTGGCCAAGGTTGCTATAGTTGATCCTTGCATGCTATTGACTTGTTCTTGACTTGGTTTGTTTCACAAACATGCCTTCTTGATGATGCTATGCTTATATTGTCATGCAATGACTTGTGGTGAGTGAATCGAGCTTGTTAAGTAGTGTACATGATGTTGCTGTTTTGCTAGACAGATTCTGTTATATTTTGTTGCTATGTAAACATGTTGCTACTAATCATTATATGCATAATCTGGAGATGTTCTATAAACATGTCTACATGTTATGCCCTATCCATCCATGCCCCTGGTTGCATTTATAGCTTGCTGTAGATTGCTCATATCTTGCTCCAAAGTTGCTTCATAATGTTGCTGTCAGCCTGTTTACATTAAGTTCACTAGTTCCCATGTGTTTTGCTAGTGTTCCATGCGCCCTATGACCTTGCTCTTGCCATGCTTAGCTTCATAAACATGTCTTATTACTATTGGTTGCCTTGCTATGCCATGTATTGCTCTGTGGTGAGTGGTTGAGGCTCACCAACATGCCTACTTATTATTGTTCCTGCCATGTTTGAATCTGTATTATAACTTGCCATGTTTACATGGGTGCCATCTTATCTTCTGATCCTTTTTGGCTCATGGTCAGTAAGGGTCTTTTGATCTATGCAATTAGTAGATTCATGCCATGCCTTTGTTTACCATGATAGCTTCCTATAACATGTTGTTTGATAGCTCTAAACATTGCAACCTGATGTTATTTCTGCTAAAGTCTGAAACTGTTATTATTTGCAATCTTCCCATGTCATTTTGAGCATGTTCTATTCTTTTTTGGAGATATCTTAGTGTCCATGTTTTATTATGCTTTACCTGTACTTCATGACCATGCCTTTGGTTATTATGTTGGGGTGTTGTAGCTTGTTGTTTTGATGCTTGTAAGATGCCTAGTTGCTGTTATGGACAGATTGTTGTTATGACTTGTACAGAGTGTGTGTGTGTTACACCGTTGCTCCGTTTTGAGTGCGCTCTATATGAAACTTGCTTGATTTTGCATGTAGCTTCATATTATCATGTTGCATCCTTGTTTTGGTGGGTTTGCTTGATGTTTGTATGCATTTTGCATCAATGCCATGTTTAACATGTTTTGCTCATATCTTCTAGGCCGTAGCTCCGAATCTAATGAACTTTATATGTAACTTGACTAGAATTTCGTGTAGATCCTCTTGGTGCCCTTTAACTTGCTGTTTAACAACTTGAACATAAGGTTTATTCAGTTCTGGACCAATTTCGAAATATGCATATGAGGACTTACCGGAATTGTTATATGTTGTTCCCGGCCTCATTTAAACTTGCCTTGATGTGTTGTTCTTGTTTGCATCATCTCTTGCCATGAGTAGCTTCATGTAGCTTGGTCATGCATCATGCTTGTTGTGCATCATGCCTTGTTCATGTGTGGTGTGTTTACCATGTTGTGTGCTTCTTCTCGATAGTTCCTGTTTCGTTGCGATCGTGAGGATGCGTTCGTCTACGCTTAGTTCGTCTTCGTAGCTTCATCTTCTTCATGGACTCATTCTTCTTCCTTGCGGGATTTCAGGCAAGATGACCGCTACCCTGGATCTCACTACTATCATTGCTATGCTAGTTGCTTCGTTCTATCACTATGCTGCGCTACCTATCACTTGTTCATCAAGCCATCCCATATTGCCATGAACCTCTAACCCTTGACACCTTTCCTATGCAAGCCACTGTTTGGCTATGTTACCGCTTTTGCTCAGCCTCTCTTATAGCGTTGCTAGTTGCAGGTGAAGTTGAAGATTTCTCCATGGTGGACAGGGTTATGTTGGGATATCACAATATCTCTTATATTATTAATGCATCTATATATTTGGTAAAGGGTGGAAGGCTCGGCCTTATGCCTGGTGTTTTGTTCCACTCTTGCCGCCCTAGTTTCTGTCATACCGGTGTTATGTTCCCGGATTTTGCGTTCCTAACGCGGTCGGGTGATTTATGGGACCCCCCTGACAGTTCGCTTTGAATAAAACTTGTCCAGCAAGGCCCAACCTTGGTTTTACCATTTGCCTCACCACCACCTACTTTTTCCCTTGGGAGTCGCTCTCTCGAGGGTCATCTTTATTATAGCCCCCCGGGCCAATGCTTGTCTAAGTGTTGATCCAAACTAGAGCACCGTGCGGGACCATCCCTTAGCAACTTGGGTTACGTCGGTACCTGTACGCTTAGCTTATCCGGTGTTACCCTGAGAACGAGATATGTGCAGCTCCTATCGGGATTGTCGGTGCATCGGGCGGCTTTGCTGGTCTTGTTTTACCATTGTCGAAATGTCTTGTAAACCGGGATTCCGAGACTGATCGGGTCTTCCTGGGAGAAGGTCTATTCCTTCGTTGATCGCGAGAGCTTGTCATGGGCTAAGTTGGGACACCCCTGCAGGGTATAAACTTTCGAGAGCCGTGCCCGCGGTTATGTGGCAGATGGGAATTTGTTAATGTCCGGTTGTAGATAACTTGACACCAGATCCGAATTAAAATGCATCAACTGTGTGTGTAGCTGTGATGGTCTCTTCTCGGCGGAGTCCGGGAAGTGAACATGGTTTCTGGGTTATGTTTGACGTAAGTAGGTGTTCAGGATCACCTCTTGATCATTGCTAGCTTCACGACCGTTCCTTTGTTTCTCTTCTCGCTCTCATTTGCGTATGTTAGCCACCATATCATGCTTAGTCGTTGCTGCAACCTCACCACTTTACCCCTTCCTTACCCATTAAGCTTTGCTAGTCTTGATACACATGGTAATGGGATTGCTGAGTCCTTGTGGCTCACAGATTACTACAACAACAGTTGCAGGTACAGATTATGTGATGATCATGACGCGAGAGCGATGCTTGTTTGTTTTGGAGTTTCTTCTTCTGCTTCTTCTTCGATCAGGGGATAGGTTCTAGGTCGGCAGCCTGGGCTAGCAGGGTGGATATTGTTTGAGTTTCTGTTTATGATTCATCCGTAGTCGGATGTTGTTCTTGTATGTTGTATTGTTGTATTCATGTGACATTGTATGTATTGGATGTATCCCCATCTATTATGTAATGTTGATGTAATGATATCCACCTTGCAAAAGCGTTTCAATATGCGGGTCTATCCTTGGTGGGACCTTCGAGTTCCTTTTGGATAGGGTCGCATATTGGGCGTGACAACGGCACTCCCCAAGAGCTAAAAGCTAATCCACGTTCAACTGATGCCGCTGGTTGAACCGGAGCGGGTGATGATTCGGGTATTGTGCCGCCAACTGCGCCGCTAACTTTGCCTCTCGTCGTGCTCTGCCACTGTTTACCACATCCTGAGCATTCATACCACCGCGCGCCGGATTAGGCCCTCTAGGGGCGTCACGGTGCCGCGCACTGCTTGACATAGCCGGTTCGGCAATGTGCATGTTGTAACTCTTTCTCGGATGGGGGGTTGAATGTATCCTGTCCCGACTATATGAATAAGCCTGCTGTTGCACCATGGCAGTTTGAAGAAGATCCCTGGCCCGTCGCGTTTCAACCGCCGCTAGTGACTCGCCCTCCATCGGAATAGCTGCCAAACGAGACGCCGCAGCGATCATGTTATCCAAAGGGCTAGAGATGTGACCTGGCGGCGTTGGTACGTATTGCGGCGGGTTATCCGTCCATCGAGGCGGGTCCATCACCCGTGGCTGACCCGGAGCTCCGGTCCCAGGCGCCTCAGTCCGGTTCACAGCTGCCGGATCACTTGGCCCGGCCCCCGGTGTATTGAAGAGATTCATTCCCTCGTAAACCGGCGGCAGACGAGATCGGTGCCTCCTCCTCAGCACTTCATTTGACGCGTTCTGATCCAACATAAGCCTGTAATTCTGCGCCTGGATCTGCTATGACTGGGCGTCTAAAGCGGCCCGTTCTTTAGTCGTCCTGGCTTCCTCAGCCGCCAAGTCCTCCTTGGCCTAAGTTATCTGATCCCTCAGCTTTGTAACCTCCGCATTATGTTGATCCTGAGTCTCCAGGGTAACTGTCGCAGTCAGCAATGTCGTCAAAGCATCCAACAAACCGGAAAGAACTTGAGCCGGCAGGCGCGCAGGGCCTCCTGCCCCGGCTGCTGATCCCGGAAATCATTGCTGCTGCAGATGAAGATTGCAACGTGGGTTTTGTACCGGCCATGAAGATTGCAACCCAGTTCGGCGGTTCAAAGGGGTCTAGAATACTGTCGCCATCGAAACAGCCCCCGATCCGGTCATCTTGCAATTGGTACAGCGACTCGGTTTCGCCAGTGGATGATTCGCCATTTGAGTAGATGGCCGTCTCACCGTCAGACACCGGTTCAGATCCCGCACCATGGATGAATCCTACGAACGCACGCTTCATGGCAGGCTGAACCTGGGCAGGATTCGCACACTGAGCCGTTTCGACGAGGTCAGAGGAGATGTCCGGCTCAGGGCCCGGTTCGCCGATCTTGCCGATATAAACGTGAATTCCACCAAAGGGGACCCGGTACCCGTACTCAATTGAGACGGCCTCGGGGGCCCATCCTGCGTCGTCGATGTAGAGCTTGCCGCAACGACTCTTGGTCATCCAGCCAACCGCGTATCCCTTGAGTCCTTCAAAGTTGCCCTTTAAGAACTCGAAACCATCGTGCGATAGCCCAACGGTGGGCGCCAACTGTCGTGGAATTAACACGTCATATGTCCTAGCAAGAGGACTTAGTCGTGGAGCATCGCAACGAAATTAGCAAAAAGGGGTTAAACTGGGCAAAGGACATGGGGAGTTTATACTGGTTCAGCCCCTTGCGGTGAAGGTAAAAGCCTATGATCCAGTTGTGGTGGAATTGATGGGGTCTCGATGAGCAAGGAGCGAATCCGCTTTACCTATCTCTCGAGCTGTTGTTTCTTGTCCCTGAACCGCCGTCGGGTCGTCCCTTTATATACACAGGTTGACGCCCGGCGGTTTACAGAATACCGAGGCCAGGTCATACACGTGTCCGGCTCGGCTTCTACCTTTCCTAACTTACAACACAAGTTTACACAGCTCATGCCGGTTTATGTTTATGGGCTCTAAACCGCCTTTGGGCCCTGGGCCTCTAAGCTTCAATGGTAGAGCGTCATACTCCTTGTCTTCATGAGCTTCAATATCGATGAGCGTAAACCGGCCCCTCCCCGGCGGTTTACACTCAGTAGTTATATCCCCAACAGCCTGGGAGGTATCGGACGTCCGATCTCGGTCGGTCGTCCGGTCGTTGTAGATCTCGTCGGCTGGACTGTTGGGCTGGCTGGAGTTCCAGGTGTCGGACGTCCGGCGTAGTCCGGTCGTCCGGTGGCTGTAGCATGTAGCAGCTCTGTTTCTTCCGTCTTCTCTTCCACGCTTCCCTCGCGGATGGTGTAGTTGTTCCTTGGCGCTTGCACTCCTCCTCGTTGTCCGTAGCGTTCTGATAATACCTATGTATGCACACGAGTGGAGTGTTAAGTAGTATACCATCCTCGAAGGGGTCAAGTGAACACGTGTAAAGGAGAATATTCACCTTTATGTATGAGAAGTAGAGGTCGCACGTGTCACTTGCCAAACGGACTCTTGACATGGTGATGACCGTAGGATGCTCTGCATCGGAGTGCGTTGGTCGGGGTTCAGACCAGAGGGTGAGGCACGCGGCGGCGCGCCATGTGGGAACGTGATGTTGGGGTTGAATCGACCATGCGTGTCACCATCGGAGTAGCTAGGCGAGGGTGCGTACCCCCAGGGCGGCGGTGGCGGCAGAAGTTGGCCGGCGACGCATTGACTCCCCCACGTAGCTTGCGGGCCGTGGCCGGGCGGATTCATCATCCCCGCGCGAGACGCCTCTGCCTGCTCCACCGCCGCCGCCGCCTTGGCCTTCTTGGCGTTGAGCCTGTTTCGCCGGTCGGTGGTGACAGCCTCCCGGCGCTGAACCTCCGCCCTCCACTCGGCGTTGGACACGCCCGATGGTTTTGCCTGCGGCGCCCTCAACGTCCTCTGTTTCGGCTGGGTGGAATCGGCAGTGGCAACGGGGCGAGGGCCCGAATACTTCTTCGGCGGCATATGGTGGCCGAATGGCGGGGCGGGAGGAGATGACGGGGCAGGAGGGGGGAAGCAATGTGGAAATGGAGGGAAGGGGGGCGGGAAAAGGCTTACGCGCCTTTTCACTTCGACCGGCGCCCACAGGCGGCTGGGTTCGGCTCAGGTTCGCCGGCTATTATTTCGACCCAAACAGGCGATAAACAAGGACCTGTGGGCGTGACTAGGCTGATTTTTCGCCGCCGGTGTTAAAAAATGCGCCCTAAGGAGCCTGTTGGGGGAAGGGAGGCGAGTGGAGATGCTCTAAAGAACCATTGTGTCAGCAGTAGTGACATGTCTGTCTGTCTATCATCCATCTAATCTCAATCATTGTCTGTAGAATGTCCGACCATTCTAGTGAAATTGTACAAGTACATTTCTTTAGTGTGCCAGCTCAATTTGGTGTGCTGAGTCCTGCATTCTGCACCTTACTGCTTCTCACCATCCCCGGTACATCCTGCATCATTTATTTGCATCATTTATTTGGTCAATCTGCTCGCTCCTGACTATGAATACTCTAACTTAACTAGAGATTATAGTTAATTTTTAGCTCATGAAACTCTAGCCAAAGAGATGTTTGGATGACAGGGTTAGATTGGCAATAATGCACTAGAAGAACTAGCTCCAATTAATACCTCTTGGGTGGGATAGTTTTTTTGAATGGGTTAATTTTTAGCTCATGAAACTCTAGCCAAAGAGATGTTTGGATGATAGGGTTAGATTGGCAATAAATGCACTAGAAGAACTAGCTTCAATTAACACCTCCTGGGTGGGATAGTTTTTTTTGAATGGGTTAAATGCGACGCTCAAACTAGCCCTCGGCTCCGCAACACCGCTCCTGAGTAGCCGGTGTGGCACCACACTGAACGCGTTAGCTTCACGCTTTCCTCGAAGCGGAGCGGAGCGGCCAGTAGGTCATTTTCTCGGAGCGACCGAAATGACGCTCCGCGCGCTCCGCATCTACGTAGCAGGGAGTTGAGAAGTGAGCAGAGGGCTGCCAAACATGCCCCAACTATGAGCATTCACTAAGGCTATTTTGTTGCTTTGCATAATTTAGTTGTACCTTCCTTGCAAATGACTAATCTACTCCTAACTGCTATCTCAATATAGGGAAACCCCTGCCTACCAAACAATTGTTTTTATACTTGTGTGGTTCCCCAATCGCAAGTGTAAGTGGCGAAATACTTTGCAGAAGGAGCGTCGACACACTTCAGGTTAACTCTGAAATGAGACACTCGAACGAATGAGCAGCGAAACCACAACACAGATTCTTAAGGCAGGACCATCTATTTCCCGGAAAGCACACACTATAATATGCAAAGGTCTAAACATGCATTGTTCTTGACAAGAAAAAATATTGCCTGGCAACCTCAAAACTGAAATTTCTCTAGTTTTTAGCAACTCCAAGCACATGCGTGGTCTAACCAGCCCATAGAGCTGAGCAGACAAGCTGGCCCTTCCGTGAGCGCACTCCGGGACTCCTATCCTTCCTTTGGGTACTGCTCCAGTTCAAGCTTTCTGTGATTGGGGAAACCAATTAGATTCTGCTGCGTGGACACGAAATTAAACAGTGAGATGCAGATGTGCTTACGCTTTCTTCTGCTGAAGGCTTGGTCATCTTAGAGAACATATTGCTGTAGAATTTGGCATCCTTCTTGTTGATTTCCTTGATCTTTTCCTTCAGAGTCTTGTATGTCAACTTCACATCCCTGTCAGTAGCAGTGACTTCGTCAAAAATCAAATCAACATGGTGTAACCTTGTAGGTATCAGATTGAGGTTTAGATAATAGACCCTTCTGTGGAACTTGCCTGTTTTCAGGATCTATTTCCAATGCCTTCTTAATGTCGACCTCTGCTAACTCTAGGTCCGCAAGCTGAGTGTAAGCTTGAGCCCTTCTGTACAAAGCCTTAACATTTCGGCTGTCCAGTTCCAGAACCTGTCAAGAAAAGCCAGATGTTGCCTTGGTTTGTTATGAATACTAAAAATACACTATTGCAAGATCATCATCAGTGATAAATGTACCTTGGTGCAAAGCTTTTCAGCTTGCTTATAGTCTTTCAGCTTCAACTTGCAGGCAGCATTGTTTAAGTTGCAGGTGATCTTCAGTTGCTTGGATTGCTTTTTCTCATCCTCACTGAACGAAGTGTCATACTCAATGAACTTTGCAGCCTGGGAGTAAATGGATTTCAGATGGTCAATCAGGCACCATAAAGAAGTCGAGCAAAGATAAATGAGAACACAAAGGATATGTTTTACATATGTAAAACAAAAGGAAGACGTCAGACCTTCTCATAACGCTTGGAAGCTCTGGCATATTTGCCTGACTTGAACAAGGCATTCCCCTCTTCTTTCTTGGTTCCAGCTGCCTCAATCTTCTCTGAGTTGTTCAAGTCCCATGACTCCTTATCCTATATATCAAAAAGATGCTCATAATTTTGGCTGTACACAGAATGTTGAATCAGAAGAATGCACATTAACATTTCAAAGAGAAGCACACCTTTACAAATGATACAAGCTCCACTTCGTAAATCACAGTACTGTTAGGTGGAACTATAGCATCCTGCTTCGACTCCGTTGAGCCATAAGCATATTCAGGAGGAATAGTGACAAGAGCAACCTCGCCCTTCTTCATGTTTAGCACAGCACGATCAAGACCCTCAATAACCGCCTCTGGAAATAGAGTATAAATCAAAAGGAACAAACATATTATTCACACATCACAGTGTAACAGTGGAGTTCAATGGAGATTACTTGATTTGGCCAAAACATGCACAGACAAAAGCAAAGAGAAAAGGCACCTTCATCAGTCTTAAATTCAAATGGCTCTTGTTCATCATGCCCCTTCTTCAAGAATACTGTCCCATCTTGAAGTTTTCCAGTTATTTTGACTGTCAATGACAAGATACAATTCAGTTATAACTTATTACAGAACAATTAGTTCATACTCAAACGCAGTGCAGCGTGTAGTTAATACAATAACCATCATGGTTAAGCTCATATACCTGTAACAACTGCACCCTCATTGGGACGTTCATATCCTTCGCCCTCCTTGAGAACTTTTTTGAGGATCTTCTTATCATCCCCTATTTCTGTGACAGTCTTCCATGAAACCAGCTCAAGGTCAATAACAAGGCTGGCATTTGGTGGCACAGCACCTCCCTCACCAGCTGCTGGTCTACCCATCTCACCAAATCCATCTGCCATTGCAAAAGTTCAAGAACCTGCCCAGAAAAAGGGAAACAATGCAAATGAAGGTAGCGTCAAATAGGCTTACACTGTGGCTTGACCGCGAGGAGCACCTTCTCTCCTTTTTTCATGGTTTTAACAGCTTTGGCCAGTGCAGGGCAGAGGTGTCCTGAAATCAGATTCCAATTTGTTAGCAAGAAGTGGACTGAGCACAACAAGAGAGAGAGAGAGAGAGAGAGAGAGAGAGAGAGAGAGAGAGAGAGTATCACCATCTTTAACAGTAAATTCAACCCCCTCAGACTTGGACACAACAGTACCATCCTCAAGCCGAGCCTCATATTTCACTACAGCACAAGAAAGGTCAGTTACAGACATAAGATGGGGAATAATACATGTGATAGGAAGCTGATTCAATTAGCAAATTACCAAATACTTCATCAGGATCCTTTGGGTTCTCCCATTTATCTCCCTCCTTCAATATCTTCTTGAATATGCCACCATCTTTTGCAATGTCCCTGACACTGGTCCAAGAAAGCAGCTCAACATCGAACTGCAGCGTGGCATTGGCCGGAATAGTTGGAGGTGAACCAGATTCGCCATAAGCCAATTCAGGAGGAATGGTGAAAAGAGCATTTTCCCCTTTCTTCATGGTCTTGATGCCTTGATCCCATCCCTTTATTACTTGACCTGGAGATAAGTTGGCAACAAAGTAGCAACTGAGTAACGAACACACACTAGAATGTGCAATCCCAACATCATGGAGCATATAGAAACAAACTTGCGGCGATTAACTTGTTATAATAAATGATGAGCATGACCAAACTAAAGACAGAACAAGATTACTCCCCATTGGCACCGAAATTTGCTGAACTAGCATTTAGTTGGTCATCAGCAACTTTTGTCAAGCAACTACAGTCCACTTATTTTTCATGAATGGTGAGCATTACCAAAGCTCAAATGCTCGCGGGAAGTTGTTTAGCACACAAGCACATTAAAGGCCCAAAACAAACTTGCCTGACAAATGAAGGATCTTTTAATAATTACCCAATTTAACCAACTACAAGAAACACCATAATTCTGTTATGTACCGCACTAGCCAAAGGTAAACATGTGCAGCACACTGTTCACAATCAAACATGTATGTATAATACAAATAAAGGGAGGAAGAAATGAACCTTGTCCCAACTTGAACTTGAAAGTGTCATCACGATCACGGCTGGAGTCAAACTTTTTACCATCAAGGAGGGTGCCAGTGTAATGGACTGAAATATCAACACAATGGTACATCAGCCAAAATTTACCTATCCAAATCCTCGCCAACAGGATGAAGCAGTTTATACACTCCTATAAATACATAGATATAAATACACTCATATAAAACTCAGTAGGTGATGATGGTGTTTCTGTCATCGGTCCTTTTTGACCATCCGGTCTTGCATCCAATGCATACTTAACTTGTGGTAATTTTGAAAAAGATCCCTGCCACTCTGCTACACATTTGCAGAAAACCCCTCTGTATCCCCAGATCAGCCCCATCCCTCCCCCACCTCGTCCAAAGAAGTAAGAGGGATAGATTTTGGTGAAACCTAACATATTTTTAGTGATATATACCAAAAATAGTATGTTTTTTTTCAAGCTTGTGAGCATGTACCAGTCTATTTTGGATCCATCATAACGCACTGTCAATTTGCTAGTATACATAATCTGTTTAGGCATGGAACAATAAGTAACACAGCAGCAACAGCAACAACAATAAATCCCCCTAATGAGCACTCTCATTAAAAAAACTCTCATTGTCTCATTATTCAAGCGCCATACGCTTTCCGCAGCAGGTCATAACCATGTGGTAGAGCTAGCAACAACAAACGATGCTTGAACACCTCAAGGACCAAACTAGCATAATGCTACATAAATGATTGAAACTTCAGACAAATGTCACAAAAACGATTCAAAATTCACAGGTGACAGCATGAGCGAAGCCGTCTGCAATTTACTCCTAGTTTCACCACTAAGGCACTAACTACGCATCCCACAATAAAACATCTTGGTAATTTCAAAACTTCACAGACCGTGTCACAGAAATGATTCGAACTTCACAGATGACAGCATGAGAGAAGTCATATGCAATTTTCTCCTAGTTTCACCACTAACTCCGCATCCCACCAAAAAGCACCTCACTAACTCCGCATCCCACGCATCACAGCATCGCAGCAACATTCAAAATTCACAGGCTACAGCGTTAGAGCCAGTAGCTCCGCACCTCACAACACTCCATCTGAATCCTAAAGCGGGGCAAGGGCTGGATCAAGCTGCGACATGCCATCTGCGATTTGGGAGGAAAACAGTAGCAGTAGTAGTGCGGATACCTTCGACCTCGTCGCCGACCTCGGGTGTGTCCCACCCTTCGCCCTCCTTGAGCAGCTTCTTCTTAAGCCCCTGCTTCCCAATCTCCTTCTCCTCGCCCACCTTCATCCCCGGCCCTTCGGCGCCGCCGAAGTCACCCATCCCGTCTCCCATCATCATGTCGTCGCCCGCGGGGATGTCGAAGTCGTCGTCCATGGCGTGGGATGGGTGAGATCTGAGGTTTGTGTCTTGGGGGAGGAGGAAGGGAGCTCGCTAGGGTTTGGACTTCGGAAGGTTCGAGAGCGAGAGAAAGAGAAAGCACGAGGGTGAGATGATGAGGGTCAGGGTTTAAAGAAGAGAACCAAATTGGGCTTCTAGAGTGTTCCGGGGGAAATTAGAAATGGAAAGTGAACGGCAGCAGCTGCTTCCAGATTTGGTGGGTAGCATCGTAAATTCGTAATCCTCCCTCTTGAGTGTGATCACGTGGTTACATTTCATCAAATTCAAATCCCCACGTACAGGCCATGCGTTTAAAGCTTGTCTTTCGGAGCCTCTCCATATTGTAGGATTTTTTATGAAGTTTGGAGAAAATTGAATTCAAAGGACCTTTTAGAAAGACCTTTGGGTTATAAGATTTACCAAATTCATATAAATACTTTATATGTTGTGGAGGACGCGGGGGCGAAGGGGCACCGAGGAGGAAGGGGCGGGACGGGGAGGTGGTGGTTGGCAGCGATATGGGCTGTCCCTGGCGATGGACGGGAGGTGGGGCGGTCCGCAGGGAGGAGAGAAAGGCAGTGGTGGTAATCCTGATGGCACGTCTTGTGGAAAGACGTCAGCAAACTCCTGCAAAATGTTAGTGACAGCAGGGGGCAAAGAGGAAGGCACGTCCACGAATGAAAATAATGCCTCCTCATCTTCCTCACCCAAATAAGGCTTCAAATCTGCAATGTTAAAGGTGGAACTAACCCCAAAATCTGCAGGCGGGACAAGTTTATATGCATTATCTTTTTTTTCTTCTTTCCATAATATGAGCTCAAATCCCTCTTTTTTAGCATAACAAGATTTTTATTCCATTAGCAACATTTTACATAGAGGAGTGTAAATGGACTCACACTTAGACATGAAAAATAACATCCCTACCAAGGGACCTGTGACTGAAGAAAGACACCTAACAGTTAGAGGCCTATTCTGAATTTTGAGAGTTAGCTTTGCCTAATGGTGAGCCTTAATATTACAGTGCCTGTTGACATGATTGGTCCCGCTGGAATGGAAAGTTGGGGACGACCGAATGGCATGCATCCTTGAAGATGAATGTCGCATTTGCCGCCGATGCCAAGGCAAAGCTATCCGTGTAGAAATATGGTTCTTGTAAATGAAGTGCTTCAGCTAGCATGGCAGCAAGATGCAATCCAAATGCTTCAGCCTGGAGGGGAGGCGATGCTGGTGGAGACAAAGTAGAGACATGCAGTTGTTGGCAATATTGATTGCCTCTAGTTTGGGTGATGAAGCCAATGCCCGCTGGAGATGATTGGACATTTCCTTCGTTTTTTCAAGCCACGTCACAGAAGATGGCATTGCCCGCAAGCAGAAAAATATCCCATTGTGGCACCACCTGTTGGTCTACCGAGCGAGTGGAGCGATGTTCGTGAGGAGTCAACATATCTTCAAGCTTCGAGCCCTGCATGATTGCATTAGCTACAGAGAACACATGTGATGGTTTGCAAAATTTTCTACCAAATAGAGCACCTTGTCTTCCAAATAGACCACAAAAAAGTGTATAAACTAGCGACGTTGATATGGGATGAGCCAAAGTGAGCAAAGCCTGAATTATTTGAGGAATTGAATGATGATTTGTTGCAATAACCTCTATTCGATGAACAAAGGAGAGGAGAACCATGCAGCTTTAGAGAAACGACACAGAAAAAACATGTGCATTTCATCTTCTAAAATACCACATCTAACACATTCTTCTACAATATGTTTGGAGAAATTACTTGCTCATTTACCAGCGGGAAGTGCTCGGCGAAGAAGCCTCCAAGCAAAAGTTTGAACTCTTGGCACCATCTGTTTTCCTTGTCATACCTGATTAAGAAGAGCAACAATCTACTGGGGAACTATTTTTGGTATCTGGTTAGCCGGTAGAGCAAGATTATTGAAACAATGTTTGTAAGCACTTTTTGAAGAGCAATCACCTGCAGGAGTTAGTTTCCAAACAAGCACATCCTGCCCCGAAGAATTAATAATTGGAGTTTGTAGAATAGCATTGGCAGTATGTGAAGTGAACAAAGAGTTGATTAAATCTACGCTCCAAGTTTTCTGGTTCGGAGTCCAAAGGTCCTAAACCGTAGCAGGATAAACAAAAGGAGATTGTTGAATAGTCAAATTATCATAAATACTTTGCCATTGAGAGAACCAAGGGGAACTCCAAATGGAGCTACTGCCGTCAACAATTTGGTAAAATGAGGTCGAAATCAGAAGAGGTCTCACCTTGAGAACTGATGTCCAAAATGCATATTTTGGTATATTTGCCTTAGCTCTCCAAATGGATGTGTCACTATGGTACTTCGCCTTGAGGATGAGGGCAAGATGGCTTTGGGGTTCCTTTGCTAACCTCCAAGACACCAAAAGGATTAGTCCTTGATTAATAGCTTGCAAATTTCTAACTCCCAAGCCATCAATTTGTTTTTCGGATACAAATATCAACCCAAGCTCTAAGACAAAGACTTCTTGCAACTTGATCTTCCTTCACAACTGTCCACAAAAAGTTTCTTATAATGGTCATGAGTTTTGCTATATTTTTTTAAAAGAGGACACTGGACATATAGTAGATAGGGATAGACAAGAAAACAGATTTGAAAAGTGTTGGTCTAGCAGCATGTGAAAGCATGTTGGCTTTGTAAGAACTTAACCTATATTTGAATTTATCATAAACAAAATTGTAAGTTGTGGGTCTGTCTTTTGCAGGAAGGATGAGAGGATGGCCCAAATGAATGGTGTTATAGTCAATATCCGAGACCGGGAAGATTCTCTTGATATCTTGCTTGGCCTTCAAAGGATCGATATGGACCTAGAGGGGGGGAGTGAATAGGTACAATTACAAAATTTAATTGTTACTTAGCAATTTTACGCAATAATGCGGAATATGAAGTTGAGCCTAACAATTGCAAGTGTGAAGCTATGAGCTAAGCAAGGTAAACAAGTAACTCTATGAGAGTAAGCAAACACAATATGATATAAGTAAAGACTAAGAGACAAGTAACCACAAGTAGGGAGTTGGGGTTAGGGATAATCGCAACTCCGAGAGACGAGGATGTATGCCGATGTTCACTTCCTTGGAGGGAAGCTACGTCACCGTTAGAAAGGTGGGTGTTACCACGAAGGCACACCAACGCCATGAAGGCTCACCCTATTCTCCCTTTAAGACAACACCACGAAGGCGTTTCTCAACCACTAGTGGTAGACCTTGGGGTGGCCTCCAAACCCTCAGAAACTTTCTGGGGGTAATCACAAAGAACGATTCCTCTCCGAATGACTCCAACCGCCTAGGAGTCTCCAACCTCCAAGAGTAACAAGAACGATGGGGAAAAGCTCAAGACTTGCTCAAATCACGGATTCCTTTGGTGCAAAGAAGCGGAAGGAGTGGATCTATCACTTGGGTGGACAACTTCTCTCAAATGCTCTCAAATCCCTTAGGGATCTAAAATTTGGTGTTGGAGAGTGCAAGAGAGAGAGTGAAGATGTGTTCTTGACGATGCTTGAAGTGAATGGTCAACCCTCTCACGGGATAGGAGAGAGATATTTATAGTATGCCTCAATAAGTGTTGGATCCCAAAATAGCACAGAAGCGTCGGACGTCCGATGCATAGCGGACGACCGAGGGCATGATAGACACCGGGCGTCTAACAAGGATCGGACGTCCGATGGTTTGGCACGGTCTAGTGGGTACCGGACGACTGGAGGATCCGGACGACCGATGTTTAGGCTCTATGGAGAAAGTACCGGACGACCGAGGGCTCTGCAGACAACGGACGTCCGACATGGACCAGACGGCCGATGTTTTGGTTCTGGATCGGATTTGCCGGACGTCTGGTGCACACCGGACGACCGATGTTTTGTCTCTATATGGAAGTGGTCGGACGTCAGGTGAGTACCGGTCGTCTGACAGAGATGAAGATCAGACACTGACTTTGAAGAAGTTGTTTGAGCAAGACTTTAGCAATAACCCATGTTCCCCTCTTAATAGTGTGGGATCCTATACTCAAGAATAAACGTAAAGATAGTCTTGTTTCTTCGTTCTTGATGAGGTTAAACATTTCCGAAGTCATAATCCACACACATAATTGATTCCGAGGGGACTAAAACCTGAGATATACTTGACAAACTTTGTTAGTCCCCTATGAGTATATTGTCATCAACATCAAAAAAATATTTAGGGCATGATTGCACTTCCAATCTCCCCCTTTTTGGTAGTTAATGACAATATACTCATAGCACAACAGAAATCAAGTTGCTCTATGCTTTAAGACACATTTATTGAAGAGCTCCCCCTCTCAACCATAATTATTGCAACATTATATGGAGAGCTCTCCCTCACAGAGACAACCAATCTAGAATATATGAGCAACATATCACAAGAACCAAATAAAACCATCATCATATAAGCACAACCGCATAATATCATAATATCTCAACATTCATAGAACATAGAGGTTCAATAAGTTTAACATCACATCATAAGGCATAGATATAAAGTCATACACCCACTCAAGGTAAATGGTTCAACATAAGAGCAACATGAATAGAAAGCTAGAACTAGTTCTCCCCCTTGGCAACAACTACCTAAAAAGGGACAAAGAGAACCCTCAGACAATCACAGGTCATCATCATCATCATCTTTTGGAGCTCCACTCGCACCAGCTTAATCGAGGAAATCAGCCCACTCAGGCCCCGAAGGAAAACCAAAGTCAGAAGGAGGAGCAGCTGGGAGGCGCTCATCCTCACTCACATCAGTAGCCCCAGAGTCATGGAGACGAGACTTCAAGGCATTCTTGGAAGTGATCAAGCGAGAGACAACATCATGATTGTGTGTGCAGTTGAAGAAGAAGGCCTTCATCATGGCAAAGTGAGCCTTGCCGATAAAGCGAGCAGAACACCCAAAGGGCACCGAGCTGGCATGAGCAGGATGGTAACTAGCGGCAGACCTATGAGCAGGAGCAGACTTGGAGGAACCTTTTGGAGCAAAATCATTGGCCATGTGAGGAGGAATAATCCACTTCTCATGCACATGGGTGCGGACAAGGGAGAAGGGAGCCACACTCTCAATAAGAGCCTGAATGAATGGAGCATGAGGAAAGACACGCTTATACTAAAAGCAAGCAAGTCGGATTTCATGCCAAAGGAAATGAGGAACATTAATCTTGCCTTTGGGAGACTCAGAGACGAGACATGAGATCAATGCAATAACTAGTGCAAGAACCTTTGTCACCCATCTTAGGATAGATGGTGCAGATGATGCATTGATAGATGACGTAGTACGGAGATCTCCAAATAGAAACTTGATTCAGATCCTTCAGCTTTTCCTCCTCAGTTAGTTCATCAATTCCCTTTAGGAGATAGCCACATGCCTCAACCCCTTTGGGTCTATGATTTGGATCATCTTTATGGATCTTGATCCAGTGTCCAAAAACCCAAGAGCAGCGATAAATTGAGCATAAGTGGCAGTGAGCTCGGTGTCAGAGGTCATCCAGGTGACGGTCTTGTTAGGAGCAAAGAAGCAAGTGGCATGAAACTGATGGATTGCAGCCTGATTAAAATCATGTTGAAAAGCAAACGGAGCAGCAAGACCAGATGACTCAATGAGCTCAATGGCACCCGGATACTTCACGGAATGTTTCCGAATATAATCTAAGACAGCGAAGTGGTGGAGAGACAAATCCTTTGGGAGGACAACAGAGGTGTAGATTTCAGCATGAACATTGGTGCGAAACCATTGATCCAGAGAATCTTGAACCACTTCAAATTGATCAACATCACGCCAAAACTTAAGATATGCTGGCTTGGGCACTTTGGTGAAGTCCTTGAGGATACACCCATGAAGTTGAGGGGCCTCAAGAGGTATGTGGCGACCATCGGCATGCGGCTGATCGGGAGGAGGAGCAGGCATGTGAGAGGCCCGGCGAGAACCGCGGGGGAGGTACAAAAATGTCACACGCGCACCACGCTCCTCCTCCTCCTCCATCTCTTCTTCATAGTCAGAACCCTCGGAAGAGGAGGACTCCGAGATCATGGGACGTTTTCCAGCACGCTTGCGGGGACTCAGCTCCTCCTGAGAGTCACCAAAACCACCACGACGGGAGGCTGAAATCAAGAGGAGAGGAACATGTACAGCCATAGTGAGCCCCAGACCCGAATGGAGACGGAGATGATGAAAATTGGAAACTTAAAAAAGGACATAATTACCGCGGGCAGAGGTACCCCCGGCATCCTTGTGAGCGGTATGCTTGATTTTCACCATCGTGGGACGAACCTCACCTGAGAGATTATCCAAGAGAGAAAGGGGATCACAACCGTTTGCATGAAAGAGTGACGAAATCGAGAGAGAGAGAGAGAGAGAGAGAGAGAGAGAGCCAAGAAGCACAACAAGGGAGGAGTACCAGGTCGGGAGGAGGGGCGAGGAGGAGGAGAGGGCGCAGCGAGGCAGCACCCTGCAGGCGACGGCGAGGCCCTCCAGGCGGCGTGGCGGTGGACTCAAACGAGCGACTGGGGAAAGAGGGGATAGGGCAACCGTTTGGCCCGACCCCAGAATATATATGTGGCTCGCACTATCATCGGACGACCGACCGTGGTCGGACGTTCGTGCACTGGTGGACGTGTTAGGCGACGGATGACCGGTGAACCACGGACGTCCGAGACCTGGGGGGGTGATTTTTGGGCTTGTGCAAGATTTGCTGCACAACAATCGGATAGCCGAGAGAAGTCGGTCGACCGGAAAACTGTGAGTCATCGGACGTCCGAGAACCATCGGACGACCGATGGCAAAGGGTTTGGCAGATGACACACGCCATGTCTAGAGGAACCAAAAACCAGGAACAGGTGTATGACAAAATGTGATGTACAAACACTGGTACGCGTTGGTGTTATACAAACGGTTTAAAACCCCTTTCCGCGATGACATTTGGAACCGTCGCCTAGTGAGTGTGGGCGATTAGGGGGTCCTTCCCACACGACCCAAAAACCATCGGCGATATGCCCTCCTGGCACACACGCTCGGCAAAATGAGGTCGTGTGCGACCGACGAGCGACCAGATGTGGTTATACGTACAGTAGTGCTAAAAAAGTACAATTATACAGGCGAAATCATTTCCGGTCATAAGTACATCCCACACAGTTCAGTCCCCGCGAAACGTTTCCATTCGTATATACATCCCACACAGTCGCTGCAAGGAAAACGTTTCCGTTCGTAGGTACATCACACACAATTTTCCTCGTTAAATCATTTGTGATGGCATTCCCATCACACACAATATTAAAAAAATTATCATTTGCGTTATTGAATGCAACACACACGGTGCGTAGAAGAAACTATGTGGCAAAGGCTATCCATCACACACAGTTTTATATGCGGTAAACGTTTGTGCAAGGTGGCCTAACACAAACAGTTTTGAAGAGAATGTCGTGTGTGATTGTTCATTGATCCAACACGGTTTATTCCTAAAAACTGTGTGCGTTGCCTTAAGTCATCGCCCACGGTATTTTCTCAATAACCGCTTGCAATAGCAAAAACAATTAGAAGGCTAATTGCCCTATTATTAATAATCCATTTATTAATCTAATTGACATTCATATGAAACACATAATATATTCCATTCTCATATTAAGGAAGCAGGATTTCATAATTGAAATACATCAGAGCACAACATGATAGCTTCAGCACTCAGCTACCCCATTACACAACTGCACCAGCACCAAGTTTCACATGACCTTTCAAAATTAGCATCATAGACGGTACATAGATAGATGCATCTCATCGGGAAAACTGCTGAAGCGGAAGGCGAATATTGAGCCTTCATTGATGTTGAAGGTCTTTACAACTTTAGGCCAGTGCCTGTGGATGATTTACTGTCCATCCTTCGTCCTCTTCAGGAACACTTCAATATTAAAACCGTGGGTGTTGTATGAAAACCTTCCTCGCCTCCTGACCATAGAGGTGGTTTGAGAGGTAATCATCAGTGAACTGCTTTGGAAAGGCCTGAAAACAAGGATGTGCATAAATATCTTCTCTATATTGGAAATGGGGGCAAAGGAATAAAAAGGTAAGGTATAATAGTTAGTACCATCTTGTAGTGAACTGATGTCTTCTTCATTGTGCAGACAAAGATCTTGTTGTTTTTTGTCGCCAATTTCTTTATCCTAACAATCTTTCTGAATTTCTTGACTTGATTGATATTCATGGACAACTCATTTCCCCATATGCAAAAAGGGTCGAACAATGGGTCAAAACCTCTGACAGCAGGACCTATGTAACGCCCCGGATTCGATGCGCCAGGTGTCTGCCAATTATTCGCCGTCGTTGCCATGTCATTTGCTTGCGTGTTGCACTTTGCCATGTCATCATATGCATTTTATCATGTCATCATGTGCATCTCATTCTGCATACGCGTTCATCTCATGCATCCGAGCATTTTCCCCGTTGTCCGTTTTGCAATCCAGCACTCCTATGTCCCCCGGCGTTCCCCTTTTGTCTCTTATTGTGAGTGGGTGTTAAACTTTCTCGGAATGGACCGAGGTTTGCCAAGCGGCCTTGGTATAGCACCGGTAGACCGCCTGTCAAGTTTCGTGCCATTTGGAGGTCGTTTGATACTCCAACGGTTAACCGGGTAACCGCAAAGCCCTCTTTGACTTGCAGCCCAACACCCCTTCCAAAGTGGCCAAAACCCACTAAACTCCCCTCCATGTTCTTGGTCGTTCGATCATGATCGCGTGGCCGAAAACCGCACCTCATTTGGACTCTCCTAGCTCCCTCTACCTATAAAACTAGCCCCTCCCCCGAAATTCGCGGATGATTTCGCAGACGAAACCCTAAAATCGCCCTCCGCCGCCACCGGCCGCCGCCGCGCACCTGGCGAATCCCAACCTGCCACGTCGCCTCCCGCGCCCGACCCCGCCGCCGGCCCGCTGCAGGCCCGCGGGGCCCGTGCGCCGCCGCCGCCCGGCCCGTAGCGCGCCCGCTCGCCCGCGCCCTCCTGCCGGTGCGCCTGGCCGCCGCCACCCTCTGCCGCCTCGCCGCCGGCGTCCTCCGCCCGCCTCCTCGCGCGCCTCGCCGGCGACCGCCGCCGCCGGCCGCCCGATCTGCCCCGCCGTCTCCCTCCATCGCCGAGGCGCCCCGCGCCGCCCGGATCCGCACCAGCGCCGCCGCTCGCCGCCCTCCGCCGCCAAGCTCTACACCGCCGCGGATCGGACCTCGCCTCCATCGGACCTCGCCGGAGCCGAGCCCTCCACCTCCTCTTCCACCAGATCCGGCCGGGAGCTGGCCGGATCCACCTCACGCCGACCTCCTCCGCCCTCCGCCGGCTCGCCGGAGCTCCCTCCGTCGCCGGCGACGACCTCGTCGCCGATCTGCACCACCCCGTCCCGGAACGCCCTAGACCCACCAACCAAACATCCCTGCTGCACCGTCTCGTCCCCGGGACCCCGAGATCCAGTTTGATCCGGAGGTATAATTTCCACTAAGTCCCTGGAATCTTGCATAATCATGCCATGTTCATCGCATTGTATCTCTGCATCCGTAGCTCCGTTTCGTGCGTGTAATATGTCAAATTGTTCGGTCCGACGAGTACTTCATTTCATTCCATTGCATCATTTTCATTTGAGCTCATCTTGATGCCCGAAATGCTGTTGGAAGAGTGCATGTTGATGTTAATCTGCTGAAACTGTTATAACTTGCTCATTTGTCATTTTTGCCATGATAGATGTGTGCATCCTATGAGGTTGATGTCTACATGTATGTTTGATCTATGCCAATGCCATCTTTCCAGCGGTGCCAACCATGTATTTTTGTGAGTTGTGTGCTGAGTGCATCGAGCTTGTTAAGTGGGGTACTTGCTGTTGCTGTTTTCCTGACAGATTCTGTTATATTTTGTTGCTATGTTAACATACTTCTACTAGTCATTTCGTGCATAATCTGGAGATGTCCTATAAACATGTTTTGATCTACATGTCTTGCTCTATCCATTCATGCCCTTGGTTGCAATTATAGCCAGCTGTAGCTTGTTGTAATCTTGCTCCAAAGTTGCTTGATAATGTTGCTATCAGCCTGTTAACATTAAGTTCACTAGTTCCCATGTGTTTTGCTAGTGTTCCATGCACCCTATGACCTTGCTCTTGCCATGCTGAACTTCACAAACATGTCTTCTTACTGTTGGTTGCCTTGCCATGCTATGTATTGCTCTGTGGTGAGTGGTTCAAGCTCACGAACTTGCCTACTTATTGTTGTTCCTGCCATGTATGAATCTGTAATATAACTTGCCATGTTTACATGGGTGCCATCATATCTTCTGATCCTTTTTGGCTCATGGTCAGTAAGGGACTTTTGATCTATGCAATTAGTAGATTCATGCCGTGCCTTTGTTTGCCATGATAAGTTCCTGTAACATGTTGTTTGATAGCTCTAAACATTGCAACCTGATGTTATTTCTGCTAAAACCTGAAATTGTTATAATTTGCAATCTTTCCATGTCCTTTTTGAGCATGTTCTAGTAGTTTCTGCAGATAGCTCAGTGTTCATGTCTTATTATGCTTTACCTGTAGTTCATGCTCATGCCTTTTGTTCTTATGTTGGGGTGTTGTAGCTTGTTGTTTGGATGCTTGTAAGATGCCTAGTTGCTGTTATGGACAGATTGTTGCTATAACTTGTATAGAGTGTATGTGTTGAACCGTTGCTCCGTTTTGAGTGTGCTCTATATGAAACTTGCTTGATTTTGCATGTAGTTTCATATTACCATGTTGCATCCTTGTTTTGGTGTGTTTGCTTGATGTTTGGGTGCATTTTGCATCAATGCCATGCTTAACTTGTTTTGCTCATATCTTCTAGGTCGTAGCTCCGAATCTAATGAACTTTATATGTAACTTGACTAGAATTTCGTGTAGATCATCTTGGTGCATCTTAACTTGCTGTTTAACAACTTGAACATAAGGTTTATTCAGTTCTGGACCAATTTCGAAATATGCATATGAGGACTTACCGGAATTGTTATATGTTGTTTCCGGCCTCATTTAAACTTGCCTTGATGTGTTGTTCTTGTTTGCATCATCTCTTGCCATGAGTAGCTTCATGTAGCTTGGTCATGCATCATGCTTGTTGTGCATCATGCCTTGTTCATGTGTGGTGTGTTTACCTATGTTGTGTGCTTCTTATTAGTTCCTGTTTCGTTGCGATCGTGAGGATTCGTTCGTCTACGTGTGGTTCGTCTTCGTGGCTTCATCTTCTTCATGGACTCGTTCTTCTTCCTTGCGGGATTTCAGGAAAGATGACCGCTACCCTGGATCTCACTACTATCATTGCTATGCTAGTTGCTTCGTTCTATCGCTATGCTGCGTTACCTATCTTTTGCTCTTCAAGCCTCCCCAAATTGCCATGAACCTCTAACCTTTGACACCCTTCCTAGCAAACCGTTGTTTGGCTATGTTACCGCTTTGCTCAGCCCCTCTTATAGCGTTGCTAGTTGCAGGTGAAGTTGAAGATTGCTCCATGGTGGACAGGATTTTGGTTGGGATATCACAATATCTCTTATATTATTAATGCATCTATATATTTGGTAAAGGGTGGAAGGCTCGGCCTTATGCCTGGTGTTTTGTTCCACTCTTGCCGCCCTAGTTTCCGTCATACCGGTGTTATGTTCCCGGATTTTGCGTTCCTAACGCGGCCGGGTGATTTATGGGACCCCCCTGACAGTTCGCTTTGAATAAAACTTGTCCAGCAAGGCCCAACCTTGGTTTTACCATTTGCCTCACCTAGCCCTTTTTCCCTTGGGTTTCCGGAGCCTGAGGGTCATCTTTATTTACCCCCCCGGGCCAGTGCTCGTTGTGAGTGTTGGTCCAAACTGTCAGCCGCCGGTGGCCACCAGGGGCAACTCTGGGCTCGCCTACCGGAAGTTTGGACAATCCGGTGTGCCCTGAGAACGAGATATGTGCAGCTCCTATCAGGATTTGTCGGCACATCCGGGCGGCTTTGCTGGTCTTGTTTTACCATTGTTGAAATGTCTTGTAAAGCGGGATTCCGAGACTGATCGGGTCTTCCTGGGAGAAGGTCTATTCCTTCGTTGATCGCGAGAGCTTGTCATGGGCTAAGTTGGGACACCCCTGCAGGGTATAAACTTTCGAGAGCCGTGCCCGCGGTTATGTGGCAGATGGGAATTTGTTAATGTCCGGTTGTAGATAACTTGACACCAGATCCGAATTAAAACGCATCAACCGCGTGTGTAGCCGTGATGGTCTCTTCTCGGCGGAGTCCGGGAAGTGAACACGGTTTCTGGGTTATGTTTGGCGTAAGTAGGTGTTCAGGATCACCTCTTGATCATTGCTAGCTTCACGACCGTTCCGCTTGTTCTCTTCTCGCTCTTCTTTGCGTATGTTAGCCACCATACTTGCTTAGTCGCTGCTGCAACCTCACCACTTTACCCCTTCCTTTCCCATTTAGCTTTGCTAGTCTTGATACCCATGGTAATGGGATTGCTGAGTCCTCGTGGCTCGCAGATTACTACACCAACAGTTGCAGGTACAAGTTATGCGATGGTCATGACGCGAGAGCGATGCTTGCTTGCGTTGAGTTTCTTCTTCTGCTTCTTCGATCAGGGGATAGGTTCCAGGTCGGCAGCCTGGGCTAGCAGGGTGGATATTGTTTGAGTTTCTGTTTATGTATCATCCATAGTCGGATGTTGATCTCTTGTATGATGATGTTGTATTCGTGTGGCATTGTTTTGCCTTATGTATGTATCCCCATCTATTATGTAATGTTGATGTAATGATATCCACCTTGCAAAAGCGTTTCAATATGCGGTTCTATCCTTGGTGGGACCTTCGAGTCTCTTTAGGATAGTATCACATATTGGGCGTGACAAGTTGGTATCAGAGCCTCGACCGACCCTAGGAGCACCCCTTGATTGATCGTGTAGTTTGGTCGTTGTTGAGTCTAGAAGAAAACTTTTCTGAGTCTAGTTATATCGGAGAGTAGGAATTCTTTTTACTCCTCAGCCTCTTCGTCGCTCTGGTGAGGAATCTTGACGTAGGTGTTTTGAATTACTCCTCTTCCCATTCAAATTTTTCTTTAGGTTCACGCAGTTGGTTTTCCGATCGTTGGTTCTCAGCTCTTTTTATCCGGTGCTTCTCTCGTCAAGTCGACTCGAACCTCTTTGTCTTTTGCGAGATCAAACCTCAGTTGTTTTCTTTTCCCGCCCGCCCTCCCTTCTTCTTCTCGAATCCAGAGTCCGTAATCGAGTATCCATCCTACTCGTGCGAAGTCTTTGCTTTCTTCCCTTAATGATTTCAACCGGTGTTCTCTCATCTAGATATTCGTCGGTTTCCTTTTCCAAGTTGCCTTTGTTTTCCCGCCCTCCCACCCTCTTCTTTCCGGAGTTTGAGTCTCTTTCGACCGTCAATTCCATTCGTGTGGAGTCTCTTCAGTCTTCCCTCAATTATTTCAACCAGTGAATTCTCGTCTCGTTCGTAATTCTTCATCCATTTCTTTTCCGCTGGATTCAATTCAAGCTTTTCGTTGTCAATCATATTTTTTCCCTCAGCTCAAATATTTCCCTTTGCTCGTTCGCCTCTCGACATTTAATCATCCCGGAGTTCGGAAGACATCTCAAGAGATTCTTCTGTGTTTGAATTATTTCGAGGTTGTTACCTCATTCAAATATTTCATTTGTCCGGTGCATCATCTATCTGTTCAACATCCCTTTCCAATGGTGTTTTTCTCTTTAGTGGGCCCTAACCCACAGGTATTTTCCCAGGATCTTACCTGACTCTTCTAATTCCCCCGAAGTTATTCTCAATTCTTTTCAAGTGTGACGTAAGAATGGTTTCCATCGGTCACATGCCTTTTCCAAGATCGCTTTCAAATTCTTTTCATTGTTGGCTCAACCTCTTCGTTTTCATTCTCCCGGAGTATCTCAGTAATTTCGGTGGTGTTTCTTGTCGTCATTCTCAGCTTGGAAGATCGAAGAAGAGTTTTTCCTCTAAATCTTGTCCATTCTCCCGGAGATTCGCGGTGCTAGCTCGATGGTATCCTATCAAATTGTTTCTAGTCATGCAAATTCTTTTCACCCATTCGGAGTATTTCGGGAGTTGCTTCCCTCTTGATCATCCGGAGGCCATCTTTTCGGAAGATTTCTTCGTCCTAAGATTTCAGATTCGTTCTCCAATTATTCTATATCCATGCCCCTTCGTTAATCTCAATATTATTCCGGTGCTTCGTTCAAGTGTTCCCTAATCAGCTCGAGTTCTTCCTGTTCTTTTGCATCTAAATCCCCTCTAGCATATTGGTTCTTCTAATTCTTCCCAGTGATTCAATCTCTTTCGTCAGTCATTTCCGAATTCTTACGGTGGTTCATTCAAGATTCTTTTTCTTTGATTATCATATTAGTTCATTCATTCTTTCCAATCATACCGGCGGTTCATGAAGACCTTCTCAAGTTTGCGATATGTCACTTCTCAATTCTTTTTCAAGAAGAATTAGTAGTATGCAAAATCCATTGCTTGTCATCAATTTAATTTGATGAAGGATAAGCATACAATAAATCTTATTCTTATTTCATCCAGGTGATTAATTCCTTTCTTCAGAGTTTGTTCTCGGGGAATAAATTCTAGTTCCGAGTGTTTTTCATCTTTTCTTTTCCGGAGTTCAAATTTCCTCGGCCATTTTGTCGGAACCTCCATCTAAATCACCGCAAGGCTCATCTTATTCTTTCATCCTTCTTTTCTATCTCATCATCCTTTTGTCACCGGAGTTCTTCTTGGTGGTTCTTCATGATCTAATTCATTCTTCAAGAGTTCATCAAGATTTTGTTGGTGGAGTTCAAGTACCTTTTCGTCTTGCATCTCGAAGTGCAATTAAGTTTTGCAGTTCTTCGTTCTTCTCAGATATTCAAATCCATTCAATCCTTCCTTCTAAGTTCTTTTCATTCTATTTCAATCCTTTCTGGAGATTTGGTGTCATGTCTTCATCAACTATCATTCCATCCTCTCAAGTTCATGTTCTTTTCTTTCCATGTTCAGCCGGAGTGCTACCTAAATCCTTTCAGTCTTATTCGTTTCTTTTCTCATTCTAACCACTCCGGTTAGAATGAGTGCTTACATAGTCTATCCGATTCCATGAGCTTTCGATTCTCGTCATTCTCGTTGTTCCTCTCTTTTCTCGAGTGCTCTCGAGTCTTTGCTTCTTCTCTTGAGTTCTTGTTTCACCTCATCCCTTTGTCTCTTCCGTCTCGGTCCTAAGATCTCGGGACGAGATCTCTTGTTAGTGGAGGAGTGTTGTAACGCCCCGGATTCGCTGCGCCAGGTGTCTACCAATTATTTGCCGTCGTTGCCATGTCATTTGCTTGCGTGTTGCACTTTGCCATGTCATCATATGCATTTTATCATGTCATCATGTGCATCTCATTCTGCATACGCGTTCATCTCATGCATCCGAACATTTTCCCCGTTGTCTGTTTTGCAATCCGGCACTCCTATGTCCCCCGGCGTTCCCCTTTTGTCTCTTGTTGTGAGTGGGTGTTAAACTTTCTTGGAATGGACCGAGGTTTGCCAAGCGGCCTTGGTATAGCACCGGTAGACCGCCTGTCAAGTTTCGTGCCATTTGGAGGTCGTTTGATACTCCAACGGTTAACCGGGTAACCGCAAAGCCCTCTTTGACTTGCAGCCCAACACCCCTTCCAAAGTGGCCAAAACCCACTAAACTCCCCTCCATGTTCTCGGTCGTTCGATCATGATCGCGTGGCCGAAAACCGCACCTCATTTGGACTCTCCTAGCTCCCTCTACCTATAAAACTAGCCCCTCCCCCGAAATTCGCGGATGATTTCGCAGACGAAACCCTAAAATCGCCCTCCGCCGCCACCGGACGCGTCCGCGACGACCGGACACGTCCGTGGCCGCGCGCCCGGCGAATCCCAGCCTGCCACGTCGCCTCCTGCGCCCGCCGCCGGCCCGCTGCAGGCCCACGGGGCCCGTGCGCCGCCGCCGCCCGGCCCGCAGCGCGCCCGCTCGCCCGCGCCCTCCCGCCGGCGCGCCTGGCCGCCGCCACCCTCTGCCGCCTCGCCGCCGGCGTCCTCCGCCCGCCTCCTCGCGCGCCTCACCGGCGACCGCCACCACCGGCCGCCCGATCTGCCCCGCCGTCTCCCGCGGCGACGAGGCGCCCCGCGCCGCCCGGATCCGCACCAGCGCTGCCGCTCGCCGCCCTCCGCCGCCAAGCTCTGCGCCGCCGCGGATCGGACCTCGCCTCCATCGGACCTCGCCGGAGCCGAGCCCTCCACCTCCTCTTCCACCAGATCCGGCCGGGAGCTGGCCGGATCCGCCTCACGCCGACCTCCTCCGCCCTCCGCCGGCTCGCCGGAGCTCCCTCCGTCGCCGGCGACGACCTCGTCGCCGATCTGCACCACCCCGTCCCGGAACGCCCTAGACCCACCAACCAAACGTCCCTGCTGCACCGTCTCGTCCCCGGGACCCCGAGATCCAGTTTGATCCGGAGGTATAATTTCCACTAAGTCCCTGGAATCTTGCATAATCATGCCATGTTCATCGCATTGTATCTCTGCATTCGTAGCTCCGTTTCGTGCGTGTAATATGTCAAATTGTTCGTCCCGACGAGTACTTCATTTCATTCCATTGCATCATTTTTATTTGAGCTCATCTTGATGCCCGAAATGCTATTGGAAGAGTGCATGTTGATGTTAATCTGCTGAAACTGTTATAACTTGCTCATTTGTCATTTTTGCCATGATTGATGTGTGCATTCTATGAGGTTGATGTCTACATGTGTTTTGATCTATGCAATGCCATCTTTCCAGAGGTGCTAACCATGTATTTTTGTGAGTTGTGTGCTGAGTGCATCGAGCTTGTTAAGTGGGGTACTTGCTGTTGCTGTTTTCCTGACAGATTCTGTTATATTTTGTTGCTATGTTAACATGCTTCTACTAGTCATTTCGTGCATAATCTGGAGATGTCATATAAACATGTTTTGATCTACATGTCTTTCTCTATCCATTCATGCCCTTGGTTGCAATTATAGCCTGCTGTAGCTTGTTGTAATCTTGCTCCAAAGTTGCTTGATAATGTTGCTATCAGCCTGTTAACATTAAGTACACTAGTTCCCATGTGTTTTGCTAGTGTTCCATGCACCCTATGACCTTGCTCTTGCCATGCTTAACTTCAAAACATGTCTTCTTACTGTTGGTTGCCTTGCCATGCTATGTATTGCTCTGTGGTGAGTGGTTCAAGCTCACGAACTTGCCTACTTATTGTTGTTCCTGCCATGTATGAATCTGTAATATAACTTGCCATGTTTACATGGGTGCCATCATATCTTCTGATCCTTTTTGGCTCATGGTCAGTAAGGGACTTTTGATCTATAAAATTAGTAAATTCATGCCGTGCCTTTGTTTGCCATGATAAGTTCCTGTAACATGTTGTTTGATAGCTCTAAACATTGCAACCTGATGTTATTTCTGCTAAAGCCTGAAACTGTTATAATTTGCAATCTTCCCATGTCCTTTTGAGCATGTTCTAGTTGTTTCTGGAGATAGTTCAGTGTTCATGTTTTGTTGTGCTTTACCTGTACATCATGCTCATGCCTTTTGTTCTTATGTTGGGGTGCTGTAGCATGTTGTTTTGATGCTTGTAAGATGCCTAGTTGTTGTTATGAACAGATTGTTGTTATGACTTGTATAGAGTGTATGTGTTGAACCGTTGCTCCATTTTGAGTGTGATCTATATGAAACTTGCTTGATTTTGCATGTATCTTCATATTATCATGTTGCATCCTTGTTTTGGTGTGTTTGCTTGATGTTTGGGTGCATTTTGCATCAATGCCATGCTTAACTTGTTTTGCTCATATCTTCTAGGCCGTAGCTCCGAATCTAATGAACTTTATATGTAACTTGACTAGAATTTCGTGTAGATCATCTTGGTGCATCTTAACTTGCTGTTTAACAACTTGAACATAAGGTTTATTCAGTTCTGGACCAATTTCGAAATATGCATATGAGGACTTACCGGAATTGTTATATGTTGTTTCCGGCCTCATTTAAACTTGCCTTGATGTGTTGTTCTTGTTTGCATTATCTCTTGCCATGAGTAGCTTCATGTAGCTTGGTCATGCATCATGCTTATTGTGCATCATGCCTTGTTCATGTGTGGTGTGTTTACCTATGTTGTGTGCTTCTTGTTAGTTCCTGTTTCGTTTCATCGTGAGGATTCGTTTGTCTATGTATGGTTCGTCTTCGTGGCTTCATCTTCTTCATGGACTCGTTCTTCTTCCTTGCGGGATTTCAGGCAAGATGACCGCTACCCTGGATCTCACTACTATCATTGCTATGCTAGTTGCTTCGTTCTATCGCTATGCTGCGTTACCTATCTTTTGCTCTTCAAGCCTCCCCAAATTGCCATGAACCTCTAACCTTTGACACCCTTCCTAGAAAACAGTTGTTTGGCTATGTTACCGCTTTGCTTAGCCCCTCTTATAGCATTGCTAGTTGCAGGTGAAGTTGAAGATTGCTCCATGGTGGATAGGATTTTGGTTGGGATATCACAATATCTCTTATATTATTAATGCATCTATATATTTGGTAAAGGGTGGAAGGCTCGGCCTTATGCCTGGTGTTTTGTTCCACTCTTGCCGCCCTAGTTTCCGTCATACCGGTGTTATGTTCCCGGATTTTGCGTTCCTAACGTGGTCGGGTGATTTATGGGACCCCCCTGACAGTTCGCTTTGAATAAAACTTGTCCAGCAAGGCCCAACCTTGGTTTTACCATTTGCCTCACCTAGCCCTTTTTCCCTTGGGTTTCCGGAGCCCGAGGGTCATCTTTATTTACCCCCCCCCCCAGGCCAGTGCTCGTTGTGAGTGTTGGTCCAAACTGTCAGCCGCCGGTGGCCACCAGGGGCAACTCTGGGCTCGCCTACCGGAAGTTTGGACAATCCGGTGTGCCCTGAGAACGAGATATGTGCAGCTCCTATCAGGATTTGTCGGCACATCCGGGCGGCTTTGCTGGTCTTGTTTTACCATTGTCGAAATGTCTTGTAAACCGGGATTCCGAGACTGATCGGGTCTTCCTGGGAGAAGGTCTATTCCTTCGTTGATCGCGAGAGCTTGTCATGGGCTAAGTTGGGACACCCCTGCAGGGTATAAACTTTCGAGAGCCGTGCCCGCGGTTATGTGGCAGATGGGAATTTGTTAATGTCCGGTTGTAGATAACTTGACACCAGATCCGAATTAAAACGCATCAACCGCGTGTGTAGCCGTGATGGTCTCTTCTCGGCGGAGTCCGGGAAGTGAACACGGTTTCTGGGTTATGTTTGGCATAAGTAGGTGTTCAGGATCACCTCTTGATCATTGCTAGCTTCACGACCGTTCCGCTTGTTCTCTTCTCGCTCTTCTTTGCGTATGTTAGCCACCATACTTGCTTAGTCGCTGCTGCAACCTCACCACTTTACCCCTTCCTTTCCCATTTAGCTTTGCTAGTCTTGATACCCATGGTAATGGGATTGCTGAGTCCTCGTGGCTCACAGATTACTACAACAACAGTTGCAGGTACAAGTTATGCGATGGTCATGACGCGAGAGCGATGCTTGCTTGCGTTGAGTTTCTTCTTCTGCTTCTTCGATCAGGGGATAGGTTCCAGGTCGGCAGCCTGGGCTAGCAGGGTGGATATTGTTTGAGTTTCTGTTTATGTATCATCCGTAGTCGGATGTTGATCTCTTGTATGATGATGTTGTATTCGTGTGGCATTGTTTTGCCTTATGTATGTATCCCCATATTATGTAATGTTGATGTAATGATATCCACCTTGCAAAAGCGTTTCAATATGCGGTTCTATCCTTGGTGGGACCTTCGAGTCTCTTTAGGATAGTATCGCATATTGGGCGTGACAACCTACATGTGCAAGACCAAATTGTTAAAAACCTAGGTATTCGAATGGTTCCTGCAATTGCAAAATAATGTGCTATTAGACAACAGCCCATGCATGTGCTACAAAACCAGATTGCTGTGCCATAGGAAGGATAGCTATACTAATTCGGTATACCCAAAATACACCTTTGGTACAAAATTGACAATATAATGCTTCCCATTATATTGTTTCCCTGCAACACATATAAGGTAGTTAGTCATCAGGTTAAGTAAGGGTTCGCATGATATCAGTAAAATATGTTGATGAAAAATAAGCACATTGCAGATTCATCAGATTAATTCAAGCCACATGGAAAACCCATTTATGCAAACCAAGCAAGATTAAGAACTAGGAAATATAGGACTTGTATATGTTTCTCATGTATTAAGTGCAGCCAAATTCGATTTATTCCTCACATGCACAACAATACAAAATTCCAACCACGACAATTGGACATCGCATTGCAGAATTGAACCAAGCAGTTAACTAAACACCACAACAAATGAACCAAACATTAACTGAGCACCACATTGCACAATATAACATACTCCTAATAGAAGATCAGACAATTAATCGAACCAAGCATGCTTAACAACTTGGAAATATAGCAATTGTATTTGTTTCTCATGTATTTAGTACAACCAAATTTGATTTACTTCTCACATGATATACAATAACAGAATGCACCCACAACTATTGTACATCCATTGCAGAATTGAACCAAACAGTTAACTAAACACCACAACACAAATGAACCAAACATTAACTGAGCAACACATTGCACAATGTATAACCAAACTAAGCATGCTTGACAACTTGGAAATATAGCAATTGTATTTGTTTCTCATGTATTTAGTACATCCAAATTCGATTTACTTCTCACATGGTATACAATAACAGAATGCACCCACAACTATTGAACATCGCATTGCAGAATTGAACCAAACAGTTAACTAAACACCATAACACAGATGAACCAAATGTTAACCGAGCACCACATTGCACAATGTGTAACCAAACCAAGCATGCTTGACAACTTGGAAATATAGCAATTGTATTCGTTTCTCATGTATTTTGTAAAGATAAATTCGATTTATTTCTCACATGGAAGACAATACAAAATTGCAGCCTGAAGAATTCAACATCACATTTGCAGAATTAAACCAAACAGTTACCTAAAGACGACAACTAATTAACCAAATAGTTAATAAGTGAGCACCACATTGCACGGCATATAGAACATATACACAGGAGCAACAGATTGCATGGTAAAATTAGATAGCACAATTCACTAGAATTTGTTAAGGAAAGGCAACAGCAGCACACGCAACGGGTAAACCGAGCATGCTTAACCAGCGTAGCTAGCAAATGGAAAGGTGCTCCTCCAAGATCTGGGGGTCGACACGGATGGTATCCATCACGACCTCATCCGTGCGTGCGGCCACAATTTGCTTCTTCGCTGCCAAATGCTCCTTGAGATGCTGGCTATATTGCATGCACCTTGGCTTAGGACAGCGCTTATTTGGTGGAGGGGTCGGTGATTTGGGTGGAAGGTGTCATGCTCGCGCCGGCGGTCGGGGCATGTGGGATGTGGAAGGAGGAGGAGGATGGGGTTCGGTGTGGATTACCTGCCTGGATAGGTGAGGCTGAGCAGCGTGAAGGAGGGTCGTCGGCGAGGAGGCGGCGCTGCAAGCAAGGAGTGAAGGTTTCAACTTGGAAAAGAAGGTGGAAATAGGGGAAATGTGGCTTTTGGTGAGGGAGGAGGGGGCAGGGAGGTAGATATTTCCGCGGAAGCCGAAAATTTGGAATCGCTTCAGCGAAAAACTGGCGCGCAAAGTGTCATCAGACACGGTCCCTTATTCAGAACTGTGTACGATATGTGAATATCACAAATGGTTCAGATAACTTAACCTGTGTGCGATGAGTTTGAACGTCAAAAATTTTGGTTTCAATTTCCCTGGTTACAGTGCTCATCCACGTCATTGCATAATTTGGGTACACAAAGGAGACTACAACACACCCACACTTCTTAATCGAGCAAGTTTAGCAATTAAACATAGCTAGCTGGCCTAAACATTACTCTAACAAATTAAAGACCAGCACTCTTAATTAAACAAAACAAAGAGTACTACTACGGCTGGTGCTCGTCGATCTCCGCCGCCTCCTCCATGTCCAGCTCACGCCCGACGGTCTCCTGGGGAAGGAGCTCCATGGCATCCATCATGCCATATTAGGCAAGCATCCCGCCATCCGCGTCCGCCATCTCTTTGGAAAAGGCCGCCACGAGCTGGATGTGGGCGGCCGCGATCTGGGCTTGGACGGACTCCGTCGTCTCAAGGTATGTGGCGGAGGAACGAATGGCTGATTGAACGCTCTCGGCGATTGCCAACTCTTCGGCCGTGGGTTACTGACCGTTGTCGGAGAAGCTTCATTCGATTTGTGCGGTAACCGCCATGAGCTGGGCGTGGGCGGCCTTGACATGGTTGTGGGCAGCCTCCATCAGGGCTAAGGCCGCCGCTGTGGAATGGATAGCTGTTGTGCCGCTCTCGCCAGCTGCTATCCCCAAGGCAGATGTTGCTGCCGCTACCTGAGAAGCAATAATGGCTGTTTGGGCTGCCATGGCCGCCCGGTTGCAGATTGCGGCCGCGCTCAAGCACCTTGTTAGCACGCGCATGGTGGCTGCGGCCGCGCTCTCACTGGAGTGGGCCGTGGAAGTTGCCCTCACGACGCGGGTCCACGTCCCCATCTTTCACCAACGATTATTGAACAGTGAAATGATATTTTGCGGCTGTGGACTGTAGCCGACACACCTTCTCGCGTAAGCCATAGGCGTACTATACACCGACGGTGCTCCAGGATATTTTGTACTGCATCTCACTCGGTTGGTGATAATAAACTATGTGGGATCAACTTGATTTTCAATTTTGATTTGAATTACAGAATGGGGTCCTAGCGGCAATGGACGGTGTTTGAATTGCTAGACCTTTTATCTATAGTGAACATGCAACTATATGTGTGTTGTAAAAAAATTGGAATTGTTCAGGGTTCCTTTGGACATTTTTATATGGTAACTTGGTTTTCTATGCATTTCAGGTGCACAATTCAAAATTAAACCACATGCTCCAGTCCATAAAAACGGGTTGCAAAATCAAATATTTGTCCTTGGTTGCAAGCTTAGGTCACATGCAAGAAATGAGAATGAATGTTAAACACCTTGGCACTGTCGCTCAGCCGCTAACATTGAGATACATGCTTTTAACATCCTAGTAAATCGAAAACTTGTCTGAAAGTCATGAAACTTGACATGATATCATGGAACGGTAGCGACATGCCATGGTAAAAATATTATCCCATTTGGCGCAGGTGTGGGGTATAAGCTTCTCGCAAACCAGAGCTTCTCTCACAACAAGCCTGATGGTTCCAGTAGGGTACGTGCCACCTTGGGGGACGAAACGATATATGCTGCCTCTTCTTACTTTCTAAATATTTCTCGTGTCAACATAGAACAACACGAGTGTTGTGTCAATTTTTGGGATTTTTCGGGGTTTGTTTTGACATTTTCATGCATTAATTGCGTTTTCAATGCATTTATGAGCACAATTCAAATTTAAACTACATGCACATGCTCTAATGCATATAAATTGGTTGAAAATTCAAATTTGTGTCCTTGGTTGCATGCTTAGGTCCCATGCAAGAAATGGGAATGAATGTTAAACACCCTGCCACCGTCACTCGGTCGCAAACATTGAGATTCCCGGTTTTCAAATTCTAGTAAATCCAAAACTCGTCTGAAATTCATGAAACTTGGCATGCTATCATGGAGCAGCATCAACATGCCGTGGTAAAAATATTGTCCCATTTTGGGGCAGGTTTGGGGATATGCTTCTCACAAACCAAAGGCTCTCACAACAAGCCTGATGGTTTCGGTAGGGTACGTCCCACCTTTGGGGACGAAACGATATCAGCTGCCTCTTCTTGCTTTCAAAAAAATTTCTAGTGTCAATTTTTAGGATTTTTGGGGGTTCGTTTGGACATTTTTATGCATTAATTGTGTTTTCAATGCATTTATGAGCACAATTCAAATTTGAACTACATGCACATGCTCTAATGCATATAAATTGGTTGAAAATTCAAATCTGTGTCCTTGGTTGCATGCTTAGGTCCCATGCAAGAAATGGGAATGAATGTCAAACACCCTACCACCGTCACTCGGTCGCAAACATTGAGATTCCTGGTTTTTAAATTCTACTAAATCCAAAACTTTTCGGAAATTCATGAAACTTGGCATGCTATCATGGTGCCGTGGTAAAAATATTGTCCCGTTTGGGACAAGTTTGGGGATATGCTTCTCACAAACCAAAGGCTCTCACAACAAGCCTAATGTTTTTGGTAGGGTACATCCCACCTTTGGGGACGAAACGATATCCGCTGCCTCTTATTGCTTTCAAAAATTTTCTAGTGTCAACATAGAACAATAGGAGTGTCGTGTCAATTTTTGGGATTTTTCAGGGTTCGTTTGGACATTTTTATGCATCAATTGCGTTTTTAATGCATTTATGAGCATAGTTCAAATGTTAACTACATGCACATGCTCTAATGCATATAAATTGGTTGAAAATTCAAATATGTGTCCTTGGTTGCATGCTTAGGTCCCATGCAAGAAATGAGAATGAATGTCAAACACCCTGCCACCATCACTAGGCCGCAAACATTGAGATTCCTGGTTTTTAAATTCTAGTAAATCCAAAACTCGTCTGAAATTCATGAAACTTGGCATTGCTATCATGGAGCATGAAAGCACAAGTGCTCCCTAGGTGGTTTTGGTAATTGATGTCAACATATCTCTTGTTGGACTAACACTTCTACCTAGTATGTTTGAGATGAGTTCAACAATGAAGTGGCATGGACTAGACGATGTGGAACCCCTTCAAGATGCTAAGGACAAAGGATTGGCTCAAGCTCAAAGCTCAAGACTCTACATTTTCTATTTTAGTGATCCAAGATCAGATTGAGTCCATAGGAAAAGCCAATACTATCAAGAGGGGATGAGGTGTTGCTTAATGAGGCTCTTGCTCAAAGTGCTTAGTGATATGCTCCAAAGCCCTAAACTATCAAGAGGGGATGAGGTGTTACTTAATGAGGCTCTTGCTCAAAGTGCTTAGTGATATGCTCCAAAGCCCTCAACTACTTTCTCACATCCACATATGACCTAAACCAAAAGTCAAACTCGTTCCCACCAATTCTTTCTATCCGGCGCCACTGAGTTCAGATGTCATAGCCACTGCTACAAACCCTAGGCAAATCGGTCTCACCAATAGGGATCTCGGTCTCACCGAGATGGGGTTGTAATCTCTTTATGTATGTCCATTACCCAGATCGGTCTCACCGAGTTTGCGTAATCGGTACTACTGAGATTACAATGCAAACTCTCTGTTCCTCTTCGTAACATTTCGGTCCAACCGAGATGAGCGAATCGGTCCCACCGAGTTTGCCTGACCAACTCTCTGGTTAGCTTATTACCAAAATCGGTCTCACCGAGTTTGTGTAATCGGTCTCACTGAGATTAAGTTATGCCCTAACCCTAACATATCGGTCCTACCGATTTGCATGTCGGTCCCACCGAAAATCCTAACGGTCACTAGATTTGCTGAATTGGTCCGACCAAGTTTCTCAATTCGGTCCCATCGAGATTGGCAAGTTGTGTGTAACGGTTAGATTTTGTGTGGAGGCTATATATACCCCTCCATCCACTCTTGGAGAGAGCCATCAGAACGTGCCTACACTTCCAGCATACATTTTCTGAGAGAGAACCACCTACACTTGTGTTGAGGCCAAGATATTCCATTCCTACCATATGAATCTTGATCTCTAGCCTTCCCCAAGTTGCTTTCCAATCAAATCTTCTTTCCACCAAATCCAAATCCTGTGAGAGAGAGTTGAGTGTTAGGGAGGCTACAATTTGAAGCACAAGAGCAAGGAGTTCATCATCAACACACCATTTGTTACTTCTTGGAGAGTGGTGTCTCCTAGATTGGCTAGGTGTCACTTGGGAGCCTCCAACAAGATTGTGGAGTTGAACCAAGGAGTTTGTAAGGGCGAGGAGATCACCTACTTCGTGAAGATCTACTGCTAGTGAGGCAAGTCCTTCATGGGCGACGACCATGGTGGGATAGACAAGGTTGTTTCTTCGTGGACCCTTCGTGGGTGGAGCCCTCCATGGACTCGCGCAACTATTACCCTTCATGGGTTGAAGTCTCCATCAACGTGGATATACGATAGCACCACCTATCGGAACCACGTCTCAAAAATCTCTGTGTCTCCAAATTGTGTGTGCACACTCCAATCCCATCCCTTTACATTCTTGCAAGTTGCATGCTTTACTTTCCGCTGCTCATATACTCTTTGCATGCTTGCTTGTTATGCATTGTGAATGTTAAACTTGCGCCAAAACTCCACTTAAACTTAAAGAAGTTAAAAATTGCAACTTTTGGTACTTAGTGTCTAATCACCCCCACCTCTAGACACCTCTTCTCGATCCTTTCAATTGGTATCAGAGCCTTGGTCTCCATTGCTTTGGTTTAAACACCATTGGAGGAAGATGTATGAGTCTATTATTGGGAGTCTTAGACATAGAGTGCCTATACTTGATGGAGAGTACTTTCATGAGTGGAAAAATGAGATGCTTGTGATTTTCAATGAATATCATTTGAACAAGTATATTGCTAGCCCTTGTGCACCTCATGTTGATCCTATGCATCCTACCCTTGATGAGTCAATTGACATGATTCGCAATCTTAGAACTGTTGAACTTATCACTAGAGGTTTGCCAGGAAACTTGATTAGATGTTTGCCTACTCTTAAGTGTGCCTACACCATATGGAAATTTCTTGAGGAACGTTTTCCAAATTATTCCTTGAAAAATCTAGATGAAATTCTCCATAAGTCTATTGCCTTATGTAAGATGAATTCCAGTGATCCTATGTTTGGTGATTGTCTATTTGAGCTTACAAACTTTATGCGTGCCAAAGGAGATGTTGGAATTATTAGTGATATTATTTCTGAAGCTATTAAAATTCATAAAGAAGATCATTGTCAAACTCTGAAAGCACAAGTGCTCCCATGGTGATTTTGGTAATTAATGTCAACATATCTCTTGTTGGACTAACACTTTTACCTAGTATGTTTCAGACAAGTTCAACAATGGAGTGCCATGGACTAAAGGATGTGGAACCCCTTCAAGATGCTAAGGATAAAGGATTGGCTCAAGCTCCAAGATCAAGACTCTGCACTTTCTATTTTAGTGATCCAAGATCACATTGAGTCTATAGGAAAAGCCAATACTATCAAGAGGGGATGAGGTGTTGCTTAGTGGCTTGCTTGCTCAAAGTGCTTAGTGATATGCTCCAAAGCCCTCAACTACTTTCTCATATCCACACATGTCCTAAACAAAAAGTCTAACTCGGCCCTACCGATTCTTTCTATCCGGCGCCACCGAGTTCAGATGTCTTAGCCACTGCCACAAACCCTAGGCAAATCGGTCTCACTGATAGGGATCTCGGTCTCATCAAGATGGGATTGTAATCTCTCTGTGTATGTCCATTACCAAAATCGGTCCCACCGAGTTTGAGTAATCGGTACTACCGAGATAACAATGCAAACTCTCTGGTTAACTTATTACCAAAATCGGTCCCACCGAGTTTGTGTAATCGGTCTCACTGAGTTTGCCTTACCAACTCTTTGGTTAGCTTATTACCAAAATCGGTCTCACCGAGTTTGTGTAATCGGTCTCACCGAGATTACGTTATGCCCTAACCCTAACCATATCGGTCACACCGAAAATCCTAACGGTCACTAGATTTGCTAAATCGGTCCGACCGAGTTTCTCAATTCGGTCCCATCGAGTTTGGCAAGTTGTGTGTAACGGTTAGATTTTGTGTGGAGGCTATAAATACACCTCCACCTCCTCTTCAATCATGGAGAGAGCCATCAGAACAAACCTACACTTCCAGCATCCATTTTCTGAGAGAGAACCACCTACTCATGTGTTGAGGCCAAGATATTCCATTCCTACCATATGAATCTTGATCTCTAGCTTTCCCCAAGTTGCTTTCCACTCAAATCTTCTTTCCACCAAATCCAAATCCTGTGAGAGAGAGAGTTGAGTGTTGGGGAGACTATCATTTGAAGCACAAGAGCAAGGAGTTCATCATCAACACACCATTTGTTACTTCTTGGAGAGTGGTGTCTCCTAGATTGGCTAGGTGTCACTTGGGAGCCTCCAACAAGATTGTGGAGTTGAACCAAGGAGTTTGTAAGGGCAAGGAGATTGCCTACTTCGTGAAGATCTACCGCTAGTGAGGCAAGTCCTTTGTGGGCGACGGCTATTGTGGGATAGACAAGGTTGCTTCTTCGTGGACCCTTCATGGGTGGAGCCCTCCGTGGACTCGCGCAACCGTTACCCTTCGTGGGTTGAAGTCTCCATCAACGTGGATGTACGATAGCACCACCTATCGGAACCACGGCTCAAAAATCACCGTGTCTCCAAATTGCGTTTGAATCCTCCAATCCCTTCCCTTTATATTCTTGCAAGTTGCATGCTTTACTTTCCGCTGCTCATATACTCTTTGCATGCTTACTTGATATGTATTGTGAGTGTTAAACTTGTGCCTAAACTCCACTCCAACTTAAAGAAGTTAAAAACTGCAACTTTTGGTACTTAGTGTCTAATCACCCCCCCTCTAGACACCTCTTCTCGATCCCTTTCAATTGGTATCAGAGCTTTGGTCTCCATTGATTTGGTTTAAACACCATTGGAGGTAGATGGATGAGTCTACTGTTAGGAGTCTTAAACATAGAGTGCCTATACTTGATGGAGAGTACTTTCATGAGTGGAAAAATGAGATGCTTGTGATTTTCAGTCAATATCATTTGAACAAGTACATTGCTAGCCCTTGTGCACCACATGTTGATCCTATGCATCCCACCCTTGATGAGGTAATTGACATGATCCGCAATCTTAGAACTGCCGAACTTATCATTAGAGGTTTGCCTAGAAACTTGATAGGATGTTTGCCTACTCTTAAGTGTGCCTACACCATATGGAAATTTCTTGAAGAACATTTTCCAAATTATTCATTGAAAAATCTAGATGAAATTCTCCATAAGTCTATTGCCTTGAGTAAGATGAATTCTAGTGATCCTATGTTCGGTGATTGTTTGTTTGAGCTTACAAACCTTATGCGTGCCAAAAGATATGTTGGAATTATTAGTGATATTATTTCCAAAGCTATAAAAATTCATAAGCAAGATCATTGTCAAACTCACTCTAATGAATCACCCTCTCTAGGATTTGATCCACCACATGACGATGTTGAACATGGATACTATGATGAGGATGATGATAGTGACTTCGATCTTGATGATGCAATGAGACACTTTGGTCTTATGGCAAATCTTCGAGGATATATGGCAGGAGGAAAGGAATTGGTTCTTGATAGTGGATGTACCGATCACATGACCGGAGATAAAGGCATGTTTTGGGAGCTTGCTGAAAACGATGGTCCTCAAAAGTATGTCACTTTCGGAGACAACTCAAAGGGTAAGGTGGTTGGCCTCGGTAAGGTGGCCATATCACATGATAGCTCCATACAAAATGTCATGCTCGTTGAATCTCTTGGCTACAACTTACTTTCAGTATCTAGACTTGCTGATTTCGGTTTTAATGTCCTATTTACTGAAGTAGATTGCCAAGTGTTTCGTAGAGATAATCATAAAATGTTCTTTACCTGTGTACGTAGAGGTGATTAATACATTGTTGATTTCACTAAAGAGGCTCAACCTAGAACTTGCTTTATTGCTAAATCCTCTAAAGGTTGGTTATGGCATAGACGATTAGGTCATGTTGGCATGCGAAACCTTGACAAGCTTATTAAAGGAAATCATATCCTTGGAGTTAACGATGTCATATTTGATAAGGATAGGCTTTGCAACGCTTGTCAGGCAGGTAAACAGGTTGGAGGGAGGCATCCCGTGAAGAACATCATGACCACAAGGAGGCCACTCGAGCTACTTCCATGGATCTCTTTGGTCCCAATGCCTACAAGAGTCTCGGTGGAAATTCTTTTGGTCTAGTTATAGTTGATGATTTTTCAAGATTTACGTGGGTGTTCTTTCTCGATGATAAATCGTAGGTTCAAAAGATCTTCAAAAACTTCGCCTAGGAAGGCCCAAAATCAATTTGAAGTGAAGATCAAGAAGGTTTGCAGTGACAATGGAACGGAGTTCAAGAACGCAAATGTGGACACCTTTCTTGACGAAGAAGGGATTTCACATGAGTTCTCAGCTACGTACACACCTCAACAAAATGGAGTTGTTGAGAGGAAGAACCGGACCTTCATCGAAATGGCGAGAACGATGCTTGATGAATACAAGACGCCGAAGCACTTTTGGGTGAAAGCGGTTGAGACAGCTTGTCATGCAACAAATCGCTTGTATCTTCACAAGCTACTCGGCAAGACGGCATATGAGCTCCTCACCGGTAACAAACCCCAAGTTGGATACTTTCGAGTGTTCGGCTCAAAGTGCTACATTCTTGATAAGCATCGTCGTTCTAAATTTGCTCCTAAGTCTCATGAAGGTTTCCTACTTGGTTACGGCTCAAACTCTCACACATACCGTGTCTACAACAATTTCACCCGAAAGGTTGAAGAAACGGTAGATGTGAAGTTTGATGAATCTAACGGCTCGCAAGTAGAGCAATTGCCAATTGATGTAGGAGACAAAGATCCTTTGGAAGCAATCCAAGACTTGTCTATTGGCAAGATTCGTACAACGGAAGTGAAGGAGAGTACCTCGTCCGTCCAAGTGGAAGCTTCTACCTCACGACAAGCTGAACCAAGAATTTATACAGAAGCATCCACAAGTGGGACACACCAAGTTGAAGGAAACAAGGAAGCGCACCAAGACGAACGTCAACAACCTCCTTCTCCACCACAACAAGAGAACGACAATGCCAACAATGAAGAAGACCAAGAAGAAGAACAAGATGAAGAAGATGTTCAACCAAGACCCAAGCAAAAGCTGACACGAGTTTGAGCAAGAATTGCTAAAGACCATCCCGTCGAGCAAATCTACAATGATATCCAAACCGGGAGAATCACTCGCTCTAAAACTCGTTTAGCTAACTTTTGTGAACACTATTCATTCATCTCTAGCATTGACCTATGAAGGTTGAAGAAGCTTTGGAAGATCCGGATTGGATAAACGCCATGCACGAAGGGCTACACAACTTTGAGAGAAATCAAGTTTGGACATTGGTTGAGAAGCCCGACAACAACCACAACATCATCGGTACCAAATGGGTGTTTTGTAACAAGCAAGATGAAGATGGACAAGTAGTTCGCAACAAAGCACGTCTCCTCGCCCAAGGCTACACACAAGTCGAAGGTATGGACTATGGTGAGACTTATGCTCCCGTTGCTAGACTTGAGTCCATTCGCATCTTACTTGCCTATGATAATCACCATGATATCACCTTGTACCAAATGGACATTAAAAGTGCTTTTCTAAATGGTGAAATAGAGGAGGAAGTTTATTTTAAACAACCTCCCGGCTTTGTTAATCCAAAGAAACCTGATCATGTCTACAAACTTCACAAAGTTTTTTATGGTCTTAAACAAGCTACTAGAGCGTGGTATAAATGCTTGACCAAGTTCCTTATTGAAAAAGGCTTTGAAATTGGAAAAATAGATTCTACTATTTTTACTAAAAGGGTTAATGGAGAACTATTTGTGTGCCAAATCTATGTTGATGATATTATATTTGGTTCTACTAACCCTCATTTTAGTGAAAAGTTTGGAAAGCTAATGTCGGAGAAGTTTGAGATGTCTATGATGAGTGAACTCAAATTCTTTCTTGGTTTGCAAATCAAGCAAACTAAAGAAGGTACCTTTGTCTCTCAAACGAAGTACACCAAGGACTTATTCAAGAAGTTCAATATGCAAGAATGCAAAGGTATGACTACACCCATGCCTACTAGTGGACATCTTGATTTGACCAAAGATGGTGAACCGGTCGATCAAAAGGTTTATCGCTCTATGATTAGTTCATTATTATATCTATGTGCTTCACGTCCCAATATCATGCTAAGTGTGTGCATGTGTGCACGATATCAAGCTGCTCCTAAATAATGTCATCTTAAGGCCGTGAAAAGGATAGTGAGATACTTAATCCATACACCAAATTTTGGCATTTGGTATCCAAAGAGGGCCTCTTTCGATCTTGTTGGCTACTCCGACTCGGACTATGCCGGTGACAAGGTTGATAGAAAGTCCACTTCGGGTACTTGTCAATTTCTTGGTAGATCTCTTGTGTCTTGGTCTTCCAAGAAACAAAACTCGGTATCCTTATCCACCGCCGAAGAGGAATACATTGCCGCTGGTTCATGTTGTGCTCAATTACTTTGGATGACCCAAACTCTTAAAGATTATGGGATATATGTGAAACATGTTCCATTACTTTGTGACAATGAGAGTGCTATCAAGATTGCTCATAATCCCGTGCAACACTCTCAAACTAAGCATATTGAAGTCCGTCATCATTTCATTCGAGATCATGTTGCTAAGGGTGACATTAATCTTAAGCATGTTTGCACCGAAAAGCAATTAGCGAATATATTCACTAAACCACTTGATGAGAGAGTGTTTTGCAGGTTAAGAGGAGAATTGAACATCATTGATGCTTCAAACTTAGAGTAGGAACTCCATTGGATACATGCAAGACATGAGCTTATGACTAATCCTTGATATTTCTCTTATGATGAAACTCTTATGTCTTGGATATATTTGCATCTTGCATGTTATCTAACCCTTGTAGGTACTTGGATGAATCTAATTCTATGAGATTGCAACCCACTCACATCTTGAGCAATCTCCACATCACCAAGTCTCTACTCAACGGTGGTTGAAGACAAGGAAGCACGAAACCATTCAAACATATCCTTTGACAAATTCTATGTTGAGTTTCATGATTTTCATTTTGGATACATAAGTACTCTTCCTTGCAAAAACTAACCCATGTAGGTAGATGAACTCAAATTCCAAGTGGTGCTCCCAACTCTTGATGAGCTACATCAACCTTGAGCAACCCACACAAGTTCAACTACATGATCAACACCACCACCCAAGGTATGTTATTCCATCTTAGATAAGCTTTACTCTAAGTCATAAGTCAAAGCAACTCGACAAGATGTGAATACATCAAGATGCTTAAACGAAAAATGGTAACCCCATTCTGAGCTTAAACAATGAGTATGACCTATGATCAAGTGATCTCACTTGACTCCTAAGTCAATATACTCTAACATAGGTGACTTTGTCGCCGACCATCTCTAGATGAAGTTCTCTTATGTTCTTTTCTGCGCTCTTGCATTTGTCTCATGCATATTTGTCTCCCCTTTCAAAAAGAACTTCATCTAGATCTCTTTTCTTTTCTATTTGTTCTGCATTCCCTGCATCCAATTCATTGCAAATCCTTGTGAGATCTTGCCTATCTAGTGAGCGGAGGTGACAAGTGTTTTCTCTGTGATGAACTCGGTCACACCGGTTTCTTGTTTTCGGTCTAACCAAAATCATTCGGTGCAACCGAAGCATCCAACTCGGTGCCACCGATTTCACAACAGGAAAAAATCTTGCCATTTATTCCTGCATTATTTTTTGTTCCAGCTCCAATCAATGAATGTTGTCCTCTACAAGCATCACATTTTTATCAGTGCTTTGTGCTGTGACTCAAGGACCAAACCCATTCACGACAAATTCCAGAAGACCCTTCTTGGACATTGATGTCAAAGGGGAGAGAGAGATCACAGCAAAGCTTATCACTTCAACAGGAGGAGAGAGATATCTCCAGGGGGGAGAATACTCAAGAAGAGAGTAATCTTCAAGGATCCCAGATGCTTGGTGTTCAAGAGGAGAGATGCCACATGTCTTCTTGAGGGGAAAGACATGTTCATATGTGCTTATTTGCATTAGCTCTGTTCATTTGTTTCTCTGAGCTCTGATTCTACATTTTGCTCTAATTTTCTGTTCCCTATCTTCTCCCAGTATCCCATGCTAGATTCAGGGGGAGCAAGACATCTAAGGGAAAGAAATTCTTTAAATTCATTGCACATCTTTACCTTTGGGGACATGTCTATATTCAATGTGGTACTTAGTACTCACTCTCTACATGTCATCCCAGTCTTGGTACTCTTGTGGCTTCTTTTGCTTGCTCTGGCCAGTAGGTGTATCTGTGTTATCTAACCCTATTTTCACAGGTTCATTCCATCCTAAGCCAACTCAAGACCACAAGGTAAGTATATGCATCACAGTCATGTGTATGAGGAATTCTTGCTGATGTACATACTGTTTGCAAGAAGGACTCATGAGCATGAAGGTACATTTCCCATATTCACATCATTTGCTCTAATGCATATAGCCAAGATACATGTAACACATTGCTTACTCTGTCATGGTTATGCTCTCACATGCTTCTATATTCCATATCCACATGATTGCATACATGTAGGGGGAGCCTATGCATGTTACATGTCTTTCCAAAGCTTTACTCGTTATTCTTTATATCTTTATCTAAAGCTTTGATGTATGTTGTCATCAATTACCAAAAAGGGGGAGATTGAAAGCATAAGTGCTCCCTGGGTGATTTTGCTAATTAATGTCAACATATCTCTTGTTGGACTAACACTTTTACCTAGTATGTTTCAGACAAGTTCAACAATGGAGTGGCATGGACTAAAGGATGTGGAACCCCTTCAAGATGCTAAGGACAAAGGATTGGCTCAAGCTCAAAGATCAAGACTCTGCACTTTCTACTTTAGTGATCCAAGATCACATTGAGTCTATAGGAAAAGCCAATACTATCAAGAGGGGATGAGGTGTTGCTTAATGGCTTGCTTGCTCAAAGTGCTTAGTGATATGCTCCAAAGCCCTCAACTACTTTCTCATATCCACACATGTCCTAAACCAAAAGTCTAACTCGGCCCTACCGATTCTTTCTATCCGGCGCCACCGAGTTCAGATGTCTTAGCCACTGCCACAAACCCTAGGCAAATCAGTCTCACCGATAGGGATGTCGGTCTTACCGAGATGGGATTGTAATCTCTCTGTGTATGTCCATTACCAAAATCAGTCCCACCGAGTTTGAGTAATCGGTACTACCGAGATAACAATGCAAACTCTCTGGTTAACTTATTACCAAAATCGGTCCCACCGAGTTTGTGTAATCGGTCTCACCGAGTTTGCCTGACCAACTCTCTGGTTAGCTTATTACCAAAATCGGTCTCACCGAGTTTGTGTAATTGGTCTCACCGAGATTACGTTATGCCCTAACCCTAACCATATCGGTCCTACCGAGTTGCATGTCGGTCCCACCGAAAATCCTAACGGTCACTAGATTTGCTAAATCGGTCCGACCGAGTTTCTCAATTCGGTCCCACCGAGTTTGGCAAGTTGTGTGTAACGGTTAGATTTTGTGTGGAGGCTATAAATACCCCTCCACCTCCTCTTCATTCATGGAGAGAGCCATTAGAACAAACCTACACTTCCAGCATCAATTTTCTGAGAGAGAACCACCTACTCATGTGTTGAGGCCAAGATATTCCATTCCTACCATATGAATCTTGATCTCTAGCCTTCCCCAAGTTGCTTTCCACTCAAATCTTCTTTCCACCAAATACAAATCCTGTGAGAGAGAGAGTTGAGTGCTGGGGAGACTATCATTTGAAGCACAAGAGCAAGGAGTTCATCATCAACACACCATTTGTTACTTCTTGGAGAGTGGTGTCTCCTAGATTGGCTAGGTGTCACTTGGGAGCCTCCAACAAGATTGTGGAGTTGAACCAAGGATTTTGTAAGGGCAAGGAGATCGCCTACTTCGTGAAGATCTACCGCTAGTGAGGCAAGTCCTTCGTGGGCGACGACCATTGTGGGATAGACAAGGTTGCTTATTCGTGGACCCTTCGTGGGTGGAGCCCTCCGTGGACTCGCGCAACCGTTAACCTTCGTGGGTTGAAGTCTCCATCAACGTGGATATACGATAGCACCACCTATCGGAACCACGGCTCAAAAATCACCGTGTCTCCAAATTGCGTTTGAATCCTCCAATCCCTTCCCTTTATATTCTTGCAAGTTGCATGCTTTACTTTCCGCTGCTCATATACTCTTTGCATGCTTGCTTGATATGTATTGTGAGTGTTAAACTTGTGCCTAAACTCCACTCCAACTTAAAGAAGTTAAAAACTACAACTTTTGGTACTTAGTGTCTAATCACCCCCCTCTAGACACCTCTTCTCAATCCCTTTCAAACTCACTCTAACGAATCACCCTCTCTAGGATTTGATCCACCACTTGACGATGTTGAACATGGATACTATGATGCGGATGATGATAGCGACTTTGATCTTGATGATGCAATGAGACACTTTGGTCACATGGCAAATCTTTGGGGATATAAGGCAGGAGGAAAGGAATGGGTTCTTGATAGTGGATGTACCGATCACATGACCGGAGATAAAGATATGTTTCATGAGCTTGCTGAAAACGATGGTCCTCGAAAGTATGTCACTTTCAGTGACAACTCAAAGGGTAAGGTGGTTGGCCTCGATAAGGTGGCCATATCACATTATAGCTCCATACAAAATGTCATGCTCGTTGAATCTCTTGGCTACAATTTACCTTCAGTATCTAGACTTGCTGATTTCGGTTTCAATGTCCTATTTACTGAAGTAGATTGCCAAGTGTTTCATAGAGATAATCATAAAATGGTCTTTACCGGTGTACGTAGAGGTTATCTATACATTGTTGATTTCACAAAAAAGGCTCAACCTAGAACTTGCTTTATTGCTAAATCTTCTAAAGGTTGGTTATGGCATAGACGATTAGGTCATGTTGGTATGCGAAACTTTGACAAGCTTATTAAAGGAAATCATATCCTTGGCGTTAACGATGTCATATTTGATAAGGATAGACTTTGCAGCGCCTGTCAAGCAGGTAAACAGGTTGGAGGAAGGCATCCCGTGAAGAACATCATGACCACAAGGAGGCCACTCGAGCTACTTCACATGGATCTTTTTGGTCCCAACGCTTACAAAAGTCTCGGTGGAAATTCTTTTGGTCTAGTTATAGTTGATGATTTTTCAAGATTTACGTGGGTGTTCTTTCTAGATGATAAATCACAGGTCCAAAAGATCTTCAAAAACTTCGCTAGGAAGGCTCAAGATCAATTTGAAGTGAAGATCAAGAAGGTTCGCAGCGACAACGGAACGGAGTTCAAGAACGCAAATGTGGACACCTTTCTTGATGAAGAAGGGATTTCACATGAGTTCTTGGCTACATACACACGTCAACAAAATGGAGTTGTTGAGAGGAAGAACCGGACGCTCATTGAAATGGCGAGAACGATGCTTGATGAGTACAAGACGCCGAAGCACTTTTGGGCGGAAGCGGTTGAGACAGCTTGTCACACAACAAATTGCTTGTATCTTCACAAGCTACTCAGCAAGATGGCGTACGAGCTCCTCACCGGTAACAAACCCCAAGTTGGATACTTTCGAGTATTCGGCTCAAAGTGCTACATTCTTGATAAGCATCGTCGTTCTAAATTTGCTCCTAAGTCTCATGAAGGTTTCCTACTTGGTTATGGCTCAAACTCTCACACATACCGTGTCTACAACAACTTCACTCGAAAGGTTGAAGAAATGGTAGATATGAAGTTTGATGAATCTAACGGCTCGCAAGTAGAGCAATTGCCAATTGATGTAGGAGACAAAGAACCCTTGTAAGCAATCCAAGACTTGTCTATTGGCAAGATTCATCCAACGAAGGTGAAGGAGAGTACCTCGTCTGTCCAAGTGGAAGCTTCTACCTCACGACAAGGTGAACCAAGATTTGATACGGAAGCATCCACAAGTGGGACATGCCAAGATGAAGAAAACGAGGAAGTGCACCAAGATTAACGTCAACAACCTCCTTCTCCACCACGACAAGAGAACGACAACGCCAACAGTGAAGAAGGCCAAGAAGAAGAACAAGATGAAGAAGATGTTCAACCAAGACTGTAGGACCTTGAAGTATGTCTAGAGGGGGGGGTGATTAGACTACTTGAGCAATAAAAACTTAACCTTTTCCCAATTTTAGAGTTTGGCAGATTTTAGCTACTTTAGGACAATTCAAGCAATCATCACACTATTCAAGCAAGCATGCAAAGAGTATATAGGCAGCGGAAATTAAAGCATGCAACTTGCAAGAAAGTAAAGGGAAGGGTTTGGAGGATTCAAACACAATTGGAGACACGGATGTTTTTGGCGTGGTTCCTATAGGTGGTGCTATCGTATATCCACGTTGATGGAGACTTCAACCCACGAAGGGTAACGGCTGCGCGAGTCCATGGAGGGCTCCACCCACAAAGGGTCCACGAAGAAGCAACCTTGTCTATCCCACCATGGCCGTCGCCCACGAAGGACTTGCCTCACTAGCGGTAGATCTTCACGAAGTAGGCGATCTCCTTGCCCTTACAAACTCCTTGGTTCAACTCCACAATCTTGTCGGAGGCTCCCAAGTGACACCTAGCCAATCTAGGAGACACCACTCTCCAAGAAGTAACAAATGGTGCGTTGATGATGAACTCCTTGCTCTTGTGCTTCAAATGATAGTCTCCCCAACACTCAACTCTCTCTCATAGGTTTTGGATCTGGTGGAAAGAAGATTTGAGTGGAAAGCAACTTGGGGAAGGCTAGAGATCAAGATTCATATGGTAGGAATGGAATATCTTGGCCTCAACACATGAGTAGGTAGTTCTCTCTAAGAAATGGTAAGTTGGAAGTGTAGGTTCGTTCTGATGGCTCTCTCCATGAATCGAAGAGGAGGTGGAGGGGTATTTATAGCCTCCACACAAAATCTAACCGTTACACACAATTTACCAAACTCGGTGGGACCGAATCGTTAAACTCGGTCAGACCGATTTAGTAAACCTAGTGACCGTTAGTGATTTTCGGTGGGACTGACATGCATCTCGGTGAGACCGATTCGGTTAGGGTTAGGGCATAACATAATCTCGGTAAGACCGATTACACAAACTCGGTAAGACCGATTTGGTAATAAGCTTTCCAGAGAGTTGGTCAGGTAAACTCGGTGGGACCGATTTGCTCTTTTCGGTAAGATCGAAATGTTACAAAAAGGAAACAAAGAGTTTACATTGCAATCTCGGTGGGACCGATCGCTCACTTCGGTTAGACCGAAATGTTACGAAGGGAAACAGAGAGATTACAACCCCATCTCGGTGAGACCGAGATCCCTATCGGTAAGACCGATTTGCTTAGGGTTTGTGGTAGTGGCTATGACTTTTGGAATCGGTGGCGCCGGATAGGAAGATTCGGTGTGACAAATTTTGGCTTTGGGTTTAGGTCATTTGTGGATGTGGGAAAGTAGTTGAGGGTTTTGGAGCATATACAAAGCACATGAAGCAAGAGGCTCATTAAGCAACACCTCATCCCTTCTTGATAGTATTGGCTTTTCCTATAGACTCAATCTGATCTTGGATCACTAAAATATAAAATGAAGAGTCTTGAGCTTTTGAGCTTGAGCCAATCCTTTGTCCTTAGTATTTTGAGGGATCCACTTTCATCATCCATGCATGCCATTCATTGAGCTTTCCTGAAATGATAGTCTTGGAATAGCATTAGCTCAATGAGCTATATGTTGTTACGAATTACCAAAACCACCTAGGGATAGTTGCACTTTCAATCTCCCCCTTTTTGGTAATTGATGACAACATATAGATCAATGCTTCAACAAATGATAATAAGATTGAATAACATCGACGCTTTGAGAAGTATGTGATAAGCAAGAGCTCCCCCTAAATTTGTGCATAGTTTAAGATTTGCTTTGGACTGCAAATGCACAATGAATTAGGCTCATGGGTTGCTCTTCCATGTCACATACATCTTGGTGGAGCGCTCAAAATAATAAACATTGAATACATGCACTCATCACCAAGCAAAGTGAATGATCACATAAGATAGATAGGATAATATCATCAAACATGCATAAGTGTAGCTTATGATCAAACACATGATCATCAATGTCTCACAAGCATAGTATCTCAACCAATCAAAGCAAACAAAGTTTTAAAACCACCAAATAAAGCAAGAGAGAACAAAAGCAACACACACTCTCTCTCGAAGCCTATGATCTATACATTTTTCTCCCCCTTTGGCAACAAGTTACCAAAAAGTTCATAGAAAATGCATAGTGCTAGATCGACTCTCAGGCTTGATCTTCTGGTGGTGGTGTCCTGATAACTCCAAGGATGAAGGCTTCAGTTGAAGTAGAGGGTGCTGGAGTGGATGCTGGAGCTGGTTGCACTAGAACTGAAGGGGCAGTGGCTGGTGCTGAAGTTGTTGCTCTAGTGTTTGTCACTGGCACTGCAACTGACCTCTGGGCACTCTGGCAAACACATTGGTTGTTGTCTTGCCCTGCTTCTCCTGCATGTCCTCCTGCAGCTGCTCTACAACTGACTGAATCTCAGTTACTTTGACATCAAGGTCATGGAATTTGAGTTCCATGATTCTCTCAAGGCTCTCCTGATTCTGAGTGAGGGTGGCCAGTCCCTTCTCATTCCTCAGTGTAGATGCTATCAAGTAACCAAGCTGCTCCTGTTTGGTCTTCAAGAAATATTCAGATGCCTCCTCTTGAGTTGGCATCCTGGCAGCCTTCTCCTTCTTTGCCTTCTCCTTCTTCTCCTGAGCTTGAGTTGATGTTGGATCATTTTCATTCATGACAACTTCATTGTCCTCAAAGTCTGGATAAAGTGGAAAATGTTCCTTATCCAGCTGATATTTCCCTGTGCCCATCTTTGAGTTGATTAATTCCTGAATCTGAGGTGCATATCCACAGCTCCTCTTCTGATCTGCTGTAGTCCTCTTAATTGTTTCAATCATCAGGCTCATGACTTTGAACTTCTGTGGCACATCAAACACATGCAACATGTTGATGGCATGCCCTCTGATCATGTTATGGTGACCAGACTTGGGCAACAGAGTATGCCTCAGAATCCAATTGATGGTTGGCAACCCTGACAGCAGAAAGTGAACTGATCCAAACTTGTGAGTCTCAACTACCTTGTCTGGGATCTCCTTGTACATGTGAGCCATTGAATTGTGATCCATCTTCTTCTTTGCATAGATATCCAGGTCATCATCATTTTCCTTAGGGGCATTTATCAGACTTGCCCATTCTTCAACAGTGGATTGGTACCTTGTACCTTCAGACATCCAAACAATTCTTTCATCTGGGTAAAAGTGTGTTGTGGAGTAGAATTGCATGATAAGTTCATCATTCTAGTGGGTGAACTTCTGTCCAACAAAATCAGCAACTCCACAAGCAACAAAGCTTTCTTGCACTCCTGGATAGTGCTCTTCATTGTCCTTGATGTAGGTCCAGTCGACCCACCTCATGTCACAAACTATGGGCTTCTTGTCCAAAAGAATTGTCTCATAGAAGTCCTGCTATTCCTTTGTGTGGAACCTGTAGTCAACAGTAGTTCTTCTCCTTGATGCATATGGATCTTCCATCCTCCACAGTCTCAGCCCTGAATCCTTCTTGATCCTCATGTCCTCAGCCACAGGATGGGCATCATTGTGGTCTGGTATCTTGGGCTTGAGCTTTCTTAGGACTTGACCTTCTTCATCTTCTTCTTCAGCAACATTGGGCACTGGGGCCTTGTTATTCTCAGCAGCTGGAATACTTCTAGTATTCCTCTTTGGAACTTGCTTGGCCTTGGAGGCAGCTTTGGGTGCTTCTTTAGGCTTAGATGTTGCAGCCCCTGATCTGATTGCATCACCCATAAGCTTGGGTGCCTTAGGTGCTGGTGCAGCATCCTCTTCCTCTTCAGCATCCCTTCTCATAGAAGGCTTTCCAAGGACCTTGGCAGTTGTGGTTCTTTCTCTCTTCTTTTTCTTGTCCTGAGCACCTTCATCCTCTGATTCAATTGTGAACTTCATTGTCTCTCCAGTGGGAACTTTCTAAGGTTTGGAAGAAGTGACTTTCTTCTCAGGTGCCTCTTTGGGTTCTGTCTGGGCTGGCACTTGAGTGGACTTTCTGGCTTTAGGCATTGGTGTCCTCTTGGCAGGAACTTTCTTCTTCAGTCCAGGCTTAGTGCTGTGTGCAGAGCCATATTCTTTCTTGAGCACTACTTTCTTGGAAGTAGCCTCATCTTCCTCAGCTTTGTAATCCTCATCCTCTGAGTCTGAAGTTCTTTTCCTTCTCTGCCTGGTAGCAGCCTTAGGCAGGTTGCTAGGAGTGCTTCTGCTCACTTCATCTATAGTTGAGGGACTAGTGCCCTCACTCAAGTCCATCTGCTCTTCTGACTTGTTCTGGCTGTCACTCTGGTCTGACATGCTGCAAAAGGCTGACTGCTGACCCTATGAAGAGTTATAGATGAGATAGAATAGATGAGCATCACAAAATGCAGAGATTTTTGCAAAAGAATGATTCAAAAATTCAGTTTTAGTTTTCCACAGAAAGCATTTCGGATCAACCGATTTTCAAACTCGGTGATATCGAAGCAGTTTTGGAACCTAAACTGATGAACTTGGTTGGACCGAGTCAAAGTTCGATGGCACCGAGACTGCTAGGGTTTCACAGAATCCTCAAATTGGTCGCACCAATTTGTAATTCTCGGTCAGACCGAGAGTCACTAGTGCAATGGCATAAGCCAAATCGGTGAGACCGAGTGTTTCAACTTGGTGGGTCCGAGATGGTTTCGGCGGAAACCTAACCCTAAAATTTTGAATCTAATCTACTCTACGGATTACATTGGCTGGATAAGAGTGTTTCAATCATGGCAAGATTCAATAAGAATACAATGTGCTAGGAATCAGACGTGGATAGCACAAAGATCGAGTCCATACCCTAACTTGGCGGTGGACTCACTACGGCGGCAACGGCAGGGGCGAAATCCGTTGACGGCGGCGGAGACCAACTACTGGAGGCTGCTGGCGACGAGGAGACGATCCGAAGACCTCCGATGGCAGAGCGAGCTATTGCGCGGGCGAAGGGTTTCGGAGAAATTTCCAAAATTTTGCCTGTGACTATATATAGCCCGACCCTGTCGGTGTGACCGAGTGGAAGAACTTGGTGGCACCGAGATGCATAACTGTGTGCAGTTACAGCAAATTGGTGTGACCGAAAAGTTCAAATCGGTTGCACCGAGATTGAAAACTCAGATCAACTTAATGATCTTGGTAGGACCGAAATGGAGGAATCGGTCAGACCGAGAGTCACAAAGAGGTTTTGGAAGTTTAAGTCTATGACGAATCGGGGATTGTCGGTGTCAAAACCGGCGGATCTCGGGTAGGGGGTCCCGAACTGTGCATCTAGGCGGATGGTAACAGGAGACAAGGGTCACGATGTTTTACCCAAGTTCGGGCCCTCTTGATGGAGGTAAAACCCTACGTCCTGCTTGATTAATATTGATGATGTGTATTACAAGAGTGGATCTACCACGAGATCAAGGAGGCTAAACCCTAGAAGCTAGCCTATGGTATGATTGTTGTAATGGAGGTTATGTCCTACGGACTAAAGCCCTCCGGTTTATATAGACACCGGAGAGGGCTAGGGTTACACAGAGTCGGTTACAATGGTAGGAGATCTACATATCCGTATTGCCAAGCTTGCCTTCCACGCCAAGGAAAGTCCCATCCGGACATGGGACAGAGTCTTCAATCTTGTATCTTCGTAGTCTTGGAGTCCGGCGGACGATGATAGTCCGGCTGTCCGGACACCCCCTAGTCTAGGACTCCCTCAGTAGCCCCCGAACCAGGCTTCAATGACGATTAGTCCAGCGCGTATGTAGTCTTCGGCGTTGCAAGGCGGGTTCTCCCTTTAAGTTCCATGTACCTGCTGAACAGTGTCCGGCTACCTCATCAATGTTGCGCTTCTTGGCTTCCACGCCCAATAATGGCCTTCTTCCATGCGTCGCACGAATGCGAAAAGCCAGGGTATCTTTTATATTTTACCCCCTAGCTGTGCAAATAATCTGCCTACAAGAGAGACAAGAATCCAGATCCAAATCACACCATCTTCCCTCCGCGAATACTCATCAGAGCGCATCTGACCAAGAATCCATTCCATCATGGACCGTCGACGCGGCTCCTCTTCTCGCGCTCCCAGCCCTCTGCCAGGAGATTGGAGGAGATGCTCTGTTCTGCACAACGAGCTGGCGAAGCTCCAAGCGGGGGGATATCTCCCCCCAGCCTTCATGGTTCCGGTTCGAGCCGGGCTGGCCACCTACCAAGGTGGGAAGCAAGCGGAGGCTACCCCAAGTCCCAACAAAGGGGAGCGGGTATGCTTCGTCCCTTATCTGATAAGGGGACTCGGATTTCCTATACATCCGTTCCTCCGCGGGCTCCTGGAGTTCTACGGACTCCAGCTCCATCACCTTACGCCCGCCTCTATCCTGCATATCGCGGGTTACGTAGCTCTTTGTGAGCTATTTCTGGGCATCGAGCCCCATTTTGCACTGTGGAAGAGGTTGTTCTGTCTCGTACCCCGCTCTTACGAGGGGTCCATATACCAAGTGGGCGGCGCCGAGATATGGCGCATCGCCGGGACCGGATATCCATCCAGAACCCCTAAGAAGGCGTCCGAAGACTGGCCTTCGGAATGGTTTTACATAGAGGACGCTCCGCAGCCGGACCCTGTTCGGATCGGCCTCCCAGAGTTTAGCACTGCTCCTCTGAAGAAGCGCCTTAGTTGGCGCCTGCGGAGCCCCCAACTGGAGGAAGACAAGAGCGTCCATTATCTGATGGGCCGGATAAGATTACTAGCCCATTCTGGGTTGACCATGATTGGAGTCGTGGCAACATGCATTACGCAGGGGGTGCAGCCACTGCAATACAGGGGCCACCCCATGTGGGATTTCAACGGGGAAGACGATGCCACCCGTCATGGCCGCAAAGGACCGGATTCGGCCGAGGATCTGGTGCAGATCCTGTCCGGCCTGTACAAGGGGGAGAAGGAGGACTTCCTTCAGACGAACCCCTTGAATGGGTTCTCCATGAGTAACCCTCGGTGTTGGGTAAGCGAACACTTTTAAGGGCCCGACCCATGTTTTCAAAGTTTAAGCTTCTCATACTATGTCTTCGGCACAGGAACTGCGCCGGACTGTGGAGGACATGATAAGTCCAGCTCCGCAACCCGAGGATCCGGAGAGATCCCGGGATCCGGCCTCCGAAGAGGATCTGGACATAAGGGTGGAGCTAATCGACGGAGTGTTCCACCAGCTCAGCATGGATAATGCTTTAGTCGCCATTATGGCTGACTACCCCGGACTATATCCGGCTTCCCAGGTGATTGTGACCGAAGTCCTGACACCACTATTCCTTCCCTGTTTATTTCTGACCACCGTATACGATGGCGCTGTGCATGAGGCGCCTTCAGGGCGGGAAGCCGAGCCTGCGTTGGCTGACCAACAAAGGCCAGTCCGGACCAGTAGGCGGAAGAGGAGCGCGGCGCGGACTGAAACGTCGCCGCAAAGGTATAGCTCACAATCCATCACTTGGAGCAACGTTCCTAGGAAGCGTTTGAGTGCTCATGACTCTTGTAGGAGAAAAAGCGCCCGCCGGACTGCGGGCGTGGAGGTTGCCAATCCAACCTCTACCAGCCAGGCTCCAGCACCTGGTCTGGAGGGGGAGGCGAGCGCAAGGCGCGAGCCGGACACTCCTCCGACGGAGGATGCCGACAGACTGTCCGCCACCAAGTCTGAGGTGGAGAGCGCCATGAACCATAGGCGCCGCCGGACAGTATTTCGTGACGCGTGCTTCTCCCCTGAGGCGTTGAATGCCTTTAACGCGGGGGACGCGCACCTCCGTGCTGCTCAAGATGGTTTTACCAGAGCCACGGAGCAGTACGTAAAAGACATACGGGTAAGAGAATTTAATAGCTATATATGCCAGTAGCCCCCGAGACTTAAAGTGGTTATATTAACTGATTTAAGGATCATTTGAAACATAGGATCTTACCGAGAAGAATACCCAACTGTCTCAGGAGCTGCAAGACTGCAAGGCCCAACTTGAGACCGCACTCGTTGCCGCAGGAGGAAACACAGAGACCCCTCCTGGTAACACATTATTTGAAAAATATAAGCGCTGTGCGGCATGCGCGTAAGTCTAATAATGACATTGCAGGTGCTGCCGGACAGGATCCGGATAGGCAGGAACTACTGCGCCAGCTAAAGGCCGGTGAGAGGGTGCTGAATAGAGTTCAGCAAGAAAGGAACAGGCTCCAAGATGCCCACGCCCAGCTTGGAGAAGAGCTGAAAGGCGCTCGGGCCGAGCTGTCCGGCTCCGTTAAGGAGAATCAGCGGCTTCGTCGCGACATCTTTAGTAAGTGCTTGAGCGGACTCCTTTGAAAATAAGAGTTCGGCGAGGAAGTAAATTGACATAATATGTCTTGTAGGTATACTCACAGGTCGCCCTGCGGAGGAGATGCCCGTATCAATGGGTGATCAACTTCCCGAGCTGTTGCAGCTGCTCGAACGAGTTCGGCAGGCAATGAGCGTCGTCGTCCAGACTTTATGGCCAGCCTTCTCCCTACCCGAGGGCCTTGGGGAGCTTGCGGAGAAGCTTCAGGGAGTGTGACAACGCTTCCGTTTGTGGAAGATTTCGGCCTGCCGCCAAGGTGCCAGGGAGGCTTGGGCCATGGTGAAGACGCATTACAAGAAGGCGGATCCCAACCACATGGCCGAGGTCGGACCTGTGGGGCCCGATGGGAAGGAGATCCCTGTGAGTTTAGTATACGGCCAAGTAGAGTTGGCCGCTAAATTTTCCCAACGGGACTGTAAATTAGACAGCCTGTTAGACGGGATTGAGGAGGAAATACAGTCAGTAGATTTGACAATGTATTTTTAAAATGACATGTGAAATGCCTTCTAGCCGGATTGTAGATCGTTTGTCTTTGCCGACCTTTTCGCTTCAACCTCGGGACCCTAGAGTCCGGAGTGTGTCTGAATACCTTCTTGGTTAAGAAACAACCGGGGTATGCATGGAGACCAGGCGTAGGGGTCATTAGTGCTTTATCAGACAAGTGCCCAACTAGTTATGTTATATTACATGGTTAGTAAGAAACATCTTCCAGGGAGAATAGTTCCGTTAAGGGTTCCTTTCCCTGGGAGGCATGCCCTAAAGTGCATGTCCGGACTGCGAAAAAAGCAGAAAAACATCTGGGGGCAGATAAATAAGTAGGTAAAAAATCATCTTTCAAGTCACCGACCGAATATTCCCTTAAGAACGCTAGCTTTCGGCTTCACCCAGTCTGAGGTACACATCCGGCTGACCCGGCAGTAACAATCGCAGAGGTGCTCCCTTTACCTCCTAGCCGAACAATCGGGAACGTAGGGGTAAGCACAGGAGCCAGGCAACCCAGCTTGGCCAAAACTTAAGTCATATCGATGCATATAATGGTGAGTAAAAGGTACATGTGGAAGCTTGACACATGTGCTGGGCATGAAGCCCTTATAATTGGGCTTCTGGAAAAGAAGCCCCCAGGTAAAATGAGTGCGGATGGCACATCAAGTGTATGCGAACAATGCGCAAGTAGGCCCTTAAGGGCTTTTTAGTAAAAGGGTTAAGAGAAGAAAGAGAAACAAAAGACAGCTGAAGTGTAACAATTTGAACGGGGGGAAGGGGACGAACTCTTAGTCCGGCGCTAGGCATAGAATCTTCGGAGGCGGGCTGCGTTCCATGGGTTCGGCTCGAGTCGGTTGTCCGACGCATTTCGTAGACGGTACGCTCCGCCGGTCAGGACTTGATCGATAATGAAGGGGCCCTCCCATTTGGGCTTGAGCTTGTCCTTTTTCTTGTCCGGCAGGCGTAGAACTAGTTCGCCAACATTGTAAGTCTTGGCCCGTACTTCTCTTCTTTGATATCTTCGAGCCTGCTGCTGATAGAATGCGGAACGAGCCTTGGCGACGTCGCGTTCTTCCTCCAATGCGTCCAAGCTATCCTGCCGATCCAGCTCGGCCTCTCTTTCTTTGTACATGCGCACTCGAGGTGAGTCATGAATAATGTCGCAGGGCAGAACTGCCTCTGCGCCGTATACCATAAAAATGGTGTGAATCCGGTAGTACGGTTGGGCGTTGTCCGCAGCCCCTAGAGCACGGAGTCGAGCTCCTCTACCCAGTGCGTGTCAGATTTCGTAAGTGACCGCACTAGTCTGGGTTTAATGCCGCTCATTATTAGACCATTTGCTCATTCCACTTGACCGTTGGTTTGAGGGTGATAGACTGAAGCGTAGTCGAGCTTAATGCCCATGTTTTTGCACCAGGACTTAACCTCGTCGGCCGTGAAATTCGTGCCGTTATCGGTGATGATGCTGTGGGGGACACCATAACGGTGTACTACCCCGGATATAAAGTCTATCACTGGTCCGGACTCTGCCGTTTTGACTGGTTTGGCCTCTATCCATTTGGTGAACTTGTCCACCATGACCAATAGGTACCTTTGCTTGTGGGTTCCCCCTTTAAGGGGTCCAACCATGTCAAGCCCCCAGACCGCGAACGGCCAGGTGATGGGTATAGTTTTGAGGGCGGTGGGTGGCATATGGCTCTGATTAGCAAAGAGCTGACAATCGACGCATCTTTGGACTAAGTCCTGAGCATCTGCCCGGGCCGTCGGCCAATAAAATCTTGTACGGAATGCCTTTCCTACAGGGCCCGAGCTGCGGTGTGGTGTGCGCCTAGTCCGGCGTGAATTTCAGCCAGGAGGTTTCGCCCTTCCTCTTCGGAGATACACCTTTGAAGGACTCCGGTTGTGCTTTTCTTATAAAGTTCTCCCTCATGGACCTTGTAGGCTTTAGATCGCCGGACTATGCAGCGGGCCTCATTTTGGTCTTCGGGAAGTTCCTGCCTAAGCAAGTAGGCTAGGAATGGTTTTTTCCACGGGGCGATTACTGCCATTATGTCGTGGGCTGAAGGTGTTGTGTCATCGGCTGGATCGTCGGTTGGCGCAGTTTTTTCCGGTTTGTCGTTTCCGGACTCCTCTTCCCATAGTACGGATGGCTTGAAGAGCCGTTCCAGGAAGATGTTTGGAGGGACAGCATCACGTTTTGCGCTGATTCGTGCCAGTACGTCGGCTGCTTGGTTATTATCTCAGGCTACGTGATGGAATTCGAGTCCTTCAAACCGAGCTGACATTTTTAGGACAGCGTTGCGATATGCTGCCATTTTCGGATCCTTGGCGTCAAAGTCTCCATTTATTTGGGATATTGCAAGGTTTGATTCCCCGCGCACCTCTAGGCGTTGAATGCCCATGGAGATTGCCATCCGGAGACCATGTAAAAGGGCCTCGTATTCGGCTGCGTTGTTGGAGTCCGTGTACATTATTTGAAGTACATATTGGACTATGTCCCCGGTCGGGGACGTCAATACGACGCCAGCCCCCAGTCCGGCCAACATTTTAGAGCCATCGAAGTGCATAATCCAATTGGAGTATGCGCCGTACTCTTTAGGGAGTTCAGCTTCGGTCCATTCAGCGACAAAGTCAGCTAAAACTTGTGACTTTATAGCTCGCCGAGGTTTGTAAGTTATATCGAATGGTAAGAGCTCAATGGCCCATTTTGCAATCCTGCCCGTTGCGTCGCGGTTATTTATAATGTCGTTGAGTGGTACTTCGGAGGCCACTGTTATCGAACACTCTTGAAAGTAGTGTCGGAGCTTCCGGGATGCCATGAACACCGCATACGCTATCTTCTGATAGTGCGGGTAACGGGACTTGCAGGGGGTTAACACAGTGGATACGTAATACACTGGTTTTTGAAGAGGGAATTTATGCCCTTCTGTCTCTCGTTCGACGACGAGTACCGCGCTTACAACTTGATGTGTTGCTGCGATGTATAATAACATTGGTTCGCCCAGGTTGGGCGCAGCCAGGACCGGATTTGTTGCCAATATGGCTTTTATTTCTTCGAGTCCGGCAGTGGCAGCATCCGTCCACTGGAAGTGTTCGGTGCGCCTAAGGAGGCGATAGAGGGGCAATGCCTTTTCTCCTAGACGGGAGATAAAGCGGCTTAGAGCCGCCACACATCCAATCAATTTTTGTATTTGCTTGAGGTCTTTTGGGATATCTAGCTGTGACAGAGCTCGGATTTTGGCTGGGTTTGCTTCAATTCCTCTACCGGATACAATAAAGCCCAGTAGCTTTCCGGCTGGTACGCCGAAAACGCATTTTTCCGGATTCATCTTGATGTCATATGCTTTGAGGTTGTCGAATGTGAGCCTCAAGTCGTATACTAGAGTTTCGACGTGTTTGGTTTTGACGACTACGTCGTCTACGTATGCCTCTACTGTTTTGCCGATCTGGGTGGCCAGACATGTTTGAATCATGCGCTGATATGTTGCGCCAGCGTTTTTAAGTCCGAAGGGCATCGTGTTGAAGCAGAATGGTCCATATGGAATGATGAATGCCATTGCGGCTTGGTCTGCTTCCGCCATCTTAATTTGATGGTATCCGGAGTATGCGTCGAGGAAGCACAATGAATTGTGTCCTGCAGTAGCATCGATTATCTGGTCGATGCGGGGGAGGGGGAAGGGATCCTTTGGGCAAGCCTTATTGAGGTCTTTAAAATCGATACATAGGCGCCAGGATTTATCCTTCTTTGGTACCATTACCAGGTTTGCTAGCCAATCCGGATGTTTGATATCTCTAAAGAATCCGGCCTCCAACAGTTTGGCTAGCTCTTCTCCCATTGCCTGTCTTTTGGGTTCGGAAAATCTCGAAGAGCCTGTTTGACTGGCTTGAATCCTTTTAGGATGTTTAGGCTGTGTTCTGCTAATCTGCGTGGGATTCCGGGCATATCCGAGGGGTGCCAGGCGAAAATGTCCCAGTTTTCCTGAAGGAATTCTCGCAGTGCGGCGTCTACATCAGGGTTCAATTGTGCCCCAATGGAGGCCGTCTTTGTTGGTTCCGTTGGATGGACCTGGAATTTTACTATTTCGTCCGCTGGTTTAAAGGAGGTGGACTTGGATCTCTTATCGAGTGTCACATCGTCCCTATTCACCGTAGAGCGCAGCATGGTGAGTTCTTCTGCCGCTAGGGCTTTGGATAGCGCCTCCAGGGCTAATGCGGCTGTCTTGTTTTTGGCGCGTAATGCTATGTCCGGATCACTAACGAGAGTGATTATTCCGCCGGGCCCAGGCATTTTGAGCTTCATGTACCCGTAATGGGGTACGGCTTGAAAAATTGTGAATGCCTCCCGTCCTAGTATAGCGTGATATCCGCTGTTGAACGGGGCCACTTGGAACGTGACTTCTTCGGATCTATAATTGTCCGGCGGCCGAACACCACATCGAGTGTGATTTGTCCGGTGCAGCGTGCTTCCCGGCTGGGTATTATTCCTCTGAAGGTTGTGCTGCTTCGCTCAATACGGCTCCAGTCTATTTCCATTTTTTGAAGAGTTTCCTCGTAGATGAGGTTTAATCCGCTGCCGCCATCCATGAGGACCTTTGTAAGTCGAAAGCCGTCCACTATAGGACTAAGCACCAATGCGGTTGCTGCTCGGGCTGTTCGAAATTTAGGTTCATCGCTGGCGTTGAAGGTGATGGCTGTGTCGCTCCATGGATTTGTTGTTGCTACTTGGTAGACTTCGGCGAGGCTGCGGATTGTTCGTTTCCGCATATTATTTGATGCGAAGGTCTCGAAGACTGTTGATACCGTACCGGTATTGTTGGAGTGGTTTTCCGGGGCTAGAAGCTCCTCGCCACTTTTGGCCACCTGCCGTAATATCCAACATGCTCGGAGGCTATGTGTTGGGACGGCGCCCTCTGTACTGTGAAGTTTACAGGGTCCGCTGAGCCATCCCTCCAGTACGGTTCCGTGCCCTCTATGGGGTTTTTGCTTTTTGGTTTTTGTATCTGGTGCCTGAGTGTAATGCACCCTTTTGTTGCGGACTAGGGTTGGGGACGGATTGTCCCAAAAATTATTTTCAGTTTTCCGGAAACTCTCCATCGCACAGTACTTTCGTACTATGGACGCCAGGTCGGCGAAGTGTGTAATTTTACGATGGCTGACGGCGTTCAAGATTCCCTTATTCGTGCAATTATTGCAAAAAATTGAGATTGCGTTATCCTCTCGGCAGTCCTTTATCCTGTCCATGACCAGGAGGAATCTGGCCCAGTAGTGATGTACTGTTTCAGCGGGCTCTTGCCAGATTAGAGATAGATCGCATATGTCTGGGCGGGTGGGTGGAATTAAGTCCGGAACCCTACCCGTCTCAAGGCTTAAAGGCCGGGAAGTTTCCAAATTCGGAAGCTTGGATTGCTGGACGTGGTCCAGCAAGTCCGGAACGATGCATGATTTTAAGTTCAGTGCTCGATCGAAGTCCGTCCCTCTGCGGAAATCCGGCATGGAGGGTTCGGGAACCCGGACGTGACTAGTTTTCAATATAGGAGAAGAGTCGCCGCATTGTTCCTCTACCACTGCAACGTGGTGGGTGACCTGGGGAGAGTTAATCTCTCTCAGATCAGTTTTAAGCCCAATCTGATTGTAGTCTGTAGCGACTCCCAGGGCGGCGATGCGATCCAAGAGCTCGTTGACAGACGAGAGCTCTATCGGATCCAGCTGCTCGGCAGATTCCGAGCTGACGCGAAGATTGCTTTTGACGACTTGAGATGTCATTGTCGAAGCAGTGGCCGGATAGGCGGTCATAAGGAAACCACCTAGCCGGATAGTTTGGCCGGAGGCCAAGGCCCCTTCGGCGAAAATACCGTCCTTGAAGACGGGTGGAGGCATCCTTCCTATTGGCGACGACACAGAGGAACTCTCAATGAAAGCACCAATGTCGCTGTCAAAACCGGCGGATCTCGGGTAGGGGGTCCCGAACTGTGCGTCTAGGCGGATGGTAACAGGAGACAAGGGACATGATGTTTTACCCAGGTTCGGGCGCTCTTGATGGAGGTAAAACCCTACGTCCTGCTTGATTAATATTGATGATGTGTATTACAAGAGTATATCTACCACGAGATCAAGGAGGCTAAACCCTAGAAGCTAGCCTATGGTATGATTGTTGTAATGGAGGTTATGTCCTACGGACTAAAGCCCTCCGGTTTATATAGACACCGGAGAGGGCTAGGGTTACACAGAGTCGGTTACAATGGTAGGAGATCTACATATCCGTATTGCCAAGCTTGCCTTCCACGCCAAGGAAAGTCCCATCCGGACACGGGACGGAGTCTTCAATCTTGTATCTTCGTAGTCTTGGAGTCCGGCGGACGATGATAGTCCAGCTGTTCGGACACCCCCTAGTCCAGGACTCCCTCAGGGACTCCGAGTGCTCCTCACACAGAGTGGTTCGAATCTGACTTGATCAAATTTTGTGATGTAGCATGAATAGAGTTTGAGATGACAAAAGCATAGATAGCTAAGGAAGGTTCTTAGGCATTCTTTTCCATCCACTTGGCAAAAAGAAAAACCAAACAATGAAAACAACAAGTGAATGTCCTTGAATGAGTAAAATATGCACCAACATGCTCACACAGTAAGATGGCAAATGAAATATGTGGCAGAGCATGCACAACCAATTCTAGCATCTATCAAACAATTGGCGATGACTAGGTCATCTATATATGAGTATATTGACTTAGGAGTCAAATGAGAACATTTGATCATAGTTCATACTCATCGTTTAAGCTCAAGTGGGGTTACCACTTTTACATAATGCATTAATGTGTTCACACCATTAGAGTTGCTTTGACTCAATTCTTAGAGTTAAGCCCCCCCTAGATGTGAGATCCCCCCTTAGAGGGATGAACTAACCTTGGGTTTTGTCGATGATGACTTCATGTAGGTGTTGAAGATGTAGATGCTCAATGTTGATGTAGATCATTTGGAGCAATCCTTTGGAGTGAGTTGCACTTTCAACTTACCTACATGGATTAGTCCCACAAGGAACAAACAGGAATATCCATAGACATAGAGTGATGCACACACAAGATGATGTCCATGAAATCATTAGGTTACCTTGTCCCTTGCCTTACCAACATGAGGGTTTGTGACTCCTTGAACTAGTGCAAGATGTGGAAGTTGATTGCACTTGTTCTTGCCAAAATGATATGAGTGAAGAATGTTGGCGGATTCACCCTCAAGAACTCTCTAGTTCTTCTTCTTCGGGATCCACATCATCTTGATGGGAATCCTTGGAGTTGTAGTTGTACTTGATGAAGTAGAACTTGATGCAGTCTTGGGAACCCACTTGAACGATGCTTTAGGTGCTTCTTCAAATGCATCAATCTCTTCTTGAAGCTTGTCCTTGCCTTTGTTCTTGTGGTCTTGTGGTGGAAGATCATCTTGAGCTTGTGTTCCCTTGAAGGAAGTAGGATCATACTTCTCTTGTTGAGGAACAAACTTCGTCTTGGGGTATTGATCTTCTTCCCACTCAACTCCATTGGCATTGAACTTTCGTTCAAAACCAACACCTTAATTCTTCCGGTGCCTTCCTTGCTTGCGTACAATTTCCTCGAATTGCTTACTCCCGGCAAGGCTCTTGTAAACACCTTTCTCTATAATTTCCTTCAATAAGCTATTTTCTTGCTCAAGTGTAACTTGGCTAAGAGAATCATTAGTGGAATCAAGAGAACTACTAGAAGCAACAATATTGGATTTGACATTATTATTGTTACTACTAGAGGAAGTATCTTTCTTGTACTTGTTACTAGACTTGACTTGAGGCATGTAAGTAGATAAGAGTAAACGCTTGGCAATGTAAGAAGAACTTTTCTTGCGGAGATCATCATTGATTGCTTTTAAGAACTCATGCTCTTGCTCAAGATTGAGCTTTTCAAAGCGTAACTTCTCATGAGCCCTTAAAAGTTCTCGATGATCGTCGTAGATAGTTTCATGAGCTAACTTAAGAGTGTTTAGTTCTTTAGTTAGAAGCTCAATCTTCTCCTTATCATTGTCATTCGTTTTATCTTGATTAGCATGATTAATTGACGTTTCATCATAGTATTCATCACTAGAGTTGTCAACAAGTAAATTATCATCCACAAGCAAGTCATCTTCATCACTATTGAAATCAACATACTCAGGGTGTGTTACCTTTGGACCTTTGGCCATGAAGCATCTTCCAACACCTTCATTTGGTGAATCAAATATGTCGTAGGAGTTGGTTAACACAAGTTCTAGACCGGCAACACCTTCATCTTGAGTATATTCGGAGTCGGAGTGATAGCTTCTCTCGGAGTGATTGTTGGAGTCGGAGTCGGATACCCATTCACCAACATGAGCTTGATGTCTTCGTTTTGTGTAGCTCCTTGATGACTTGTCCTTCCTTTCCGAATCCTTGCTTCTCCGTGAGGGTCTTCGTTCATAACGATCATCTCTACCCATCCTCTCTCTTGGTGGTGATTCTTCTCTTTTGCTCCTTCTTCTTGGAGAATCTTCTCTTCTTTTTTAGGGTGCCGTACACTCATTGGAATAGTGTCCGGGTCTCCCACAATTGTAGCAATTGCGCTCTCGACTAGAAGATCTCTTGTCATTGTAAGACCTTGACTTGGAGCTTCTTTCTTTGCTTCTACTCTTGTAGAATTTGTTGAACTTCTTCACCATTAAGCTCAATTCTTCATTGAAGGTTTGTTTCTCACTTGATGATGTGGGTACTTCACTTGAGGCTTTGTAAGCACCACTTGACTTGTTGTGAAGTTCCTCCTTATCCTTGAGTGACATCTCATGAGCAACAATTCTTCCAATGACTTCCGTTGGCTTGAGATCTTTGTAGTTTGGCATCATTTGAATCAATGTGCATACGATATCATCCTTTCCATCCAATGCTCTTAGGATCTTCTTGATGATGAATTTGTCGGTCATCTCTTCACTCCCTAAGCCGGCAATCTCATTTGTGATAAGTGCAAGCCTAGAGTACATTTCAGCGACACCTTCACCATCCTTCATTTTGAACTTGTCAAGCTGACTTTGGAGCACATCCAACTTGGATTCCTTGACGGACTCGATACCTTCATGCATATCAATCAAAGTATCCCAATTTCCTTTGCATTCTCAAGACGGCTGATTTTGTTGAATTCCTCGGGGCACAATCCGTTGAAGATGATATCACAAGCTTGAGCGTTGTATTGCAGCATCTTCAATTCTTCCGCATTAGCTTCACAGTTCGGTTCTCTCCCATCAAAAAATTCACCTTGCAAGCCAATACAAATAATTGCCCAAACGGCTGGGTTATGTCCAAGAATATGCATTTTCATCTTATGCTTCCAACTAGCAAAATTAGTACCATCAAAGTAAGGACCTCTACGTTGATAATTTCCATCGCTAGACGCCATACTCTCCTAGGTTGTGAAACCAAGGCTATGACCACCAAAAGCTATGGAAATCAAAGCAAATGGAGATCAAAGCTCTGATACCACTTGTAGGACCTTGAAGTATGTCTAGAGGGGGGGTGATTAGACTACTTGACCAATAAAAACTTAAGCTTTTCCCAATTTTAGAGTTTGGCAGATTTTAGCTACTTTAGGACAAGTTAAGCAATCATCACACTATTCAAGCAAGCATGCAAAGAGTATATAGGCAGCGGACATTAAAGCATGCAACTTGCAAGAAAGTAAAGGGAAGGGTTTGGAGGATTCAAACGCAATTGGAGACACGGATGTTTTTGGCGTGGTTCCGATAGGTGGTGCTATCGTACATCCACGTTGATGGAGACTTCAACCCATGAAGGGTAACGGCTGCGCGAGTCCACGGAGGGCTCCACCCACGAAGGGTCCACGAAGAAGCAACCTTGTCTATCCCACCATGGCCGTCGCCCACGAAGGACTTGCCTCACTAGCGGTAGATCTTCATGAAGTAGGCGATCTCCTTGCCCTTACAAACTCCTTGGTTCAACTTCACAATCTTGTCGGAGGCTCCCAAGTGACACCTAGCCAATCTAGGAGACACCACTCTCCAAGAAGTAACAAATGGTGTGTTGATGATGAACTCCTTGCTCTTGTGCTTCAAATGATAGTCTCCCCAACATCAACTCTCTCTCATAGGTTTTGGATCTGGTGGAAAGAAGATTTGAGTGGAAAGCAACTTGGGGAAGGCTAGAGATCAAGATTCATATGGTAGGAATGGAATATCTTGGCCTCAACACATGAGTAGGTAGTTCTCTCTCAGAAATGGTAAGTTGGAAGTGTAGGTTCGTTCTGATGGCTCTCTCCATGAATGAAGAGGAGGTGGAGGGGTATTTATAGACTCCACACAAAATCTAACCATTACACACAATTTACCAAACTCGGTGGGACCGAATCGTTAAACTCGGTCAGACCGATTTAGTAAACCTAGTGACCGTTAGTGATTTTCGGTGGGACTGACATGCATCTCGGTGAGACCGATTCGGTTAGGGTTAGGGCATAACATAATCTCGGTAAGACCGATTACACAAACTTGGTAAGAACGATTTGGTAATAAGCTTTCCAGAGAGTTGGTCAGGTAAACTCGGTGGGACCGATTTGCTCTTTTCGGTAAGACCAAAATGTTACAAAAAGGAAATAGAGAGTTTACATTGCAATCTCGATGGGATCGATCGCTCACTTCGGTTAGACTGAAACGTTACAAAGGGAAACAAAGAGATTACAACCCCATCTCGGTGAGACCGAGATCCCTATCGGTAAGACCGATTTGCTTAGGGTTTGTGGCAGTGGCTATGACTTTTGGAATCGGTGGCACCGGATAGGAAGATTTGGTGTGACCGATTTTGGCTTTGGGTTTAGGTCATTTGTGGATGTGGGAAAGTAGTTGAGGGTTTTGGAGCATATACAAAGCACATGAAGCAAGAGGCTCATTAAGCAACACCTCATCCCTTCTTGATAGTATTGGCTTTCCCTATAGACTCAATGTGATCTTGGATCACTAAAATATAAAATGAAGAGTCTTGAGCTTTTGAGCTTGAGCCAATCCTTTGTCCTTAGTATTTTGAGGGATCCACTTTCATCATCCATGCCATGCCATTCATTGAGCTTTCCTGAAATGATAGTCTTGGAATAGCATTAGCTCAATGAGCTATATGTTGTTATGAATTACCAAAACCACCTAGGGATAGTTGCACTTTCAATCTCCCCCTTTTTGGTAATTGATGACAACATATAGATCAAAGCTTCGACAAATGATAATAAGATTGAATAACATCGACGCTTTGACCAAAGATGGTGAACCGGTCGATCAAAAGGTTTATCGCTCTATGATTGGTTTATTATTATATCTATGTGCTTCACGTCCCGATATCATGCTAAGTGTGTGCATGTGTGCACGATATCAAGCTGCTCCTAAATAATGTCATCTTAAGGCCGTGAAAAGGATAGTGAGATACTTAATCCATACACCAAATTTTGGCATTTGGTATCCAAAGAGGGCCTCTTTCGATCTTTTTGGCTACTCCGACTCGGACCATGCCGGTGACAAGGTTGATAGAAAGTCCACTTCGGGTACTTGTCAATTTCTTGGTAGATCTATTGTGTCTTGGTCTTCCAAGAAACAAAACTCGGTATCCTTATCCACCGCCGAAGCGGAATACATTGCCGCTGGTTCATGTTGTGCTCAATTACTTTGGATGACCCAAACTGTTAAAGATTATGTGATATATGTGAAACATGTTCCATTACTTTGTGACAATGAGAGTGCTATCAAGATTGCTCATAATCCCGTGCAACACTCTTGAACTAAGCATATTGAAGTTCGTCATCATTTCATTCGAGATCATGTTGCCAAAGGGGACATTAATCTTAAGCATGTTCGCACCGAAAAGCAATTAGCTGATATATTCACTAAACCACTTGATGAGAAAGTGTTTTGCAGGTTAAGAGGTGAATTGAACATCATTGATGCCTCAAACTTGGAGTAGGAACTCCATTTTGGATACATGCAAGGCATGAGTCGATTACTAATCCTTGACATTTCTCTTATGATGATAACCTTATGTCTTGGATACATTTGCACCTTGCATGTTATCTAACCCTTGTAGTACTTGGATGAATCTAAATCTGTGAGATTGCAACTCATTCACATCTTGGGCAATCTCTACATCACCAGGTCTCTACACAACGGTGGTTGAAGACAAGGAAGCACGGAACCATTCAAACATATCCTTTGACAAATTATGAGTTTCATGACTGTCGTTTTGGATACACAAGTGCTCTTCCTTGCAAAAACTAACCCATGTAGTTAGATGAACTCAAGTTCCAAGTGGTGCTCCCAACTCTTGATGAGCTACATCAACCTTGAGCAACCCACACAAGTTCAACTACATGATCATGATCACCACCACCACCCAAGGTATGTTATTCCATCTTAGAGAAGCTTTACTCCAAGTCATGAGTCAAAGCAACTCGACAAGATGTGAATACATCAAGATGCTTAAACAAAAAAATGGTAACCCCATTTTGAGCTTAAATGATGAGTATGACCTATGATCAAGTGAACTCACTTGACTACTAAGTCAATATACTCTAACACATGTGACTTTGTCGCCGGCCATTTCTAGATGAAGTTCTCATGTGTTCTTTTCTGTGCTCTTGTATTTGTCTCATGGATATTTGTTTCCCCTTTCAATAAAAACACTTCATCTAGATTTCTTTTCTGTTTTCTATTTGTTCTGCATTCGCTGCATCCATTTCTTTGCAAATCTTTCAGTTAATTCCTTGCAAATCCTTGTGAGATCTTACTTGTCTAGTGAGCTGACGTGACAAGTGTTTTCTCTGCGATGAACTCGTTCTCACTGGTCTGATGCCTTCGGTCCACCGAATCCTTTCGGTACAACCGAAACATACAACTCGGTGCCACCGATTTCACTACAAGAAAGACAGCTTGCCATTTGTTTCTGCATTCTTTTTGATCCAGCTCCACTCAATGAATCTTGTCCTCGACCAGCATCACATTCAACTTACTGCTTTGTTCTGTGACTCAAGGACCAAACCCATCATGAAAAAAATCCAGAAGAACCCTTCTTGGAAATTGATGTCAAAGGGGAGAGAGAGATCACATCAAAGCTTAATCATATCTATAGGGGGAGAGAATACTCAAGGGGAGAAAGAGTAATCATCAAGGACCCCAGATGCTTGGTGTCCAAGAGGAGAGAAGTCACATGTCTTCAAGAGGGGAAAGACATGTTCATATTTGCTTGTCTGCATTAGCTCTGTTTATTTTCTTTGAGCTCTGATTTTGCTATGATTTTCTGTTCCCTATCTTCTCCCAGTATCCCATGCTAGATTCAGGGGGAGCAAGTCATCTAAGGGAAGAAAGTCCTTGAATTCATTGCACATCTTTACCTTTGGGGACATGTCTATATCCAATGTGGTACTTAGTACTCACTCTACATGTCATCCCAGTCTTGGTACTCTTGTGGTTTCTTTTGTTTTCTCTGGCTAGTAGGTGTATCTGTGTTATCTAACCTTGCTTACGCAGGTTCATTCCATCCTAAGCCAACTCAAGACCACAAGGTAAGTATATGCATCACAGTCATGTGTATGAGAAATTCTTGCTGATGTACGTATTGTTTGCAAGAAGGACTCATGAGCATGAAGGTACATTTCCCATATTCACATCTTTTGCTCTGATGCATATAGCCAAGATACATGTAACACATTGCTTACTCTGTCATGTTTATGCATTCACATGCTCCTATATTCCATATTCACATGATTGCATACATGTAGGGGGAGCCTATGCATGTTACATGTCTTTCCAAAGCTTTACTTGCTATTCTCTATATCTTTATCAAAAGCTTTGATGTATGTTGTCATCAATTACCAAAAAGGGGGAGATTGAAAGCACAAGTGTTCCTTGGGTGGTTTTGGTAATTAATGTCAACATATCTCTGGTTGGACTAACACTTCTACCTAGTATGTTTCAGATTATTTCAACAATGAAGTGGCATGGACTAGAGGATGTGGAACCCCTTCAAGATGCTAAGGACAAATGATTGGCTCAAGCTCAAAGCTCAATACTCTACATTTTCTATTTTAGTGATCCAAGATCACATTGAGTCCATAGGAAAAGCCAATACTATCAAGAGGGGATGAGGTGTTGCTTAATGAGGCTCTTGCTCAAAGTGCTCAGTGATATGCTGCAAAGCCCTCAACTACTTTCTCACATCCACATATGACCTAAACCAAAAGTCAAACTTGGCCCCACCGATTCTTTCTATCCGGCGCCACCGAGTTCAGATGTCATAGCCACTGCCACAAACCCTAGGCAAATCGGTCTCATCGAGATGGGGTTGTAATCTCTCTATGTATGTCCATTACCCAGATCGGTCTCACCGAGTTTGCATAATCGATACTACTGAGATTACAATGCAAACTCTCTGTTCCTCTTCATAACATTTCAGTCCAACCGAGATTTGCGAATCGGTCCCACCGAGTTTGCCTGACCAACTCTCTGGTTAGCTTATTACCAAAATTGGTCTCACCGAGTTTGTGTAATCGGTCTCACTGAGATTATGTTATTCCCTAACCCTAACCATATTGGTCCTACCGAGTTGCATGTCGGTCCCACCGAAAATCCTAACGGTCACTAGATTTGTTGAATCGGTCCGACTGAGTTTCTCAATTCGGTCCCACCGACATTGGAAAGTTGTGTGTAACAGTTAGATTTTGTGTGGAGGCTATATATACCCCTCTACCCACTCTTCATTTGTGGAGAGAGCCATCAGAACGTGCCTACACTTCTAGCATACATTTTCTGAGAGAGAACCACCTACACTTGTGTTGAGGCCAAGATATTCCATTCCTACCATATGAATCTTGATCTCTAGCCTTCCCCAAGTTGCTTTCCACTCAAATATTCTTTCCACCAAATCCAAATCCTGTGAGAGAGAGTTGAGTGTTGGGGAGACTATCATTTGAAGCACAAGAGCAAGGAGTTCATCATCAACACACCATTTGTTACTTCTTGGAGAGTGGTGTCTCCTAGATTGGCTAGGTGTCACTTGGGAGCCTCCGACAAGATTGTGGAGTTGAACCAAGGAGTTTGTAAGGGCAAGGAGATCGCCTACTTCGTGAAGATCTACCGCTAGTGAGGCAAGTCCTTCATGGGCAACAGCCATGGTGGGATAGACAAGGTTGCTTCTTCGTGGACCCTTCGTGGGTGGAGCCCTCCGTGGACTCGCGCAACCGTTACCCTTTGTGGGTTGAAGTCTCCATCAACATGGATGTACGATAGCACCACCTATCGGAACCACGTCTCAAAAATCTCCGTGTCTCCAAATTGCGTTTGCACACTCCAATCCCACCCCTTTACATTCTTGCAAGTTGCATGCTTTACTTTCCGCTGCTCATATACTCTTTGCATGCTTGCTTGTTATGTATTATGAATGTTAAACTTGTGCCAAAACTCCACTTAAACTTAAAGAAGTTAAAAACTGCAACTTTTGGTACTTAGTGTCTAATCACCCCCCTATAGACACCTCTTCTCGATCCTTTCAGAGCGGCATCAACATGCCGTGGTAAAAGTATTGACCCATTTGGGGCAGGTTTGGGGATATGCTTCTCAGAAACCAAAGGCTCTCACAACAATCCTGGTGGTTTCGGTAGGGAACGTCCCACCTTTGGGGACGAAACGATATCCGCTGCCTTTTATTGCTTTCAAATTTTTTTAGTGTCAACATAGAACAATAGGAGTGTTGTGTCAATTTTTGGGATTTTTCGGGGTTCGTTTGGACATTTTTATGCATTAATTGAGTTTTTGATGCATTTATGTGCATAATTCAAACTTGAACTACATGCACATGCTCTAATGCATATAAATTGGTTGAAAAATCAAATCTTTGTCCTTGGTTGCATGCTTAGGTCCCGTGCAAGAAATGGGAATGAATGTCAAACACCCTGCCACCGTCACTCGGCCGCAAACATTGAGATTCTTGGTTTTAAAATTCTAGTAAATCCAAAACTTGTCTGAAATCCATGAAACTTGGCATGCTATCATGGAGCGGCATCGACATGTCGTGGTAATTTTTTTGTCCCATTTGGGGTAGGTTTGGGTATAAACTTCTCACAAACCAGAGGGCTTCTCACAATAAGCCTGATGGTTTCGGTAGGAATGTCCCACCTTCGGGGACGAAATGATATTCGCTGCCTCTTGTTGCTTTCAAATTTTTTCTAGTGTCAACATAGAACAACAGGGGTGTTGTGTTAAATTTTGCAATTTTTTGGGGTTCGATTGGACATTTTTATACATTAACTGGGTTTTCTAGGCATTTTATGTGCATAATTCAAATTTGAACTACATGCACATGCTCCAGTGCATATAAATTGGTTGAAAAATCAAATCTTTGTCCTTGGGTGCATGCTTAGGTCCCATGCAAGAAATGGGAATGAATTTCAAACACTAGGGCACTGTTGATTGCCGGCAAAACGTTGAGATACTTTTTTTTTCAAAATTCTAGCAAATCCAAAACTCGTCTGAAATTCATGAAACTTGGCATGCTATTATGGAATGGCACCTGACATGCTGTGGTATTTTTCGTGTCCATTTTGAGAGAAGAACCACTCGAATAACAGCCAACAAAGGCATTTTCAAACAAATAGCTGCCACTCTAACCTCGCAAATGTTTGTATAATTCAAATCGTGTGTGTTATGTTAACCATTCACTTGATGCCACGTGTCTTCGTTCTAATGGCTATAGGAGGTGCCAGTGCAGATAACTGCTTGACTAAATGAGAGGTGTGCGAGTGCAGTCCAGTGTGCAGGCTGAGCGAGAGGCGTGCAAGCTGTCCTCCAATGCGTAGGCTCACCGGGAAGCATGCGAGTTGTACGCTGTGCAGGCTCACTGGGAATCGAGCCATTTGACTTCCATGGCCGCCCGCCTTCCTCTCCATTAATGGCGCCCGAGCCGCTGCTTAATACGGGCGGCCTTACTGTTCGCCTCCCATTCCCCTCTGTCCTGCAGACCTCCACCAACGCCATGGCGCAGAAGGATCATCTGCCACTAGTCCTCAAGTTTGGTGAAGTCGACTCCGAGACGGAGGAGATAGAAAATAAGGAGGAATGGGGCCTCATGGACATGGTCCAGAACGAGCTGGCCGCGACTGTTGCTGCCCCCGCTCCCGTCCCAGCTCCCATCCCCGCGCCCGCGCCAGCAACCATCCCCGTAGCATTGACGGGCTGGTTGCCGAGCACTATCGCAGAGCTGGAAGCCGCGGGCGTCACCGAGGTCTCCGCGGACCCGCGCGAGCTCGTGTACATGCCAATGCCAGCGCCAGTGCCCGTGCCCGTGCCCGTGCCCGTGCGCGTGCGTGCCCCTCCATCCACCGCGGCGCCGGTCCCCGTGCATTTGGCTGCACCTGCTGCACCCATGCCAGTGCGTGCGCCCCCCCTCAGCGGCATGGTATGCCGCCGCTGATCGCTGCCTCTCAGCGCCGCTAGCTGCCGTCCTCCCACGCCCCACCCGTCGATCGCGCGATGACATGATGTTTGATTTACAAGTGAAGAACATTCTGAGCTACCTTGAAGACTTCAACAACGGCGTCCCGGAGGACGACAACGATAAGGACGGCGCGGCACGCCGCCTCCGCTACTGCTGGAAATAGTTTTTTTATTGGTTTAATATTGTATCTCGATCGCAAACATTTTAGTTAGAACACCCGTATGCAAACCGACAGCTTCCCCATGAAGCCAAGGGAAAATGTGCCGAGCAGGATTTGTGCAGCTGTTTCTTGTAAAAGTTTTAGATAGAACACCCGTATGCAAAGCGAGAGCAGGATTTGTGCATCTCTTCAACGCAAACGGTTGTTTTGGATGACCCGTGTGCAACCACTCACAAACAATTTGGTAAGATTTGCATCTGTCATATTGGGTATGTTGCCATTTCTCAAACTTGAAAGACTGACATTTGTTGATCTAGTAACATCGCCATTTGTCAACCTTGTAACACTGCGATTTGTCAAAATATGCAGCTAAAAATTACCAGCACTATCTAATTTTTGCAACTAAAATTCAGTAATTAAGCATAGATTTCATTCATAGATTAAGCAGTTGTGCTTAATTTATACGAACAGTTCAACTCGACAGCTGAACCGACCAAACTTTTCCCCAATTGTTGCCAACCACGTACTGAAATGGCTAGTTCTACTTTATATACTAGCTAATTTTAAGTACGTTGTACAGTTCCACCACATCTATAGTCAGATGAACTGAACAAAATAGCCCCTAAATACTACTACTACTACTACGGAGGGGCTTTGTACTACTTTCGGCAGCTTCTCCTCTGCCGAGCACGCTCAGTAAGTGGCATAGGAGGAGGATCCTACCGACGAGCTGGACAAATGCAATATGGTGCCTGCCGCTGCTGCATGTTCAGCGACGCTCGCCAGCTCGAACGCCCACTGCCGCTCCAGACGATCCCTTTCGTAGCGGTGGTTCTCCTTGTAGATCTCCTGATTCCTCGCCTCTGAGGCGACGTGTGCCGCGGCCACGACGGTGATAAGGCTCTTTGCATGCTCGACGAGGCACTCCTCCTCATCTCGTTGGAACTCGGTGTAGCGCGCAAGGTCGCTGACGCACGTGCTGGCATCCACCTCCACCTCCCGCCTTCGGGCGGCGGTGGCGGAGCGGGTGATGACCCTAGCGGTCGATGATGGGTTGGCGGCTAGGGGAAGCCGACGATGGGGTGGCGGCCATGACCACCACCTCCCGCCTTCGGGCCGCGGTGGCGGAGCGGGTGATGGCCATGGTGGCCGGCAGTGGGGTGGCGGCCACGGCGGCCACCTCCCGCCTTCGGGCCGCAGCGGCGGAGCGGGTGATGGACCTAGCTTTCGACGGTGGTGTGGCAGCAACGGCGGCTAGCAACAGCTACCGATGGGCACCGGCGGCGGAGCGTGTGGTGGGTGTTCCGCGCAAACCCAATAGGGACGCCACGCGCACTACACTACGCCGGGGACTGCGCCGCCGCCGCGGTGTAGCCTCCCAGCTGGAGCTATCATCTAATGACGGCGGAGTGGCTAAGCGACCACGACGGACCGGTGTCATTGGCGATTGTGGGAGAAGCATACGAGATAAGCTACAGGGAGGGAGGGGAAAATGCGATGCAGGTCTCGCCAACCGTGAGGGTTTTTATAGCAGGCCAGTAAGCATTGGGATTTTGGGGGATTACACCCAGTCGAGCGGGAATCTTGCGCAGGAACCAGCGAGGTTGCACGGGAACGGGTGCACCGACGATTCATTGGCGCCACCGTTTGGCCAAAAGAACGCTCCCGCACGCTGCGCAAGCTTGCGCTGTAAGCCGTCTGCGACAGCAGGGTGACAAGACGTGCGAGAGGAGGACGAAAGGCCACGTACACATACGGTTAATAAAAAAACGTTTGCAATTGAATTACCTACTGTACACCCGTCATGGTTTATAAGTAGGATTTAACTAATAAAATACGAATGCATGTCGCCAAAGATTATATAGTTGGATTCGTATTTGAACATAGTTTCCCATTATATAATTTTTATAACATGCATTCATATTTTGTTGGTTAAATTTGAGGGAAAAGTATGACACATAATATAAAAGGGACTATAGACCAAGACGGAGGTAGTAGCACACGGCCGCTCTCTACGCAGCGACGCAAGTGTCGGCCGGCTTGTAGGCGACCATTTCCTGCGTGTTTAAGTACTCTATGCGTGTGGTTGCATGCGGTTGAGGCGGTCGCGGCGCGCTCTGCTCGCGTCCCGCCGCGCGCGCTCTACCCTCTCGCGTCCCTCCAGGTGCTCTTCCCTCATCCTTCCACACGCGTTGCCAGTGTTTGGGGTCGGCGCACGATCACGCACGTTCGTGTGCATGTGGTTGTGCCGGGCGTGGCTCCACAATGCAGTTACCTGATGCAAAAACTACCATGCGGACGTGCCGAGGATCCATGCCACCCAGCCCCCATTTATTCCTGCGGCCACTTACCTTCATCTCTCGCGTCACACGAAAAAATAAGCACCTCCACGACGACACATACAGAGAGGACATCCAACGGTTCCAATGGCGATCCTCGTGGCTCCAATGGCGCTCCCAACAGCCAACAACGACAACGGCGGGCAGTTCACCATGCATCATGTAGTGAACACCCACATGAGGGGGAAGGCCCTCTCGGTGGTGTACACAAATGATCCGGTGTCAGTGGAGAGCTCCATCCAAACTATGGAGCAGTTCCTTGCCGAGGGCAAGTACCAAGTGGTCGGCTTCGACCTCGAGTACACCATCGGTCGTGCCGGGCACGATCAAAAGGTTGTCGTTGCCCAGTTGTGTGTGCGACATGACGTCCTCGTCTACCACTACCACCCGGCGACAAGGCCTTGCGAGCGTTTCTCCAGTTTTATCAATAACTCCGACTACAAGTTTGCTGCGGTGGATGCCACCAACGATATAAAAGTGCTCAAGGTTTCGGTCTTGAAATGCCCGAATCTTGTCAACATCCAGGACCACTACAAGATCTGAGCGCCAAGAACAAACTCAACTCCCTGGTTGACCTCGCCTCGGCCATCATTGACCCCTACTACATGAAGATGAAGGATGAGAGCAAGAAGGACAAGGACAGCTGGCACAGTGTTTGGCATTAGAGACTGGATGAAGAACTGTCAAGTACGCGGCCAATGATGCGTACACAAGCTACGAGATGTATAGGCGGATCGTTGACATGAGGAAGTGTCTTGTTCATGACCCAGCCGAGGGATCGAGCCACAGTGCAGTGGCGGGAGCGTCACAAGAAGTAGATGGCTAGACGATTGTTTCTCCTACTTTAGAATGCATGCAATTGTTTATTGAGGTTTGTGCGAATGATATGTATAGTCACTTATGTAATTGGATGTTTATTTCAGTTATATATATATATATATATATATATACATGTTATTCTTCTGTAGATAGAGCAAATCGCCTGTGTTATTATTGGTCTCCGCACACATTTCTGATCACGGACCTGTTTGCCACGTATCACACACATATTGTTTAGTTGAACCATTTCCATTGTGTTGTGCAATTAAGGCTGCAAACAGGGATCTACAGCGGGAAGGACCCGCTTCCCTACCAATAGCTCATCTAACAGAACTCCCAAGTTAAGTGTGCTGAGGCTGGAGTAGTCATGAGATGGGTGACCGGATGGGAAGTGGACTCAATATTAACTAGTTGGATGGGCAATTGCAAAGGTTTATTATACACCTTTGTATTATAAACCTTTGTAATGACCCATCCCATCTAGTTAATATCGAGGTCTTTGTTTTGTAATTTTTGACATTTTTTGTTTTCTGAACACATGTTGATTGGCTTGAAGAAGGTCTATCTCGTTACTTTTTGATAATTGTTTATACGCGAGCAACTAGTTTGCATTTTTCAAAGTATTTTGTATGAACAGAATCGCACATGAACTTACTATAGCAACCGTCTGTGTTATAATTTCTCATCGCAAACAGTTTCATCCGAGTGGGTTGTTTGCTGCGTATCACACACATCTGGTTTACACGAATTGTTTGTGTTCTTTTGACTGATCGCAAATGCCGCATATCACACACATCTTGTTAAGATGAACCGTTTTCGTTCTCTTGCCTAATCGAAAATAATTTGTCCGAGTGAACTGTATGTCGTATATCACTCACACCTTGATCTGGCTGACCATTTCTGTTGCATTCCCTAATAGCACACAATTCATCGGAGGGAACTGTATGCCGTATATTGCACACACATTGATATGGCTGCCCGTTTTTGTTGTTGTTCCTCATCGCAAACAGTTCTGCTAGATCAACCGTATGCCCTGCATCACACATGCAACTAAAATCGGAACTGTGTTTGATGCATCGGTCATCGCAAAAGTTTTGGACATTTTTGACGGTTCTCTGACACCACCGTTTGTGATTATTGCATCACACATAGTTTCTCGAAGGGCCTCTGCTCGTAGTGTCGCGTTAGCAGCATCCTGCAGTAGTGAAACAGACATGTAAAATACCACATGATGAGCAACTAGACACGCAAGTTAAGAACCCAAAACATGATTGGACAGTCTCTCCTTTTGAGGAGAGTCGGTGGCCAATAAGCCACCATGTGTGAGTATAAGTGTCATGATGCCACAAAAATAGTGTCCTTGGGCTCAATAACACGACTCCATCATTTTTAAAGTACCATAGTTCGAAGAACATGGTAACTTTGAGAGTGTTTGCTTTATTTATGCATTATATAGGGTGAGAGTACTCATGAGTTGAGAGTCTCCCCCTAAATATATGCCTACATTTAAACAAGACATGATGAAAATGCATGAATGGGTACTAGATTTCACATAATGTTGTCAAGCTCCAAGATACCAAGTTCACGCCTAAGTCGACAAAACCTTGCTTCATCCAATGGTTTTGTGAAAATATCCGCAAGTTGCAAATCTGTGCCAACATGATCTATGTGAATATCACCCTTTTCCACATGATCTCTCAAGAAGTGATACCTAATATCAATGTGCTTGGTGCGGGTAGATCTTTGGGGTTCTCAGCAATATTGATGGCACTTTCATTATCACACAGAAGAGGCACGTGTCTATAGGTGATACCGTAATCCTTCAAGGTTTGCCTCATCCATAGTAATTGAGTTACACAATTGGCGGTTGCAATGTATTCAGCTTCTGCGATAGAGAGGGCAATACAATTTTGTTTCTTCGAGGACCAACTTACCAAGGAGCGTCCAAGAAACTGATATGCGCCGGAGGTGGACTTAGGATCCACTTTGTCTCCAGCCCAATCTGCATCCGTGTACCCAATGAGATAAAACTTAGCATCCTTGGGGTACCATAGACCCAACTTTGGGGTGTGAACAAGGTATCTAAGAATATGCTTAACTGCCTTATGATGACTTTCCCTATGGGAAGCTTGAAATCTAGCACACATGCATACACTGAACATGATGTCTGGTCTAGATGCACAAAGATAAAGCAATGAACCAATCATGGAGCGGTAAGTAGATGGGTCAAAAGGAATACCATTTGTGTCTTTAGTGAGTACAATTTTGGTTGGCATGGGAGTCTTACACGGACTGGCATCAGACATGCCAAACTTCTCTAGAATATCCTTAAGATACTTTGCTTGAGATAATAATATTCCTTCTTGAAATTGTTGAATTTGGAATCTGAGAAAGAACTTCAAATCTGCATTGAGTGACATCTCCAAGTTCTTGGTCATGGAAGCAGCGAACTTCTTGCACGGATGAATGTTGGGAGAACCAAAAATAATATCATCTACATAGATTTGGCATATGATAAAATCACCCTTGTACCTCTTAGTAAAAAGAGTGGGATCGATTACCCCTCTCACAAAACCATCATCGAGTAAAAACTTCTTAAGATGATCATACCAAGCACGAGGTGCTTGTTTGAGGCCATACAGAGCCTTATGAAGTTTATACACGTAGTCTTTGTGACGGGATCAACGAACCCAGGTGGTTGTGATACATATACTTCTTTTTGTAGAGGACCGTTAAGGAAAGCACTCTTCACATCCATTTGATGTAATGTAAAACCATTTAAAGCAGCATAAGCAAGTAAGATGCGAATAGATTCAAGACGGGCAACAGGAGTGAAGGTCTCACCAAAGTCGCGAGTCCCCTTGTGCCACTAACCTTGCCTTGTTGCAGATGATTATACCATTCTCATCTTGCTTGTTCTTGAAAATCCATTTTGTTCCAATGACATTGTGTTCCGTAGTTGGCCTCTCGACTAATGACCACACTTGGTTACGTTCAAAACTGTTCAACTCTTCTTGCATGGCAATGAGCCAATCGTTGTCCATCAATGCTTTTGTACCTTGAGAGGCTCAACACTAGACACAAACGAGAAGTGAGCACAAAAGTTTGTCAATTGTTTACGAGTGACTCTACCTTCCGATATGCCGGTGAGAATTTTATCAACATCAACACGACCGACCACTCGAGGCATGATGGAGGTTAGGGTTTCGCGAGGTTCAACTTCATGTCCATCATCCACGTCCTCAACATATGGATCATTAATGTGTGTTGGAAGATCTTATTCTTCATATTGCATTTGTTGAGGTTCGTTATCAATGATTGCACCTTCTTGTTCTTGCCCTTGACGATGAACTTGTTCTTTAATATTATCATGAAGAGGGATTTGAACATCTTCTTGTACTTGGACTACGGGCATTGGTTGAGTAGTAGGAGCTTGAGGAGGTATGGGTGTTGATGTGGTTTGATGACGTGTGAAGCTTCCATCTTCTTCCTCATCATCATGAGGTTCTTGTTCCATTGGAAGAAGTGCACCAGCACCCATGGTCAAAATATCTTGAGAAGAATCTTCTTCACCTACATCACTTAGATCAACTTGCTCCGCATGGGAGCCATTAAATTCATCAAACACCACATCACAAGTTTTTGCAACACATCCGGTGGATTTATTGTAGACTCTATAGGCATGAGAGTTTGATCCATAGCCAACAAATATGCCCTCAATTATTTTGGATTGAAATTTTCCTAACCATTCTGTTTTGTTGAGGATGAAACATTTGCACCCAAATACACGAAAGTACTTGACATTCGGCTTGTTCCTAGTTAGGAGCTCATATGGAGTCTTTTCCAATATAGTGCGGAGGAAGAGCCGGCTTGATGCATGACATGCAGTGTTGACAGCCTCGGCCCAAAAACTATGTGGCGACTTGTATTCATCCAACATGGACCTTGCCACTCTACACAAGTGTATGGTTCTTCCTTTCGGCTACACCATTTTGTTGAGGAGCGTATGGAGCGGAATATTGATGCTCAATCCCTTCATCACTAAGAAATTCTTCCAAGGTGTAGTTCTTGAACTCAGAGCAATTATCGCTCCTTATTGCCAAGATGTCTTTATCAAACTTGCGTTGTGCTTGCTTGGAAAAATCAATGAATGTGATCTTCATCTCATCCTTGGATTTGAGGAAAAACACCCATGCATATCTTGAGTAATTATCAACAATGACAAGCCCATACTTTTTCCCACCAAGACTATCCCATGAAGGAGGCCCAAAAAGATCCACATGAAGGAGCTCCAAAGGCCTTGAAGTAGACACAATATTCATGAGTGAGTGCTTTGATTGATGTTGCTTCCCAGCTATGCATGCACTACACACACGATCTTTCTCAAAAGAGACATTGGTTAGTCCCAGGATGTGATTGCCCTTTAAGAGATCTTGAAGATTTCTCATGCCGACATGGGCTAGCCGGCGATGCCATAGCCACCCCTTGTCAGCCTTGGCCATTAGACAAGTTGCATGGAATGTGCTCTCTTTCGAGAAATCAACCGGGTAAAGGTTGCCATCCAACTCTCCAACAAAGAACACTTCGAGAGTATCTCTCTTAAAGACTTTCACATCCGTTAGTCCAAAGAGTGTATCATAACCAACAAAAGCCAATTGGTGAACAGAAAGCAAATGATATTTAAGAGATTAAACAAGCATGACATTTGCTAGAGACATGTCATTTGTGATAGCCATCTTTGCCAACCCGAGTACCTGTCCTTTTGAATCTCCGCCAAACATAATGCTCATAAATGGTTGAAGCTTCCATGAAATCGTAGAGCAATTTGCTATCTCCAGTCATATGATCGGTACATCCACTATTAATCACCCATTTTACTCCACCGGAGAAGGCAACCTACACACAATTATGACTTGGTTAGAGGCACCCATTTTGCAATGGGACCTCTCAAGTTAGTCATAAGGGTCTTCGGGACCCAAATAGCATAGAATCGGAATGCATTTCGAGGACCAACAAATTTTGCATAAACTTCTCCATCCTTAATCTTACAAAGTACATAGGATGGAGGCATGAACTATTTTGGCTTGTTGAGAGTGGGCCTGCCCCTTGTGGCCTTCCCACTAACAACCTTACCTTTCTCCTTGTGCCCTTCTCGTACAAATGTTTCTTTTAGAGGGGTGGTGCACTTTTGAGAGGACGACTTCTTCTTGCTTGTGCTTGGGTCGAACCCGAGCCCCTCTTTGGCAAACACCTCATTGTGTTGGCTCAACACCTCATTAAGGTTCTTTTATCCTTGAGCACATGTCATGAGACCTTTCTCGATTTGAGCTTTGAGAAAGCGATTCTCCTCAAGAATAGACGATAGATCACTACTACAGTTAGTAGTACAAGCATCAACATTGATAATAGGAGAAGAGTAGGCCTTGGCTAGAGTTTCAAGATAGGTAAGCTTGAGCATCTCAAAACTCTTTGTAAGAAGGGTGAGCTCTTCTTCCTTAGTCTTGAGGGACATGGATAGGAGCTCACAATCCTTAGAGAGAGAAGCATGAGACATCACAAGCTTACTTTTATCATTCATCAACTCTTCACAAGAGTCCTTAGCCTTTTTCAAGGAGGAAAGATCTTTAGCATGAACATTAATGTTTGCACCAATTTTCAAGCATAGTTCATCATTTCGTGCTTCCTCATATCGGACTTTTCGCTCAAGGATTTCATATTTTTCCTTTTCCTCGGCGATGAGGGTTTCGAGTTCCTTAATGGTGCTGGTGTGCTTACTCACCATCTCCATAAGCATTTGAAACATAGTGAGCTTCTTTCCTTTGAGAGAGCACATGAACTTATTAAGTTTGGCAAGCATAGGATCATCTATATCATCATCCTCATAATTATCCTCCGCATCAAGATACTCATCATAAGGAGTAGAAGGAGTGAAAAGAGGAGGATTTGATCGTGGGGTTACCTTGACCTTGTCAGGAGAGATTTGGTCCTCTCCATCTTCTACTATAGCCTTTACCATTAGGCACCTGTGAGCGTTGCCCTTGTAGTCTTTCATGTAGTTGTAGGTGACCACATCACCACTCTTGTTCACTAGCCTCAAAGTGTTTTGAGAATCTTGAGCAACTCCGGCAACACCACTAACATCATCCGGTTCGGATTCTTCATGAGCAATGCTTTCCCATCTCTCTTCTTGAGCTTGGAGTTCAAAGGATTTGGCAACTTCTTCTTGGGAAAGGTCTTGGGAAACCTTGGTTTATCTTCTCTCTTCTCATAAGGGCACTCGTTGGAGAAGTGGTTGGTTTAGCATTTCCTCACTTTCTTCTTTTGGAACCTTCCGTTGAATTTTCCCGCGCTAAACTTCTTGACAAAGAGAGAAATGTCTTCATATGACGGGCTCTCATCTGAGTTAATCTCATCACCATCCTCCTCCTCCTCATCTTCTTCTTCTTCACTTTGCTCTTCTTCACATACATGCTTGGCCTTCAATGCAAGATTGATCTTTGATGCTGAGGTACCATGCATGGCAAGATGTTTTGTGGCATTTTCCTTTGACTCTTCAAATAGTTGGAAAGTGGATATGATGTCATCTGGAGTCATTTCCTTGAATCCATGGTGTTGTCTTATTTCCCACACCATTTGGTGATATATAGAGCAAGAGCATGAAGCAACTTATCCACGAGAAATCGCTTAGTCAAGTTGAATCCATCTTGAGTCTTGTCACATTCACATGACTCAATGTCAGCGGTGAGAGTCATGAGACGCTCAAGCAGTTGCTTGGGAGATTCACCTTTCTCCATACAAAAGTTTTGCAATTGACCCTTGGCAATTTCATATTGAGCAAGCCGGAGAGTGGAAGTACCGGTCTTGGTCCTCATAATGCCATCCCATAATTCCTTGGCACTTGTGATATGTATGTATGGTCTCTTTTGCTTGTCAGTCATACCTCTTCTTATGCACATGGTTGATGTGTCGTTGAGATTCTTGTCATAAACCTCTCTTGGAGTAAGATTCTTCGGGTCAACAGCTTGGTAGCCATACTCCAAGATCTCCAACATCTCATCATTTCCATATCGAAGATGATCCTGCATAGCAACTCTCCACAAAGAAAAATCGCTAGTGTCATCAAGTAAAGGAGGTTTGCCTTGAGGGTTATACTTAGTTTTCTCTATTTGAAGTCTTGCATAAAGCCAAGGAACACCGGAGTGTTCATTACTAGGAGGTTGTTGGCCAAGTGAGGGAGTAGGCACAGCCGGCCTCGAGGCCGCACCGCCAAAAAGTGGTGCAAGCATCGTGGTTAGTGTGGCTATCCTCATTTGGACCAAGGCCTCAAGAGAGGCATCATGCTCCTCCTTTTTCTTAGCAAGAGCTCATTCCAGATCATCTGAAGTAAAGGACTTGGCTTCTGTGGAAGCCGCTCCCATACTCTTCGGATCTGCAACAAGGGGAGTCCCATCGAGGTTCATCTCGCTCTAGGGCGGTTAAGCCACAAGAATAGAGCACGAGGCTCTGATACCAATTGAAAGGATCGAGATGGACCTAGAGAGGGGGGGGGGTGAATAGGTAAAATTACAAAATTTAATTGTTAGTTAGCAATTTTAGGCAATAATGCGGAATATGGAGTTGAGCCTAACAATTGCAAGTGTGAAGCTATGTGCTAAGCAAGGTAAACAAGTAACTCAAGTAGGAGAGTAAGCAAACACAATATGATATAAGTAAAGACTAAGAGAAAAGTAACCACAAGTAGGGAGTTAGGGTTAGGGATAATCGCAACTCTGAGAGATGAGGATGTATGCCGATGTTCACTTCCTTGGAGGGAAGCTACATCACCGTTAGAGAGGTGGGTGTTACCATGAAGGCACACCAACGCCACGAAGGCTCACCCTATTCTCCCTTTGAGACAACACCACAAAGGTATTTCTCAACCACTAGTGGTAGACCTTGGGTTGGTCTCCAAACCCTCATAAACTTTCCGGGGGTAATCACAAAGAATGATTCCTCTCTGAATGACTCTACCGCCTAGGAGTCTCCAACCTCCAAGAGTAACAAGAACAATGGGGAAAAGCTCAAGACTTTCTCAAATCACGAATTCCTTTGGTGCAAAGAAGGGGAAGGAGTGGATCTATCACTTGGGTGGACAACTTCTCGCAAATGCTCTCAAATCCCTTAGGGATCTAAGATTTAGTGTTGGAGAGTGAGAGAGAGAGTGAAGATGTGTTTGTCGGATTTCGGGTTCTGGCAGACCCTTGAGGTTCGAACACAGGGGTGCGCGCGGAGATTTCGCCCTCTATCTACCTGCTCCTCGCCGAATCGCCAGCATCTAAGCTACAAAAGAATCAACACAAGAAACACGGGGTTTATACTGGTTTAGGCCACCATTGTGGTGTAATACTCTACTCCAGTGTGTGGTGTGGTGGATTGCCTCTTGGGCTGATGATGGACAATACAAGGAAGAACAGCCTCGCGAGGGTCTGTTCTTGACTGATGCGATGAACTGCTAGGAGGAGTTCAGTCGCTCTATCTACTGGTTTCTTGGTGAGGATCCAGATGCCTCTACCCCTGGGGTGGCTAGTCCTATTTATAGGCAAAGGCCCTGGGCCTCTCTCCCAAATATTGAGCGGGAAGGGTGCCAACAATTGGCCATTTTGAAGGGGAACAACGGGTACACCTATCCTGACTAAAGTTGGTCCTTGCCTGCCAAAGGTTCTGGTGGTGACGCCTGCTTGGGCTCCACAATGACTTCCTCCCTGCCGTTGGGCTGGTCTTGGTCTTGTTGCACCGAAACGGATGCCTTTGCTTGATGCTCTTGCCTGCGCTTGCTCCCTTTGCACGAAAGAGGAAAGGAGGACACTGCGCGGGCTGGCGCCCGACTGGCACCCTTGGTTGTCATGGCTTGCATCATGGGCACCTCGCGAGGTACCCCGCCTTGAACTCTCCGCCTCCTCGTGAACCAGCCTGATGAGGCCGTGCCTGAGGAAGCTCCTTGTCATCCACCCCGCGAGGCTTGGCCCCTCGCGAGGATCTTGAGCTTGTGTTGATGAAGGTGGGCTGTGCTGGGCCCCCTTTGAGCCACGCCGCAGGCCACAGGCAGGCAAGTCTGGGGACCCCCATTCCCAGAACACCGACAGTAGCCCCCGGGCCCACGGCGCGCCCGGACTTGGCCGAGCAGAGAGGCGAAAGGGCAAGTGCGAAGCGTTGCAGGCCCTAACAGCCTGCGACCTTGGGCGCCGCATGGCGGTTGATTGGACGTGGGCGCCTCTGCAACCGCGCGAGTTGATAAAGGAGCGGCATCTGTCCCTTGCCTTCTTTGCTTTCTCCAGTTGCTGCTTAGATCCCCTTTCTTGCGCCTCTCCTCCCCGCCTCCGAAATCTTCAGATCTACTCCGCCCGCGTGCCCTAGCCAGACATGGCGCCTCGCCAAGCCCCGGCCGGAGCTTGGTACTCGTCCGCCTTGGACTCGCCGAACGTGTCGGAGGCGAGCCTTGCCCGGGTGCGCCAGATGGCGGCGGCGCAGGGCATCGACGGGGCGAAGGTGCTCAAGGCCGGCTCTGCCCTCCCTGAAGGCCAAGGGAGCACCTTCTATCCGCTCTTCGTGAGCGCCATTGTCGCCGGTCTGGTGCCTCCCTTTTCTCAGTTCTTCTTCTCTGTCCTCCGCCACTATAACCTTCAAGCTCTGCACCTCCATCCCAACTCTGTCCTTCTTCTGGCAATCTTCGCCTATTATTGTGAGGCTCACGTAGGGGTGAAGCCCTCAGTGGCCTTGCTGCGCCACTACTTCTCCCTCTGGACCTCTCGTGGTTCCATCTCTGCGTGTGCGAGCTTCGTCGCGTACGGCAGCTCCATCGCCATTTCGAACCCTGGGAAAAGGATCGAGGGCTTCAGGAGCAAGTGGGTCTTGGTGGATGCTGGGCGCATCCACCCTCGGCTGATCCTGCCCACAAGGCACCCCACAAGCTCCGACGACTGGTCCCAAGTGGAGCTTGTGGATCCCCGCGCGAAGCCGGTGTTGGAGAAGATGGACGCGGATCTGAGGCCGGCCAGCATGGCAGCGGCGAAGCTGACCGGTGCATCGCCGCTGAGGGAGTTCCTGGAGCACCAGCTGGCTCTGCTTCGTCAGTACTCACTTCCAGTGTGGAGGCCCCACCCGAGCCCCGCAGTCTTGGCCGGTGAAGATCTGGCTGCGGTTCCCCAGTCTTTGGTTGGGGGCGACGTGGCGAGGTTGGAGGGCGCTCCTACGCCCCTGTTCCTCCGCGAGGACTGGGAGCAGGTAGTGGGGTCCATGCCCGCCTTCAATGGGGATGGGCCCGTGCCCGCGGAGGCTCCCGAGGACCCGGTGGACGTGTCCTCCGGCGACTCCAGCGAAGAGAATGAAGGAGGGGAGCGGGAAGAGGAGGCTGACTCCGAGGAAGAGTCAAGGGCTCCCCCCTCCGGCGCAGGTCCCGCGCTCTCCGCCTCTCTCTGAGTGATGACGACGGGGATGATGGCAAGCAGGGCGGCGGGAGCCTGCCCCCGATCCCGAAGATGGATCGGACCGGGCTGATCCCCCACGGGTCTGCCCCAGCCCCGAAGCGATCCGCAGGCGCGCCTCCTGCTCTCGAGCTCCTTGAGGCTGACCCTTGCAGCCGGCTCTCGGGCTTCAAGTACGGTCGGAGGCTGCTCGAGCCCGCAAGCGATGACCTGTAAGTACTTGATTCCTGTCTTGTTTATTGTTCTTGTTGCTGAGGCTTGACGCTCGTATCTCCCGGCTAGGCTGGCGCCCGCGGCAAAGAAGTCGAAGGGAGCTTCTGAGGTTCCATCCGTGGCAGCGCCTCTGCCCACGAAAGAAGGTGACCATGACGCACGGGCCTCTCCTGCCCGTGCGTCCTCGCGAGGCCTGGCTGAGCCGGCTGGGGCGAGCTCAGCCCCCATGGCCCAAGCAACTCCCGAGGTGCCCTTGCCTGATGCCGCCACCACAGCCGTCGTGGCGCAGCAGGTTCCACCTCAGGATACCGTGATCACGCGGCCGTCTTCTCCTCCTACTCCTCCGACTGCTGCTTCCCCGACCACTGTTCTGGATCGCGCTGCTGTCGAACTAGACTGTCTGTGGCAGGATCTTCTGGGCGCTGACCCTCGTCCAGTGGCCGGGCGCTTGGAGCTAGCTTCTGGCTGGATTCGCTCCGACGCTTCAATTCGGGCGGCGCTGGTCCAGGCCTCGACGGCCTGCGACGAGGAGAAGCAGGTCGTCCTTGGGGCGAAGGTTGCCCGCGACGCCGCCTTGGGGGATCTGCCTAACGTCCGAGGTCGCTACGAGGCGCTGGAGAGTGAGCTGAAGGGCCTGCAAGACCAGCTTGCAGAGGAGACCCGTCTTCGCCAAGAGCAGGAGGAAAGCATGAAGGCTCGCGAGGCAGCCGTCAAGGACCGGGACGCCAAGCTCAAGAAGCGCCATGACCGCCTAGGCGCGCTGGAGCAAGAGCTGGAGGCGAGGAAGGTTGAGCTGGACGACAAGGCACGGGTTCTTGCCGAGGATCGTGTGGCCTTTGCGGAGATGGAGGAGAAGGCTCGCACTTCATTGTAGACGCTTTACGAGAGCAGCCTGGAGAGCTCGCTGGCCGGCGAGGAGGATGGCCCCGCCAAGCTGCTTCCCTTCCTGGTTCGTGCTCTTGAAGATGTCACCCTTGGCCTTGGCCCTACGGCTGAGGCCGAGGCATGCGTCTTGTCTTATGCAGCGCTGACGCGGGTCTTCACCCACATCTATCTTCGCGACCCAACGTCGACCTCGACAGCCTGCTGGAGCCAGCGAGCGGCGAGCTTGCCGCTGCCACTACTGAGGTCGTGAAGGGTCGTGCGGAGGCTCTGCTGGGGAAGTTCCGGGCCTTCAGCACCAAGCCGAAGTGGAGCGCTGCTGGCCCTGCTGCTCCACAAGGCGAACCCGCTCCGCGCAGCTCCACCGCCGGCAAGTGACTCCGTCGTGGCTCCCGTCCTACTTTTAATTCCTGCGCATGTACCATGCCTCGGGGAGGCGTTAAAACTTGCATTTGGTGCTGTGATAATAGTATGGACTATAATATTTGCTTTTGAATTCCCTAAAATTTGTGCTATTCCTTCCTACTTGCTTATGTTCTACGCCGGCAGGGCCCGGCCCCACGCATACCTCAGTCGCCGTTAGCCCCGACCAGAAACCAGGACGGGGCCAAGGGGTGAGGGGCTACGTGACAAGTTAGGCTCCTGAGTCGCGATGCTCAGGAGTCCCCCTTGGCGCTCGAACAACAAGTAGGGAGGTGAGATGTGGGGGTGACTCCTTAGGGAGGTGAGATGTGGGTGGATCTACCATTCTACGTCTGTAGAGCCCGGCCCCGCGCATACCTCAACCGCCATTAGCCTTTCGGAACTAAGGAGTGAGGGGCAACGTGACCAGTTAGGCTCCTGAGTCGCGATGCTCAGGAGTCCCCCTTGACGCTCAAACGGCCTTCGTATCTTGGCTCCGCTCAGGGAGGGACGCGCGACGAACCAGGCCCGGGGGGCCTAGCTGGGTGGCATGCGTCTGGGCGTAACCCAGGCGTAGCCCCCGTGCCCAGCCCCCTCGCGCGGCACTCCTGAGGGGAGGCGTTGCGATGAGGCTAGACACTGAGCTCTGGGCTCCCTAAGGTTGATGCGGCCCGGGAGCCACCCTCAGTTGTTTATCACCAGCGCAGAGCATAGCGCTTCCGTATGTGTACGGGCATAGCCGCTCCTCGGCAGTGTCGTCTGCCAGCGCGGAGCATGGTGCTTCCACTGGTGCGTGGGCGGGGGCTCCCCTCCGGGAGGAGCCCCCAGGGCGTATACAGCCCCGCCCTGACACACGGCTGGCATGGTAGGGCTTGACGAGGTGTATCTGGGCACCCGTGAGCCAGCGCGGGAATCACGGGGGCCTACCTCAAGGTGGGTTGCGCCTGGCTCCGGGCCTTATCTTGGAGTGTGTTCCTGCAAATTTGGCTAGATGCCGATGCTCTACGTCCTCGGGTCCCGGCTCTCGAGCTGGTCTCAGCCGTCGCTGGCATGCCAGGTCGCGATGCCATGGACAAGACCAGAGGGTGAGGGCTGGAGAGCTGGTAGGAGCCCTGAGTCGCGATGCTCAGGCACCCCCCTTTAACGCGCAAGCTGAGTTAGATGTCGAAACTCTACGTCCTTGGGTCCAGGCCCTCGAGCTGGTCTCAGCCGTCGCTGGCATGCCAGGTCGCGATGCCATAGACAAGACCAGAGGGTAAGGGCTGGAGAGCCAGTAGGAGCCTGAGTCGTGATGCTCAGGCACCTCCCCTTTAACGCGCAAGCTGGGTTAGATGTCGAAACTCTATGTCCTCGGGTCCCGGCCCTCGAGCTGGTCTCAGCCGTCGCTGGCATGCCAGGTCGCGATGCCATGGACAAGACTAGAGGGTGAGGGCTGGAGAGCCGGTAGGAGCCCTGAGTCGCGATGCTCAGGTACCCCCCTTTAACGCGCAAGCTTGCGACATCCAAGAAGAAAAGGTGTTGCGGACAGGCACCGAATAACAAGCATGATGGGTCGAAAGCATGGCCCTAAGATAAACACAAGAGGGGTACACGCAGCTGGGTCTGACCCGAGCGACTTGGGGATGATGCAGCCCGAGGGGCGCCCCCAATAAAGTAAGCTAAGAACATGAAATAAAAAGGGATACACGCCGCAGGGACGGACCCACGCGGCCTGGGAACAATGCGGCCCTGAGGCGCTCCCAGCTGGAAATGAAACTTGAAAGATATCACCTGATGATGTTGGGGACGAAGGGGTGTTGGTGTAGCAGACTCGGTGGGCTGCGGGAGCCGATTCTCACGAGTCCCCAGGCCCGGGGGCCTCGGGAGGCTCCGGAGGCGCTGGTGGCTCCTGGCGGACCATCTCCATCTCCGCCAGGGCTGCGGCACGCCTGACCTCTTGAGGCTCCAGGATGGCCCTCATGAGGCGCTGGTACGCGGCGGCCGCGTTCGGCAAGCCATAAGGCATGCGAACGTAGCTGTGGGGCGGACCCTCACAGCGTCCCACTTGCGAGGGCCAGAGGCGCTCCCGAGACGCGGCTCGGTTGAGCCCTGGTATGTCGATGCAGACACGCAGCCCACCATCCTCGCCTGGATGGAGGGCCACAGCGGGTAGGCGGCGGCTGCCTCTCATGACTCTTGACTCCTGTAGCTCCTGAATGGCCTTGCTTACGAACTCCTGAGGGTTTGGCCCTCCTTGCCTTGCTCCTTCTTGAGGGAAACATGCTTCGAAACACGCCTCCACGTGGTGCCCAAGCGCCTCCCTCGTGACCTTGGCAAGGTCGGCGGCCCTCCAGGGGAGAGCCCCCGAGCCCTGCCTGAGGAGGGCGCCGGGCGCGCTTCCCTATGCGATGGAAGGAGGCTCCCCCTGAGCAGGCGCGGGCCCTAAGGGGCCTGCCTCCTGAGGGGCCGGGCCGGACGATGTCTTCTTCTTGGGAGCGGTCTCGTGAAGCCTCCTGCTTCCACGATCCGGGTCTTCCAGTGACGCGGCCTGAAAGGCTCGCTCCAGGGAGCACACTGCGTCTCTCTCTTTGCAAGGCACCGTGATGACTCCGCCACTTCCTGGCATCTTGAGGACGTTGTAGCCTTCGTGGGTTACGGCCATGAACTTGGCCAGCGCTGGGTACCCGAGGATGGCGTTGTACGACAGGCGAATGTGGGTGACGTCGAAGTCGATGAGCTCCGTGCGGTAGTTTCCGCGTGCCCCGAAGGTGACAGGGAGGCGAACCTGCCCGATCGGGACCGTGGAGCCGTCGGTGACTCCGGAGAAAGGCTTGGTTGGCTGAAGCTGATTGTAGGGAACTTGGAGATTTTGAACGTTTCCACGGACAGGACGTTGAGCCCTGCCCCACCATCGATGAGGGTCCTGGTGACCAGCACGTTGCTGATGATTGGGGAACAAAGCATCGGGAGGACTCCGGCTGTGGCCGTGCACTTGAGCTGATCCGCTGAGCTGAATGTGATGGCGCATCCCGACCACCTGAGAGGGCATGTGGCCTCGAGCTTGGGGAGGGCTACATTTACTTCGCGGGCGAACTGCTTGAAGATGCACTGAGAGGCTGGGGCTTGAGCTCCGCCCAGGATGCAGGCGATCGCGCGTGGTTCTTGGAAGCCCCCAGCCCCCTCGTCCTGATGACGGTCCTCATTTTTTCTTGGCTGCGGCGGCAGCGGAGGGAGGCCTGCGTTCCCTTGCGGGCGATCCTCGCGAGGCTGATCCCTCCAGCCTCCCTCACGAGGCGGGTCCTGCCAGCGATCCTCGCGAGGTTGGTCGCGCCACCCCTGGCGTGGGACGCGGTCTTCCCAGCGTCCTGCGTTCCTTCCTCCTCCTCGGCCGTAGCCCCGGTCGCTGCGGTCGGGACGTCGGCCGTCCCTTCCTTCACGCATGGCCCCGAGCTCTTGGCATTCATTGGTGTTGTGGGTGTGGAGGTCGTGGTACACGCAGTACCAACTGCCCTTGGAGGGTTCGGGCTGATCTCTACCGCGCTTGGTGTCTGGCTCTGCCGCGAGCACGGCAGCCCCCTTGCGCTTCACATCCTTGGCCTTGGGCTTCTTCTCTTCTGGGTCGGCGGCAGGCAGCTCGAGGAGGGAGAGGCGCCCCTCCTCAGCCCTGGCGCACTTGGTCGCCAAGTTGAACAGCTCCAAGGAGGTGCACAGGTCTTCATGCATCGCCAGCTCTTCCTTCATCTTGACGTCGCGCACGCCGTCGGAGAAGGCTGAGATGATGGCCTCCTCAGTCACCTTGGGGATCTTGAGGCGCGCGTTATTGAAGCGCTGGATGTACTTCTGCAGGGTTTCCCCTGGCTGCTGCTTGATACGGCGCATGTCGCTCACGGCGGGTGGCCGGTCGCGAGTACCCTAGAAGTTGGCGATGAAGCGGGTGCGCATCTCGTCCCAGGAGGAGATCGTGCCTGGAGCCAGATTCAGGAGCCAGGTGCGGGCCCCGTCCTTGAGCGCCATGGGAAACCAGTTCGCCATGACCTTCTCGTCTCCGTTAGCAGCCTCGATGCCCAGCTTGTAGAGCTGGAGGAACTCTGCAGGGTCAGCAGTGCCGTCGTAGCGAGGAGGCAAGTCTGGCTTGAACTTGCCGGGCCACGCGACGCTGCATAGCTCGGGGGTGAAGGCGCGGCAGCCCGCTGTGGCCACAGGAGGCCTTGGGCGACGAAGAGCTTGGTCTTGTGGGTCCCCATGCACTGTGGCTGGGAGTAGCGCGGGGTCTTGACGTGCTGGAGCAGGGAGCGCGCGAGCAGCTTCTCGAGGGCGAGGGACTTCTTGGCAGCTCTGCTCCTGCCACGCTGGCGCCTGACGGAGCGGGTTCCGCTCTGGGACCGCGCGCCTTGGGGCCAGGGCGCCTTCTCGAGGGGGAGGCGGCTAAGGCGCCCTAGGAGCTTCATTGCCCGCGCAGGGCGGGGCGCGGTGCAGCGAGAAGGACGGTGCGGGGGAGCCCCCAGCGACGCGGACGAGCTCGGCGACTCGGTCGAGCCACTCTTCGTAGACGTCGTGGATTGGGCGGTAGCGCAGGAGCTCAATTGCCGCGATGAGCGCAGCTCAAGCCTCCATGGCCGCGCGGGGCACGCAGGACGAAGAACCAGCAGGGGTGAGCGAGGGTGTAGCAGTGCGGCCGTCTCGCCTCATGGATGGGTGCTGGGGCGATGCTTGCTGCTCGTTCCCTGCCAGGCCGGTGGCGGCGTTGACGGCAGGTGACGGGGAACGACGGGGGCGCCCACCGACGGGAGCCGTCTGGGCGACGCGGGAAGCAAGGGCGGCTCGGTGCTCGGCGCGGGCTCGACGAGCGTCAGACATGAACGCGATGGTCGGAGAAGAACAGGGCGACGGGAGGCGAATTCCGGCGCACCCCTACCTGGCACGCCAAATGTCGGATTTCGGGTTCCGGCAGACCCTTGAGGTTCGAACACAGGGGTGCGCGCGGAGATTTCGCCCTCTACCTCCTCCTCGCCGAATCGCCAGGATCTAAGCTACGAAAGAATCAACACAAGAAACACGGGGTTTATACTGGTTCAGGCCACCATTGTGGTGTAATACCCTACTCTAGTGTGTGGTGTGGTGGATTGCCTCTTGGGATGATGATGGACAATACAAGGAAGAATAGCCTCGCGAGGGTCTATTCTTGACTGATGCGATGAACTGCTAGGAGGAGTTCAGTCGCTCTATCTACTGGTTTCTTGGTGAGGATCCAGATGCCTCTACCCTGGGGGTGGCTAGTCCTATTTATAGGCAAAGGCCCTGGGCCTCTCTCCCAAATATTGAGCGGGAAGGGCACCAACAATTGGCCATTTTGAAGGGGAACAGCGGGTACACCTATCCTGACTAAAGTTGGTCCTCGCCTGCCAAAGGTTCTGGTGGTGACGCCTGCTTGGGCTCCACAATGACTTCCTCCCTGCTGTTGGGCTGGTCTTGGTCTTGTTGCACCGAAACAGATGCCTTTGCTTGATGCTCTCGCCTGCGCTTGCTCCCTTTGCACCAAAGAGGAAAGGAGGACACTGCGCGGGCTGGCGCCCGACTGGCGCCCTTGGTCGTCATGGCTTGCGTCATGGGCACCTCGTGAGGTACCCCGCCTTGAACTCTCCGCCTCCTCATGAACCAGCCTGATGAGGCCGTGCCTGAGGAAGCTCCTTGTCGTCCGCCCCGCGAGGCTTGGCCCCTCGCGAGGGTCTTGAGCTTGTGTTGATGAAGGTGGGCTATGCTGGGCCCCCTTTGAGCCACGCCGCAGGCCGCAGGCAGGCATGTCTGGGGACCCCCGTTCCCAGAACACCGACAGTGTTCTTGAGGATGCTTGAAGTGAATGGTCAGCCCTCTCACGGGATAGGAGAGAGATATTTATAGTATGCCTCAATAAGTGGCCGTTGGAGCCCAAAACAGCACAGAATCGTCGGACGTCCGATGCACAACGGACAACCGAGGGCATGACAGACACCGGACATCCGACAGGGACCGGACATCCGATGTTTTGGCACGGTCTAGTGGGTACCGGACGACCGTAGGATCCGGATGACTGATGTTTAGGCTCTGTGGAGAAAGTACCGGATGACCGAGGGCTCTGCAGACAACGGACGTCCGACAGGGACCGGACGACCGATGTTTTGGTTCTGGATCGGATTTGCCGGATGTCTGGTGCACACCAGACGACCGATGTTTTGGCTCTGTATGAAAGCGGTCGGACGTTCGGTGAGTAGCGGTCGTCCTACAGAGATGAAGATCAGACACTGATTTTGAAGAAGTTGTTTAAGCAAGACTTTAGCAATAACCCATGTTCCCCTCTTAATAGTGTGGGATCCTATACTCAAGAATAAACATAAAGATAGTCTTGTTTCTTTGTTCTTGATGAGGTTAAACATTTCCGAAGTCATAATCCACACACATAATTGATTCCGACGGGACTAAAACCTGAGATATAGTTGACAAACTTTGTTAGTCCCCTATGAGTATATTGTCATCAACATCAAAATAATATTTACGGCATGATTGCACTTTCAAACCTACATATCAACCTTTTACTAAACATAACACCGGATTTGCTTCAGTTAGGGAGCTGTCCCAAGCCTTGGCAAAATTGATGTACTATTTGAGATATGGCACCTACTTCCTGCGTGTTAGGTTTGCCACAACAAGCAGATCATCCGCAAACATCAAAGAATGAATTGGAGGGCAATTTGGACCAAGAGAAATACCTGACAAGTGATTGGACTGTAGAGCATCCTGAAGCGACGTAGAGAGTTAATTTATTGCAAAGACAAAAAGAGTTGGGGATAAGGGGCATCCCTGCCTAATGCCTTTACTACTTTTAAAGCGAGCAAAAGATTGGCCATTAATGATAATCGAGAAACTCGGCGAAGAGATACATGCATGTACAAGGTTTGTGAAATGGTGATGAAGACCCTTATGAGCAAGAGCCGAAGTAATGAAATGCCACTCAATTCTATCAAAAGCTTTGGCTAAGTCGATTTTGAGCATGAAATCCAGGCCATCCCATGAAGCAAGAGAGAACGAGTGAGCAATTTCCTGAGCTACTATAATATTGTTGCTTATGAGTCTTCCCTTGATGAATGCTTGTTGGGAAGGATGAATATAATCAAGCAAGTGTTCTTTCAATCTATTAGCTAAGGATGTTGCAATTATTCCGTAAATGACATTACAAAGACGGATGGGTCTAAAGTCCGATGGCAAATGGCAAACCATCTTCTTAGGAATGAGAGCAATATTGGTGTCAGTAAGACTAGGAGGGAGGATACCCGTGATGTAGAAGTTTTTAACTAGGTTAGTTACATCGTCTCCAATCCAACTCCAGGCCGAGGTATAGAACGCTACATTGAACCAATCATGGCCTGGAGATGCATATTTCTTCATAGTCCCGAGGATCTCGCAAATTTCCTGCTTGTGGGAAATAGAATTGATGAAATCATGTGCATCGTGTGTACAAGAAGTGCTCCATAATGGTCTGCAATTGTTAGAACATGAAGACCGGAAAATTATTTTAAAGTAATGAACAAACTCATGAGCAATATCATCTAGTCAACAAGATTGTTACCATGCACATCTTTAATTGAAATGATTAGGTTACATTGATTATGTTTGAGTACCGCATTTTGAAAAAACTAGGTGTTCCTATCTCCGCGCACTGCCCAATGCTTCTTAGCTCACAGCCTATAAAATTCCGTGACCTTGGTCATATTTTATTCATATTAAACAACAAGTTTTACCTCCAAGCAATGTTCTTGGTCTTGAATCAGTTGATCTTGGATCGAATGTATTTGATCTTGAAGTGTACCTAGCAGTTGCTGGATTGGTATTTTTTTGTGCACCATTTCTTAAGAGTGCGTGCAAGGTTAGTTGTACTAGATTGGAAATATTGATTAACAGAGGAGCACCAAGCAGATTTTGCGACATTTTGGAAGTCTTCTTCCATGGTCCGCCAATTTTCAAATTTAAATTGAGCTTCGGCCTACAAAATTGAGACTCGGTAGAAACAAGAATGGGCACATGATCACTAAGAATAATTGGAAGATTAAGAACAATTGTATTAGGAAACACATCACACCATTTGGCATTTGCAAGACAACAGTCAAGCCTTTAAAACACATGGGCTGAAGAGAAATGCTTGTTCATCCAAGTATAGGCAGGCCCAGTAAAACCAAGATCAAAGAGACCATATTGTTTAACACAACCATTAAAGGTACGCATACGATAGTGATAAACATTGGCGGAGGTAGTATCCCAATCACACATGATGTTGTTTAAATCACCTAAGCAGACAACGGGCTTACCAAGATTATCATACAGAGAACTGGAAATATGTTCCCAAATCATCTTGGTGTGACGATGATGAGGATCTCCATACACACAAACCAACATAAACTCGAGATTAGTAACTATATGCACATCAACAACTAAGATAACATAGCAGTTAGAGAACTTGATAGTCACTTGAACTTCATCTGTCCAAAGAAGCCAAAGGCCACCCGAAATACCATCTGCGGGAACAACAAAGCTATCAGTGCTACTTGTAAACTGCGTTGGGATTTCCCCAAATAGGAAGGGTGAAGCAGTATAGTAGAGATAAGTATTTCCCTCAGTGAAAACCAAGGTTATCAAACCAATAGGAGAACCACGCAAACTCTCGTCTTCAACACCTACACACACAAAACAAAATACTTGCACCCAACGCGGGCAAGAGGGTTGCCAATCCCCTTGAACTAGTTAGTTGCAAGGATTAATTTCGCCTGATCTCTCTCCCTAGCCATCAAATCTTGTTGATTCTCTAGGGTTTGCTTGAGAGTGTTGGGGAACGTTGCATGGAAATTAAAAAAAAATCTACGCACATGCAATATCTATCCATGGAGATGCATAGCTATGAGAGGGGGAGAGCACCTACGTACCCGTGTAGATCGCTAAGCGGAAGCATTTATCAACGCGGTTGAAGTAGTCGTACACCTTCACGATATGTCCCGATCAAGTACCGAACGTATGGCACCTCCACGTTCAGCACACGTTCAACTCGGTGTCGTCCTCGCCTTCTCGATCCAGCAAGAGAGTCGAAGTAGTAGATGAGTTCCGGCAGCACAACGGCATGGTGACGATGGTGGTGAAACTATTTGTAGGGCTTCGCCAAGCACAATGGACGTGGACGGAGGAGGAACTAGAACTAGAGGGAGACAGGGCACCGCACGCGGCTTCGGGGTCATGGGCGCCTGCCTAGGCACCCCCTTCCTTCTTTGGTGTGAGGGAAAGGAAAGAGGGGCCGACTGCCCTAGGGCGCCTCCGCTTTCCTTTCTCCCTTGCATGGGGAAAGGCAAGAGGGGGCCAGCTGTCGGTGTCAAAACCGGCGGATCTAGGGTAGGGGGTCCCAAACTGTGCGTCTGAGGTCGGATGGTAACAGGAGGCGGGGAACACGATGTTTACCTAGGTTCGGGCCCTCTCTATGGAGGTAATACCCTACTTCCTGCTTGATTGATCTTGATGAATATGAGTATTACAAGAATTGATCTACCACGAGACCGTAATGGCCTAAACCCTAGAAGTCTAGCATATATGATTATGATTGTGATTGCCTCTATGGACTAAACCCTCCGATTTATATAGACACCGAAGGGGACTAGGGTTGTACAAAGTCGGTTACAGAGAAAGGAATCTACATATCCGAATCGCCAAGCTTGCTTTCCACGCCAAGGAGAGTCCCATCCGAACATGGGAGGAAGTCTTCCATCTTGTATCTTCATAGCCCAACAGTCCGGCACATGTTAATAGTCCGGCCGTCCGAGGACCCCTTAATCCAGGACTCCCTCAGTAGCCCCTGAACCAGGCTTCAATGATGAGGTGTTCGGCGTGCAGATTGTCTTCGGCATTGCAAGGCGGGTTCCTTCTCCGAATACTCCAAAATAGTCTTCGAACACAGAAAACGTGTCCGGCTCTGCAAAACAAATCCCACGCACAACCATAGAGAGGATAATATTTCACGAGTCTAATCCGCTGACAACTTTTCGTAGCGTGACATCACGTCACCGCCCGGTCATTATTCGAACCATTTTTTAGCCTGCCGCTCCATATTTCGAGATGCGGTTTTATTGGCACGTCTTGTCAAAGCAGAGATCATATCCCCTTATTGCGGGATTGTCATCAATACGGACATGGGTAACCCAACCGTGCCACCTGCACGGCCCTGGGGAATAGGCGAGTTTTAAGGCGAGTGGGGAGGCACTTGATATTCACTACCTTTATAAAGAGGTAAGGATTCACCCCTTTTCACTCACGCCTTCTGAAAGTGCAACTATCCCTAGGTGGTTTTGGTAATTCATAACAACATATAGCTCATTGAGCTAATGCTATTCCAAGACAAATATTTCAGGAAAGCTCAATGAATGGCATGGCATGGATGATGAAAGTGGATCCCTCAAAATACTAAGGACAAAGGATTGGCTCAAGCTCAAAAGCTCAAGACTCTTCATTTTACATTTTAGTGATCCAAGATCACATTGAGTCTATAGGAAAAGCCAATACTATCAAGGAGGGATGAGGTGTTGCTTAATGAGCCTCTTGCTTCAAGTGCTTAGTGATATGCTCCAGAACCCTCAACTACTTTCTCACATCCACATATGACCTAAACTCAAAGTCAAATCGGTCCCACCGATTCCTTCTATCCGGCGCCACCGAGATCAAATGTCATAGCCACTGCCACAAACCCTAGGCAAATCGGTCTTACCGATAGGGATCTCGGTCTCACCGAGATGGGATTGTAATCTCTCTGTTTCCCTTCGTAACGTTTCGGTCTAACATAAGTGAGCGATCGGTCCCACCGAGATTGCAATGTAAACTCCCTCTTTCCTTTTCATAACATTTCGATCTCACCAAGAAGAGTGAATCGGTCCCACCGAGTTTACCTGACCAACTCTCTGGTTAGCTAATTACCAAAATCGGTCTCACCGAGTTTGTGTAATCGGTCTCACCAAGATTACGTTATGCCCTAACCCTAATCATATCGGTCCTACCGAGTTGCATGTCGGTCCCACCGAAAATCCTAACGGTCACTAGATTTGCTAAATCGGTCCGACCGAGTTTGTTGATTTGGTCCCACCGAGTTTGGTAAATTGTGTGTAACGGTTAGATTTTGTGTGGAGGCTATATATACCCCTCCACCTCCTCTTCATTCGTGGAGAGAGCCATCAGAACAAACCTACACTTCCAACTTACCATTTCTGAGAGAGAACCACCTACTCATGTGTTGAGGCCAAGATATTCCATTCCTACCATATGAATCTTGATCTCTAGCCTTCCCCAAGTTGCTTTCCACTCAAATCTTCTTTCCACCAGATCCAAATCCTATGATAGAGAGTTGAGTGTTGGGGAGACTATCATTTGAAGCACAAGAGCAAGGAGTTCATCATCAACACACCATTTGTTACTTCTTGGAGAGTGGTGTCTCCTAGATTGGAAGGTGTCACTTGGGAGCGTCCGACAAGATTGTGGAGTTGAACCAAGGAGTTTGTAAGGGCAATGAGATCGCCTACTTCGTGAAGATCTACCGCTAGTGAGGCAAGTCCTTCGTGGACGACGGCCATGGTGGGATAGACAAGGTTGCTTCTTCGTGGACCCTTCGTGGGTGGAGCCCTCCATGGACTCGCACAACCGTTACCCTTCGTGGGTTGAAGTCTCCATCAACATGGATGTATGATAGCACCACCTATCGGAACCACGACAAAACCATCCGTGTCTCCAATTCCGTTTGAATCCTCCAAACCCTTCCCTTTACATTCTTGCAAGTTGCATGCTTTAATTTCCGCTGCTCATATACGCTTTGCATGCTTGCTTGAATTGTGTGAAGATTGCTTGACTTGTCCAAAGATTGCTAAAATCTGCCAAACTCTAAAATTGGGAAAAGGTTAAGTTTTTAATTGGTCAAGTAGTCTAATCACCCCCCTCTAGACATACTTCAAGGTCCTACAAGTGGTATCAGAGCTTTGGTCTCCATTTGCTTTTATTTCCATAGCTTTTGGTGGTCATAGCCTTGGTTTCACAACCTAGGAGAGTATGGCGTCTAGCGAGGGAAATTATCACCGTAGAGGTCCTTACTTTGATGGTACTAATTTTGCTAGTTGGAAGCATAAGATGAAAATGCATATTCTCGTACATAACCCCGCCGTTTGGGATATTGTGTGTATTGGCTTGCAAGGTGAATTCTTTTATGGGAGAGAGCCGAACTGTGAAGCTAGTGCGGAAGAATTGAAGATGCTGCAATACAACGCTCAAGCTTGTGATATCCTCTTCAATGGCTTGTGCCCCGAAGAATTCAACAAAATCAGCCGTCTTGAGAATGCAAAGGAAATTTGGGATACTTTGATTGATATGCATGAAGGTACCCGACTCCGTCAAGGAATCCAAGTTGGATGTGCTCCAAAGTCAGCTTGACAAGTTCAAAATGAAGGATGGTGTCGCTGAAATGTACTCTAGGCTTGATCTTATCACAAATGAGATTGCCGGCTTAGGAAGTGAAGAGATGACCGACAGATTCATCATCAAGAAGATCTTAAGAGCATTGGATGAAGAATTGAGCTTAATGGCGAAGAACTTCAACAAATTCTACAAGAGTAGAAGCAAAGAAAGAAGCTCTAAGTCAAGGTCCTACAATGATAAAAGATCTTCTAGTCGAGAGCGCAATTGCTACAAATGTGGGAGACCCGGACACTATTCCAATGAGTGTACGGCACCCTACAAAAGTAGAGAAGACTCTCCGAAAAGAAGAAGTAGAAGAGAAGAATCACCACCAAGAGAGGGAAGGAGTAGAGATGATCGTTATGAACGAAGACCCTCACGGAGAAGCAAGGATTCGGAAAGGAAGGACAAGTCATCAAAGAGCTACACAAAATGAAGACATCAAGCTCATTTTGGTGAATGGGTATCCGGCTCCTGCTCCCACAATCACTCCGAGAGAAGCTATCACTCCGACTCCGAATATACTCAAGACGAAGGTGTTGCCGGTCTAGCACTTGTGTCAACCAACTCCTACGACATATTTGATTCACCAAATGAAGGAATTGGAAGATACTTCATGGCCAAAGGTCCAAAGGTAACACACCCCAAGTATGTTGATTTCAATAGTGATATGACTTGCTAGGTGATGATGATTTACTTGTTGACAACTCTAGTGATGAATACTATGATAAAACGTCAATTAATCATGCTAATCAAGATAAAACGAATGACAATGATAAGGAGAAGATTGAGCTTCTAACTAAAGAACTAAACACTCTTAAGTTAGCTCATGAAACTATCTTCGAAGATCATCGAGAACTTTTAAGGGCTCATGAGAAGTTACGCTTTGAAAAGCTCAATCTTGAGCAAGAGCATGAGTTCTTCAAGGCAATCAATGATGATCTCCGTAAGAAAAGTTCATCTTACATTGCCAAGCCTTTACTCTTATCTACTTACATGCCTCAAGTGAAGTCTAGTAACAAGAACAAGAAATATCCTTCCTCTAGTAGTAACAATAATAATGCTAAATCCAATATTGTTGCTTCTAGTAGTTCTCTTGATTCCACTAATGATTCTCTTAGCCAAGTTACACTTGAGCAAGAAAATAGCTTATTGAAGGGAATTATAGAGAAAAGTGTATACAAGAGCCTTGCCGGGAGTAAGAAATTCGAGGAAATTGTACGCAAGCAAGGAAGGCACCGGAAGAATGAAGGTGTTGGTTTTGAACGAAAGTTCAATGCCAATGGAGTTGAGTGGGAAGAAGATCAATACCCCAAGACGAAGTTTGTTCCTGAACAAGAGAAGTATGATCCTACTTCCTTCAAGGGAACACAAGCACAAGATGATCTTCCACCACAAGACCACAAGAACAAAGGCAAGGACAAGCTTAAAGAGGAGATTGATGCATTTGAAGAAGCACCTAAGGCCTTGGTCAAGTGGGTTCCCAAGACTACGTCAAGTTCTACTTCATCAAGTACAACTACAACTCGAAGGATTCCCATCAAGATGATGTGGATCCCGAAGAAGAAGAACTATAGTGTTCTTGAGGGTGACTCTGCCAACATTCTTCACTCATATCATTATGGCAAGGACAAGTGCAATCAACTTCCATATCTTGCACTAGTTCAAGGAGTCACAAACCCTCATGTTGGTAAGGCAAGGGACAAGGTAACCTAATGTTTTCATGGACATCATCTTGTGTGTGCATCACTCTATGTCTATAGATATTCTTGTTTGTTCCTTGTGGGACTAACCCATGCAGGTATTGGAAGTGCAACTCACTCCAAAGGATTGCTCCAAAAGATCTACATCAACATTGAGCATCCACACCTTCAACACCTACATGAAGTCATCATTGACAAAACCCAAGGTTAGTTCATCCCTCTAAGGGGGGATCTCACATCTAGGGGGAGCTTAACTCTAAGAATTGAGTCAAAGCAACTCTAATGATGTGAACACATCAATGCATTATGTAAATGTGGTAACCCTACTTGAGCTTAAACGATGATTATGACCTATGATAAATTGTTCTCATTTGACTCCTAAGTCAATATACTCATATATAGATGACCTAGTCATCGCCAATTGTTTGATAGATGCTAGAATTGGTTGTGCATGCTTTGCCACATATTTCATTTGCCATTTTATTGTGTGAGCATGTTGGTTGCATATTTTACACATTCGAGGACATCCACTTGTTGTTTTGATTGATTGGATTCTTTTTATTTTTGCCAAGTGGATGGACAAGAATGCCTAAGAACCTTCTCTAGCTATCTATGCTTTTCTCGTCTCAAACTCTATTCATGCTACATCACAAAATTTGATCAAGTCAGATTCGAACCACTCAGTGTGAGGAGCACTCGGAGTCCCCGATTCGTCATAGACTTAAAACTTCCAAAAATTCTTTGTGCTTTTCGGTCTGACCGATTCTTCCATTTCGGTCATACCGAGATCACTAAGTCGATCTAGGTTTTCAATCTCAGTGCAACCGATTTGAACTTTTCGGTACACCGAGTTGTAGTAACTGACAACAGTTATGCATCTCGGTGCCACCGAGTTGTTCCACTCGGTCACACCGACAGGTCGTGCTATATATTCACACGGGCAAAAATTTGGAAAACTTTCTCCAAACCTCTTCGCCCCCGCATAGCTCGCTCTGCCTGCTAGGTCTCCGGATCTCGACTTTGTCGCCAGCCGCCTCCTGTCGCTGGTCTCCACCGCCGTCAATGGATTTCAACCCCGCCGTTGCCGCCGTAGCGAGTTCATCGCCGAACTAGGGTATGAACTCGATCACAGTGCTATCCTCGTCTGATTCTCAGCACATTGTGTTCATTATGATTCTTGCCACGATTGAAACACTTCTATCCAGTCAAAACAATCCTTAGAATAGATGCGATTTGAAAATTTAGGGTTAGGTTTCCGCCAAAACCATCCCGGACCCACCGAGTTGAAAAACTCGGTCCCACCGATTCGGCTAACGCCATTGCACTAGTAACTCTCGGTCTGACTGAGAATTGCTAATCGGTGTGACCGATTTTAGAACTTTGTGAAACCCTAGCAGTCTCGGTGCCACCGAACTGTGACTCGGTCTGACCGAGTTCACTAGTTTAGGTTCCAAAACTGCTTCGGTATCACCGAGTTTGAAAATCGGTTGATCCGAAATGCTTTCTGTGGAAGACTAAAAATAAGTTTTTGAATCATTCTTTTGCAAAAATCTCTGCATTTTGTGATGCTCATCCACTCTATCTCATCTACAACTATTCACAGGGTCAGCAGTCAGTGTTTGCAGCATGTCAGACCAAAGTGATAGTCAGAACAGGGAAGAAGAGCAGATTCAGATGAGTGAGGGCACTAGTCCCTCTAGCACTTCAGATGATGGCAGCAGGAGCACCCCAAGCAATCTGCCTAAAGCTGCCACCAGGACAAGGAAGAAAAGAACCTCAGAATCTGAGGATGAGGATTATGTGGCAGTAGAGGATGATGCCACTTCCAAGAAGAAGGTGGTCAAGAAAGAATATGGGTCAGCTGCAACCACTAAGCCAGTTGTGCAGAAGAAGGCACCTGCAAGAAGGATTCCCACTTCCAAACCCAGGAAGGTTGCCACTTGAGAAACCATGAAGTTTACTATTGAGTCAGAAGATAAAGCTGATGGTCAAGGTAAAAAGAAGAAAAGAGTCAGAACCACCACTGCCAAAGTTCTTGGCAATCCCTTTATGAGGAGAGACTCTGATGAGGAAGAGGAAGAAGAGGTTGCTGCACCAGCACCAAAGGCACAAAAGCTGATGGGTGATGTTATTAAGTCAGGGGCTGCATCATCAAAGCCCAAAGAAGCACCCAAAGCTTCCCCCAAGCCCAAGAATGCACCAAAGAGGAATACCAGGAGTATACCAACTGCTGAGAAGAACAAGGCCCCAGTGCCTAAAGTTGCTGCTGAGGAAGATGAAGAAGGACAAGTCCCGAGGAAGCTCAAACCAAAGATTCCAGACCACAATGATGCTCATCCTGTGGCTGAGAACATGAAGCTAAGAAAGGATGCAAGACTCAGACTGTGGAGGTTGTCAGATCCATATGTTATCAGGAGAAGGACTGCTGTTGATTACAGGTTCCACAGAAAGGAACAGCAGGATTTCTATGAGACAGTGTTGTTGGACAAGAAGCCTATAGTTTGTGACGTGAGGTGGGTCGACTGGACCTACATGAAGGAGAGTGAAGAAAACTATCCTGGAGTGCAAGACAGTTTCATTGCTTGTGGAGTTGCAGACTTTGTTGGGTAGAAGCTCACAAAGTGGAATGATGAGCTCATTATGCAATTCTACTCCACAACACATTTCTATTCAGATGGCAGGATACTTTGGATGTCTGAAGGTACAAGGTACCAATCAACCATTAAGGAATGGGCCAATCTGATCAATGCACCCAAGGAGCAGGAAGATGACTTGGATGTCTATGCCAAGAAGAAGATGGATCACAATACCATGGCTCGTATTTAAAAGGAGATCCCAGATGCTGCAGTTGAGACACATAAGTTTGGGTCAGTCCATTTTCTTCTGTCAGGGCTACCAACGATCAACTGGATCCTAAGGCATACTCTATTGCCCAAGTCAGGTGACCACAACATGATAAGAGGCCATGCTATAAACTTGCTACACTTGTTTGATGTGCCACAGAAATTCAAGGTCATGAGCCTCATGGTTGAGACTATCAAGAGGACAGCAGCAGACCAAAAGAGAAGTTGTGGATATGCCCCACAAATTCAGGAGTTGATTAACTCAAAAGATGGGCACAAGCACATACTTGCTGGACAAGGAACATTTTGCTATCTATCCAGAATTTGAGGACAATCAAGTTGTGATGAATGAGAATGAACCATCATTAGTACAAGCTCAAGAGAAGAAGGAGAAAGCAAAGAAAGAGAAGGCTGCCAAGATGCCAACTCAAGAGGAGGCATCTGAGTACTTTTTGAAGAACAAGCAGGAGCAGCTTGGTTACTTGATAGCATCAACTCTGAGGATTGAGAAGGGGTTGGCCACCCTAACTCAAAACCAGGAGAGCCTGGAAAGAATCATGGAACAAAAATTCTATGATTTAGATGTCAAAGTAACTGAAATTCAGTCAGTTGTGGAGCAGCTATAGGATGACATGCAGGAGAGGAAGGGTGAGGGAGTCCTGGACTAGGGGGTGTCCGGACAGCCGGACTATCATCGTCCGCCGGACTCCAAGACTACGAAGATACAAGATTGAAGACTCTGTCCCGTGTCCGGATGGGACTTTCCTTGGCGTGGAAGGCAAGCTTGGCAGTACGGATATGTAGATCTCCTACCATTGTAACCGACTCTGTCTATATAAACCAGAGGGCTTCAGTCCGTAGGACAACATACATTACAACAATCATACCATAGGCTAGCTTTAGGGTTTAGCCTCCTTGATCTCGTGGTAGATCCACTCTTGTACTACCCATATCATCAATATTAATCAAGCAGGACGTAGGGTTTTACCTCCATCGAGAGGGCCCGAACCTGGGTAAAAACATCGTGTCCCTCGTCTCCTGTTACCATCCGCCTAGACGCACAGTTCGGGACCCCCTACCCGAGATCCGCCGGTTTTGACACCGACATTGGTGCTTTCATTGAGAGTTCCTCTGTGTCGTCACCGATAGGAAGGATGCCTCCACCCGTCTTCAAAGACGGTGTTTTCGCCGAAGGGGCCTTGGCCGCCGGCCAAACTATCCGGCTAGGTGGTTTTCTTATGACCGCCTGTCCGGCCACCGCTTCGACAATGACTTCTCAAGTCGTCAGAAGCAACCTTCGCGTCAGCTCGAAAGCTGCCGAACAGTTGGATCCAATAGAGCTCTCGTCTGTTAACGAGCTCTTGGATCGCATCGCTGCCCTGGGAGTCGCTACCGACTACAATCAGATTGGGCTTAAAACCGATCTGAGAGAGATTAACTCTCCCCAGGCCACCCACCACATCGCCGTGGTAGAGGAGCAATACGGCAACTCTTCGCCTATATTGAAAACTAATTACGTCCGGATTCCCGAACCCTCCATGCCGGATTTCCGTGGAGGGACGGACTTCGATCGAGCATTGGACTTAAAACCATGCATCGCTCCGGACTCGCTGGGTCGGGTCCAGCAACCCAAGCTTCCGAATTCGGAAACTCCTCGGCCTTTAAGTCCCAAGATGGGCAGGGATCCGGATTTTAGTCCACCCGCCCGCCCAGACATATGCGATCTAACTCTAATACGGCAAGAGCCCGCTGAAACAGTACATCACTACTGGGCCAGATTCCTCCTGGTTATGGACAGGATAAAGGACTGCCGAGAGGAAAACGCAATCTCAATCTTCTACAATAATTGCACGGACAAGGGAATATTGAACGCCATCGATCGTCGTAAAATTACACGCTTCACCGTTCTGGCGTCCATAGTACGAAAGTACTGTGCGATGGAGAGTTTCCGGAAAACCGAAAACCAATTTTGGGATAATCCGGCCTCGACCCCAGTCCGCAACAAAAGGGTGCCTCACACTCAGGCCCCAGATGCAAAAACGAAAAAGCAAAAAACCAATAAAGGGCACGGAACCGTACTGGAGGGATGGCTCAATGGACCATGTAAGCTTCATAGTACAGAGGGAGCCGTCCCAACACATAGCCTTCGAGCATGTTGGATATTACGGCAGGTGGCCAAAAGTGGCGAGGAGCTTCTAGCCCCGAGAATCCACTCCAACAATACCAGTACGGTATCGACAGTCTTCGAGACCTTCGCATCAAACAATATGCGAAAACGAACAATCCGCGGGCTCGCCGAAGTCTACCAAGTAGCAACAGCAAATCCATGGAGCGACACAGCTATTACCTTCAACGCCAATGACGAGCCTAAGTTCTGAACAGCCAGAGCACCAGCCGCACTGGTGCTTAGTCCCATAGTGGACGGCTTTCGACTGACTAAAGTCCTCATGGATGGCGGCAGCGGATTAAACCTCATTTACGAGGAAACTCTGAGAAAAATGGAAATTGATTGGAGCCGTATTAAGCGAAGCAGCACAACCTTCAGAGGAATAATCCCTAGCCGGGAAGCGCGCTGCATGGGAAAAATCACACTCGATGTGGTGTTCGGCTCGCCGGACAATTACAGATCCGAAGAAGTCACGTTCCAAGTGGCCCCGTTCAACAGCGGATACCACGCTATATTAGGACGAGAGGCATTCACAATTTTTCAAGCAGTACCCCATTACGGGTACATGAAGCTCAAAATGCCTAGGCCCGGCGGAATAATCACTCTCGCTAGTGATCCGGACATAGCACTCCGCGCCGAGAACAAGACAGCCGCACTAGCCCTGGAGGCGCTATCCGAAGCCTTAGCAGCAGAAGAACTCACCGGGCTGCGCTCATGGTGAGCAGGGACGATGTGATACTCGATAAAAGATCCAAGTCCACCTCTTTCAAACCAGCAGATGAAATAATAAAATTCCAGGTCCATCCGATGGACCCAACAAAGACGGCCTCCATCGGGGCACAATTGAACCCCGAAGTAGACGCCGCACTGCGCGAATTCCTTCGGGAAAATTGGGACATTTTCGCCTGGCATCCTTCTGATATGCCCGGAATCCCATGCAGGTTGGCAGAACACAGCCTAAACATCCTAAAAGGGTTTAAGCCAGTCAAACAGGCTCTTCGACGATTTTCCGAACCCAAAAGACAGGCAATGGGAGAAGAGCTAGCCAAGCTATTGGAAGCCGGATTCATCAGAGATATCAAACATCCGGATTGGCTAGCAAATCTGGTAATGGTACCAAAGAAGGACAAATCCTGGCGCCTTTGTGTCGATTTTAAAGACCTCAATAAGGCTTGCCCAAAGGATCCATTCCCTCTCCCCCGCATCGACCAAATTATCGATGCTACTGCAGGGCACGATTCATTGTGCTTCCTCGACGCATACTCTGGCTACCATCAAATCAAGATGGCAGAAGCAGACCAAGCCGGAACGGCATTCATCACTCCTTACGGACCATTCTGCTTCAACACGATGCCCTTCGGACTTAAAAATGCCGGGGCAACATATCAGCGCATGATTCAAACATGCCTGGCTACCCAGATCGGCAAAACAGTCGAGGCATACGTAGACGACGTAGTCGTCAAAACAAAACACGTCGAAACTCTAGTAGACGATTTGAGGCTCACGTTCGACAACCTCAGAGCATACGACATCAAGCTGAACCCGAAAAAATGTGTTTTCGGCGTACCAGCCGGAAAGCTGCTGGGCTTCATTGTATCCGGTAGAGGAATCGAAGAAAACCCAGCTAAAATCCGAGCTCTGTCACAGTTGGACATTCCAAAAGACCTCAAACAAATACAAAAATTAACAGGATGCGTGGCAGCTCTAAGCCGCTTTATCTCCCGTCTAGGAGAAAAGGCGTTGCCCCTCTATCACCTCCTCAGGCGCACCGAACACTTCGAGTGGATGGATGCTGCCACTGCCGGACTCGAAGAAATAAAGGCCATATTGGCAACAAATCCGGTCCTGGCTGCGCCCAATCTGGGCGAACCAATGTTGTTATACATCACAGCAATGCATCAAGTTGTAAGCGCAGTACTCGTCGTCGAACGAGAGACAGAAGGGCACAAATTCCCTCTTCAAAAACTAGTGTATTATGTATCCACTGTGTTAACCCCCTGCAAGTCCCGTTACCCGCACTATCAAAAGATAGCATATGCGGTATTCATGGCGTCCTGGAAGCTCCGACACTACTTTCAAGAGTGTTCGATAACAGTGGCCTCTGAAGTACCACTCAATGACATTATAAATAACCGCGACGCAACGGGCAGGATTGCAAAATGGGCCATTGAGCTCTTACCATTCGACATAACTTACAAACCTCGGTGAGCTATAAAGTCACAAGTTTTAGCTGACTTTGTCGCCGAATGGACCGAAGCCGAACTCCCTAAAGAGTACGGAGCATACTCCAATTGGACTATGCATTTCGACGGCTCTAAAATGTTGGCCGGACTAGGGGCTGGCGTCGTACTGACGTCCCCAACCGGAGACACAGTCCAGTATGTACTTCAAATAATGTACACGGACTCCAACAACGCAGCCGAATACGAGGCCCTGTTACATGGTCTCCGGATGGCAGTCTCCATGGGCAGTCAACGCCTAGAGGTGCGCGGGGATTCAAACCTTGCAATATCCCAAACAAACAGAGACTTTGACGCCAAGGATCCAAAAATGGCAGCATATCGCAACGCTGTCCTAAAAATGTCAGCTCGGTTTGAAGGACTCGAATTCCATCACATAGCCCAAGATAATAACTAAGCGGCCGACGTACTGGCACGCATCGGTGCGAAACGTGATGCTGTCCCTCCAAATATCTTCCTGGAACGGCTCTTCAAGCCATCCGTACTATGGGAAGAGGAGCCCGGAAGTGACAAACCGGAAAAAACCGCGCCAATCGGTGATTCAGCCGATGACATAACAACTTCAGCCCACGTCATAATGGCAGTAATCGCCCCGTGGACAGAACCATTCCTAGCCTACTTGCTTAGGCAGGAACTTCCCGAAGACCAAAATGAGGCCCGCTGCATAGTCCGGCGATCGAGAGCCTACAAGGTCCATGAGGGAGAACTTTATAAGAAATGTACAACCGGAGTCCTTCAAAGGTGTATCTCCGAAGACGAAGGACGAAACCTCCTGGCTGAAATTCATGCCGGATTAGGCGGACACCACGCAGCAGCCTGGGCCCTTGTAGGAAAGGCATTCCGTACAGGATTTTATTGGCCGACGGCCCGGGCAGATGCCCAGGACTTAGTCCAGAAATGCGTTGGTTGTCAGCTCTTCGCTAATTAGAGCCACATGCCGCCCACCGCCCTCAAAACCATACCCATTACCTGGCCGTTCGCGGTCTGGGGGCTTGATATGGTTGGACCCCTTAAAGGGGGAACCCACAAGCAAAGATACGTATTGGTCATGGTGGATAAATTCACCAAATGGATAGAGGCCAAACCGGTCAAAACGGCAGAGTCCGGACCAGTGATAGACTTTATATTCGGGGTAGTACACCGCTACGGAGTCAGCATCATCACCGACAACGGCACGAACTTCACAGCCGATGAGGTTAAGTCATGGTGCAAAAATATGGGCATCAAGCTCGACTACGCTTCTGTCTATCACCCTCAAACCAACGGTCAAGTGGAACGAGCAAATGGTCTAATAATGAGCGGCATTAAACCCAGACTAGTGCGGTCACTTACTAAATCTGATACGCACTGGGTCGAGGAGCTTGACTCCGTACTCTGGGGGCTGCGGACAACGCCTAACCGCACTACCGGATTTACACCATTCTTTATGGTCTACGGCGCAGAGGCAGTCTTGCCCTGCGACATTATTCATGACTCACCTCGAGTGCACATGTACGAAGAAAGAGAGGCCGAGCTGGATCGGCAGGACAGCTTGGACACATTGGAGGAAGAACGTGACGTCGCCAAGGCTCGTTCCGCATTCTATCAGCAGCAGGCCCGAAGATATCAAAGCAGAGAAGTACGGGCCAAGACTTACAACGTCGGTGAACTAGTTCTACGACTGCCGGACAAGAAAAAGGACAAGCTCAAGCCCAAATGGGAGGGCCCCTTCATTATTGATCAAGTCCTGACCGGCGGGGCGTACCATCTACGAAATGCATCGGATAACCGACTCGAGCCGAACCCATGGAACGCAGCCCGCCTCCGAAGATTCTATGCCTAGCGCCGGACTAAGAGTTCGTCCCCTTCCTCCGTCCAAATTTTTTCACTTCGGCTGTCTTTTGTTTCTCTCTTCATAACCTTTTTTACTAAAAAGCCCCTAAGGGCCTACTTTCGCATTGTTCACATACATTTGATGGGCCATCCGCACTCATCATACCTGGGGGCTTCTTTTACAGAAGCTCAAATTATAAGGGTTTTATGCCCAGCACATGTGTCAAGCTTCCACATGTACCTTTTGCTCACCATTATATGCATCGATATGACTTAAGTTTTGGCCAAGCTGGGTTGCCTGGCTCCTGTGCTTACCCCTACGTTCCCGATTGTTCGGCTAGGAGGTAAAGGGAGCACCTCTGCGATTGTTACTGCCGGGTCAGCCGGACGTGTACCTCAGACTGGGTGAAGCCGAAAGCTAGCGTTCTTAAGGGAATATTCGGTCGGTGACCTAAAAGATGACTTTTACCTACTCATTTATTCGCCCCCAGATGTTTTTCCTGCTTTTTTCGCAGTCCGGACATGCACTTTAGGGCATGCCTCCCAGGGAAAGGAACCCTTAACGGAACTATTCTCTCTGGAAGATGTTTCTTACTAACCATGTAATATAACATAACTAGTTAGGCACTTGTCTGATAAAGCACTAATGACCCCTACGCCTGGTCTCCATGCATACCCCGGTTGTTTTTAACCAAAAAGGTATTCGGACACACTCCGGACTCTAGGGTCCCGAGGTTGAAGCGAAAAGGTTGGCAAAGACAAATGATCTACAATCCGGCTAGAAGGCATTTCATATGTCACTTTAAAGGAAAACATACATCGTCAAAATTACTGATTGTATTCCTCCTCAATCCCGTCTAACAGGCTGTCTAACTTACAGTCCCGTTGGGAAAATTTAGCAGCCAACTCTACTTGGCTGTACACTAAACTCACAGGGATCTCCTTCCCATCGGGCCCCACCGGTCCAACTTCGGCCATGTGGTTGGGATCCGCCTTCTTGTAACGCGTCTTCACCATGGCCCAAGCCTCCCTGGCACCTTGACGGCAAGCCGAAATCTTCCACAAATGGAAGCGCTGCCGCACTCCCTGAAGCTTCTCCGCAAGCTCCCCAAGGCCCTCGGTTAGGGAGAGGGCTGGCCATAAAGCCTGGATGACGCCGCTCATTGCCTGCCGAACTCATTCGAGCAGTTGCAACAGCTCGGGAAGTTGATCACCCGTTGATATGGGCATCTCCTCCGGAGGGCGACCTGTGAGTATACCTACAAGACATACTATGTCAATTTACTTCCTCGCCGAACTCTTCTTTTCAAAAGAATCCGCTCAAGCACTTACTATAAATGCCGCGACGAAGCCGCTGATTCTCCTTAATGGAGCTGGACAGCCCGGCTTGAGCGCCTTTCAGCTCTTCTCCGAGCTTGGCGTTGGCATCTTGGAGCTGGTTCCTTTCTTGCTGCACCCTATTCAGCACTCTCTCGCCGGCCTTTAGCTGGCGTAGTAATTCTTGCCTGTCCGGATCTTGTCCGGCGGCACCTGCAATGTCACTATTAGACTTGCGCGCACGCCGCACAACGCTTATATTTCTTAATAAAAATGTGTTACCAGGAGGGGTCTCTGCGTCTCCTCCTGCGGCAGCAAGCGCGGCCTCAAGTTGGGCCTTGCATTCTTGCAGCTCCTGAGACAGCTGGGCATTCTTCTCGGTAAGAGCCTATGTTTCAAATGATCCTTAAATCAGTTAACATAACTACTTTAAGTCTCGGGGGCTACTGGTATATATAACCATTAAAATTCCCTTACCCGTATGTCTTTCACATACTGCTCCGTGGCTCTGGTAAAACCATCTTGAGCAGCACGGAGGTGCGCGTCCCCTGCGTTAAAGGTGTCCAATGCCTCAGGGGAGAAGCACGCTTCTCGAAATACTGTTCGGCGGCGCCTATGGTTCATGGTGCTCTCCACCTCAGACTTGGTGGCGGACAGTCTGTCGGTGTCCTCCGTTGGAGAAGGATCCAGCCCGCGTCTTGCGCTTGCCTCCCCCTCCAGGCCGGGCGCTGGAGCCTGGCCGGTGTGGGTTGGATCGGCAACTTCCGCGCCCGCAGTCCGGCGAGCGCTTTTTCTCCTATAAAGATCATGAGCACTCAGACGCTTCCTAGGAACGTTGCTCTGAAAATTTAAACACGAATTATACCTTTGCGGTGACGTTTCAGTCCGCACCGCGCTCCTTTTCCGCCTGCTGGTCCGGACTGACCTCTGTTGGTCAGCCGCCGCGGGCTCGGCTTCCCGCCGTGAAGGCGCTTCCTGTAAAATGCCATCGTTCGCGAACGTTAGAAATGGGCAAGGAAGAGATAATGGTGTCCGGGCCTTGGTCACAGTCACCTGGGAAGCCGGATACAGTCCGGGGTAGTCCGCCGTAATGGCGACCAAAGCATTATCCATGCTGAGCTGGTGAAATACCCCATCGATCAGCTCCACCTTGATGTCCGGATCCTCTTCGGAGGCCGGATCCAGGGATCTTTCTGGATCCTCGGGTTGCGGAGCAGGACTTACCATGTCCTTCACAGTCCGGCGTAGATCCTGCGTCGAAGACATAATGTAAGAAGCCTAAACTTCGAAAGCATGGGTTGAGCCCTTAAAAGTGTTCGCTTACCCATCCTCTAGGGTTGTTCATGGAAAACCCATTCAAAGGGTTCGTTCGAAGGAAGTCCTCCTTCTCCCCCTTGTACAGGTTGGACAGGATCTCCTCCAGATCCTCGGTCAAATCCGGCCCATTGCGGCCATGACGGGTGGCATCGCCTTCCCTGTTGAAATCCCACATTGGGTGGCCTCTGTATTGCAATGGCTGTACCCCCCGCATGATGCATGTCACCATGACTCCAATCATGGTCAACCCGGAATGGGCCAGTAATCTTATTCGGCCCATCAAGTAATGGACGCTCCTGTCTTCCTCCAATCGGGGGCTCCGCGGGCGCCAGCTGAGGCGATTCTTCAGAGGAGCAGCTCTAAACTCCGGGAGGCCAATCCGGACTGGGTCCGGCAGTGGAGCGTCTCCTATATAAACCACTCTGAAGGCCAGTCTTCGGACGCCTTCTTGGGAGTACCGGATGGGTATCCGGTCCCGGCGATGCGCCATATTTCGGCGCCGCCCACTTGATATATGGACCCCTCGTAAGAACGGGGTACGAGGCAGAACAGCCTCTTCCACAATGCAAAATGGGGCTCAATGCCCAGGAATAGCTCGCAAAGAGCTACGTATCCCGCGATATGCAAGACAGAAGCGGGTGTGAGGTGGTGGACTTGGAGTCCGTAGAACTCCAGGAGCCCACGGAGGAACGGATGTATTGGGAATCCGAGTCCCCTTATCAGATAAGGGACGAAGCATACCCGCTCCCCCTTATTGGGGCTTGGGGTAGCCTCCGCTTGCCTCCCACCTTGATAAGTAACTAGCCCGGCTCGAACCGGGACCATGAAGGCCGGAGGGAGATATCCCCCCGCTTGGAGCTTCACTAGCTCGTTGTGCGGAACAGAGCACCTCCTCCAATCCCCTGGCGGTGGGCTGGGAACACGAGAAGAGGAGCCGCGTCGACGGTCCATGATGGAATGGATTTTTAGGTCAAAGGCGCTCTGATGAAGTATTCGCGGGAGGAAGATGGTGTGGTTTGGATCTGGATTCTTGCCTCTTTTGTAGGTGGACGACTCGCACGACTAGGGGGTGAAACGTAAAAGACACCCTGGCTTTTCGCATTTGTGCGACGCGTGGAAAAAGGATATTATTGGACGTAGAAGCCAAGGAACACAATATTTATGATGAGGCCGGACACTGTTCGGCAGGTACATGGAACTTGAAGGGAGAACCCGCCTTGCAACGCTGAAGACTATGTACGCGCTGGACTTATCGTCATTGAAGCCTGGTTCGGGGGCTACTGAGGGAGTCCTGGACTAGGGGGTGTCCGAACAGCCGGACTATCATCGTCCGCCGGACTCCAAGACTATGAAGATACAAGATTGAAGACTCCGTCCCGTGTCCGGATGGGACTTTCCTTGGCGTGGAAGGCAAGCTTGGCAGTACGGATATGTAGATCTCCTACCATTGTAACCGACTCTGTGTAACCCTAGCCTCCTCCGGTGTCTATATAAACCGGAGGGCTTCAGTCCGTAGGACAACATACATAACAACAATCATACCATAGGCTAGCTTTAGGGTTTAGCCTCCTTGATCTCGTGGTAGATCCACTCTTGTACTACCCATATCATCAATATTAATCAAGCAGGACGTAGGGTTTTACCTCCATCGAGAGGGCCCGAACTTGGGTAAAAACATCGTGTCCCTCGTCTCCTGTTACCATCCGCCTAGACGCACAGTTCGGGACCCCCTACCCGAGATCCGCCGGTTTTGACACCGACAAAGGGCAAGACAACCACTGATGCATTTGCAAGAGTGCCTAGAGCTCAGAGATCAGCTGCAGTGCCTGTGACAGACACCAGAGCCACTTCATCTGCACCAGCTACAGCTCCTACAGCTCCAGTGCAACCAGCTCCAGCATCAACTCCTTCAGCTCCATCCACATCAACTGAAGCCTTCGTCCAAGGAGCCATCTCTACACCACCACCTGAAGACCAAGCCTGAGAGACAATATAGTACTATGCATTTTCTAGGAACTTTTTGGTAACTTGTTGCCATAGGGGGAGAAAAATGTATAGATCATAGGCTTCGAGAGAGAGTGTTTGCTTTTGTTCTCTCTTGTCTTCTTGGTTGAACTTTTTTTGCTTTTGATTGCTTGAGATACTATGCTATTATCTGTGAGACATTGATGATCATGTGTTTGATCATAAGCTACACTTATGTTTGTTAGATGATATTATCTTACTTATCCTTATATGATCATTCACTTTGCTTGGTGATGAGTGCATGCATTCAATCTTTAATATTTTGATCGCTCCACCAAGATGTATGTGACATGGAAGAGTAACTCATGAGCCTAATTCCTTGTGCACTTGCAGTCCAAAGCAAATCTTAAACTATGCACAAATTTAGGGGGAGCTCTTCCTTATCACATACTTCTCAAAGCGACGATGTTTTTCAATCTTATTATCATTTGTCGAAGCTTTCATCTATATGTTGTCATCAATTACCAAAAAGGGGGAGATTGAAAGTGCAACTATCCCTAGGTGGTTTTGGTAATCCATAACAACATATAGCTCATTGAGCTAATGCTATTCCAAGATAAATATTTCAGGAAAGCTTAGTGAATGGCATGGCATGGATGATGAAAGTGGATCCCTCAAAATACTAAGGACAAAGGATTGGCTCAAGCTCAAAAGCTCAAGACTCTTCATTTTACATTTTAGTGATCCAAGATCACATTGAGTCTATAGGAAAAGCCAATACTATCAAGGAGGGATGATGTGTTGCTTAATGAGCCTCTTGCTTCAAGTGCTTAGTGATATGCTCCAGAACCCTCAACTACTTTCTCACATCCACATATTACCTAAACTCAAAGTCAAAATCGGTCCCACCGATTCCTTCTATCCGGCGCCACCAAGATCAAATGTCATAGCCACTTACACAAACCCTAGGAAAATCGGTCTTACCGATAGGGATCTCGGTCTCACCGAGATGGGATTGTAATCTCTCTGTTTCCCTTCGTAATGTTTCGGTCTAACCGAAGTGAGCGATCGGTCCCACCGAGATTGCAATGTAAACTCCCTGTTTCCTTTTCGTAACATTTAGGTCTCACCGAGAAGAGCGAATCGGTCCCACCGAGTTTACCTGACCAACTCTCTGGTTAGCTAATTACCAAAATCGGTCTCACTGAGTTTGTGTAATCGGTCTCACCGAGATTACGTTATGCCCTAACCCTAATCATATCGGTCCTACCGAGTTGCATGTCAATCCCACCGAAAATCCTAACGGTCACTAGATTTGCTACATCGGTCCGACCGAGTTTGTTGATTCGGTCCCACCGAGTTTGGTAAATTGTGTGTAACGGTTAGATTTTGTGTGGAGGCTATATATACCCCTCCACCTCCTCTTCATTCATGGAGAGAGCCATTAGAACAAACCTACACTTCTAACTTACCATTTCTAAGAGAGAACCACCTACTCATGTGTTGAGCCCAAGATATTCCATTCCTACCATATGAATCTTGATCTCTAGCCTTCCCCAAGTTGCTTTCCACTCAAATCTTCTTTCCACCAGATCCAAATCCTATGAGAGAGAGTTGAGTGTTGGGGAGACTATCATTTGAAGCACAAGAGCAAGGAGTTCACCATCAACGCACCATTTGTTACTTCTTGGAGAGTGGTGTCTCCTAGATTGGCAAGGTGTCACTTGGGAGCCTCCGGCAAGATTGTGGAGTTAAACCAAGGAGTTTGTAAGGGCAAGGAGATCGCCTACTTCGTGAAGATCTACCGCTAGTGAGGCAAGTCCTTCGTGGGCGACGACCATGGTGGGATAGACAAGGTTGCTTCTTCGTGGACCCTTCGTGGGTGGAGCTCTCCGTGGACTCGCGCAACCATTACCCTTTGTGGGTTGAAGTCTCCATCAACGTGGATGTATGATAGCACCACCTATCGGAACCACGACAAAAACATCCGTGTCTCCAATTGCGTTTGAATCCTCCAAACCCTTCCCTTTACATTCTTGCAAGTTGCTTGCTTTAGTTTCCGCTGGTCATATACGCTTTGCAGGCTTGCTTGAATTGTGTGAAGATTGCTTGACTTGTCCAAAGATTGCTAAAATCTGCCAAACTCTAAAATTGGGAAAAGGTTATGTTTTTAATTGGTCAAGTAGTCTAATCACCTCCCCTCTAGACATACTTCAAGGTCCTACACCTTCTCTTTATCTGCCCATCCATTCTCGAGCTCCAACACCCAAGCTCTCATCCTTTCCGCCCAAAAAAAGCACTCCAACCATGTCCGGACCCGGAGCGTAGGGCAAGTGGATGGCCTCCTCCGTCAAGGAGAAGGACATTGCGAAGCTCCGGGAGGCCGGGTACTTGGCTAAGGAAATCGCCCATCGGCTTCCGGCCAAGGTACATATCGCCCCCACCCCAAAACCCCATGAGAGGGTGGTGTTAATCTCCCACTTCGTCCGTGGGCTGGGATTCCCTCTCCCATTCGTCTGTGGACTCATGTTCTACTACAGGCTGGACTTCCACGATCTGGCCCCCAACTCCATCCTCAACATCTCAGCATTTACTGTCGTGTGCGAGGCCTTCCTCAGCATCCCTCCCCACTTTGGATTATGGCTAAAAATCTTCAATGTGAAGCCAAAGGCGGTGAGTGGTCAACACGCGGAGTGCGGAGGTGCCATGGTGAGCAAGATGCCCAACGTCACATGGCCCGAAGGCTCCTTCGTGGAGACTGTCAAAGGGTGGCATTCAAAATGGTTCTATGTCATAGAGCCGCGCGGCACCACCTGGGTCGCGGCTCCCGCATTCCGGTCCGGAGCCCCGATGTGGCTGACTTCCTGGCCAGAGAAGGGTCTGGACTGGTCTTCGACGGGCGAGCTGACAGCGCTTCATACGTGCATACAGAACATGATAAACAAGAACATCAAGCTCGTCAACGTGATCCAGATGATGCTTATTCGCCGGATCCTAACATGCCAACGCCGGACTTGCCATTTATGGGAGTTCAATCCGGCCAAGCACCAGACCTTTCTGCAGTTCTTCAACACTACGCACGAAGACATATGGAAGGTGCTTGTCAAGTCCAGCGAGACGCGGCCGACCACGACCGAGGACCGTGGGCACGACTTGACCCATCCCGCTAGTCCAGTAAGTTCTTTCATGTTTTCAAGGTGTGTCCCTTACTTGCATACTTGAGGAAGACGCCTAAGCCTCCCTACAAATTCTCTCAGGCTTGGACAAAGAAGGCGGAGCAGATCAACTGTCCAGCTCCGCTGCCCGAAGACCCCGAAATCCCGCTTCTAACGAAGATGCTGGTTCCGGCGCCTTATCAAGCGCCGGAGAATAAGGCCAAGGGGACCAGGGGTGGTCTTTGTTGCAAGGGTGCTTCGGACATGATGTACAAAGACGCCGAGACCCATTCTTCCGCGGTCGGCCTCCACGCGTCTGGAGGCCGAGGCGTCCAAGAAGGGGAAAGCTTCCCTTCCGGACAGCTCCACCACGGCCCCCGATAACAGCTCGAAGTGGTAGCCCAGGGACAAGCCCCTGGCCAAATCGTGAGTACCCGGACACATTCTTATATCCGGCCTCTCTACTTCATTGTTTTAACATGTTGAATCATGTATTTGCATTCCGGCTCGGTCCAACCTCGAGCGGTCCTTATCTTCGGAGGATTCGTTGGACCCGAAGCCGATGGACAGCGGGACCCTTCTAGCGGCCTCCTCTCCCAAGGACATGGATGGCACCGAGGCGTCATCCCGAAGGATCCCAGGCAAGGGAGAGATGCAGGAAGCCATCAGGGAAGCGCCGGAGGGTGAAGCCTCGGCAGCCGGACACATGGGGGAGCAAACCCCCATGGATACTAACGATGGGGGCCATATCCAATTCGGCCCCCAGCCGAATACAATTTCGGAGACCCATACGGCTCCGGAATCAGGCAAGCTGCCTATTTTGAAAGAAGGAGGTGTGCCTATTCCACCGGTGACCTCTGTCCATCCAGAGGCACTGGATAATTTTCTGGAGGCGCTGCGAGGCGCTTCCATTGTTGAAGAACACCATACCCTTATGGGTACGGTGATTGAGAGGATCCAGTCCGTGAAGAGCGGACTGACCGAAGCCTGCACAAGCCTTCTAACAGGCTTTGAGGTAAGTAATGCAACTATGCAAAAAGAATGTCACAGTATAGATAGTAGCCCCTGAGACTCTGTTCGGTGTTCGAAAAGAAAAGCCGAACAGAGAGTCAAATAATTTTCGCAGGAGACTAACATGAAATGTCTATGTGAATAAGCAAGCGTCGCTGCTGGCTGCGACCTCTCACACTGCTGAGGTCTCCGAACTGAAGCAGAGTCTGGAGCAGACCGAGGAGGAGCTTGGCCGCATGAAAAAGCAGCTAGAAGATAGTCAAGGTATGCAATAACCTTGTGTATATTCAAGAAGGATGAATGATTTGTGTTGACTAAAGTCCCATGATATTTATTAGGAGCGGCGACCGAGGTGGAGACCCTCAAGAAGGCGCTGGCCGAGGCCGAGGAGAAAGCGGCCATGGAAAAGGCCGCCCGTGAAAAGCACGAGGCCAGGGTCAGTGAGGTCCGACAGGAGCTTCAAGACGCCGTCAAGAAGTGCGAGTCCTTGGAGCGCAACCTTACGGATCAAGAGTCCGAACTCACCAAGGCCCGCCAAAGCGCACACGATGCCCGGGTTGAAGCCCAGGGCACCCTCCAGGAAATCCAGGAGGCCAAAAAAATCGCGGCGGGTAAGGCCTTTATTATGCAGAGCAAATATGTGAAGAAAAGGTTCCTCTTACTGACTCGGATTTGGAGTTCTCCAGGGGCGTTTGCGGATCTGCCGCGCAGCGTTTCAGACGCTGCGAAATTCTTCCGAGCCGAAGAGGGGAGCTCCACGGAGAAGCTGTTTTGGTCGCAATACCTTGCGCCAGACCATCCGGTGCCCTTTAGCGATCAGCTAAAACAGCTGGTCGAACTGCACAAGGCGGACGAACTAGCCATGAAGGATTTACTAATCCGGCTATGGCCTGCCGAAGCCATCCCAAGCAGCTACTTCGGGCTCGTGAAGCTGCTGGTCAATGCCTGCCCTCGGCTGGATGCCATCAAGCGATCGGTCTGCATCGAAGGAGCGTGCATGGCCTTCGGCCGAGTCAAGATGCACTGGGTAAAGACGGACGCCGTGAAGGTTGCGACCGAGGGACCGCCCATGGGCAAGGAGCACCGCACGCCCAAGCTGTATTTTGAAAGTGTCCTGGACGAGTCCTGCCTAGTGGCGGAGCAATGTGCTAAGGATGTTTTCTTTGAATGAATACATTCATGTTATCCTGTCCTGTATTATGAAACAAGATCGTTATGTAATATAATGCTTGTTATTTAAAATTTTACCTCCTGTGCGGCCGTATTGTTAAATCTGAGAGTTGGCCAGTAGTCGGCTTCCGCCCCCACGTAGATAGTATGGGGGTGTTCGGGATAAATCTAAACACTCTTTACTCCAAAGTTTGTTCCTTAAAGGAGGTGTTTAGCGCATCGAACAAGGCAAGCAGACTATGTGGCTTTATCACCCTCACTTAGCCATAGGAGTTCGACAATAGAAGTTTAGGCGCAGCCCCTAATGTTCGTAAGTCCGAACTTGGGATGCTGTAAATACCTGATCGGATAAAAACCGGTTCATCGCATAACGCGGAAAAAATCGCTAAAGATTTGTGACCTCTCGAACAGCTGACTGGCTCACGCCGCATCATGACAGTCAGTTTTCGGCTTTCTCTACTGAGGTGCTCATCCGGATGAACCAGGACACAATTGCAGTACTTCTCCCTTTACTACCCTAGCCGATATAGCGGAACGTAAGGTAGTAAGCACAAGAGCCGGGCAACCCAACTATTGACCAAAGACATGATTCGGAGCCAATGCATATAATGCTATAATTCGGGGTGCCGAACTGTACTGTAAGAAGTGTTCGGACTTTGTTGCCATATCATGGGGCGTAATGAAGCCCTTGGCCAATTAAGGCATACCAGAGTGTACGGGTGCGATTTGATGAGAATATCAAGAAAAAGGAAAATGAAATAATAGGCTAATGCTGCAAAAATTGGGCCGCATACCATTTTTTCATTGTAGTTTGATTAATACGTCAAAGCGTATTTTACACAAGTAGTGCGATAAGCAACATGGATATTTAACATGCCACGACCAAGGGAGAGTTGCATGCGGGTCTTTAAGACAGGCATAACGATCGTTTAAAGAGACCACCTGGAAATTCCCTTATACGTCAAAGCTTCTTGCTGTCTTGGTGTATCCGCCCCTTGATAGGTCCGTCAATCAAGCCACCATGAGATGCCTGGGAAGAGAAAAGGGAACCTGAAAAGAAAAAGGAAAAAGTGAAAGTATGTGGGTCCAGGATAGGTCTAGCCGTATTATGGACCACGATCTAGCTGTGCCTCCATCTATGCCCATGGTATTTTAAGTGCGTAGTTATGTACGCGCGGTACGAATGCCACCGCTTGGTCGGGACTGGGACGGAGGCCGAACTGCTAGTCAAGCTCTTGACGAGCTGGACTGTCCTACTGCAGAGTAGTTCGGACTCGCTTGACAGTGTCCGGGAGCTTGGCCAACGAATTAAGGTTCTACCTCAAAAGGCCGCTCTGTACTTCTGCTACGCGGGTAGCGTTGTGCTCCTCGGTATGGAGGGAGCGTTCCATGTTTCCATTGACTGTTATGACACCGTGTGGTCCGGGCATCTTGAGCTTGAGATAAGCATAGTGTGGCACCGCATTGAATTGAGCGAATGCGGTTCGTCCGAGCAGTGCGTGATAGCCGCTGCGGAAGGGGACGATGTCGAAGATCAATTCTTCGCTTCAAAAAATGTCCAGGGATCCGAAGACCGCTTCCAGTGTGATTGAGCCCGTACAGCAGGCCTCTACACATGATATGACACCTTTAAAGGTGGTTTTGGTGGGCTTGATCCTTGAGGGATCTATACCCATTTTGCACACTGTATCCTAATAGAGCAGGTTCAGGCTGGTGCCACCATTCATGAGGACTCGTGTAAGGTGGAAACCATCAATGATTGGGTCAAGGACCAGTGCGGCTGAACCACCATGACAGATACTGGTCGGATGGTCCCTGCGATTGAAGGTGATCGGGTAGGACGACCATGGGTTGAACTTTGGGGTGACTGGCTCCATCGCGTAGACGTCCCTGAGCGTGCGCTTGCGCTCCCTCTTGGGGATATGGGTAGCATATATCATGTTCACCGTTTTAACTTGGGGGGGGGGGACTTCTTCTGTCCCCCTATGTTCGGTGGCCGGGGCTCCTCGTTATCGTCCTCACTTTGCGACCCCTTCTCCTTGTGCTCGGCGTTTAGCTTGCTGGCCTGTTTGAAAACCCAACACTCTCTGTTGGTATGATTGGCTAGTTTATCTGGAGTGCCGTGGATTTGACATGGACGATCGAGTATGCGGTCCAGACTGGACGAGTCCGGGATTGTTTCTTTTGTATGGCTTCTTCCGCTGACCGGACTTAGAGCCACTAAATCCAGCGTTGACCGCCGTGTCTTCGGTGTTGTCACTGTTGCTTTGACGCTTGTTTCTGTTGCGTCGGGGCTTGCCGTTGCTGTTTCTGGCTTCAGAAGTGCCAGGTTCGCTTGCACTGTTATTGCTACGGGCTAGCCAGCTATCCTCTCCCATGCAGAAGCGGGTCATAAGTGTCGTGAGGGCAGCCATGGACTTTGGTTTTTCTTGGCCGAGGTGTCGGGCGAGCCATTCGTCACAGATGCTATGTTTAAAGGCCGCTAGGGCTTCGGCATCCGGATAGTTGACGGTCTGGTTCTTTTTAGTTAAGAACCTAGTCCAGAATTTCCTGGCTGAGTCCCTGGGCTGTTGAACTATGTGACTTAAGTCATCGGCATCCGGAGGTCAGACATATGTACCTTGGAAGTTGTCGAGGAAGGCATCTTCCAAGTCTTGCCAGCTGCCAATGGAATTTTCGGGCAGACTGGTCAACCAGTGCCGAGCTAGTTCCTTGAGTTTTAGCAGGATGTATTTGATGGCATGAAGATCATCACCGCGGGCCATATGAATATGGAGAAGAAAGTCTTCAATCCATACCGTGGGGTCTGTTGTCCCATCGTATGACTCGATGTTCACGGGTTTAAACCCTTCTGGGAATTCATGTTCCATTACTTCGTCAGTGAAGCAGAGGGGGTGGGCGGCGCCTCTATACCGGGCCAGGTCGTGACATAGCTCGGATGGAGTTCGTCTACGGTTTTCGGCTCGGACGTGTTTATATTTGTCACGTCCGACCGGGTGGCCATCATTGCGCATTGGGGCATGCCCCCGCGATCCATAGATCGATCTGGTCTGACCTGCTCTGTTTTCCAGGTCATGCTGTAGGTCATATGTATATCCTCGAGCTGTTGTGTCTTTGTTTTTAGTGCGGGCTGGTGTTCGGCTTGAGTTGCCACCTTGTCCCGGCCACGTGGTGGTCGGTCAGCCGCATTATACGTTGGTAGGACGGGCTCCAGTGCCTCGTCATCAAATTGGGGTAACAACTTGCACTTCGGGTAACTTTTGGTTGGGTGCTCGAGGCCTTGTTCTTCAGCTGCTAGGACATTAGTCCATCTATCGTTGAGCAAATCTTGATCAGCTTGAAGCTACTGCTGCTTCTTTTTAGGCTCCTTGCAGTGGCTATTAGCCGGTGCTTAAAGCGCTCCTGTTCGACAGGCTCCTCAGGTAAGATAAAGTCTTCGTCACCGAGGCTCACCTCGTCCTCGGAGAGCGGAAGGTAGTTACTGTCCTCCGAGTCTTCATTCATTGCCTGTTCGTCAGGGCTAACTCACCCATCTTCCCATTCGTCCTGTTTGGGGGTTGGCTCGACGGGGTCTTCATTGTCTTCGGCATCGTATGGAGTATTGTTTTCTCCTGTGATGGTATTGCTGTTTTTACCACGGCATGGCTTAGAGCAGCACTGCTAATGTTGGTGTTTTGGCTATATCTCAGGAGGCTTATCCTCGACTGGATTTTCATTGTCGCCGTTGTTCTCTTTGGGTGTATCCACCATGTATACGTCATACGAGGAGGTGACTGTCCAGTGCCCTGTAAGCGGTGGTTTTTGTGCCTGCTCCTCTCCGACATCATCGTCAATACGGTCGATGTCTTCGGAGTCGTAATCGAGCATGTCGGTTAAGTCCTCGACAGTGGCTATGTAGTGGGTGGTGGGTGGGAAGCAAAATTCTCCGTCATCAGCTTCCAATTCAAGCCGGATATAGTTCGTCTCAGAGTTTCCTAACAGGGAGAGGGCTTTTAGTGAGTTTAGCACATCGCCTAAAGGTGAGTGCTGGAAGATATCCGCGGAGCTGAACTCGATGATCGGCGCCTGATCAGGTTCGATGGGCGCGGATGCACGCGGTTCGGAACTTATGGCCGGAGACGAATCCGAGGTTCCGATGACACAGGCCCAACTCAAGGTTGGATCTGTGTGCGGCTCCAATGCCGCTGAGTCTGCGGCTTTTGTGTCAGGGTTGAGCATCCCGTCCTTGGATGGCGCAATCTGCTCCGGATCTAGGGCCAGAGCGGTTATAGGTGCTATCTCCTGAGCACGGTCTGATGACAGATTTAGGTCATGTTCATCGTGCTGACGGGGATCAACCGTCATGGGCTCTAATCCGTTGAAGATCAAGTCTCCGCGGATATGGGCCACGTAATTCAAGCTTTCAAATCTGACACGATGGCCAGGGGCGTAGCTGTCGATCTGCTCCAGATGGCCAAGCGAGTTGGCCCACAGTGCGAAGCCGCCGAATACGAAGATCTGTCCGGGGAGGAAAACCTCCCGCTGGACTGTATTGTTGTAGATGGTTGATGGAGCCATCAAACCTTTTGGTGACGACGCAGCGGAACTTCCAATGTCGGTGTCAAAACTGGCGGATCTCGGGTAGGGGGTCCCAAACTGTGCGTCTGAGGTCGGATGGTAACAGGAGGCGAGGGACACGATGTTTACCCAGGTTCGGGCCCTCTCTATGGAGGTAATACCCTACTTTCTGCTTGATTGATCTTGATGAATATGAGTATTACAAGAGTTGATCTACCACAAGATCGTAATGGCCTAAACCCTAGAAGTCTAGCCTATATGATTATGATTGTGATTGCCTCTACGGACTAAACCCTCCGGTTTATATAAACACCGGAGGGGACTAGGATTGTACAAAGTCGGTTACAAAGAAGGGAATCTACATATCCGAATCACCAAGCTTGCTTTCCACGCCAAGGAGAGTCCCATTCGGACACGGGAGGAAGTCTTCCATCTTGTATCTTGATAGCCCAACAGTCCGACCCATGTTAATAGTCCGGCCGTCCGAGGACCCCTTAATCCAGGACTCCCTCACCAGCCCCTCCCTTTGCTTTACAAGGCCCATGGCTAGGTTGGGGGCACGCCAGCCCCTTGTGGGCTGGTGTTCTCCCCTCCCTTTGGCCCGCTAGGCCTAGTAACTTCCCGTGGCCTCCCGGAACCCCTTTCTGTGATCTGATAAATACCCGGTGCATTCCGAAACCTTTTCCGGAGACCAAATAGTATCATCCTGTATATCAATATTTACCTCTGAACCATTCCGGAGCTCCTCGTCATGTCCGTGATCTCATTTGGGACTCTGAACAACATTCGGTGACCATTTCACATAACTCATATAATACTATATTATCAATGAATGTTAAGCGTGCGGACCCTACGGGTTCGAGAATAATGTAGACATGACCGACACGCTTCTCCGGCCAATAACCAATAGCGGGACCTGGATGCCCATATTGAACTTCTTTATAGCGGGGCCTGGATGCCCATATTGAACTTCTTTATAGTTCACACCTTGCAACACATGCAAGAACCATTTCTTTGACTTGTCCATTTTGAACTTCTTTAGAACTTTGTCAAGGTATGTGCTTTGTGAAAGTCCTATTAAGCATCTAGATCTATCCCTATAGATCTTGATGCCCAATATATAAGCAGCTTCACCGGGGTCTTTCATTGGAAAACTCTTATTCAAGTATCCTTTTATGCTATCCAGAAATTCTATATCATTTCCAATCAACAATATGTCATCCACATATAATATCAGAAATACTACAGAGCTCCCACTCACTTTCTTGTAAATACAGGATTCACCATAAGTCTGTATAAAACCATATGCTTTGATTACCTCATCAAGGTGCATATTCCAACTCCGAGATGCTTGCACCAGTCCATAGATGGATCACTGGAGCTTGCACACTTTTTAGCACCTTTAGGATCGACAAAACGTTCTGGTTGCCTCATATACAACTCTTATTTAAGAAATCCGTTAAGGAATGCAGTTTTGACGTCCATTTGCCAGATTTCATAATCATAAAAATGCGGCAATTGCTAACATGTTTTGGACAGACTTAAGCATCGCTACGGGTGAGAAAGTCTCATCATAGTCAACCCCTTGAACTTGTTGAAAACCTTTCGTGACAAGTCGAGCTTTGTAGATAGTGATATTACCATCAGCGTCCGTCTTCCTCTTGAAGATCCATTTATTTTCAATGGCCTACGGATCATCAGGCAAGTCCACAAAAGTCCATACTTTGTTCTCATACATGGATCCCATCTCAGATTTCATGGCCTCAAGCCATTTGTCAGAATCTGGGCTCATCATAGCTTCTTCATAGTTCATAGGTTCGCTGTTGTCTAAGAACGTGACTTCCAGGATAGGATTACCATACCATTCTGGTGTGGAACGTGTTCTGGTGGACCTACGAGGTTCAGTAGTAACTTGATCTGAAGTTTCATGATCATCATCATTAGCTTCCTCTCTAGTTGGTGTAGGCATCATGGGAACGGTTTTCTCTGATGTGTTATTTTCCAATTCGAGAGAAGGTGCAATTACCTCATCAAGTTCTACTTTCTTCCCACTCACTTCTTTCGAGAGAAACTCCTTCTCTAGAAATGATCCATTCTTAGCAACAAAGATCTTGCCTTTGGATCAATGGTAGAAGGTGTACCCAATAGTTTCCTTAGGGTATCCTATGAACACGCACTTCTCCGATTTTGGTTCGAGCTTATCAGGCTGAAGCCTTTTGATATAAGCATTGCATCCCCAAACTTTAAGAAATGACAACTTAGGTTTCTTGCCAAACCATAGTTCATATGGTGTCTTCTCAATGGATTTATATGGTGTCCTATTTAATGTGAATGCGACTGTCTCTAATGCATAACCCCAAAATGATAAAGGCAAATCGATAAGAGACATCATAGAACGCACCATACTTAATAAAGTACGGTTACGACGTTCGGACACACCATTACGCTATGGTGTTCTAGGTGGCGTGAGTAATGAAGGTCAAACTCGTAACTCAAATATTCACCTCCGCGATCAGATCGTAGAAACTCTATTTTCTTGTTATGATGATTCTCCACTTCACTCTGAATTTTTTTGAACTTTTCAAATGTTTCAGACTTGTGTTTCATTAAGTAGATATACCCATACCTACTCAAATCATCTATGAAGGTCAAAAAATAACAATACCTGCCACGTGCCTCAACACTCATCAGACTGCATACATCGGTATGTATTATTTCCAATAAGTCATTAGCTCGCTCCATTGTTTTGGAGAATGGAGTTTTAGTCATCTTACCCATGAGACATGGTTCACAAGTATCAAATGGTTCACAAGTACCAAAAGCCCATCCACATGGAGTTTCTTCACGCGCTTTACATCAATATGGTCTAAACAGCAGTGCCACAAGTATGTTGCACTATCATTATCAACTTTGCATCTTTTGGCATCAATACTATGAATATGTGTATCACTACGATCGAGAATAGGCCATTCATCAAAGGTGCATGACCATAAAAGATATTACTCATATAAATAGAACAATTGTCGTGGTTTTGTCACGGCAGAGGTCCTAGTGTGAGGACTTAGTCATGAGGCCAACGCATCTATGCGGTATCTTGAGAGGGGTTGAGTGGAATCAAGAGACGCAACACAAGACAATGATTTAGACAGCTTCGGGCCTCGGGAAACATCACCCGGTAACAACCCTACATGCTGTTTGTGGCTAGGTCTCATTATCATCACGAGAGAGTCGCCGGTAAACCGGCTCTCTGTGTCTAGCCCTAGAGATTGTTTCTTCTTGCTCCCCCCTTTTTTGGAGCCCTGCCCCTCCTTATATAAGTTGAAGGGGCGGGTTACATGTGGAGTCCTATTAGGATTAGGACTAGTCTACCTTCTAATACAAACCGAATACAAGTCCGGGTCTTAACTCCTTGTAAGGTAAATATTCTTCACGCCTTTCCTCTTAAACCGGCCCACCATTAATATAAACCGGCCTTTTGGGCCTTGGGCCTTGGCATCCGTCTGTCCCGCCCGCCGGGTTACCAGTGAGTCATAATGTTCAGGCAGGTTGCTTGTAAACCGTCTGGTCAGGGCGGGTCGCCAGTGAATTGCCAAGTGTCAACCCGGTCTCAAGTAAACCGCCAAGTCCGGCCGGGTCATATTTCTGGCCGGGTCATACCGCGGGGTATATCCCCGACATTAGCCCCCAGTTTAATTCGGATTTATCCATGTTAAACTGATCTTGTCAAACAAACACAAGAAAAACTTTGACAAGTTGTACTCAGGGTTAAAAATTCTTGTAAACCGGCACCTGATCATCTTTAAGTCCTTGTCATTTCTTTCTTGATACATGCTCATGAACTTATAGCAAATCTCCTTTAGTAGACTAGCACATATGCCCGTGCGTTGCAACGGGAGAGATTTTTTTTACGAGAAGCATCGGAGAGATAATTGATGTGTCCATCAAAACGGTCTCCGCAGTGGTGGGGCTACAGAGCGAGGAGCTGCGATGTTCTCATGGGTCATGTTTGGCCCACGAGATCTTAATAGTGATGGGGTTGGTCGAAGTGGTGGCCACCACCCAACTTGTGCCTTTTTTTCTTCGGGTCCGCCACCGTGTCTAGGTTGTGGTTGCCTCCTCATTTTGTGGCAGCAAGGCTACCTTCAGGGCATAGTTGCTTCAACCACTCTCTCCTATGGCCTTGTTTGGATACTCTAACTCAGTTAGAGGTTAGAGTTAGATTCTAACTCTGAACTAACCTTGAACTAACTCTAACCAAAGTGGTGTTTGGATGGCAGGGTTAGATGGAGCGCGGATACGGCGAGGCGCCTTCACGGGCGGTGCGGGAGGGAGCGAGGGAGAGGACGAGAAGCTTCGAGGAAGTGGGAGGGATCTGCTGCGGGAGAGCGAGAGAAAAAGGTGTTTTTTTGGTGGTCCCGAGAAGAACTAACCCAAATAAGCACCTCTTGGGTGGTTTCGATTTTTTGGATGAGTTAGATGCATCTAACTCAAACTAACCCTCCTGTTTGGATATTTTTGGGTTAGTTGAGTCCAAACTAACCCAAACTAACTCTAACCCATGGATCCAAACAGGGCCTATGATGGCGTAATAGATATAGTACGAATTGCAGCGAATCCCGTTTCATTGGTATAATCAACACATAACCAGGTAGTCCCTACTTTACCAGGGTTTATTCTCTGTAATTATTTTAGCGATCACTTGCCCACATATTTTTAGGCAGAGCCAAACCAACATATCCTCTTTTATTGACATGTGTCCACAATTTCTTTTAATTATAGTCAACTAACATATTCTCTTTTATTGTCAAATAGCACGTCGGATGCACAACAGTTCAAGTCTGGCCAGGCAAGTGGCAGGCACCAAAACAACATGTGTTTGTAAGGCGCTAACAAAAATCCCAAACAATCACTGAGTTGAAGTATCAAACTCATGATCTAAAAAACTTGACCACGTGCTGCTAGCCACTCGGACGAACAGCTCATGCTAACAAATGTCCAGCGCAAATGTTTAATAATATACGGTAGCATACCATTCAAAACATTTTTTTCTCTAACTTATCAAAAAATAAATTAATAATTATGATATCTCGAATATTCTTCGAAACATGAAAATTTATTTAAATTCACAAAAAAATTAAAATGAACCTTTTATAAGAAAATGAACATTTTTTTGAATATGTGAACAATTTTTGAAAATTAAATATGTTTTGAACATTTAAACAATTTTCAAAACCATGTTTTCTAACACAAGCATTACTTTGAATTTGTGAACGTTTCAATAAAAATGAATAATTTTTTATTTTGCATCATTTTCAAAGTGCAATTTATTTTGAAAATATCAAAAAAAACTGAAAAACATAAAAAAATGCGAGAATTTTCTATAGTTTTCAATAAATTCCGGAATGGGAAGAAAAATTTGAAGTTTGAAAAAACATTCAAAATGGTAAAAATATAATAAATTCTGGAGATTTTAAGAAAATTTAATAAAAAACTAAAATTCTGAAAAATTGAATTTATGAAAAAAGGAAAAAACAAAAGGAAACTTGGAATAGAAAAAAGAAAAAGGAAAGAGAAAAGAAAACAGGAAAGAAAATAAAAGGAAAAAGAAGCAGAATGGAGAAAAAAAATAAAAACGGGCCGTCCCAATACTGGGCGCCATATGCGAAACTTTGTCTATTTTCCGCCATGTGCGGTAAATAAAGGTTCTCAACTCCATGGACAGGAGATAAATGGGTTGGGCCTCAGCGCGTGCGGCCACGTATGAAATTTTGGATGAAACTGTTTCTTTTATGGCAGATGGACACACAAAAAATTAGTACCACCTTGGATAGAATAAAAAAAATCGGTGGTGAACGGATGAAAAAATAGGAGAAACGCACCTTGCTTTATTAGTATCACCTTGCTTTATTAGTACCACCTTAGATAGAACAAAAAATTAGTACCACCTTGGATAAAACAAAAAATCGGTGGTGAACGGATGAAAAAATTGGAGAAACGCACCTTTCTTTATTAGTAGGTATAGATAGATACGTTCGAACATTGTGAATGCAAAAAATCCAGATACTTCTTTTGAGAAATCTGGGTCAATAAGCCAGCTTCAGAGTCAATTTGCTGACATTGGTCTCTTGTAGAGAAATATTGTATGAAATAATCCACTTGAATCGGCTTCCAAAGCACCGGCTTAAAAAATATTGATCTTGAAATACTCATCTGACTTTCAACCGGCTTGAAGATGTAAAAGTTGTCGGTTTATCATTACTAAAATTGCCGGGTTATAAAACAGACGATGTCTGGTCATAATTGTTGTTGACACCGGGTGATGTAATTGATCTTCCTGATTGATTTATTCAAAACTGATAATTTGAAGACGTTCCTCCTTTATATGCATAATACCTGTAGCCCCAAGTCTTAAGAGGAGAACATCGTGATAACTTAAGACTTGCTCCAATAAGTGCTGCAACCTTGAAAAAATCTGGTTTGTTCATCTCAATCATATAAACTGAATATTCCACACATGAGGCCCCCAAGTGCCGGGTTGTCATGCTTGCAGCAACTTGAGACTTGTAATTTCCTGATGCTCAAAAAACTTCAACCAATGTAGCCCCCAAGGGCCTGGTCATTATGCAATAATGAGTAGGGACTTTATAAATATGATCATGTAAATTTGAACAACAATGTGTAGCCCCAAGGGCAGGGTCATTATGCAATAATGACCAGGGACTTTATAAATATGATCATGTAAATTTGAACAGCAATGTGTAACCCCCAAGGGCCGGCTCAGTAAGATAATATTGAGCTGGGACTTTATATATACTTCATTGAAAATAACGTCATATGATGTAACCCCCATCATGGGGCTTGAAACCACGTCCACAAGGTTAAGAGCTTTGTGCTTTACCAACCAAACAATGGACCCTTCGAAATAATGGATTTAACTTGTGTACCTTGAATTTTTGACAAAATCAATTGGTAGCCCCCAAGGGCCGGCTCATTATGATATGATGAGTCGGGTATTCAATAAGGCTAAAAATGACTTTGCATTAGCCCCCAAGTGTCATGGTGCATGCTTGCAGCAACATGAGACTTGCATATTTGATGTAATCTCAACTTGAATATGTTGGGGAACGTAGTAATTTCAAAAAATTTCCTACGCACACGCAAGATCATGGTGATGCATAGCAATGAGAGGGGGAGTGTATCTTCATACCCTTGAAGATCGCTAAGCGGAAGCGTTTATCAACGCGGTTGATGTAGTCGTACGTCTTCACGATCCGACCGATCCAAGTACCGAACGCATGGCACCTCCGAGTTCTGCACACGTTCAGCTCGATGACGTCCTCGCCTTCTCGATCCAGCAAGACGGCCGAAGTAGTAGATGAGTTTCGGCAGCACGACGGCGTGGTGACGGTGTTGGTGAAGAACATTCTCTGCAGGGCTTCGCCTAAGCACTATGGAAACTATGACGAAGGATAAACTAGAGGGGACGGGGTTGCCGGCACACGGCTTGGAGTTTCTTGATGTGTCTTTGGTGCTAGCCCTGCTCCTCTATTTATATGTTGAGCCTTGGGGTCGAAACATGGAGTAAAAGCCTCCGCAAAGTCGGTTTCACCCGAAAGGCAAGAGTCCTTCTCGGACTCCAGGGCCAGACGCCAGGGTTCCCGGCGTCTGGACCCAGACGCCAGGGACCCTGGCATCTGACCCCTAGAGTCCGCAAAACTTTCTTTTGCGCTTTCCAAAAACCTTGTGGGCTTTCCCCTTTGGCCCAAATAACATGTTCTCATACCCAAACATTTCGGGAAACATCCGGAACCCCTTCCGGAGACCAAACAACATTATCCCATATATTAAACTTCATCTCCGGACCATTCCGGAGTTCCTCGTCATGTTCATGATTCCGAACAACATTCGGTTACCAACATACATAACTCATATAATACTATATCGTCAATGAACGTTAAGCGTGCGGACCCTACGGGTTTGAGAACTATGTAGACATGACCGAGACGTCTCTCTGGTCAATAACCAATAGCGGAACCTGGATGCCCATATTGGCTCCTACATATTCTACGAAGATCTTTATCGGTCAAACTGCATAACAACATACATTGTTCCCTTTGTCATCGGTATGTTACTTGCCCGAGATTCGATCGTCGGTATCTCAATACCTAGTTCAATATCGTTAACGGCAAGTCTCTTTACTCGTTACGTAATGCATCATTCTGTAACTAACTCATTAGGTACATTGCTTGCAAGGCTTATAGTGATGTGCATTACCGAGAGGGCCCAGATATACCTCTCCGACAATCGGAGTGACAAATCCTAATCTCGAAGTACGCCAACCCAACATGTACCTTTGGAGACACCTGTAGAGATCCTTTATAATCACCCAGTTACGTTGTGACGTTTGGTAGCACACAAAGTGTTCCTCCGAAACGGGAGTTGCATAATCTCATAGTTGTAGGAACATGTATAAGTCATGAAGAAAGCAATACCAACATACTAAACGATCAAGTGCTAAGCTAACAGAATGGGTCAAGTCAATCACATTATTCTCCTAATGATGTGATCCCGTTAATCAAATGACAACTCATGTCTATGGTTAGGAAACTTAACTATCTTTGATTAACGAGCTAGTCAAGTAGAGGCATACTAGTGACACTATGTTTGTCTATGTATTCACACATGTATTATGTTTCCGGTTAATGCAATTCTAGCATGAATAATAAACATTTATCATGAAATAAGGAGATAAATAATAACTCCATTATTGCCTCTAGGGCATATTTCCTTCAGTTTCCCACTTGCACTAGAGTCAATAATCTAGTTCACATCACCATGTGATTTAACACCAATATTCACATCTTTATGTGATTAGTTCACATCTCCATGTGACTAACACCCAAAGGGTTTACTAGAGTCAGTAATCTAGTTCACATCATTATGCATCTTCGGAGACACCTGTAGAGCATCTTTATAATTACCCATTTACGTTGTGATGTTTGATGGCACACAAAGCATTCCTCCGGTATTCGGGAGTTGCATAATCTCATAGTCTGAGGAACATGTATAAGTCATGAAGAAAGCAGTAGCAACGAAACTGTAACGGTCATAATGCTAAGCTAACGGATGGGTCATGTCCATCACATCACTCCTAATGATGTGATCCCGTTCATCAAATGACAACACATGTCTATGGTTAGGAGACATAACCATCTTTGATTAACGAGCTAGTCAAGTAGAGGCATACTAGGGACAATACGTTTCGTCTATGTATTCACACATGTACTAAGTTTCCGGTTAATACAATTCTAGCATGAATATTAAACATTTATCGTGAAATAAGGAAATAAATAATAACTCCATTATTGCCTCTAGGGCATATTTCCTTCAGTTTCCCACTTGCACTAGAGTCAATAATCTAGTTCACATCACCATGTGATTTAACACCAATATTCACATCTGTATGTGATTAATACCCATGGTTCACATCGTCATGTGATCAACACCCAAAGGGTTACTAGAGTCAATAATCTAGTTCACATCGTTATGTGATTAACAACCAAAGAGTACTAAGGTATGATCATGTTTTGCTCGTGAGAGAAGCTTAGTCAACGGGTCTGTCACATTAAGAGGCGTATGTATTTTGCAAATATTCTATGTCTACAATGCTCTACACGGAGCTACTCTAGCTAATTGCTCCCACTTTCAATATGTATCCAGATTGAGACCTAGAGTCATCTGAATCGGTGTAAAAGCTTGCACCAATGTAACTCTTTACGACGGACTCTTTTATCACCTCCATAATCGAGAAATATTTCCTTAGTCCTTACTAAGGATATTCTTGACCAATGTCCAGTGATCTACTCCTAGATCACTATTGTACTCCCTTGCCAAATTTAAAGCAAGGTATACAATAGGTTTGGTACATAGCATAGCATACTTTATAGAACCTATGACTGAGGCATAGGGAATGACTTTCATTCTCTTTTCTATTTTCTGCCGTGGTCGGGATTTGAGTCTTACTCAATTTCATACCTTTGCAACACAGGCAAGAACTCCTTCTTTGACTATTCCATTTTGAACTACTTCAAAATCTTGACAAGGTATGTACTTATTGAAAAAAAACTTATCAAGTGTCTTGATCTATCTCAATTGATCTTTATGCTCAATATGTAAGTAGCTTTACTGAGGTCTTTCTTTTAAAGAACTCCTTTCAAATACTCCTTTATGCTTTCAAGAAAAATTCTACATCATTTCTGATCAACAATATGTTACTCACATATATTTATCAGAAAGGCGGTAGTGCTCCCACTCACTTTATTGTAAATACAGGCTTCACCGCAAGTCTGTATAAAACTATATGATTTGATCAACTTATCAAAGCGTATATTCCAACTCTGAGATGGTTGCACCAGTCCATAGATGGATCGCTGGAGCTTGCACATTCTGTTAGCACCTTTAGGATTGACAAAACCTTCTAGTTGTATCATATACAACTCTTCTTTAAGAAAACCATCAAGGAATGCAGTTTTGACATCCATTTGCCAGATTTCATAAAATGTGGCAATTGCTAACATGATTCAGACAGACTTAAGCATCGCTACAGTTGAGAAAATCTCATTGTAGTCAACACCTTGAACTTGTCGAAAATCTTTTTGCGACAAGTCAAGCTTTGTAGATAGTAACACTACTATCAACGTCTGTCTTCCTCTTGAAGATCCTTTTATACAATATGGCTTGCCGATCATCGGGCAACTCCACCAAAGTCCACACTTTGTTCTCATACATGGATCCCATCTCATATTTCATGGCCTCAAGCCATTTCGCGGAATCTGGGATCATCATCGTTTCCTCATAGTTCGTAGGTTCATCATGGTCTAGTAACATGACTTCCAGAATAGGATTACCGTACCACTCTGGTGCGGACTGTACTTTGGAAGACCTACGAGGTTTTGTAGTAACTTAATCTAAAGTTTCATGATCATCATCATTAGCTTCCTCACTAATTGGTGTAGGAATCACTGGAACTGATTTCTGTGATGAACTACTTTCCAATTCAGGAGAAGGTACAAATTACCTTATCAAGCTCTTACTTCCTCCCACTCACTTCTTTCGAGATAAACTCCTTGTCTAGAAAGGATCCATTCTTAGCAACAAATGTTTTGCCTTCGGATCTGTGATAGAAGGTGTACCCAACAGTTTCCTTTGGGTATTCTATGAAGACGCATTTCTCCGATTTGGGTTCGAGCTTATCAGGTTGAAACCTTTTTCACATAAGTATCACAACACCAAACTTTAAGAAACAACAGCTTAGGTTTACTGCTAAACCATAGTTCATACGGTGTCGTCTCAATGGATTTAGATGGTGCCCTATTTAAAGTGAATGCAGCTATCTCTAATGCATAACCCCAAAACGATAGTGGTAAATCAGTAAGATACATCATAGATCGCACCATATCCAATAAAGTGCGGTTACGACGTTCGGACACACCATTACGTTGTGGTGTTCCATGTGGCATGAACTGTGAAACTATTCCACATTGTTTAAAATGAAGGCCAAACTCGTAACTCAAATATTCTTCTCTACGATCAGATTGTACAAACTTTATTTTCTTGTTACGATGATTCTCTACTTCACTCTGAAATTCTTTGAACTTTTCAAATGTTCCAGATTTGTGCTTCATTAAGTAGATATACGCATATCTGCTCAAATCATCTGTGAAGGTCAGAAAATAACGATACCCACCACGAGCATCAACACTCATTGGACCGCATACATATGTATGTATTATTTCCAACAAGTTAGTAGCTCGTTCCATTGTTCTGGAGAATGGAGTTTTAGTCATCTTGCCAAAAAGGCACGGTTCGCAAGCATCAAATGATTCATAACCAAGTGATTCCGAAAATCCATCTTTATGGAGTTTCTTCATGCGCTTTACACTGATATGACCCAAACGGCAGTGCCACAAATAAGTTGCACTATCATTATTAACTTTGCATCTTTTGGCATCACCATTATGAATATGTGTATCACTATGATCAAGATTCAATAAGCCATCACCATTGGGTGTATGACCATAGAAGGTTTTATTCATGTAAACAGAATAACAATTTATTCTCTATCTTAGATGCAATAAACATGATCTTATCATATTTATGCTCAACACAAACACCAAATAACATTTATTTAGGTTCAACACTAATCTCGAAAATATAGGGAGTGTGTGATGATGATCATATCAATCTTGGAACTACTTCCAACAGTCATCGTCACTTCCCCTTCAACTAGTCTCTGTTTATTCTGTAACTCCTGTTTCGAGTTACTAATCTCAGCAACCGAACAAGTATCAAATACTCAGGGGCTACTATAAACACTAGTAAGGCACATATCAATAACCTGTATATCAAATATACCCTTGTTCACTTTGCCATCCTTCTTATCCACCAAATATTCAGGGTATTTCCGTTTCCAGTGACCATTTCCTTTGCAGTGTAAGCACTTAGTTTCAGGCTTTGGTCCAGCTTTGGGCTTCTTCGCGGGAGTGACAACTTGCTTGTCATTCTACTTGAAGTACCCTTTCTTTCCCTTTGCCCTTTTCTTGAAACTAGTGGTCTTGTCAATCAACACTTGATGCTCTTTCTTGATTTCTACCTTCGTTGATTTCAACATCGCGAAGAGCTCGGGAATCATTTTCGTCATCCCTTGCACACTATAGTTCATCACGAAGTTCTAGTAACTTGGTGATGGTGACTAGAGAACTCTGTCAAATCACTATCTTATCTGGAAGATTAACTCCCACTTGATTCAAGCGATTGTAGTACCCAGACAATCTGAGCACATGCTCACTAATTGAGCGATTCTCCCCCATCTTTTAGCTATAGAACTTGTTGGAGACTTCATATCTCTCAACTCGGGTATTTGCTTGAAATATTAACTTCAACTCCTGGAACATCTCATATGGTCCATGACGTTCAAAATGTCTTTGAAGTCCCGATTCTAAGCCGTTAAGCATGGTGCACTAAACTATCAAGTAGTCATCATATTGAGCTAGCCAAATGTTCATAGCGTCTGCATCTGCTCCTGCAATAGGTCTGTCACCTAGCGGTGCATCAAGGACATAATTCTTCTGTGCAGCAATGAGGATAAACCTCAGATCACGGACCCAGTCCGCATCATTGCTACAATCATTTTCAACTTAGTTTTGTCTAGGAACACATATAAAACAAAGCAACAACGCGAGCTATTGATCTAGAACATAATTTTCAAAATACTACCAGGACTAAGTTCATGATAAATTTAAGTTCAATTAATCATATTACTTAAGAACTCCCTCTTAGATAGACATCTCTCTAGTCATCTAAGTGATCACGTGATCCAAATCAACTAAACCATGTCCGATCATCACGTGAGATGGAGTAGTTTTCAATGGTGAACATCACTATGTTGATCATATCTACTATATGATTCACGCTCGACCTTTCGGTCTCCGTGTTCCGAGGCCATATCTGTATATGCTAGGCTCGTCAAGTTTAACCTGAGTATTCCGCGTGTGCAACTGTTTTGCACCCGTTGTATTTGAACGTAGAGCCTATCACACCCGACCATCACGTGGTGTCTCAGCATGAAGAACTTTCGCAACGGTGCATACTCAGGGAGAACACTTCTTGATAATTAGTGAGAGATCATCTTATAATGCTACCGTCAAACAAAGCAAAATAAGATGCATAAAGGATAAACATCGCATGCAATCAATATAAGTGATATGATATGACCATCATCATCTTGTGCTTGTGATCTCCATCTCCGAAGCACCGTCGTGATCACCGTCGTCACCGGCGTGACACCTTGATCTCCATCGTAGCATCGTTGTCATTTCGCCATCTATTGCTTCTATGACTATCGCTACCGCTTAGTGATAAAGTAAAGCAATTACAGGGCGCTTGCATTTCATACAATAAAGCGACAACCATATGGCTCCTGCCAGTTGCCGATAACTCGGTTACAAAACATGATCATCTCATACAATAAAATATAGCATCACGTCTTGACCATATCACATCACAACATGCCCTGCAAAAACAAGTTAGACGTCCTCTACTTTGTTGTTGCAAATTTTACGTGGCTGCTACGGGCTGAGAAAGAACTGTTCTTACCTGCACATCAAAACCACAATGATAGTTCGTCAAGTCAGTGTTGTTTTAACCCTCGCAAGGATCGGGCATAGCCACACTCGGTTCAACTAAAGTTGGAGAAACAGACACCCGCCAGCCACCTGTGTGCAAAGCACCTCGGTAGAACCAGTCTCGCATAAGCGTACGCGTAATGTCGGTCCGGGCCGCTTCATACAACAATACCGCTGAACCAAAGTATGACATGCTGGTAAGCAGTATGATTTGTATCGCCCACAACTCACTTGTGTTCTACTCGTGCATATAACATCTACGCATAAAACCAGGCTCGGATGCCACTCTTGGGGAATGTAGTAATTTCAAAAAAATTCCTACGCACACACACGATCATGGTGATGCATAGTAGCGAGAGGGGGAGTGTATGTTCATACCCTTGAATATCGCTAAGCGGAAGCATTTATCAATGTGGTTGATGTAGTCGTACGTCTTCACGATCCGACCGATCCAAGTACCGAACGCATGGCACCTCCGAGTTCTGCACACGTCCAGGTCGATGAGGTCCTCGCCTTCTCGATCTAGCAAGACGGGTGAAGTAGTAGATGAGTTCTGGCAACACGACGGCGTGGTGACGGTGTTGGTGAAGAACAATCTCCGCAGGGCTTTGCCTAAGCACTATGAAAACTATGACGAAGGATAAACTAGAGGGGACAGGGTTGCCGGCACACGGATTGGTGCTAGCCCTGCCCCTCTATTTATATGTTGAGCCTTGGGGTCGAAACTTGGAGTAAAAGCCTCCACAAAGTCGGTTTCACCTGAAAGGCAAGAGTCCTTCTTGGACTCCAGGGCCAGACGCTAGGGTTCCCGGCGTCTGGACCCAGACGCCAGGGACCCTGGCGTCTGGCCCCTGGACTCCGCAAAAATTCCTTTTGCGCTTTCCAAAAACCTTGTGGGCTTTCCCCTTTGGCGCAAATAACGTGTTCTCGTACCCAAACATTTTGGGAAACATCCGGAACCCCGTCCGGTGAATTCCGGAACCCTTCCAGAGACCAAACAACATTGTCCCATATATTAAACTTCATCTCCGGACCATTTCGGAGTTCCTCGTCATGTTTGTGATTCCGAACAACATTCGGTTACCAACATACATAACTCATATAATACTATATCGTCAATGAACGTTAAGCGTGCGGACCCTACGGGTTCAAGAACTATGTAGACATGACCGGGACATCTCTCTGGTCAATAACCAATAGCGGAACCTGGATGCCCATATTGGCTCCTACGTATTCTACGAAGATCTTTATCGGTCAAACCGCATAACAACATACGTTGTTCCCTTTGTCATCGGTTTGTTACTTGCCCGAGATTCGATCGTTGGTATCTCAATACCTTGTTCAATCTCGTTATTGGCAAGTATCTTTACTTGCTACGTAATGCATCATTCCGTAACTAACTCATTAGCTACATTGCTTGCAAGGCTTATAGTGATGTGCATTACCGAGAGGGCCCAGAGATACCTCTCCGACAATCAGAGTGACAAATCCTAATATCGAAATACGCCAACCCAACATGTACCTTCGGAGACACCTGTAGAGCTCCTTTATAATCACCCAGTTATGTTGTGATGTTTGGTAGCACACAAAGTGTTCCTCCGATAAACGGGAGTTGCATAATCTCATAGTTGTACGAACATGTATAAGTCATGTAGAAAGCAATAGCAACATACTAAATGATCAAGTGCTAAGCTAACAGAATGGGTCAAGTCAATCACATCATTCTCCTAATGATGTGATCCCGTTAATCAAATGACAACTCATGTCTATGGTTAGGAAACTTAACCATCTTTGATTAATGAGCTAGTCAAGTAGGGGCATACTAGTGACACTATGTTTGTCTATGTATTCACACATGTATTATTTTTCCGGTTAATACAATTCTAGCATGAATAATAAACATTTATCATGAAATAAGGAAATAAATAACAACTTCATTATTGCCTCTAGGGCATATTTCCTTCAGAATAATGTAGCCCCCAAGTGCCGGGTCGTAAGCCTGAAGTGATTCAGGACTATTCCTTCCATTTGTAGAATAGATAACATCCATTGATGAAATAATAGCCATTGCGCTGAAGCTACTTTGAAAACCTCAATCATAATATTGGTTATTGATAACCATAATAAAAATCCAGCCATGTTGGCTATTAAAGATTTGAATAATATACTCAATGATTTATAAGCGTATGATTCCAATGGCGCAATGCAAATATATACTGGCGACTTATAGTCCAAAGCCAGGCCGGGTTAATAAACACCGAATAATTTATCATCATACTGGTGACTTATAGTCCAAAGCCAGGCCGGGTTAATAAATGCCATTTATTTATAATCATACTAGCGACTTATAGTCGAAAACCAGGTCGGGTTAATAAACACCGGTGATTTATAATCATACTGGCGACTTATAATTGAAAGCCAAGCCAGGTCAATAGACACCAGGAATCTTGTCAGTTTGTACGGCCGACTTATAGTCAATAGCCAGACCGGGTCAATAAACACCGGATTAACATAAACCTCATCAAAATAAACCGCCAAATGAAAAAACTTCAAAAGAAAACACATGCAAGAATTCGAGGCTTTTCATGGGCTGCCAGGCCACTGAGTTAAACCATTTTACAAAGCCTCATAAGATGGACCTCACACTAACCAACTGTCATTTTAACTATGACAAGTTCAGGGTCTTTATAAGATTGACTTGTCAAATGTTCGACGGGTCTTACCAGGATTACCTGGGCGGAGTGACTTGCTTAAAATGGCAAGATAACCCGGGGTTTTAGGTGAATACACCTAGCTTCCAAGCCTGGATTTTATAGCCTATTACAAGGTTATAGACTCTTTGTTCTTATAGAAGCAAAGAGCCCCCGAGCAATATTTTGAGCTGTGCTCAATGGCTACCTATGTTTGAGTTGTGCTTTTGCAACACTCTCTTTGACCCCTTTTGACTTTTCTGGGAACTCAAACTTTGCGAGAGATATTTTTTCTTGAACCGGATGTTAAACCGGATATTGAGAGCTTAAAAGCTTTGTGGGAGACATCTTTCCCTTGAACCGGATCTTAAACCGGAATCTTCATTTTCAGCCGGAATTTTTCTGACGGCCTTTAAACTCGAACTTGCAAGAGATTAATTCTTTTTGAACCGGAAATTCTTAAACCGGATTTGAGACCTTCAGAGCTTCGTAGGAGACAGATTTCCCTTGAATCGGATTTTGAACCGGAATCCTTTCTGATGACCCATAACTTCTTCATTGAGCCGAGATTTTGTAATTGACATATACTTTTTAAGCCGGAAATTTTCTGACAGCTTTTAAATTTCCATCAATATAGTATTAGCCTCCAGGACCGGGTTATCTTTCCCTCTACCGTCCCGGGGTTATTAAATTTGCTGAAACTGGCAAGATTTGCTGAGTCATGTCATCGTAGCCCCGAGTCTTAAGACGACTCGAGGAGTTGTCTTGAGATTCTCCGTATTTGACCATAGCAGAAGGTGTATATTATTGGTGTTGATAGCGCGATATGAATCCACAGAAGGTCGAGGTAACTGCGGCGGGTTATAAATGATCTGTATGAGCCGTGTCAACAACTCGGCCAATGGTTCCTTCCAACTGGCTATTTTAAGTTATCTAAACTATAGTGGCAGCAACTTCTGCGCCTGCCCATTGAGCCATCCAGTGCAGACGGCGGTTGATAGTATATGATAAATTGCCTCCAATCTGTTGAAAGAAAACCAGACTACCCAAGCTGTGACTTGCTTTATACTCAATAAACAGCTCATGCAGACAGGTGTGCCCGGTGTGTTGATGTAGACCAGGCCGCGAGAGACGGATAGCAAAGACGACCGCGGCTTCAGAGGCAGCACAGATAGCTGAGTCAGACGCGGTGTTATAAGCCGGCATGGACGGGCGATTTAGCCGCATCATGTTGATGTAGTGAACAATTGTCCTGCCTCAAAAACATCACAAGCCAGAGTAATTTTTCCTTGATAAAAATAATATGCGCTAATAAAATAGACCTTAGATGGATATCACCTGATATGTTAGGCCGGAAATTATCCGCCGTGGAGTGGATGATCACCACAGTAAAGCTGAAATCAATCACGGACGAGTCGCCCGCGGGAGCAGACAGATGAGCCGGCCGCGGCGTTTGTAAGCCGGTGCAGACGGGCGAGTCAATCGCCGGACCAGGTAAACCGTGCGGACGCCGAGTCAATCGTGGGCGTGGTTCCAGCGAGTTGATGTAGATTGAGCTGCACGGCAGCGGCTTGCGCACACCCGTTTAACAGCAAACGGGCGCGGACACCAGTGCATGATGATACTAATGCACACTCCATAGGCACAGCATGGCACCACCTTGATAATGGATCATTGTCCTTCACAAAATATATTGCGGACAAGAATAATTGTTCTTGGAAAAAACAATATATGTGCTAATAAAATAAACTTTAGATAAATATAACCTGATTGTAGCAGAAAACTACACCGGGCGGCGGCTGCTCGCTACGGACGCGCGGTGATCATGAACAAACACCGGTCGGGGGTGGCTCAGCGTAATGTCATAGCGGCCGGTTTAAGCGCGCGGCGGCTTGCAACGGATGCGTGGTGGTTTACCAATACCTCGGACTTGGTGACGACGGGACGAACCCGCCTAGGGGCGAGGAGAGGCCATGGTTACTCAGCAGGGTGATGGCTCGTGATGCAGAAGCGGAAGCCCGGGTTGTGACAGGCAGGTGGATCACAGGAATTGCAGGGGCGAGATGTCCACGCCGGTCGCGACAGTGACAGAGAAGGCAGAGCAGAAGATCCTGGCGAAATGGTAGAAATCACATATTTGACCTGAGGTAGAAATCAAATCACAAGCTGACCTGGTCACGAAAAAATTTCACTCTGCTGACCCTTCGGTGTGATGCCCGACAGCTGGGCGCCGCACCCTACTGTGCAGCGCCCATCACTTAGGCGCCACACTTCCTGCCAGCGTGGCAGCCCTGGTCCAGCTGCGGCCCCACACGCACCTGTGCAGCGCCTAAGGGATAGGCGCCACACTGTGACGTGCAGCGCCTATACCTTAGGTGCTGCACAGTGACTTAAGCGCGGCCGCCCCAGCCCGACCAGGCAGTTTCTTCATCTCTCCGCTCTCTGGACAGAGAGCAGCGGCGGCGCCCCCATCTAATCCCGCCCCCTCATCCCTCTCTGATCTGAAGATTTGATCCGTGGATTCGATCCCCAATCCATCCTACTAGGTAAACTCTTCTGTTCTCTTTCTTTTGCTCCGTAAATTTGTTGCCATTTTAGAGATTTGTCCAAGATTTGATGGAACCCTTGATATGTTTGATTTGCTCGATTTAGGATGTGTATTCATATTGGTAGTACCGTAGTGTTATTTATTAGTTCACAATATATGATTCTTATTAGTGAAACCCTAGATTGTTTAGTTTTTTTAGATATATATGAGATGCCTATTTTTATAGATAACTATGAGATGTTTTTTGTAGACATATATGAGATGTTTGTTTAGATATATATTAGATGTTGAGTTTATTTGAAATATTAGATGTTTAGTTTATTTTAAATATTAGATGTTTAGTTTCTTTGAACACATATGACATATTCATTGTGTGAGAAGGAGATGTTGAGATTCTTTTAGTTGAACACATGTTATATGTTTAGTGTATATTTGAGATGAAGATGAACTCATGTATGTTTATTGTTTGAAATTGTAAGGATGGTTTGGCTTCTGGATGATGTCTACGACGTGCAACACCAGTCCTACATGATGCGCGAGAAGGATAAGGTAATAATGAGTACTCTAAATCTTTTGCAAATTTGCCTTTAGTTGAAATTTACATGCCCTAAGATTTGTCATTACTTTTTTTGCAGAAGCTTGAACCTCTGAAGATTTGGTATCACGGGGTCTCTCGTCCTGCCATGCCTTACGACGAGCGGTACACACCGTACATCAAGCAGGCAAGACTACTCCCGTGGATTCTGTTGGTCAGTCGGTCCACACCGAATCTGAACGCTCCACTGGTGTCCGCTCTTGTTGATCGATGGAGGCCGGAGACGCACAGTTTCCATCTTCGGACTGGGGAGATGACCGTGACGCTCGAGGATGTCTCGTTGATCACCGGTCTTGCTATCGACGGGAGGCCTCTCTGTATGAGCACCGATTCTGATGGGTGGCGCGAGCAGATGATTGCTCTAATCGGTATGGCTCCTACCGAGGCTGAGGCTGATGTAGAGGAGGGAGAAGAGAAGAAGAAGAGGGAAAGGAAAGCAGCCGGAGCTGCTTTCACGTGGATTCAAAATAACTTTGCGACGTGCCCTCCGGATGCCACTGATGATGTGATCCAAACACATGCTCGTGTGTATATGTGGTACGTTGTGTCGAGGACTTTGTTTCCTGACTCCACTGGCAAGAACGCTCCATGGATGTGGCTGAAGGCGTTGACCGTCTTCGATAGAAAATGGAGCTGGGGTTCAGCGACTCTTGCCTACTTGTACCGACAGGTAGTTTGTCTGTTTTGTGATCAACTCATTTCTTCATTAGCAATGCAAGCTTGTTGTCAAGTTAACATTGTTTTTTTCTTTCATATGTAGCTGGACGATGCGTGTTGCAGGATCACAGATAGTGCAGGCATTGGTGGTAATCTGCTTCTACTGTCTGTATGGAGCTGGGAGCGTCTTCCTGTTGGACGCCCGAAGAGCGTCAGGTTTGATCCTTGGTATGCAGATGAACATGACGAATTACGGCTCCCCACGTGGGCTTACAAGTGGGATATCGTTTCCGAGATGACGAACGATGTAAATCTCATGTACCAAAAGTACATTGCCGAGTTGGACACGATTACGGCTGAGCAGGTAAGGAGGTCATTACTTCAGTCCTTTCTCATGCTTGCTTGAAACATAGTCATCAAATTTGCATTGTTGCCCCGTTTCATAGGTGGAATGGCAGCCATATGGCGCGGGTGAGAGCTTGGGGTACACCGAGGAGTTCCGCCTCAACCCGATGTGCTTGCGAGATAAGGATCTCTGGCTTATGCGGTGCCCACTGATATGCAACTGGGCGGTTGAGTTTCATTTGCCGCATCGCGTTTATCGTCAGTTTGGTCTGTTCCAACCTCACCCGTCGGACTGGGTGGACACGGAGAAAGCACTTCGTAGGTAAGAGAGCATGTCTGCGTATTGTCTAAGCATCGGGACTCCTTTTGATTGTGCTAATGCTTGGTTTTATACCACGCAGGTTGGACAGGAGAAGGCAGCGGAAGATAAAGGACTGGGACAAGCATCATGCTTCATATGTTACCCGCTTCCAGCTTTCTGTGGAGCAAGCTCGTAGCACTGCACGCGCCCCGCTTCGTGAGCACAGCCAACAAGCTTTTGATAACTACGTACGATGGTTTATTGGAACTACTCGAGTTGAGATATTGCCGCCGACATATAATGAGGATATTCTTGAAGAACCAGTAAACTATGAGGATTTAGCAAAGGGGAAGTACAACAGAGATGTCAGGAAAGGGCAAGGAGTGCTTGCTGTTCCGGTGATTAACTATGTGGTAAAGTGTTCCGTTCTTTACTTTCCCGTTGACCGTATTACACATGTTTGAATGGCTAACACATTCATTCTTTCTCATCCTTAGCGCATCGAGATCAAGAAAGCAGCTGATGAGAGCCAGTCTATTCTGGAGAAGACACCGGTTGGAACTGGCAATGATGATGGTTCACTACGAGCATTCCTCAAGGTACATATCGCATTCACTATGAGATCCAGTCTATGTTGCGAAGTTTGATATGTTACACACTTGTTCATGTTACAGCGTCATGCCAAGAAGTTAAGGCGGTTATCGAACATTCTCGGTTGCCGTGATCCTGAATATGAATCACCATCTGCCTCTAGGTCTGGTACACCATCAGACCCCGCATCTCACCATGAGGGGGACGATGTGAGTTCCTCTTATGCTTATATGGATGATGAGGGTGCGCTCACCCAAGAGGTATGACTAAGCCTTTAGATGTGATTCTCACTTGATTACGACACCGGCCTTGACCATATTGTTTCGTTCTGTGATAGGGCCATGAGCTTGATGATGACATGTTTTTGGCGGACGCTCAAGCTCGGTCCGCATATGTGTTCAAGCCTAGGCAGCCCAGACGCCGGTACACGCCCAACGACTATGACAACAGAGGCAACCCAAAGGTGGTCGTAGGGACCTCGCGGATGGCTAGCTTGGATGATGAGGCGGAGGAGGAGGCGGAGGCGGAGCCGCAGGCGGAGGAGGAAGTGCACGAAGCGGAGCCTCGTGCTCCTAAGAAGAAGAAGATTACCTGCAGGCGTGGCACCAGGAACACGCGTGGAAGGCATTAGTGCTTTGTGTCAGGTTGATGAACTTGTGAGGTTATGTTATATGATGAACTTGTGAACTTGTGAGGTTGATTAACTTGTGAGGTTATGTTATGGTATTTGTGTTTGCAAACTTGAAGCAAACTTGAATTGTCTTAAATGATGTGATGTTCAAGTTATTAGTTCTCTTTGCTTAGCATGTCCAGTTTATAGTACTTTTATTGATGTTGTAGTTATGTGAGTGCTGCTGCAGCCTCCCAAAATGGCATCTGTTTCTGCAGTTTTGCTTATAGCAACACTGCAGCGCCCAACCATTAGGCGCTGCACTGTACTGTGTGGCGCCCTACCCTTAGGCGCTGCACTACTGCCATGGCTATCCAGAAAGCCAACAGTTACTCCCATGGCTACTCCCACTACATCCATAATACTTACAATGACTGCAGCATCACAACAATTTGAACAAACACAAATTTTATGCCGACGAGTTCATAACTTAAGATAATTCAAACATTAGTACGACATGGTTCACGACACATTCATTACAAATGACAAATGGCAGCTTGCCCTAGAAGATAGTTCACCAACATCTCACATGCCCTCACAACTTCACGACACATTCATTAGAAGATAGTTGACGACGAGTGCACCGAAGTGAAGTCCCTACTGAGTAGAGCAAGGCCATTTCCCCTTCTTGTCACGTGTCGAGTCCTCCTCTTGCACCTCGCGAGCCTTTGCAAGCTTTCTTGCCCTCTCCTCCTCACGAGCAAGTTTCGCTTGGCGTGCCCTCTCCTCCTCTCATTTCTTCCGCTCCATCCTCTCCTTCTGACGACGCTCTTCCTCCAAGCCCCTTCGAAATGATTCTTCGAACCTCCGTTGCCGCCTAATACAATCTGCGTATTGGTCCTTTTTCACATCTTCTGGCACTTCAAGATCTATCCACGTGAAGTACTTGCATAGAGGAGGCGGTGACTGCATAAAAATTTGTTGTTAGTGTTGACACACATTTGAGAGTAACATTTTACTTCTCGAGCTTACCGGTGGTTGGTCATAGGCGTTAGTTGGAAGTGCACGATCATAAGCATAGTTCGGGCATACAAAATATCTCCGCCCTTCCGTCCATGCTTTCTTTCGGTCGGTGGACACCTTCACCTTGCAAACATCTGCACACCAACATTGCGGGATGTTGACATCTTTCTCCTTCACCTTGTCCAAAGATGCGTCCTCCCACTTGTTCGACATGTCTTCTTGGTTAGCACACGGTGGCCTCGTCATGGAACCGGATGAAGCCATGCCTACAAAACAGAGAATTATTGGTCAACCCTAACCCCCACTTAACAATGAACACAACCCTAAGATCAACATAACTCTAACACCAACATCAAACACACATAACCCTAACCCTAGCATACTATGAAAGCCTAACCATACCAAATTAGCAAAGAAACACAAATTTCCAAATCCTATCAAAAACTAGGGTTTCCCCCACACTAGGGAGACCTTGAAAGCCCGGCCTCCGTGTTGGCGGCCATCGTTTGTAGTTCCTCCGGGCTCTTTCACCTCATACTTCCACTCGTTGTCGTCATATAGTACAACTTCTTTGGAGTCTGCCTTTCCTGATTGAAATTCCAACCATTCTTCAACCTTTGGTGGGAAATTGTACTTGTGCTTATCCTTGTTCTCACCAGCAATCTTATTATCAGTCTCCATTGAGTGCTTTAAAAAGTATTCATTCATCTTGTCAAATGTGTATTGAACTATTGCCGTCACGGGTAATGCACGTACACCCTTGAGCACCTTATTGAAGCATTCTGCCATATTGCTTGTCATTTGACCGTACCTCTGGCCATCTTCATCGAAAGCACGTGCCCACATATTCCTTTCGGCAATGTTCTTATTGAGAAACTCCTGACCGCCGGGGTCAAGTTTCTTGTGTCTGAGAAATGCATTGAACAATGTGGAAAACCGCTTGTTGGTGAAAGCGAGACAACAATCCTGAAGATCATCGGCCAACTCCTTGATACCACATGCCCTATAGAAGTTTGCACAAAAGTGCCTCATGCACCATCGATGATGCAACTTTCTATGTCCGGGAATGTCAATCACCACCGCATTTAGAATTCCAGCATGGCGATCCGATATAACACAAATTTCCCTTTCAGTCGGTAAAACCCTTGTTCTCAGTTGACGCAAGAACCACTCCCAGTTATCATTGTTCTCCACCTCAACCAAAGCGAAAGCCAAAGGCAACACCCGGTTATTGGCATCACTTGCTATTGCAACCAATAAAGTGCCCTTGTATTGTTCGGTCAAGAACGTGCCATCAATGGCGATGACGGGCCAACAATGCTCAAAAGCCCTCACGCATTGCTGAAAGGCCCAAAATGCACGGCCAAATACTCGGACGGTCCTCCCATTATGAATCAAAGTTTGGTGCCCATGAGGCTCAACCACGTGAACCATGCCTGGGTTTGTGGTGGCCATAGCTAACAACAACCTAGGGAGTCGGTTGTATGCTTCCTCCCAATTGCCATACAACATCTTGAATGCGGCTTGCTTCGCCTTCCATGCCTTGCCGTACTTCACCTTGTAATGAAAGATGGCTTTCACAAGGTCAATGACACTCTTGATGCTCATTATTGGAAGTGTGGATATTTGGTTGGACAGCCTGTAAGCAATGAACTCGGACGTGAGTTGTCTGTGTTGTTGGTACACAAGATTGCCATCCGCATTCTTGTGCCGACACATGTGAGTTGGTAGACAACTCACTATGCGCCAAGTGGGACCTCCTTTCCATGGCCTTGCACGCACAATCCATGGACATGTTGGCACTTCACATTTGACCGTGTAACGCACATTAACATCCAAGTTGGCCACTTTATGTGGACGATAATGTGTAACCGAGTAGTTGTCGAGCCACATCTTCAATTCCAAAAAGGATTGAAACTCACAACCGGGATATATCCCGTTCTTGCTGTCTTCCAAATCACGGTGAGAACTTGGCCTAGCTCCAAGAGATATGCATTTGCCACCATCCACAACGGCTTTATCCGCGAGACTAAGATCCTTGAACAATGGTGTCTTGTGATCCCGCCCGAATACCTTCTTGAATGCTTCGGCCTCCTTCGGCGTGAACCCCTCCTCATCAACTTCTTCATCGGGACCATCGTCATCCGAGTCCGATGCATATGCACGGGAAAAAGGGATGGATTGGTCCATTGTCTCTTGCACATGATATTGGTCGAGATCACCCACATTGTTGTCATGGAGGTCAACTTCGTTGTCATCCTCCTCGTACTCATCATTCTCCTCTTCAAAACCTTCATTTTGGTTGTTTGGAGTCGGGCTCAATGTTGGCCAATCTTGTTGCGTGAATTGAGTTCACTCATTTGATCTTGGTTCATGGGTGGGGGAGTGCTAGCAACCAACGGGGAGGGGTTCCGGTTCAAGTCTAAATTCAAAGTAGACTCAACCTTCTTGGAGACAAATAACTCAAGAGCCTTGTCTAGAGATTCGGCAACCGTCTCCTTGTATGCAACCCAACGTTGCTCGGAGTTCACACGCATTGTCTTCCAACGGATGTGCATTCCAAAACCAACATTATGCCTTCCCTCGAACTCAACAACGTCACTTGGGTCCATCCAATTCAAATCTTTCCTCACTTGTTCCAAAAGCTCCGCATAGCTAGGACTACTCTCAAACACCATGTCAAGCTCATCCGGGTCCGTCTCAACATTGCCTTTCAAAAAGGCCTCTCTATCCACATGATGAACATAAACACATGTTCTCCCCATCCCTACAATAATCAAAAACACACATATATCAAGTAAGTACTTAAGAAAAATATTTGCACACATTTGCCCTAACATATATAACAACCATAAACATAGCATAACCCTAACACCAACATCAAACACACATAACCCTAACCCTAGCATACTATGGAAGCTTAACCAACCCAATTTAGCAAAGAAACATAACATCATTCAACACAAATTTGCAAATCCAAGTCAAAACTAGGGTTTCCCCCACACTAGCAAGATTTCAGCAAATGTGACAATTCCTATGGATGAAAACGAGGGGATTGGAGGAGATTACCTTAAGGGAGGGGTTGGCTTCGAAATCCACAGTCAAATACTACGGATTTGCAAGATTTGAGAAGGATTTGAGAGGGGGGAGAGGGGAAGAGAGGAGGGCCGCAAGCCTAAGGGTTTGGGTGGGGTGGGGGTGTGTGGGGTGGGGGTGGGAGGGGAGAGAGGGTGGGGCCAGCCCAAGTGGAACACAGACTGTGCAGCGCCCATGAGCTAGGCGCTGCACATTACATGTGTGACGCCTAAGGCTTAGGCGCTGCAGTGCTGTCTGTGGGGCCGCAGCTGGACCAGGGGTGCCACGCTGGCAGGAGGTGCAACGCCTAAGGCAGAGGCGCTGCATAGTAGTGTGCGGCGCCCAGCTGTCGGGCGCCACACTAAAGGGTCAGCAGAGTGATTTTTTTTGAAAGCAGGTCAGTTTGTGATTTGATTTGGGCCTCAGGTCAAATATGTGATTTCTGCCGCGAAACGGCATCTGGCTCGGTGAATTCTCCTTCTCCGGGTCGTAGTTGATTTGCAGAACCTATGTCCGCATAGCGTTAAAACGACGGCGACGACAGATCACTTTTTACCAGTGGCTTGCACAGACATCTATGGAAGAAATACTCCGGCTGCTTGGTTACTCCCTCGATCTGTGTGCCTACTGAAATTCTTGTTGTCTCTTATTTCTTCAAATATCTACAAACACTGGTTTGCTTCCCCACGTAGCAGTTTTGGCCAATAATTTTTTTTGGAGTTGTAGATCAACTTGGCCATCATGTGGCAGAGTACTAATTTTGAGAATAATTGAAATAGTACCATTGCTACTTGTTGGCTCTTCCCATTATTTTGCAGGTTTCACGTGAGGATACGGCAGCTGGCCTGACCCCTTGCATGCACGGGTGCCTAACTTGGTTGATCGGAGGAGTCTGAGCCTATGGACCGTCCATGTCCGGGCCATGGCGGAGGCGAAACAGCGACTCAACAGTAGATAGGATGCTGGGTTAGGTGAGGCTTGGTAGCCAAAAATAAGATTGCCACCGCGGCAGGCGGGCGGTGTGGCCAGAGTGGCGGAAGCGAATCCAGCAGCGGTGGAGCAGAATGAGGCAGGCGGCTCCGAACGACGAGCGAGGCCGAGTCCTAGTCTGCGTCTCTCCCTTTTTCTTGTTGTGATAAGAAAAAAAAACTTCATTCCCTTTGTTTTGACATGACGATAAACTTGTTTTAGCACTCCCTCCAGTCCACACGCACGCACAGTCCTTGGGCTCTCCACCAGCCTTTTTTTGGGACTTGAGAACCATGCTTATTCAATCGATCTCACAGCTTCGACGCGTTGCACTTTGTAGTTCCTCCCGTGAGATGTACACCACCAGTACTTTCCTTGTTCTAGTGCAGATTGCAAGGAGAGTGGCCACACTAATGGAGGAGTGGAAAACTGTTCATGGTGCACATGCTACAGCAGGGAGTAATCAGCACCAAAAAGAAAGATGGAAGCCTCCCCACCAAGGGTGGATGAAGGTCAATGTGGACGGAGCTATGGCTCGAGCAGGTCTGGATGGTGGCGGAGGAGGGGGAGTAATATTCAGGGATGAAGCTGGTGCGTTCAGAGGGGCAGCAGCGGATTTCTTTCCAAATGTCTCCGAGCTGTTAGTCGCCGAGCTCCTAGCGTGTAGGAGAGCGGTTCTGCTCGCACTACAACGAGGTATTCACAGGCTGCACCTTGAGACAGATTGCCAGGCACTAGTCGGGATGATCAAGGAGCGGGAGAGGAACTTGTCATATGTAGGACAAGTGGTGGAGGAGGTGAAGGGACTGATCGCTATGTTGAATGAGTTCAAGATTACATGGGTACGTAGGACAACAAACGGGGCTGCTCATATGCTGGCGCGTGTAGGGGTTAGTAGTAGAGGTTCAGTAGTTTGGGATTCAGTCCCCCCTGATTGCATCCTTAGCATTGTATCAGACGAGATTGCTATTTTAGTATAATAAAGTGGAGGTCTGATTTTGAAAAAAAAAGTACTTTCCTTGTTCTCTTTTCTTTTTCAGTTTTTGGTTTAGGAAAAATTGCTCCTGCCCGTACATGCACCGAACGGGGCTAGTTGGCACAAATGTCGAGCACGTCTCCACCAAGGTGTGTTATTGTAGTTTTTTTATCGGGAGTAACAGTCGACCATGACCATAAAAAATCAGCAGCAGCAACTTGTGGTAGTAGATCGATGTGTAGGTACAGGCGGAATCTTTTTGGGACTTGAAACACCAGGCACAGTGAAGGAAAAATTCCAGCAACCGTCGAGATTAACCTGACAGTCTCGACTATAGCAGACACCGATCCGTCCTCTGACTGATGGATCTCCATAGACGCGTGCGGTGGTGCACATGCGAAACCTCAAATTCTCTTGATTTTAATTTTGATCGTAAAACAATGAGTTTGCCGGCTCTGCCAGAGGCTGTCCCATGCCGTGTTATGCTGCACGATTGTTTTGCGTTGGCTTCTCCATCTGATCAATCGTGTGTCTCTTGATCCCTAAAAGAGCTCCCTCCAAAAACTCAACACCATCGTGCACGAGCCCCACGGTGGGCGCCAACTGTCGTGGTTTTGTCACGGCAGATGTCCTAGTGTGAGGACTTAGTCGTGAGGTCAACGCATCTATGCGGTAGCTTGAGAGGGGTTGAGTGGAATCGAGAGACGCAACACAAGACAAGGATTTAGACAGCTTCGGGCCTCGGGAAACATCACCCGGTAACAACCCTACATGCTGTTTGTGGCTAGGTCTCAATATCATCACGAGAGAGTCGCCGGTAAACCGGCTCTCTGTGTGTAGCCCTAGAGATTGTTTCTTCTTGCTCCCCTCTTTTTTGGAGCCCTGCCCCTCCTTATATAAGTTGAAGGGGCGGGTTACATGTGGAGTCCTATTAGGATTAGGACTAGTCTACCTTCTAATACAAACCGAATACAAGTCCGGGTCCTGAGCGCATCGTCACCTCGTCCTCAGCCAATCTGTGATTATTCCGCAGCTCCTGTCGTGGTTTTTATTGTGAGATGTTGCATGGAAAACAAAAAATATTCTACGCGCACGCAATGATCTATCCATGAAGGTGCATAGCAACGAGGGGGAGAGTGTGTCTATATACCCTCATAGATCGTAAGAGGAAGGATTTCACAACACGGTTGATGTAGTCGAACTTCTTCGCGCTTCAACCGATCAAGTACCAAACGCATGGCACCTCCGCGTTCTGCACACATTCAGCTCGGTGACGTCCCTTGCCTTCTTGATCCAGCAAGATGTCGAGGTAGTAGATGAGTTCCGTCAGCACGACGGTGTGGTGACGGTTATGGTGAAGTGATCTCCGCAGGGCTTCGCCTAAGCACTACGAATATATGACCGGGGGTGTAAACAGTGGAGAGGGCGCCGCACACGGCTAACAATTGATCTGGTGTGTGCTAGGCGCCCCCTCCCACATATATATCGGTGTGAGGGAGGGAAGACCATCCATAGGAGGCACCCAAGCAGGAGGAATCCTACTTGTAGTCCCTCCCAAGCCGCACCCCCTGCCATATATAACCGAGGGGGAAGGAAAGAGGAGGGGAGAGGGAAGGAAGGGGGAGTCCTACTCCACACATTCCTTTCCCTTCCCCTCTTTCCTTCTCCTCCTAGGCCGACCTGCTATGGGGGGCACACCAACCCCTTGTGTCTGGTGCATTCCCTCTCTTGGCCCATACGGCCCATATCTTTGCCGGGGCTGCCCGAAACTCCTTTCCGGTGACCCGATAAGTACCCAGTACCCTCCGAAACACTTCCGGTGTCCGAATACCATTGTCCTATATATCAATCTTTACCTCTTGACCATTTCGAGACTCCTCATCATGTCCGTGATCCCATCTGGGACCCTAAACAACATTTGGTCGCCAAATCACATAACTCATATAACACTATATCATCAACGAACGTTAAGCGTGCGGACCCTACGGGTTCAGGAACTATGTAGACATGACCGAGACACATCCCCGGTCTATAACCAATAGAAGAACCTAGATGCCCATATTGGCTCCTACATATTCTATGAAGATCTTTATCGGTCGAACCGTTATGACAACATACGTAATTCCCTTTGTCCGTCGGTATGTTACTTGCCCGAGATTCGATCGTCGGTATCTTCATACCTAATTCAATATCGTTACCGACAAGTCCCTTTACTCGTTCCATAATACATCACCTCGTGACCAACTCCTTAGTCATTTGCTTGCAAGCTTATGATGTGTATTATCGAGAGGGCCCAGAGATACCTCTGTGATACTTGGAGTGAAAAATCCTAATCTTGATCTATGCCAACTCAACAAACACCTACAGAGATACCTATAGAGCATCTTTATGATCATCCAGTTATGTTGTGATGTTTGATAGCACACAAGGTATTCCTCCAGTATCCAAGAGTTGCATAATCTCATAGTTGAAGGAATATGTATTTGACATGAAGAAAGCAATAGCAAAAAACTGAACGGTCATTATGCTAAGCTAATGGATGGGTCTTGTCCATCACATCATTCTCCTAATGATGTGATCCCATTATAAAATGACAACACATGTCCATGGTTAGGAAACCTTAACCATCTTTGATCAACGAGCTAGTCTAGTAGAGGCTTACTAGGGACACAATGTTTGTTTATGTATTCACACATGTATTTAAGTTCCCGATCAATACAATTCTAGCTTGAATAATAAACCTTTATCATGAATATAAAATAACAACTTTATTATTGCCTCTAGGGCATATTTCCTTCAATTTTGTCATGACAGATGCCCTTGTGAAAGGACTTAGGTGTGGAGCCATTGCAACGTAGGTTAGCTCGAAGGGGTTGAACAGGATAAAGGACACGAGTTTACCCAGGTTCGACCCCTCGCAACAAGGTAAAAGACTACGTCCTACTTTGTGTTGTATTGATTGGATATCGATTACATGGGAGTAGAATTGTTTGACCTAGCTATCGATCAATTATTTCTTGAGTTAAACCGCCATAGGGTCTTGCCTTTATATATATAGGTCGAGGCCCTGTGAGGGAGTCCTGGACTAGGGGGTGTCCGGACAGCCGGACTATCATCGTCCGCCGGACTCCAAGACTACGAAGATACAAGATTCAAGACTCCGTCCCGTGTCCGGATGGGACTTTCCTTGGCATGGAAGGCAAGCTTGGCAATACGGATATGTAGATCTCCTACCATTGTAACCGACTCTGTGTAACCCTAGCCTCCTCCGGTGTCTATATAAACCGGAGGGCTTTAGTCCGTAGGACAACATACATTACAACAATCATACCATAGGCTAGCTTTAGGGTTTAGCCTCCTTGATCTCGTGGTAGATCCACTCTTGTACTACCCATATCATCAATATTAATCAAGCAGGACGTAGGGTTTTACCTCCATCGAGAGGGCCCGAACCTGGGTAAAAACATCGTGTCCCTCGTCTCCTGTTACCATCCGCCTAGACGCACAGTTCGGGACCCCCTACCCGAGATCCGCCGGTTTTGACACCGACATTGGTGCTTTCATTGAGAGTTCCTCTCTGTCGTCACCGATAGGAAGGATGCCTCCACCCGTCTTCAAAGATGGTGTTTTCGCCGAAGGGGCCTTGGCCGCCGGCCAAACTATCCGGCTAGGTGGTTTTCTTATGACCGCCTGTCCGGCCACCGCTTCGACAATGACTTCTCAAGTCGTCAGAAGCAACCTTCGCGTCAGCTCGAAAGCTGCCGAACAGTTGGATCCAATAGAGCTCTCGTCTGTTAACGAGCTCTTGGATCACATCGCTGCCCTGGGAGTCGCTACCGACTACAATCAGATTGGGCTTAAAACCGATCTGAGAGAGATTAACTCTCCCCAGGCCACCAACCACACCGCCGTGGTAGAGGAGCAATACAGCAACTCTTCGCCTATATTGAAAACTAATTACGTCCGGATTCCCGAACCCTCCATGCCGGATTTCCGCGGAGGGACGGACTTCGATCGAGCATTGGACTTAAAACCATGCATCGCTCCGGACTCGCTGGGTCGGGTCCAGCAACCCAAGCTTCCGAATTCGGAAACTCCTCGGCCTTTAAGCCCCAAGATGGGCAGGGATCCGGATTTTAGTCCACCCGCCCGCCCAGACATATGCGATCTAACTCTAATACAGCAAGAGCCCGCTGAAACAGTACATCACTACTGGGCCAGATTCCTCCTGGTTATGGACAGGATAAAGGACTGCCGAGAGGAAAACGCAATCTCAATCTTCTACAATAATTGCACGGACAAGGGAATATTGAACGCCATCGATCGTCGTAAAATTACACGCTTCACCGATCTGGCGTCCATAGTACGAAAGTACTGTGCGATGGAGAGTTTCCGGAAAACCGAAAACCAATTTTGGGATAATCCGGCCTCGACCCCAGTCCGCAACAAAAGGGTGCCTCACACTCAGGCCCCAGATGCAAAAACGAAAAAGCAAAAAACCAATAAACGGCACGGAACCGTACTGGAGGGATGGCTCAATGGACCCTGTAAGCTTCATAGTATAGAGGGAGCCGTCCCAACACATAGCCTTCGAGCATGTTGGATATTACGGCAGGTGGCCAAAAGTGGCGAGGAGCTTCTAGCCCCGAGAATCCACTCCAACAATACCAGTACGGTATCGACAGTCTTCGAGACCTTCGCATCAAACAATATGCGAAAACAAACAATCCGCGGGCTCGCCGAAGTCTACCAAGTAGCAACAGCAAATCCATGGAGCGACACAGCTATTACCTTCAACACCAACGACGAGCCTAACTTCCGAACAGCCAGAGCACCAGCCGCACTGGTGCTTAGTCCCATAGTGGACGGCTTTCGACTGACTAAAGTCCTCATGGATGGCGGCAGCGGATTAAACCTCATTTACGAGGAAACTCTGAGAAAAATGGAAATTGATTGGAGCCGTATTGAGCGAAGCAGCACAACCTTCAAAGGAATAATCCCTAGCCGGGAAGCGCACTGCATCGGAAAAATCACACTCGATGTGGTGTTCGGCTCGCCGGACAATTACAGATCCGAAGAAGTCACGTTCCAAGTGGCCCCGTTCAACAGCGGATACCACGCTATATTAGGACGAGAGGCATTCACAATTTTTCAAGCAGTACCCCATTACAGGTACATGAAGCTCAAAATGCCTGGGCCCAGCGGAATAATCACTCTCGCTAGTGATCCAGACATAGCACTCCGTGCCGAGAACAAGACAGCCGCACTAGCCCTGGAGGCGCTATCCGAAGCCTTAGCAGCAGAAGGACTCACCGCGCTGCGCTCTACGGTGAACAGGGACGATGTGATACTCGATAAAAGATCCAAGTCCACCTCTTTCAAACCAGCAGATGAAATAATAAAATTCCAGGTCCATCCGACGGACCCAACAAAGACGGCCTCCATCGGGGCACAATTGAACCCCGAAGTAGATGCCGCACTGCGCGAATTCCTTCGGGAAAATTGGGACATTTTCGCCTGGCATCCTTCTAATATGCCCAGAATCCCACGCAGGTTGGCAGAACACAGCCTAAACATCCTAAAAGGGTTTAAGCCAGTCAAACAGGCTCTTCGACGATTTTCCGAACCCAAAAGACAGGCAATGGGAGAAGAGCTAGCCAAGCTATTGGAAGCCGGATTCATCAGAGATATCAAACATCCGGATTGGCTAGCAAATCTGGTAATGGTACCAAAGAAGGACAAATCCTGGCGCCTTTGTGTCGATTTTAAAGACCTTAATAAGGCTTGCCCAAAGGATCCCTTCCCTCTCCCCCGCATCGACCAAATTATCGATGCTACTGCAGGGCACGATTCATTGTGCTTCCTCGACGCATACTCTGGCTACCATCAAATCAAGATGGCAGAAGCAGACCAAGCCACAACGGCATTCATCACTCCTTACGGACCATTCTGCTTCAACACGATGCCCTTCGGACTTAAAAACGCCGGGGCAACATATCAGCGCATGATTCAAACATGCCTGGCTACCCAGATCGGCAAAACAGTCGAGGCATACGTAGACGACGTAGTCGTCAAAACAAAACACGTCGAAACTCTAGTAGACGATTTGAGGCTCACGTTCGACAACCTCAGAGCATACGACATCAAGCTGAACCCGAAAAAATGTGTTTTCGGCGTACCAGCCGGAAAGCTGCTGGGCTTCATTGTATCCTGTAGAGGAATCGAAGCAAACCCAGCTAAAATCCGAGCTCTGTCACAGTTGGACATTCCAAAAGACCTCAAACAAATACAAAAATTAACAGGATGCGTGGCAGCTCTAAGCCGCTTTATCTCCCGTCTAGGAGAAAAGGCGTTGCCCCTCTATCGCCTCCTCAGGCGCACCGAACACTTCGAGTGGATGGATGCTGCCACTGCCGGACTCGAAGAAATAAAGGCCATATTGGAAACAAATCCGGTCCTGGCTGTGCCCAATCTGGGCGAACCAACGTTGTTATACATCGCAGCAACGCATCAAGTTGTAAGCGCGGTACTCGTCGTCGAATGAGAGACAGAAGGGCACAAATTCCCTCTTCAAAAACCAGTGTATTATGTATCCACTGTGTTAACCCCCTGCAAGTCCCGTTACCCGCACTATCAGAAGATAGCATATGCGGTATTCATGGCGTCCCGGAAGCTCCGACACTACTTTCAAGAGTGTTCGATAACAGTGGCCTCTGAAGTACCACTCAATGACATTATAAATAACCGCGACGCAACGGGCAGGATTGCAAAATGGGCCATTGAGCTCTTACCATTCGACATAACTTACAAACCTCGGCGAGCTATAAAGTCACAAGTTTTAGCTGACTTTGTCGCCGAATGGACCGAAGCCGAACTCCCTAAAGAGTACGGCGCATACTCCAATTGGACTATGCATTTCGACGGCTCTAAAATGTTGGCCGGACTGGGGGCTGGCGTCGTACTGACGTCCCCAACCGGAGACACAGTCCAGTATATACTTCAAATAATGTACACAGACTCCAACAACGCAGCTGAATACGAGGCCCTGTTACATGGTCTCCGGATGGCAGTCTCCATGGGCATTCAACGCCTAGAGGTGCGCGGGGATTCAAACCTTGCAATATCCCAAGTAAACGGAGACTTTGACGCCAAGGATCCAAAAATGGCAGCATATCGTAACGTTGTCCTAAAAATGTCAGCTCGGTTTGAAGGACTCGAATTCCATCACATAGCCCGAGATAATAACCAAGCGGCCGACGTACTGGCACGCATCGGTGCGAAACGTGATGCTGTCCCTCCAAATATCTTCCTGGAACGGCCCTTCAAGCCATCCGTACTATGGGAAGAGGAGCTCGGAAGTGACAAACCGGAAAAAACCGCACCAATCGGTGATTCAGCCGATGACATAACAACTTCAGCCCACGTCATAATGGCAGTAATCGCCCCGTGGACAGAACCATTCCTAGCCTACTTGCTTAGGCAGGAACTTCCCGAAGACCAAAATGAGGACCGCTGCATAGTCCGGCGATCGAAAGCCTACAAGGTCCATGATGGAGAACTTTATAAGAAAAGTACAACCGGAGTCCTTCAAAGGTGTATCTCCGAAGACGAAGGACGAAACCTCCTGGCTGAAATTCATGCCGGATTAGGCGGACACCACGCAGCAGCCCGGGCCCTTGTAGGAAAGGCATTCCGTACAGGATTTTATTGGCCAATGGCCCGGGCAGATGCCTAGGAGTTAGTCCAGAAATGCGTTGGTTGTCAGCTCTTCGCTAATCAGAGCCACATGCCGCCCACCGCCCTCAAAACCATAGCCATTACCTGGCCGTTCGCAGTCTGGGGGCTTGATATGGTTGGACCCCTTAAAGGGGGAACCCACAAGCAAAGATACCTATTGGTCATGGTGGATAAATTCACCAAATGGATAGAGGCCAAACCGGTCAAAACGGCAGAGTCCGGACCAGTGATAGACTTTATATCCGGGGTAGTACACTGCTACGGAGTCCCCCACAGCATCATCACCGACAACAGCACAAACTTCACAGCCGATGAGGTTAAGTCATGGTGCAAAAATATGGGCATCAAGCTCGACTACGCTTCTGTCTATCACCCTCAAACCAACGGTCAAGTGGAACGAGCAAATGGTCTAATAATGAGCGGCATTAAACCCAGACTAGTGCGGTCACTTACTAAATCTGACACACACTGGGTCGAGGAGCTTGACTCCGTACTCTGGGGGCTGCAGACAACGCCTAACCGCACTACCAGATTTACACCATTCTTTATGGTCTACGGTGCAGAGGCAGTCTTGCCCTGCGACATTATTCATGACTCACCTCGAGTGCGCATGTACGAAGAAAGAGAGGCCGAGCTGGATCGGCAGGACAGCTTGGACACATTGGAGGAAGAACGTGACGTCGCCAAGGCTCGTTCCGCATTCTATCAGCAGCAGGCCCGAAGATATCAAAGCAGAGAAGTACGGGCCAAGACTTACAACGTCGGTGAACTAGTTCTACGACTCCCGGACAAGAAAAAGGACAAGCTCAAGCCCAAATGGGAGGGGCCCTTCATTATCGATCAAGTCCTGACCGGCGGGGCGTACCGTCTACGAAATGCGTCGGATAACCGACTCGAGCCGAACCCATCGAACGCAGCCCGCCTCCGAGGATTATATGCCTAGCACCGGACTAAGAGTTCGTCCCCTTCCTCCGTCCAAATTTTTTCACTTCGGCTGTCTTTTGTTTCTCTCTTCATAACCTTTTTTTACTAAAAAGCCCCTAAGGGCCTACTTTCGCATTGTTCACATACATTTGATGGGCCATCCACACTCATCAAACCTGGGGGCTTCTTTTACAGAAGCTCAAATTATAAGGGTTTTATGCCCAGCACATGTGTCAAGCTTCCACATGTACCTTTTGCTCACCATTATATGCATCGATATGACTTAAGTTTTGGCCAAGTTGGGTTGCCTGGCTCCTGTGCTTACCCCTACGTTCCCGATTGTTCGGCTAGGAGGAAAAGGGAGCACCTCTGCGATTGTTACTGCCGGGTCAGCCGGACGTGTACCTCAGACTGGGTGAAGCCGAAAGCTAGGGTTCTTAAGGGAATATTCGGTCGGTGACCTAAAAGATGACTTTCTACCTACTCATTTATTCGCCCCCAGATGTTTTTCCTGCTTTTTTCGCAGTCCGGACATGCACTTTAGGGCATGCCTCCCAGGGAAAGGAACCCTTAACGGAACTATTCTCTTTGGAAGATGTTTCTTACTAACCATGTAATATAACATAACTAGTTGGGCACTTGTCTGATAAAGCACTAATGACCCCTACGCCTGGTCCCCATGCATACCCCGGTTGTTTTTAACCAAAAAGGTATTCGGACACACTCCGGACTCTAGGGTCCCGAGGTTGAAGCGAAAAGGTCGGCAAAGACAAACGATCAACAATCCGGCTAGAAGGCATTTCATATGTCACTTTAAAGGAAAACATACATCGTCAAAATTACTGATTGTATTCCTCCTCAATCCCGTCTAACAGGCTGTCTAACTTACAGTCCCGTTGGGAAAATTTAGCAGCCAACTCTACTTGGCTGTACACTAAACTCACAGGGATCTCCTTCCCGTCGGGCCCTACCGGTCCAACTTCGGCCATGTGGTTGGGATCCGCCTTCTTGTAACGCGTCTTCACCATGGCCCAAGCCTCCCTGGCACCGTGACGGCAAGACGAAATCTTCCACAAACGGAAGCGCTGCCGCACTCCCTGAAGCTTCTCCGCAAGCTCCCCAAGGCCCTCGGGTAGGGAGAGGGCTGGCCATAAAGCCTGGACGACGCCGCTCATTGCCTGCCGAACTCGTTCGAGCAGTTGCAACAGCTCGGGAAGTTGATCACCCGTTGATATGGGCATCTCCTCCGCAAGGCGACCTGTGAGTATAACTACAAGACATACTATGTCAATTTACTTCCTCGCCGAACTCTTCTTTTCAAAAGAGTCCGCTCAAGCACTTACTATAAATGCCGCGACGAAGCCGCTGATTCTCCTTAATGGAGCTGGACAGCCCGGCTTGAGCGCCTTTCAGCTCTTCTCCGAGCTTGGCGTTGCCATCTTGGAGCTGGTTCCTTTCTTGCTGCACCCTATTCAGCACTCTCTCGCCGGCCTTTAGCTGGCGTAGTAATTCTTGCCTGTCCGGATCTTGTCCGGCGGCACCTGCAATGTCACTATTAGACTTGCGCGCACGCCGCACAGCGCTTATATTTCTTAATAAAAATGTGTTACCAGGAGGGGTCTCTGCGTCTCCTCCTGCGGCAGCAAGCGCGGCCTCAAGTTGGGCCTTGCATTCTTGCAGCTCCTGAGACAGCTGGGCATTCTTCTCGGTAAGAGCCTATGTTTCAAATGATCCTTAAATCAGTTAACATAACTACTTTAAGTCTCGGGGGCTACTGGTATATATAACCATTAAAATTCCCTTACCCGTATGTCTTTCACATACTGCTCCGTGGCTCTGGTAAAACCATCTTGAGCGGCACGGAGGTGCGCGTCCCCTGCGTTAAAGGCGTCCAATGCCTCAGGGGAGAAGCACGCTTCTCGAAATACTGTCCGGCGGCGCCTATGGTTCATGGTGCTCTCCACCTCAGACTTGGTGGCGGACAGTCTGTCGGTGTCCCCCGTTGGAGAAGGATCCGGCCCGCGTCTTGCGCTTGCCTCCCCCTCCAGGCCGGGCGCTGGAGCCTGGCCGGTGTGGGTTGGATCGGCAACTTCCGCGCTCGCAGTCCGGTGAGCGCTTTTTCTCCTATAAAGATCATGAGCACTCAGACGCTTCCTAGGAACGTTGCTCTGAAAATTTAAACACGAATTATACCTTTGCGGTGACGTTTCAGTCCGCACCACACTCCTTTTCCGCCTGCTGGTCCGGACTGACCTCTGTTGGTCAGCCGCCGCGGGCTCGGCTTCCCTCCGTGAAGGCGCTTCCTGTAAAATGCCATCGTTCGCGAACGTTAGAAATGGGCAAGGAAGAGATAATGGTGTCCGGGCCTTGGTCACAGTCACCTGGAAAGCCGGATACAGTCCGGGGTAGTCCGCCGTAATGGCGACCAAAGCATTATCCATGCTGAGCTGGTGAAATACCCCATCTATCAGCTCCACCTTGATGTCCGGATCCTCTTCGGAGGCCGGATCCAGGGATCTTTCTGGATCCTCGGGTTGCGGAGCAGGACTTACCATGTCCTTCACAGTCCGGCGTAGATCCTGCGTCGAAGACATAATGTAAGAAGCCTAAACTTCGAAAGCATGGGTTGAGCCCTTAAAAGTGTTCGCTTACCCATCCTCTAGGGTTGTTCATGGAAAACCCATTCAAAGGATTCGTTCGAAGGAAGTCCTCCTTCTCCCCCTTGTACAGGTTGGACAGGATCTCCACCAGATCCTCGGTCGAATCCGGCCCATCGCGGCCATGACGGGTGGCATCGTCTTCGCCGTTAAAATCCCACATTGGGTGGCCTCTGTATTGCAATGGCTGTACCCCCCGCATGATGCATGTCGCCATGACTCCAATCATGGTCAACCCGGAATGGGCCAGTAATCTTATTCGGCCCATCAAGTAATGGACGCTCCTGTCTTCCTCCAATCGGGGGCTCCGCGGGCGCCAGCTGAGGCGCTTCTTCAAAGGAGCAGCACTAAACTCCGGGAGGCCAATCCGGACTGGGTCCGGCAGCGGAGCGTCTCCTATATAAAACCACTCTGAAGGCCAGTCTTCGGACACCTTCTTGGGAGTACCGGATGGGTATCCGGTCTCGGTGATGCGCCATATTTCGGCGCCGCCCACTTGATATATGGACCCCTCATAAGAACGGGGTACGAGGCAGAACAGCCTCTTCCACAATGCAAAATGGGGCTCAATGCCCAGGAATAGCTCGCAAAGAGCTACGTATCCCGCGATATGCAAGACAGAAGCGGGTGTGAGGTGGTGGAGCTGGAGTCCGTAGAACTCCAGGAGCCCGCGGAGGAACGGATGTATTGGGAATCCGAGTCCCCTTATCAGATAAGGGACGAAGCATACCCGCTCCCCCTTATTGGGGCTTGGGGTAGCCTCCGCTTGCCTCCCACCTTGATAAGTAACTAGCCCGGCTCGAACCGGGACCATGAAGGCCGGAGGGAGATATCCCCCCGCTTGGAGCTTCACTAGCTCATTGTGCGGAATAGAGCACCTCCTCCAATCCCCTGGCGGTGGGCTGGGAACGCGAGAAGAGGAGCCGCGTGGACGGTCCATGATGGAATGGATTTTTAGGTCAAAGGTGCTCTGATGAAGTATTCGCGGGAGGAAGATGGTGTGGCTTGGATCTGGATTCTTGCCTCTTTTGTAGGCGGACGACTCGCACGACTAGGGGGTGAAACGTAAAAGACACCCTGGCTTTTCGCATTCGTGCGACGCGTGGAAAAAGGATATTATTCGACATAGAAGCCGAGGAACACAGTATTTATGATGAGTCCGGACACTGTTCGGCAGGTACATGGAACTTGAAGGGAGAACCCGCCTTGCAACACCGAAGACTATGTACGCGATGGACCTATCGTCATTGAAGCCTGGTTCGGGGGCTACTGAGGGAGTCCTGGACTAGGGGGTGTCCGGACAGCCGGACTATCATCGTCCGCCGGACTCCAAGACTACGAAGATACAAGATTGAAGACTCCGTCCCGTGTCCGGATGGGACTTTCCTTGGCGTGGAAGGCATGCTTGGCAATACGGATATGTAGATCTCCTACCATTGTAACCGACTCTGTGTAACCCTAGCCTCCTCTGGTGTCTATATAAACCGGAGGGCTTTAGTCCGTAGGACAACATACATTACAACAATCATACCATAGGCTAGCTTTAGGGTTTAGCCTCCTTGATCTCGTGGTAGATCCACTCTTGTACTACCCATATCATCAATATTAATCAAGCAGGACGTAGCGTTTTACCTCCATCGAGAAGGCCCGAACCTGGGTAAAAACATCGTGTCCCTCGTCTCCTGTTACCATCCGCCTAGACGCACAGTTCGGGACCCCCTACCCGAGATCCGTTGGTTTTGACACCAACACCCTGGGCTTACAAGAGTCCAAGTCGGATCACACAATGTGACCAACTCGGGTTCTAAGTCGCCTTGCCTACAAGGCAAGTCACCATAGGGCGGCTCACATCTCCGGGTCACAGCGCCTTCCTCCGGGTCTTGGGCCTTTAACTGGCCCATCCTGTTAACCGCCTCCAGTCTTCATATCTTATCTTCTTGGGATTACTTGGGATTTCATTTATAAGTCGCTAACAGTGTAAGCCGGCCCCTCCTGGGCAGATCACACCGAGGGGTTATATCCCCAACATTAGGCCCCAGATTGATTTGAACTTGTTCATGCCCATATTCACTTGTATCTGGTTGGCGAGTCTTCTTCTGATTCTCCCCAACAATTAATCTTGGCCAGATCCTTGTAACTGCCATGACGTCATGCAAAATAAATGCAGAAAAAACCTATGACATCCCAATGGATATTTTTGCATTAACTAGTCGTCCGAGAATCGAGGCGCCTCCACTATTAAGATAATCATGACGCCTCCTTGATTTCCGCGCCTACCATTTTGCTGTTTAATTTTCCCTTATAAATAAGTATGGGGGGCTTCCTTTTTCACTTTTACCCTCGTCTCCCTCTCTTCTCTTCTTCTTCCTCGTGCCGCCCTTTGCCACCGGAGCTTCATCGTTGCACTAAGCTGTGCCAACCACTCTGTCCAGGCCGCTTCATCACGCTGTCCGGACCAGACAATAGCGGCGCCCCTCTGATCTTCACTCAAATCTTCAGGTAATACTCCTTCCTTGGTTCAGATCCCCATTAGGATGCCCAAGTTCACGGAGTTCATCATAGTTCGTCATAGTTCATCCAAGTTTATCCGTCAGTTCCTTAGAAAATGTAGTTCAATCGAAAAGAACTAAGCAGAAGTAGCGCGGTAGCAGTTTTAGCCTTTATCTCAAATCTTGGATAGATCCTTTCTCCCTGAGAATCAATACTCATCTTACTAGTTCTTATGTAGCCATGTTCTAGGTTTAAATTTTGCCTCTTTTCTGAACTGCCGTAGATCCATAATTGTAACTGTAATATGCAAAAACTTGTTTGTCCAATACTTAGTAGAATTTCCACAAGCTCGAATCTGTAGGTATTTGACCCGCCATTTATGGTTCTGGTGGTTTAATAATGACCTTATAACTCGCTAGCTTGTCAATGAACCTTGTCGGGTCATACTTTTATAGCTTGATCTGCCATATTTACCGTATTTCATCATCCTATCTATTCTGTAATTTATTTTCATATCTTTAGGCTCCTCAATATGACCATATGCAACTAGAACGCTCTCTGGTTACCAAAGAAATCCTCGATGACTTCGTAGGCGAAGCCCTATTGGCGACTCAGTAGGAAATTGGATGGCGGGTTTGTAATGGAGAGACGATCCCTACTCCCGTTGAAGATGAGATTGTAACCTTCACTGATCATATACTCAGGGGTTTTACCCCACCCGAGTCTAAATTTTTTCGGTACCTCCTCCATTACTTCAACTTACACCCTCAAGATATAGGTCCAAACTCCATATCCAACATTTGTCACTTCCAAATCTTCTGTGAAGTCTACTTGCAAATAGCACCCAATGTTCCCCTCTTTAAAGAGTTCTTTTATATAAACCGCCAGACAGAATGTCAAAATGACCCAAGTCAAGAATTAGGTGGAGTCTCAATTTAGAGGTGGAGAGACAACAACTTTCCTTCCACCATCTTGCCAAGCCACCCCAAAGGATGGGTGACCACCTGGTTTTACTGCAAAAATACTGCTCTAGCAACTAAGAACCCTCTGCCTGGGTTTAGAGCTGAACGTCTTCCATCAAATTTTGACCCGCCAAGTAAAATTATCCTGGAAGAACATGCAGAGGCCTTCTTGAAAGTGCCAGTTATCGACTAGAGGGGGTGAATAGGCGATTTTTATGTAAGTCTTCAAAACACGAGGTCTTTGAAGACAAACTATTAATATGAACCTATATGATATGCAGCGGAAGATGAAATACACTAGACAAGCAATAGTCAGGTGAGCAATATAGTGAAACCACGAAGACTAATAGCAGCTAGGTAGTATGGATCAGAATGGAAGATAGTATGAAGCCAAACAGATAATAGTCTTCACATAGTGAAGTCAAACAGATTAGGTAAGCAAGCAATGACTACGGGAAGACAAACTGAAATGTAAGGAAGGTAGGGGATAGAACCGTTAGCTTGGTGAAGACAAGGATTTGGTAGACCAGTTACAGTTGTTGTGACAACTGTACATCTGGGATGGAGGCTGAGATTGAACTCAGAAGACTGTGTCTTCACCTATTCCCCTTGAGCTAAGGACACCCAATCCCCGCCCAAGCACTCTGGTAAGTCTTCAAGGTAGACTTCCAAACCTTCACAGACTCTGTTCACTGGCGATCCACAATGACTCTTGGATCCTCAGAACATGATGCCTAACCGGCTGGAGGATGCACAGTCCTCAAGTGTAACAAATTTTCAGGTCACGCGGACAGAAAGACTTTAGTGATGCCTAACACTCTTTCACTCTGGGTGTTTTGGGCTTTGTCCTCGCAAGGATCTCTCTCTCAAAGGCTTCAGAGGTGGGTTGCTCTCAAACGACAAAAGTCATGTACTAACTCTGAGCAGCCACCAGTTTATGGTGTAGGGGGTGGGCTATTTATAGCCAAGAGGCAACCCAACATGATATGTCCGAAATGACCCTGGGTCACTAAGGAACCGACACGTGTCCAATGGTCGGATTTCAAACAAATGCGACAACTTGGCTTGGGCTACAAGCAAGGTTGACTCATCCAACTTTGGATAAGATTTGCTCTCATTGTATTTGCTCGAAGACATAGGATTTTGTTTGAGCATCACTTCAGTCATCTGACTTTGTTCACTTGGACCCCACTTAACAGTACGGTGGTTCCTATCACTCAAGAAAGAAGAAAAGGAAACTATGAAAGAAACTATGTCTTTGCACTCCATAGTCTTCAAGTGAATGTCTTCATCATCATTATCTTCAATGTGAATGTCTTCACGAACCACCATTGACTTCAGTGTCTTCATATATTTTTAGGGGTCATCTCTGGTAGGTAAATCGAATCAATGAGGGACTACTACCAGTGTTATCCTGCAATTCTCACAAACACATTAGTCCCTCAACCATGTTTGTCGTCAACCCTCCAAAACCAACTAGGGGTGGCACTAGATGCACTTACACTTCCCATTTATTTCCAAGGCCAAAGCTTTATTGGCTCATGGAGTAATTCGAGTTGATTTAACCCGGTGCTGGGTTTCTTGGAAGATACTCCCCTTAAGCTGTCACCCTGGCTTAATGTGTAAATATTCTGGCGAACCAAATGATCCTCAATGGTATACTAAAGACAATTTTATCACTGAGGAGGTCTTTAAAGCTATAAAGACTCTGCTTGGCGAGTCTCAAGGAAACTGCAATAAAGTTGGCCTCCCGCCATTCTTTAAACAAAATCCAACTCCAGCTGTAAGTATTTATCTTCATCCGGCTTAATATGTTTTTAATCCATGTTATGTCTTGCTTACTTACTCTTTTCTGCACCCACTCGGGCCGACTCTGCCTTCTGGACCAAGAAGCCAAAAACTGATGTGGCCAAGGCTCGGCCGATAAGAAAGTAAAGACGAATAAGGCGGTTACTATTATTGTGCCAGCCGTTGTGGGCCAGTCAGCAGATGTTGATGACCCATCAGAGGTAGAACTTGACTCGCTCAGTCGATTCTTTATTGAACTAATTGACACCCTTTCCTTATAGGTAGAGGCTGCTACAAGCCGGGCAGACGATATTGAGGTAATTCCTGTTTCATCTGGTTCAGACTCTACTCTTCAAAGAAAATGCGGCGGGTTGTCCGGAAAGCAAAATTTTCTGACCCTCTTGCTCATTTGGATCCAGACCTTCTTTTGAAGAAACAACAGCATGAATCGAGGCATAAGACCCAGAGTGATGGTACTGAAGATCTCATGTACGGCTTACCCAATACTCTTGCCCCTTGCAAGCGTCATAACAAGATGGCTCATAGTCCTACTCTTTCCCTTCCAAAGGCTAGTCTCTTTCGCCAACCTCTTAATTTGTCCGACTCAAATTATCAGGGAATGCCTCCATCAGTTGGCGACTCTAGTGGGACTCAAATGCCTATTTTCAAGGTTGCCCATGGGTAAGTACTTTCACTTGTTCATAAATGACTTGTAGTGATATACTCATGAACTCTTGTATTCTTGTCACAGAGGTGTAGCTAAGGCGGGCAAAAAATAGAAGGTGGGCGGGCCTTCAAAGGATCCTAAGGCTGCTGAGCTGGAGAGACAGGTGCCAGAGACTTCTGAGGCTTCAATCCAAAATCCTGAAGGCCTTGTCAATGACCCGCCACCACAAACTGATGCCTCCATCTTTAAGTCCATGGACACTGAGATTAACCCGGCAGCCCATCAAGACCTGCCAAGTCCCAAGGCACCCAGCCCTGCCAAGTCCACTGACAAGAGCCCTACCGCTGCTGATGTCGGCGACATTACTGTTACCGAGTCACCTTTTAAGCTGCCCGAGGTCTCCAGAGTTCTAGCCAAGCATTCGGCCAAGGAAGAAATGCCTTCACTAGAGAAAGGCAAAGCTAAGCTAGACCTGGAGAGTTATTCCTCCTTCAGTGCAGGTGACGTGTACGCGGGCTACCTGATCCGCCTTAACACAAGCCGGGATTTGGAAGCCGGGCTAGTTGAGTTGATGAAACAAAAATATGAGGTAAATATCCAACCTCTCTTTAGTCTTGTGCATATATATATAGCCCCCAAGTCTGAAGTGTAGGAAAAATGCTGACTATGCTTTAGACTTGTAAAATTTTCCAAAGTGTAGCCCCCAAGGGCCGACTGAAGCTGACAAGTTAAGTCAAGTCTCAATGACCTTAATAGAATCAAACATGTAGCCCCCAAGGGCCGGCTTAAGCTGACAGGTTAAGCCGGGTCTCAATGACCTTAATAGAATCAAACATGTAGCCCCCAAGGGCCAGCTTAAGCTAACAAATTGAGCCGGGTCATAATGAAGATTGAACCGACCTACATAAGCCCCCAAGTGCCAAGTATATTGCTTGTAATGTGTTTGGGACTTAATGTAATTGTATCACTAAAAGTTGCTCCTTGTATGATAATTATTGCTTAAATATTGTATTGTAGGAGGAGTTCAATGTGAAAGAGTCGCAATTGGGCGACTTAAGAAAGAATATTGAGCTGCAACAAACCGAAACTTCCAAGGCCGAGTCAAGGCTGAAATCTTCATTGGAAGAAATTGAGAAGATCAAGGCAAGCTTTGATGCTGAGAGAACCGCCTGGGAGTCTGATAAGGCTGCCCTACCGAAGAGAGCCGAACAGGCTAAAAATCAACTTAAGCCGGTGACTGACGAGCTTGCCAGCTTAAAGCAACACATAACCCATATGACAACCATCATTTTTGCTCTAGGCCGGGACAAGGCATGGCAATCAGAGCTTGACCTGGAGGAAATAGCCACCGGATGCCCAGAGTTCAGGGATGACGGGTCTATCTTTGAAGAGCAAGACATCAACAAATGCGTTAGAGAGATGCGGCGCATAGCATGCAAGCTTATTGAAGAGTTGAATCTGAACCACTATACGCTGGCTTATGATGAGAACAACAACAAGATTAAGTCGCCTTCTCATGATGTCATGAACCTTATTCCGCCAAGGCGTAAGCAAATCTTTGCCCCTGATGTTGACCCTTCCATTATCTTTAATGATGAGGCCACATTTGAAGCTTTAACTAGCATCAAATGGACATCGGCTGACCTCCAGATGGTCAATGAGGAAGAGCCGGCGCGGGATGGCCTAGAATCGTCAAGGTGTCAAGAAGAAAATTGATCATAGCAATGATGAACCAGGAGGCTCTCAGGCCGGGTTATAGGAGTGCAGCTCCAAAAACATTTGACTCAATCTTTTGGGCTCAATGGAAGCCTTGTAATAGGGTAGTTTAAAACAATAATCCGACCTATCATGCCTTCGTGCATACTTATCTAAGCTTTCGATCTGGTAAAGCATCATTGCATAGTTGTTTGAGTCAGTCATATGAACCGTGCCACCATTCACGTTTTCATCTGAGATCTTGTGTATTTTCAGAAGACCAGTCAACATACATACTTGGCGACTCAAAGTCAAAAGCCAGGGTGGGTGACAACCCAAAGATTTGTAGTCGTAGATGACCACTGAACAAGTCATAACCACGACTGATTCAGCCAAAACATACTGGCGGCTTAAAGTCAAAAGCCAGAGCGGGTAACAACCCGAAATACTCAAACATGAGAAACATAACTTGGAGCCCCACGACTCGGATACTCAAAATTTACACAAAGCAAAAACCTTGAGAGCATAAAAATTGCCAAACAAAAAGTATGCTTTTCTCAAATACTGGTAAACTAGATTTCAAAAATTCAAACAAAAAGAGTTGGCTCATAGGCCTCATTTATGCTTTCAAGGTTGGATAGCTGTTAAGTTTATCCTAGCTCACTGTAAGCCGACTCTCACGTGCCACAAGCCGCCGTTTTAACCTTAACAAGTTCAGGGTCTTAAAAAAGATTGACTGTTAAGAGTTCGGCGGGTCACCTGGTGGAGTAGCAAGTTGCAAACAGGCAGGTGTAACTCATAATGTGGCGACTCAAGCCGGTCAAGAGGGTATGAAAGCTAAAGCTGGTGGGTTGGAAGCCCCCAAGTGACCTTATGATCAATTGATAAAGACTCAGATACACCAAAATGTAACGATAGAGGCCCTAAATTTTTCGGGGATGTCGGCTTTATTATATTTATCATAAAAAGGTATATACATCGATAAAAGTATGTACAATGATAAGAGCCAGTGGCTCAGGTGTAATAAGGCCAAAGATGAGCAATGTTCCACGACCGACTGGTTTCCTCTTCTGATTTACGGGAATCCTTGTGCTCTCGCACATCAATGAGTTAATAAGACCCGTTGTTAAGATTTTTGCTGACCACAAAAGGCCCTTCCCAAGGGGGGAAGCTTATGCATCCCTGTCTGGTCTTGAATCAAGCGGAGCACTAAGTCGCCCTCTTGAAAGGTCCGACTTTGAATTCTACAGCTATGATAGCGACGTAGATCTTGCTGATATATCGCCGAATGAGCCTCCACAAGTTCACGATCCTCATCCAAAACATCAATTGCGTTCTGACGTGCCGTCTCATTATCAACTTCAACATAAGCTGCTACCCTAGGCGAGTCATGACAGATATCACTTGGGAGAACTGCCTCGGCCCCCTAGACCATGAAGAAAGGCGTATGGCCTGTTGATCTATTAGGGCTGGTGTTGATACTCCAAAGCACTAAAGGTAGTTCCTCAACCCAACAACTTGGTGTTTGCTTGAAAGGAACCATGAGCCGGGGCTTGATGCCTCTCAAAATTTCTTGAGTAGCTCGTTCAGCTTGTCCATTTGACTATGAGGGTATCCAAAACGGAAGATCAACTTTTTAACAAACTAAATAGCTATGGCCGCCTCACAATTACTAACTAGCCCTGCCTCAACCCACTTAGTAAACTTGTCAACCGCCACCAAATGGTCCAACCATATCAAGCCCCCAGACTGCAAACAACCAAGTTATTGGAATCATACGCAGTTCTTGAGCCAGCACATGCGCCTGTCTTGCAAATTTCTGACACCCGTCACACTTGCTAATGATGTCCTCTACATCAGCATGAATCATCAACCAATAAAACCCATGACGAAAAGCTTTATCTACCAAAGATTTTGGGCTGGCATGATGACCACAGTCGCCTTGATGGATCTCACTTAAGATTTCACGCCCCTCTTCAGGAGACACACACCATTGGAACACGCCTGTCACACTACAGCGGTGTAACTCGCCATTGATGATAGTCATAGACTTAGACCTCCTGGTTATTTGCCTCGCCAAAGTTTCATCCTCGAGTAACTTGCCCCAGGTCATATAAGCCAGATAATGCAAAGTCCAATCTGGAATAGCATGAAGAGCCGCCACCAGCTGCGCCTCCGGGTCATGGACAGCAAGATCCTCCTCAGACGACAGCTTGACCGAAGGATTGGATAAAACATCAAGGAACACATTAGGGGGCACCGGCTTACATTGAGATCCAAGCCGGATTAAGGTAGCTACCTCGTTTTTTTGTCGATCAAGGTGATCCACCTAATAACCCTTAAAGTGACTAGCAATATTGTCAACCGCCCGACGATAAGCCGCCATGAGCAGGTCTTTGGAATCCCACGTGCCTGAGACTTGTTGAGCCACAAGGTCTGAGTCGCCCAGGCACCTGACCCGGCTTAGATTCATCTCTTTAGCCATACGAAGGCCATGGAGCAAAGCTTCATACTCAGCTGCATTGTTAGTACAAGGAAACATTAACCTCAAAACATAACAGAATTTGTCACCTCCTGGGGAAGTGGAAATAACTCCAGCCCCCGAGCCTTCCAACTGCCTGGACCCATCAAAGTGGATTATGTTGTCAGGCTTATCCTCAGGTATCTGCAACTTAGCCCAGTCACTGATGAAATCCACCAAAGCCTGAGATTTGATGGTTGTCCTTGGCACATACGTCAAACCGTGAGCTCCAAGTTCAGTTGACCAATTAGCAACCCGGCCTGTGGCTTCTCTGTTTTGAATAATGTCTCCTAAAGGAGTAGAGCTGACCATAGTAATAGGATGACCAAGAAAATAATGCTTCAGCTTGCGACTTGCCATGAACACCCCATACACCAGTTTTTGCCAATGTGGATATCGTTGCTTGGACTCAATCAATACCTCACTGACATAATAAACCGGCCGCTGAACCGGGTATTCCTTACCCGCCACCTTGCGCTCTACAACAACTGCCACGCTGACAGCCTTACTATTAGGAGCCACATACAGGAGCAAAGGTTCTTTCTCAATAGGAGCAACTATAACGGGTGGCTCAGCTAACTGCTTCTTGAGATCCTCAAACGCTTGATTAGCAGCATCGCTCTAGACAAAGTTATCTGTCTTCTTCATCATCTCATACAAAGTAATCACATACTCTCCCAAGCGACTTATGAACCAGCTCAACACCGCAATACGACCCGCCAAATGCTGGACATCATTGATACACACCGGCTTAGAAAGTGAAGTGATAGCCTTTATCTTTTCTGGGTTAGCTTCAATACCCCATTCTGAGACCAGGAAACCCAGAAGTTTACCCGCAGGCACACCAAAGACACACTTGGCCAGGTTAAGCATCATTTTATAGACTCGGAGATTGTCAAAAGTTTTCCTCAAGTCATTTAGGAGAGTCTCCTTCTTCCTAGATTTGACCACAATATCATCCACATAAGCATGCACATTACGCCCAATTTGACTATGAAGACAATTCTGAACACAACGCTGATAAGTCGCCTGGGCACTCTTAAGCCCAAAAGGCATAAAAATATAGCAGAAAGCTCCAAAAGGTGTAATGAAAGACGTCCTCTCTTGGTCCTTGACTGCCATCTTGATCTGATGATATCCAGAGTAAGCATCCAGGAAACACAAACTCTGACACTTTCGTGGCATCAATAATTTGGTCAATGCGAGGGAGAGCAAACAGATCAGTTGGACAGGCTTTGTTGAGATCTATGTAATCAACACACATACGCCAAGTGCCATTCTTCTTGAGTACAAGCACCGAGTTAGCCAACCACTCAGGGTGAAAAACCTCAATGATAAACCCAACCGCCAAGATCTGGGCCACCTCTTCTCCAATAGCTTTTCGCTGCTCCTCATTAAAACGACAAAGGAACTGTTTAACTGGCTTAACTTAGGATCGATATTAAGAGTGTGCTCGGCGAATTCTCTTGGAAGACCCGACAGATCAAAAGGCTTCCATGCAAAAATTTCCTGATTCTCACGGATGAACTCGATGAGCGTGCTTTCCTATTTAGGATCCATATTAGCCCCTATAGTGAACTACTGAGATGAGTCGCCAGGGACAGTGTCAACCTGCTTGGTGTCATCGGCTTTAAACTTCAACAGAGGGTCCTGCTTAGTAGTGGGCTTCTTCAGAGGGGTCATATCAGCCGGGTCAACATTGTCCTTGTAAAACTTGATCTCTTCGGTGGCGCAGGCCGACTCGGCATAAACCGCATCTCCTTCCTCACACTTTAGAGTAATTTTCCGATCACCATGGAACATAATTATCCCCTTTTTCTCTGGCATCTTAAGCTATAAATAAACATAACAAGGACGAGCCATAAATTTAGCATAAGCTGGTCGCCCAAACAAGGCATGATACGGACTCTTGATTTGACCACTTTGAACCATAGTGTCTCTGCTTTATAATCATAGTCATTGCCAAAGGCCACTTCCAAGGAGATATTTCCCACAAGATCCTTATCAGTTAAATTCATCTATCATAACGTGTCATAGTATATGATCTTAATACTGCTGCCACCATCCATAAGCACCTTAGTGAACTTGTAACCACCCACCTGAGGGGCTACTACCAATGCTAGATGACCCAGATTATCAACCCGGGGCAGGTGATCCTCCCGGCTCCATGTGATTGGATACTTTGACCATCTCAAGTATTGGGGCACTACTGGCTCAACAGTGTTGACAGCATGCTTATTAACCTTCTGATCACGCTTGCAGAGACTTGTGGTAAAAACATGATATTGACCTCTGTTAAGCTGTTTCGGGTTACTCTGATACCCTGACTGATTACCCTGCTGTTGGTTGTTCTGACCAGGCTACTGATTGTACCCACCATCACTACAAAAAAATACACTTCCGTGATGATATGTGTTTGTCACAGTAGGTCGCGTTTTTGTCATGCATGTACATCCATGATGATTTTATGACAGAATCAAGATAGTCATACCTATGCTGTCGTAGAAGTGTTCCATGACATTACCAAAATTATCATCACGGAAGTGTCCACTTCCATGACGATAAATCGCGCGTCATCGAAGTGCTTTCGTCAAGGGTGATCGACACGTGGCATCCACCATAACAGAACGCCGTTAAGCTATCGGGTCGGGTTTTGGATCCGGTAACCCGTTAACAGCCCCGACCAATGGGGATTTTCCACATGTAAAATCATCATTGGCTGGAGGAAACACGTGTCGGCTCATCGTTGGGACAGATGTCATCCACTCATTGGACAGAAGGCGCCTATGATACATCGACACGTGGCACGGCCCAACAGAGGTCCATTCCTGTGAAAAGGCCGGCCCATTTGACTTGGTCAAAAGGTGGCGGACCGGCCCATGGAAAGCCTGTTAACGGCCTGTTCGCATATAGCCCATTTACAACCTGCTAACCCAAGGCCCGTTGCGCCCTATCCGAATTAGGCCCAGGCGTCATCTGGGCCATCCAATATGATTTCAACCCATTTTCACTTATGGCCCATGTATGGCCCATGACGTCTTTCGGCCCATATGAGGCCCTTTGTAACTCTTGGCCCATTAACAACCCGTGGTGAAACTGGTCCGTAATGAACAGTGTATCACTTTACACCCATTAACGGCCCGTGGTGAAACTGGCCCATAATGAATAGTGTATCACTTTATACCCATTAACAGCCCGTTATTCCGTTGGGTCATTTCTAGCCCATGTTATCTTTCGGCCTTCTCAGAGCCCATTTATTCTTGGGCTCATTTCCAGCATTCGTTTACTTATGGCCCGTTACTGTCATTTTCTGCTTATGGGCCAAATTCAGCCCGTGGTTACGATCGGCCCGTTTGTGGTCCGTTAATACGTTGGGCCGTTTTCATAGCGTCATCAAATACGACCTATTAACGATTGCCCATTATGGTCGGCCCATGAACGGACGATTCCAACTCTAGCCCGTTTACGGCCATAATGCGGTCTGTTATTGGCCCATGTTTGGCCAATCGATCATACGGCCTGTATAAGGCCCATTGATGATACGGCCCGTAGAAGGCCCATTGTTTCTACGGCCCGTAGAAGGCCCATTGTTTCTACGGCCCGTAGAAGGCCCACTTTTTCTACAGCCCGTAGGAGGCCCAGTGTCACTATAGTAAATATTAGCCCATGGTTGTTGTGGCCTAGTTTTAAAAAATAGGTTATTGCAGCCACTAGCAAACCGCGGAAAAAGAACTGCAATGACTACAAGCAAACGAATAAACAAGACAACAAGGAAATAAATAAGCAAGCAACTTACGCTAGGCTATCACGGCTATCACACATACTACATCCACTGGGCATCAAAGTTCGCCACCAGTGCAAAGAAATGCGCCGACAACAGAATATACAAAACTGAGAGCACTTCAGAAAGCACTAGGCCTGGCTAGGTCGGGCCCCCCAAACAGCCGAAGAAGCTGAGTAGACCTTAGTTGTGTCAACGATAGATGCATCAACAGTAGATGTATGGCATGATGGTGCGCACGGTAGTCCTCTAACATCTTCATTGCATCTTTGACTTCAAGTCAGAGCTGAGCTGAAGCAAGCCTTTCCACTTTAAGTTGATACTGAAGAATTCGAACTGATTGAGGCAGCGACTGCATAGAGGTTGTCTCACACCTGCTGGTGAGTAGCTTCAATTCACTATTTTCATCAAGACAGGACCTTGGGGTCATCTCGCTGTCCTCAAGATGGTTTGGCTCACTATCTTACCTAAAGTTCTGCCTGGCGTAAGAGATACGACTCTGAAAGAGAAACAAGGAGACACGTAATAGGTTTCACAATTATATAAGCAAATAAATGGATCTTTTCTGCATAAGGAACATGTTTTTACAACTACAATTTGAAACTAGTAGTTGTTGCAAACATCCAAGCAGATGTAAGCAGCAAAGCAAACAGCAGTAGAAGAAATGATGCCTATCCAAATCTATACTAGAAAAAAGTTTGAAGGCTTAAGAAGGATGAACTTACATTACATGTTAACACGAGCTGGACAAAGCCCTTCTCCATGTTGATGGAAGGATAATTCAATAAATTCCCCAAAGAAAATTCTTTATAAGCGTTGCCATTATTCTACATTTTGCAAAGAGTAAAGATAGATCAAATAATATTGGAAGAAATAGAGGATAATGAAGCTCAGGTGCAGACTGATGATACATAATCAAATAGCAATTAATTAAGTATAGTGTTACAAGGCAAAAGGGAGAGAGGTACTGACAAGAGCAATGCAGAGCCCAGTATTGTTGTGAGATCGTATGATCCTTTGAGCAAGGAGATTCATCTAAAATTAGTTTTCATACAAGAGAGAAGGTAAGGCACATGCAGAAATTTAGGATTTCAAATTTTGAATTGATATCATAGACAGTACCTGACGCTGGGCTCTCAGCAGTTCTAATAGGGGTTTGGCCACTGGAGTAGGGGTAAAGTGTGGTACAGTTGGGCCTGTGTTTTCTGTTGCTACTAATCTATCTGATTTAACAGGTATCACTACCTTTTCCAAATACCTAGTTTGTACTCCTTGAGGATCTGCACTCACCCTCTTCCTTTTGGACATCTATTACGAAAGAACAACATTTGACTGGAAAAACATAGTGTGACGACACATGGAATAGGTGCAGAAAATGGATAGGTATGGCATATACTCATATATGATGCTTAAACTAAGAAGATGGTGTAACAAAGTAGAAGTAATGCAAGAGGTCAAATGCAAAATATGTGCGACCAAAACAACTTTGCAAAGTTAGAGCAAGCACCTTGATGGATGAATAAGATAGGCCATCCTCCACCATGCCAAGTTTGTTAGCCAGTGGATTGTTCCGCAATATTCCTCTCGTGCGCCCATTCTCATATTCATTTTGATAATGTTCAATATCTGACATGCATGAAAACATAAAAACAAGTGAGATTTTCTTTTTAATGCAAAAGTGATTCTAATCCAATACTGCCTCCCTGTAAACCCCTTTGTGCTATCTCTGCAATTCTTTTAAGAGATGCCATGCATGCTGTAATTTGGTGTGCGCATTAATATAATGTGGCCTACTACTCAAAATAAGAGAGCTCCAGAAGTGATGACACTTCACAGATGACAGCTTCAACATATGGTAAAGAAGAACAAGTCGACCTGACCTGACAGATTCAAAATATACTAAGGGAGAACAACTCGACCTAACTAGTCGACCGCAAGAGAAGAGGATCATCTTAAAGAAGAGCAGAAGAGCAAGCAGATTGAAGATATTACAAGTCTTTCAATACAATGTCGGTTGGCCACCCATTATGAACCAGAGCGCACAGAGAAGTACTATTCTTTCCGGTCTCTCCGTATGTGGCTCACATGCATTTCGAAACTAAAGTAGGAACATTTAGCTAACCAATTAAATATCTCTTAGTTTTACTAATGTCAGCAATAATATCAGATATGAATTTGTACAACTAAGCTTGTTTAGCTCGATGGGTGGAGCAGCGCTATTACGACATGAACCACGTAGGCTGATTGTGGTCATCATAAAATGGGGAAACCATAAGCATGATTAGTACAGTGTTGACCGTGGCAGTGAGATGGCAGATCTGAAGCTGCAAACCGCGCAAAGGGTAGTTAGCGATCGATGTTTGCTTTGAAATAACAACTAAGATTTGGTATGGACAAGAAAGTACGGTCAACAAGTGACAAAGAAATTCAATTATGCTGTCTCTCTATATGTTGCGACATGCATTTGGAAACTCAAGTGGGACCTTTAGATAACCAATTAAATGTGTCGGTTAACTAGTATCAGTATCATATCACAATCATATTTGAATAACTAAGCTTTCGAATTCTGAGTGTTGTGTTGTTTAGCTTGAAGGGTGGAGTAATGCTAGTACGAAAGAAAGCACCTACACAGATCATAGTAGAGTAGATAAAAGGGGAAAACCCTAAGCATCAAGAGAAAAATCAGGAAAGTGGAACTAGTTGGACCAGTGGGTGGCGCACATGCTTTTCGAAACGAATATAGGAACATTAGGTGACCAATTAAACGTTCTCTGTTTTAGTGATATGAGCATCATATCAGATTCGTATTTCAACATGTAAGCTTTGGGTTGAGGTCTTGAGGAGCAGTGCTAGCACGACATGAAGCACCTACGATGATGGTAGTGAATATAAAGGGGGGAAACCATAAGCTTTATAAGTATAGTGCCCGTGCCATGGCGGATCTAAAGGTGCAAACCGGACAAAGCTACTTTGCAACCAATGTTTTCTTTCAACTAGCCACTACGATTTGGTATGGACAAGAAAAGTACAGTAAACAAATTACGATCTATTTTCTGAGTGAGATCAATAACTTAAGCACATATGGAAGAGTACCACCTCTCTTGCGACGCCGTGTAGGCCTATGCTGATACGTTGAGGGTGCTGCTGGTGCAATGGCTGTGGGCGGCGGGAAAGAAGACTTTAGACGACAGACGGCCGGGTCGGGGGATAAATCCTATTGCCGTGGACGAGGCGGTCGTAGGAGCCGCAACGGCAAGGTGGACGACGGCGTCGATGAAGCGAGAGGAGGTGATGAAAGGATCCTGGTCCAGCACCATGGGTGAGAGACGTCCATCTCTTGCAATGGACGACGGGGTAGGGGTAGCGGCTCCGGCAAGGTGGAGGATGGGGTGGCAGACGAAGGAGGCTGGCTGCAGTGTGGAGGTTGTCGTGCCGCCGACGGTGTATGAATGGGGAAATGGAGGGGAGGGTGGATCTCAAACTTTGGGACGCGCTTCTCTAAAATGTGGGAAAGTTATGAACTTATCCCCTGTTTAAAATTTCGGACATCGCGTCAGTTGGGGATAGGACGGTAATCTCGCATCTCCAAATATTTGCCGGTAACTATTTCGGGCGAGGAGAGGGTGTTTTGCCGCCCACGGTTGGCGCCCATGGTGTATGAACGGGGCTGACAGGTAGGGCGGTTGTGTCACGTCTAAGGGAAGTTACACATCTGCCCCTATTTGAAATATTAGCCTACATCGATTTCGGATGAGGAGAGTTTGTTTTACCGCCCACCATGTGTGAATGGGGAAATGGAGGAAGAGACACATGTCTTTCAGACGAGCTTGAATCAAATGTGTTTTGCCGCCCACGTTTGGCGCCCACCATGTTTGAATGGGCTCAGAGGTCATCGTGTCATGTGTGATTGAAGTTACTAGTCTACCCCTATCGACAGCAGTGTAAATCTGGTCGATAAGGATGTCAAGTGTCAGGGGTAGACAGTAATTTCCATCTCGCAAACACTTGCTTCGGGCAGCCCACAAATTATAGTGGGTGTTTAGCTGCTTCGTGCAGAACTTGGGAGAATTAACATTCATGTTTGCCCTGGGCCCTGGCAAACTAAATTCAAATCCAATTTGTATTCGATTATGAATATCCATAGATAATTCTATGTTTTGTTATTTATTTCTTCAAAACCACAACAAAGATTTATTCCACCTTTATATATGATTATGATTTAGAAATGCCGTGATCTTCGAATTCAGTAGGTTGGATACACTCTGAGTCAAACAATTATTTCATCCAATACAATATGCTTACACGAAAAACAGTTCACCTTATGTCAATCATACCAGTACAGAGGATTACCTCGCCTAAAAAATTCAGATCATTACAACACATGGACAACATAGGGGGTCTTGCAACATAATCCATCCAGAGACATGACACAACATGCAAGTACAATAATCTAATGACAATTTCAACTGGTATCTAAAGAAGAATCGGGATTACACTGGGCTTCAGATAGCAGAAACAACAGGACCTCCTCCGTCTTCAAATGCAACATTCTTACTTCCTCCAATTCTTGGGTTGCTTGCATAATGCATGCCGCTAATTCCGTAATTTCCAGCCTCAAGATAAAGATTACCTCATTCATGGCACCCACACCATCTCTTTCTGCCTCTAGTAGAGCCTCAAGCACTATAATATCTGTGCTCAGACTGCTCTCTGGCGGTGTTTCCTCTGAACTACTACCATCTAGTAACATGGATGGCGCACTGCTTCCACAAATAGATTATAGGGTTGTACATTGTGTCCTAGTGTGAACGGCATCCTGAAAGGTTTCCGCTGGACATAAGTAAGAGATAGTTATCGTATGATCCAGGCAGTAAGCTTACATGGTCAACGACAGACGAATTATTGCCGAGCATGGCAAGCTATATTTAAATGGTTCGAAGCAGCATCAGCCGAAAATAAATTAAAATGGTAAGATGAAACTAGGGATGTAAGTGGCAAATTAAACGACATCCGCTAGTCCCATCTAGTTAGTTTTTGCTAGCTCCCTAGTTCATTTTCCTCAAAAAACAAAAACTCTTTGGAACTATTGTCGTGGAATTGTCACGTCAGATGTCCTTGTGAAAGGACTTAGTTGTGGAGCCATCGCAACTAGGAAGCTTGAAGGGATTAATCGGGACAAAGGACACGAGAGGTTTATACTAGTTCGGCCCCTTACGGTGAAGGTAAGGCCTACGTCTAGTTGGGTTGGTATTGATGTTTCGATGACATGGAGCAAGATAAGCTATGCCCGGCTCTCGATGAGTTGTTCTTACCCTAAGCCACTGGCGGGTCGTCCCCTTATATACACGGGTTGACGCCCTGCAGCTTACAGAGTCCCGGCCAGCTTATAAACAGTGTCCGGCTCGGTGACTAGTTAAATCTACCTTATGATACAAGTCATGCCATTACGGTGGTTTATTACGACGGGCCTTAAGTCGCTTGTGGGCCTTAGGCCCCTTCCTGAACCGCCATCTTCATGCTTGGTCTTGGGCTTCTTTCTGGTGATTCTTCTTTTGCGTAACCCGGCCCCTCCTGGGCGGCTTAGAAAAATAGTTATATCCCCAACATTAGGCCCCAGATTGATTTGAGCCGGTTCATGTCAATCTTAAAATATCTTAAGAAATAAATCTTCAGTCTTCTGACTGTGCAAAGGTTTTCTTTAACCCGCCTTGACGTCATCTTTTGGATCCGTGTTAACCCACCGTGACGTCATCCTTACTTAAATTCATTCTTTATTCCACCGTATCCTCCAACAGATCTTTGCCTTTACTGACCGTTCCAAAAACCGAGGCGTCGGGGCCGCTGGATAATAATGTTTATCTTCTCGTTTCTCGTGCCGTCTCAGTCATCCTTTCCTTATAAATAGGCACGACCTAGGTCTTCTCTTTCTCCTCCTTCAGTCGTCTTCTTCCTCTCGCTGCTTCTCTGCCATTCAAGCTCCTCCGCCGCCGCTGTCGCAGATCTCCTCGTCTTCACCAACTCAGGCCGCTGCATCAACCTGGTTTGATCAGAAAAAACGCGACGACCCTCCGCAGCAATCCTACATCTGTAAGTCGCCTCTTTCTTGCTCCTCAGATCCGCATTAGGACCTTCAAGTTCTTCGGTGTTCTTCGCTGTTCATTAGGAACCCTTCATATATTTCATCACCACCGCTGTTTTTTTGATCTTGAAGATGGTGCAAAAACCGATGTGGTAGATATTCCGCACCTATTTAGAACGCAAATAGATCCCTTTCTGTCGCACAGAGGCCCTGTTCGAGCCCTTGAACTTCATCTATGCCAGTCCTAGGTCTAGAAAATTTTCTTTTCAGAATAGATGTTTGATCCAAAATAACAGCGGCAACTTGTGAAACCTGTTTGTTTCACCCGGAAATAAAAAACTGCCTTTGTCGAATATGTCTAAACACGACCGTCCAGGTGGCCGGTTTAAATAAATGACACTGATCTGTGAACCTTTCTTGCTTCTCATGACTTAAGAACTTTTAACTGCTCTTGATACATGTAGCGGCTTAAATACTGTTGCATAGTTACCCTTATATCATTAGGCCCCTTCTTAAGCCGCCACCTTGAATAGTTTAAAATATTTTCCTCCGGGTTAAATTTGAACCGAAACCTCTTATTTTGTCGTAGGCCAACTGTTGTCATGGCACCTAAGGCAACCAAGGCCCTTGTGACCTGTAATTGGGTCCCATCCACAGTCACAAGGAGCAAACTGTCAGAATTTGTAAAGTCTGGCCATCTGCCCAAGAAGGAGGCCATGTCTTATCGTGCCCCTGACCCGTCTGAAGAGAAGCCTCAACCCAAAGAAGGGGAGGTGATAGTTTTTACGGATCACATGAGCCGGGGATTTGCTCCTCCCGGTTCAAAATTCTTCAGGGATGTTTCGAATTTCTTTGACCTTAGACCTCAAGACATTGGACCCAATTCCATGTCAAATATTTGCAACTTCCAAGTCTTCTGCGAGGTGTACCTAGGAGAGGAGCCCAATCTGCTTTTATTCAGAGAGCTTTTCTACTTAAACCAGCAGAATGAACGTGCCAACGGGCCCAATCTTGAACTTGGAGGCATCTCAATTCAGCGGCAGAGAGACTGCCTTTTTCCTTATGCTGAATTGCCGAGTCATCCGAAAGATTGGAATCAGACGTGGTTCTACTGTCAGGACACTTCTCCTGCTAACAAGAGCCCTCTGCCCGGCTTCCGTGCTCTGCGCCTTGAGTCCAACCATCCGCTGGCGGATAAACTGACTGCTATTGAGCGTCTGCCTCTCGCTCCCACCATTAAGAAAATCAAAGCTCTTTTGGTAAGCGGCTTAAAAGGCATCGACCTGGTCCGAGTCTGGGTCACTTGGCGAGTACTTCCGTTAAGCCGCCGTCCCGGCTTAATGTGCACTTACTCTGGCGAAAAATATGATCCACTGCGTCATAGCCCTGACAACTTACCAGATGATGTGGTGGAGGCTACGACCCAATCGCTGCTAAAAGAGGGCACAGTGACCAGTAATGCCTTCGGCTTACTTCCCTTCTACAAGAAGAACCCGGTCCCCGCAGTGAGTCATCAACCTCAATAAATACTCTTTGCTATGTTACACCTTATTTTTACTCATAATCTCTTATCTTTTCCCACAGGCCGATGACAACTTTTGGAAGGTCAAGTATGACCATGAGGCTGCCAAGCAAGCCAGGACAGCCAAGAAAACCGAAAGGAAAGCCGCCAAAATGGGAACTTCAAAGAAGAAGAAGCCAAGCGCTTTAGATTTACTCAAATTGGATGACACTTCTGAGGATGACGAAGAGGTAATCCTTAATTCTCTTAACTCCTTTGCCATTATTTTATTGACATTCTGTCTTTTTAGGAGGATACGGGGAATAGCCAAGCAATTGACGAAGAGGTAACTATAATCTCCTCCGACTCAGAGCCTTTGCCAAGGCAAAAAATCTGAAGGGTGACCCGGAAAGTAAGATTTTTACATCCTCTAGCTTATCAAGACCCTCAATTTCTTTTGAAGCAGCAACAACTTGAAAGCCGGAGGCAGACCCGGACCAGCAAGGATGCAGAACTCTCCTCCGGCTTACCTGACATAACTAGGAAGCGTCGGACTGAGGTTATCTCCGATTCACATTCTGTTTTACCTTTGGCGGGTTTAATTCGCCAACCTCTCAATTCATCTGACTCCAATTATCAGGATACCTCTCCTTCCTCCGGTGAGTCTATGCAATCAAACATGCCGGCTTTCAAAACTGCCCCCGGGTAATGTAACTTTATTTACCTTAGGCTTTACCTTACTCATGCTTTTGTATTTATCCTTCTACCTTTGTTGACAGCATGCAAGTGAAGCCCAGTAAGAGGGCAAAGAAGAATAAGCCGTCCGAAGCCCCGGCCGTGACTGAACCAGCGCTTGACATGTCTGCTCCTGACAGTTCCGGCCATCAGCCGCCGCCTGAACCGGCCTTTGACATTCCGGTGCCAACCTCTAACCCTCCTGTCGAAGATACTCTCAACAGCTCCGATAACCCGGAAGCTCCTAGCCCGATCAAAACAAATGACTCGGAAGTTGAGATTCTGAAAAGTCAGTTTGTTGAGCCAGGGCGGCCCACTGTCCTTGCCAAATGCACTGCTAAGGAGGAACTCATCGAACGCCGAAAGGCCAAGCTGGACATTACTGATTATACTCACTTAAGCATTGGAGACATAGTCTCGGGCTATCTGAATCAAGTGCATAACAGTCGTGACCTGGAAATTGACATGGTGAAACAAATACAGCACAAATCTGAGGTATAACTTATGCTATTTACCTGAATCTTACTTACTGTATCAGCCCCCAAGTCTATTGCTTATGAATAAATATGTTGTAGACTTAGAAAACTGCTTAACCATGCTCTGTCCGGTTCAAAAAAGAAGATATCTAATCCAGTTGTAACATGACACCTTGAACTTGCACTTATACATTAGCCCCCAAGTGCCAAGTACCTTTGCTTGCAAAGTGCTGGGACTTAATGTCATCTTACCATATTTATTAACATAAATCATCCTTGTTAATTAAAATTCTTCAGCATACATTAGCCCCCAAGTGCCAAGTATCTTTGCTTGCAAAGTGCTTGGGACTTTTACCATGATTCTGACTGTAACCCGACATCAATGCAGGCCAGCATAAGTAAATTTGAATTGGAAATTAATGATCTGAAGAGTCGTCTGACAGCTCAAGAGCTTGAAATTCAAAAGGCCAACTCCAAGTTTGAATTCAGCGTCTCGGAACAAGAGAAGTTAAAGAAGAATTTTGAGTTAGAGAAGTAAATCTGGGCTGATGAGAAGGCTTCATTGGTGACCCGGGCCGAGACGGTAGAGGCATCTCTTGCGGAAGCAACAACCGAGCTGTCCGACTTAAAGCGCCAGATATCTCAAATGGTCTCAGCCATCTTCGGTAAGTTACTGTACATAACCTCAAACATTGTAATCCTTCCTTTGATGACTATTGTAATCGTTATCCCTGGCTCATTTTATGTTTGTGAACACAGGCCCCAGGAGCACCAACATCAAGCAGAACATGCTGATCAAATTAAAGGCAGTTTATACTCTAGTGGAGCAACTGTACACCGTGTCACAACGTGCTTTGGCTGTTGTAGCCTTATCAAATAACACTCCTCACCTTCTGCAAGACGTGCTGAAGTGTCTTGCTGTGCTACCTCAGCGGATCCAGGATTTAAGGCGGGCGTCCTCAAGAGCCGGGGTCGTAGCCGCGCTGAGCCGGGCAAAGGCATGGATTCCAGAACTAGACCCGGCCGACCTCGCCCTTGGATACCCAAGCTTGAAAGAGGATGGGACCGTATTTGATGATCAAGATTTCACTGCCTGCGTCAAAGTCATACGCTCCATGGCTACCCTCATTGGGAACGACACTGACCTTACCAAGTATCAGCCGGGTTATGACAGCGAGAACCGGAGGATTCCAACACCTCCCTATAATCAAGTCAGCTTGATCCCTCCAAATCGTAAGCATACCTTTGCCCCTGAAGTGGACCCAGCCGGTTTGATAGATGATGAAGTTGAGTTTGAAGCCTTGAGTGGCATTGACTGGGCCTCATCAACCTTCCAGGACAAAGCAACCGACGGAGAGGCGGAGAAGGATAACCCGGAATCTTCAAGCCCGCCGAAGGAGTGAACCGCCAGGCGTTTTATGACTTTGCAAAAAACAATGCTCCATTTATTTAGACTCGGGGAGTCTTATAACAGGGTAGAAAAAACATCTCAATATTTGTCATGCCGTCGCGCATGCTTATGGTGTTTAACACTTCCGTAAGCCGCCATCGTGATATATTTCCAGCTTATGTTGATCGTTTATTTCCTTGATGTTAAATTTCGCTTGCCTTATCCTACATATAAAACAATAAAAAATTCCCTTGGCAATTTATCGCCTCGGGGGCCACATAAGGTATTGATAACCCAGAAGGCAAACCCAAAACATCATACATATGCTGGTTTATGACCATATTTGTTAAACATAATCACAATAACATACCTGCGATCCCTTTGGTAATCTCGACTGCTTATATGACCTTCACCATGTGGTTAAATGAAACTCCTGAAAGTCGGAACATGTAATGTTCACCTGGCACTTAACAACCCGGGGTGATCAATATTAAGCCGGAAGAACAAAAAACCATCTCATAGTGCTTTCAAAAAGGTCTCAAGATAGTCAAATAATTATACTTATGAAACATAACGGATAATAAACAATATTCAAAGGTTTTTGATTCGAATACGATCAGTAAACTGCTCCAAAGGGGTTAAGCTAAGATTCGGATACAATCATATAGCCCCCAGTGGCTTTGGCGATGCCGATCAAGTGGGTATCGACAGCTGTGTTCTCTTAGGTTCGAATACGACCTATGTTTGAACAGGAAGCCCCCAAGTGACCATAAGAGTTGTTTAATGATGCTAATTCGAATATGATCCACGTCAGACCCAAAGGAGTTAAGCTATGATTCAAATATGATCAAGAAGCCCCCAAGTGGGTTTGGCAGTATGCCGATCAAGTGGGTATCGACAGCTATGTTCTCTTTGGTTCGAATACGACCTATGTTTGAACAGGAAGCCCCCAAGTGATCATGGCTAGATTCAGATATGATCATAAGCCGGACCAAAAGGAAAGCCGGATTCAGGTATGATCCGCTCCCTGTTGGTTGTTTTCACCACCTAATAAAGAAGACATATACACTTTTGAGGATAAAAAGGACAGAGGTCCTGCTTTATTGCTTTATATAATATATACACTGTCCAAATATATACATCTTGAGAGCCGATGGCTCACGTATAGTAAGGCCGGAGATGAGCAATATTCCACGGCCGGCGGGTCTCCTCCTCCGACTTACGTGAGTCTTTGTGTTCTCAAACATCAATGAGGTAGTATGACCCGTTGTGCAGATTCTTGCTGACCACAAAGGGTCCTTCCCAAGGTGGGGATAGCTTGTGCATGTCAGACTGATCCTGGATGAGCCGGAGCACTAAGTCGCCTTCCTGAAAGGTTCTGCTCCTAATCTGGCGGCTGTGATAACGGCGCAGGTCTTGTTGATAAATCACCGAGCGGGCTATTGCCAAGTCTTGCTCCTCATCCAACAAGTCAAGTGCATCCTGACGGGCTTTTTCATTACTAGCCTCAATGTAAGCCGCCACGTGAGGTGAATCGTGCCGGATGTCACTTGGTAGGACTGCCTATGCACCATACACCATGAAGAAATGTGTATAGCCTGTAGATCTGTTAGGCGTAGTGTTGATGCTCCACAATACAGAGGGTAACTCCTCCACCCAACAACCCGGAGTCCGCTGTAAGGGGACGAAGAGCCGGGGCTTGACACCCTTCAGGATCTCTTGATTAGCTCTTTCTGCTTGACCATTGGATTGAGGATGAGCAACAGCCGAAACATCAAGCCGGATATGTTCTCGTTGTCAGAACTCTTCCATGGAACCCTTGGAGAGATTAGTGCCAGTATCAGTTATAATGCTGTGTGGAAAACCAAAACGAAAGATCACCTTTTTCATGAACTGAACCACCGTGGCTGCATCACACTTACTGACTGGCTCTGCCTCAACCCATTTTGTAAACTTATCCACTGCCACCAGGAGGTGTGTCTTTTTATCCTTAGACCTCTTGAAAGGCCCAACCATGTCAAGCCCCCAGACCGCGAACGACCAAGTGATTGGAATCATCCTCAACTCTTGAGCCGACACATGAGCTCGTCGTGAGAATTTTTGACATTCGTCACATTTGCTGACTAGATCCTCTGCATCAGCATGAGCCGTCAGCCAATAGAAACCATGACGAAAAGCCTTGGCCACAAGAGATTTTGATCCGGCATGATGGCCACAATCTCCTTCATGGATCTCACGAAGTATCTCCTGTCCCTCCGTCGGCGACACACAGCGTTGAAACGCCCCAGTGACACTTCGGTGATGTAACTCGCCATGAACAATCGTCTTGGATTTGGACCACCTGACGATTTGTCTTGCCAAGGTCTCATCCTCCGGCAACTCTCCCCGGGTCATATAGGCCAAGTACGTCACTGTCCAATCCGGGATGACGCGAAGATCTGCCACTAGCTGCGCTTCTGGGTCTGGCACTGCTAGTTCTTCCTCTGTAGGTACCTTGACAGAAGGGTTATGCAACACATCGAGGAAGGTGTTGGGCGGTACCGGCTTACGTTGAGATCCCAACCGGCTTAAAGCATCAGCCGCCTCATTCTTCCTTCGATCAATGTGCTCCACTTGATAACCTTTGAAATGCCCAGCCACACCATCTACTTCACGATGATAAGCCGCCATAAGGGGATCCTTGGAGTCCCACTTGCCTGACACATGTTGGGCCACGAGATCCGAATCACCCAAGCACCTTACCCGGCTCAAGTTAATCTCTTTGGCCATCCGGAGACCATGGAGTAAGGCCTTGTACTCAGCTGTGTTGTTAGTACAAGGAAACATAAGCCGGAGCACATAACAAAATTTGTCACCTCGAGGGGAACTTAAAACAACTCCAGCCCCCGAGTCTTCTAACTGCCTGGACCCATCAAAGTGAATAGTCCAATACGTGTTATCTGGCTTCTCCTCAGGTGCCTGCAACTCTGTCCAATCATTGATAAAATCCACCAAGGCTTGAGACTTGATAGCAGTACGTGGCATATATTTCAAACCATGAGGCCCAATCTCGATAGCCCACTTGGCGACTCGTCCTGTGGCTTCCCTATTCCGGATGATGTCTCCCAAGGGGGAAGAACTTACCACAGTTATAGGAGGACTTTGGAAGTACTGCTTCAACTTCCGGTTTGCCATAAACACTCCGTAAACAAGTTTCTGCCAATGTGGATACCTTTGTTTAGACTCAATGAGCACCTCACTAATGTAATAAACCGGCCGTTGAACTGGATGCTCCTTGCCTGCTTCCTTACGCTCTACCACAATGGCAACACTAATGGCTCGTGAATTAGCAGCCACATATAACAGCAATGGCTCCTTATCAATGGGAGCCGCAAGGACCGGTGGCTCTGACAACTGTATCTTTAAATCTTCAAAGGCAGCATCAGCAGCATCACTCCAGACAAAGGTGTCTGTTTTCTTCATCATCTGATACAGTGGTAGGGCCTTCTCACCCAACCGGCTTATGAACCAGCTTAAAGCAGCAACATGACCCGCCAGTCGCTGAACATCATTGATGCACGCCGGTTTAGCCAGAGAGGTAATCGCCTCGATCTTCTCCGGATTAGCTTCAATGCCTCTGTTTGAGACCAGAAAACCCAAGAGCTTGCCTGCAGGTACACCAAACACACACTTGGCCGGGTTAAGCATCATCTTACAAACTTGGAGATTATCAAAGGTCTCTTTCAAGTCAGATATCAAGGTTTCCTTCTCTCTGGACTTCACCATGTTGTCATCCACATAAGCATGAACATTACGCCCGATTTGATCATGTAGACAGTTCTGCACACATCGCTGATAAGTTGCCTGAGCACTCTTGAGCCCAAACGGCATAGATACATAACAGAAGGCTCCAAACGGAGTGATGAAAGCCGTCTTCTCCTAGTCCTTAACTGCCATTTTGATCTGATGGTAACCAGAGTAAGCATCCAAGAAGCTCAAATGTTCACAATCCGCCATAGCATCAATGATTTGATCAATATGGGGGAGAGCAAAGGGATCAGCCGGACAAGCCTTGTTCAAATCCGTGTAATCCACACACATCTACCAGGTGCCGTTCTTTTTAAGCACAAGCACCGGGTTGGCCAACCACTCCGGGTGAAAAACTTCCACAATGAACCCGGCCGCTAAGAGCTAGTCAACTTCCTCTCCAATAGCTTTCCGTCTCTCTTCATTAAACTGTCGAAGAAATTGCCTGACCGACTTATACTTCGGATTAATATTGAGAGTGTGCTCAGCGAGTTCCCTCGGTACACCCGGCATGTCAGAAGGTTTCCATGCAAAGATGTCCCGGTTCTCATAGATGAACTTGATGAGCGCGCTTTCCTATTTAGGATCCAAATTGGTACTAACGCTGAATTGCTTAGAAGAGTCGCCAGGGGTAAAGTCAAAGCTTCGTCTCAGCGGCCGATTTAAACTTCAACGCTGGGTCATGCTCTGTAGTTGGCTTCTTCAGGGAGGTCATATCCGCCGGGTCAACATTGTCTTGATAAAATTTGAGCTCTTCCGCTGCACAGGCAGACTCAGTATAGGCCGCGTCGCCTTCTTCACACTCCAAGGCTACCTTTTGACTCCCATGCACAGTGATGGTGCCCTTGTGACCCGGCATCTTGAGCTGCAAATAAACGTAACACGGCCGTGCCATGAACTTAGCATAAGCCGACCGCCGAAACAGAGCATTATATGAGCTCCTGATTTTGACCACTTCAAACGTCAATTTCTCAGCCCTGGAGTCATATTCATCTCCAAAAGCCACTTCCAGTTCAATCTTGCCAACTGGGTAAGCCAACTTACCAGGAACCACTCCATGGAAAACAGTGTTGGATGTCCTCAAATTCTTATCAGTCAACCCCATGCATCGAAAGGTCTCATAATAGAGGATATTGATGCTACTACCTCCATCCATGAGTACCTTAGTGAATTTATATCCACCAACCTGAGGTGCTACCACCAAGGCTAACTGATCTGGATTATCAACCCGTGGAGGGTGATCTTCTCTGCTCCATACAATGGGCTGTTCTGACCACCTCAAATAATGAGGAACTGCCGGCTCAACAGAATTCATGGCCCTCTTATGAACCTTCTGGTCACGTTTGCATAAGCTAGTAGTAAACACGTGATACTGCCCACTATTCAACTACTTCGGATGGCTTTGATAACCCGACTGCTGTTGCTGTTGCTCTCCTTGACCAGACTGCTGTTGATTATAACCGCCTTGATGTCCCTGAAAGCCGGAGTCTGAACCGCCGTCCGGGCCATGAAAACCGCCAGCTCCTGAACCACCGCCGGACCCAGAATTGTCACCAAACGCGTTGGAATTCTTAAAAGCTTTCATGATCGCGCAATCTTTCCATAAGTGGGTGGCGGGTCGTTCCCGGGTGCCGTGTCTCGGGCAAGGCTCATTGACCAACTGCTCAAGAGATGGGCCTGACCCGCCAGATCGAGGGGGCGGCTTGCCCTTACGTCTCTGATTGTTACCTTGTGCATTAGCGTTGGCCATAAACTCTGGGTTACCATCCGCCTTATGCTTATTGCCACCTTGATTCATCGGGTTATGTTGCTGACCCTTTCCATTGCCGTTCTTCTTTCCCTTCACTGTCTTTTCCTCATCAGACGCGGGATCCTTGGTACTATTAGAGTCGGCATATTTGACTAAAGCCGCCATCAGCGTACCCATATCGTTGCAATCACGCTTAAGGCGCCCCAGTTTCTGCCTCAGCGGCTCAAAGCGGCAATTCTTCTCCAACATGAGGACTGCAGAGCCGGCATCCATCTTGTCAGATGAATGTATTATCTCCTTGACCCGGCGTACCCAATGAGTCGTGGATTCACCCTCCTCCTGCTTACAATTTGTCAAGTCCACAATTGAGATAGATTGCTTACAAGTGTCTTTGAAGTTCTGGATGAAACGGGCCTTTAACTCAGCCCATGAACCAATGGAATTGGGTGGCAAACCCTTTAACCAAGACCGGACCGTTCCATCTAACATCATGGTGAAGTACTTAGCCATTGCTGCATCGCTGACCTCCAACAACTCCATGGCCATCTCATAACTTTCGATCCACGCTCTGGGCTGTAAGTCGGCCGTGTAGTTCGGCACCTTTCGAGGTCCCTTGAAGTCCTTGGGTAGGCGCACATTACGCAGAGCCGGTACCAAACAAGGAACACCACCGGTTCTAGTGGCTACTCCCGTCTCAACAGAAGTCGTCGGGTACTCTGGGAATCCTTGATGAGCCGTCTGTTGAGCCGCTAGCTGAGCCGCCCGCTCGTTCTCCCGACGTACTCAGTCCTGCACCAGATTATAGCCACCGGGCTGGTTACAACGCTGGGCGTTGCTTGACAAAGCTTCAGACTCCATGTGCCTGCTGTAACTCGGACTCCGGTTTTGACGAGGCAGTGCTAACCAAGGCGGAGGAGTTGAATGAATCCTGTCCCGGCTGTAAGAATAAGTCTCTTGCTGAGCCAGGGCCGTCGGGAGAAGTTCTCTGACCCTCCGGGTCTCCACCGCTGTCGGGTCATCACCGTCCGTGGGGAGAGCCGCCAAGCACGCCGATGCTGCGATTAAGTTCTCCATGGGGTTAGAAAAGTGATCCCGCGGTATCAGCACATAACTGGGCAGAGCCATACTCCCACGAGGAGGTGCCATCTCCCGAGGCTGAGCCGGTCTTCCTGTTCTGGCTGTCATAAACTGATTTGCATCTGGCGGGTTACTTGGACCTGCTCCGGGTGTAGCGAAAAGATTCTGAGGATCATAAACCGGAGGTAAACGGGACTGGGATTTCCGATGTCTCCTCCTTATCACCTCGTTGGACGCATTTAGGCTCATTGTGAGCTGGTAGGCTTCTGACTGTAGCCGCTGCACCCGTGCTTCTAGAGCCGCCCGCTCTGTGGCTAATCTAGTGTCCTCAGCTGCCAAGGCCTCCTTGGCCCGAGCTATCTCCTCACGCACCCGTGCCACCTCCACGTCATGCTCATCTTTGTTTGCAGGAATAACTGTGGCGGTTAACAGGGCCGTAAGCTTATCCATGAGATCTATCAGCACCTGAGCCGGCGGGCGCGCAGGGCCTCCTGCCCAGGCTGCCCCGTCCCGGATGTTATTGCTGTAGTGGCTATAGAATTTTGACCGGGTTGAGTCCCAGCCATGAAGACTCCTGCCCATCTTGGCGGCTCACAGGGGTCCGGAATACTAATGCCATCGGAACAGGCCCCAAGCACGCCATCTTGCACTTGGTATAGCAAATCTATTGAACCGGCGGACGAATCATCGTCCGAGAGGACGGCCGTCTCGCCACCATCTTCAGATCCTTCAGAAAAGTTCCTCTCCGTGGATGCAACCCACGAAGGCACGCTTCATGACGGGTTGAACTCGGGCCTTTCTCGCATGTTGGGCCGTCTCGACGAGGTCGGTGCAGTTGTCCGGCTCAGGGCCTGGCTCACCAATCCGGCCGATGAAGACGTGGATTCCTCCGAAGGGGACCCGGTACCCGTACTCAGATGAGCCGGCATCGGGGCCCCAGCCTTCGTTGTCGATGTAGATCTTGCCTCGACGACTCTTGGTCATCCGGCCCACTACGTATCCCTTGAGCCCTTTGAAGTTTCCCTTCAAGAACTCAAATCCACCGTGCGCTGGCCCGATGGTGGGCGCCAACTGTCGTGGAATTGTCACGTCAGATGTCCTTGTGAAAGGACTTAGTTGTGGAGCCATCGCAACTAGGAAGCTTGAAGGGGTTAATCGGGACAAAGGACACGAGAGGTTTATACTAGTTCGGTCCATTACGGTGAAGGTAAGGCCTACGTCTAGTTGGGATGGTATTGATGTTTCGATGACCAGGGAGCAAGATAAGCTATGCCCGGCTCTCGATGAGTTGTTCTTACCCTAAGCCGCTAGTGGGTCGTCCCCTTATATACACGGGTTGACGCCCTGCAGCTTACAGAGTCCCGGCCGACTTATAAACAGTGTCCGGCTCGATGACTAGTTAAATCTACCTTATGATACAAGTCATGCCATTACGGCGATTTATTTCGACAGGCCTTAAGTCGCCTGTGGGCCTTAGGCCCCTTCCTGAACCGCCATCTTCATGCTTGGTCTTGGGCTTCTTTCTGGTGAGTCTTCTTTTGCGTAACCCGGCCCCTCCTGGGCGGCTTACACAAATAGTTATATCCCCAACAATTATCATACCACTAGTGGACTTTAATCGGGATTAAACGGGACCCAATTGACATCCCTAGTTGAAAGGGAGTGTACTACTGCTATATTTAAGTTGCCAAGGCATCTAAGCAGTTGAAATAATCTAAGAAAGCACTTAACAGTGTGGCCTCATATAAACTACGAAGACAGTCTTGTGATGAAGTTGAGAGGAAAAGTTAAGGACTCAAATGAAATAGGCATGCATTTCTTTACGATAGTACAGCAGGCATTGCTGACATATTGGCCAACTCAGGTATAGCGTAACAACAAACAAGCATTCGAATCAAGCAATACAACAAAGCAGAAACTGAACTATTTGTAATTCGGTAGGATTACAGGTTGAGGGCACAAGCCAAGAAAGCAGCCCACTCGCATTACATTTCACATGTACTAAAACACACTGGCTTACTATATGTTGCTGTGAAGCCTCGCTGCTGTTGCAATGTTCTTTGAAGATATCGTCAGCATCCCGTGGTTGCAAATCTAGTTGTTGTAGTTTATTCTACACCCTCTATTTAGGTAAAATTAATTTTAATCGCATGCGCTGGTCCGAATTGATCATCAATGGTTCATCTAAACTAATGAAAGAAGGGTGTGTGCATACACGACAATATATCTGCTTCCCTCTATTTTTATGCTTGTTCGAGGTGCCAGCCCCAAAAGAACAAATATTTTGTTTGATGGGGTTGGCAGCTCCATAATTAATAGAAGCATAAAATTATTCATGCAACTTGGGAAGATCAAGAACACACAAACAAGTAATGAACAGAGGCTCAGAGTAGTGATGTAATGGCTAGCATCAGAAAATGTAGGGTAAAACGAACAAAAAGCATCGGAACCACATGCTAGTTTGCTGATGTGTAATTAAGCATAGAGTACATTAAGCAGTCTGATGGAACCAACACGTGGCATTAGAACAACACCATTATCATAAATATAGCATTGAAGAAGTAAAATAATAGGCAGTGATATCTAGGAAGTACAATAATACTCCCTCCGTTCCAAAATAGATGACTCAACTTTGTACTAACTTCAGTACAAAGTTAGTACAAAGTTGGGTCATCTATTTTGGAACGGAGGGAGTACTTAGGACAAAACTAAAGCATATTAACTATATGTGCACTGGTATGTAATTTAACACATGTAACATGTTCACTGCCAGAAGTATGGCCCTACAGGTGCAAGCAGAATCACGTATCTCATGAAAAACTGAATGATGCCCTGAAGAAATTCAAAGGTGCGGTGCTTATGCTAGGAAAGTGAACATAGGCGCCGGCCATTGGATAATAGTACCTGATTCTCAGTGGCGTATGGGTATCATTGTCATACTTGATATCTAAGGATCATCGATGGTGCTCGTGTTGCGGTTGAGTTTGGGCCGGCTGTCGCCATCGCTGAAGCGGCTCCGGTGCTATGGTTGCGGCGCCTGTCGACATACAAGAAAGCTCATCTGTGGTAAGTGAACTGTTGCACGATAAAGATAAAAACCGAAGGAGTACAAATCAAAATAACCTGATGAAGCTACGGCGTCAGTAAAGCAGGGCCGGTGGAGTTGAATATGGCGTCCGTGGAGCGGGTCCGGTGCAGTGGACGAAGGCTTCGGCAGGGGCGTTGTACAGTGCTTTCGGTGAGGTAGATCCGTTGCGAAGGATGAGGGCTTGTATGAAGGGCCAGTGAAGGGGAGGACGAGGGAGTCAGTGAAGGGTCTACACTGTGGTGGACGAGGGCGCCGGTTAAGAAGATCCCATGCGGTGGACCATGATGGCGGTCAAGGAGATCTGGAGCGGTGGACAAGCCAGTCGCTGAAGCGGCTCCGGTGAAGTGGTGAGTTGGCAGTTGGGGGTTCCAAGGTGCGGAAGGTAGATCCGGCGGGGTGTGAGGTCCACCACTGTGGCGAAGGACTAGATTCGGTGGCTTGCTGTGGTTGGGGCGGTCGGGGAGGGGAAGGGGAGGGGTTCTGGGGAAGAATGTTGGGGGCAAAGAGGAGAAAACAATGGAGTTACCAAAGAAGCCTTGTTCCGTTCATGTGGCAGGGGTAAAACAGGAATATCGCAGGGCTAAACTTTCCGGCACGTGATATTTCGATGTGAGCGGGAAGTTTGAAAGCTTTTGGTGCCTAAAATTGTAAGTGTTCTGCTCTTGTACGGTCGACTATGATATCATGGCCGACAATTTGTTTGTTTTGCACGCAAAAAAGTGCAAGTTTTGAAAATCAATGTCTCCAACTCGAAACTTAGATTGTCCATTCAATTCAAATATGGATCATTGAGCTACTACAAGCAAATACCATCATACAGTCCAATTCAAATGAAATTCCAAATGTGTTTATCCTAAATATGATGACAAAAGCAAAAATGTGTATGTGTATGAATAAAGTGGATGATTATAAAGTTTGAACATGCCCGTATGTGTATATCTCTAGGTTTGATATATGAATTTGAAATCACGAAATCCCTGCTTAAAAATGTACCTCCATTTAAATGAATTACAAAAGCTAATGATGGATTCGAATTCCAAAATTCCAATCTTAAGTTTGTAATTCTGGTACATGAAGGTATATCACGCATGCTCAAAAGCATCATTATCTCATAGTCCAAACTGTGAAACAAATTGATCAACCATGAGTGCACAATATCTCAATTATGCTAAAGTCCCTCAAATATAGACATCTCACTCTTTATCTGAAGCCAACCCCCCCCCCTCGCCCCCCACACAAACATAGAGAAGTCTTTCTCTCCCCCAAACACCAACAGACGAGCACATTAACACCCCTCTCTCTTCTAAAGTCCGGACCCTAATATAGGTCTCTATCACTTTGTCTCTCGGGCTTGCACACATCTCTTCCCTCACTCTCTAGGTCTCCCGCTATCTCTCTTTCCCAAGCACACGCACTATGTAGAGTGTATATTTCCCATACACACATCGCCCCCAAACGTCTATCTCCCTAGTTATGTGGTTCTCGCGCACTCACCTCACACACCACCCCCACTGCAAACAAGCACACTTTGTCTCCTTGTGCACCACTCTCCTCTTTCTATCTCTCCCACAAGCGGACTCGCCCCAGCTCCTTCCCTGTATACATATATGTCGTGACTCTTTCCATAGCTCCCTAATGTATCATCGTTCTCGATTTCGCACATTGTTCTCTACACCATCTATTCTAGATCCCTCATGAAGTCCCTGTCACACACACGATGACTCGCTTCCCTTGCGTCTCCGTACATAGGCCAATTTAGAACAACATCAACATTGTCTCCCTATCTATACGCCATTTATGGACACAAACGACCCCTCTCGCCCCCTCTCTTCCTCTCTCTCTCTCTCTCTCTGTCGCTAGCTCTCTCCCTCTCTCTCTCACACACACCCCTCTCCCACACACTCGATGTCTCTTCCACATAGTCTGCCCCCCCCCCCCCGCCCGCACCCATGCTATCCCGCTACTACACATGTCACACCATTCCCCCTTCCCTTATACTAGGTTTACATCATTAGTGGTCTCTCTACTCCACATACACACACTCCCTCTCACACACAAACGCGTGCACAAACACACACAGACACGCACAAACACCCATTTATCTGGATCCTCATCTCTCCCCATGTCCGCATGTGTATCTCACACACTCACTCTCTAATTATGTATATGTGTCTCCATGTTACAAAACACAAAGCACCATGTACATGTCTCTCTCTATCCTCCACACACATAGACACAAAGAATATGTTATCATTGCCTCAGTGTCTAACATATCACACACGCACACACACACACTCTCTCTCTCTCTCACAAACACGCTCAACAAGGCTTTCCCCGTGAATAACTTACCGTCTATTCATCAACAGTCGTGGCAGTATGGCGAACACGAGATGTGAAAAAGAATAAATCTACACGTGCTTAGACCACCTAGTATGACTACTAGGACTAGAGCAAGCCAAAAAGCGCGCCGCCGTCACCCCCTCCTTATCGGCGACGGGAAAAATCTTTGTTTTACACAGTCGAGAAGTCATTGTGCTAAGGCCCCAGATGCCGAGGCGTTGAATAGAATTTAGATGCTAGTTTATGGAAGCAAGTATCGATAATACGTTTGTATCTCCATACTTATATTTCTTCTCTTATAAAAGACCGAGTTGGTGATGATGGTACGTGTGCCATCTTGCAATATAGACTGTCCGATCTATATCTGACGGATGGAAATTAAACTAAAAGATACCCGCACCCCTCTCCACATTTGCAGACAAGGCCTTCCCTCGTCATCCTTATCTCCAACAAACCTCATTGTTGAGCAATGAAGAAAGGAAGCCTCTGGAACAAACTGGCCTGGTGGCCGCTGCCGGCATCGTCAATCCCCATGCCTCCGCTCATTCCGACCACCAATCACCACCACAGCCCGCTCCTCTTCACCTTATCTCATATTTCTCGAGATATCATTAGTTTTTACACATGGGATTACTCCCGCAAGGGTCAATCACAACAAGTGTTTTATAAAAAAAATGCATCTTGATGTTCCGTGCAATGCATGGATCTTGCTAGTACTCCTATAGAAGACTAAGTTGGTGATGATGGTGTGTCTATCATCCGTCGTTTCTGACCATTAGATCTACATCGAATGACCGTGAGGTAAGTTGTTGCCTTTTCTCACCAACATCCCACTTGTCTACCAATTTGCAGAAAAACCCATAATTAGTATCTTAAAACCAACCACATCCCTCCCTGACCTCACCAAAACAGCCCAAGGAATATATTCTAATTGAAACATAATATATCTCTAGTGACATATGTATATCAAAATTAGAGTGTTTTGTATCAAGTTTGTGAATAAGTATTATTCTAATTATGATTCATTGCAACACACATGAAGATTGCTAGTATTTGCAACCATGCATTTTTTCCTAGTATTCCATAGTTTCGAGTTTTCCATCAAGATATTAGTCACTCATGGTTGATATTTACTTTCAATCATGTACACATATGCACTATGTAACTAGCCTTGCTTATTGGCTTCCAAAGCTTAACTTTCACTCCTACTTACAATTTGTAGAGTATTTAACAAAAAACCACCACTTTCAACCAGCCCTGGGAATAATCTATTGTACAAAAAATAGCAAAAACATACCCAAAATTTCTTAATCCACGCCAAAAACTAGTACCTAGTACTCCTACCGATTAGTTCATTTAAACCCATTTACGACAGGGTTGGCCCATACGTCTGTAACGCCACGGATTCGATGCGCTAGGTGTCCGCCAGTTATTCGCCGTCGTTGCCATGTCACTTGCTTGCGTGTTGCATTTTATCATGTCATCTTGTGCATCTCATTTTGCATACGTGTTCGTCTCATGCATCCGAGCATTTTCCCCATTGTCCGTTTTGCAATCCGGCACTCCTATGTCCTCCGGCGTCCCCCTTTTGTCTCTTGTTGTGAGAGGGTGTTAAACTTTCTCAGAATGGCCAGAGGTTTGCCAAGCAGCCTTGGTATAGCACCGGTAGACCGCCTGTCAAGTTTCGTGCCATTTGGAGGTCGTTTGATACTCCAACGGTTAACCGGGGAACCGTAAAAGCCCCTTCTCTTTGCAGCCCAGCACTCCTTCACCTCAGCCCACTAACCCATCCAAACCCCCTCCATGCTCTTGGTCGTCCGATCACGATCGTGTGGGCGAAAATCGCACTCCATTTTGAGTCTCCTAGCTCCCTCTACCTATAAATAAGTCCCTCCCCCGAATTTTCGTGGATGAATCCCCGAAACCCTAGCAGTCTCCTCCCTCACCGTGCCGGACATGTCCGCTCCGCCGCCGGACATGTCCAGCCCCCTTGCCGCCGCCACGTGTCGCCTTCCGATTCGCCCCCGCCGCCGTCTCCACCGCGCGGCCCGGGGAAACCCAACGCGGGCCCGCCCGGGCCCAGATTCGACGTCCGCCGCCGCGGCTCCACGCCGCCGTCTCCTCGCCTCCGGCCGCTCGCGCCCGTCGAAACCCTCCTCCGCCCGCGCCCGGCTTCCGCCGCCTCGGGCGCCATCGTCGTTCGCCGCCGTGCGGGCTCCTCGCCGGCCTCGCCATCCGCGGCCCCCGCCGCCGTTCCCTGCTCCCCGCCGCCTCGGGCGCCGCCGGCGCGGCCCCGCCACCTCACCGGCGCCCCGTCTTCGCCCAGCGGCCACCTTGGTTCCCTCCGGTCACCGCCCCGCCGCTCGTCGTCGTCCCCTCCGTCTCCGGCCACCGCGCAGCTCGCCGCAGCTCCGGACGGATCCGAGGGAGTGGATCAGATCCACCACTCCCTCGATCCAAACAGCGTCCCGCGTCCCCGGATCCCTCCATCCCGCACCGTCCCGTCCCGCGTTGACTTTTCGGAGGGTATATTTTCGTCTAAGTCCCTGTTTCAGCAGTATTTTCATGCCCTGTTCAACGCATCATAACTTGCTACATACTGCTCCGTTTTGTGCGTGCTATATATCAAAATGTTCGTTGTGAGATGCTCTTCATTTAGTTCCATCGTGCCATGCTTGTTTGAGATCATCTTGATGCCCTAATCATCGTTGTAAAAGTGCTATGTGATGTTAACCTGCTGAAACTGTTATAACTTGATGATTTGTCATTTTTGTTGCATTTGATGTGTGCATCCTATGAGCATGATCTCTACATGTGCTTTGTGCTATATCATGCCATCTTTGCAGTGGTCCCATACATGTATTTTTGTGAGTCTTTTACTGAGTGCATCGAGCTCATGAAGTAGGGTACTTGCTGTTGCTGTTTTGCTAGACTGTTTCTGCTATATCTTGATGCTATGTAAACCTGCTGCTACAAGTCATTCTATGCATAATCTGGAGATGTTCACTAAGGATGATTTGTTATACATGTCTTGCTCTATCCATCCATGCTCCTGGTTGCATTTATAGCCTGCTTTAGGTTGTGGTTATCTTGCTCCAAACTTGCTACATAATGTTGCTGTCATCCTGTTAACATTAAGTTCAATGTTGCCATGATTGTTGTTAGTGATCCAAGCATGTTATGAACATGCTCTTGCCATTTTTAGCTTCAGAAACATGTATTCTTACTGTTGGTTACATTTTCATGCCATGTATTGCTCTGTGGTGAGTGGTTCAAGCTCACCAATATGCCTACTTATTGCTGTTTCTGCCATGTTTGAATCTGTCATATCACTTGCCATGTTTATGCCATCATATTTTCTGTGCCCTTTTGGCTCATGGTCAGTAAGGGACATTTGTTCTATGCTCTTAGTAGATTAATGCCATGCCTTTGTTTGCCATGATAGCTTCCTGTAACATGTTGCTTGATAGCTCTAAACATTGCAACCTGATGTTATTTCTGCCAAGTCTGTAAACTGTTATTATTTGCAATCTTGCCATGTCCTTTTGAGCATGTTATAATGTTTTCTGGAGATAGCTCAGTGTTCATATTTTGTCATGCCTTACCTGTACTTCATGTCCATACCTTTTGTTCTTACGTTGGGATGCTGTAGCATGTTGTTTTGATGCTTGCTGGATGCCTAGTTGCTGTTTTGGACAGCTTGTCCTTTAAACTTGTATAGAGTGTATGTGTTGAACCGTTGCTCCGTTTTGAGTGTGCTCTATATGAAACTTGCTTAGATTTGCATGTAGTTTCATATTATCATGTTGCATCCATGTTTTGAGAGTGTTTTCTTGATGTTTGAATGCCTTTTGCATCCATGCCATGTTTAACTTGTTTTGCTCATATCTTCTAGGCCGTAGCTCCGAATTAAATGAACTTTATATGTAACTTGACTAGAATCTCATGTAGATCATCTTGGTGCATCTTAACTTGATGCTTAACAATTTGAACATAAGGTTTATTCAGTTCTGGACCAACTTCTAAATTTGCATATGAGGACTTACCGGATTTGTTATATGTTGTTTCCGGCCTCATTTAAACTTGCTTTGATGTGTTGGTCTTGTATGCATCATCTCTTACCATGAGTAGCCTCACCTAGCTTTGCCATGCATCATGCTTGGTTGTGCATCAATGCATGTATATGTGTGGTGTGTTTACCATGTTGTGTGCTTCTTCTTGATAGTTCCCATTTCGTTGCGATCGTGAGGATTCGTTCGTCTACGCTTGGTTCATCTTCGTGGCTTCATCTTCCTCATGGACTCGTTCTTCTTCCTTGCGGGATTTCAGGCAAGATGACCGCTACCCTGGATCTCACTACTATCATTGCTATGCTAGTTGCTTCGTTCTATCGCTATGCTGCGCTACCTATCATTTGCTCTTCAAGCCTCCCAAATTGCCATGTCAGCCTCTAACCTTTTCACCCTTCCAAGCAAACCATTGCTTGGCTATGTTACCACTTTTGCTCAGCCCCTCTTATAGCGTTGTTAGTTGGAGGTGAAGTTGAAGATTGCTCCATGATGGACAGGATTATGTTGGGATATCACAATATCTCTTATTTAATTAATGCATCTATATACTTGGTAAAGGGTGGAAGACTCAGCCTTATGCCTGGTGTTTTGTTCCACTCTTGCCGCCCTAGTTTCTGTCATACCGGTGTTATGTTCCCGGATTTTGCGTTCCTTACGCGGTCGGGTGATTTATGGGACCCCCTTGACAGTTCGCTTTGAATAAAACTCCTCCAGCAAGGCCCAACCTTGGTTTTACCATTTGCCTCACCTAGCCCTTTTTCTCTTGGGTTTCCGGAGCCCGAGGGTCATCTTTATTTTACCCCCCCCCTGGGCCAGTGCTCCTTCGAGTGTTGGTCCAACCTGAGCGATGTCCGGCGCCCCCTGGGCAACCAGGGTCTATGCCAACCCGACGTCTGGCTCATCCGGTGTGCCCTGAGAACGAGATATGTGCAGCTCCTATCGGGATTTGTCGGCACATCGGGCGGCTTTGCTGGTCTTGTTTTACCATTGTCGAAATGTCTTGTAAACCGGGATTCCGAGACTGATCGGGTCTTCCTGGGAGAAGGAATATCCTTCATTTATCGTGAGAGCTTATCATGGGCTAAGTTGGGACACCCCTGCAGGGTATAAACTTTCGAAAGTCGTGCCCGCGGTTATGTGGCAGATGGGAATTTGTTAATGTCTGGTTGTAGATAACTTGACACCAGATCCGAATTAAAACGCATCAACCGCGTGTGTAGCCATGATGGTCTCTTCTCGGCGGAGTCCGGGAAGTGAACATGGTTTTTGGGTTATGTTTGACATAAGTAGGTGTTCAGGATCACCTCTTGATCATTGCTAGCTTCACGACCGTTCCGCTTGTTCTCTTCTCGCTCTTATTTGCGTATGTTAGCCACCATATATGCTTAGTCGCTGCTGCAACCTCACCTCTTTACCCCTTCCTTTCCCATTAAGCTTTGCTAGTCTTGATACCCATGGTAATGGGATTGCTGAGTCCTCGTGGCTCACAGATTACTGCAACAACAGTTGCAGGTACATGTTTGCGATGTCATGACGCGAGAGCGTTGTTTCTTGTTTTGGAGTTCCCCTTTTGCTTCTTCTTCGATCAGGGGATAGGTTCCAGGTCGGCAGCCTGGGCTAGCAGGGTGGATGTCGTTTGAGTTTCTGTTTGTGTTCCATCCGTAGTCTGATGGTGATCTTATGTATGATGTATTGTTGTATTCGTGTGGCATTGTATGCGTCTTGTATGTATCCCCATCTATTATGTAATGTTGATGTAATGATATCCACCTTGCAAAAGCGTCTTCAATATGCGCTTCTATCCTTGGTGGGACCTTCGAGTTCCTTTAGGATAGGGTCGCATCTTGGGCGTGACAAGTTGGTATCAGAGCCTCGACCGACCTTAGGAGCCCCCCTTGATTGATCGTGTAGTTTGGCCGTTGTTGAGTCTAGAAGAAAACTGATTTCTGAGTCTAGTTATATCGGGGAGTAGGAATTCTTTTTACTCCTCTGCCCCTTCGTCACTCTGGTAAGGAATCTTGATGTAGGTGTTTTGAACTACTCCTCTTCCCCTTCAAATTTCTCTTTAGGATCACGCAGTTAGTTTTCGTTCGTTGTCCATCCTCTTTTGTCCGGCGCATTCCTCGTCAAGCTGATTCGAACCTCTTTTTCTTTGGGAGATCAATCCTCAACTCTTTTCGATCGATGTTGTTTCCCTGTCCGAAGTTGTCCTTGTTTTTACCACCCGCCCACCCTTTTCCTTCTCAGAGCCGGAGTCCGTAATCGAGTATCCATCCTACTCATGCGAAGTCTTTGCTTTCTTTCTTCAATGATTTCAACCAGTGTTTTCTCTTCAAGATATTCGTCGGTTTCCCCTTCCAAGTTGCCTTTGTTTTCCCTCCCTCCCACACTCTTCTTCCCAGAGCATGAGTCTCTTTCGAGCATCAATGTCATTCGTGTAGAGCCTCTTCAGTCTTTCGTCAATTGTTTCAACTGGTGAATTCTCGTCTAGTTAATCATTGTTCGTCGCATTTTTCTTTCTGGTGGATCCAAATTAAAGTTTTTCGTGGTCGATCGTATTCTTTCCCTCAGCTCAAATATTTCCCTTGCTCGCTCGCCTCTCGCCATTCTATTATCCTGGAGTGTTGAAGACATCTTAGAAGATTCGTGGTTGCATCCGTTTAATTCGAGGTTGTCACATCATTCAAAATTCTTCAATCTTTCTGGTGCATCATTCCTCATTCAACAATCATTTCCAACGGTGTTTCTTTTTAGTGGGCCCTAACCCATAGGTCTTTTCCCAGGATCTTACCTGACTCTTCTAATTTTTCCGGAGCTTTTCTCAAATCATTTCTTTTTGAAATTTGACGTAAGAATGGATTCCATCAGTCACATGCCTTCTCCAAGGTCTCTTTCAAATTCTTTTCATTGTTGGCTCAACCCCCTTCGCTTTTCATTCTCCCGGAGTATCTCAGTAATTTTGGTGGTGTTTCTCGTCGTCATTTGAAGGTCGAAGAAGAGTTTTTTTTCTCTCTAAATCTTGTCTGTTCTCTCAAAGATTCGCGGTCTAGCTTCATGTTATCCTCTCGAATTATTCTATTAGTCAGATATTCTTTCTTACCCATCCAGAGTATGTCAGGGGTTGTTTTTCCATTTCTTTCACCGGCGGCCATCTTTTCAGAAGAATTCTTCGTCCTCACATTTCAGCTACCGTTATCCAGTTATCCCGGTCCTTCGTTCAAGTGTTCTTTAATCAGCTCATGATCTCTTTGTTCTTTTGCATCTAAATCCCCTCTAGCATATTGGTTCTTCTAATTCTTCCCGGTGATTCAGTATCTTTCGTCATTCAATTTTGAATTCTTACGGTGGTTCATTCAAGATTCTTTTTCCTTGACTATCATATTAATTCATTAGTTTCTTTCCAATCCTACTGGTGGTTCGTTGAAAACCTTCCTCAAGGTTGCGCCATATACCCCTCAATCCTTTTCCAACAATAAGTAGTATGCAAGAATCCATTGCTTGTCATCAATTTAATTTGATGAAGGATAAGCGTACAATAAATCTCTTTCTTATTTCATCCAAGTGGGTAATTCCTTCCTTCGGAGTTTATTCTTGATGAATAAATTCTAGGTCCAAGTGTTTTCATCTTTTCTTTTACGGAGTTCAAATTTCCCTCGGTCATTTCGTCGAAACCCCCATCAAAATCATCAGAAGGCTCATCTTATTCTTTCTTCCTTCATTTCTATCTCACCATCCTTTTGTCACCGGAGTTCTTCATGCTGGTTCTTCATGATTTAATTCATTCTCCAAACTGTTCATCAAGATCCTAATTGTAGGAGCTCAAGTATACTTCTTCTTGCATCTTGAAGTGCAATTAATTCTCCGTGTTCTTTTTTGAAGCGGAGTTTTGCATTTCTTTGTTCTTTTCATCTTTTCCATCTTTTCCGCTCGTGGTCGGAGATCACCTCATAATTTTGAGATGTTATCTATAAGTCCACAACAAGCTTATTCTTTTCGTTGTTGATTTTCTCAACAACTCCGCTTAAACCTTCCTTCTAAAGATGCTTTCTATTTCATTCGTGGCACAAGTTGTCATTTTCATCTCCGTTCTTTTTATTTAACCTTTTCAATTCTTTCCGGAGGTTTTATGTCATGTCTTCATCAAGTATCATTCCATCCTCTCAAGTTCGTGTTCTATTCGTCCATGTTTCAGCCGGAGTGCTGCCTAAATCTTTTCAATCTTATTCGTTTCTTATCTCGTTCTAACCGGAGTGGCTTCAGAGTCTATCTGATTCCGTGAGCTTTCGATTCTCGTCATTCTCGTCGTTCCTCTCTTCTTTCCAAGTGCTCTCGATTGTTTGCTTCTTCTCTTGAGTTCTTGTTTCACCCCATCCCTTTTTCCCTAACGTCTCGGTCCTAAGATCTCGGGACGAGATCTCTTGTTCGTGGAGGAGTGTTGTAACGCCCCGGATTCGATGCGCCAGGTGTCCGCTAGTTATTCGCCGTCGTTGCCATGTCACTTGCTTGCGTGTTGCATTTTATCATGTCATCTTGTGCATCTCATTTTGCATACGTGCTCGTCTCATGCATCCGAGCATTTTCCCCATTATCCGTTTTGCAATCCGGCACTCCTATGTCCTCCGGCGTCCCCCTTTTGTCTCTTGTTGTGAGCGGGTGTTAAACTTTCTTGGAATGGCCCGAGGTTTTCCAAGCAGCCTTGGTATAGCACCGGTAGACCGCCTGTCAAGTTTCGTGCCATTTGGAGGTCGTTTGATACTCCAACGTTAACCGGGGAACCGTAAAAGCCCCTTCTCTTTGCAGCCCAGCACCCCTTCACCTCAACCCACTAACCCATCCAAACCCCCTCCATACTCTCGGTCGTTCAATCACGATCGTGTGGGCGAAAACCGCACTCCATTTGGAGTCTCCTAGCTCCCTCTACCTATAAATAAGTCCCTCCCCCGAATTTTCGCGGATGAATCCCCGAAACCCTAGCAGTCTCCTCCCTCACCGCGTCGGACATGTCCGCTCCGCCGCCGGACATGTCCAGCCCCCTCGCCGCCGCCACGTGTCGCCTTCCGATTCGCCCCCGCCGCCGTGTCCACCGCGCGGCCCGGGGAAGCCCATCGCGGGCCTGCCCGGGCCCAGATTCACCGTCCGCCGCCGCGGCTCCACGCGACCGTCTCCTCGCCTCCGGCCGCCCGCGCCCGTCGAAACCCTCCTCCGCCCGCGCCCAGCTTCTGCCGCCCCGGGCGCCATCGTCGTCCGCCGCCGTGCGGGCTCCTCGCCGGCCTCGCCATCCGCGCCCCCGCCGCCGTTCCCCGCTCCCCGCCGCCTCGGGCGCCGCCCCGCCACCTCGCCGGCGCCCCGTCTTCACCCAGCCGCTGCCTCGGTTCCCTCCGATCACCGCCCCGCCGCTCGTCGTCGTCCCCTCCGTCTCCGGCCACCGCGCAGCTCGCCGGAGCTCCGGCCGGATCCGAGGGAGTGGATCAGATCCACCACTCCCTCGATCCAAACAGCGTCCCGCGTCCTCGGATCCCTCCGTCCTGCACCGTCCCGTCCCGCGTTGACTTTTCAGAGGGTATATTTTCGTCTAAGTCCCTGTTTCAGCAATATTTTCATGCCCTGTTCAACGCATCACAACTTGCTGCATACTGCTCCGTTTTGTGCATGCTATATATCAAAATGTTCGTTGTGAGATGCTCTTCATTTAGTTCTAGCGTGCCATGCTTTTTTGAGATCATCTTGATGTCCGAATCATCGTTGTAAAAGTGCTATGTGATGTTAACCTGCTGAAACTGTTATAACTTGATGATTTGTCATTTTTGTTGCATTTGATGTGTGCATCCTATGAGGATGATCTCTACATGTGTTTTGTGATACATCATGCCATCTTTGCAGTGGTACCATCCATGTATTTTTGTGAGTCTTGTACTGAGTGCATCGAGCTCATGAAGTAGGGTACTTGCTGTTGCTGTTTTGCTAGACTGTTTCTGCTATATTTTGGTGCTATGTAAACCTGCTGCTACAAGTCATTCTATGCATAATCTGGAGATGTTCACTAAGGATGATTTGTTATACATGTCTTTCTCTATGCATCCATGCCCCTGGTTGCATTTATAGCATGCTTTAGCTTGTGGTTATCTTGCTCCAAACTTGCTAAATAATGTTGTTGGCATCCTGTTAAGATTAAGTTCAATGTTGCCATGATTGTTGTTAGTGATCGAAGCATGCTATGAACATGCTATTGACATTTTTAGCTTCATAAACATGTATTCTTACTGTTGGTTACATTTTCATGCCATGTATTGCTCTGTGGTGAGTGGTTCAAGCTCACCAACATGCATACTTATTGCTGTTTCTGCCATGTTTGAATCTGTCATATCACTTGCCATGTTTACATGGGTGCCATCATATTTTCTGTGCCATTTTGGCTCATGGTCAGTAAGGGACATTTGTTCTATGCTATTAGTAGATTAATGCCATGACTTTGTTTGCCATCATAGCTTCCTGTAACATGTTGCTTGATAGCTCTAAACATTGCAACCTGATGTTATTTCTGCCAAGTCTGTAAACTGTTATTATTTGCAATCTTGCCATGTCCTTTCGAGCATGTTATAATGTTTTATGGAGATAGCTCAGTGTTAATATTTTGTCATGCCTTACCTGTACTTCATGTCCATGCCTTTTGTTCTTACGTTGGGATGCTGTAGCATGTTGTTTTGATGCTTGCTGGATGCCTAGTTGCTGTTTTGGACAGCTTGTCCTTTAAACTTGTAGAGTGTATGTGTTGAACCGTTGCTCCGTTTTGAGTGTGCTCTATATGAAACTTGCTTAGATTTGCATGTAGTTTCATATTTTCATGTTGCATCCATGTTTTGAGAGTGTTTTCTTGATGTTTGAATGCCTTTTGCATCCATGCCATGTTTAACTTGTTTTGCTCATATCTTCTAGGCCGTAGCTCCGAATTAAATGAACTTTATATGTAACTTGACTAGAATCTCGTGTAGATCATCTTGGTGCATCTTAACTTGATGCTTAACAATTTGAACATAAGGTTTATTCAGTTCTGGACCAACTTCTAAATTTGCATATGAGGACTTACCGGATTTGTTATATGTTGTTTCCGGCCTCATTTAAACTTGCTTTGATGTGTTGGTCTTGTATGCATCATCTCTTGCCATGAGTAGCCTCACCTAGCTTTGTCATGCATCATGTCATGTATATGTGTGGTGTGTTTACCATGTTGTGTGCTTCTTCTCGATAGTTCCCGTTTCGTTGCGATCGTGAGGATTCGTTCGTCTACGCTTGGTTCGTCTTCGTGGCTTCATCTTCCTCATGGACTCGTTCTTCTTCCTTGCGGGATTTCAAGCAAGATGACCGCTACCCTAGATCTCACTACTATCATTGCTATGCTAGTTGCTTCGTTCTATCGCTATGCTGCGCTACCTATCATTTGCTCTTCAAGCCTCCCTAATTGCCATGTCAGCCTCTAACCATTTCACCCTTCCTAGCAAACCATTGCGTGGCTATGTTACCGCCTTTGCTCAGCCCCTCTTATAGCGTTGTTAGTTGCAGGTGAAGTTGAAGATTGCTCCATGATGGACAAGATTATGTTGGGATATCACAATATCTCTTATTTAATTAATGCATCTATATACTTGGTAAAGGGTGGAAGACTCGGCCTTATGCCTGGTGTTTTGTTCCACTCTTGCCGCCCTAGTTTCCGTCATACCGGTGTTATGTTCCCGGATTTTGCATTCCTTACGCGGTCGGGTGATTTATGGGACCCCCTTGACAGTTCGCTTTGAATAAAACTTCTCCAGCAAGGCCCAACCTTGGTTTTACCATTTGCCTCACCTAGCCCTTTTCCCTTGGGTTTCCGGAGCCCGAGGGTCATCTTTATTTTACCTCCCTGGGCTAGTGCTCCTTCGAGTGTTGGTCCAACCTGAGTGATGTCCGGCGCCTCCTGGGCAACCAGGGTCTATGCCAACCCGACGTCTGGCTCATCCGGTGTGCCCTGAGAACGAGATATGTGCAGCTCCTATCGGGATTTGTCGGCACATCGGGCGGCTTTGCTGGTCTTGTTTTACCATTGTCGAAATGTCTTGTAAACCGGGATTCCGAGACTGATCGGGTCTTCCTGGGAGAAGGAATATCCTTCGTTGCTCGCGAGAGCTTATCATGGGCTAAGTTGGGACACCCCTGCGTATGTTAGCCACCATATATGCTTAGTCGCATATGTTCTCTTCTCACTCTTATTTGCGTATATGCTTAGTCGCATATGTTCTCTTCCGCTTGTTCTCTTCTCACTCTTATTTGCGTATGTTAGCCACCATATATGCTTAGTCGCTGCTGCAACCTCACCACGTTACCCCTTCCTTTCCCATTAAGCTTTGCTAGTCTTGATACCCATGGTAATGGGATTGCTAAGTCCTCGTGGCTCACAGTTGCAGGTATAGGTTTGCGATGATCATGACGCGAGAGCGATGTTTCTTGTTTTGGAGTTCCCCTTCTGCTTCTTCTTCGATCAGGGGATAGATTCCAGGTCGGCAGCCTGGGCTAGCAGGGTGGATGCCGTTTGAGTTTCTGTTTGTGTTCCATTCGTAGTCGGATGGTGATCTTATGTATGATGTATTGTTGTATTCGTGTGGCATTGTATGCCTCTTGTATGTATACCCATCTATTATGTAATGTTGATGTAATGATATCCACCTTGCAAAAGCGTCTTCAAGATGCGCTTCTATCCTTGGTGGGACCTCCGAGTTCCTTTAGGATAGGGTCGCATCTTGGGCGTGACAACATCCGTGCTGACGAGGCAGCTTAAAGCAACACATTTTGTTTGACCGTTGACACGAGGGACCCACATCTGACCTTCTATCCTGTTATTCCCCCTCAAATCATTATTTTTCCTAAACATTGCTTCAAACAGTACTGATGCGTGTTCGTCGGTGGCGCCGGTGATGAGCGAGTTGGCCGCCGCTCCGCCGGACGGCCCGGACACCGTGCTGGCCTCCACACGGGTTGGCAGGCTGGCCAAGCATGACTCACGAGCGAGCAAGCCGCCATGCTGGCCTTCGCTCGAGCCAGATGGCTGGCCTTAGCGCGGCGTGCACGAGCAAGCCGTCATGCTGCCGTGCCAATCTAGCTAGCAAACCTTGCAGACAAGCAGCTGGACGGAGCTATCTTGGCTAGTTAGCGGCCGCGAGCGCCGGACGGAGCTGGCATCCAGGCTGCCGCAACATGGGCTCCGCACCACCGGCGGTTTTGACCTCGCCTTCTACCAGCGGCGGTATCTGCGTCCCATGGCCGAGGATGACTAGGTGGACGGGCCGGAGGTAGGAGGTCACTCGGGGATTTTTGTGCAGACTGACATGTAGGTCCCACAAGTCAACGCCCAGTTGAATAGAAGGCGTTGACTTAATGGGCGACATGGGCCCTGTCAGTGTTGGGGAACGTAGCAGAAATTCAAAATTTTCTATGCATCACCAAGATCAATCTATGGAGATACTAGCAATGAGAGAGAGGGGAGTGCATCTTCATACCCTTGAAGATCGCTAAGCGGAAGTAAGGGAGTCCTGGACTAGGGGGTGTCCGGATAGCCGGACTATCATTATCGGCCGGACTCCAAGACTACGAAGATACAAGATTGAAGACTTCGTCCCGTGTCCGGATGGGACTTTCCTTGGCGTGGAAGGAAAGCTTGGCAATACGGATATGTAGATCTACCATTGTAACCGACCCTGTGTAACCCTAGCCCTCTCCGGTGTCTATATAAACCGGAGGGTTTTAGTCCGTAAGACAACAATCACAACAACAATCATACCATAGGCTAGCTTCTAGGGTTTAGCCTCCTTGATCTCGTGGTAGATCCACTCTTGTACTACCCATATCATCAATATCAACCAAGTATTGAACCTAAAGTCAGGCAGCAGACCGGATTCGTTGGACGACATCCAGCAATCCAAGCTTCCAAATTCGGAAACTTTTCGGCCCTTGAGCCTCAATCTGGGCTGGGTTCCGGACTTAATTCCACCCGCCCACCCAAACATAAGCGATCTATCTCAAATCTGGCAAGAGCCCGCTGAAACAGTACATCATTATTGGGCCAGATTCCTCCTGGTTATGGACAGGATAAAGGACTGCCGTGAGGAAAACGCAATTTCAATTTTCTGCAAACAATTGCACGGACAAGGGAATCTTGAACGCCGTTAGTCGTCGCGAAATTACACGCTTCACCGACCTGGCGTCCATAGTACGAAAGTACTGTGCGATGGAGAGTGTCCGGAAAACCGAAACTAAGTTTTGGGACAATCCGACTCCGAACACAACCCTAGTCCGAAACAAAAGGGTGCATCATGCTCAGGCACCCGGGGCAAAAACCAAAAAGCAAAAACCCCATAAAGGGCACGGAACCGTACTGGAGGGATGGCTCAGCGGACCCTATAAAATTCATAGTACAGAGGGCGCCACTCCAACACATAGCCTTCGAGCATGTTGGATACTGCGGCAGGTGGCCAAAAGTGGCGAAGAGCTTCTAGCCCCGGAGAACCACCCCAACAGTACCAGTACGGTATTAACAGTCTTCGAGACCTTCGCATCAAATAATATGCGGAAATGAACAATCCGCAGCCTCGCTGAAGTCTACCAAGTAGCAACAACAAATCCATGGAGCGACACGGCTATCACATTCAACGCCAGCGACGAACCTAAATTCCGAACAGCCCGAGCACCAGCCGCATTGGTCCTCAGTCTAATAGTGGACGGCTTTCGTCTTACCAAGGTACTCATGGATGGCGGCAGCGGATTAAACCTCATCTACGAGGAAACCCTTCGAAAAATGAAAATATAATGGAGCCGCATTGAGCGAAGCAGCACAACCTTTAGAGGAATAATCCCTAGTCGGGAAGCACACTACACAGGAAAAATCACACTTGATGTGGTGTTCGGCTCGCCGGACAATTACAGGTCCGAGGAGGTCACGTTCCAAGTGGCCCCGTTCAGCAGCGGATATCACGCTTTATTAGGGCGAGAGGCATTCACAATTTTCCAAGCCATACCCCATTACGGGTACATGAAGCTTAAAATGCCCGGGCCTAATGGAACCATCACTCTTGCCAGTGATCCGGACATAGCACTCCGCGCCGAAAACAAGACAGCCGCACTAGCCCTAGAGGCACTATCCGAAGCCCTAGCGGCAGAGGAACTCACTGCGCTACGCTCTACGGTGAACAGGGATGATGTGATACTCGATAAGAGATCCAAGTCCACCTCTTTTAAACCAGCGGACGAAATAGTCAAATTCCAGGTCCAACCAACGGACCCCACAAAGACGGCCTCCATTGGGGCACAGTTAAACCCTGATGTAGACGCCGCACTACGAGAATTCCTTCGGGAGAATTGGGACATCTTTGCCTGGCACCCTTCAGATATGCCAGGAATCCCACGCAGATTGGCAGAACACAGCCTAAACATCCTAAAAGGATTCAAGCCAGTCAAACAGGCTCTTCGACGATTTTCCGAACCCAAAAGACAGGCAATGGGAGAGGAGCTAGCCAAACTATTGGAAGCCGGATTCATCAGAGACATCAAACATCCGGACTGGCTAGCGAACCTGGTAATGGTACCAAAAAAGGACAAATCCTGGCGCCTGTGTGTCGATTTTAAAGACCTTAACAAGGCTTGTCCAAAGGATCCTTTCCCCCTTCCCCGCATCGATCAAATCATTGATGCTACCGCAGGACACGATTCATTGTGCTTCCTCGACGCATACTTCGGCTACCATCAAATCAAGATGGCGGAGGCAGACCAAGCCGCAATGGCATTCATTACTCCATACGGACCATTCTGCTTCAACACAATGCCCTTCGGACTAAAAAACGCCGGCGCAACATATCAGCGCATGATTCAGACATGTCTGGCTACCCAGATCGGCAAAACAGTAGAGGCATACGTAGACGACGTGGTCGTCAAGACCAAACACGTCGAAACTCTAGTAGACGACTTGAGGATCACATTCGACAACCTCCGAGCATATGACATTAAGCTCAACCCGGAAAAATGCGTTTGCGGTGTACCAGCCGGAAAGCTCCTGGGCTTCATTGTATCCGGTAGATGAATTGAAGCAAACCCAGCCAAGATCCGAGCTCTGTCACAGTTGGATATCCCAAAGGACCTCAAACAAATACAAAAATTAACTGGATGCGTGGCGGCTTTAAGCCGCTTCATCTCCCTTTTGGGAGAAAAGGCATTGCCCCTCTATCGCCTCCTCAGGCACACCGAACACTTTGAGTGGACGGATGCTGCCACGGCCGGACTCGAAGAAATAAAGGCCATATTGGCAAGAAATCCTGTCCTGGCCGCGCCTAACCTGGGCGAACCGATGTTATTATATATCGCGGCAACACATCAAGTTGTCAGCGCGGTACTCGTCATCGAACGAGAAATAGAAGGACACAAATTCCCTCTTCAAAAACCAGTGTACTACGTATCCACTGTCTTAACCCCATGCAAGTCCCGGTATCCACATTATCAAAAGATAGCGTACGCGGTGTTCATGGCCTCCCGGAAGCTGCGACACTACTTTCAAGAGTGTTCGATAACAGTTGCCTCCGAAGTACCTCTCAACGACATTATAAACAACCGCGACGCGATGGGCAGGATTGCAAAATGGGCCATCGAGCTCTTACCATTCGACATAACCTACAAACCATGGCGAGCTATAAAGTCGCAAGTTTTGGCTGACTTCGTCGCCGAATGGACCGAAGCCGAACTCCGTAAAGAGTACGGCGCATACTCCAATTGGATCATGCATTTCGAGGGCTCCAAAATGTTGGCCGGCTTGGGGGCTGGCGTCGTATTGACATCCCAACTGGAGACATAGTCCAATACGTACTTCAGATAATGTACACGGACTCCAACAATGCAGCCGAATATGAGGCCCTTCTACATGGCCTCCGGATGGCAATCTCCATGGGTATTCAACGCCTAGAAGTGCGCGGGGACTCAAACCTCGCAATATCCCAAGTAAACGGAGACTTTGACGCCAAGGATCCGAAAATGGCAGCCTATCGTAACGCCATCTTAAAAATGTCAGCTCGGTTCGAAGGACTCGAATTCAATCATGTAGCCCGGGATAATAACCAGGCTGCCGATGTGTTGGCACGCATCGGCGCAAAACGCGACGCCGTCCCTCAAAACATCTTCCTGGAGTGGCTCTTTAAGCCATCTGTATTATGGGAAGAGGAGTCCAGAAATAACAACCCAGAACCAACCGTACCACCCAACACGGAACATTCTGACACAATCGATGGCTCAGCCAATGAAATAACACCTTCAGCCCACGAAATAATGGCAGTAATTGCCCCGTGGACGGAACCATTCCTAGCCTACTTAATTAGGCAGGAACTTCCCGAAGACCAAAATGAGGCCCACTGCATAGTTCGGTAATCTAAAGCCTACAAGGTCCATGAGGGAGAGCTTTAAAAGAAAAGCACAACCGGAGTCCTTCAAAGGTGCATCTCCGAAGAGGAAGGGCGGAATCTGTTGGCTGAAATTCATGCCGGACTCGGTGGGCAACACGCCGCAGCCCGGGCCCTTGTAGGCAAGGCCTTCCATACAGAATTTTATTGGCCGACGGCCCGGGCAGATGCTCAGGACTTAGTCCAGCGATGCGTCGGGTGCCAGCTTTTTGCTAATCAAAGCCACATGCCACCCACCGCCCTCAAAACTATACCCATCACCTGGCCGTTCGCGGTCTGGGGGCTTGACATGGTTGGACCCCTTAAAGGGGGAACCCATAAGCAAAAATACCTATTGGTAATGGTGGACAAATTCACCAAATGGATAGAGGCCAAACCAGTTAAAATGGCCGAATCCGGACCAGTGATAGACTTCATATCCGGGGTAGTACACCGTTATGGCGTCCCCCACAGCATCATCACCGATAACGGCACGAACTTCACGACTGACGAGGTTAAACTCTGGTGCAAAAATATGGGCATTAAGCTCGACTACGCTTCAGTCTATCACCCTCAAACCAACGGTCAAGTTGAACGAGCAAATGGTCTAATCATGAGCGGCATCAAACCCAGATTAGTGCGGTCCCTTACGGAATCTAACACGCACTGGGTAGAGGAGCTCGACTCCATACTCTGGGGGCTGCGGACCACACCAAACCGTACTACCGGATTCACACCATTCTTTATGGTATACGGCGCAGAGGCAGTTCTGCCCTGCGATATAATTCATGACTCACCTCGAGTGCGCATGTACAAAGAAAGAGAAGCCGAGCTGGATCGACAGGACAGCTTGGACGCATTGGAGGAGGAGCGCGACGTGTCAAAGGCTCGTTCCGCATTCTATCAGCAGCAGGCTCGAAGATATCAAAGCAGAGAAGTACGGGCTAAAACTTACAATGTTGGCGAACTAGTTCTACGCCTGCCGGACAAGAAAAAGGACAAACTCAAGCCCAAATGGGAAGGTCCCTTCATCATCGACCAAGTCCTGACCGGCGGAGCATACCGTCTGCAAAACGCATCGGACAACCGACTCGAGCCGAACCCATGGAACGCAGCCCGCCTCCGAAGATTCTACGCCTAGCGCCGGACTTAGAGTTCGTCTCCTTCCTCCGTCCACATTTTATACTTCAGTTGTCTTTTGTTTCTCTCTTTTCTCCCACCTTTTTCACAAAGCCCTTGAGGGCTGATTTGCGCATTGTTTGCACACACTTGACGTGCTACTCGCACTCGTTATACCTGGGGGATTCTTTAATAGAAGCTTATTTATACGGGCTTTATGCCCAACACATGCGTCAAACTTCCGCATGTACCTCTTATTCACCATTATATGCATCGTTATGACTTAAGTTTTGGCCAAGCTAGGTTGCCTGGCTCCTGTGCTTACCCCTACGTTCCCGATTGTTCGGCTAGGAGGTAAAGGGAGGACCTCTGCGATTGTTATTGCCGGGTCAGCCGGATGTGTACCTCAGACTGGGTGAAGCCGTAAGCTAGCGTTCTTAAGGGAATATTCGGTCGGTGACTTGAAAGATGATTTCTCATTTATTTATTTATCTGCCCCCAGATGTTTTCCTGCTCTTTTCGCAGTCCGTACATGCACTTTAGGGCATGCCTCCCAGGGAAAGGAACCCCTAACGGAACTATTCTCCCTGGAAGATGTTTCTTACTAACCATGTAATATAACATAACTAGTCGGGCACTTGTCTGATAAAGCACTAATGACCCTTACGCCTAGTCTCCAGGCATGCCCTGGTTTTTTGCATAACCGCGAGGGTATTCGGACACACTCCGGACTATTGGGTCCCAAGGTTGAAGCGAAAAGGTCTGCAAAGACAAACGATCTACAATCCGGCTAGAAGGCATTATAGATGTCATTTTAAAACATACATCGTCACATTGACTGATTGTACTCCTCTTCAATCCCATCTAACAGGCTGTCTAATTTACAGTCCCATTGGGAATACTTAGAGGCCAACTCTACTTGGCTGTACACTAAGCTCACAGGGATCTCCTTCCCATCGGGCCCCACAGGTCCGACCTCGGCCATGTGGTTCGGATCCGCCTTCTTGTACCGCGTCTTCACCATGGCCCAGGCCTCCCTGGCGCCTTGACGACAGGCCAATATTTTCCATAGACGGAAGCGCTGCCGTGCTCCCTGAAGCTTCTCCGCAAGCCCTCCAAGACCCTCGAGTAGGGAGACGGACGGCCATAAGGCCTGGGCGACGCCACTCATCGCCTGCCGAGCATGTTCGTGCAGTTGCAGCAGCTCGGGAAGTTGATCACCCATTGAACCGGGCATTTCCTCCGCAGGGCGACCTGTGAGCACACCTACAGACACATTTCTGTCAATCGACTTCCTCGCCGAACTCTTCTTTGCAAAAGAGTTTGCTCAAGCACTTACTGTAGATGCCGCGATGAAGCCGCTGATTCTCCTTCACGGAGCCAGACAGCTGGGCCCGAACACCTTTTAGCTCTTCTCCAAGCTGGGTGTGGGCATCTTGGAGTTTGTTCCTCTCTTGTTGCACCTTCATAAGCACCCTCTCGCCGGCCTTTAGCTGGCGCAGTAGCTGTTGCTTGTCCGGATCAAGTCCGGCAACATCTGCAATACTATTGTCAGACTTATACGCACGCCGAACACTACTTATCTTTTTGAAATATGTGTTACCGGAGGGGGTCTCTGCGTCTCCTCCTCCTGCGGCTAGTGCGGCCTCAAGTTGGGCCTTGCACTCTTGTAGCTCCTGGGACAATTGGGTATTCTTCTCCGTAAGATCCTGCATATCAAATGATCCTTAAATTAGTTATTTTAACTACTTTAAGTCTCGGGGGCTACTGGCATATACAACCATTAAAACCCTTACCCGTATGTCTTTCACATACTGCTCCGTGGCTCTGGTCAAACCATCTTGAGCGGCACGGAGGTGCGTGTCTCCCGCGTTAAAGGCATTCAACGCCTCCGGGGAGAAACACGCGTCACGAAGAACTGTCCGGCGGCGCCTGTGATTCATGGCACTCTCCACCTCAGACCTGGTGGCGGAGAACCTGTCGGCATCCTCCGTTTGAGGAGCATCCGGCTCGCGCCTCATGCTCGCCTCCACCTCTGGACCAGGTGCTGGAGCCTGGCTGGCGGAGGCTTGGTTGGCAACCTCTCCGGGCACAGTCCGGCGAGCGCTCTTTCTCCTGAAAAAGTTATGAGCATCAATATACCTCACAGGGGTCTTTTCCTTAAAAACGGTGGCGTGCCATACCGTTGCGGCGACGTTTCAATTCGCACCGCACCCCTCTTCCGCCTGCTGGGCCGAACTGACCCTGGTTGGTCAGCCGCTGCGGGATCAGCTTCCCGCCTTGAAGGCACCTCCTGCGAGACACCGTTGGTATGCAGTGGTCAGAAATAAGCACGGACGAAGTGATGGTGTCAGGGCTCCGGTCATAGTTACCTGGGAAGCCGGAGATAAACCGGGGTAGTCAGCCGTAATGGCGACTAGAGCATTGTCCATGCTAAGCTGGTGGAACACCCCGTCAATCAGCTCCACCTTTATGTCCAGATCCTCTTCGGAGGCTGGATCAAGGGATCTTCCCGGATCCTCGGGTTGTGGAGCCGGACTATGTATGCCCTCCACATCCCGGCGCAGTTCCTGCGTCAAAATCATAAAGTAAGGCACTTAACTTTGAAAGCACGGATCGGATGAATAAGCGTCCGCTTACCCAGCTCCGAGGGTTATTCATGGAGAATCCATTCAATGGGCTCGTTTGGAGGAAGTCCTCCTTCTCCCCCTTGTACAAGCCGGACAGGATCTTCACCAGATCTGCGGCCGATCCCGGCCCCTTGCGGCCATGACGGGTGGCGTCATTCTCCCCGTTGAAATCTCACATGGGGTGTCCCCTATATTGGAGCGGCTGCACCCCTCACATAATGCACGTGGCCATGACTCGAATCATGGTCAATCCGGAATGGGCCAGCAACCTTATCCTGCCCATCAGATAATGGACGCTCCTGTCTTCCTCCTGTTGAGGGCTCCGCGGGCGCCAACTCAGGCGTTTCTTCAGAGGAGCATTGCTAAACTCCGGGAGGCCGATCCGAACTGGGTCCGACAGTGGAGCATCTTCCACATAAAACCATTATGAGGGCCAGTCTTCAGACGCCTTCTTTGGCGTTCCAGATAGATATCCGGTCCCGGCGATGCGCCATATTTCGGCTCCGCCCACTTGATATATTGACCCCTCGTGAGAATGGGGTACGAGGCAAAACAGTCTCTTCCACAGCGCAAAATGGGGCTCGATGCCCAGGAACAGCTCGCAAAGAGCTACGAAGCCCGCAATGTGCAAAATGGAGGCGGGCGTAAGGTGATGAAGCTGGAGTCCGTAGAACTCCAGAAGCCCACGGAGAAACGGATGTATGGGAAATCCGAGCCCCCTTATTAGATAAGGGACGAAACACACCCGCTCTCCTTTAGAGGGACTGGGGGTATTCTCCGCCTGCTTTCCACCTTTGTAGGTGGCCAGCCCGGCTCGAACCGGGACCATAAAGGCCGGAGGAAGGTATCCCTCCGCTTGGAGCGTCACCAGCTCGTTGTGCGGGACAGAACATCTCCTCCAATCTCCTGGCTGAGGGCTGGGAGCGCGAGAGGAGGATCCGCGTCGACGGTCCATGATGGAGTGGATTTTTTGTCAGAAGCGCTCCGATGAGTACTCGCGGAAGGAGGATGGTGTGATATGGATCTGGATTCTTGCCTCTCTTATAGGCAGTGTCACATCCCTAGTTCTGGCCTGACCTATGCTAGCTTCCATGTGAGCATCATGTTTAAATTCAAATGAAACTTGAATTGAGGAATTTTCAAAAGCCTCAGAAAACCTCTAAAAATAACCAACATTTAAATCTCATCACATGAGTCCAAGAAAATGTTCATGTTATTCTGTAAAAATATTGGCATGAGGTAAAATTCAAACCAATATTTTTGGAATCACAGAAATATTTATTTTGGGCCTTTGACTTAAACCAATGACATATTTGAGTTGAATTTATTTCTGTTATATAAGAAATAAAGTTCAAATATTTTTGTAAGTTTCCTGTGACCTTGGACTAGTTTCTGAGCTCACATACAATTTACAGAAAGTTAAAAAAAATGATTCGATGTTTTAAATCAAATCAAAACCAATTGTAGAAATTAGAAAACATTAATAAATAGAAAAACCAAAGAGAGAGAGCCTACCTGGGGCACTTATCTGGCGCCACCAACCGGCCCAGCCCACCACCGCCTCCTCCCTGTCGCCTTCCTCCTTGCGCCAGTACGCAGGAACGCGTGCCCGGCGCGCGCGGCCACACGCCGGCCACCTCCTCCCTGCCTGGCTGCCTCATTCCCCCTGGACGTATCTCGTAGACGCCACGCGGCCCCTCGACGCCTCTCACCCTCCCTGTGCTCCTTCCCCTCCTCTGTTTCTCTCTTTCGCGAACGCCGAGTGGATCCCATTGCCGCCGTTCGTCATCGCCGTGGCCATAGCCACTGCCTCGCCCCGTAGATGCTCCCAGAGGCTCCGCCGCCACCTACTCTCCCTCCTCTCCTAGCTACACGAGCCAGGACGGCCCCAAGACGATGCTTGCGGCCTTCTTCCCTGACCACGGCCGCCAGATGCCGCCGTCCGATTTGCCGTCTCCGCCGCCTCCCCGAGCACGCCGACCTGCTCTTCGACCTCACCGTGAGCCCCTGCCCTTTTACCCTCTCCCCTCGTGTTCATCCGCGCCTTCTAACCACCGTGGCTATCGGAGCCGACAGCTCCTCACCGCCGGTCATGTCGCCGCCGTGACTACGGCCGTGCAAGCACGCACCAGAGCTCACCGTTGCACTCACCGTGCTCCCGCGAGTCGAACACGACCGTCCACGACTCCTCCCGTGCCCCGCACCGCCCACACCGTTGTTGCCCGAACTCCGGCCACCACCTAGCTCGCTGCCGCCATCGACTCAGGCCGTCCCAGCTGCTGCCGCTGCTACCACTAGATGCGCAAGAGCGCCAGCAAGCCGTAGCAACAAACCGCGCTCAAAATGGAGCCCCATAGCGTTTTTCCGAAACGCTCCGCTGTCGTTTTGGTCGTCGCCGACCGAACTCCGGCGAGGTCGACGTGGCCTGTCATTAGCCACTAATGACGCCACTAACTAAGCCCATAGGTCACTGACGGATGGGCCCCACGCCCTTAATTAATCTTAGTTTATTTTCTGTTAAGTTTAACTAACCACATGGGCCCCACCCGTCAGCTTTGACCACATTGACATGGCTGTTGACTGGCCCCACATGTCATGTTGACTTTGCTGGCGTGGCCGTTGACCGGACCCACCTGTCAGTGTCACTAACCAGCCCCAGCTATTGACCAGTGGACCCCACTGGTCAGGTTTGACGTGGCCGACCCAGTTGACCTGCTGACATCGCACCTATGTCACGCTGACGCAGTAAATCCTTTTCTGGATTTATTCTTATATAGGAAATTCCAGAAAATCTTGCAAACTTCAAAAATTCATAGAAATTAATCTGTAACTCCAAATGCAAAGACTTATATATGAAAAATGATCAGAAAAATCCAATCTATCCATCTGTACTGGTTTCATGCATGTTAGAGCAACCTAACCTTGCTGTTGAGATGAAACAAGTTAATGCACCTTTATGACTTCATAAAATGGGTTTGCATTTGAATCTTTGGTTCAAATGGACTCATCTCAATCTGTTCTAGCTTGCATTAGCCCAAAACACATTCATATTGCCATGTCATAGCATGCATCATATTGTTGCATATCATCATGTGATGATTGTGTTCGACGTATCTTTCGTGGTAGGTTCTGCCTCTGAGGATACCTACGATTATCCGACTGAAGGGCAGTATTCTACTATCACTCCATCAGGCAAGCAAAACCCCCTTGTTCATTCCGATACAATCCCACTCTCTCGCTCCTGCTCTCTTTTATTGCATTGGGACAACAACGATTCATTTGTTACTTGCTGCGGTAGCTGAACCCCTTTATCCTCTGCATGACCTGTCATTGCCACAGTAAATAGATGAAACCCACTAGCATGAGTAGGAGTTGTTTGAGCCCTGATGTGCCTACTCATTCATGCTTGTTTGTCATGCGTGCTACTGCTTAGAGTTGAGTCAGGTCTAATTCATCGGGGATGAATCAGAGGTGTGTGAACATGTCCTACTGTGTGTGAGCAAAGTGTGTGAACACGATTTGGTAAAGGTAGCGGTGAGAGGCCATGTAGGAGTACATGTTGGGTTGTCTCATTGCAGCCGTCCTCAGGAACTGAGTTCTGTGTTTGTGATCTATGATACAGTTACTACCATGCATTGGGCCCGAAACCAATGGACCCTCTCAGCTTCTTATTCACCCTAGTCCTCTGTCCAGGAGTTGCAAGTAGTTTCTGGTGTTTGTAGTATTGTGGAGGCCGTGGGCAGCACTGACCGGAGGGGTGGGCTGTGATGCGGTAGGCACGTGGCCGGGTATACCGGGCGCCCGTTTGGTGTCACGGAACCCTGTACACATTGTTCGGGACCGTATGTGGAAACCTCGGCCGGACTCCCTGCGGATGGAACCTGAATAAGCGATAAACCTGGACTAGAGACTTGAGTGTTTAGGTAGGTCGTGGTCGACACCCTCGTTGGGCTTCCGCTTGAAGGTTTTCGAGTACATGTCGTGTAAACGGCGGTAAGTGGTGAGAGCGTGTATGAAGAAGTACACCCCTGCAGGGTTAACATCATCTATTCGAATAGCCGTGTCCGTGGTAAAGGACTTCTGGGTTGCCTGTACAGTTCATAGACAAGTGAAAGTGGATACTCTAAAATATGCAAGATAAGTGTCAGTGCTATGGATGGCGTTCTCGTAGGGAGACGGGAGCGGATCCATAGTGGTGTATTGATATGGTGAATATGTGGACTCGTGTGCGCCACCTCAAAAGAGTTACTTGCAGTAGTAGTTCAGGATAGCCACCAAGTCAAAGCTGGCTTGCTGCAGTTAAACCCCACCATCCCCTTTGTTGATAATGATGCATATGTAGTTAGTTCTGATGTAAGTCTTGCTGGGTACATTTGTACTCACGTTTGCCTATTTTATGTTTTTGCAGAGAGACTTCGGTCTCGTTAGTAGTTCCGCGTGGACTTCGATGTTTAGCTTGTTACCTCAGCTACGATCTTGTGCCCTCGGCAGGATCTAGTAGATAGTCAGGCTTCTTAGCCTTTTTCATTTGTAGATGTCTGTACTCAGACATGTTAAGCTTCCGCTTGTATTTTGACTTGTATGCTCTGAATGTTGGGTCGTGAGACCCATGTTTGTAATATCTCGCTCCTCGGAGCCTATTGAATAAAATACTTGAGTCGTAGAGTCATGTTGTGATGCCATGTTGTATTTGCACATATCGAGCATATTGTGTGTATGTTATTGAAATGCTTGGTATGTGTGGGATCTGACTATCTAGTTGTTTACCCTTAGTAGCCTCTCTTACCGGGAAATGTCTCCTAGTGCTTCCACTGAGCCTTGGTAGCTTGCTACTGCTCCGGAACACTTAGGCTGGCCGGCATGTGTCCTTCTTCGTTCCTGTGTCTGTCCCTTCGAGGAAATGTCACGCGATGAATACTGGAGTCCTGTTAGCCCACTACAGCCCGGTTCACCGGAGTCCTGCTAGCCCAGTGCTACAGCCTGGATTCACTCGCTGATGACCGACATGTTCGATGCTGGGTCATGGATGCCTGTCCCTGTAAGTTTGTGCCACTTTGGGTTTACGACTAGCCATGTCAGCCCGGGCTCCTTATCATATGGATGCTAGCGACACTATCATATACGTGTGCCAAAAGGCGCAAATGGTCCCGGGCAAAGGTAAGGCGACACCCGTGGGAATACCGTGCGTGAGGCCGCAAAGTGATATGAGGTGTTACATGCTCGATCGATGTGACATTGAGTCGGGGTCCTGATAGCTTTGGTATCAGAGCCTGACTGCCTGTAGGATTACCAAACCAAACTGGTCGAAGTTGTGTCTAGAAATGCTTTAGTTATGTAAGGGAATTGATTGTGGGATGGAACGTAAGGCTCTTTTTACTCCTTATACCTCATGGCCTTCTGTTCTGAGTCATCCTCTTCTCTTCTACGGGGATTAAGAACTAGGCCTTCTCATCTATCTATCAGGATGACGTGTTACTAATCCATAGACTTATAGAATTGTTAGTTTCAAATCTCAGTTCAGCTTTTACTACTTCTGTATGTTCATAGCTGGTCTCAGAACCTTGATATTGTAATATTAAGTGGTTATGCCACCATTTTTCAGGATGTCTCAAATCATTTTGAGCATTTACAGCCGTTATGCTGTCCGAGTCATCCCAGGTTTCTAAATAGTCTGATGCATTTGCCAATCCTTTCTTTCCGTTCCCGATGTCCTTTATGGTCAGAATAAGCACACTAACCGGTGCGTTGAGGTAATTTATTGCCTTGACATATATGTTGGAGCTATTATTATGACCCTAGGTGTTTTAGGGAATCACCTAGTAATCTAGCAATGTTTAGTGTTCCCAGTGTGAAGATTCTGGCCATCATTCTCGAAAGCATCTCGTGATGCTACTTAGGAGTAGGTATTCCATTCCGGGGTTCTTGAACCCGAGATTCACCCTACTTACTTCATGTTGATAGTGTTTGCTAGTTCCTTTAGGTTATTAGTAACCTTGTGATAGTCCTCGAGGTCCGTGGTATTTCCTTCTTCCAAATACCATGAACCATTCAGGCAGAAGTTATTTGAACCAAAAGATCACAATCAGAGTACTCTTGAGGAGTTCTCCATTCATAAATCGTGACTCTGCCAGTCCTACCTGTCTGCATGGGTTATCCGGAAGAAACATGTTGAACTTGGTTCGACATACTAATCTATGCATCCACAACTCAGAAAATTATATGTTCTTTGAGTTGTCCCTCTTAGTTGTCTTCTGACCCTCGTCTATCAATTGATAGACAGGAGTAGTTGTGCAACCGTGTTCATCGATGCCTATTATTCTTGTGGTCCATCGAGCCATTCTAATCTGGAATGACTAGGAGAAACAAACTCCAGTACCTCATCCATTTCCAGGATTGGGTCAAAGCAGTTGTAATCCGCAAATCAAATGCCAATCCAGCTTTTGATTATGTTCTACCTCGGAGTATTACCCCCTTTATGTCAGGATTGTCATGAGGATTGCACCATTTCTCATGAATTCTTGATGTAGTGATACTTCTCACTATCATTATTCATTCCTCGGTCCCGTTTTGTTGCAACCGAAATGCTGACAAGTGAACTGTGATGTGTGAAATCGATACTCCTAGCAACCTTGTTGCTTGGTAGTTAATGGACAATAGTCTCATTCTTAGCGTGTTGGTTTTTAAATCATCATTCTAAGACAGATCGTGCTACCTAGTCCTTATTTCTGGTGCACTCTTCGATCAATGAGTTAGGGTTTCAATCCCTTGCTTAATTGATCACATCATCTTGCCTCGGAAACAAGATTGTTCTCGAGCTTAATAACATATTGGTGGTTCGTAATTTTCCTAATATCTTCTCGGAAGTATTACCAGGTTGTCACCTGACCGCTATGTTGGGTTCATGATCAAGTTGTTTTTTCATAAACCACCCCTTCTCCAAAAAATCTTTGTTGGATACCCTGAGTTAGTTGGTAAACTGAACAACAACTTGGAGAGTTGGAAGATGAAAGTTTGTCCGACTTAGTTCATTTTCAAAGGGATATCCTTGTGTTTGTGTGATTGTTGAAGAAAGATGATATCTTCACCAATTGGTCCCTGTGATCAGTTGTTGGATCTATTGCCTTGTCAAAATTTTGACTTGAGTATGGGCTATCGTCAAGTCAAGTCAGAACCAATGATATTCGTAATGTTGTTTTACCCGTGGTTGTTTCCTCAGGCATACACCGTTATATCCTTTGGTCTGACCGATGCTATCGCCTTGTTCACATAATTGTGGAATTCCACTTATATGGAAACCTAGATGAATTGTTGTTGAGCCCATCAGCAACATTTTTATCTCCTCCAAGATTCGTGTTGAACATTCAGCTAGTATTGGAAACTTATATAAGCATTATCTTCGTGTTTCGTTCATGAAGAATATGCTTGGATGAAAGAAGTGACTTCCTCTAGTTCATGTGCATTGGATGCAAGATGCCGCCGTGAATTCGAGAAAGCATGTTTTTACTTCCTATGGAATCATCCCGAGTCGGTCATGCACGTGCGAAGTATTCTGTGGTCTGTTAGACTGATCATCTTCGTTCCATATGAATTCTGTAGCACACCAAGCCACTGATTGATTTGTTCCAGATAAAGGAGTCTGTTTTAAAGTAAATACTTTAGATTACCGCGCGGAGACTTCGATATCATTAATGATGGTTCCCCATCTGAACTCGGTCGTGTTTTATTATAAGACAACTACATGGCCATGCTTGTCTAGGACAACGTGTTCACATGTTTGTATCAGAACCAGCTCATGTTTTGGAGCTTACTACCGTAGTCCATTTCCCGAGAATCTCGCAACGTTATCTTGTCGATTTGTGTTGCAAACTTTCATTTTACTTTCTAGACTCGATGAGTCCAGATTATTTTGACACCAACCAGATCTGAATCTCAGGCAGATATGATGGTTGGAACATCTCCCAAGAACTATAATATCGGTCTCTCTGTAATCCAGTAAGTGGATGTCGTGGGCAACACAACCAGCCCGAAGACCTATTATTGTAGTGTATTGATTGAGGAAGTTGGCTACCTCCCCATCAGGATTTCGTAGGATTTACTCCCTAGTTGTGCCTTATGGATTTTTGGTGTTCCCGAAGTCCGACCTTCTACCTGATGCTCTAGATATCAGATCATATCTATGATTGGGATACGCTAGCACATCAAGGAGAACATTAGAAGCGGAGTGCTAAATCTCTCTCGGTCGATCATCCAGATTTTGTTCCCTTGGCCCCGCTAAGGTGAAATCTGAGAAGGTTATCTTCCTTTGCATCTGCATCGTCCATCGCTATTCATCATGGTAGTATGTTGTCTTGTCAGCACCCTTGACACGGATGTTGATAAAACCTTGATGATTGTGGAAATGCTCAAGTTCTTGAGAGCACACACAAGCACTAAGTATTATCACCAGCACTAACTGGGATTGCTCCTAGTCTTTTCGGTTATGCTATAACCACTCCAACAGTGGAATCACTCTCTACTGCTGAGCCTCTCCCCAGTGACCAGAGTCATTCCCAGCATTTGCACCTTGTTCTAGCTTGCACTGCTATTTTGCCATTCTACCTCGGGTCCCGTCTATTGCCGATGATAAGCAAAATCATCCCTTGTGTTGTCTTCAACAAGGTAATCCACATCATCCATTCTGGCCCGGGAATGTCATTCTTTCGGACTCCTTCAAATGATCGATTGTGATTTGCCTTAGGCTGGTATAAAGAGTTTCAATGATCTCTAAATCAAAGGTAATTCTTTTTGCCACTTAAGGGGATATTTCTACGAGTTACATTCCCTAAGGTGTCTCGTTGTGGTATCATGGCAACTATTTTCCTCGCTACTCTGAAACCTCATCAAATTGTTTCTTCCGTCCTTCATGATGTGTGTTTTTCCTCTCAGCTCAAGAGATGTCCTACATCTCATTCCGTGAGTTGATCTTGTGATCATTAAGATGATCCATCCTTGTAGAGTGTCTCTGTCCTCGTGTTGGATGAAGATCTCAAAAGCAAAGACGTCAAGATCAATTGGAGCAGTGAATCAGCATTCTCGAGAAAGACAGTTGGATCATGAAGTTTGTGATACTTAGTGTCCCCTTTGTCTTCTTACCTCACGTCTTGAATCTCGGGACAAGATTCTTGTTTAGTGGGGGTGAGTTGTCACATCCCTAGTTCTGGCCTGACCTATGCTAGCTTCCATGTGAGCATCATGTTTAAATTCAAATGAAACTTGAATTGAGGAATTTTCAAAAGCCTCAGAAAACCTCTAAAAATAACCAACATTTAAATCTCATCACATGAGTCCAAGAAAATGTTCATGTTATTCTGTAAAAATATTGGCATGAGGTAAAATTCAAACCAATATTTTTGGAATCACAGAAATATTTATTTTGGGCCTTTGACTTAAACCAATGACATATTTGAGTTGAATTTATTTCTGTTATATAAGAAATAAAGTTCAAATATTTTTGTAAGTTTCCTGTGACCTTGGACTAGTTTCTGAGCTCACATACAATTTACAGAAAGTTAAAAAAATTATTTGATGTTTTAAATCAAATCAAAACCAATTGCAGAAAATAGAAAACATTAATAAATAGAAAAACCAGAGAGAGAGAGAGCCTACCTGGGGCACTTATCTGGCGACACCAACCGACCCAGCCCATCAACGCCTCCTCCCTGTCGCCTTCCTCCTTGCGCCAGTAGGCAGGGACGCGTGCTCGGCGCGTGCGGCCACACGCCGGCCACCTCCTCCCTGCTTGGCTGCCTCATTACCCCCTGGACGTATCTCGCAGACGCCACGCGGCCCCTCGACGCCTCTCACCCTCCCTGTGCTCCTTCCCCTCCTCTGTTTCTCTCTTTCACGAACGGCGAGCGGATCCCGTCGCCGCCGTTCGTCACCACCGTGGCCACAACCACTGCCTCGCCCCGTAGATGCTCCCAGAGGCTCCGCCGCCACTTACTCTCCCTCCTCTCCTAGCTACACGAGCCAGGACGGCCCCAAGACGATGCTTGCGGCCTTCTTCCCCGACCACGGCCGCCGGATGCCGCCGTTCGATTTGCCGTCTCCGCCGCTTCCCCGAGCACGCCGACCTGCTCTTCGACCTCACCGTGAGCCTCTGCCCTTTTACCCTCTCCCCTCGTGTTCATCCGCGCCTTCTAACCACCGTGGCTGTCGGAGCCGACAGCTCCTCACCGCCGGTCATGTCGCCGCCGTGACTACGGCCGTGCAAGCACGCACCAGAGCTCACCGTTGCACTCACCGCGCTCCCGCGAGTCAAACACGACCGTCCACGGCTCCTCCCGTGCCCCGCACCGCCCAAACCGTTGTTGCCCGAACTCCGGCCGCCGCCTAGCTCGCTGCCGCCGTCGACTCAGGCCGTCGCCGCTGCTGCCGCTGCTACCACTAGATGCACAAGAGCGCCAGCAAGCCGTAGCAACAAACCGCGCTCAAAATGGAGCCCCATAGCGTTTTTCCGAAACGCTCCGCCGTCGTTTTGGTCATCGCCGGCCGAACTCCGGCGAGGTCGACGTGGCCTGTCATTAGCCACTAATGACGCCACTAACTAAGCCCATAGGTCACTGACGGATGGGCCCCACGCCCTTAATTAATCTTAGTTTATTTTCTGTTAAGTTTAACTAACCACATGGGCCCCACCCGTCAGCTTTGACCGCGCTGACATGGCTGTTGATTGTCCCCACATGTCATGTTGACTTTGCTGGCGTGGCCGTTGACCGGACCCACCTGTCAGTGTCACTAACCAGCCCCAGCTACTGACCTGTATTGATATGGTGAATATTTGGACTCGTGTGTGCCACCTCAAAAGAGTTACTTGCAGTAGTAGTTCAGGATAGCCACCAAGTCAAAGCTGGCTTGCTGCAGTTAAACCCCACCATCCCCTTTGTTGATAATGATGCATATGTAGTTAGTTCTGATGTAAGTCTTGCTGGGTACATTTGTACTCACGTTTGCCTATTTTATGTTTTTGCAGAGAGACTTCAGTCTCGTTAGTAGTTCCGCGTGGACTTCGACGTTTAACTTGTTACCTCAGCTACGATCTTGTGCCCTCGGCAGGATCTAGTAGATAGTCAGGCTTCTTAGCCTTTTTCATTTGTAGATGTCCATACTCAGACATGTTAAGCTTCCGCTTGTGTTTTGACTTGTATGCTCTGAATGTTGGGTCGTGAGACCCATGTTTGTAATATCTCGCTCCTCGGAGCCTAATGAATAAAATACTTGAGTCGTAGAGTCATGTTGTGATGCCATGTTGTATTTGCACATATCGAGCATATTGTGTGTATGTTATTGAAATGCTTGGTATGTGTGGGATCTGACTATCTAGTTGTTTATCCTTAGTAGCCTCTCTTACCGGGAAATGTCTCCTAGTGCTTCCATTGAGCCTTGGTAGCTTGCTACTGCTCCGAAACACTTAGGCTGGCCGGCATGTGTCCTTCTTCGTTCCTATGTCTGTCCCTTCGGGGAAATGTCACGCGATGAATACCGAAGTCCTGTTAGCCCACTACAGCCGGGTTCACCGGAGTCCTGCTAGCCCAGTGCTACAGCCTGGATTCACTCGCTGATGACTGACACGTTTGATGTCGGGTCATGGATGCCTGTCCCTGTAAGTTTGTGCCACTTTGGGTTTACGACTAGCCATGTCAGCCCGGGCTCCTTATCATATGGATGCTAGAGACACTATCATATACGTGTGCCAAAAGCCACAAACGATCCAGGGCAAAGGTAAGGCGACACCCGTGGGAATACCGTGCGTGAGGCCGCAAAGTGATATGAGGTGTTACATGCTAGATCGATGTGACATTGAGTCGGGGTCCTGACAGGCAGCTTATTTGCGCAGCTAGGGGGTAAAATGTAAAAATACCCTGGCCTTTCGCATTCGTACGAGACGTGGAAGAGGGCCATTATTGGGCGTGGAAGCCAAGGAGCGCAACATTTATAAGGAAGCCGGACACTATTCGGCATGCACATGGAATTTGGAGGAGAACCCGCCTTGCAACACCGAAGACAATATACGTGCCGGACTCGTCGTCATTGAAGCTTGGTTCAGGGGCTACTGAGGGAGTCCTGGACTAGGGGGTGTCCGGATAGCCGTACTATCATCATCGGCCGGACTCCAAGACTATGAAGATACAAGATTGAAGACTTCGTCCCGTGTCCTGATGGGACTTTCCTTGGCGTGGAAGGCAAGCTTGGCAATACGGATATGTAGATCGCCTACCATTGTAACCGACCCTGTGTAACCCTAGCCCTCTCCGGTGTCTATATAAACCGGAGGGTTTTAGTCCGTAGGACAACAATCACAACAGCAATCATACCATATGCTAGCTTCTAGGGTTTAGCCTCCTTGATCTCGTGGTAGATCCACTCTTGTACTACCCATATCATCAATATCAATCAAGTAGGAGTAGGGTTTTACCTCCATCGAGAGGGCCCGAACCTGGGTAAAAACATCGTGTCCCTTGTCTCCTGTTACCATCCGCCTAGACGCACAGTTCGGGACCCCCTACCCGAGATCCGCCGGTTTTGATACCGACAGGAAGCGTTACAAGAACGTGGTTGATGGAGTCATACTCGCGGCGATTCAAATTGTGGAAGATCCGATCTAGCGTCGAACGGACGGCGCCTCCGCGTTCAACACACATACAGCCCGGGGACGTCTCCTCCTTCTTGATCCAGCAAGGGGAGAGGAGAAGTTGAGGGAGAGCTCCGGCAGCACGACGGCGTGGTGGTGGATCTTGCAGTTCTCCGGCAGAGCTTCGCCAAGCACTACGGAGGAGGAGGAGGTGTTGGGGAGGGAGAGGGCTGCGCCAGGGGCAAGGGTGAAGCTCCCATGCACCTCACCACTATATATAGGTGTGGAGGGGGCTGGTTTCTTGCCCTTCAAGTCCATTGGGGCGTTGGCAAAGGTGGGAGGAAAGATATCCCATCATTTCCTTCCCCACCGATTGTTATCCCCCCTTTTTAGGGATCTTGATCTTATCCCTTCGGGATATGATCTTATTCCTTCTAAGGGGGGATCTTGGTGCACCTTGACCAGGGGTGTGGGGACTTGCCCCCACTACCCACGTTCATGTGGGTCCCCCCATGCAGGAGGGCCCCACTCCGGAACCTTCTAGAACCTTCCTGGTACAATACCGAAAAATCCCGAACATTTTCCGGTGGCCAAAATAGGACTTCCCATATATAAATCTTTACCTCCGGACCATTCCGGAACTCCTCGTGACGTCCAGGATCTCATCCGGGACTCCGAACAACATTCGATAACTGCACACTAATTCCCGTAACAACTCTAGCGTCACCGAACCTTAAGTGTGCAGACCCTACGGGTTCGGGAATCATGCAGACATGACCGAGACAGCTCTCTGGCCAATAACCAACAACGGGATCTGGATACCCATGTTGGCTCCCACATGTTCCACTATGATCTCATCGGATGAACCACGATGTCAAGGATTCAAGCAATCCCGTATACAATTCCCTTTGTCTACCGGTATAGTACTTGCCCGAGATTCGATCGTCGGTATCCCGATACCTTGTTCAATCTCGTTACCGGCAAGTCTCTTTACTCGTTCCGTAACACATCATCCCGTGATCAACCCCTTGGTCACATTGTGCACATTATGATGATGTCCTACCGAGTGGGCCGAGAGATACCTCTCCGTCACACGGAGTGACAAATCCCAGTCTCGATTCGTGCCAACCCAACAGATACTTTCGGAGATACCCATAGTGTACCTTTATAGCCACCCAATTACGTTGTGACGTTTGGTACACCCAAAGCATTCTTACGGTATCCGGGAGTTGCACAATCTCATGGTCTAACGAAATGATACTTGACATTAGAAAAGCTTTAGCATACGAACTACATGATCTTTGTGCTAGGCTTAGGATTGGGTCTTGTCCATCACATCATTCTCCTAATGATGTGATCCTGTCATCAACGACATCCAATGTCCATGGTCAGGAAACCATAACCATCTATTGATCAACGAGCTAGTCTACTAGAGGCTTACTAGGGACATGGTGTTGTCTATGTATCCACACATGTATCTGAGTTTCCTATCAATACAATTATAGCATGGATAATAAACGATTATCATGAACAAGGAAATATAATAATAACCAATTTATTATTGCCTCTAGGGCATATTTCCAACAGTCTCCCACTTGCACTAGAGTCAATAATCTAGTTCACATCTCCATGTGATTAACACTCACAGGTCACATCGCCATGTGACCAACATCCAAAGAGTTTACTAGTGTCACTAAACTAGTTCACATCATCATGTGATTAAGACTCAATGAGTTCTGGGGTTTGATCATGTTTTGCTTGTGAGAGAGGTTTTAGTCAACTGGTCTGCAACATTCAGATCCGTATGTACTTTGCAAATCTCTAGGTCATATTGTAAATGTTGCTTCCACGCTCCACTTGGAGCTATTCCAGATGGTTGCTCCACTATACGTATCCGGTTTGCTACTCAGAGTCATTCGGATAGGTGTTAAAGCTTGCATCGACGTAACCCTTTACACCGAAGTCTTTATCACCTCCATAATCGAGAAACATATCCGTATTCCTCTAAGGATAATTTTGACCGCTATCTGTTGATCCACTCCTTGATCACCTTTGTACCCTCTTGCCAGGTATGTAGCAAGGCACACATCAGGTGCGGTACACAACATATCATACTGTAGAGCCTACGTCTAAAGCATAGAGGACGACCTTCGTCCTTGCTCTCTTTTCTGCCGTGGTCGAGCTTTAAGTCTTAACTTCGTACCTTACAAATCAAGCAAGAACTCCTTCTTTGACTAATCCATCTTGAACACCTTCAAGATCACATCAAGGTATGTGCTCATTTGAAAGTATTATTAGGCATTTTGATCTATCTTATAGATCTTGACGCTTATTGTTCAAGTAGCCTAATCAAAGGTTTTCCATTGAAAAACACTTTTCAAATAACCCTATATACTTTCTAGAAATTCTACATCATTTTTGATCAACAATATGTTTACAACATATACTTATCAGAAATTCTATAGTGCTCCCACTCACTTCTTTGGAAATACAAGTTTCTCATAAACTTTGTATAAACCCAAAATCTTTGATCATCTTATCAAAGTGTATATTCCAACTCCGAAATGCTTACTCCAGTCCATGGAAGGATCGCTGGAGCTAGCATACCTTTTAGCATCCTTAGGATCAACAAAACATTTCTGATTGTATCACATACAACCTTTCCTTATGAAAACTGGTAAGGAAACTCGTTTTGACATCCATCTGCCAGATTTCATAAATGCAGCTAATGCTAACATGATTCCGACGGACTTAAGCATCGCTACGAAAACTCTTTGTAGTCAACTCCTTGAACTTCTGGAAAAAAACTCTTCGCCACCAGTCGAGCTTCATAGACGGTGACATTACAGTCCACGTCCGTCTTCTTCTTAAAGATCCATTTATCTCAATGGCTTGCCGATCATGGGCAAGTCCACCAAAGTCCATGCTTTGTTCTGATACATGGATCCTGTCTCGGATTTCATGGCTTCTAACCATTTGTCAGAATATGGGCCCACCATCGCTTCTCCATAGCTCGTAGGTTCATTGTTGTCTAGCAACATGACCTTCAAGACAGGATTACTGTACCACTCTGAAGTAGTATGCATCCTTTTCACCCTACGAGGTACAGTAGTGACTTGATCCGAAACTTCGTGATCACTATCATAAGATTCTACTTCAATTGGTGTGGGCACCACAGGAACAACTTCATGTGCCCTACTACACACTAGTTGAAGTGACGGTTCAATAACCTCATCAAGTCTCCACCATGCTCCCACTCAACTTTCCAAGACAAACTTTTCCTCGAGAAAGGACCCGATTCAAGAAACAATCCCTATTGCTTTCGGATCTGAATTAGGAGGTATACCCAACTGTTTTGGGTGTGTTATGAAGATGCATTTTATCCGCTTTGGGTTCGAGCTTATCAACCTGAAACCTTTTTCACATAAGCGTCGCAGCCCCAAACTTTTAAGAACCGACAACTTAGGTCTCTCCAAACCATAGTTCAAACGGTGTCGTCTCAACAGAATTACGTGGTGCCCTATTAAAGTGAGTGCGGTTGTCTCTAATGCCTAACCTATGAACGATAGTGGTAATTCGATAAGAGACATCATGGTACGCACCATATCCAATAGGGTGCAACTATGATGTTCGGACACACCATCACACTATGGTGTTCCACGCGGTATTAATTGTGAAACAATTTCCACAATGTCTTAATTGCGTGCCAAAGCTCATAACTCAGATACTCATCTCTATGATCCTATCATAGACATTTTATCCTCTTGTCACGATGATCTTCAACTTCACTCTGAAATTACTTGAACCATTCAATAATTCAGACTTGTCTTTCATCAAGTAAATATTCTCAGTATCTACTCAAATCATCCGTGAAGTAAGAACATAACAATATCCACTGCGTGCCTCAGCACTCATTGGACTGCACACATCAAAAATGTATTACTTCCAACAAGTTGCTTTCTTGTTCCATTTCACTGAAACCGAGGCTTTCAGTCATCTTGTCCATATGGTATGATTTGCATGTCTCAAGTGATTCAGAATCAAGTGAGTCCAAACTGTCCATCTCCATGGAATTTCTTCATGTGTATATACCAATAGACATTGTTGACATGTCTCAATCCTTTTTCAAAAACGAGTGAGTCCAAAGATCCATCAACATGGAGCTTCTTCATGTGTTTTATACCAATATGACTTACATGGCAGTGCCACAAGTAGGTGGTACTATCATTACTATCTTATATTTTTGTCATGAACATGTGTATCACTACGATCGAGATTCAATAAACCATTCATTTTGGGTGCAAGACCATTGAAGGTATTATTCAAATAAACAGAGTAACCATTATTCTCCTTAAATGAATAACCGTATTGCTATGGACATAATCCAATCATGTCTATGTTCAACGCAAACACTAAATAACAATTATTTAGGTTTAACACCAATCTCGATGGTAGAGGGAGCGTGCGATGCTTGATGACATCAACCTTGGAAACACTTCCAACACATATCGTCAGCTCACCTTTAGCTAGTCTCCGTTTACTCCGCAGCCTTTTATTTCGAGTTACTAACACTTAGCAACCGAACCGGTATCTAATACCCTGGTGCTACTAGGAGTACTAGTAAAGTACACATTTACATAATGTATATCCAATATACTTCTATCGACCTTGCCAGCCTTCTCATCTACCAAGTGTCTAGGGTAATTCTGCTCCAGTGACTGTTCCCCTTATTACAGAAGCACTTAGTCTCGGGTTTGGGTTCAACCTTGGGTTTCTTCACTAGAGCAGCAGCTGATTTGCCGTTTCATGAAGTGTCCCTTCTTGCCCTTGCCCTTCTTGAAACTAGTGGTTTCACCAACCATCAACAATTGATGCTCCTTCTTGATTTCTACTTTCGCGGTGTCAAACATCGCGAATATCTCAAGGATCATCATATCTATCCCTAATATGTTATAGTTCATCACGAAGCTCTAACAGCTTGGTGGCAATGACTTTGGAGAAACATCACGATCTCATCTGGAAGATCAACTCCCACTCGATTCAAGTGATTGTTGTACTCAGACAATCTGAGCACAAGCTCAAAGATTGAGCTTTTCTCCCTTACTTTGCAGGCTAAGAAAATCGTCAGAGGTCTTATACCTCTTGACGTGGGCACGAGCCTGAAATCCCAATTTCGGCCCTCGAAACATCTCATATATTCCGCGACATTTCGAAATCGTCTTTGGTGCCTCAACTCTAAACCATTTAACTAAACTATCACATAGTCATCAAAACGTGTATGTCAGATGTTCGCAACATCCACAGACGACGTTCGAGGTTCAGCACACTGAGCGGTGCATTAAGGACGTAAGCCTTCTACGAAGCAACGAGGACAATCCTCAATTTACGGACCTAGTCCGCATAATCGCTACTATCAACTTTCAAATAAATTTTTCTCTAGGAACATATCTGAAACGGTAGAACTAAAGCACAAGCATTACGACATAATTTGCAAAGACATTTTGACTATGTTCAGGATAATTGAGTTCATCTTATGAACTCCCACTCAGATAGACATCCCTCTAGTCATCTAAGTGATTACATGATCCAGTCAACTAGGTCGTGTCCGATCATCACGTGAGACAGACTAGTCAACATCGGTGAACATCTTCATGTTGATCGTATCTTCTATACGACTCATGCTCGACCTTTCGGTCTTCCGTGTTCCGAGGCCATGTCTGTACATGCTAGGCTCGTCAAGTCAACCTAAGTGTATTGCGTGTGTAAATCTGGCTTACAGCCATTGTATGTGAATGTTAGAATATATCACACCTCATCATCACGTGGTGCTTCGAAATGACGAACTTTCGCAACGGTGCACAGTTAGGGCGAACACTTTCTTGAAATTTTAATGAGGGATCATCTTATTTACTACCGTCGTTCTAAGCAAACAAGATGCATAAACATGATAAACATCACATGCAATCAAAAAGTGACATGATATGGTCAATATCATTTTGCTCCTTTTGATCTCCATCTTCGGGGCTCCATGATCATCATCGTCACCGGCATGACACCATGATCTCCATCATCATGATCTCCATCATCGTGTCTTCATGAAGTTGTCACGCCAACGACTACTTCTACTTCTATGGCTGACACGTTTAGCAATAAAGTAAAGTAATTTACATGGCGTTCTTCAATGACACGCAGGTCATACAAAAAATAAAGACAACTCCTATGGCTCCTGCCGGTTGTCATACTCATCGACATGCAAGTCGTGATTCCTGTTACAAAAACATGATCATCTCATACATCACATATATCATTCATCACATCCTTTGGCCATATCAAATCACAAAACACTTGCTGCAAAAACAAGTTAGACGTCCTCTAATTGTTGTTGCAAGTTTTTATGCGGCTTCTATAGGTGTTCTAGCAAGAACGTTTCTTACCTATGTAAGACCACAACGTGATATGCCAATTTCTATTTACCATTCATAAGGACCCTTTTCATCGAATCCGCTCCAACTAAAGTGGGAGAGACAGACACCCGCTAGCCACCTTATGCAACTAGTGCATGTCAGTCGGTGGAACCTGTCTCACGTAAGCGTACGTGTAAGGTCGGTCCAGGCCGCTTCATCCCACGATGCCGCCGAAGCAAGATAAGACTAGTAGTGGCAAGAAAATTAACAACATCTACGCCCACAACTGCTTTGTGTTCTACTCGTGCATAGAAACTACGCATAAACCTAGCTCATGATGCCACTGTTGGAGAACGTAGCAGAAATTCAAAATTTTCTATGCATCACCAAGATCAATCTATGGAGATACTAGCAATGAGAGAGAGGGGAGTGCATCTTCATACCCTTGAAGATCGCTAACCGGAAGCGTTACAAGAACATGGTTGATGGAGTCATACTCGCGGCGATTCAAATCGCGGAAGATCCGATCTAGCGCCGAACGGACGGCGCCTCCACGTTCAACACACATACAGCCCGGGGACGTCTCCTCCTTGATCCATCAAGGGGAGAGGATAAGTTGAGGGAGAGCTCCGGCAGCATGACGGCGTGGTGGTGGAGCTTGCAGTTCTCCGGCAGAGCTTCGCCAAGCACTACGGAGGAGGAGGTGTTGGGGAGGGAGAGGGCTGCGCCAGGGGCAAGGGTGAAGCTCCCATGCACCTCCCCACTATATATAGGTGCGGAGGGGGCTAGTTTCTTTCCCTCCAAGTCCATTGGGGCATTGGCAAAGGTGGGAGGAAAGAAATCCCATCATTTCCTTCCCCACCGATTGTTATGCCCCCCTTTTAGGGATCTTGATCTTATCCCGTCGGGATATGATCTTATTCCTTCTACGGGGGGATCTTGGTGCACCTTTACCAGGGGTGTGGGGACTTTCTCCCACTACCCACGTTCATGTCGGTCCCCCCATGCAAGTGGGCCCCACTCCGGAACCTTCTAGAACCTTCCCGGTATAATACCGAAAAATCCCGAACATTTTCCGGTGGCCAAAATAGGACTTCCCATATATAAATCTTTACCTCCGGACCATTCCAGAACTCCTCGTGATGTCCGAGATCTCATCCGGGACTCCGAACAACATTCGGTAACTGCACACTAATTCCCATAACAACTCTAGCGTCACCAAACCTTAAGTGTGTAGACCCTACGGGTTCGGGAATCATGCAGACATGACCGAGACAGCTCTCTGGCCAATAACCAACAGCGGGATATGGATACCCATGTTGGCTCCCACATGTTCCACTATGATCTCATCGGATGAACCATGATGTCAAGGATTCAAGCAATCCCGTATACAATTCCCTTTGTCTACCGGTATAGTACTTGCCCGAGATTTGATCGTCGGTATCCCGATACCTTGTTCAATCTCGTTACCAGCAAGTCTCTTTACTCGTTCCGTAACACATCATCCCGTGATCAACCCCTTGGTCACATTGTGCACATTATGATGATGTCCTACCGAGTGGGCCCAGAGATACCTCTCCGTCACACGGAGTGACAAATCCCATTCTCGATTCGTGCCAACCCAACAAACACTTTCGGAGATACCCGTAGTGTACCTTTATAGCCACCCAGTTACGTTGTGACGTTTGGTACACCCAAAGCATTCCTACGGTATCCGGGAGTTGCACAATCTCATGGTCTAAGGAAATGATACTTGACATTAGAAAAGCTTTAGCATACGAACTACACGATCTTTGTGCTAGGCTTAGGATTGGGTCTTGTCCATCACATCATTCTCCTAATGATGTGATCCCGTCATCAACGACATCCAATGTCGATGGTCAGGAAACCATAACCATCTATTGATCAACGAGCTAGTCTACTAGAGGCTTACTAGGGACATGGTGTTGTCTATGTATCCACACATGTATCTGAGTTTCCTATCAATACAATTATAGCATGAATAATAAATGATTATCATGAACAAGGAAATATAATAATAACCAATTTATTATTGCCTCTAGGGCATATTTCCAACAGTCAGAGGTTAGAGTTAGATTCTAACCCTGAACTAACTCTAACCAAAGTGGTGTTTGGATGGCAGGGTTAGATTGACAACAAATGTATCCAAACAGGGCAATCGGTTAAAACATGCCTATAACGACACTTTGTAGAGTAGTCGTTTTTTGGTAGGGCTGGTTGGTAAGAGCATGTACAATGGTTGATAAGGTAGTCTTATCTTAAGTCTGCCACGCATGCAAGTGGTAGTAGTTTCTTGGCATTTTAGTAGTTTCTTGCATTATTAGCGGTTTCTTGTAAGGAACAATGTACGTACTACTAGCGACAGAAGGCGATTCTAGGTTGCGTTGTACTCCAACGAGTACTACTAGTGGTCGCGGGAGTGTATACCTCGTTTTGTGGGTTCGATCCTAGCCGAACGCACAGCGGCCTTTTTTTTTAAATAGTAACTTCGCTGCGAGCCAATATTTTACACGGGTAGTTTGAGTTTTGAAGTCAAACGGACGTACGGCACCACAATCTGGGTGCACTGGATAGCCTATCCACGTGAATGGGTTTTCCTTCCCAGCATCCCATGGCTCGCGTGCTCGCCCTAGACGCACCTCGCTTGCAGCTTCCTCATCAGCTAGTAGCATATTTAAACTAGCGCCTCCCAATTAAGCTCGAGGAGCCAGAAAATCCTGGCGGGGCATTGGGAGCTGTGCAATATGGCTATGTACTTAAAGTGCTCTACTACTACTCTGTAGCTTGTGGCATTGCACGCATGGACTTCACTCCATTATCGGCTCTACTATAAAAGAAATTCCTCTTGACGTGTTTTTTTTGAAACGGAGGCAAAAGCTTTGCTTCATCTCATTCATAAAGAAGAAAGTACTAACAAAGTTCGACGAGATCCATTACACCTCCACAAATGGAAGCGAAAAGCCTAGTCTCGCTGTATCAAATAACTCAAATGTTCTGCCCCTGCAGTAACCATCACTGATAAACAGGCTGCTAGTGTGTGCATGAGAGGAGCGGCTGAGTAGGCCAGCTACATGAGAGGAGCGGCTGAATAGAGCACCGAGAGTACCCACTAGGCCACTACGCAGGTGTACTTTCCCTGCATTGATAGTACAGCGATGGTTCTAGAGAACAGTAGTACCCTCCACTTCCAACTGTAGTTCCTTGGCCCTGAGATTCAAGAGTTCAAAACTGGTGCACTATACTAAACTACACTAGAAGTACAATACATAGCACTACTAGTTGAGAAAAAGTAGTACTAGTACTGCTACAGTACAAGTACGTACTCCTCCGTCACATAATGTAAGACATTTTTTGACACTAGTTGGCGTGTACAAAAAATAGCAAATACATACCCAAAATTTCTTAATCCATGCCAAAAACTACTACCTAGTGCCAAAAATTTCTTACTAGTGCTATTATTTACAGTATAATGCAATCCTATAACGTACCATAATGCTAGTACCAGTAGTAAATAATAGCCTCACCCCTTTGCTAAGGAACGACCTACAGTTGGAAGGGACGAGGCCCTGTGTTTACTACGCTCTTATCTCCTCCTCTCCAGATTTGAGATGTCGCGTGTACCAGATGAACGGCACCGAGTTCGACCCCCGTGATGCTACGTGGGTGCCGAGGAACACTCTTGGAGAGTACTCGCTTTTCATCGGGGATAGCTACCCCATTGTGAAGCGGATGCCACCTTCCGTGCACGACACGGAAGGCCTGCCGTTCATGAAGCATGGTTGTGTCTTCAGTGCACACCGCCGGATGAACGACATGCTGGGACATGCTATCCCTGATTTATGCCGCTTCAGCTTGGATGAGTCTCCATTGTGTGGAACCGGACTAGAAAGCTGCGACAATGATTCCCGTTGCCCACCGCTATGGATCGTGCCATCCATGAAGAACACCTGGGACTGGAACCTGGAGGAGGACATGTAGCCCATCTATAACATGTAAGTGGAGTACGGTAATTGTGAACGGTAGCGCTGTGAATATATGTAGACTAGTCGTGCACAAATTTATCACATGAATTGGAGATGAACTTGTGTCGCATCCTGGCATTTGTCCTTTATAATTTATTACTAGTAAATGTGTTATGTGTACGTGCAAATTGTGTGGTTGTTGCACGGGCTCCAACACGCTCTTTGAGAAAAAAAGGTGGCACAGCTTTGGATATACGTGACATGGCGGCATCATACAGTAGCATCGTTCGCTATAGTTGTGGTACCCTCTTACTAGGACGACAACTCCTATAAAACCTTGCGCTTGGCTCTTTGCCTCTTCGGGAGGTTCAACAGTTCGTACTTGTGTCAACCTTGCACTTGGTTCTTCGCCTCTTCGGAAGGTCCAACAATGATGATACTAAAGTACAATATGCTTCTGGCAATCTAACACTGATTGAACTGTTGCACGTCCACCGTGAGGGTGAGGGCGAGGGCGAGGGAGAGGGAGAGGGAGAGGGAGAGGGAGAGGGTGCTGTAGTCAAAACCCTCTCCTCGTCCTATGAACCACCGCACGCGTGGGCGAGGGAGAGGCGTAGTAAGCAAGCTTCTCCTCGTTCGGCGAGTTGACGGGACACATCAAAGCAGTACTAGTACTAGTAGTCCATACTGTGTCCTTTCCGATTAATATGACTTAATTTGAAACGAGATAAATACACTGGCGGTCAACGTATGTAACAATACGCTCTTTACGGTCACTATATATAGTTTTGCGGTGATTATACGATCACTAGCTCATCTTAGAGCACCGTATTGCACCCTACTGACCGGCCACATAGTCTACGTGGCACTTTGTTGACTGGTTAAATTGTCACCTGGTTTCTGGGTCCCACCTGTCAGTTGGACGAGCAAAGAAATCAGTTAAACAAAACTTTATGCAGGCGCGATAGGAGTCCAACCCTTGCATGCGAACCACCCTGGCTGTGTATGTGAGTGCATGGATGTGTACTCCCTCGGTCTTCCAACAAAGAGTGTACATCGGCTAAAAAAAGAGTGTAGTACATGATGTACATCTACACTTCCAATGCATTTAGCCTTTAATCTAAATCGATATTGATTGACTAATGCACCAACTTGTGCTCTAGGTACAGGATACATGTCTATCCTTAATTACAGCATGCAACAACCTTCATTTAATCTTCTTCTCTCAATGGTCGCATGCACACATAAGTCTGCTACTTTTGGGCATTAATTATGCCCTGGTCAATGTGTAAATCTCTAAATTTACAGTCTTTCATGGACGTAGGGAGTAGGTTGAGCACTTGAGCGTGAGCGTGTGTGTTGCGTCATGTGCTGTGTGCCGCATGGGTGCGTGAGTGTTGCACGCGTCCATGTGTACATGTGAGTGTTGCATGTTGCATGCATGCATGCATGGGGCTTACTCCCTCCCGTTGACATGTTCATATTTCAAGCTTCCTCTGTTCCCTCCATATGGTGATACTCCCACTGTTCCCAAATACGGAGTAAAATCCTCCCTCGATTCCCAAATATGGAGTATTTGTCTTTCTACAGATTTCAACAAGTGACTAGGTATGGAGAAAAAAGAGTGAAGTGAGCGTAGAGGCATAGGGATAATGTAGAAAGGAAGTCTTCGCGATCCATTATTCCCCATCTCGGTCAGAGAGAACTATTCAACTAGTCTTCACAGTGAAGTGACAATACACACTGCAGCGGATGGGACACATAACTAATAAGCTGAACCAGCATGTTGGTGTTACTAAATCAGCCTTACCCAGTACTGCCATCATGTTACCCAGTAGAGCACGCTTCTGCAAATACGCCTACGCACCTCTGTCCTCCATTAACTAACATATGGGCCCTCTTGTGGTAGACCCACATGTCATCGGTGTAACTATTTACACTCCGAAGGACGGTATATCCTGGTAGTAGTACTAGTAGAATTGAGATTTAATGCACTTTCTTCCCCGTCTTCCACTCTTCTTCCTCCTCTCTTCTTCTTCCTCCTCTCTTCCCCATCGTCGTCCGCACACCATTTACCCCCGCTCACTGCTTGCCCGTCCATGCCATATTCCTTGGTAGCTCACGCGTACCATACCCCCCCGCTCACTGCTCGACCACACGAGGAGAAGCTTCTTCGCTCGCCTGCCCGAATCCACTTCCCCGCTGGCTCGCAGGCACCGAAAACCCCAATGGCAAAACCGACTAACACGCAGAGCCGCGATTGGAATTCCCTCCCCGATGTTCTCTTGGAGCAAATCTGTAATCGTATGAACCTACTCAGCACCATCCGTCTGGCCGCATGCTTGGTGTCTTTGTACCGTCTACTCATCTGCAACCGGCCGGCTCTTTTCAAGACACCCTGCTTGCTGATACCCGATCCTCGCAGGTGGCCCAGACACCAACTTGATGATCCTACGGAGGTTGCCGTGGTGCCCCTTGACATGCTACCACTACTCGTCCACCTGTCCTTCATGCGCGGCCACTACTGGGCGGGCATGAAGGCCAACTAGATCGTCCTCATCCAACAATCTGGTAGTCCATGGCGTCTCATGGATATCTACACCCAGCGAGAGATCACCCTTCCATCGTCGGATACCGCCGCCATCGAGCCTCGCGGCCCGCCGGACACTCCTGCATACTGCGCACGAGATGCGTCAAGCTTTTGGCTCGACTCTATTTGCTGAAAGTTGTAATCTGCGAAGTGCCCACACCATCATAAGACTACATGGATTACAAGCTCATTGCCTTGTTTAACATGGGATTAGTCTATCTGGAATCCGGTCGCCATACATGGTTATGGCTCATCATCAATCCTGTTGAGGCAACATTTCTGTCTGATGCTATAGTGCATGATGGCATCGTTTACGCGGTTGACGCACAGATTGGCTGCCTATACTGGTGGAATCTATCGTCGTGTAATTATTCTATCTCATCTCATCTTTACCTTATGAATACGACTGCCTGTTCATTGTTACAAATTTAGAATAGATAGTATGTCTATAACCACATCATTGCTATATGTTCCTCTCATTTCCTAGATTTTATGACCACACATGTTATTGTTATAGTTGATATGAGAACAATTGGCATATAATGATTGTTAGAATACATATTATGAGCATAACATCATGATTGCTATATGTTACTCTTGTTTCCAAGATTTTTATAACAACGGATGTTATTGCTTAGAGTTGATATGAGAACAGTAGTAGTAAGTGCTATGGTAGAATATGAGTAGGCTCTGTCATAGCTGTTTTCCTCTCATTGTTACATGATGTTTGAACCATGGCATATTTCTAGAATATGAAAGCCATTGGCTTATTTTTTTTAACTTGGGGCATGATTATGACCACGACATTGCAATTCCTTGTCTATGATATGTGTCACTGTTATAATAATCTTAATTCCACACATACTCTGAACATGATTGTTTATTTTTGTCCTTTTGGTCTCCAATTTGAATTGTTGCAGCAGACGCAAATGCGCTGGCCTTCATGATTCTAGGACCTGGAATCATACCAGCCGATGGGTGGTGGTTTGTCGCTCGTTCAGCTGACGGCGGTCATTTGATGCTCATTCGCACGTACCAAATTGACCAAACCATTACATCAAACCACATGCAGTACAATGCGTGGGGCGTTCGTGACATTGATGGCTATGGCTGCTTCGTGTTCGAGAAAGATGCCAGCTCCGTTGGGCCAGGCGTATTCAACTGGAGGCGGGTTTACAGCCTCGGCAACCACTCCTTGTTCCTCGGGCTCAATTATCCGATCATCCAACCAATCATCAATCATATCACCAGTGATGATTACCGTGCTATGCAACTTCCATTCGCCAGGGGGGACTGTGTTTACACATCATACCATGGGTTTCATGAATCACCATATCCGGAGATTCCTCGACATAGCTTGTTGCCAGATAATCTTCAGTGTGTGAAAGACATAAAGCTTCCATGCGATTGATGGCTTTTGCAAACCCGACATGCGGCGATGTGGTTCATGCCAACAGCAAATATGCACAACTTGATTCGTGCTGATATCTAGACTGAGCCATGTATTCTGCTACTGTAGCATGACCCTCTTTTGTTGGATATTATGTACTGTTGTTAGTTTGAAGCACTCCTCTGGTTTGAAGGATAGATACCTTCCTGGGATCAAGTGCATCCTAACTCATCTGCGTAGGATGTACTGATAATGATGATGGAGATGCTGTGTAGAAGCCATATATATATATATCAACTAGGCTTCAAGTGTGTACTTGTTAGTTAAACCTATGTATAAATTGTGACACTAAATACGACTAGTAAGTAGTACAGTAGCAGTAGTAGTATACATCGGTCAAATTATACATCATGTCCACACATTGAATTGATGTGACAACACGCTGCGCGTGAGGTGACACAAGAATCCCGGCGGCGTGTTTGGCTATTATGGACTTCAGATTTGGAGTACCACTTATCTGTCGAAATCTTTCATCATTCACTTAAAATAGTCGATTGATCATACATTGAGTACCATATAACTGGAATTACCGATGCAAGTCGAAGAAGGATTGGCCGGTGCTGCCAGCTGGCGTCAAGTTCGGTCCCACGGATCAAGAGCTGATCGAGCACCTTGAGGCCAAAGTGAGTGCTGACAGCGCGAGATCTCACCCACTCATCGATTTGTTCATACCAACCATCGACAGCGAGCATGGCATATGCTACACCCAACCTGAGAAACTTCCAGGTAAGACACTGATCGGCCGTCTACTTGCACAAACATATCCCTTTGTTTATAGCTCTATTTTTCTTTTTAGACACAGACCTGGTGAAGCAATTACAATTTGATAGTTAATAAAAAGTGAAAGAAGTGACTGCAACATGCCAAAGATGTTATGAAAATGCCAACCACGTACACTAAAACCTGTATTCGACAATACTGTAGGTATCACACTGAGTGGCCTAAGGAAGCATTTCTTCCAGCGCAATTCCAGGGCGTTCAAAAGGGGCACGTGGACGCGTCGCAAGATACAGTCGGAGTGCGGCATGCACGCGATGTGGCACAAGACCGGCAATACCTTGCCGGTGATGGTCAACGGTCGGCAGACGGGCAGCAAAAAGGTTCTGGTGCTGCACACCAACAAGAACTTCGACTAGCAGAGGACCAACTGGGTGATGCACCAGTACCACCTCGGGGACCTGGAGCAAGAGAAGGAGCGGGAGCTGGTCCTCTACAAGATTTTCTACCACACGAACACTAGGGCCAGGAGTAAAAAGATTATAAGTTAGTTTGGTATTGGTAGTTGTACTACCTTGTCATCCGCAAGTTGGTATTGTTGTTAATGATCTTTTGGTATGAACTTGCATTTGCTTCCAACCATCATGCCGAGGGTCGACGTGGATACAAACCTGAATCATTTGTTTCGAAACGAATATTTAGGCACCTGACTTTTATTTGATGGGTAGCATAAGCACCTGCCATTCGAATTCCCAGTTCTCCAATTTTTTTTGAAACAAGTGCATGCACTTATTATCATGATGAAAAAACAATATCCCTGCTGCATCCCAGTTATCAGTCTGTACTTGCAGAATTCTCTCGTTTATTGAGCACGTATATTGTTTTTTTAGGTCGAGCAAGTTTCAACTGGGCTGTAGACTGCCCAGGATCGGTTTTGTTTTTAACAGGCTCAGCCCATGATGACAACGGGGCACAAAGATCCAACAGGTATCTACTGGCCTCTGGCCTGCCAGCATTAGTTATATTTTGTCTTGCAACATCCGCAGGCAATTTTTTTACTGAATCAAACACACCACCCAGTTCTATTTTCCTCTTGAAACACATGACCTACATACGTTTTCTAATCTCTACCTATAGTTTTACTAGTTCATATGCACGTATCATTATATTGAAAACACATAAAATTCCCTTTTCATATTTACATCCTTTTTTGTTGTTTTTCCCACCCAACACAGATTTTTTTACCACTGGTTTTCCCTTAAACCAACTCAATTATCCCACGTCTTATTCACTTACAAAAACAAAACGATTTTTTTGGCAAATCAATAAGTTCTTAAAAAATGTTTATCATTTCGAGATTACAACAGTTCTGACTCCACCGAAATATGCAAAATAAGGTTGAACTTTTTGACCGTGGTCCTGGGCAGAAAATGGGCTGTAATAAATTACTTAAGAATTAGCAAATGGGCTGCAAATTATTAAAAAATAGCAAATGGGCTTTATGTTGTCTGCCACAGATTTGGAGGCTGACTTGTGGGCCTACTAAGTTCATGCGTACACAAGGTTTCTCAAAAAGAAACTTAGTCAACAATCGACTCTACCAGCATCAGACCGTTAGATGTCAATCTAACGGCAATCGTGCTTCTTCAGTCTCTGATCTTCCTGCCCCAGCCGCCCAAACCAGCGCCGTCGGAACCGCCTGCTCCCGCCTCCCGTGGCCGGCTGTGCTGCCGGGCAGGCCTCACGGCCCCATCATACTCGCATCCCTGGCCTGTCTATCCCTCTACTCACCCACACCTCCTGTTATTTTCCGGCGACGGCAGCCGAACCAGTCAACCCTCGTACTCTCCACCGCGTGGGCAGCCACTGCCGTGTCTTCCCCGGCTCCGTGTCGTTCCCTTCGTAGGCCTCGCCGTCGTCCACCGCCCTGGTGCTCTCGGCGCGGTGTGGTCAACTTGGTCAATGAACGACATCCATCGGAAGTGGACTGTACGTGGAGAGGCTGACAGCTGGGTCCACGGCCGCACACAAGGAAATGCCTCCTTATTACGCGCAAAATAATGATTCCTCCACCTGACATCTGGGACCCGCCGGAAGGGCCTCTGTATTTCACGAAAAAAAGTTCCCTCCACTGACAGGTCGGACCCACCAACTATATCTTTGCACGAAAGGAAGTGCCTTCTTATTGCGCACAAAAAAATGAATACCCCCTGCCAGCTGGGACCCACAATAGTGGGAGGCTGACTTGTGGGCCTACTAAGTTGACGGGGACGGAGGGCTTTGTCAACTTAGTCAATATATGAACGATTCTAGCTCCAGTGACCGTACGATGTCCATCCAACGGCCGTAGTGCTTCTTCAACCTCTGGTCTTCTTGCTCCAGCCGCCCAAAGCAGCGCCGGTCGTGCCGCATGCTCCTGCCTCCCGTGGCCGGCTGTGCTGCCGCGGAGGCCTCACCGCCCCCATACTACTCCCACCGCTGGCCAGGCCATCCCTCCACTCACCCACTCCCCCTGTTATTCTGCGGCGACGGCAGCCTCACACCGCAGCCGAACCAGTGAACCCTCGTACTCCTCTCCGCGTGGGCATCCACTGCCGCGTCTTCCCCGGCTCCGCGTCATCCCCTTCCTAGGCCTCGCCGTCGTCCACCGCCGTGGTGCTCTCGGCGCGGCGTGGTCAATGTGGTCAACGACCGACTTCCATCGGAAGAGTACTGTACGTGGAGAGGCTGACAGCTGGGTCCACGGCAGCCGCAAGGAAGTGCCTCCTTATTACGCGCAAAATAATTATTCCTCCACCTGACAGCAGGGTCCCACCGGACGGGCCACCGTATTTCACGAAAAAATCGTTTCCCCCTGACTGCTGGGACCCACCGGACGGGCCACCGTATTTCGCGAAAAAAAGTTCCCCCCGCTGTCAGCTCGGACCCACCGGAAGTGCCTCCTTATTACGCACAAAAAAAATGAATACTCCCCCTGCTAGCTGGGACCCACCTTAGTGGGAGGCTGACTTGTGGGCCTACTAAGTTGACGGGGACGGAGGGCTTTATCAACTTAGTTAATGTGAACGATTCTAGCTCCACTGAACGTACGATGTCCATCCAACGGCCGTAGTGCTTCTTCAACCTCTGGTATTCTTGCTCCTGCCGCCCAAAGTAGCGCTGGTCGTGTTGCATGCTCCTGCCTCCCGTGGCCGGCTGTGATGCCGCGGAGGCCTCACCGCCCCCTACTACTCCCACCGCTAGCCAGGCCATCCCTCTACTCACCCACACCCCCTGTTATCTACAGCGACGGCAGCCTCACACCGCAGCCGAACTAGTGAACCCTCATACTCCTCTACGTGTGGGCATCCACTACCGCCTCTTCCCCGGCTCTGCGTCGTCCCCTTCCTAGGCCTCGCCGTCGTCCACCGCCCTGGTGCTCTCGGTGCGGCGTGGTCAATGTGGTCAAGGAATGACTTCCATCGGACATGGACTATACGTGGAGAGGCTGACAGCTGGGTCCACGGCTGCAGCCAGGAAGTGCCTCCTTATTACGCGCAAATAATGATTCCTCCACCTAACAGCAGGGACCCACCGGACGGGCCACCGTATTTTGTGAAAAAAACGCTTCCCCCTGACTGCTGGGACCACCAGCTACATCTTCACACGCAAGGAAGTGCGTCCGGGCAAAAAAAAACTGATTTGCCCCCTGACTGCTGGGACCCCACCAGCTATATCTTCGCACACAAGGAAGTGCTAATAGCCGAGACCCACCTGGTCGAAGCGTACATAGCATTGTCATTCTGGTCGCGAACGTGTATGTACATACTGGTCGATGTAGAGGCGCGCACATGTCTTAGTAGAGGCACGCATGTAGCATGTACACGTACGTACAATGGCATGGCGTGCAAGAAAGAAAATACGGCCACGTACGTACATACGGGCTGGGTCTCAAACGCCTACTCACACATACGTACAGCCAGGGCTCGTGTACATGGCTGGGTTGGAAACGGAGAAACAACATCGTTGTCCTGTTCATGGGGAGCCAACCGGCTGGGTCGGAAAGGAATGCGTCGTCGTGTTCATCGGGAGGGCTTGGACGGAACAGGCGACGGAAACGAGGCATGGCGTACCGCAGAAGGGAGGAAACGGCCTTCTGTTCAACCGGCCACGTTCAAACAGGATCCTGTTATCGGAGGGGTCTGGCGTACCGCAAAACGGAGGAAACGGACTTGTGTTGGACCTCCTATGGTCGAAACAGGGTCATGTTGATCGGGAGGGGTGTGGCGTATCGCAAAACAGAGGAAACAGACTTGTGTTGGAGTGCTACGGTCGAAATGGGGGTCCTGTTCATCGGGAGGGGTGTGGCGTACCGCAAAACGGGACTCCATGGGATACTGTTCATCTCCACCGTTGACCTCCTCCAGCCTCCATGGGCTACTGTTCATCCACCGTCGACCTCCTCCAGCCTCCACCTGCGATTGTTCATCCACGGGCTCCTGTTCATCCAACCTCCACCGCGTGCTACTCCACCGGCTACTGTTCAACCACCCCTCTCCACGAGCTCCTGTTCAACCCCCCCTCTACGGGCTACTGTTCATCCCCTACATCGTCTACTGTTCATCCAGCCCTCCACGGGGTCACCCTGTTCATCCAGCCCTCCACAGGGTCCTGTTCATCCAGCCCCAACCGGCTCGATCGATCGGGGTCCTGTTCATCCAGAGGCAACGCCACGGGGTCCTGTTCATCCACCTTCCACTGCTCATTGTTCATCGACCCCCCCCCCCCGCAACGCTCACTGTTCATCTAGAGGCAGCATCGATTGGCTTCAGTTAGCAGCAGGTAGCGAAGAATCGCTCGATCGGGTTCAGTAACGCGTAGCCTGCAGTGCAATCGCTGGGGTTCAGTTAGAGCCCAACGCCTCGCTCGGGTTCAGTCAGAGCCAACACCTCGCACACACGTGCGTACGTGTACAAGAGAAACGCGCATCGCTCGGCCCCTGACCACCCACCGTAACCGGGAACTCGCCAAAATTTTCCTCGCCCTCGCTTCTACCGCAGTTTTTTCCATCATGGACGGCCCAAAGAATGTCATGCAGCTGCATCTCCGGCCTGCCCAGGACGAAAAGCCCATTTTCTGTCATGATTTTTTGTCATAGAAGTAGGAGCCCACCACATCTATGATGATACCGGGTTTTGTCACAATTATCGTCATAGAAGTGTCATAAGTATGACAGAAAAAATCGTTCGGCCCAAAATGTCACGGATGTGTCTTTTTTTTGTAGTGATTACCTTGGCCTTTGTCGTGGACTTAACACGATAGATGCCCTAGTGAAAGGACTTAGCTGTGGAGCCATAGTGACGTTGGTTAGCTTAAAGGGGTTGAACGGGACAAAGGACACAAAGGGTTTACCCAGGTTTGACCCCTTTCAACGAGGTAAAAGCCTACTCCTGCTCTTGTTTCGTATTGCTTGGATCTCAATTACAAAGGTGCAATCACACTTAAACTAGCTCTCGACCTCTGGTTTCTTGGCCTAAGCCGCCGCCGAGTCTCGCCTTTATATGCACAGGTCGAGACCCGAGGCTTACAAGAGTCCGAGCCGAATCACACAACATGACTAGCTGGGTATCTAAATTGCCTTAATTGACAAGTCACCATATGGCGGTTTACATGTTTGGGTCTTGAGCCAATCCCAGGCCTGCTCCAGTGAGCTGTCGTCTTCTCAGTTTACCTTCTTGGGCCTTGTGGGCTTTCTTCGTACAAGTTGCGCCAACGGTGTAACCCGACCCCTCCTGGCGGGTCACACCTCGGGGTTATATCCCCAACATTAGGCCCTAGATTGATTTGAACTTTTTCATCTCAATCTTCACTGTTTCAATCAACAGACTATCCACCAATGTCGAACTTTTAAATAAGCTACTGTAACCCATCATAATATCACGCGAGCTGAACAATTGTAACCCACCGTGACATCATACAAATGGAATCATTGTAACCCGCTATGACATCATGCAAATGGAATCATTGTAACCCGCCGTGAAATCATGCACATCAAATATGCACAAAGCCCATGATATTATAATGGATATATATCTTAATAGGCTTTTCGTGAATCGAAGCGGCCGCACTATTAATATAATCATTCTGCCTCCTCGATTTTCGTGCATGCCATCTTATCACTTCCTCATAAATAGGGACAGGGGGTCCTCTTTTTACTTTTTACCCCTGCCTCTTTCCCTTCTTCTTCCTCACAATCACCGGCGCCTCCGGAGCTCCGCCGCCGCAGTCGACCTTCACGAGCCGTTGAATCAACCTGACTGTGACCAGAGATCGCGGCGCCCCTCTGTTGTTCATCAACACCTCCAAGGTATCCATCTCTCCTTGTTTTCAATCTGCATTAGATTATCCCTGTTCGTCGGTGTTCATTGGTTGCTCATTGAAGTTCGTCATAGCTTTTCCATCTACACTTAGTTCAATCCCAAAGTAGTGTTGGAATCACACGGTAATAGTTTCTGCATCCGTGTTTATTCATAGATGTATCTCTTCTGCCTGAGATGCAATCCTAGCTTGTATGTCCTCCACTACCATACTTTAGGTTTAAACATATTTCATCTTTTCTGAACTACGGTAGATCCATAAATATAGGCATGACTTGTGAAACTTGTTTGTTCAATACTAAGCAAAATTCTCCCCCAATTCCAGATCTATAGATGCCTGAGTACTGTTGCATAGGCGGCTCTAATAACACCTTTGTAACTCGCCACTTTCCAGCCAACTTACATATAAACTGTTAAACCACCAATATTTGCCCAATTTGAATCATGACGATGTAACCTACCAGCACCTCGCTGGTTTATTCATACTGCGTATTTCCATTCTCCACGACAGTCCGTCCTTGCATGCATAATAACCCTTTAAATAGAAAGCTTACTTTCTTCACTATTGAACGACTTGTCTTTGCAAATTTAACCCGCCAATACTTCACTCTTAGGCTTTAGCGAAAAAATGACTAAGACTGTCACCTCATGCGATTCGGTTGTTTCCACTATTTCGGAACAATCTCTTGAAGAACATGTTGAAATGGGCGTCTTAGCAACAAAAGATGTCATCCACTGGCGAGTCCCGGGGACGAAGGTTAGACCTCAACCGAAGGAGGGTGAAGTCATAGTCTTTGCTGATCACATTCTCCGTGGTTTCTCACCGCCCGGCTCAAAGTTCTTTCGCGATGTTCTGCACTTCTACCAACTTCACCCACAAGACACTGGGCCCAACTCCATCTCCAACATCTGCAACTTTCAAGTCTTTTGTGAGGTGTACCTTCAAGAAGAGCCTGGTGTTGATCTTTTCAGAGAGTACTATTATCTGAATAGCCAGACTGAGATGACGGATGGACCCAACCTTGAACTTGGTAGAATTTCAATTTAAAGGCGAAGAGACGTTGTCTTTCCTGCGGTCACACTTCCCAGTCACCCCAAGGACTAAAATTAGACTTGGTTTTATTGCCAAGACACTTCTTCACCGGGTGAAAAATCCTCTACTAGGTTTCCACAACTGCCGGCTTAGCCCTAAACATCCACTCCCAGATCGAATCAGCGTTGCAGAATGGGCCAAGTATGGGCCCAACTTTTCGAAGATAAGGGCTTTGCTAGCTAATGGCCTGACCGTTGTTGATCTTGTCCGATGTTGGGTTGCTTGGAGAATCATTCCCTTGAGCTGCCGCCCCGACTTAATGTGCAATTATACATGTGATGTGAAAGACCCACAACACTATAACTAGACTCGTCTTGAAGATTAGCATATCAATGAAATGACTAAGTCATTACTCGGGGGGTCCCTTGAAAATTGCAGTAAAATAGGTCTAAGCCCTTTCTGCACTATCAACCCGGCTCCTGACGTAAGTATTTCAAGTCATTTTACTTTACTCATTATTCTCATAAACCGCACATCCCTTATTGTCACTTGTATTCTTTAGGCCGACTCTTTGTTCTATAGCAAGAAACTACAGGATAAGCCGTCCAAAAAGGCCAAAGCAAAGTCCAAGGCCACAAAAAGAGCCGAAGGGAAGAAGCGAGATGCTGAAGACTTATCTACCCTTAACAATGAGTTGGAGGTAGAACTCAATTCTCTCGGCTTTCTCTTTATGCAACTTATTGATGTTGACCCTTCTCAGGATGATGAGGAGAATAGCCACGCAGACGCAGTAGAGGTAACCATAATCTCCTCTGACTCAAAACCTTTACCAAGGCAAAATCTCGGCGGTTACCCAAAAAGTAAGATTTTCTCATCCCCTTGATTATCTGGATCCCAATTTTCGTTTGGAGAAACATCAGCACAAAGCCAGACGTACAACCCAGAACAGCAGTGGCAGGGATCTTGCCCCTGGCTTACCCAACATATGGTTCCTCACAAACACCGCAAAGAGGTGCCTCAAAATCCAATCCTCTCATTTCCAAAGGTGGGTCTCATTCGTCATCCACTTAACCCTTCCGACTCAAATTATCAGGGGACCTCTCACTCATGATCCGGCAACTCTATCGGAACCAAGTACCTTACTTCCAAAATTGCCCATGGGTAAGAATATTTCACTTGCTTAGTTAACACATTATGATGATATGCTCATATCCTTATGCCCCTTCCATTTTTAGTGGTGTGGCCAAGGCAGGCAAGAAATTGAAGACGGACGGACCTTCAAAGGACGCCAAGGTGAACGAGCCGGAGAAGCAGGCGCTAATAGTCTCAGAAGCCTCAATTCAAAATCTTGAGGATGCTGCTAATGACCCGCCGCCAGAAGCTATTGACGCTATTGTGGATCCAATGGATATAGATGCTGATCCGCCAAGCCCGAAGTTGCCAAGCCCTGCCAAGCCTGTCAAGGAAGCAATCCTGGACAAGACTGCTGAAGACTGTCGGCGTTCTGGGAACGAGGGTCCCCAGACTTGCCTGCCTGCGGCCTGCGGCATGGCTCAAGCAGTGGCCCAGTACGGCCTGTCTTCATCAACCCAAGTTCAAGACCCTCGCGAGGGGCCAAGCCTCGGGGGCGGACGACGCAAGGCTTCCTCAGGGGCGGCCTCACCAGGCAGGCTCGCGAGGAGGCAGAGAGATCAAGGCAAGGAGTACCTCATGAGGTGCTCGTGACGCAAGCCATGACGATCGAGACCAGGAGGGCGCCAGGTGGGCGCCAACCAGCGCAGTGTCCTCGTTTCCTCTTTGGTGCAAAGGGGGCAAGCGCAGGCGCGGAGTACCGAGGCATCAAGCAAAGGTTTCCATATCAGTGCAACGAGACCAAGACCATCATGACGGCAGGACAGAGATCACCGTGGAGCCCAAGACAGCGTCATCGCCAGTGCCTTGGGCAGTTGAAGACCAACTTTAGTCAAGATAGCATGTACTAGCTATCCCCCTTCAAAATGGCCGTTGTTGGCTCCCTTCCCGCTGAATATTTGGGAAGAGGACCAGGGCCTCTATAAATAGAGATAGCCACCGCAGTAGAAGGGAATGGAAATCCTTCCCTAGCAGAGCACCACACCAGCTCAGGAACACCCCTCGCGAGGCTGTTCTTCCTCTGTACTGTTCATCATCATCCCCCAAAGGCAATCCACCACACCACACACTGGATTAGGGTATTACACCACAATGGTGCCTGGAACCAGTATAAACCTTGTGTCCCTTGTGTTGTTCATCGCGTAGCTTAGATTCGCGGCGAGGTTTTGGGGCGTGGATCGGTAGGGAGAAGATCTTCGCGCGCACCCTAGAGTTTGAACCTTAAGGGTTTTGCCGGAACCCGATATCCGACATTTGGCGCGCCAGGTAGGGGTGCGCCGAAGCTCTCCCTTCTGTCGACCCGCTCTCCGTCAACACCGCGCTTCGCCCTCATGGCAGACAACACGCCATCAGCTCCGGCGGCTGACGCCAGCGTTGGGGCCAGGGGGCTCCAAGCCTTGGCCCCCGCCTTGCGACAGGTGCAGTGGTCTCACAAGTTCAAGCTAGAGATGCCGCCGCGCTACAACAGCGCGACGGATCCACTGGTTTTCCTGCTGGCATACGAGAAGGCTGTCCTCAAGGCCGGGGGCGATGACAGGGTCATGGCTAACTGGTTTCCCATGGCCCTCACCGGCGTCTCACGCGTGTGGCTGCTCCACCTGTCGACAACTTTTGCGGCCTCCTGGGAGGAGCTGCACAACCTCTTCCTCGCCCACTACACTGCGTCGGCGCCCCTGGTCGTCACAGCTCTCCTGGGCGGCTCGCAAGCGCCGCCCTCGGGCCGCCACATCAAGCCGTTTGTCCACCAGATTGATGACGCCCTCACGAGGCACGGAGCTCCCCCGGCCTGGGCGGCACCCAAGGCCGACCTGACCTTCAGCTCCGACAATCACCCCGTCAACATTGCCTGCTCGGGTGTGCTCCCAATGCTTTGCACGCCCACCATATGCCAGGTGGCCATCACCAGGACCCTCATCGACGGCGGTGTCAGCTCAACGTGCTCTCGATGTAGGCCTTCAGCCTCCTCCATGTGCCGCTGGAACGACTCCAGCCCAGCAAGCCCTTCTCGGGCGTCGGAGGCGGTTCCTCCGGCTCCCTGGGGCAGATCGGCCTCCCTGTGACCTTTGGCGCCCACGACAACTTCCGCACGGAGCTGGTCAACTTCGACATCGCCTACATCAACCTCATGTACAACGCCATCCTCGGCTACCCCGCCTTGGCCCAGTTCATGGCAGCCACCCATCCAGCGTACAACCTCATGAAGATGCCTGGGAGCAACGGAGTCCTCACCGTAGCTGGAGATACCAAGGATGCTCTGCTGGCGCTCAAGCTCGCCCTCAAAACAGCCGCAGTAGTGCAGCCCGCCGGCACCGACACCTCCAAGGCCAAGGGGGCTGCGCCAACCAAGAAGAAGCAGTTGTTCACCCAGGACAAGGCAGAGACCAAGCAGGTACCAATCGATAAGGATGGATCCTCCGGTGCCACCTTCACCATAGGTGCCAATCTCGACCCCGATCAGGAGGAGGCACTGGTGAAATTCTTGCGCTCGAACAAGGAGGTGTTCATGTGGGAACCGAGGCAGGTGCTTGAGCATCACCTGAATGTGTGACCTAATGTACGCCCCGTGAAGCAGAAAGCAAGGCGGCAGTCCACCGAGAAGAAGGCCTTCATCGTCCATGAAGCCCGCAAGCTGGAGGCGGCTGGTGTCATTCGCGAGGTTCGCTACCCCGAATGGCTGGCAAACCCCGTTGTCGTGCTGAAAAAGGGAGGAAAGGAGCGCATGTGCGTCGACTTCACCAACCTCAACAAGGCCTGCCCTCAAGACCCATTCCCACTCCCTCGCATCGACCAAATTGTCGACTCCACCGTAGAGTGCGACCTGCTGTGCTTCCTGGATGCATTTTCGGGCTATCTTGCGATAGATGACGTGGAGAAGACGGCCTTCCTAACCCCATGCTTGGTGTACTGCTACACCTGCATGCCGTTCAAGTTGCACAACGCGGGCGCAACCTTCCAGCAACTGATGCATATTGTCTTGGGCCGGCAGCTTGGGAGAAACGCCGAGGCCTACGTCAACGTTGTGGTGAAGTCTCGGGAGGCGAAGACCTTGATCCAGGACCTGGAAGAAACCTTCGCGAGCCTCCGTGAAGTGGACCTGTGGCTCAACCCGGAGAAGTGTGTGTTTGGCGTTCCTTCTGGCAAGCTTCTGGGCTTCCTCGTGTCCCACCAGGGAATCGAGGCCAACCCAGAGATGGTTAAGGCAATCGAGGACATGAGTCCGCCGCAAACCCTCCGGGAAATGCAGAAGCTCGTTGGGCGTGTAACTGCTTTAGGACGCTTCATCTCCAAGCTGGGGGGGCGTGCCTTGCCTTTCTTCAAGCTGATGAAGAAGAAAGGCCTGTTCGAATGGACACAGGAGGCCGACAAAGCGTTCCAAGACCTCAAGAAGTACCTGACCAGTCCTCCTGTGATGGTGGCACCGCACCCTCTCGAGGCCCTGGTGTTGTACCTCGCCGCCACGCCCTACTCCGCCAGTGCAGCTCTGGTGGCGGTTCGGGAAGAGCGCCAGGACAAGGCTGCATCACGACCAACCACGGCCCTGGCCACGGCAGCACAAAGACCAAGAAGGCCCTGCGAAGGCCACGGCCTCGGCAGATGGAGACCAGCCTCAATAGGAAGACGCCCCCAGGGCTGAAGGGGCCTCACCAAGCAGCTAGGAGCTGGGGCTCTGACGTCTTAGGAGGCGCTTAACTCTCCGGAGGGCACGAGTTTTGTCAGCACACCCGCCCTCGTCGAGCATCCGGTGTACTTCGTCAGCACGGTGCTGCGGGATGCTAGGGCATGATACCCCATGCCGCAGAAGCTCTTGCTTGCACTGCTGGTTGCCTCGCGTAAGTTGCGGCATTACTTTCAAGGCCACCCATCAAGGTCGTCTCGGCCTACCCACTGGAAAGGGTACTCAGGAGCCCCAATTCTGCTGGAAGGGTCGCCGAATGGAACATTGAGCTGCAAGCATTTCAGTTGGAATTCAGCACAACTAGGGTTGTCAAGGGAGCCGCACTTGCAGATTTTGTGGCAGAATGGACAAAGGTGCCAGGGCTCGAAGCAGGCAAAGATTGGTCACTTTGCCCAGGAAGCGTGGCACCAGATGGATGGGTCATGTACTTCGATGGAGCATTCTCGCGACACGGTGCGGGGGATGGCGCAGTGCTTATATCCCCTACTCAGGACAAGCTCTATTACGCCGTGCAACTCTGTGTCCAGCATGGCGAGAAGGTTTCCAACAACATAGCAGAATACGAGGGCCTCATAGCAGGCTTAAAGGCTGCAGCAGCCCTGGGGGTGAAGCGCCTCATCATCAAGGGCGACTCACAGCTCCTCGTCAACTTCTCCAACAAAGTGTACGAGCCAAAGGACGAGCACATGGAAGCGTATCTTGCGGAGGTGCGCAGAATGGAAAAGCAATTTTGGGGGCTGGAGTTGCGGCATGTGCCCTGCGGCACCAACCAAGAGGCTAATGACATCGCCAGGAGGGCATCCAGGCGGCTGCCTCAGGAGCCTGGCATTTTCGAGGAACGACTCTTCAAGCCCTCGGCAGCATCGTCACTATCAAGCACAGTGCAACCTCGAGAAGAACTCCCTCAACCGCCTGCCACAGGAGCCCCGGCCTATGGCCTGACCTCGGGAGCGCGCTTGCTCTTGGCGCTGGAGCCTCAGGAGGGATGCTGGACTATGGAATTCAAGGACTACCTGATGCAAGGGGCTCTACCAGAGAAGGAGGAAGACGCGGAACACGTGGCCTGGCAGGCCATGGCCTACTGCATCCAAGACGGAGAGCTCTACCGGAAGCAGCCAAATGAAATTTCTCTGCATTGCATCTCCAGGGAACAGGGGAAGGAGTTGCTCGCTGACATACACGGCGGAGATTGTGGACACCACTCGTCATCACGGACCCTCGTTGGCAAGGCGTTTTATAGCGGGTTTTACTGGCCCACAACATTCAACGACGCAATCGAGCTAGTGAAGGCTTGCGAGGCCTGCCAATTCCACGCCAGGCAGATTCATCAGCCAGCTCAGGGCCAGCATACCATCCCACTCTCGTGGTCGTTCGCGGTCTGGGGGCTAGATATCATGGGCCCGTTTCCTCGAGCGCCTGGGGGCTACCGCTACCTCTACGTCGCCATCGACAAGTTCACCAAGTGGGCGGAGGTGGAAGCCGTCCGCACCATCCCAGCTGGCTCTGCAGTCAAGTTCATCCAGGGCCTCGTGAGCTGATTCGGGGTCCCTAATCGCATCATCACCGACAACGGTTCGCAGTTCACCAACAATCTCTTCAAAACATATTGTGCTAACCTTGGAAGGCAGATATGCTACGCTTCGGTGGCACACCCCCGGAGTAACGGCCAGGCTGAATGCGCCAACGCAGAGGTCCTGAAAGGCCTCAAAACCAGGACCTTCAAGAAGAAGCTGGAGGCCTGCGGCAGGGGCTATTACGATGAGCTCCAGTCCATGTTGTGGTCCATTCGCACTACCACCACCAAGTCGACTAGCGAGACCCCGTTCTTCCTCGTCTACAGAGCCGAGGCGGTCCTCCCTCACGAGGTCAGGCGTCGCTCCACGTGGGTCCTAGCGTTTGATGAAGCGCAACAGGACGCCATGCGGGGGATGGACCTCGTGCTGGGGAACAACACTATCGGGAGGCCGCACTGCAAGTAGCGAGATACCAGCAAGCGCTGCGGCGGTATCATTGCCGCCACATCCGCCCCAGGACTCTTGAGGTAGGTGACCTCGTTCTCAAGTGGGTGCTCTCTAGGGAAGGGATGCACAAGCTCTCGCCCATGTGGGAGGGCCCGTTCAAGGTTGTTCATGTGTCCAGACCTGGCGCCGCGCGCCTGGAGACCCAGGAAGGGGTGCCCATTCCAAACGCTTGGAACATTCAGCACCTCTAAAGGTTCTACCCTTGAAGTAAGTTCCAGTGCGTGTAAAGAAGGCCCAGTGCCTGTGAAGTAAGGCCCGGTGCCTGTGAAGAAGGTCCGGTGCCTGTGAAGAAAGGCCCAGTGCCTGTAAATAAGGCCCGGCGCCTGGGAAGCTCGCCGCCCCAAGAAAGGCCCGCTGCCTGTGAAGAAGGCCCAGTGCCTGTGAAGCTCGCCGCGCGTGACACTCTCACGTAATAATGAGTTGGGGCTATACACGCCCCGAAGTCTCTGGAGTGCCGCCCTTGGGCCTCGGGGGCTCTTGCCCACGCCCAGTGGCAGCACTTAGCTCCGCGCTGGTGAGAAGACGTCGAAGACTAGACTTGGTGCCGGACGTGGCTTTTCATTTGCTTTCCATAGTTGGCTTGTTCCCCCTTGTTTGAACCTTTATTGGAGTTGCTTCTAGTGTTGTTTGCCATCCACTGCCCCTGTTCTCTGTCTTTGGTTTTCGCCTGGCTTGTTCTTTCTCTCACAAGCCTCACGAGGGGGCTGCGCAGCCGCCCTCGTGAGCCTTTTCTCGCATGGTTTCGCGAGGCTCCCTCACTCAAGTTCACAGCGGGAGCACCCCTCCGGGTCCATGCGCCACGGGCATCACGACACGAAGCGCTGGACCTAAGCTGGTCACCCTCGCGACAAAGGTTCGAAAACTATTCTCCCAACTGATCTTTGCAAACCTCAAGACGCCCGGCGAGGCCTCAAGCAGGTACCTCGCGAGGCGAAAACTGCGGCGAACATCCCGAGCTAAGTGTTTCCTATGCGCGAGCACATAGCCGCAACACCATAACACAGCATGGGAATGATAAAAATAGTATGATAATTAGGGATGATAGTCTTGCACGCCCTCACGGGGCTCCATGCTTCTCTCTCTCAATGCAGGAAAAGGAGAAAAACAAAATAAAATCGGCGCACGCCCCGCGATGGCTCGTGAGGAGGGATCTGCACCGTCCTCCCGAGCTCACTTAGACTCTGCCTCGCGCTTCCCCGGGGCTTGGCGGCGGGATGAACCGCTACCGCCCTCGAAGCAAGCACGACGACGTGGTGGCTGATCGCGGCCACCGCTGGAGGAGCCGCTGAAGCTCGGCGAGCTGCGGACGCCGCCAGGAGCGGGTTCGCCTTCGCCCTCGTCGCGGCCATCGCCCAGACCAAGCACCTCGCTGTCGTTATCGTCTTCAGGGAAACACCCTACACGGCGGCTGTCTTCTCCAAACACCCTCACGTAGAAGGTCGTGTAGCCGTCGAACTTGATGTGGAGGGTGCACCGCCGGCCCAAGCCACGTGCGCGGGCAAACGTCTGCCAGCCGCGAGCCAGGGCCACGTTCCCGGTGACGGAGATCTCCACCGCTGCCCAGGAAGCCCTGCTACAGCAGCCGCCCGCCTGCAGCCAGAGCCCGCCAGGGCCATCGGACGGCAGTTCGCCAAAAAAGAAGCGGGGGAGCTAGAGCCAGTTGTCGGCCGGATCTGCCGACCACACGACAAACTCCGGCATCACCTCTGCCGAGTGAAAGCGTGGCCGGGGAGGCCGCACAGCCACGACGTGTCTTCCTCCACCAACCGGGCGGCCATCACCACGCGAAGGACCACCACCACGACCATGGGGGCCACTACGAGAGTCGCGGGGCGCTTGCGGGGAAGACCACGGCCGCGCTTGGCTGGAGGGGAGCCAGGCCCTTCCTGGCGAGCCTTCCCCTTTTCCGCGGCCGAGAACCTCTTCACGGGCACCATGGGACACGGCAAGCAACTGAAGCAAGGAGGAAGAAGAAGCAGGTGGGGAGAGGGGAGATGCGCAGCAGGGGCTTGCGCCCCTCCACATTTATAGCCCAAGGGAGGCCAACCGCCGGCCTCCACGATCACAGGTAATGATGACTCTTTTTGCATGCAGCAGTGCCTCGTCAAATTGGGCAGTTGCCGGGTCAGCGTGGGGAAGCTGGGACGCCCATGTCCAATCAACCACCACGCGGCGGCCAAGGCCGCAGGCTGTTGGGACCCGCGGCGCTCCGCACTTGCCCTTTGGCTTTGCTGCTAAGCCAAGTCCGAGCGCACCTTGGGCCCGGGGGCTACTGTCGGCGTTCTGGGAACGGGGGTCCCCAGACTTTCCTGCCAGCGGCCTGCGGCGTGGCTCAACAGTGGCCCAGTACGGCCTGTCTTCATCAACCTAAATTCAAGACCCTCGCGAGGGGACAAGCCTCGCGGGGCGGGCGATGCAAGGCTTCCTCAAGGGCGGCCTCACCAGGCAGGCTCACAAGGAGGTGGAGAGATCAAGGCAAGGAGTACCTCGCGAGGTGCTCATGACGCAAGCCATGATGATCGAGACCAGGCGGGCACCAGGTGGGCGCCAGCCAGCGCAGTGTCCTCGTTTCCTCTTTGGTGCAAAGGGGGCAAGCGTAGGCGTGGAGTACCGATGCATCAAGCAAACGTTTCCATATTAGTGCAACGAGACCAAGACCAGCATGACGGCAGGACGGAGATCATCGTGGAGCCCAAGACGGCATCATCACCAGTGCCTTTGGTAGTTGAAGACAAACTTTAGTCAGGATAGCTTGTACCAGCTGTCCCCCTTCAAAATGGCCGTTGGTCCCTTCCCGCTGAATATTTTTGAAGAGGACTAGGGCCTCTGTAAATAGAGATAGCCACCGCGGTAGAAGGGAATGGAAATCCTTCCCTAGCAGAGCACCACACCAGCTCAAGAACACCCCTCGCGAGGCTGTTCTTCCTCTGTAATGTTCATCATTAGCCCCTAAAGGCAATCCACCACACCACACACTGGATTAGGGTATTACACCACAACGGTGGCCCGAACTAGTATAAACCTTGTGTCCCTTGTGTTGTTCATCGCGTAGCTTAGATTCGGGGCGAGGTTTTGGGGCGTGGATTGGTAGGGAGAAGATCTTCGCGTGCAGCGCAGAGTTTGAACCTTAAGGGTTTTGCCGGAACCCGATATCCGACAAAGATGTCCTTATTACTGGCAGGGGTTACACAGAACCAGGAAACCCCACAATCTTAGCCAAGAACAGTGCCAAGGAAGAGCCGCCAGCAGGAAATAAGCTGAAATTGGACTTGGAAAGTTATGCTGCTCTTGGCGCTGGTGATATTTACGCAGACTACCTTCATTGCCTCCACACTATCCGTGAGCTAGAAGCCGGCTTAGTAAACCTGCTGAGGGAGCGTTATGAGGTATGAATTCTAAACTCTCTCCATATGTATTCATTTATCCGCCAACTCTACAGGATAGACACAATGGGAATATACTATAGACCTACAAATGTATTTCAAACTGTAGCTCTCTCGGCCATTGAAATCCAATCATATATCCCCGTAGGAGCGGTTTAAACTGACAAGTTGAACCGGCACCTTTAATGTAAAAATTCGAAATAGATAGCCCCCAAGGGCCGGCTTAAACTGTCAAGTTGAGCCGGGACTTCTAACTTCAAGAAATCCAAATATGTAGCCCCCAAGGGCTAGCTTACACTATCAAGTTGATACGGGACTTCTATCTTGAAGAAATCCAAATATGCAAGCCCCCAAGGGCCGGCTTACACTGTCAAGTTGAGTCAGGACTTCCAGCTTGAAGAAATCCAAATATGTAGCCCCAAAGGGCCGACTTTCATTGTCAAGTTGAGCCGGGACTTCTAGCTTGAAGAAATCCAAAAATGTAGCCCCCAAGGGCTGGCTTACACTAACAAGTTGAGCCGGGTCATAAGGCAAAAAATGACCTACATTAGCCCCCAAGTGCCAAGGGTAGTGCTCATAATGTGCTTGGGGCTTGTATTATTATTATTATATGAATCATGATCTGTCATATCTGACCTTTTCCTTAGGAAGCTTTATCTGTGAAAGATGTAGAGCCTGGTGACTTAACCAAGAAAATTAAACATCAAGAAGCTGAGACTATGAAAGCAAAATCAAAATTTCAGTTGGCCCTGAAGGAGAATGAAAAACTCAAGGCCAACTTTGCTACCGAGAGAGCCGCCTTCAAAACTGAGAAGGCAAATTTGATCAAACATGCTGAAGACACAGAAAACCAACTTAAACCGGTCGCTGAAGAGCTGGCCGGCTTAAAAGGGCATATTACTCACATGACTGCAGCCATCTTTCGTAAGACTGTCGTATTTCAATATCTGCCTTAATATTATTCTAAGCCGCCTGATAATGTTCAATCTTTGCCACCTGGCGACTCATAATCTGTTACGTCAATCTGACTCGACAATTGATGATCAGGCCCCAGGAGCTCCAATCTTGGCGAAAGCATGGTGATGAAACTCAAGACAGTGTATTCACTGGCTGAGCAATTATATTCTGGAACCCTGCGGAGTCTCGTGGCCTTATCAGGTGGAAGAAGACCGCTGAATCATATCAAGACTGTGCTCAAGCAACTGTCAACAGCGCCAACCCAAGTTGCGGAATACAAGCTGTCCGTTGCCCGCGCCGGAGCAATTTGTGCTCTAGGTAGGGCCAAAGCATGGGCAACTGAACCTGGCCCGGAGGAAATAGCCAGCGGTTGTCCAGAGTTCAAAGATGACAGGTCTGCTTTTGAGGAGGAAGACTTCAACAACTACATCAGAGAAATGCGACCTGTGGCTTGCAAGCTAATTGAAGATCTCAATCTTGATCATTACATGTCGGCTTATGATGAGATCAATCAGAAGATCAAGTCGCCAAGCCATGATGTGGGCAACCTTATTCCTCCTCGGCGTAAGCATATCTTTGCACATGACGTTGATCATTCTGTTATACTCAATGATGAAGCCACTTTCGAAGCTTTAACCGACATTGATTGGACCGCAGCTACTCTTCAGATGATTGACGAAGAAGAAGAACTAGCGCAGGATAACCTGTAGCCTTCAACTCGCCAGGACGAAGATAATTGACTTAGGGGCGGCTCTCAGACCGCTGTAGAATGCTGCAGGAGAAAGAAAACACTTTACCTCAACTTTTGGGCTTATGACAGGCTTGTAATAGGCTAGATGAAAACAATGATTTGTCTTGTTATGCCTTCGTGCATATTTTTAACTACGTGATTTGTGAACCACCCTCTGATTTCTCATGAGACTAGGATAAAGACCATCTAAGCCGGAACATGCTGGCGACTTATAGTGTAAATCCAGGGTGGGTTACCAAACCCAAAACATACCTGCAGATTTTAACTATGGTGTCGTCTTGGTCATTGATATCCATAGTGGGTACCAACGAGAAGTCATCCAATATCATGATCTTGATTGCTCAAGGCAAAAAATATCCTGGCGACTTAAAGTCCACAACCAGGGCGGGTTACCAAACCCAAAAATACACAAATATGAGTCATATAATCAAAGCTTCATGGTCCAGATCGTAAAATATGTTTCAAGCAACACAAATAAAAAATATTTAGAAAAGAAAAATGTCGGTGGGAACAACACCTGTGGGATCACAAGAATCCCTACTGTGGTCGGCGGGCGCGGGGTCGCGAGAAGAGCAAGTCTAAGAGCCAGCACAAAGGTTGTTTACCCAGGTTTCGGCCACGAAGATCGCGTAATACCCTAGTCCTGCTTTGGTGTGTATATCAGTGTTCTTGAACTAGCTATCGAACGTGATTTGCCCAAAGAGCCGAATCCCGTTCCAGTATGCCTCGGGCCTCCTTTTATAGTCGAAGGAGGCGCTACAGTGGCACAGAGGAGGTGGAAAGGGTACAGTGTACAAGCTTATCGCTTGCTATTATGGGACAAAATGCATTAAATGTGCCCCTGAGGTGTCCCCCTTGCTTTATCGCCGCCTCGCCCTGCTTCGACATGCGCCCGGGCCAGCGAGGCGGTCAGCGCCATGTAGGCTGGCAGGCTGTTGAGGTGGCGCGGTGGCGGTGTCTTCACGAAGATCTGCATGCCACCACGCAGGTGCTTGCTGAGTTGGCGTCGAGGCCGTGTGTCGCCATGCAGGTGCCCTCCTGACTGGCTGGGCTGGCAGCTACATGGGAACGGTGGTGGGGTCTTGACGCGTGCGCGCCTGGCCGCGGCCCCGTTGATGTCCTCGGCAAGGGTCTTGCCGTGGGGCCCGGCAAGGGTCTTGCTACGGCACTGCGATCGTCCCCGGCAAGGATGTTGCCGGAGGTCTCGTCTTCTGGTCCTCATCTGATACTTATGTGTGTTAATGATCTTCACAAAGATCTGCATGCCATCATGGAGGCACCTCCCGAGCCTTGGTTCCAATGTGGTTGTTGGTATTGGAAGCCTCGGGCTCGAGGGTGTTGCACTCCGTCGGGGTTGGGTAAGATGCCCCGGCAAGGTCTTTGCTGGGGCCGTGGAGGCCGCCCCGGAAAGGGTCTTGCCGGGGGAACCCACCTCGCCCCCTTGCTCTTCGTGTCTCTGTCTTGGTGTTCTTTGACCATCTGGAGGCTTCGGCTTCCCATACCTGCCCTGCTAAGTGTGGCCGTGGCCCTGACTACCCGTGCACAGGTAAAGGGGTACAAGGTAGAACCCCTACTTCTGTACACCGACAGGAGCCTCCAGGCCTGGGCCACACATTAGCGCGATGCGTTGTTGGGCTAGGCCCAGAACGGTGGGCGGGCAGGCGGGGCTGGTTTTTACCGTGGCACTCCTTCGTCCGCTGCGCCTCCCCAGGATTCGTGTTGAATGCGTGACGTGGGGATCGCGTGTGGGGTGACCGAAGCGCGCTTACGTCATCCTGCGGCGAAATAGTAAAGAGGTGGCTTGCATGTCTCTTTAAGACTGCGGGTGAGGGAGTCCTGGATTAGGGGGTCCTCGGACAACTGGACTATATACTTATGCCGGACTGTTGGACTATGAAGATACAAGATTCAAGACTTCGTCCCATGTCTGGGTGGGACTCTCCTTTGCGTGGAAGGCAAGCTTGGCAATTTGGATATGTAGATTTCCTTCTCTGTAACCGACTCCGTGTAACCCTAGCCCCCTCTAGTGTCTATATAAACCAGAGGGTTTAGTCCATAGGACAACAACAATCATAATCATAGGCTAGCTTCTAGGGTTAGCCTCTACGATCTCGTGGTAGATCAACACTTGTAATACTCATATCATCAAGATCAATCAAGCAGGAAGTAGGGTATTACCTCCATAGAGAGGGCCCGAACCTGGGTAAACATCGTGTCCCCCGCCTCCTATTCCCATTAGCCTTACACGCACAGTTTGGTACCCCCTACCCGAGATCCGCTGGTTTTGACACCGACTTTGGTGCTTTCATTGAGAGTTCCGCTTTGCCATCTCCAATAAGGCTTGATGGCCCCTTTGATCATCTGTAATGATGCGGTCTAGGGAGAGGTGCTCCTCCCTTGACAGATCTTCGTATTCGGTGGCTTCACACTATGGGCCAGCTCGCTTGGCCATCTGGAGCAGATCGATAGCTACGCCCCTGGCCGTCAGGTCAGGTTTGGAAGCCCGAACTATACTACCGACATCTGCGGAGACTTGATCTTCGACGGATTCGAGCCCATGATAGGTGCGCCCGACTATCGCGATTAGCATGACTTAGATCTGCCGTCGGACGATGTTCGAGAGATCACACCTGCAGCTTCCCCAGCTTTGAATCCAGAGCAGATTGTGCCATCCGAGGACAGGTGGATGGACCCCGCCACGGAGGCCGCACACTCAGCGGCGATGGAGCCGAACACAGACCTCACTTCCAAGGAGGTTCGTGTCGTCGGACCCTCGGACTCGTCTCCGGCCATAGGATCCGAACTGCGTACATCCGTGCCCATTGGACCTAGCTGGGCACCGATCATGGAGTTTAGCTCCGCGGATATCTTTCAGCACTCACCCTTGGGCGATGTGCTTAACTCATTAAAATCTCTCTCCCTGTCAGGAGACTCTTGGCCGAACTGTGTCCGGCTTGAGTGGGAAGCGGACGACGAAGGAATTCGTTACCCACCCACCACCCACTTAATAGCCACTGTCGACGACTTAACTGACATGCTTGATTTTGACTCCGAAGACATCGACGGTATGGACGAAGATGCCGGAGAAGAACAGGAACCACCGCCCATAGGGTGCTAGATAGCCACCTCATCATATGATATATATATATGGTGGACACACCCAAACAAAACAATGACGAGGATCAAAAGGATGCAACGGAGGATGATCCTCTTGAGAAGCAACCCAAGCGCCGACGTCAGCGGCGCCGCTCGCGATACCGGCACAAGAGACAATAGCACTCCGGATGATGCCGAAGACAAAAACAATCCCGCCCAGCCAGGCCTCGAGCAGGCCGGACGGGAGGACGGGCAAGCTAGCCCTGATGAACAGGCAATGGATGGAGACTCAGAGGATGACAATTACTTTCCCCTCTCCGAAGAGGAGGTGAGCCTCGACGACAAAGAATTTATCGTGCCTGAGGATCCCATCGAGCAGGAGTGCTTCAAGTGCCGGCTTATAGCCACTGCAAAGAGCCTGAAGAAAAAACAGCAGCAGCATCCAGCTGATCAAGATCTGCTAACTGATAGATGGACTGAGGTCCTGGCGGCCAAGGAATACGGACTCGAGCGCCCAACCAAAAGTTACCCGAGGCGTAGGTTGTTACCTCAATTCGAGGACGAGGCACTAAAGCCTACACTACCAGCACAGGATGCGGCTGACCGACCACCTCGTGGCCGAGACAAAGTAGCATATCAGCCCGAACACCATCCTGCACCCCGTTGCCAAACAAATAAAAACACGAAGGCCCGGTGTCGGCGTCAAAACCGGCGGATCTCGGGTAGGGGGTCCCGAACTGTGCGTCTAAGGCTAATGGTAATAGGAGGCGGGGACAAAATGTTTACCCAGGTTCGGGCCCTCTAGATGGAGGTAATACCCTACTTCCTGCTTGATTGATCTTGATGATATGAGTATTACGAGAGTTGATCTACCACGAGATCGTAGAGGCTAAACCCTACAAGCTAGCCTATGATTATGATTGTTGTTGTCCTATGGACTAAACCATCCGGTTTATTTAGACACCGGAGGAGGCTAGGGTTACATAGAGTCGGTTACAGAGAAGGATATCTACATATCCGAATTGCCAAGCTTGCCTTCCACGCAAAGGAGAGTCCCACCCGGACACGGGGCAAAGTCTTCAATCTTGTATCTTCATAGTCCAACAGTCCGGCCAAAGTATATAGTCCAGCTATCTGAGGAACCCTAATTCAGGACTCCCTCAGTAGCCCCTGAACCAGGCTTCAATGACGATGAGTCCGGCGCGCAGATTGTCTTCGGCATTGCAAGGCGGGTTCCGTCTCCGAATACTCCATAGAAGATTTTGAACACAAGGATCGTGTCCGGCTCTGCAAAACAAATTCCACATACCACCGTAGATAGTACAATATTCCACAAATCTAATCTGCTGACTACTTTTCACAGCGTGACATCACGCCATGGCCCGGTCATTATTCGAACTATTTTTCTCAACCTGCCACCGTACATATCGCGAGGCGGTTTTATTGGCACGTCTTGTTGAAGCAGAGATAGTGTCCCCTTATCACAGGATTCTCATCAATACGGGTGTGGGTAACCCAACTGCGCCATCAATGCGGCGCTTGGGGAATAAGCGAGTTTACCGGGCAAGTGGGGAGGCGCAGGATCCCTGCTGCCTTTATAAGGGGATAAGGACTCCCTTTTTCAGCCATGCCTTCTTCCTCCTTTGCAGATCCATTCCCCATCGCTCGAGCCCCAGTGCCCAAGCGTTCATCTTCTAAGCCCACAAAGGCCTTCCGAAAATGTCTGAATCCGGAGCAAGAGGCAAGTGGATGGCCTCTACCGTCTGGGAGAAGGATATCAATAAACTTCGGGAGGCCGGGTATCTGGCCAAGAAAATCAGCCACCGTCTTCCGACGGCAGGACAGATCATCCCTACTCCGGAACCCCACGAGAGGGTTGTATTCCTCCCTCATTTTTCCAGCGGGCTAGGGTTTCCCCTCCACCCATTCGTTCACGGCATCATGTATTATTACGGGATCAATTTTCATGATCTATCCCCCAATTCCTTCCTCAACATCTCAACATTCATCGTCGTGTGCGAGGCCTTTCTCCGCATCTCGCCACACTGGCTTATGGCTGAAGATCTTTAACGTGAAGCCCAAGGTAGTGAGCGGCGAGCACGCTGATTGCGGAGGCGCCATGGTGAGCAAGATGCCCAACGTCACATTGCCAGCAGGTACTTTCAATAATTCTGTCAAAGAGTGGCAGCAGCAGTGGTTTTACATCACTGAGCCGCGCGGCACGGAATGGGCCGCTGCTCCCGAATTCTGATCCGGAGCCCCCTTGTGGCTTACGTCCTGGCCCAAGAAGGGCCTTAACTGGTCTTTGTCTGATGAACTATCGATGCTCCAGACGCGCGTCAAGGATATGGAAGACAAGAGTATCAAACTCGTCAATGTAGTCCAGGTGATGTTAGTTCGCCGGATTCTTTCTTGTCAACACAGGGCTTGCAATTTATGGGATTCGATCCGGCCAAGCACCAAATCCTACTAGATCTCTTTGGCTCCTCGCACAAGGATATCTGTAAGGTGCATTTTAAGTCCAGCAAATCGTGGCCAGACTCCGCCGAGGACCGAGGGTACCAACTGTCCTGTCCTGCAAGTTCGGTAAGTCACTATTACGTTGGCAATTCATATGTTTTATTCGCATATCCTGAGGAAAATGCTTAATGTGTTTTCCACAATTCTCCTAGGGCTGGACGAAGAATGCGGGGTGGATACACTGTCCGGCCCCACTGCCAGAAGAACCGGCCGGCCCACTTCTGACGAAGATGCTGGTCCCGGCGCCTTACAAGGCACCGAAGAAGAAGGCCGAGAAGGAGGCCAAAAAGACCAGGGGCGGCCTCCGTCGCCGCGGCGCCTAGGACACAAAATCTGAAGACTCCAATGCCCGTTCTTCCTCCAAAGAGAATGACGACGAGGAGGAAGACGAATCCCCAGCAGGGGGAAGAGAGAAAAGGACGGCCTCCACATCCTTGGAGGCCGAGTCGCCTAAGAGGGGAAGAACTCCTCTTCCAGGGGAGTCCACCGCCGCCGCCAATAGCAGCCCGAAGTGGGATCCCAGGGCCCAGCCCCTGGTGAACTCGTGAGTATATAAAATCCGAACACATTTATGCGTCCAGGCTCATCATGGCATAATATTTTATTCTCAGCCATACTTTTTTGCAGTCCGGCGAGGTCCCGCACCGAACAATCCTCGTCGGAGGATTTGTTGGGTTCGGATGCTATGGAAAGCGGGACACCCCCGAAGGCCCCTTCCCCCAAACATGTGAATAACACCAAGGTTTCGTCCCAGAAGGACCCAAGCCAAGGAGGGGGGGGGAGATCGTAAAGGTGGCGCCAGGAGGTCAAACTTCAGGGTCCGGACACATGGGAGAGGAGGCTCCCATGGATGTCGATGGTGGGGGCTATCTTGAATTCGGCCCCCAGCCGGATGCAATTCCGGAGACCAATACGGCTCCAGAATCAGGCAGGCAGTCTCCCTCGGCTGGAGGGGGTATGCCTGTTCCACCGGCAACCTCTGCTCAACCAGAGGTGCTGGATACTTTATCGGCAGCACTGAAAAGCGCCTCCATCGTCGATGAACACCGCGCCCTTATGGATGCGGCGATTGAGAAGATTCAGTCCGTTGAGAGTGGACTGAATGAACCCTGTGTCAGCCTTATAAGAGGCTTTGAGGTATGTTTTATGAGATTTAGAAGAGTGTCGTAGTATAGATAGTAGCCCCTGATACACTGTTCGGTGAAAGAAAGAACCGGACAGAGGATCAAATTTATGTTTGCAGGAGACTCAGTTGATGACATCTATCTCTCTTCTTTTATAAGCAGGCGTCTGTAGCGACTGCCGCCTCTCATACTACGGAGGTCTCCGGACTGAATCAAAGTCTGGAGCGAGCCAAAGAAGAACGTGGCCAGTTGAAAAGGCAGTTGGAGGATAAACAAGGTATGCACAAACCTTGCTTGCGTTCAGTGCGAACGAATTTTTAGTATGATAAAAATATGTTTCATGATTTGCTCTAGGGGCGAGGACCGAAGTCGAGGCTCTTAAGAAGGCTGTGGCCGAGGCCGAGAAAAAAGCAGCCGCAGAGCAGGCCCTTCATGAGAAGCACGAGGCCAGGGTTATCGAAGCTGAGCAAGAACTTCAAGAGGCCGTGAAGAAATGCGGGGCTTGGAGCAGAGTCTAACGGAGAAAGAATCTGAACTCACCAAGGCTCATCAGGCCGCACGCGATGCCCGGGGGGAAACCCAAGGTGCCCTGCAGGAGATCCAAGAGGCGAGGAAAATCGCAGTGGGTAAGGCTTTTTCCATGTAAAGCAAGTATTTGTGGAGAAAATCATGTTTCTAATTTTGAGTTCGGATTTCTCCAGGGGTATTTGCGGAGCTGCCACGCAGCATATCTGATGCCACCCAATTCTACCGAGCCGAAGAAAGGAACACTGCGGACACTCTCTTCTGGTCGTAGTATCTGGCACCGAGTTATCCGGTGCCTTTCGCCGATCAACTAAAACAGCTGATTGAACTGCATAAGGCGGCCGAGCTAGCCATGAAGGATTTAATTATCCGGCTATGGCCCGCCGAGCCGATCCCAAGCATCTACTTCGGTCTCATGAAGCGGCTTGTGAGTGCCTGCCCTCGACTTGACGTCATCAAGCGGTCGGTCTGTATAGAGGGTACGCGAATGGCCTTCGCCCGCGCAAAGGTGCACTGGGGGAAGATGGATGCTGAAAAGCTAATGACCGAGGGACTACTGGAGGGGAAGGAGCACCGCAAGCACGAATTATATTATGATAGTGTCCTCAAAGGATCCCGCCTTGCGGCAGAGCAATGCACCAAGGACATTATATTTCCATGAATATAGTCATGTTGTCCTTTGTAATGTTGAACAAGGTCACTTCTATTATTTATTGCCTATTATTTTAAAGTTTTTCCTCCTGCTGAGCCATTTTTTATATACTAATCCTGAGAGTTGGCCAATCGTCGGCTTTTGCCCCCACGTAGGAAGTACAGGGGTGTTCAGGATAATCTTGAGCACACTTTATCCCAATTTTCGGTCCTCGAAGGAGGTGTTAAGCACAGCGAACCAGGCAATCAGACTATAGGGCTTTATCACTCTCACTTAGCCATAGGAGTTTGACAAAAGGAAGGTAGGCGCAGCCCCTAGTGTTCGGAAGACCGCACGAGGGGCTCTATAAGCACCTGATCGGAAGAGAAGTCAATCCATCGCACGATGCATTAGTTATGGCATTATGCGGAAGAAATCCTTAAAGATTTTACAACCTCTTGAACAGCTTACCAGCTCTCGCCGTATCATGACAGTCATTTTTCGGCTTCTTCTACTGAGGTGCTCGTCCGGAAGAACTGGGACACAATCGCAGTAGTTCTCCCTGTGCCGCCTTAGCCGATATAGCGGAACATAAGGCAGCAAAACATGGGAGCCGGGCAAACCCAACTATTGACCCAAGACATGATTCGGAGCTGATGCATATAATGCTATAAGTTCGGGGTGCCGAACTACCATGAAGGTGTTCGGGCTTTATTGCCATATTATGGGTACAATGAAGCCCCTGGCATATTAAGGCATATCGTGATGTACAGATGCCTCTTTGACAGAAGAGTTTCAGTAAGAAATGACAGTAGATAAGCATCATATAAATCCACATGTTGTATTTGAATAGTACGTCAGTGCATATGAGTACAGGTAATGTGATAAAAAGAAATATGATCGCGGAACTTGCTTAGACCGGGCGGGAAGAAGCTGTGTGTGGATCCGGAGTGTAGTCGGATGGTCATCGAGGGGAATATCTAAGGATTCCCTAGCGCGTTCGAGCTGTTTCCATGTCGCCAGTCCTGGCCTGCGCAAAGGTTAACCTGCAAAGAAAATGCAAGAAATGTTTGTGTGCCACAGAGCGGTTGAGCCGCAGCATGTGGCCTGTCCTAGCTTTTGCCGGAGTGTTTAATTGAGCTTCGGACGAGCCGGGCTATCCTGCCGTGAAGTAGTTCGGACTCCTTTGGTGGTGTCCGGGAGCTTGGCCGTTGACTCGAGGTTCGATTGAAAGGTGCCATTCGTTGCTTCTGCTATTAAAGCGGCGGTATACTCTTCGGCACCGAGGTGGAGTTCGGTCTTGCCATTAACCGTTATGATGCTGCGTGGATCGGGCATCTTGAGCTTACGGTAGGCATAGTGTCGCACCGCGTTAAATCGGGCAAACACGGTTCGTCCAAGCAGTGCATGATAATTACTGCATAAAGGGACAATGTCGAAGACTAACTCTTCGGTACGGTAATTGTTCAGTGATCCGAAGACTACCTCCAGAGTGATGGAGCCTGTACAACTGGCCTCCACACCTGGTATAACAACTTTAAAGGTGGTTTTAGTGGGCTTGATCATCGAATGATCGATACCCATCTTGCGCACTGTGTCCTGATACAGCAGGTTTAGACTCCTGCCACCGTCCATGAGGACTCGTGTGAGGTGGAATCCATCAATTATTGGGTCAAGGACGAGTGCGGCTGAATTGCCCTGATTGGTGTTGGCCGGACAATCTGTACGACCAAAAGTGATCGGTCATAGTTTATATTGTGGGGCGACTGGCTCCGTTAAGTCGACATCCCTAAGAGTGCGTGTCCGTTCCAACTTAGGAATGTGGGTGGCGTTTATCATGTTCACCATTTTGATTTGCGGGGGGGATTTCTTTTGCCCTCCTGTATTCGGTGATCGGGGCTCCTCGTTGTCATCGTCGCTTAGAGACCCCTTCTCCTTGTTTTTGGCACCTGACCTGCCGGCTTGTCTGAAGACCCAGCAATCTCTGTTGGTATGATTGGCTGGTGTTCCTGGGGTGCCATGAATTTGGCATGGACGGTCGAGTATGCGGTCCAGACTGGACGGGCCCAAATTGTTATTTTTCAATGGCTTTTTCCGCTGACCGGACTTAGAGCCACTGAATCCGGCATTGACTGTCGTGTCTTTGGCATTATCACCATTTTTGCGACGCTTGTGTTTGTTGCGTCATGGCTTGCCGCTGCTATCTCTGGCCTCAGATGTGCCAGGATTGCTTGTTATGTTGTTGCTACGAGCCAACCAGCTATCCTCGCCCGCACAAAAGCGGGTCATGAGTGTCGTGAGGGCCGCCATGGACTTCGGATTTTCTTGGCCGAGATGTCGGGCAAGCCACTCGTCATGGATGTTATGCTTGAAGGCCGCCAGGGCTTCAGCATCTGGACAGTCAACAATTTGGTTCTTTTTAGTTAGGAACCGAGTCCAGAATTTCCAGGCTGACTCTCCGGGCTGTTGAGTTATGTGAGTTAAGTCGTCAGCATCCGGTGGTCGCACGTAAGTGCCCTGGAAATTATCCAAGCATGCGCCTGCCAGGTTTTCCCAGCTTCGGATGGAGTTTGCCGGCAAGCTTTCAGCCAATGCCGAGCCGGTCCCTTGAGTTTTAGTGGGAGGTACTTGATGGCGTGTAGATCATCCCCGCGAGCCATGTGAATGTGGAGGAAGAAATCTTCTATCCATACCGTGGGGTCTGTAGTACCATCATATGATTCGATGTTCACGGGTTTGAACCCTTCTGGGAATTCATGATCCATTACTTCGTCAGTGAAGCATAGGGGGTGTGCGGCGCCTCAATGTCAGGCTACATCACGATGTAGTTCAAATGAGTCTGGTCTGGATTTGTTTTTAATATATCTGGCGTGACGGTCATCGTCACACTTTGGGGCGCGCCCCCGTGATCCGTAGATCGATCTTGACTGTCCTGCTTTGTTCTTCAATTTGTCTCATGTCATGCATGGAGCCCCGGGCCTTCGTGTTTTTGCTTGTTTGGCAGCGGGGTGCGGGCTAGACTTCGGGCTGATACGCTGCTTTTTCTCGGCCACGAGGTGGCCGGTCAGCCGCATCATGCGCCGATAGTGTATGCTTTAATGCCTCCTCTACGAGTTGAGGTAGCAACCTACGCTTTGGGTAACTTTTGGTAGGGCGCTCGAGTCTGTATTCCTCAGCTTCCAGGACCTCGGTCCATCTATCAGTTAGGAGATCTTGATCAGCTTGAAGCTGCTTTTGCTTTTTCTTCAGGCTTTTTGAAGTGGCTATAAGCCGGCGCTTGAAGCGCTCCTGCTCGACGAGATCCTCAGGCACGATGAATTCTTCGTCGCCAAGGCTCACTTCGTCTTCGGAGAGGGGCATGTAATTGTCAACCTCTGATTCTCCATCCATTGCTTGTTCCTTAGGGATAGCTTGCCCATCCTCCTGCTCGTCCTGCTCGAAACCTGGTTGGGCGGGGTTGTTTTCCTCTTTGGCATTATTCGGAGCGTTACTGTCTCTTGTGCCGGTATTGCTGTTTTTCCTATGGCGAGGCTTAGAGCGGCGCTGATGACGCCGGTGCTTAGATTGCTTCTCAAGGGGATTATCCTCCGTTGCCTCATCGCCATCGCTTTCTTTGGGGGTGTCCACCATGTATATATCATATGATGAGGTGGCTGTCCAGCGCCCTGAGGGCGGTGGTTCATGTTCTTCTCCAGCATTGTCGTCCATACCGTCGATGTCTTCAGAGTTGAAATCAAGCATGTCGGTTAAGTCGTCGCCAGTGGCTATTAAGTGGGTGGTGGGTGGGGAACGAATTTCTTCGTCGTCCGCTTCCCACTCCCGCCGGACATAGTTCGGCCAAGAGTCTCCTAATAAGGAGAGAGACCTTAATGAATTTAGCACGTCGCCCAAGGATGAGTGTTGAAAGATATCCACGGAGGTGAACTCCATGATCGGTGCCCAATCAGATTCGATAGGCACGGACGCACGCGGTTTGGAACCTATGGTCGGAGACGAGTCCGAGGGTCCGACAACACAGATCTCTTTGGAGGTGGAGACTGTGTTTGGCTCTAACGCCGATGAGTGTGCGGCCTCCATGGCGGGGTCTATTCACCCTTCCTTGGATGGCACGATTTGCTCCGGATTAAGAGCCGGGACAAGCGCAGGTGTGATCTCCCGAACGACGTCCGATGGCCGATCTAAGTCTTGCTCATCATGACTATTCGGCGCACCTGCCATGGGCTTGAATCCATCAAAGATCTAATCTCCGCGGATGTCGGCAGTATAGTTCAAGATTCGAAACCTGACCTGATGGCCAGGGGCGTAGCTATCGATCTGCTCCAGATGGCCAAGCGAGTTAGCCCACAGTACGAAGCCGCCGAATACGAAGATCTGTCCGGGGAGGAAAAAATCACCCTGGATCGCACCGTTGTAGATGATTGAAGGAGCCATCAAGCCTTATCATGACAAAACAGTGGAACTGTCAATGAAAGCACCAATGTCGGTGTCAAAACCGGCGGATCTCGGGTAGGGGGTCCCGAACTGTGTGTCTAAGGCTAATGGTAACAGGAGGCGGGGGACACAATGTTTACCCAGGTTCGGGCCCTCTCGATGGAGGTAATACCCTACTTCCTGCTTGATTGATCTTGATGATATGAGTATTACAAGAGTTGATCTACCACGAGATCTTAGAGGCTAAACCCTAGAAGCTAGCCTATGATTATGATTGATGTTGTCCTACGGACTAAACCCTCCGGTTTATATAGACACTGGAGGAGGCTAAGGGTTACACAGAGTCGGTTGCAGAGAAGGAGATCTACATATCCGAATTGCCAAGCTTGCCTTCCATGCAAAGGAGAGTCCCACCCGGACACGGGGCGAAGTCTTCAATCTTGTATCGTCATAGTCCAACAGTCTGGCCAAAGTATATAGTCCGGCTGTCCGAGGACCCCCTAATCCAGGACTGGCTCACCTGGGGCTACTCGCATGACCTGCGAGAGGAATTGGAAAATAAAGCAGGACAGTCAAGATCGATCTATGGATTACGGGGGTGCGCCCCAACGCGTGATGATGACCCCCACGTCGGACATACTAAATACAAATCCGGTCGGGCCGAATACAGAAGACCAAACTCATCTAAACTGCGTTGTGATGTAGCCCGGCATAGAGGCGCCGCACACCCCCTATGCTTCACTAATGAAGTAATGGAGCATGAATTCCCATAAGGGTTTAAGCCCGTGAACATCGAACCATATGATGGGACAACAGACCCCGCGGTATGGATCGAAGATTTCCTTCTCCACATTCACATGGCCCGCGGTGATGATCTACATGCCATCAAGTACCTCCCACTAAAACTCAAGGGACCAGCTCGGCATTAGCTGAATAGTCTGCCGGCAAACTCCATTGGCAGTTGGGAGAGCCTGGAAGACGCATTCCTCAACAACTTCCAGGGCACTTATGTGTGACCACCGGACGCTGATGACCTAAGTCACATAACCCAAGAGCCCGGAGAGTCAGCCAGGAAATTCTGGACTCGGTTTCTAACTAAAAAGAAGCAGATTGTCGACTGTCCAGATGCCGAAACCCTAGCGTCCTTTAAGCACAACATCCGTGACAAGTGGCTTGCCCGACACCTTGGCCAAGAGAAGCCGAAATCCATGGCAGCCCTTACGACACTCATGACCCGCTTCTGTGCGGGCGAGGACAGCTGGCCAGCTCGTAGCAACATCGTCGCAAGAAAGCCTGGGACTTCTGAACCAAGAGATATCAACGGCATGCCCCAACGCAGCAAACACAAGCATCGAAATAATGGTGACAACACCGAAGACATGACCGTCAATGCCGGATTCAGCGGCTCTAATACTGGTCAAAGGAAAAAAACAATTCAAAAGAAACAACCCGGGCACGTCCAGTCTGGACCGTATACTCGACCGTCCATGCAAATTCACGGCACCCCAGGAACACCAGCCAATCATACCAACAGAGAATGCTGGGTCTTCAAACAAGCCGGCAGGTCAGGTGCCGAGAACAAGAAGGGGTAGCAAAGCGATGACGATGACGAGGATCCCCGGCCACCGAACACAGGAGGGCAAAAGAAGTTTCCCCCGCAAATCAAAATGGTGAACATGATAAACGCCACCCATATTCCCAAGCGGGAGCGGAGGCGCACACTTAGGGATGTGGACGCAACGGAGCCAGTCGCCCCAAAATATAACATATGGTCGTCCGACCCGATCACCTTTGATCGTAAGGATCGTCCGGCCAATATCCGTCAGGGCGACTCAGCCGCACTAGTACTTGACCCAATAATTGACAGATTCCACCTCACATGAGTCCTTATGGACGGAGGCAGCAGCCTGAACCTGCTTTACCAGGATACAACGCACAAAATGGGTATCGATCCTTCAAAGATCAAACCCACTAAAGCCACCTTTAGAGGTGTTATACCAGGCCTGGAAGCCCGCTGTACAGGCTTCGTCACTCTGGAGGTAGTCTTCGGAACCCCGGATAATTACCGCAACGAAGAGTTAATCTTTGACATCACCCCTTTTTGCAGCAGCTATCATGCATTGCTCGGACGAACCGCGTTTGCTCGATTCAACACAGTGCCACATTACACCTACCTTACGCTCAAGATGCCCAGTCCGCGCGGCGTCATAATAGTTAATGGCAAAGCCGAACGCTCCCTCCGTACCAAAGACCAAACCACCGCCTTAGCAGTAGAAGCACAGAGTGGCATCTTTCAATCGAACCTTCAGTCAACCGTCAGGCTTTCGGACACCGTCAAAGGAGTCTAAACTACTCCGCGGCAGGATAGCCCAGTTCGTCAAGAGCTCAATCAACCACTCCGGCGGTAGGCGGAGGCAAAGCTAGGTCAGGCCCCACAATGCGGCTCAAACGCTCCGTGCAACACAAGCATTTTTTTTGCATTTTCTTCGCAGGTCCACTTTTGTGCAGGCCATCACCGGCGACATGGCGACCAAACCCATGAGGGGACAAACATACCAAGGAGGGAAACAACTCGAATGCATAAGGGAATCCTTATATATTCCCCTTGATGACCATCCGATTATTACCCGGATCCGCGCACAGCCTTCCTCCCCTGGTCTCACCAGGTTCTGAAGTCATATTTCTTTTGATCACATTACTTGTGCTCGGACGCATCGACGTATTATTCAATTACAACATGTGGCTTTACATGACGCTTACTTGTTGTTCCTTTTTTTGATACTCTTTGTCAAACGGCATCCGTACACTACGGTACGCCTTAATATGCCAGGGGCCTCGTTGTACCCACAATACGGCAATAAAGTCCGAATACCTTCACGGTCGTTCGGCACCCCAAACTTATAGGATTATATGCATTGGCTCCGAATCATGTCTTGGGTCAATAGTTGCGTTGCCTGGCTCCTGTGCTTGCTACCCTACGTTTCACTGCATCGGCTAGGGTAGTAAAGGGAGAACTACTGCGATTGCGTCCTGGTTCTTCCGAACGAGCTCCTCAGTAGAGAAAGCCTAAAACTGACTATCATGATACGGGGAGAGCTGGTCAGCTGTTCGAGAGGTTACAAAATCTTTAAGGATTTCTTCCGCATTATGCGATAACTAATGCAGTGTGCGATGGATCGGCTCTTTCTTCCGATCAGGCCCCTAGTGTGGTCTTTCAAACACTAGGGGCTGCGCCTACCTTCCTTTTGCCAAACTCCTATGGCTAAGTGAGGGTGATAAAGCCTTATAGTCCTATTGCCTAGTTCGTTGCGCTGAACACCTCCTTCAAGGACCCAAAACTGGGGTAAAGAGTGCTCAGGTTTATCTTGAACACCCCCGTACTTTCTATGTGGGGGCAGAAGCCGACGACTGGCCAACTCTTAGGGTTAATATATAAAACGGCTGCACAGGAGGTAAAATTTTCAAATAACAGGCATTATATCATTTAAATGACCTTGTTCAACACTACATGGGATAGCATGAATGTATTAAGGGGAATATAATATCCTTGGCACATTGCTCCGCTACAAGGCGGGATCCTTTCAGGACACTATCATAATATAACTCGGGCTTGCGGTGCTCCTTCCCCGCAGGCGGTCCTTCGGTCATCAGCTTTTCAGCATCCATCTTCACCCAGTGCACCTTTGCGCGGGCAAAGGTCATTCGCGCACCTTCCATACAGACCGACTGCTTGATGACTTCAAGTCGAGGGCAGGCACCTACAAGCCGCTTCACGAACCCGAAGTAGCTGCTGGGAATCGCCTCGGCAGGCCATAGCCGTATAATTAAATCCTTCATGGCTAGTTTGGCCGCCCTATGTAGTTCGATCAGCTGCTTCAGTTGGTCAGCAAAGGGCACTGGATACTCTCGCACTAGATACTGCGACCAGAAGAGTTTCTCCGCAGTGCTCCTTTCTTCGGCTCGATAGAATTGTGCGGCATCAGATATGCTGCGCGGCAGTTCCACAAACACCCCTAGAGAAATCCGAATTCAAATTAGTAACGTGATTTTCTCCCTTCAAATATCTGCTTTACATAGAAAAAGCCTTACCCGCCGCGATCTTCCTGGCCTCCTGGATCTCCTGCAGGGCGCCTTGGGCTTCTCCCAGGGCATCGTGTGCGGCTTGACGAGCCTTGGTGAGTTCGAATTCTTTCTCCATTGAACTCTGCTCCAAGGTCTCGCATTTCTTCACGGTTTCTTGGAGCTCTTGCTGAACTTGAGTAACCCTAGCCTTGTGCTTTTCATGAAGATCCTGCTCTGTGGCCGCCTTCTTCTCGGCCTCAGCCATCGCCTTCTTAAGAGATTCGACTTCGATCGTCGCTCCTAGAGCACATCATGAAAAAAATTCGTCATACTCAATTATTCATTCGCGCTGAATGCGAACAAGGTTTTTTGCATACCTTGGTTATCCTCCAACTGCTTCTTCACTTGGTCGAGTTCTTCTTCGACCCGCTCCAGACTCTGCTTCAGTCTGGACACTTCCGCAGTATTAGAGGCGGCAGCCACTACAAACGCCTGCTTATAAAAAACAAAAGAGGGAGATGTGTCACAAGGTAAGTCTCCTGCGAACATATATTCGATCCTCTGTCCGGTTTTTTTCTTCCTTACACCGAACAATGTATCAGGGGCTACTATCTATACTATAACACTCTTTGAAACCTCACAACATACCTCAAAGCCCGTTATAAGGCGGATGCAGGCTTCATTCAGCCCGCTTTCAGCGGACTGAATCTTCTCAATCACCGCACCCATAAGGGCACGATGTTCTTCAACGATGGAGGTGCTCTTTAACGTTGTTGATAAGTTATCCGGCACCTCTGGTTGGGCTGAGGTTTCCGGTGAAACAAGTGCACCCCCTTCTGTCAAGGGAGGTTGCCTGCCTGATTCCGGAGCCGTGTTGGTCTCCGGAACTATGCCCGGCTGGGGGCCAAATTCAAGATAGTCCCCGCTGTCGGCGTCCATGGGAGCCTTTTCCCCCGTGTGTCCGGCCACCAAGGTTCGACCCTCCGGTGCCGCCTTGACGGTCTTCCCACCCCCTCCTTGCCCTGGGTCCCTTCGGGACGATACCCCGGTGTCATTCACGTGTTTGGGGGAGGGGGCCGTCGGGGGTGTCCCGTTGTCCATAGCATCCGAGCCCAGTGAATCCTCTGATGAGGATTGTTCGTCCCGGGACCTGGCCGGACTGCAAAAAAGACATGACGGAATGCGTTAAACGCTGTACGATAGTGAATCTGGATACACAAACATGTCCGGGCTTTATATACTCATGATTTCACCAGGGGCTGGACCCTGGGATCCCACTCCGGGCTACTGTCAGTGGCGGTGGCGGATTCCTCCGGAAGGGGAGTCTTACCCTTCTTAGGCAACTCAGCCTACAAGTGTGTGGAGGCCGTCCATTTCTTCCTCCCCCTTGCCGGGGGGAATTGGCTTTCCTCCTCTTCCTCGTCCTCTCTGGAGCAAAAGCGGGCCTCGGAGTCTTCGAATATTGTGTCTGATGTGCCTTTGCGACGAAGGCCGCCCCTGGTCTCTTTGGCCTCTTTCTCGACTTTCTTCTTCGGCGCCTTATAAGGCGTCGAGACTAGCATCTTCATCAGAAGTAGGCTGGCTGGTTCCACTGGCAGTGGGGCCGGGCAGTAGATCTGCCCCGCCTTCTTCGTCCAGCCCTAAGAGTGTTGTGAAAAAACACATTAAGCATTTCCCTTGGACTATACAGATAAAGCGTATAACTTGCCAACATACAAGACTTACCGAACTCGTGGGTTGGGACAGTTGGTACCCGCGGTCCTCGGCTGAATCTGGCCACGATTTGCCGGAATTAAAGAGCACCTTCCAGATGTCTTTGTGCGATGAGTCAAAAAACCCTGATAGGGTCTGGTGCTTGGCCGGGTCGAATTCCCATAAATTGCAAGCCTTGTGTTGACAAGGGAGAATCCGGCGAACTAACATCACCTGGACTATGTTGACAAGTTTGATATTCTTGTCTTCCATACCCTTCACGCGCGTCTGGAGCACCGACAACTCATCTGGCGAAGACCAGTTCGGGCCCTTCTTGGGCCAGGACGTAAGCCGCAGTGGGGCCCCAGATCGGAATTCGCGAGCTGCGACCCATTTTGTGCCGCGTGGCTCAGTGACATAGAACCAGTGTTGTTGCCACCCTTTGATGGAATCATTGAAGGTACCTAATGGCCATGTGACATTGGGCATCTTGCTCACCATGGCTCCTCCACACTCTGCGTGCTCGCCGCTCACCACCTTGGGCTTTACGTTGAAAACCTTCAGCCATAATCCGAAGTGTGGAGAGATGCGGAGGAAGGCCTCGCACACGACGATGAATGTCGAGATGTTGAGGAAGGAATTGGGGGATAGATCGTGAAAGTCGATCCCATAGTAATACATAATGTCACGAACAAATGGGTGGAGGGGAAACCCTAGACCCTGGATAAAGTGAGGGAGGAATACAACCCTCTCATGGGGTTCCGGAGTAGGGACAGTCTGTCCCGCCGTCGAAAGGCGGTGGCCGATCTTCTTGGCCAGATACCCGGCCTCTCGAAGTCTCTTGATATCCTTCTCCTAGACGGTAGAGGCCATCCACTTGCCTCCTGCTCCAGATCCGGACTTTTTCGGAGGGCCTTTGTGGGCGGAGAAGGCGAATGCTTGGGCGCTGGAGCTCAAGCGAGAGAGAATGGATGAGAAGATGAAGAAGAAGGCGTGGATGAAAAGGGGGAATCCTTATCTCCTTATAAAGGCCGCAGGGTCATGCGCCTCCCCACTTGCCCTGGAAATTCGCTTATTCCCCAAGCACCGTGTTAATGGCACGGTTGGGTAACCCACACCCGTATTGATGAGAATTGTCAGGACCCCGACTCAATGCCACATCGATCTAGCATGTAACACCTCATATCACTTTGCGGCCTCACGCACGGTATTCCCACGGGTGTCGCCTTACCTTAGCCCGGGACCGTTTGCGCCTTTTGGCACACGTATATGACAGTGTCGCTAGCATCCATATGATAAGGAGCCCGGGCTGACATGGCTAGTCGTAAACCCAAAGTGGCACAGACTTACAGGGACAGGCATCCATGACCCAGCATCGAACGTGTCGGTCATCAGCGAGTGAATCCAGGCTGTAGCACTGGGCTAGCAGGACTCCGGTATTCATCGCGTGACATTTCCCCGAAGGGACAGACACAGGAACGAAGAAGGACACATGCCAGCCAGCCTAAGTGTTCCGGAGCAGTAGCAAGCTACCATGGCTCAGTGGAAACACTAGGAGACATTTCCCGGTAAGAGAGGCTACTAGGGATAAACAACTAGATAGTCAGATCCCACACATACCAAGCATTTCAACAACATACACACAATATGCTCGATATGTGCAGATACAACATGGCATCACAACATGACTCTACAACTCAAGTAATTAATCAATAGGCTCCGAGGAGCGAGATATTACAAACATGGGTCTCATGACCCAACACTCAGAGCATACAAATCAAAACACATGCGGAAGCTTAACATGTCTGAGTACAGACAACTATAAATGAAAAAGGCTGAGAAGCCTGACTATCTATCAGATCCTGCCGAGGGCACAAGATCGTAGCTGAGGTAACAAGCTAAACGTCAAAGACCACGCGGAATTACTAGTGAGACTGAAGTCTCTCTGCAAAAACATAAAATAGGCAAACGTGAGTACAAATGTACCCAGCAAGACTTACATCAGAACTATCTACATATGCATCATTATCAACAAAGGGGTGGTGGAGTTTAACTGCAGCAAGCCAGCTTTGACTCGGTGGCTAACCTGAACTACGACTGCAATTAACTCTTTTGAGGGGGCGCACATGAGTCCACATATTCACCATATCAATACACCACTATGGATCCGCTCCCGTCTCCCTACGAGAACGCCATCCATAGCACTCACGCTTATCTTGCGTGTTTTAGAGTATCCACTTTCACTTGTCTATGAACTGTACAAGGGGTCCAAGTTTCCATATCCGAGGAATCCGGCTATTCGAATAGATGATGTTAACCCTGCAGGGGTGTACTTCTTCACACACGCTCTCGCCACTTACCGCCCTGTACACGTCATGTACCTCGGCAACCTTCAAGCGGAAGCCGGGCGAGGGAGTCGGCCACGACCTGACTAACCGAACAAGTCTCTAGTCCAGGTTTATCGCCTATTCGGGTTCCATCCGCAAGGAGATCCGGCCGGGGTGTCGCTTACGGCCCCAAACGATGTGTGCAGGGTTCCCAAGCCCACCAACCGGGTGCCACTTGGTACACCGGGCCACTGTGCCTAGTCTGTCCCAAGCCCACCTGTACCGGGTGCCACTTGGTAGACTACTAACACTACCTACAAACACCAGAAACTAGTTGCAACTCCTGGACAGAGATCATGTTGATTAATAAGTCGAGAGAGCTTGGAGCGCCCGGAGCCCAATGTGTGGTAGTAACTGATCATGGATCACAAACACAGAACTCAGTTCCTGAGGACGGCTGCAATGAGACAACCCACCATGTACTCCTACATGGCCTCTCACCGCTACCTTTACCAAATCGTGTTCACACACTTAGTTCACCCATAGTAGGACATGTTCACACGCCTCTGATTCATCCCCGATGAATCAGACCTGACTCAACTCTAAGCAGTAGCAGGCATGACAAACAAGCATGAATGAGTAGGCACATCAGGGCTCAAACAACTCCTACTCATGCTAGTGGGTTTCATCTATTTACTGTGGCAATGACAGGTCATGCAAAGGATAAAGGGTTCAGCTACCGCAGCAAGTATCAAATATGTCGTTGTTGTCCTAATGCAGTAAAAGAGAGCAGGAGCGAGAGAGTGGGATTTTATCGGAATGAACAAGGGGGTTTTGCTTGCCTGGCACTTCTGAAGATAACATTGAGTCTTCATCAGTGTCAACGATCACATCATCGGTATCACGTCTATCGAGAGGGGACAATACCGGCAACACAGAAGGAACACAATCAATGCAATGCACAATATGATGCATGCTCATGACATGGCAATATGAATGTGTTTTGGGCTAATGCACCTAAAACCAGATTAAATGAAGTTGGTTTGAATCCAAGATTCAAATTCAAACTCCATATGTGGTTATTTAAATGTCATTCACTTCATTTGCCCTAAACAGTAGTGATAAGTTGTTCTAACATGCATGTAAATGGTACAGATGGATTCCTTGAATTTTTCTGATAATTTTTCATATATAAATTATTTAATTTGGAGTTACGGTTGAATTTCTATGATTTATTGAAGTTTTAGCTATTTTCTGGAATTTCCTGATTATTTTTAAATCCAGAAAATACTTATTGCGTCAGCCCCACGTCACAGTGACGTCAGCAGGGTCAACTGGGCGCCCCAGGTCAAACCTGACGTGTGGGGGCCACACGTCAGTGACACAGGAGCTAATCCCGGTCAAACCCAGCGCTAACTGAGGTTTGACCAGGGGTGGGGCCCACAGTCAGTGGCCTAGGGGGTTGGTTAGGGCGTCATTAGCGCTAATTAAGCGTGCCACGTCGGCAGTCGCCGGAGTTTCGCCGGCGACGACCCAAAACGCGGCGGAGACGCACCGGGGTGGCTCGGGTTTCGTCTATACTGCACCGTTCGGTGCGCCCTTTGGCTCTACGGGGAGCTGGCGCGATGGCGCGTCGGATGGTCGTGGTCTCCGGGCCTGGGGTGGCCGGAGTCGACGGCGGCGAGCTCGGTTGCGGCCGCCGGAGCTCGGGTGAGACACAGGCGACCACTAGGGGGCACGAGAGGGCGAGCTGCGGCAGGCAACGGGCTCGTGGAGACGTTCTGAGCACGATGGTGCACTCAGGTGGGAGCTCCAGTGGCTCTGGCCACGACGGCGACGAGGCACGGCGGCGGCGAGCTTCGGCCGTGGTGGAAGAAGGAGCTAGGGGACGAAATCAGGTGCGGGGAGTGAGGGGAAGAGAAGAGGAGCTCACGGGGAGTCGGACGAGACGCTAAGTGGGCTCGGGGACGTCCTGTCGGCGGCGAATCGAACGGCGGCGATTGCCGGCCGTGGCGATGAAGATGGCGGTGATGGCGTGGCTACAGGGCACCCGGCGTCGCATGCGTCGTGGTGGAGCTTCATGGGGTCGGGACGGAGCTCAGGGGTGTGGAGAGGGAGCGAGGGGGTGGCTGTGGCCGCGAGGGAGCTCGTCGGTGACGGCGGCTCCGTTCGGTCCAGGCGGGAGAGAGGGAGCAGAGGAGGGAGGGTCGAGGGGGGAGAGTGAGCGAAACGGTCAGCGGGATCGGGACGGCCTGCGGGAGTCGTCCACGCGGCCAGGGGCTCGTCGGCAAGCAGGAGGTGGCCGCGCGGCCGTGCGCGTGCGAGCACGCAGCTGCTTCGGGGCGAGGGGAGGAAGACGACGGAGGGCTGCAGTGGTGGGCTGGGCCGGCTTCTGCTGGGCCACCAGGTGGGTGGGCCTCAGGTAAGCGTCGGGTAAGTTTTCTCTGCTCTGTCTTTTACTTATTGTTTTCTATTTTTTTCTGCAGCTTTGTGGCTTTATTAAAAATACTAAATCAATCCCAAAAATCATGCAACTGCTCATGACCACTGTTAGAAATATATCCTACAGTAAACATTTCAGTTTGGGATTATTTGAGCATTTAAAATATTTTATAGTATTTAAATGCCCAAATGCAAATAAGTAATGATTTAAATTCAAAGTCCCAAAAATAAATCCTTTTAAAATGTTCATCATTTTTGGTTTGGATCAAAACCCTTGCCAAAAATATTAAACATCTAAGGAGAGCATTTTGGAGCAATGAATGAGATTTTAGGGTTTTTGCCCTTCTTTTATTTAGGGTTTTGAGGCTTCCAATTTCCCTCAGTTCAAATTTCAGAATTTAAACATGATGCACACACGAAGCTAGCCTAGAGCATTACCAGAAGCTAGGGATGTGACAACTCACCCCCACTAAACAAGAATCTCGTCTCGAGATTCAAGCGTAGGGTAGGATGAAGGGGAAATGCAAACTAGTACAATCTTCACGATCCAGGTTGCACTTCAAATGAACGTTGATTTGAACACCATCTTTGTCTTGTCGTCTTGCTCTGAGAACTCCAGCTAATCATGACAAGAAGAGGAAAGGAAAACTCTGGAAGGATCGGTCTTCTCGAAGGTCGAACAACTCAGGATTAACTCCCGGAATGTGACATAGCAACATCTCTCGAGCTGAGAGACGAAGCATACCTCTAGAGGGATGGAGTGGAGCAGGTGACGAGGTTCACTAGGTAGACAACAATTCCAGACTTAAGAATGTGGCGATCGGTTGTCAACGTAGCGAGGAGTTGAATTGCCATGACACCACGATGAAACATCCTGGAGAAGGGTGATTCGTAGATTATTATCTTAAGTGGCAAAAAGAATTACCTTTGATATAGAGATCATTGAGACTCTCTATATCAGCCTAAGGCAAATCACAGCAATCGATTGGCGGGGGTCGGTAGAATGGCATACTCGGACTTGGATGATGTGGATTACCTTGTTGAAGACAACGTAATGGATGAATTTGCTTATCACCGGAAATGGATGAGACCCATGGTAGAATGGCACATTGGCGGTGCCAGCTGGGAACAAAATGCAAATGCTGGGAATGATTCTGGTAACTGGGGAAGAACCCAACAAAAGAGAGTGAGTTCACTGTTTGAAAAGATCATAGCATTGCCGAGGAAACGGAGAGGAATCCCCAGTTAGTGCCGATGATAACACCTAGCGCTTGTGCGTGCTCTCAAGAACTTGAGCATTTCCACAATCATCAAGGTTTTACCAACATCCGTGTCAAGGATCCTGGCAACACAACATACTACCATGATGAACAACGATGGACGATGCAGATGCATAGGAAGATAACATCAACTCAGATTTCACCCTAGCGAGGCCAAGGAAACAAAATCTGGATGATCGACCGAGAGACATTTAGCACTCCGCTTCTAATGTTCTCCTTGACGTGCTAGTGTAACCCATTCATAGATATGGTTTGATAACTAGAACATCAAGTAAAGGTCGGACTTCGGGAGCAATAGAATCCATAAGGAACAGTTACGGAGGTAAATCCTACGAAATCCTTATGGGGAGGTGGCCAACTTCCTCAAACAAGATACTACAATAATAGGTCTTCCGGCTGGGTGTGTTGGCCACGACATCCACTTTACCGGTTATCGAGGGACCAATATTATAGTTCTTGGGAAATATTCCAACCATCATATCTGCCTGAGACTCAGATCTGGTTGGTGTCAGGATATTCCAGACTCATCGAGTCTAGGAAGAAAAATGAAAGTTTGCAACACAAATCGACGAGATGACGTTGCGAGATTCTCAGGAAATGAACTACGATAGCAAGCTCCAAAACATGAGCTGGTTCTGCTACAAACATGTGAACACGTTGTTCCAGACAAGCATGCCCACATGGTAGTCTTACAATAAAACACTACCGAGTTCTGGTTGGGAGCCATCATCGAGGATATCGAAGTCTTTACGCAAGTCCATGGATTAGATCCCAAGCATAGACTTCTTTTCCTTGAACAAGTCAATCAGTGGCTTGGTGTGCTAGGATATACATATGGAATGAAGATGATCAGTCTAACAGACCACAGAATTCTTCGCACGTGCATGACCGACTTGGGATGATTCCAAAGGAGCAAAAACAAACTTTCTCGAATTCACGACGGCAACTTACATCAAAATGCACGTGAATCAAAGGAAGTCACTCCTTTCATCAAACAAGTACTTCATGAGCTAGCATGAAGAAAATGCTTTCAAAAGTTTCCAACACTAACTTAATGTTCAACAACATCATGGAGGAGATAAGGATGTTGTCAATGGGCTCAACAACAACTCATCGGAATTTCCATATCACTGGACTTCCACCATCATGTGAACACGGTGATAGCATTGATCAGACCCAAAAGATATAATGGTGTATGCTCGAGGGATCAACCACGAGTAAGACAACATTACGAACATCGTTGGTTCTGACTTGATTTGACGATAGCCCACACTCAAATCAAAGGATTGATAAGACAATAGGTCCAGCAACTGATCACAGGGACCAATCGATGAAGATATCATCTTTCTTCAATACACACTACACAAGAATATCCCTTTGGAACGAACTAAGTCAGGCAAGCTTTTATCTTCCAACCCTCCAAGTTGTCGTTTAGCTTAACCAACTAGCTCAGGGATATCTAACACCGATTCTTGGAGAGAAGGTGGTTCACAAGAAACCAACTTGATCACGAGCTCAACATAGCGGTCAGGTGACAACCTGGTAATACTTCCGAGAAGATCTTCGAAAATCACGAACCACCGATATGTTACTAAGCTCGAGAACAATCTTGCTTTTCAGGGCAAGATGATATGATCAAATGAGCGAGGACTTGACAAAATCCTACTCATCAATCAAAGAGTGCACTAGGAAATAAGGACTAGGTAGCACGATCAATCTTAGAAGGATGATTCAAAAACCAACACGCTAAGAATAAGATTATTGTCCATTAACTACCAAGCAATGGGGTTGCTAGGAGTATTGAGTTCACACATCATGATTCACTTGTCGGCACTCCGGCTGCAACAACATGGAACCGAGGAATGAAAAAGGATGGCGAGAAGTATCACTATGTCAAGAATTCACAAAAGGTGGTGCAATTCTCATGAAATTCCTGTCATAAAGAAGGTAATACTTCAGGGTAGAGCAGACCAGAAGCTGGATTGTAACTTGATCTGCGGAACACAACTACCTTGACCCAATCCTAAATATGGATGAGGTACTGGAGTTTGTTTCTCCAAGTCATTCAGGACAGAATGGCTTGACGGACCACAAGAGTAATAAGCATTGACAACACGAATGCACAATTACTCCTGACTATCAATTGATAGACGAGGGTCAGAATGCAACTAAAGAGAACAACTCAAAGGAACATATAATTTTCTGAGTTGTGGATGCATAGATTAGTATATCGAACCAAGGTCAACATATTTCTTCCGGATAACCCATGCAGAAGGGTAGAACTGGCAGAGTCACAATTATGAATGGAGAACCCATAGAGAGCACTCCTGTTGTGATCTTTTGATCCAACAAACTTTTGCCGTAAGTGGTTCATGGTATTTGGAAGAAGGATATACCACGGACTTCGAGGACTATCGCAAAGGTTACTAATATCCTAAAGGCGCTAGCAATTACTATCAACATGAAGTAAGTAGAGTGAATCTCGGGTTCAAGAACCCAGGAATAGAATACCTACTACTAAGTAGCATCACGGGATGCTTTCGAGAATGATGGCCAGAATCATCACACTGGGAACACAAATCATGGCTAAATTACTAGATGATCCCCTAAGACACCTAGGGTCATAATACTAGCTCCAACATATATGTCAAGGCAATAAAGTACCTCAACTCACTGATTTGTGTGATTAATCTGACCAAAGGCACATCGGAAACAGGAGGAAGGGATTTGCAAATGCATCCGACTATTTAGAAACCTGGGATGACTCGGACAGCATAACGGCTGTAAATGCTCAGAAAAGATTTGAGACATTCACAAAAATGGTGGCATAACCACTCAGAAACACAATATCAAGGTTTCGAGATCAACAGTTAACGTACGGAAGTAGTAGAAACTGAACTCAAGCTTAAATCCAACAATCTTATAAGTCTACGGATTAGTAACACGTGATCCTGATAGAAAGAAGAGATAGCCTAGTTCTTAATCCCCGTAGGAAAGATAAGATGACTCAGATCAGAAGGCATAAGGTATAAGGAGTAAAAAGAGCCTTACGTTCCATCCCACAATCAATTCCCTTATATAACTAAAGCATTTCTAGACTCAACTTCGACCAGTTTGGCTTGGTAATCCTACAGGCAGTCAAGCTCTGATACCAACGCTGTCAGGACCCCGACTCAATGCCACATCGATCTAGCATGTAACACCTCATATCACTTTGCGGCCTCACGCACGGTATTCCCACGGGTGTCGCCTTACCTTTGCCCGGGACCGTTTGCGCCTTTTGGCACACGTATATGACAGTGTCGCTAGCATCCATATGATAAGGAGCCCGGGCTGACATGGCTAGTCGTAAACCCAAAGTGGCACAAACTTACAGGGACAGGCATCCATGACCCAGCATCGAACGTGTCGGTCATCAGCGAGTGAATCCAGGCTGTAGCACTGGGCTAGCAGGACTCCGGGAACCGGCTGTAGCGGGCTACAGGACTCCGGTATTCATCGCGTGACATTTCCCCGAAGGGACAGACACAGGAACGAAGAAGGACACATGCCGGCCAGCCTAAGTGTTCCGGAGCAGTAGCAAGCTACCATGGCTCAGTGGAAACACTAGGAGACATTTCCCGGTAAGAGAGGCTACTAGGATAAACAACTAGATAGTCAGATCCCACACATACCAAGCATTTCAACAACATACACACAATATGCTCGATATGTGCAGATACAACATGGCATCACAACATGACTCTACAACTCAAGTAATTAATCAGTAGGCTCCGAGGAGCGAGATATTACAAACATGGGTCTCATGACCCAACACTCAGAGCATACAAATCAAAACACATGCGGAAGCTTAACATGTCTGAGTACAGACAACTATAAATGAAAAAGGCTGAGAAGCCTGACTATCTATCAGATCCTGCCGAGGGCACAAGATCGTAGCTGAGGTAACAAGCTAAACGTCGAAGTCCAAGCGGAACTACTAGTGAGACTGAAGTCTCTCTGCAAAACATAAAATAGGCAAACGTGAGTACAAATGTACCCAGCAAGACTTACATCAGAACTATCTACATATGCATCATTATCAACAAAGGGGTGGTGGAGTTTAACTGCAGCAAGCCAGCTTTGACTCGGTGGCTAACCTGAACTACGACTGCAATTAACTCTTTTGAGGTGGCGCACACGAGTCCACATATTCACCATATCAATACACCACTATGGATCCGCTCCCGTCTCCCTACGAGAACGCCATCCATAGCACTCACGCTTATCTTGCGTGTTTTAGAGTATCCACTTTCACTTGTCTATGAACTGTACAAGGGGTCCAAGTTTCCATATCCGAGGAATCCGGCTATTCGAATAGATAATGATAACCCTGCAGGGGTGTACTTCTTCACACACGCTCTCGCCACTTACCGCCCTGTACACGTCATGTACCTCGGCAACCTTCAAGCGGAAGCCGGGCGAGGGAGTCGGCCACGACCTGACTAACCGAACAAGTCTCTAGTCCAGGTTTATCGCCTATTCGGGTTCCATCCGCAAGGAGATCCGGCCGGGGTGTCGCTTACGGCCCCAAACGATGTGTGCAGGGTTCCCAAGCCCACCAACCGGGTGCCACTTGGTACACCGGGCCACTGTGCCTAGTCTGTCCCAAGCCCACCTGTACCGGGTGCCACTTGGTAGACTACTAACACTACCTACAAACACCAGAAACTAGTTGCAACTCCTGGACAGAGATCATGTTGATTAATAAGTCGAGAGGGCTTGGAGCGCCCGGAGCCCAATGTGTGGTAGTAACTGATCATGGATCACAAACACAGAACTCAGTTCCTGAGGACGGCTGCAATGAGACAACCCACCATGTACTCCTACATGGCCTCTCACCGCTACCTTTACCAAATCGTGTTCACACACTTAGTTCACCCATAGTAGGACATGTTCACACGCCTCTGATTCATCCCCGATGAATCAGACCTGACTCAACTCTAAGCAGTAGCAGGCATGACAAACAAGCATGAATGAGTAGGCACATCAGGGCTCAAACAACTCCTACTCATGCTAGTGGGTTTCATCTATTTACTGTGGCAATGACAGGTCATGCAAAGGATAAAGGGTTCAGCTACCGCAGCAAGTATCAAATAATCGTTGTTGTCCTAATGCAGTAAAAGAGAGCAGGAGCGAGAGAGTGGGATTTTATCGGAATGAACAAGGGGGTTTTGCTTGCCTGGCACTTCTGAAGATAATATAGCTCTTCATCGGTGTCATCGATCACATCGTCGGTACACGTCTATCGAGAGGGGACAATTACCGGCAATACAGAAGAAACACGATCAATGCAATGCACAATATGATGCATGCTATGACATGGCAATATGAATGTGTTTTGGGCTAATGCACCTAAAACCAGATTAAATGAAGTTGGTTTGAATCCAAGATTCAAATTCAAACTCCATATGTGGTTATTTAAATGTCATTCACTTCATTTGCCCTAAACAGTAGTGATAAGTTGTTCTAACATGCATGAAAATGGTACAGATGGATTCCTTGAATTTTTCTGATAATTTTTCATATATAAATTATTTAATTTGGAGTTACGGTTGAATTTCTATGATTTATTGAAGTTTTAGCTATTTTCTGGAATTTCCTGATTATTTTTAAATCCAGAAAATACTTATTGCGTCAGCCCCACGTCACAGTGACGTCAGCAGGGTCAACTGGGCGCCCCAGGTCAAACCTGACGTGTGGGGGCCACACGTCAGTGACACAGGAGCTAATCCCGGTCAAACCCAGCGCTAACTGAGGTTTGACCAGGGGTGGGGCCCACAGTCAGTGGCCTAGGGGGTTGGTTAGGGCGTCATTAGCGCTAATTAAGCGTGCCACGTCGGCAGTCGCCGGAGTTTCGCCGGCGACGACCCAAAACGCGGCGGAGACGCACCGGGGTGGCTCGGGTTTCGTCTATACTGCACCGTTCGGTGCGCCCTTTGGCTCTACGGGGAGCTGGCGCGATGGCGCGTCGGATGGTCGTGGTCTCCGGGCCTGGGGTGGCCGGAGTCGACGGCGGCGAGCTCGGTTGCGGCCGCCGGAGCTCGGGTGAGACACAGGCGACCACTAGGGGGCACGAGAGGGCGAGCTGCGGCAGGCAACGGGCTCGTGGAGACGTTCTGAGCACGATGGTGCACTCAGGTGGGAGCTCCAGTGGCTCTGGCCACGACGGCGACGAGGCACGGCGGCGGCGAGCTTCGGCCGTGGTGGAAGAAGGAGCTAGGGGACGAAATCAGGTGCGGGGAGTGAGGGGAAGAGAAGAGGAGCTCACGGGGAGTCGGACGAGACGCTAAGTGGGCTCGGGGACGTCCTGTTGGCGGCGAATCGAACGGCGGCGATTGCCGGCCGTGGCGATGAAGATGGCGGTGATGGCGTGGCTACAGGGCACCCGGCGTCGCATGCGTCGTGGTGGAGCTTCATGGGGTCGGGACGGAGCTCAGGGGTGTGGAGAGGGAGCGAGGGGGTGGCTGTGGCCGCGAGGGAGCTCGTCGGTGACGGCGGCTCCGTTCGGTCCAGGCGGGAGAGAGGGAGCAGAGGAGGGAGGGTCGAGGGGGGGAGAGTGAGCGAAACGGTCAGCGGGATCGGGACGGCCTGCGGGAGTCGTCCACGCGGCCAGGGGCTCGTCGGCAAGCAGGAGGTGGCCGCGCGGCCGTGCGCGTGCGAGCACGCAGCTGCTTCGGGGCGAGGGGAGGAAGACGACGGAGGGCTGCAGTGGTGGGCTGGGCCGGCTTCTGCTGGGCCACCAGGTGGGTGGGCCTCAGGTAAGCGTCGGGTAAGTTTTCTCTGCTCTGTCTTTTACTTATTGTTTTCTATTTTTTTCTGCAGCTTTGTGGCTTTATTAAAAATACTAAATCAATCCCAAAAATCATGCAACTGCTCATGACCACGGTTAGAAATATATCCTATAGTAAACATTTCAGTTTGGGATTATTTGAGCATTTAAAATATTTTATAGTATTTAAATGCCCAAATGCAAATAAGTAATGATTTAAATTCAAAGTCCCAAAAATAAACCCTTTTAAAATGTTCATCATTTTTGGTTTGGATCAAAACCCTTGCCAAAAATATTAAACATCTAAGGAGAGCATTTTGGAGCAATGAATGAGATTTTAGGGTTTTTGCCCTTCTTTTATTTAGGGTTTTGAGGCTTCCAATTTCCCTCAGTTCAAATTTCAGAATTTAAACATGATGCACACACGAAGCTAGCCTAGAGCATTACCAGATGCTAGGGATGTGACAAGAATCCCGTGATAAGGGGACACAATCTTTTCTTCGACAAGACGTGCCAATAAAACTGCCTCGCAAGATGTGTGGTAGCAGGGTGGGAAAACGTTTCGAATAATGACCGGGCCGTGGCGTGATGTCACGCTATGAAAAAGTTGTCAGCAAATTAGACTCGTGGAATATTATACTCTCTACGGTGGTATGTGGAATTTATTTTGTAGAGCTGGACATGATCCTTGTGTTCAAGATCTTCTTTGGAGTATTCGGAGAAGGAACCCGCCTTGCAATGTCGAAGACAATCTACGTGCCGGACTCATCGTCATTGAAGTCTGGTTCAGGGGCTACTGAGGGAGTCCTGGATTAGGGGGTTGTCGGTGTCAGCGGATCTCCGGTAGGGGGTCCCAAACTGTGCGTCTAGGCGGATGGTAACAGGAGACAAGGGACACGATGTTTTTACCCAGGTTCGGGCCCTCTCGATGGAGGTAAAACCCTACTCCTGCTTGATTGATATTGATGATATGGGTAGTACAAGAGTGGATCTACCACGAGATGAAGGAGGCTAAACCCTAGAAGCTAGCCTATGGTATGATTGTTGTTGTGTCCTATGGACTAAAACCCTTCGGTTTACATAGACACCGGAGAGGGCTAGGGTTACACAGAGTCGGTTACAATGGTAGGAGATCTACATATCCGTATCGCCAAGCTTGCCTTCCACGCCAAGGAAAGTCCCATCCGGACACGAGACGAAGTCTTCAATCTTGTATCTTCATAGTCTTGGAGTCCGGCCGATGATGATAGTTCGGCTATCCGGACGCCCCCTAGTCTGGGACTCCCTTAGTAGCCCCTGAACCAGGCTTCAATGACGACGAGTCCGGCGCGTATATTGTCTTCGGCGTTGCAAGGCGGGTTCTTCTCCAAATTCCATGTGCTTGCCGAATAGTGTCCGGCCTCCTCATAAATGTTGCGCTCCTTGGCTTCTACGCCCAATAATGGCCCTCTTCCAAGTGTCGTATGAATGCGAAAAGCCAGCGTATTTTTACGTTTTACCCCCAAGCTGCACGAATAAGCTGCCTATAAGAGAGGCAAGGATCTAGATCCAAATCACACCGTCCTCCTTCTGCGAGTACTCATCGGAGCGCCTCTGACAAAATCCACTCCATCATGGACAGTCGATGCGGCTCCTCCTCTCGCGCTCCCAGCCCTCAGCCAGGAGATTGGAGGAGATGTTCAGTCCCGCACAGTGAGCTGGTGACGCTCCAAGCGGAGGGATACCTCCCTCCGGCCTTCATGGTCCCGGTTCGAGCCGGACTGGCTACCTACAAAGGTGGAAAGCAGGCGGAGAACACCCCCAACCCCTCCAAAGGAGAGTGGGTGTGCTTCGTCCCTTATCTAATAAGGGGGCTTGGATTTCCCATACATCCGTTTCTCCTGGGGCTCCTGGAGTTCTACGGACTCCAGCTTCATCACCTTACACCCGCCTCCATTTTGCACATTGCGGGTTTTGTAGCTCTTTGCGAGCTGTTCTTGGGCATCGAGCCCCATTTTGCGCTGTGGAAGAGATTGTTTTGCCTCGTACCCCGTTCTCATGAGGGGTCAATATATCAAGTGGGCGGAGCCGAAATATGGCGCATCGCCGGGACCGGATATCTATCCGGAACCCCGAAGAAGGCGTCCGAAGACTGGCCTTCAGAATGGTTTTACATGGAAGACGCCCCGCTGCCGAACCCAGTTCGGATCGGCCTCCCGGAGTTCAGCAACGCTCCTCTGAAGAAACGCCTGAGTTGGCGCCCGCGGAGCCCTCAACGGGAAGATGATAGGAGCGTCCAATATCTGATGGGCCGGATAAGGTTACTAGCCCATTCCGGATTGACCATGATTGGAGTCATGGCCACGTGCATTATGCGAGGGGTGCAGCCACTCTAATATAGGGGCCACCCCATGTGGGATTTCAACGGGGAGAATGACGCCACCCATCATGGCCGCAAGGGGCCGGGATCGGCTGCCGATCTGGTGAAGATCCTGTCCGGCTTGTACAAGGGGGAGAAGGAGGACTTCCTCCGCGCGAGTCCATTGAATGGATTCTCCATGAATAACCCTCGAAGCTGGGTAAGTGGACGTTTATTTATCCGATCCATATTCCCACAGTTAAGTGTCTCACTTCGTGATTTCGACGCAGGAGCTGCGCCGGGACATAGAGGGCATACACAGCCCGACTCCACAACCCGAGGATCCGGGACGATCCCTTGATCCGGCCTCCGAGGAGGATCCGGACATAGAGGTGGAGCTGATCGATGGGGTGTTCCACCAACTTAGCATGGAAAATGCTTTGGTCGCCATTATGGCCGACTACCCCGGTTTAACTCCGGCTTCCCAGGTAACTGCGACCGAGGTCTTGTCATTATTACTCATCCATGCTTATTTCCGAACACTGTATACCAACGGTGTCCCGCAGGAGGTACCTTTAGGACGGGAAGCCGGATCCGCGGCGGCTGACCAACAAGGGTCAGTTCGGCCCAGCAGGCGGAAGAGGAGTGCGGCGCGAATCCAAACGTCGCTGCAACGGTATGGATCACCACCGTATTTAAGTTAAAGATTCCTGGGAGGTATATTAACACTCCTGATTCTTCTAGGAGAAAGAGCGCGCACCGGACTGTGCCTGGAGAGGTTGCCAATCAAGCCTCCGCCAGCCAGGCTCCAACGCCTGGTCCGGAGGGGGAGGCGAACACAAGGCGTGAGCCGGATGCTCCTCCAACGGAGGATGCCGACAGGCTGTCCGCCACTAGGCCCGAGGTGGAGAGCGCCATGAATCATACGCGCCGCGGACAGTTCTTCGTGACGCGTGTTTCTCCCCAGAGGCGTTGAATGCCTTTAATATGGGCGACGCGCACCTCCGTGCTGCTCAAGATGGTCTAACCAGAGCCACGGAGCAGTATGTGAAAGACATACGGGTGAGAAATTTTAATAGTTATATATGCCAGTAGCCCCCGAGACTTAAAATAGTTGGAATAACTGATTTAAGGATCATTTGTTATGCAGGATCTTACGGAGAAGAATACCCACCTGTCTCAGGAGCTTCAAGGGTGCAAGGCCCAACTTGAGGCCGCACTAGCCGCTGCAGGGGGAGCCACAGAGAGCCCCTCTGGTAATATATTCTTTCGAAAAGATAGGTCGTTTCTGAAGTGCGGCGTGTGCGTAGTTCTGACAATAATATTGCAGAGGGTGCCGGACTAGATCCGGACAAGCAACATCTGCTGCACCAGCTGAAGGCCGGCGAGAAGGTGCTTATGAGGGTGCAGCAGGAGAGGAACAAACTCCAAGATGCCAACACCCAGCTGGGAGAAGAACTAAAAGATGTTCGGGTCTAGCTGTCTGACTCCGTAAAGGAGAATCGGCGGCTTCATCGCGGCATTTACAGTAAGTGCTTGAGCAAACTCTTTTGAAAAGAAGAGTTCGGCGAGGAAGTCAATTGACATAAATGTGTCTGTAGCTGTGCTCACTGGTCGTCCGGCGGAGGAGATGCCTGGTTCCACGGGTGACCTTCTTCCTGAGCTGCTGCAACTGCACGAACGTGTTCGGCAGGCGATGGGCGGCGTCGTCCAGGCCTTATGGCCATCCGTCTCCCTACCCGAGGGTCTTGGAGGGCTTGCTGAGAAGCTTTAGGGAGCACGACAGCGCTTCCGTCTGTGGAAGATATCGGCCTACCGTCAAGGCGCCAGGGAGGCCTGGGCCATGGTGAAGACGCGGTACACGAATGCTGATCCAAACCACATGGTCGAGGTTGGACCTGTGGGGCCCAATGGGAAGGAGATCCCTGTGAGCCTAATGTACGGCCAAGTAGAGTTGGCCGCGAAATATTCCCAACGGGACTGTAAACTAGACAGCCTGTTAGATGGGATTGAGGAGGAGTACAATCAGTCAATTTGGCGATGTAATTTAAAATGACATGTAAAATGCCTTCTAGCCGGATTGTAGATCGTTTGTCTTTGCGGACCTTTTCGCTTCAACCTCGGGACCCAACAGTCCGGAGTGTGTCCGAATGCCCTCACGGTTATAAAACCCGGGGCATGCATGGAGACCAGGCGTAGGGGTCATTAGTGCTTTATCAGACAAGTGCCCAACTAGTTATGTTATATTACATGGTTAGTAAGAAACATCTTCCAGGGAGAATAGTTCCGTTAGGGGTTCCTTTCCCTGGGAGGCATGCCCTAAAGTGCATGTTCGGACTGCGAAAAGAGCAGAAAAGCATCTGGGGGCAGATAAATAAGTAAGAAATCATCTTTCAAGTCACCGACCGAATATTCCCTTAAGAACGCTAGCTTTCGGCTTCACCCAGTCTGAGGTACACATCCGGCTGACCCGGCAGTAACAATCGCAGAGGTGCTCCCTTTACCTCCTAGCCGAACAATCGGGAACGTAGGGGTAAGCACAGGAGCCAGGCAACCCAGCTTGGCCAAAACTTAAGTCATATCGATGCATATAATGGTGAATAAAAGGTACATGCAGAAGTTTGACACATGTGTTGGGCATGAAGCCCGTATAAATAAGCTTCTGTTAAAGAAGCCCCTAGGTATAATGAGTGCGAGTAGCACATCAAGTGTGTGCGAACAATGCGCAGATGAGCCTCCAAAGGCTTTAAGAAGAAGAAGAAAAAAAGGAGGGAGAAAGAGAGAAATAAAAGACAGCTAAAGTATAAAATGTAGACGGAGGAAGGAGACAAACTCAGAGTCCGGCGCTAGGCGTAGAATCTTCGGAGACGGGCTGCGTTCCATGGGTTCGGCTCGAGTCGGTTGTCCGATGCGTTTCGCAGACGGTATGCTCCGCCGGTCATGACTTGATCGATGATGAAGGGACCTTCCCATTTGGTCTTGAGTTTGTCCTTTTTCTTGTCCGGCAGGCGTAGAACTAGTTCGCCAACATTGTAAGTTTTGGCCCGTACTTTTCTGCTTTGATACCTTCGAGCCTGCTGTTGATAGAATGCGGAACGAGCTTTTGCCATGGTACACTCCTCCTCTAAGGCGTCCAAACTGTCCTGCCGATCTAGCTCGGCTTCTCTTTCTTCATACATGCGCACGCGAGGTGAGTCATGGATTATGTCGCAGGGCAAAACTGCCTCTGCGCTGTACACCATAAAAAATGGTGTGAATCCAGTACTTCGATTCGGCGTGGTCTGCAGCCCCCAGAGTACGGAGTCGAGCTCCTCTACCCAGTGCGTGTTAGATTCCTTGAGGGACCAAACTAGTCTGGGTTTGATGCCGCTCATGATTAGACCATTTGCTCGCTCGACTTGACCGTTAGTTTGAGGGTGATAGACTGAAGCGTAGTCGAGCTTGATGCCCATGTTTTTGCACCAGAGTTTAACCTCGTCGGCCGTGAAGTTTGTGCCGTTATCAGTGATGATGCTATGGGGACACTGTAACGATGTACTACCCCTGATATGATGTCTATCACGGGTCCGGATTCGACCGTCTTAACTGGCTTGGCCTCTATCCATTTGGTGAATTTATCCACCATGACCAATAGGTATTTTTGCTTGTGGGTTCCCCCTTTAAGGGGTCCAACCATGTCAAGCCCCCAGACCGCGAATGGCCAGGTGATGGGTATAGTTTTGAGGGCGGTGGGTGGCATGTGGCTCTGATTAGCAAAGAGCTGGCAACCGACGCATCGTTGGACTAAGTCCTGAGCATCTGCCCGGGCCGTCGGCCAATAAAATCCTGTACGAAAGGCCTTGACTACAAGGACCCGGGCTGCAGCGTGGTGCCCGCCAAGTCCGGCGTGAATTTCAGCTAGAAGATTTCGCCCTTCCTCTTCGGAGATGCACCTTTGAAGGACTCTGGTTGTGCTTTTCTTATAAAGCTCTCCCTCGTGGACCTTGTAGGCTTTAGATCGCCGTACTATGCAGCTGGCCTCATTTTGGTCTTCGGGGAGTTCCTGCCTGATTAAGTAGGCTAGGAATGGTTCCGTCCACGGGGCAATGACTGCCATTATTTCGTGGGCTGAAGGTGTTATTTCATTGGCTGAGCTACCGATTGTGTCAGAATGTTCGGTGTTGGGCGGTGTGGTTGGTTCCGGATTATTGTTTCCGGACTCCTCTTCCCATACTACGGATGGCTTAAAGAGCCGCTCCAGGAAGATGTTTGGAGGGACGGCGTCGCGCTTTGCGCCGATGCGCGCCAACACGTCGGCCGCCTGGTTATTATCCCGGGCTACATGGTGGAATTCGAGTCCTTCGAACCGAGCTGACATTTTTAAAACGACGTTATGGTAGGCTGCCACTTTTGGATCCTTGGCATCAAAGTCTCCATTTACTTTGGATATTGCGAGGTTTGAATCCCCACGGACCTCTAGGCATTGAATGCACATCGAGATTGCCATCCAGAGACCATGTAGAAGGGCCTTGTATTCGGCTGCGTTGTTGGAGTCCATGTACATAATTTGAAGTACGTATTGGACTGTGTCTCCGGTTGGGGACGTCAAGACAACGCCAGCCCCCAAGCCGGTCAACATTTTAGAGCCGTCGAAGTGCATGATCAAATTGGAGTATGCGCCGTACTCTTTAGGGAGTTCGGCTTCAGTCCATTCAGCGATGAAGTCAGCCAAAACTTGCAACTTTATAGCTCGCCGTGGTTTGTAGGTTATGTCAAATGGTAAGAGCTCAATGGCCCATTTTGCAATCTTGTCGGTCACGTCGCGGTTGTTTATAATGTCGTTGAGAGGTACTTCGGAGGCCACTGTTATCGAACACTCTTGAAAGTAGTGTCGCAGCTTCCGGGATGCCATGAACACCGCGTACGCTATCTTTTGATAATGTGGATACCGGGACTTGCATGGAGTTAAGACAGTGGATACGTAGTACACTGGTTTTTGAAGAGGGAATTTGTGTCCTTCTGTTTCTCGTTCGACGACGAGCACCGCGCTTACAACTTGATGTGTTGCCACGATATATAATAACATTGGTTCGCCCAAGTTGGGCGCGGCCAGGACCGGATTTGTTGCCAATATGGCTTTTATTTCTTCGAGTCCGGCCGTGGCAGCGTCCGTCCACTCGAAGTGTTCGGTGCGCCGGAGGAGGCGATAAAGGGGCAACGCCTTTTCTCCCAAGCGGGAGATGAAGCGGCTTAAAGCTGCCACGCATCCAGTCAATTTTTGTATTTGTTTGAGATCTTTTGGGATATCCAACTGTGACAGAGCTCGGATCTTGGCTGGGTTTGCTTCAATTCCTCTACCGGATACAATGAAGCCCAAGAGCTTTCCGGCTGGTACGCCGAAAACGCATTTTTCCGGGTTGAGCTTAATGTCATATGCTCGGAGGTTGTCGAATGTGAGCCTCAAATCGTCTACTAGAGTTTCGACGTGTTTGGTCTTGACGACCACATCGTCTACGTATGCCTCCACTGTTTTGCCGATCTGGGTTGCCAGACATGTCTGAATCATGCGCTGATATGTTGCGCCGGCGTTCTTGAGCCCGAAGGGCATTGTGTTGAAGCAGAATGGTCCATATGGAGTAATGAATGCCGTTGCGGCTTGGTCTGTCTCCGCCATCTTGATTTGATGGTATCCAGAGTATGCGTCGAGGAAGCACAATGAATCCTGCCCTGCGGTAGCATCGATGATTTGATCGATGCGGGGAAGGGGGAACGGATCCTTTGGACAAGCCTTGTTAAGGTCTTTAAAATCGACACACAGGCTCCAGGATTTGTCCTTTTTGGGTACCATTACCAGGTTTGCTAGCCAGTCCGGATGTTTGATATCTCTGATGAATCCGGCTTCTAATAGTTTGGCTAGCTCCTCTCCCATTGCCTGTATTTTGGGTTCGGAAAATTGTCAAAGAGCCTGTTTGACTGGCTTGAATCCTTTAAGGATGTTTAGGCTGTGTTCTGCCAACCTGCGTGGGATTCCTGGCATATCTGAAGGGTGCCAGGCAAAGATGTCCCAGTTTTCCCGAAGGAATTCTCGTAGTGTGGCGTCTACATCAGGGTTTAATTGTGCCCCAATGGAGGCCATCTTTGTGGGGTCCGTTGGATGGACTTGGAATTTGACTATTTCGTCCGCTCGTTTACAAGAGGTGGACTTGGATCTCTTATCGAGTATCACATCGTCCCTGTTCACCGTGGAGCGTAGCGCAGTGAGTTCCTCTGCCGCTAGGGCTTCGGATAGTGCCTCTAGGGCTAGTGCGGCTGTCTTGTTTTCAGCGCAGAGTGCTATGTCCGGATCACTGACAAGAGTGATGATTCCGTTGGGCCTGGGCATTTTAAGCTTCATGTACCCATAATGGGGTATAGCTTGAAAAATTGTGAATGCCTCTCGCCCTAATAAAGCGTGATATCCGCTGCTGAACGGGTCTACTTGGAACGTGACCTCCTCGGACCTGTAGTTGTCCGACGAGCCGAACACCACATCTAGTGTAATTTTTCCTGTGCAGCGTGCTTCCCGACTAGGGATTATTCCTCTAAAGGTTGTGCTGCTTCGCTCAATGCGGCTCCAGTCTATTTCCATTTTTCAAAGGGTTTCCTCGTAGATGAGGTTTAATCCGCTGCCGCCATCCATGAGTACCTTGGTAAGACGAAAGCCGTCCACTATTGGACTAAGGACCAATGCGGCTGGTGCTCGGGTTGTTCGGAATTTAGGTTCGTCACTGGCGTTGAAGGTGATAGCCGCGTTGCTCCATGGATTTGTTGTTGCTACTTGGTATACTTCGGTGAGGCTGCGGATTGTTCATTTCCGCATATTATTTGATGCGAAAGTCTCAAAGACTATTAATACCGTACTGGTACTGTTGGGCTGGTTGTCCGGGGCTAGAAGCTCTTCGCCACTTTTGGCCACCTGCCGCAGTATCCAACATGCTCTAAGGCTATGTGTTGGAGTGGCGCCCTCTGTACTATGAACTTTACAGGGTCCGCTGAGCCATCCCTCCAGTACGGTTCCGTGCCCTTTAGGGGGGTTTTTGCTTTTTGGTTTTTGTCCCAGGTGCCTGAGCATGATGCACCCTTTTATTTCGGACTAGGGTTGTGTTCGGAGCCGGATTGTCCCAAAACTTAGTTTCGGTTTTCCAGGCACTCTCCATCGCACAGTACGTTTGTACTATGGACGCCAGGTCGGCGAAGCGTGTAATTTTGCGACGACTTACGGCATTCAAGATTCCTTTATCCGTGCAATTGTTGCAGAAAATTGAGATTGCGTTTTCCTCGCGGCAGTCCTTTATCCTATCCATAACCAGGAGGAATCTAGCCCAGTAATGATGCACTATTTCAGAGGGCTCTTGCCAGATTTGAGATATATCACTTGTGTTTGGGTGGGCGGGTGGAAATAAATTCGGAACCCCGCCCAATCTGAGGCTCAAGGGCCGAAAAGTTTCCGAATTTGGAAGCTTGGATTGCTGGATGTTGTCCAACGAATCTGGTCCGCTGCCTGACTTTAGGTTCAGTACTTGATTGGCATCCGTCCCTCCGCGGGAATCCGGCATGGAGGGATCAGGAATCCGGACATAACTGGTCTTTAATATAGAAGAAGAGTCGCCGCGTTGTTCCTCCACCACAGCAACGTGGTGGGTAGCCTGGGGAGAGTTGATCTCTCTCAGATCGGTTTTAAGCCCAATCTGATCGTAGTCTGTAGCGACTCCCAGGGCGGCGATGCGATCCAAGAGCTCGTTTACGGAGGAGAGCTCCATCGGATCTAGCTGCTCGGCGAATTCCGAGTTGACGTGAAGATCGCTTTTGATGACCCGAGAGGTCATTGTCGGAGCGGCGGCCGAACAGGCGGTCATAAGAAAACCACCTAGCCGGATAGTTTGGCCGGTGGCCAAAGCTCCCTTGGCAATGGTACCATCTTTAAAGACGGGAAGAGGCATCCTTCCTGATTGTGACGGCACAGAGGAACTCTCAATGAAAGCACCAATGTCGGTGTCAAAACCGGCGGATCTCGGGTTGGGGGTCCCGAACTGTGCGTCTAGGCGGATGGTAACAGGAGACAAGGGACACGATGTTTTTACCCAGGTTCGGGACCTCTCGATGGAGGTAAAACCCTACTCCTGCTTGATTGATATTGATGATATGGGTAGTACAAGAGTGGATCTACCACGAGATCAAGGAGGCTAAACCCTAGAAGCTAGCCTATGGTATGATTGTTGTTGTGTCCTATGGACTAAAACCCTCCGGTTTATATAGACACCGGAGAGGGCTAGGGTTACACAGAGTCGGTTACAATGGTAGGAGATCTACATATCCGTATCGCCAAGCTTGCCTTCCACGCCAAGGAAAGTCCCATCCGGACACGGGACGAAGTCTTCAATCTTGTATCTTCATAGTCTTGGAGTCCGGCCGATGATGATAGTTCGGCTATCCGGACACCCCCTAGTCCGGGACTCCCTCAGGGGTCCTCGGATAGCTGGACTACATACTTATGCCGGACTATTGGACTATGAAGATACAAGATTGAAGACTTCGTCCCGTGTCCGGGTGGGACTCTCCTTTGCGTGGAAGGCAAGCTTGGCAATTCGGATATGTATATTTCCTTCTCTATAACTGACTCTGTGTAACCCTAGCCCCCTCCGGTGTCTATATAAACCGGAGGGTTTAGTCTATAGGACAACAACAATCATAATCATAGGCTAGCTTCTAGGGTTAGCCTCTACGATATCGTGGTAGATCAACTCTTCTAGTACTCATATCATCAAGATCAATCAAGCAGGAAGTAGGGTATTACCTCCATAGAGAGGGCCCGAACCTGGGTAAACATCGTGTCCCCCGCCTCCTGTTACCATTAGCCTTAGACACACAGTTCGGGACCCCCTACCCGAGATCCGCCGGTTTTGACACCGACAGCGGGATCGCTGCTCATTTACGTTTTCTGCCTTGGAACCGTCTCTCCACGCGTCCCACTACGCTCTCCCCTTGTGCCACGTACGCCGCATGCACAACGCAAGGCGGGTGATAGGCGTGCAAGATATGGGAAGACGTACGCGCGTGGGTCGATACCCACGCACCTTCAATTGGGCGGGGAGGGTGGTCGACGGCCTCGCCCACTGTCATCTTAATGAGCTGGATTGGCTGAGAGGGTGACCGAGTCCTGACTCCGCCCCTTTATAAGGAGGGGAGCGGGAGGGACGGCACCCCTCAGTCTTCCGCCATTCCCCTCCTCCCATCTTTGCTTCTTCCTCCCTTCTGCCATGGCGTGAGTGTGCGCTGATGCTTCAACGGTGGCAGCGAGGGTCTCCGCTCGACAACGCGCCCCCCCTCCCCAAGAACCTTGTCACGCCCAATATGCGACCCTATCCAAAAGGAACTCGAAGGTCCCACCAAGGATAGACCCGCATATTGGAACGCTTTTGCAAGGTGGATATCATTACATCAACATTACATAATAGTGGGGATACATACAAGAGGCATACAATGCCACACGAATACAACATCACCATACATCAGAGCACCATCCGACTACGGATGAAACACAAACAGAAACTCAAACGACATCCACCCTGCTAGCCCAGGCTGCCGACCTGGAACCTATCCCCTGATCGAAGAAGCAGAAGAAGAAACTCAAAGCAAGCATCGCTCTCGCATCATGATCATCGCATAACCTGTACCTGCAACTGTTGTTGTAGTAATCTGTGAGCCACGAGGACTCAGCAATCCCATTACCATGGGTATCAAGACTAGCAAAGCTTAATGGGAAAGGAAGGGGTAAAGTGGTGAGGTTGCAGCAGCGGCTAAGCAAGTATGGTGGCTAACCAACGCAAATAAGAGCGAGAAGAGAGCAAGTGGAACGGTCGTGAAGCTATCAATGATCAAGAGGTGATCCTGAACACCCACTTACGTCAAACATAACACAGAAACCGTGTTCACATCCCGAACTCCACCGAGAAGAGACCATCACGGCTACACACGCGGTTGATACGTTTTAATTCGGATCAGGTGTCAAGTTATCTACAACCGGACATTAACAAATTCCCATCTGCCACATAACCGTGGGCACGGCTCTCGAAAGTTTATACCCTGCAGGGGTGTCCCAACTTAGCCCATGACAAGCTCTCGCGATCAACGAAGGAATAGACCTTCTCCCAGGAAGACCCGATCAGTCTCGGAATCCCGGTTTACAAGACATTTCGACAATGGTAAAACAAGACCAGCAAAGCCGCCCGATGAGCCGACAATCCCGATAGGAGCTGCACATATCTCGTTCTCAGGGCAACACCGGATAAGTCAAGCTACGAGTAAAACCAGACGTCGAGTTGCCCCGAGGTGGCCCCGCAGGTTGCTCGTTTCGGACCAACACTTAGACAAGCACTGGCCCGGGGGAGCTAAAATAAAGATGACCCTTGGGTTAATTACTCCCAAGGGAAAAGGTAGGTGGTGGTGAGGCAAATGGTAAAACCAAGGTTCGGCCTTGCTGGACAAGTTTTATTCAAAGCGAACTGTCAGGGGGGTCCCATAAATCACCCGACCGCGTTAGGAACGCAAAATCTGGGAACATAACACCGGTATGATGGAAACTAGGGCGGCAAGAGTGGAACAAAACACCAGGCATAAGGCCGAGCCTTCCACCCTTTACCAAATATATGGATGCATTAATAATATAAGAGATATTGTGATATCCCAACAAAATCCTGTCCACCATGGAGAAATCTTCAACTTCACCTGCAACTAGCAATGCTATAAGAGGGGCTGAGCAAAAGCGGTAACATAGCCAAACAACGGTTTGCATAGGAAAGGTGTCAAAGGTTAGAGGTTCATGGCAATATGGGATGGCTTGATAAACAGGTAATAGGTAGCGCAGCAAAGCGATAGAACGAAGCAACTAGCATAGCAATGATAGTAGTGAGATCCAAGGTAGCGGTCATCTTGCCTGAAATCCCGCTAGGTAGAAGAACAAGTCCATGAAGAAGATGAAGCCACGAAAACGAACCAAGCGTAGACGAACGAATCCTCACGATCGCAACGAAACGGGAACTATCGAGAAGAAGCACACAACATGGTAAACACACCACACATGGACAAGGCATGATGCACAATAAGCATGATGCATGACCAAGCTACATGAAGCTACTCATGGCAAAAGATGATGCAAACAAGAACAACACATCAAGGCAAGTTTAAATGAGGCCGGGAACAACATATAACAATTCTGGTAAGTCCCCATATGCAAATTTCGAAATTGGTCCAGAACTGAACAAACCTGATGTTCAAGTTGTTAAACAGCAAGTTAAGATGCACCAAGATGATCTACACGAAATTCTAGTCAAGTTACATATAAAGTTCATTTAATTCGGAGCTACGGCCGAGAAGATATGAGCAAAACAAGTTAAACATGGCATTGATGCAAAATGCACCCAAACATCAAGCAAACACCTCAAAACAAGGATGCAACATGATATTATGAAGCTACATGAAAAATCAAGCAAGTTTCATATAGAGCACACTCAAAACGGAGCAACGGTTCAACACACACACACAATATACAAGTCATAGCAACAATTTGTCCATAACAGCAACTAGGCATCTTGCAAGCATCAAAACAATATGCTACAGCATCACAACGTAAGAACAAAAGGCATGGGCATGAAGTACAGGTAAAGCATAACAAAACATGAACACTGAGCTATCTCCAGAAATCAATGGATCATGCTCAAAAGACATGGAGATATTGCAAATAATAACAGTTTCAGACTTTAGCAGAAATAATATCAGGTTGCAATCTTTAGAGCTATCAAACAACATGTTACAGGAACTTATCATGGCAAACAAAGGCATGGCATGAATCTACTAATTGCATAGATCAAAAGTCCCTTACTGACCATAAGCCAAAAAGGCATAGAAAATATGATGGCACCCATGTAAACATGGCAAGTTATATTACAGATTCATACATGGCAGGAACAACAATAAGTAGGCATGTTGGTGAGCTTGAACCACTCACCACAGAGCAATACATGGCATGGCAAGGCAACCAACAGTAAGAAGGCATGTTTATGAAGCTAAGCATGGCAAGAGCAAGGTCATAGGGTGCATGGATCGCTAGCAAAACACATGGGAACTAGTGAACTTAATGTTAACAGGCTGATAGCAACATTTTCAAGCAAATTTGGAGCAAGATAACAACATGTTCCAGCAGGCTATAATTGCAACCAAGGGCATGAATGGATAGAGCATGACATGTAGATCGAAACATGTTTATAGAGCATCTCCAAATTATGCATAGAATGATTAGTAGAAGCATGTTAACATAGCAACAAAATATAACAGAATCTGTCTAGCAAAACAGCAACAGCAAGTACCATCCTTAACAAGCTTGATGCACTCAGCACACAACTCACAAAAATACATGGTTAACACCCCTGGAGAGATGGAATAGCATAGATCAAAACACATGTAGACATCAACCTCATAGGATGCACACATCAATCATGGCAAAAATGACAAATGAGCAAGTTATAACAGTTTCAGCAGATTAACATCAACATGCATTCTTCCAACAGCATTTCGGGCATCAAGATGAGCTCAAATGAAAATGACGCAATTAAATGAAATGAAGTACTCGTCAAGGCGAACAATTAGACATATTACAAGCACGAAACGGAGCTACGGATGCAGAGATACAGCATGATGAATATGGCATGATAATGTAAAAACTTCGGGGAAAATATCCACGGCGCCGGGATCTCGCCGGAGTTCGTCGCCGGAGCTAGCGGGCGCGGCCGGAGGAGGGACGGGGAGGCCGGGAGACAGCGGGGCTGGGCGGATCCGGACGTGTTCGGCCCGGATCCGGCCGGAGGCGAGGCCGGCGGCGGAGGGCCACGGCGGGGCGACGCGGATCCGGCGGGGTCGGGTGGCCGGCGCCGGACGGCGGCGAGCGGCGACGGCCGCGGCCGGTGGTGGCGCGGGGCGGGCGGCGTCGGCGGCGGCGGGCGGCGGAGGCCGAGCGCGGCGACAGCGGAGGAGGCCGGGGCGGCGAGGCGGCGGCGGGGAGCGCGCGGGGGCGCGGGCGCGGGCGACCCCGGGCGCGAGGCAGCGGCGGGCGGGCCGCGCGGGCCCGACTCGGGCCCCGCGGGCCGGCGGCGCGGACGGCGGCGGGAGTCCACGTGGCGGCGGGGGATTGGACGTGGGGGCGGCGGCGGACGTGTCCGGCGCCGGGCGGACGTGTCCAGCGCGCGGAGGAAGAAGGGACTAGGGTTTGGACCGGGAATTTCGGAGGAGGGCACCTATTTATAGGTAGATGGAGCTAGGAGAGTCCAAATGAGGAGCGGTTTTCGGCCACGCGATCGTGATCGAACGACCAAGAGCATGGAGGGGAGTTTGCTGGGTTTTGGGCTGCAACTCAAAGAGGGCTTTGCGGTTACCCAGTTAACCGTTCGAGTATCAAACGGACTCCAAATGGCATGAAACTTGACAGGCAGTCTACCTGTGATATACCAAGGCCGCTTGGCAAACCTCGGGCCATTCCGAGAAAGTTTAACACCCGCTCACAACAGGAGAGAAGAAGGGGACGCCGGAGGACATAGGAGTGCCGGATTGCAAAACGGACAACAGGAAAAATGCTCGGATGCAAGAGATGAACACGTATGCAAAATGCGATGCACATGATGACATGATATGAAATGCAGATGATGACATGGCAAAGTGCAACACTCAAGCACATGACATGGCAACAACGACGAATAACTGGCAGACACCTGGCGCATCGGATCCGGGGCGTTACAACACTCCTCCACTAACAAGAGATCTCGTCCCGAGATCTTAGGACCGAGACGGAAGGGAAAAAAAGATGAGGTGAAGCAAGAACTCAAGAGAAGAAGCAAAGAATCGATAGCACTCGAGAATAAGAGAGGAAGGACGAGAATGACGAGAATCGAAAGCTCACAGAATCAGATAGTCTATGAAACCACTCGTTCTAACCGGAGTGGTTAGAATGAGAAAATAAACGAATAAGACTGAAAGGATTTAGGCAACACTCCGGCTAAAAATGGAAGGAATAGAACACGAGCTTGAGAGGATGGAATGATACTTGATGAACTCTTAGGAGAATGAATTAAATCATGAAGAATCACCATGAAGAACTCCGGTAACAAAAGGATGATGAGATAGAAATGAAGGATGAAAGAATAAGATTAAAGCTTACGGTGATTTAGATGGAGGTTCCGACGAGATGGTCGAGGAAATTTGAACTCCGAAAAAGAAAAGATGAAAACACTTGGAACTAGAATTTATCCCTCAAGAACAAACTCCGAAGGAAGGGGGGTCCCATAAATCACCCGACCGCGTTAGGAACGCAAAATCCGGGAACATAACACCGATATGCGACCCTATCCAAAAGGAACTCGAAGGTCCCACCAAGGATAGACCCGCATATTGGAACGCTTTTGCAAGGTGGATATCATTACATCAACATTACATAATAGATGGGGATACATACAAAAGGCATACAATGCCACATGAATACAACATCATCTCATACATAAGATCAACATCCAACTACGGATTAAACACAAACAGAAACTCAAACAATATCCACCCTGCTAGCCCAGGCTGCCGACCTGGAACCTATCCCCTGATCGAAGAAGAAGCACACAACATGGTAAACACACCACACATGGACAAGGTATGATGCACAATAAGCATGATGCATGACCAAGCTACATGAAGCTACTCATGGCAAAAGATGATGCAAACAAGAACAACACATCAAGGCGAGTTTAAATGAGGCCGGGAACAACATATAACAATTCCGGTAAGTTCCCATATGCAAATTTCGAAATTGGTCCAGAAATGAACAAACCTGATGTTCAAGTTGTTAAACAGCAAGTTAAGATGCACCAAGATGATCTACACGAAATTCTAGTCAAGTTACATATAAAGTTCATTTAATTCGGAGCTACGGCCGAGAAGATATGAGCAAAACAAGTTAAACATGGCATTGATGCAAAATGCACCCAAACATCAAGCAAACACCTCAAAACAAGGATGCAACATGATAATATGAAGCTACATGCAAAATCAAGCAAGTTTCATATAGAGCACATTCAAAACGGAGCAACGGTTCAACACACACACAATATACAAGTCATAGCAACAATCTGTCCATAACAGCAACTAGGCATCTTGCAAGCATCAAAACAATATGCTACAGCATCACAACGTAAGAACAAAAGGCATGGGCATGAAGTACAGGTAAAGCATAACAAAACATGAACACTGAGCTATCTCCAGAAATGAATGGATCATGCTCAAAAGACATGGAGATATTGCAAATAATAACAGTTTCAGACTTTAGCAGAAATAACATCAGGTTGCAATGTTTAGAGCTATCAAACAACATGTTACAGGAACTTATCATGGCAAACAAAGGCATGGCATGAATCTACTAATTGCATAGATCAAAAGTCCCTTACTGACCATAAGCCAAAAAAGCATAGAAAATATGATGGCACCCATGTAAACATAGCAAGTTATATTACAGATTCATACATGGCAGAAACAACAATAAGTAGGCATGTTGGTGAGCTTGAACCACTCACCACAGAGTAATACATGGCATGGCAAGGCAACCAATAGTAAGAAGGCATGTTTATGAAGCTAAGCATGGCAAGAGCAAGGTCATAGGGTGCATGGATCATTAGCAAAACACATGGGAACTAGTGAACTTAATGTTAACAGGGTGATAGCAACATTTTCAAGCAAATTTGGAGCAAGATAACAACATGTTCCAGCAGGCTATAATTGCAACCAAGGGCATGAATGGATAGAGCATGACATGTATATCAAAACATGTTTATAGAGCATCTCCAAATTATGCATAGAATGATTAGTAGAAGCATGTTAACATAGCAACAAAATATAACAGAATCTGTCTAGCAAAATAGCAACAAGTACCCTCCTTAACAAGCTTGATGCACTCAACACACAACTCACAAAAATACATGGTTAACACCCCTGGAAAGATGGAATAGCATAGATCAAAACACATGTAGACATCAACCTCATAGGATGCACACATCAATCATGGCAAAAATGACAAATGAGCAAGTTATAACAGTTTCAGCAGATTAACATCAACATGCACTCTTCCAACAGCATTTCGGGCATCAAGATGAGCTCAAATGAAAATGATGCAATTAAATGAAATGAAGTACTCGTCGAGACGAACAATTAGACATAGTACACGCACGAAACGGAGCTACGGATGCAGAGATACAGCATGATGAATATGACATGATAATGTAAAAAACTCGGGGAAAATATCCACGGCGCCGGGATCTTGCCGGAGTTCGTCGCCGGAGCTAGCGAGCGCGGCCGGAGGAGGGACGGGGAGGCCGGGAGACAGCGGGGCCGGGCGGATCCGGCTGTGTCCGGCCCGGATCCGGCCGGAGGCGAGGCCGGCGGCGGAGGGCCACGGCGGGGCGACGCGGATCCGGCGGGGTCGGGTGGCCGGCGCCGGACGGCGGCGAGCGGCGACGGTCGCGGCCGGTGGTGGCGCGGGGCGGGCGGCGCCGGCGGCGGCTGGCGGCGGCGGCCGCGGCCAAGCACGAGCGGCGCGCGACCGGGACGGCGGAGGCCGAGCGCGGCGCCGACGGAGGAGGCCGGGGCGGCGAGGCGGCGGTGGGCCGCGCCGGCGGCGGGGAGCGTGTGTGACACCCCAAAAATTTGGCCTTGTTTTAATGGAATAAAAAATTTCCAGGATTTAAAACTTTGAATTTTTGAGCTCTATTTTTGATTTTTAAATCATTTCCTTCCCTGTTATTATGAGTTTTTCCCAGAGAGAAAACTTTCCAAATATGTCTTTGGACTTATTTAATCTGTCAAGAGAAACTTTCCCTTATTTAATATAACTAATTAAATAATTAAGTTGCTTGATCTTTACTTTCTTGAAAATGGTTTTTCAAGGTTATATGGCCATATTTGAACTGCAACCATTTGATATATTATTCTAAAAATCCAACCAAAGTTTGGAGATATCATGTGATGTCTCTAAATCACTTTTGTGCAATAATATATTTAATACATTGCATATTTTGAGCTCTACATTCAATTTTCTTCTCTGGTCCAGAGAGCAATTTTACACTACAACCTATTTAAATATTTCTTTAAAACTTCTACCAAAATTAGGGGAGGTCAGTAGGAGCCTATTATTCCACTTTGTGCGAAAACCTATTTATGTTCTTTGAAAAATTTGAGTGAATCAACCTCATCTTCATTCTGGACCAACTTGATGATTTGTACAGCAACCATGTTTTTACTTGCTCTTTAACCCTTGATTATTTCTCCTACTTGTAGTCCCCCATGTTAAACCCTTAAGTCCAGGAGCATGCACCTTTTGGATCATTTTTGGTTCATGAAATAATGTCATTTATTCCCTGTCCAGAATTGAAATTCTGCTAAAATTACACTAGCAAGTTTCTGCTTTTGGCCAAATAACCTCACCACTCTCTCTTGCATCTAAGGAGATCTTGATCTGGAGATTTGGGCCACCCCAAGAGTTGCTTAGAAGCCTTTAACATTTTGTCAAACACCTGGTGTGCATGACCAGTTTTGACATGAGTTGTGGCATTGCACTGTGAACTTGCACCTCTGATCAAACTAGCATGTCCACTAGACTCCCCGTTACTCCTAACCTGGGTCTGTTAATTACCAGCCTCGACCGCGACCTCTAGCACGCTCTGGCATTGCGTCGAGCATGTCCCGTGCACGCCCAGAGCGCGAGCAGAGCGTGCGTTTGGCACGCACGTGCACCGAGCCGACACGCTGGCCCCCACAGTTTTGGCCCACACTGCAGAACCTCGCCACGCACTCCCTTTCTCACCGCTACGCGCCAAGCCGCCCCTCGCCACGCCCGGCAAGCCAAGAGCTAGCCGCCGCCGCCGCCCGACAGCCTCTGCCCATGTCGGCGCCGCCAAAGCCACCTCCGCTCGCCAGCTCGCCCCTGGAGCAGTGCCCTCTCGTCCGCTAGCTCCTGCCGTCATCCCCAGCCGCGCCACGTTGCCCTGCAAGCTACAGAGAGGCGGTTCGCCGGAGAGCTTATCCGGCCGCCGCGGAACCGACCTCGACGAGCTATATAAGGAGACCCCCGAGCCTCCCCGAGCACAGAGGAAGCCTTAGAATGCACCCCTAGTCCTCCCATGGCAGCCAATCGACCCGGGGGAGGTCTTCTTCCCCACCTCCGGCAGCTGCAACTGCGACCACTGCCCCGGCCAATTCGGCACCACCAGGGCCTCCCACTCTCTGTTCTCTCCACCAAGAGCTTCCTCACCTTCCCGTGAGCCATCCCCACTACTCAATTTTGATCGGGACACACCGCGGGAGAAAAATCACTTTGCTCCCGAGGCCACCTCCGCCGAGAAGCTCGCCGCCGGCAGCTCCCTCCGTCCCCACCTACCTGGCGACCACCGGGAGGATCGCCCTGGAGTGGCGGATCCATCCCCGCCCTCTGAGCCCCGCGGGGAGCCGCCGTTCGCCGGCGACGATCGCCGTTGCCTCGCCTCCGCCTGGGACAGAGAAAGAAGAGGGAGAAGACTGGTCAAACCTGACTAGTGGGCCTTCTGGACCCACTGTCAGCGACCCCGGGTCTGTCCACGTGGTTAAGTGGAGGCGTAAAGCCTCAAGTACGCCTCCTCTGCACCGAAAGCGTATTTCTATCTGAACCGTTTTCTTTTCTGTTTTATTTTAAATAACAGATTTTGACCACATCTTTGACTGGCTATAACTTTTTAAATATAACTCCAAATGAGTTGATTCTTTTTCCGACCTTCCTCAAATTTGGTCTAGTTTATTTTAAGATTTATTTGAGAATTTTTCAAACAACTTTTTGGTTCTGTTTTTGTAATGTGTGTTAATTCAAATATATTTTTAAATAGGATTTTGGGGAGAGAGAAGAAACTTTCAAAGTTTTGGAGTGCACCCTGCCTTTCCACACATTGAAGGCAAGCATTCTGAACCCCGGCATAATATTTTTGGTGTGATCGTTGATACATTTATAGCACCACCGCATTTCGAAGGACTTGTTATTTCATGTGATATGATCATATGCATGGGTACATGTTGTTGATTTCCATGCTGTTGGAAATGGACACACTTGTAATGATAATCACCCTCATATGCCTTGCATGCATACAGGCAGGAACCCGGGAAAACCTCTGCCTTGGGTAGGCATGAGTTTTGTCGCCGGTCTCCGTCGGGACGGTTATGTCTGGTATGGCATGGTAAGGTGATATGAGAGGTGACTCTGTTGGATGAAAATATATTCGTCATGCTAATCATGCAGGGAATATTTAAACCTCCTGAGTCGACCGTAGATCGAGTCTTGTTCCAGTAACCCCCATACTTGTTTCGTACTACCACTCGTCTCTACAGCAAGTAGAGTACGGTTCAGTAAGTTGTCAACCTCTTTCCAGCACACACCGTACAGAGAGGCCATGGTGGAAGATACCGGTTGTAGCTGGTAGGCAGGCCACCTGGTCCGGGGGCATGGGTGTTTCCGGTTGGGACCGAGAGGGGAGGCCACCCCTTAGAGCGCGCGATATAAATTTGATCCCATGCTACGCGAGGTTGTAGCCTCCCCACTTAGAGTTTGCTTAACAGGTGTCGTGGGTGATTCCAGACACGTGTGAGATAAGCTGGTGTGTGCAAGTTAGGTGTGTTTTCAACAAAAAGACCGTAGACGGAATTAGTCCTGCTGGACTAAAGAAATCCGTTACTCGTGGGTAAAGAGTACACCCTCTGCAGAGAATAAACCTATTCGAATAGCCGTGTCCATGGTTAAGAATTACAGTCTGGGATGGGTCAGGTGTCGGTCTTAGTGTCGGTCTTCGGAGGTGAAACCGTTAACCAGATAATGGAATTACTACTCGTGACTTGTGATATCTATGATTATTATTATTGTTGACTAACCCGTGATATTATTGTTATTACCGAATATCTCTGGGATGGTACTACCTCTGGGATATTCATTATGATTGTTTCTTTTAAAGCCCTTTATGTGGTGTCGCTCAGACGCCCGACTGTGGCATTTCTTTTAAAGCCCTTTATGTGGTGTCGCTCAGACGCCCGACTGTGGCATTTCTTTTAAAGCCCTTTATGTGGTGTCGCTCAGACGCCCGACTGTGGCATTTCTTTTAAAGCCCTTTATGTGGTGTCGCTCAGACGCCCGACTGTGGCATTTCTTTTAAAGCCCTTTATGTGGTGTCGCTCAGACGCCCGACTGTGGCATTTCTTTTAAAGCCCTTTATGTGGTGTCGCTCAGACGCCCGACTGTGGCATTTCTTTTAAAGCCCTTTATGTGGTGTTGCTCAGACGCCCGACTGTGGCATTTCTTTTAAAGCCCTTTTTGTGGTGTTGCTAAGACGCCCGACTGTGGCATTGCTTGTTGTTTGTTTCATAAAAAAAATTTATACTACCATGTTATTGCATTTTTATAAATAACTTGCTTGCACGAATCAGAGTTTCATTTATCTATTGTGACTGACGTCATGAGCATAAAATATATTTTTTGCACATCATTGTTATAGTATACCTGTGTTCATAATGTTTGCGAGTACATTCAAAGTACTCACTGGCTTGTCCCTGGCTATTGTCTTGGCCAGATTTTCTTGCACGGAGAGGAGCGACGCGATGCCAGCCCCGGAACCCACTCAATGAAGATAGCAGCCTCGCGAAGATAGGAATTAACCTGGTCAGCTGTTCCCGTGGGAAATGGAGTCCCATAGACCCTGACGTCTCACAGACCGCTTTCGCCATAAACCACTAGAAACCCTTTGTTGTACTCACAGGCCAGAATGGTCTTGTACTACATATTTTGTATTTTGCTTGGAATTTCTGTATCAAGTTGGAGCCTCATCAGCTAACAGTAATCCTGGGGCTGATGAGCACGATGGTCTTTTCTGGAAATTTATTACCCGGAAAACCCGGTCGTGACAGACTTGGTATCAGAGCCAGGCTGACCATTGGCCAATCCTATCTTAGCCAGGTCAATAAACTTAGGCAAACCAACCCACCAGACCTTAACCAAACCCCAGCCAAGCTTCTCATGCAAGATAGCCACACAGTGACCCAACTCCTTTTTACAGTCGGTGCCCAACCTATCAACCTAACCTGTCACTCATGCGCCAGTGACCGGCCCCTAAATAGTCCTTTCTCGCAAGCGTTCAAAGGAAGATTCCGTCCCCTTTTTCCTATAAAAAGGGCGCGCTAGCACCAAACCAGCACAGCACAGCCGCTACCCCAAACCGAGCCACAATGCCTGGACCTATAGTGCACAACAAAACCACAGCAACCAACCTTGGAGGTTTTGTGACCATCCTCGCAAACCTCCCCCGTCGTGCCTACGCGTTAGAAGAGCCACCAGAATATGTTGTGTATCAAGGACCCATGAGCGGTGAAGACCGCCAATTCTGGGCCACTGTGCACATTTACGGTAGGAGTCTAGCACCCGAGCGCCCCTACCGGTTCACCGGAAGAACAACTTCCTTTGAGCCACAAGCCATCCAGCTAGCCGCTCGAGAGGCTATAGTTCATCTCAGGCACTTGTCGCCCAGAGTTAACTGTCGCTCGTTCTACTACTATCCTAGACGTGAAGGGTATGGTAGACCACCCCAAGTTGCCAATGGAGATCACGAGACGGACCCCGCATTGTTGCACCTAGTGCGCTATGTAAGTGCACTAGAGGCACTGTTCGACCAGATCACTATTGATCTAATCCAGCTCGTGGAGAGCTGGTTCGTCGAGCCCCGGCGAGAGAAGAAAACGAGCCCAACACCGACAACCCAGTCGTGCTGTTTGGACAACCGATCGAGACCCCGAGATCTGCCCCAGCCATCGGCCAAGGTGTTGCGATAACCCCAGAGGTGCTTCATCGCATTTTGGGAGCACACTCCAACGGGGTTGTGGCCAACAATCCCCGCGATGGTCATCATCACTACCCTGACCCTGCAGTTCCTCCGCCATCTCCGACTAATCCCGGCAGAGAGACACGTGGAGAAGCCTCGACATCCACCAGGCACGCCCGTTTAGACATAAACGAGGTAGACTAAGCCGTATGAGTAGCACCAAGTTTCAATGTATCCTTGTTTTGTAATCATGCGATCGCGTATATTAACGCAGCCTGTCTTTGTGCCTCTGTTTTAATTATAGCCTTGCATATTTGGTCAGCGCATAGCTGCATATTTTTCCGGGCACAACTACCAAAACCAACCCGACGACAACCACAGTAACGCGTCTCTTTATGAGATATGTGTATCTCTGGCACTGACCCGACCTTTGGAGCTAAGCTGGCAAATTTATTACCTTTCACCACGGTAAAACGATCCGGCTCCATTGCTATATAAAGGCCACCTTGTGACCTTACCCAGCAACCCTCACTTTGTGCACAACACTCACGCTTTTTCTTGTCATGCCGAACCCCAGAATTCATCTGAGAACCCCAGATGCAACCCCAGGTAGCTTGTCAAAATATTGTGGGATTTTACCCGCAGTACCATGGGTTCTACCTAGCCACCCCAGTACGAGCTGCTCAAATCGAGGATCACCCCATCCACCTCGGAATATTGGGCAGCAGTACACATTCCCCCTGTAGACCCCAACCAAGATCCAATAGAAGTTTCCTTCGTGGGGAAATCTATGCCAACCCCACACTTGGCCATAGAAGCTGCTGCGAAAGAAGCGATTGCTCGTCTTCGATCCGCAGTACCCTATGCCTGCGAACGAGGATATTATTACTTTCCGAGCCGTGCAGCACCCGGAGAAGTTACATCTTTTCCCGGTGGACGTATTGAGACAGACCCAGTTCTGGCCAACCTTATCCAGTACATCATTGCTCAAGAGCATTTAAACCAGCGAGTGATGGATTATCTCCAGAGCCTCGCAGATTTAAATCCTCAGATTGCCATCGGCAGACCACTGAGACCCGACACGGAGAGATGCATACATCGACTGGTCAACCCACTTCCTCCGATAGAAGAGGAGTGTATTCCTTTACCAGAGACATTTTATCAGGACTCCACCCAGTTACCATTTTCATTTTAGACGTCACTACTGTATTTGTTCTTTGCAGCATTTATTTATGTGTGTGACTTATGCGTGATACCCTGAGTTTGTACGACGAGTCAATTATTTGGCTTCTACTAATGTGTGTAGTTTTTGTTGTGGTTTATGCTCCTTCAAATTAAATGTTTTTCCCTCGCAAAATCCTGGAGTGAGATTTCTTTTCCCTGAGTTGCTACACCTGCCACTTCACGACATGGATTAATTGATTTCACTCAGCACCAGGCAGCAGACTCACAACCCTTACCATTCGAACACATGCACTGTTTGCAAAACTTTGCAAAGGTGTTACATCCAGCTAATCACCCCCTAACAACAGTTAGCACCCGGCACACTCCATCTACTCTTCATGATCACCACCACCACGAAGAGCCAACACCCGAGCCACAGCGTCGCGATACTCCTCGAAGATCATCGCGCACAGGAGCACAGAGAGCCCCAGCAGCGTCGCCAACCCTCCGCATATCAGGATCACAAACCAGTCCGGCATCGCCTCCGCCATTAGAGCCTCGACCGAGCTTCTGTAAGCAGTAATGGAGAAAGGAGGAGGAGAAGTGAGGCCAGGTGTGAGGAAGAAGAGAGAGGCACCCCGGCCGTTTTTATAGCTCGAGCTCGTTGTACGGTGGGCGAAGTCCACCAACGCCGCTCGTCGCTGATCGCCGGTGTTCGGAGTCGAATCCGCGAGCAGTGCCGACAGCGCGCTGGCCAGCAAGGTGAGTGCATGCTGCACCAGCAGCTAGCACGCCGCGCACTACCATGGTACGGCCTAGATGCCCTACACACTAGGCGTCGCCGGCGAAGAAAGCGCGCGGGAGAGAGGAAGAAGAAAGAGACAGAGGGAGAAGAAGAGACTGACAGTGGACCCCAGGTCCACCTGTCAGCCAGAGAGAGCAGTGTGCTCTCGGGTACGACCAGCGTATATCTAAATTTGGGAGTTATTCTAAAAAAAATTTATCCAGCGTAGAAACCACCCGTTTTGTCCCGAACCGTAGGCTCTTCCACGCAGCACCAGTTTTCGCACTGTGGTTTTTCACCACTTATTGCCCTCTCACTGTAGCCACATCGTCATTGCGTAATTATTTTCTTAACACCGCTTTTAGCAAATCTCGAGGACGAGATTTTTCTTAAGGGGGTTAGTATTGTGACACCCCAAAAATTTGGCCTTGTTTTAATGGAATAAAAATTTTCCAGGATTTAAAACTTTGAATTTTTGAGCTCCATTTTTGATTTTTAAATCATTTCCTTCCCTGTTATTATGAGTATTTCCCAGAGAGAAAACTTTCCAAATATGTCTTTGGACTTATTTAATTTGTCAAGAGAAACTTTCCCTTATTTAATATAACTAATTAAATAATTAAGTTGCTTGATCTTTACTTTCTTGAAAATGGTTTTTCAAGGTTATATGGCCATATTTGAACTGCAACCATTTGATATATTATTCTAAAAATCCAACCAAAGTTTGGAGATATCATGTGATGTCTCTAAATCACTTTTGTGCAATAATATATTTAATACATTGCATATTTTGAGCTCTACATTCAATTTTCTTCTCTGGTCCAGAGAGCAATTTTACACTACAACCTATTTAAATATTTCTTTAAAACTTCTACCAAAATTAGGGGAGGTCAGTAGGAGCCTATTATTCCACTTTGTGCAAAAACCTATTTATGTTCTTTGAAAAATTTGAGTGAATCAACCTCATCTTCATTCTGGACCAACTTGATGATTTGTACAGCAACCATGTTTTTACTTGCTCTTTAACCCTTGATTATTTCTCCTACTTGTAGTCCCCCATGTTAAACCCTTAAGTCCAGGAGCATGCACCTTTTGGATCATTTTTGGTTCATGAAATAATGTCATTTATTCCCTGTCCAGAATTGAAATTCTGCTAAAATTACACTAGCAAGTTTCTGCTTTTGGCCAAATAACCTCACCACTCTCTCTTGCATCTAAGGAGATCTTGATCTGGAGATTTGGGCCACCCCAAGAGTTGCTTAGAAGCCTTTAACATTTTGTCAAACACCTGGTGTGCATGACCAGTTTTGACATGAGTTGTGGCATTGCACTGTGAACTTGCACCTCTGATCAAACTAGCATGTCCACTAGACTCCCCGTTACTCCTAACCTGGGTCTGTTAATTACCAGCCTCGACCGCGACCTCTAGCACGCTCTGGCATTGCGTCGAGCACGTCCCGTGCACGCCCAGAGCGCGAGCAGAGCGTGCGTTTGGCACGCACGTGCACCGAGCCGACACGCTGGCCCCCACAGTTTTGGCCCACACTGCAGAGCCTCGCCACGCACTCCCTTTCTCACCGCTACGCGCCAAGCCGCCCCTCGCCACGCCCGGCAAGCCAAGAGCTAGCCGCCGCCGCCGCCCGACAGCCTCTGCCCATGTCGGCGCCGCCAAAGCCACCTCCGCTCGCCAGCTCGCCCCTGGAGCAGTGCCCTCTCGTCCGCTAGCTCCTGCCGTCATCCCCAGCCGCGCCACGTTGCCCTGCAAGCTACAGAGAGGCGGTTCGCCGGAGAGCTTATCCGGCCGCCGCGGAACCGACCTCGACGAGCTATATAAGGAGACCCCCGAGCCTCCCCGAGCACAGAGGAAGCCTTAGAATGCACCCCTAGTCCTCCCATGGCAGCCAATTGACCCGGGGGAGGTCTTCTTCCCCACCTCCGGCAGCTGCAACCGCGACCACTGCCCCGGCCAATTCGGCACCACCAGGGCCTCCCACTCTCTGTTCTCTCCACCAAGAGCTTCCTCACCTTCCCGTGAGCCATCCCCACTACTCAATTTTGATCGGGACACACCGCGGGAGAAAAATCACTTTGCTCCCGAGGCCACCTCCGCCGAGAAGCTCGCCGCCGGCAGCTCCCTCCGTCCCCACCTACCTGGCGACCACCGGGAGGATCGCCCTGGAGTGGCGGATCCATCCCCGCCCTCTGAGCCCCGCGGGGAGCCGCCGTTCGCCGGCGACGATCGCCGTTGCCTCGCCTCCGCCCGGGACAGAGAAAGAAGAGGGAGAAGACTGGTCAAACCTGACTAGTGGGCCTTCTGGACCCACTGTCAGCGACCCCGTGTATGTCCACGTGGTTAAGTGGAGGCGTAAAGCCTCAAGTACGCCTCCTCTGCACCGAAAGCGTATTTCTATCTGAACCGTTTTCTTTTCTGTTTTATTTTAAATAACAGATTTTGACCACATCTTTGACTGGCTATAACTTTTTAAACATAACTCCAAATGAGTTGATTCTTTTTCCTACCTTCCTCAAATTTGGTCTAGTTTATTTTAAGATTTATTTGAGAATTTTTCAAACAACTTTTTGGTTCTGTTTTTGTAATGTGTGTTAATTCAAATATATTTTTAAATAGGATTTTGGGGAGAGAGAAGAAACTTTCAAAGTTTTGGAGTGCACCCTGCCTTTCCACACATTGAAGGCAAGCATTCTGAACCCCGGCATAATATTTTTGGTGTGATCGTTGATACATTTATAGCACCACCGCATTTCGAAGGACTTGTTATTTCATGTGATATGATCATATGCATGGGTACATGTTGTTGATTTCCATGCTGTTGGAAATGGACACACTTGTGATGATAATCACCCTCATATGCCTTGCGTGCATACTGGCAGGAACCTGGGAAAACCTCTGCCTTGGGTAGGCATGAGTTTTGTCACCGGTCTCCGTCGGGACGGTTATGTCTGGTATGGCATGGTAAGGTGATATGAGAGGTGACTCTGTTGGATGAAAATATATTCGTCATGCTAATCATGCAGGGAATATTTAAACCTCCTGAGTCGACCGTAGATCGAGTCTTGTTCCAGTAACCCCCATACTTGTTTCGTACTAACACTCGTCTCTACAGCAAGTAGAGTACGGTTCAGTAAGTTGTCAACCTCTTTCCAGCACACACCGTACAGAGAGTCCATGGTGGAAGATACCGGTTGTAGCTGGTAGGCAGGCCACCTGGTCCGGGGGCATGGGTGTTTCCGGTTGGGACCGAGAGGGGAGGCCACCCCTTAGAGCGCGCGATATAAATTTGATCCCATGCTACGCGAGGTTGTAGCCTCCCCACTTAGAGTTTGCTTAACAGGTGTCGTGGGTGATTCCAGACACGTGTGAGATAAGCTGGTGTGTGCAAGTTAGGTGTGTTTTCAACAAAAAGACCGTAGATGGAATTAGTCCTGCTGGACTAAAGAAATCCGTTACTCGTGGGTAAAGAGTACACCCTCTGTAGAGAATAAACCTATTCGAATAGCCGTGTCCATGGTTAAGAATTACAGTCTGGGATGGGTCAGGTGTCGGTCTTAGTGTCGGTCTTCGGAGGTGAAACCGTTAACCAGATAATGGAATTACTACTCGTGACTTGTGATATCTATGATTATTATTATTGTTGACTAACCCGTGATATTATTGTTATTACCGAATATCTCTGGGATGGTTCTACCTCCGGGATATTCATTATGATTGTTTCTTTTAAATCCCTTTATGTGGTGTCGCTCAGACGCCCGACTGTGGCATTTCTTTTAAAGCCCTTTATGTGGTGTCGCTCAGACGCCCGACTGTGGCATTTCTTTTAAAGCCCTTTATGTGGTGTCGCTCAGACGCCCGACTGTGGCATTTCTTTTAAAGCCCTTTATGTGGTGTCGCTCAGACGCCCGACTGTGGCATTTCTTTTAAAGCCCTTTATGTGGTGTCGCTCAGACGCCCGACTGTGGCATTTCTTTTAAAGCCCTTTATGTGGTGTCGCTCAGACGCCCGACTGTGGCATTTCTTTTAAAGCCCTTTATGTGGTGTCGCTCAGACGCCCGACTGTGGCATTTCTTTTAAAGCCCTTTATGTGGTGTCGCTCAGACGCCCGACTGTGGCATTTCTTTTAAAGCCCTTTATGTGGTGTCGCTCAGACGCCCGACTGTGGCATTTCTTTTAAAGCCCTTTTTGTGGTGTCGCTAAGACGCCCGACTATGGCATTGCTTGTTGTTTGTTTCATAAAAAAAATTTATACTACCATGTTATTGCATTTTTATAAATAACTTGCTTGCACGCATCAGAGTTTCATTTATCTATTGTGACTGACGTCATGAGCATAAAATATTTTTTTTGCACATCATTGTTATATTATACCTGTGTTCATAATGTTTGCGAGTACATTCAAAGTACTCACTAGCTTGTCCCTGGCTATTGTCTTGGCCAGATTTTCTTGCACGGAATGGTCTTGTACTACATATTTTGTATTTTGCTTGGAATTTCTGTATCAAGTTGGAGCCTCATCAGCTAACAGTAATCCTGGGGCTGATGAGCACGACAGTCTTTTCTGGAAATTTATTACCCGGAAAACCCGGTCGTGACAGCGTGCGGGGGCGCGGGCGCGGGCGACCCCGGGCGCGAGGCGGCGGCGGGCGGGCCGTGCGGGCCCGACTCGGGCCCCGCGGGCCGGCGGCGCGGACGGCGGCGGGAGGCCACGTGGCGGCGGGGGATTGGACGTGGGGGCAGCGGCAGACGTGTCCGGCGCCGGGCGGACGTGTCCGGCGCGCGGAGGAAGAAGGGACTAGGGTTTGGACCGGGAATTTCGGAGGAGGGCACCTATTTATAGGTAGAGGGAGCTAGGAGAGTCCAAATGAGGAGCGGTTTTCGGCCACGCGATTGTGATCGAACGACCGAGAGCATGGAGGGGAGTTTGCTGGGTTTTGGGCCACTTTGGAAGGGGTGTTGGGCTGCAACTCAAAGAGGGCTTTGCGGTTACCCGGTTAACCGTTCGAGTATCAAACGGACTCCAAATGGCACGAAACTTGACAGGCGGTCTACCGGTGATATACCAAGGCCGCTTGGCAAACCTCGGGCCATTCCGAGAAAGTTTAACACCCGCTCACAACAGGAGAGAAGAAGGGGACGCCGGAGGACATAGGAGTGCCGGATTGCAAAACATACAACGGGGAAAATGCTCGGATGCAAGAGATGAACACGTATGCAAAATGCGATGCACATGATGACATGATATGAAATGCAGATGATGACATGGCAAAGTGCAACACTCAAGCACATGACATGGCAACAACGACGAATAACTGGCAGACACCTGGCGCATCGGATCTAGGGCGTTACAAACCTGCGGCGGTGGAGCCGGTCGTGAGGGGAAGGGGGAGGGGGCGAGGCCAAGGTCGCCGTGGTGCTCGAGGAAGAGGAGGACGAGGCGGTGCATCGGCCTCGCCTCCGTCGGCAATTCCTCCCCCAATGGAGGGCCACGTCGGGGACCAACCCACGAGTTCTTCATCAGGCTGCGCCGGCCGACGCGTCGTCGTCTTCGTCTCCCTAATCCATTTGCTCGGGAGATGGAGCTCGACCCACCGCAGGCGCTGAGATTGCATATGAGGGGTTGTGGTAATAGCGGCACATGGGCCGATGTTGATTTCCTAGCCCCTCATGTCATGTATCTCCGTCACGGATGGAAAACCTTCGCTCGCATCCACAGCCTGACGTCGGGGCTCATTCTCTATTTCAAATAAATGGCGAACGTCCTCCTCTCTGTCAAGGTCTTCGGAGATTACGGGACTCGCCTGAAGTGCTGCGTGGAGAGATCCTCTGATGACGAAGACTCTTCCTCGAGCGAGACTGATGAGGAGGACATCAGTAGCGACGATGAGGGCAGCAGGCAAGAGGATGACGGGTCGACTAGGTGTCGGACCCGCCGCCCCAGGGCGGTGCCAGCAGCAGCAGCATCTGCACCGGGCCTCTTCTCCCGATGGGGCTGGATCCTTGAACTTCTCGGGGTCGCCTCCCTAGGCGGTTGGTGTGGGGAGGCCGAAGAAGGCGAAGAAGGCGGGTGGCACGTTGTCAAGTCGGAGTACGATGGCACCGATGCCTTCATAGCGTAATGACGGACTGCTGCCTCATCTTCCAGTTCTTCTCCCAGCACCATCATCACCAGCTCTCCCTCAGGCGGCCGCCGACATGTTCTCTTGGCATCTTCTGCTGCTCGTACCTTGCCTAGGCACTCCTTCTGCCCTCTTGCCTTCTTGTTCCGTTTCCTGAGGAGAGGGACAAGAAAGGGATTATGGGCACCTTATCTCTTTTTAGCTTGTAAGCCTATGGGCCTTAGTTAGATTTAAAACTTGTAATCCCCTTGCTCATGTTTACATTCCATACGAACTATACCTGTATGGGGTGTATTAATGAAAAAGGGTGCTTGTCAGGTCCTTTGTGTATGAGCGAAGCCCATACCAGGGGACGAACCCTTATTATTTTGAACATAAACATCGGCACCCAGCAACGAGCCTTGCCGCTCCCTAACTTCGTTCGACCAAACTCACGCTCTGAGCGGAGGCAGGGGTGAAGTAGGGTTAGGCCCTACTCTTGCTTCCTTGCCGCCGCGGCTACAACCAGATTTCGAACCAAGAAAAAGTTCTCGGGTGGCGGGAAAAAGGGAGCATGGAGGTCTTGGAATAAAACGAGGTTTCATACGGCTCAATTCCGTACAGAAATGCATAACAGGGGATAAGAGACTTATCTGAATCCGCAGCCCCCGGCAACCTTGTCTTGCCGCGGGTGGACCCTTGTGTCTTCAGCCCCCGGCAACCTTAGCTTGTCGGGGCCGGAGCGCCAGCTCATTCCCTTTCTTCCACTTGGGTTGGCGGAAACGTTCATGTACCCTGCAAACCAAAGAGGACGGAAAGGAACAGAGAGACGCAGACTCGACCTCTATGCTAGGGGTTAGTCGCCGCTTAAGCACTATCAACCCTAACCGAGGGAGAGACTCAACCTAGCATGCATGCTATGACTTAGGGCGCCAGCGCTTCGTTTATTTATGCTCAGGGTCTGCGACTGGCTTTGTACAGAGGGTTACATGCCTTGCCAGCAAGGCTTGTACAGAAGGTGGCTTGCCGGGTGGCCCGGCAACCGCGCCTTATGGGTAAAACTTATGAAGATGCTTGATGTTCCAGGAGTTGCTCACTAGAATGGCATCTTCGGTCTCCAAGCGGACTACGTCGGGCCTGGTGACTCGTATTACCCGATAAGGGCCTTCCCGCTTCGGTGTCAACTTATTGGAATTGTTGGCCGACTGAATGCGCCGAAGAACAAGGTCACCTTCCTCAAAGCTTCAGGCATGAACCTTGCGGCAATGGTAGTGGCACAAGGCTTGCTGGTAGCGTGCTGCTCTCACAGCCGCCCGAAGATGATCTTCCTCGAGGAGCATTGCGTCATCTTGCCGCAATTGCTCTTACTCAAGCTCATCATAAGTGAGCACTCGAGGTGACCCGTATATGAGTTCCATGGGGAGAACTGCTTCTGCCCCGTATAAGAGGACAAAGGGTGTCTGGCCGGTGGCTCGATTTGGCGTCGTTCTAATCGACCAAAGAACCGCCGGTAACTCATCAATCCAGCGCCTTCCACTTTTGTGCTGCCTGTCAAAAGTCTTCGTCCTCAGGCCACGCAGCACTTTAGCATTTGCCCTCTCCGCTTGGCCATTGCTCCGTGGGTGTGCCACGGAAGCGAACAGACCTTGCTGCCGAGGTCTCCAATGTATTGCATGAAGGTGTGGCTTGTGAACTGCGTGTCGTTGTCGGTGATGACTCTGTTCGGCACACCAAAGCGGCAAACTAGCCCCTTAAAGAATTTGACATCTGACTGTGCCGTCACATTCCTCACTGCTTCCACCTTCGGCCACTTTGTGAACTTGTCGATTGCAACGTACAATTACTCAAAGCCCCCGACGGCGCGGGGAAAGGGGCCCAGTATGTCGAGCCCCCAGACCGAGAGTGGCTAGGAGAGAGGGATTGTTTGCAGGTCTTGAGCTGGCTGATGAAGCTTCTTTGAATGGAACTGGCATGCCTCACACTTGGTTACTAGTGTCGTCACATCCTGGAGGGTCGTGGGCCAGAAGAAACCTTGCCGGAAAGCCTTGCCGGCAAGGGCCCTCGACCCTATGTGGGAGCCACATATGCCTCCATGTATCTCCGCCAACAGCTCCAGTCCTTCCTCCCGGGGAATGAACTTCAATTTCACTCCATTTGGTCTTTTTCTGTACAGAACGTTGTCAACGAACTGGTACATGGCAGACCAGCGGCCTACTTTCTCTGCTTTTTCCTGCTCCTCAGGAAGCTCCCCTGTTTGGAGGAATCGAACGGTATGTTGTGGCCATGCTGGAGCCTAAGGCTCGACGGCAAGGACCAAAGGCATTTCCTCTGCCACGGGAACGGTTGCCTCCACGGCAAGGGCTTGGCGCCCCGCTGGAGTCGGTTGTCCCATGGCAGGCCCGGCGTCCACGGCAACATCTTCGCCAGCCGCTCTAGGGAGCTCGATGGGCAAGTACCTGCCGGGGCCTGACTTCCTCCGCTTGTTCTGCTCTGTTGATGGTTCGACGGATGGTTGAGTTAACCGAAGAACAAAAGTACCTGGTTCCACAGGTAGCTTGAGGGCAGCGCGCTTCGACAGGTAGTCGGCGATGTCATTCTCCACTCGGGGGACATGCTCTACCTGTATACCATCAAAGTGCTCCTTCAGTTTCCTCACTTCATCCACGTAGGCTTCCATCAACGGGCTTTGATAATCCTTCTTGACCTGTCTGATGACAAGCTGTGAATCGCCCTTGACGATGAGCTTGTTGACCCCGAGGTCTGCCATGATCCTGAGACCGGCAAGCAATCCCTCGTATTTAGCAGTGTTGTTCGTCAACATCTCCCTGGGAAAGTGCATCTGGATCACGTAATTGAGGTGCTCTCCGGTGGGTGCGACGAGCAGCACACTAGCACCGGCGCCTTGTAGCAAAAAAGCCCCGTAAAGTACATAATCCAGTTGCGACTTGTTTCCTTGCCGGGGAGAGTGGTCTCCTGGATTTCTTCGTCAGGCGTCGAGGTCCATTATGCAATGAACTCCGCCAAGACTCTGCTCTGAATCGTCGAGGTGCTTTCGAACCTCAAACCAAAACTCGATAGCTCCAAGGCCCATTCCACGATCCTCCCCGTTGCATCTGGGTTATGCAGTATCCGCTGCAACGGGAGGCGGGTGATGATGGTGATCTCATGCGCTTGGAAGAATGACGCAGCTTCCTCGAGGCCGTAAGGAGGCCGAAGAGCAATTTCTGCCCACCAGAGTACCTTGACCTAGCCCCCTGCAAGAGGGAGCTGACGAAGTAAACCAGGTGCTGCATCATCTTCTTCTTCTGCGCCACTTTGTCGGGCTGCATGGGCCCTGTCGCGCTGGTGTCAGACCTTGCCAGGGACCCTGCGTTGCCGAGACCAGGCCATGACGGGGGGAGTTCTGGCTTGCCATCCGTTAACTCTGCCGTTGCCACTGCCCCTTCGTCGACCTCCCTCTGCGCCACCAGTGCGGTGTTAACCACTTGATTTGTTGCCGCTAGATACAGCAGCAGTGGCTCTTGTGGCCTGGGCGCAACCAGTATTGGCGTGGAGGAGAGGTACTTCTTTAAATCCCACAGCGCTGCCTCGGCCTCCGGGGTCCACACCATTGGGCCCGCCTTTTTCAAGATTTTGAAAAAGGGAAGGGCACGCTCGGCGGACTTGGAGATAAATCTGCTCATGGTGGCAACGCAGCCAGTGAGCCAACGCACATCCTTGATCCACTTAGGTGCCTCAATCTCCTCAATGGCCTTGATCTTGTCCGGGTTTGCCTCAATCCCACGCTACGACACAAAGAACCTGAGAAGCTTGAGGTTGATCTTGCGCAGGTTTGCAAATGTTTCTTCCAGATCCTGTACAAGTGTTGCCTTGTCCTTGGTTTTGACCACTATGTCATCCATATAAGCTTCCATATTTCTATGTAGCTGAGGCTCAAAACCAATTTGGACTGCTCTTGCTAAGGTCGAGCCAGCATACTTCAACCCGAAAGGCATCCGTAAAAAGCAATACGTACCACATGCTTCTCTTCATCTTCTCTCATCATGAAGATTTGATGGAATCCTAAGTAGGCATCGAGGAATGATAGCAGGTCACACCCGGCCGTGGAGTCAACAATCTGGTCGATGCGCGGCAAAGGGAAAGGGTCTTTCGGACAAGCTTTATTGATATCTGTGTAATCAATACACAGCCTCCACTTCCCATTTGCCTTTGCACACCACTACCAGATTGGCCAACCACGTCGGATGGAGCACTCCTCTCACCAAGCCTGCTGCCTCTAGCTTTTTGATCTCCTCCGTGATAAACTCCTGCCTTTCCAGAACTTGCTTCCTGACCTTCTACTTGACGGGTCGCGCATGAGGACAGAAAGCAAGATGGTGCTCAATCACTTCTCTAGGAATGCCGGGAATGTCGGATGCCTCCCACGCAAACAGATCGAGATTCGCCCGCAGGAAAGTGACGAGCTCGCCTTACTATTTGCCATCGAGGGTGCAGCTTATGGTGAAATCCCCTCCCGTGCCGTCCTCCTTGACGGGCACCCTCTTGGTCTCTGGTGGTGCAGCTCTGGATTTCTTGCTCTTGCCGGTGAAGCTCTCTGGCACGTCCTCGACGGGAGCACAACACTCCGGAGAGCTGCGCTTGCCGGAGTGGGTGTGAGGGGTCTCGCCGGTCTTCTTCCCTCCCGGGGCTTCGGCGGCAGGAGCAAGTGCCTTGCGGCAGCTGCTCCGACTTCCTCCCGATGGAGTTGGTCGACGCAGATCAGTGCGTCCTTCTTGTCGGAGGGGACGGTGATGATGCTCATCGGCCCAGGCATCTTCAGTGTGTTGTAGGCATAATGTGACGCCGCCATGAACTTGGCTAGTGTCGGGCGGCCGAGGATCCCGTTGTAGGGCAAGGGGAGCTCGGCTACATCGAAGACAATCCTCTCCGTTCGGTGATTCAATTCTCCTCCAAAAATAACGGGTAGCATGACCTTACCCTTCGGCTGGCTTATTCCCGGGTTGACCCCTTGAAATGTGCCCGTCTCCTCGAGGTCTCCATCAGGAATCTGCAGCCTTCTGACCACAACAGGCGAAATAAAGTTCAGACCGGCCTCGCCGTCAACTAGCATCTTCGTCACCTTGAGGTTGCGGATTGTTGGGGAAACCAACAACGGCAAACACCCGACCGCAGTAGTGCGATCAGGGTGGTCCTCAGAGTCAAAGATGATAGGCGTGCTGGACCACTTCAGCAGCTTTCGCGCGTCGAGTGATGGCTCCACCACCGTGATCTCACGTGCCCACTGCTTGAGCTGGCGGTGAGATGTGTGCAGCGAGGCGCCACCGTCGATGCACATGGCCTCAGTGGCTTTCTGGAACTCGTGGTCACTGGACTCATCGTGCTCGTCATGATCATCGTCTTCCTGCTTCCTATCGCGGCCCCGGGCAGGCCTCTCTTGCTGGTTATCCTTACTGCGGCGGCCTCCTTGGCTGCTATGCTTCTTGCCGGATCCTTCAGCACCGTCTTGACCCTTCTCCTGTCCCGCGTCTCATATTCAGCTTTCTGCTTCTCAGCGAGCAGCTCAACTTGTCGACAGTTCTGGAGGTTGTGGCCTTTGGTGTGGTGGATCTTGCAATATTGCTTGTCGGAGCCCCCTGGCTTGTCGGCAGCAGCCAAGGCCCAGAAAGCGACACACCGAGCAACCTCCTTGCCGGGGTCGCTTGCCTTGGCCTTCTTGGCAGTGCCGATGTCGTCGGATCCCTCAACGGCAAGCATAGTCTTGCCCTTGCGCTTTCTATTACGGTGCCGGCCCTTCTTTGTCGGGGTGGCGGTGTCGTTGTCTGTGGAGTCGGTTTTCGCACCGGCGTCCTCGCTGGGGTACTTGCTCCCCTCTTCAGCCCGAGAGCACCTATCGGCCAGGACGTAAAGTTTGGCCACATCCTTGACCTTGTTCATCCCAGCTCCTCATGCATATTGCGGCTGCGCACATTCTGATGGAATGCACTAATCACGGCGGCAGGATGAACATCTGGGATGTTATACTGCACTCGGCTGAACCTTTGGATGTACTTGCGCAGGTTTTATCCTTCCTTCTAGGGGATGATGTGCAAATCGCTCGCCTGGCCATGAGCTTAGTGGCCTCCAGTGAAGGCGCCAACAAACTCATGACACAGATCCGACCAAGAAAAAATGGAGTCCACCGGCAAGTGCATCAACCATGACATAACATTGGGCTTGAGCGCCAGCGAGAAGTAATTGGCAAGCACCTTGTCGTCGCGGGCTCCAGCGGCTTGCATCACAATGGTGTAAATGCTGAGGAACTTCAACGGGTGAGTCTTGCCATTGTAGTTCTTGCCAATGTCGGGCTTGAATGTGCGGTGGGAGGGCCACTTTAACTGTCGCAGCTCACGGGTGAAGGTCAGGCAACCCACCTCGTAGGCTAGGCCACTGTAGCCTCCCGGTGTCGGGTGGTCCATAGTGGGCCCTGCCCACCTATCTGATTGGTGGCGTGCATCACGCCGGCGCTCGATCGTGGTTCGGGCGTCTTCAAGGGCTCTCTCCCGAAGAACTTGACACTGATCATGGTGGGTCCGTGGATCAGACGATGCTATGGAAATATTATCACAAGCGTCATCATGACGGATCGACACCCACGGTGGCTGGCGTGGGGAGGAGAGTGCATCGTGGTTGCATCACCCCCGGCCCTTCCACCGCTGGCATGCGGTGGCTCGATGGAGCGACGGCCTACGGACCCTGCTGGTCGTGGCTCATCTTTGTTAGCGATGCCGATGAGGCTCCGGACAGTGGCTCTCCATTCGTCGAGCCTCTCCGCAGCAGGAGGAAAGTCGAGGAGCAGCTGCGCGTGCGCCAGAGCTTCTGCTGGTGTGGGCGGCGGCGAAAGCTGCGTGGACCGTGACGCGCTTCGACTTCTAACTATGTTAGAAGGAGCTCTATCACGGCCCTGCGGCTACCTCCCATTCTCACCAGCACCTCGGCGTGCATGCTGGCCTTCCTTGTCCTGCGAAGGACGTGCGGGACTCTTCCCAGGGCGGCGCCCAGGGTCCGTGGTAACGCTGCTCATCGCACACAACTTGGGAAGAGCGCGCCGTGGGCACCGGCGTAGGTGTCTTGGAGGCCGCCGCGCCACCGTTAGGCGGCGTGGCGATGCCCCTAGAGGGCCCCGCGCCGCCTGCGGGGGGCTCAACTCCGTCTCTAGAATTTTCGGCGTGCGGCCCGTCATCTGGCGCACGAACAACGCCGCTTGCCAGGTCCGCACTGCCAGGGCGATGTGGGTGTTCGCGGGTTGCGCCTCGGGTTCTTTCCGCAACCGACCCGCTACTGGCCCGCACCGGTACGGGCAGTCCGGCTCTGGATGAACCGATCACCGTGGTGGTCTTCCTCTTGGGAGCCATGGCGACGAAGAGCTGCTCGACTAGCTGCTAAACCGGATTCTCACAACTGCGCCCCCTACCTGGCGCACCAAAGATGTCAGTGGGAAAGACACCTATGGGATCACAAGAATCCCTACTGTGGTCGGCGGGCGTGGGGTCGCGAGAAGAGCGGGTCTAAGAACCAGCACAAAGGTCGTTTACCCAGGTTCGGGCCACGAAGATCGCGTAATACCCTAGTCCTACTTTGGTGTGTATATCAGTGTTCTTGAACTAGCCATCGAGCGTGATTTGCCCAAAGAGCCGAATCCCCTTCCAGTACGCCTCGGGCCTCCTTTTATAGTCGAAGTAGGCCTGGCACACAGGAGGTGGAAAGGGTACAGTGTACAAGCTTATCACTTGCTATTACGGGACAAAACACATTAAATGCGCCCTTGAGGTGTCTCCCTTGCTTTATCGCCGCCTCGCCTGCTTCGTCACACGCCCGGGCCAGCGAGGCGGTCAACACCATGTAGGCTGGCAGGCTGCTGAGGTGGCGCGGTGGTGGTGTCTTCACGAAGATCTGCATGCCACCATCTAGGTGCTTGCTGAGTTGGCCTCGACGCCGCGTGTCACCATGCAGGTGCCCTCCTGACTGGCTGGGTTGGCAGCTACATGGGAACGGCGGTGGGGTCTTGACGCGTGCGCGCCTGGCAGCTGCCCCATTGATGCCCTCAGCAAGCGTCTTGCCGAGGGCCCCGGCAAGGGTCTTGCCGCGGCACCGCGGTCGTCCCCGGCAAGGATGTTGCCGAAGGTCTCATCTTCTGGTCCTCATCTGATACTAATGTGTGTTAATGATCTTCACAAAGATCTGCATGCCATCATGGAGGCGCCTCCCGAGCCTTGGTTCCAATGTGGTTGTTGGGGTATTGGAAGCCTCGGCCTCGAGGGTGGTGCGCTCCGTCGGGGTTGGGCAAGCTGCCCCGGCAAGGTCCTTGCCAGGGCCGTGGAGGCCGCCCCAGCAAGGGTCTTGCCGGGGGAACCCACCTCGCCCCCTTGCTCTTCGTGTCTCTGTCTTGGCGTTGCTTTGATCGTCTGGTGGCTTCGGCTTGCCATACCTGCCCTGCTAAGTGTGGCCGTGGCCGTGGCCCTGGCTGTCCGTGCATAGGTAAAGGAGTACAAGGTAGAACCCCTACTTCTGTACACCGACAAAAATTCCAAAAAATCTCAAATAATGTGTGGTTGGCTTATGAAGCACGACCAGACAAATTGCTCACAGGGCCATGTTCTTTCAATGGCGATGCGAGCTGTTTGGCACTTAGGCCATGTGCTTTCAATGGCGGCGCGAGACGTTTGGCACTTAGGCCATGTGCTTTCAATGGCCACACGAGCCATTTGGCACTTAGGTCATGTGCATTCAATGGCCACACGAGCCGTTTGGCACTTAGGCCATGTGCTTTCAATGGCCGCACGAGCCGTTTGGCACTTAGCCCATGTGCTTTCAATGGCCGCACGAGCCATTTGGCACTTAGGCCATGTGCTTTCAATGGTCGCACAAGCCGTTTGGCACTTAGGCCATGTGCTTTCAATGGTCTCACGAGCGGTTTGGCACTTAGGACATGTGCTTTCAATGTCCGCACGAACTGTTTGACACTTAGGCCATGTGCTTTCAATCTCCACATGAGCCGTTTGGCACTTAGGCCATGTGCTTTCAATGGCCACACGAGCCGTTTGGCACTTAGGCCATGTGCTTTCAATGGTCACACGAGCCGTTTGGCACTTAGGCCATGTGATTGCTTTCAAGAGGCAGCAACAACCTATTGGTATTTAGACCACATGTTTGCTTTCAAAGGGAAGCAACAACCAATTAGTACTTAGACCACATGATTGCTTTAAAGGGAAACAACAGCCATTTTACGATCAATCCATAAACACTCAGATACTCAGAAATGAAACGGCAGTGGCCCCGTAATTTGGGGATGCTGGCTCTATTATATTGATCATAAAAAGTATGTAAAGTTGATGATAGTATGTACAAAGATGAGAGCTGGCGGCTCACGTATATCAATAAGATAATACGACCCATTGTTCAGGTTCTTGCTGACCACAAAGGGCCCTTCCCAAGGTGGCGATAACTTATGCATATTTGTTTGATCTTGGATAAGCCGGAGCACCAAGTCAACTTCCTAAAACATTCGGGTCTTAACTCTGCTGCTATGCTGGCGTGCAGATCTTGTTGATATATTGTTGAACGAGCCACCAACCAGGTCTCACTCCTCATCCAAAGCATCGAGTGCGTTTTGACATGATATTTCATTATCAGCTTCAACATAAACCGCCACACGAGGCGAGTCATGACGGATATCGCTTGGAAGAACCGCCTCAACCCCGTAGAGCATGAAGAAATGTGTATATCCTATTGACCTGTTGAGAGTGGTATTGATACTCCAAAGTACTGAGGGTAATTCCTCAACCCAACAACCCGGCGTTCGCTGCAAAGGAACCATAAGCCGGGGCTTGATGCCTCTCAAAATTTCTTGGTTTGCCCTCTCAACTTGACCATTGCACTATGGATGAGCCACAGAAGACACGTCAAGACGAATATGCTCTTGTTGACAAAACTCTCTCATAGCACCTTTAGACAGATTAGTGCCATTATCAGTTATGATACTATGAGGGTAACCAAAATGGAAGATCAACTTTTTAACAAAGTGTCGTTGTCGCATCACACTTACTGACCGGCTCTGCTTCAACCCACTTGGTACATTTGTCAGCCGCCACCAAGAGGTGGGTCTTCTTATCCTTCGACCTTTTGAAGGGTCCAACCATATCAAGCCCCCAGACTACAAACGACCAAGTAATTGGAATCATTCTCAACTCTTGAGCCGACACATGAGCGCGTCGAGAAAATTTCTGACACGCATCGCACTTACTGACGGTATCCTCTACATCAGCATGAGCCGTCAACCAATAAAACTCAATGCGAAAGGCTTTAGCCACTAGAGATTTAGAGCCAGCATGATGACCACAATTGCCTTCATGGATTTCTCTTAAAATTCACATCCCTCCTCTCGAGAAACACAAAGATGGAACACACCTATGACACTACATCGGTGTAACTCGCCATTGACAATAGTCATAGACTTAGACCATCGGGTTATCTATCTGGCCAAAGTTTCATCCTCAGGTAACTCGCCCTGGGTCATATAAGCCAAGTAGGGAACGGTCCAATCAGGAATAGCATGGAGAGCCACCACCAATTGTGCCTCCGGGTCAGGAATAGCAAGATCCTCTTCTGATGGCAACTTGACTGAAGAATTATTCAATACATCAAGAAAAATATTAGGGGGTACCACCTTACGTTGAGACCCAAGCCGGCTCAAAGCATCTGTCGCCTCATTCTTCCTTCGATCAAGATGCTCCACCTAATAATCTTTGAAGTGACCAGCAATATTGTCAACCGCCCAGCGATAAGCCGCCATGAGCGGGTCTTTGGAATCTCAAGTGCCTGAAACTTACGGAGCCACTAAATCTGAGTCGCCAAGGCACATAACCCGGCTTAAATTCATCTCTTTGGCCATCCTGAGGCCATGGAGCAAGGACTCATATTCAGCTGCATTGTTAGTACAAGGAAACATCAGCCTTAAAACATAACAAAATTTGTCACCTCGTGGGGAAGTCAAAATAACTCCAGCCCCCGAGCCTTCCAATTGCCTGGACCCATAAAAAATGAGAAGTCCAATATGTGTTATCAGGCTTCTCCTCGGGCGTCTGCAACTTCGTCCAGTCATTGAAGAAATCCACAGAACCTAAGACTTGATTGTTGTCCTTGGCATATATTTCAAGCCATGAGGTCCAAGCTCTATTGCCCACTAGGCAATCCAGCCAGTGGCCTCTCTATTTTGAATGATATCCCAAAAAGGAGCAGAACTGACCGTAGTAATAGGATGGCCCAGAAAGTAGTGCTTCCGCTTACGACTCGCCATGAACACCCCTTAAACCAACTTCTGCCAATGTGGGTATCGCTACTTGGACTCAATTAACACCTCACTGGCATAATAAGCCGACTGTTGGACTGGTTACTCATTACCCGCTTCTTTGCGCTCCACAAAAATTGCCACACTAACAGCCTTACTATTAGCAGCCACATATAAAAGCAAAGGCTCTTTCTCAATAGGAGCTCCAAGGACGGGCGGCTCAGCTAACTGTAGGTCTGAGGTGGACTACTCACACTTCATCGGAAGGGCAATAGAGCTGTTGTAGATGCCCTCCGTGATCGAATCCCCCTTTGGTAGGATGCCGGAAAAGGCCCCAAGATGGGATCTCATGGGAACAGAAGGTTGTGGCAGTGGAAAAGTGTTTTCGTGGATGCTTCTGAGGGTTTTGGAATATATGTGAATATATAGGAGGAAGATCTAGGTCAGGGGGCCACCGAGGGGCCCACAAGGTTGGGAGGCGCACCCTACCCCCCTGGGCGCACCCTCCACCCTTGTTGCATCCTCATGGCTCTTCTGACTTGAACTCCAAGTGTCCTGGGTGTCTTCTGGTCCAAGAAAAATCATCGTGAAGTTTTGTTCCGTTTGGACTCCGTTTAGTATTCCTTTTCTGCGAAGCTCAAAAACAAGGAAAAAACAGAAACTGGCACTAGGCTCTAGGTTAATAGGTTAGTCCCAAAAATAATATAAAATAGCATATTAATGCATATAAAACATCCAAAACAGATAATATAATAGCATGGAACAATAAAAAGTTATAGATACATTGGAGACACATCACAGATGCCCTTGTGAAAGGACTCAGATGTGGAGCCATTGCAATGTAGGTTAGCTTGAAGGGGTTGAATGGAACAATGGACACGAGTTTACCTAGGTTCGACCCCTCGCAAAGAGGTAAAAGCCTACGTCCTGCTTTGTGTTGTATTGATTGGATATCGATTGCAGGTGAGCAGAATTGCTTGACCTAACTATCTATCAATTGTTTCTTGAGTTAACCGCCATAGGGTCTCGCCTTTATATATATATATATATATTTATATATATATATATATATATATATATATATATATATATATATATATATATATATATATAGGTCGAGGCCCTGGCTTACAAGATTCCAAGTTAGATCACACAACGTGACCAACTCGGGTTCTAAGTCACCTTGCCTTACAATCACCATAGGGCGGCTCACATCTCCGAGTCACAACGCCTTCCTCCAGGTCTTGGGCCTTTAATTGGCCCATCTTGTTAACCGCCTCCAGTATTCATATCTTATCTTCTTGGGCTTACTTGGGATTTCATTTATAAGTCGCCAACAGTGTAACCCGGCCACTTGGTCGGGTCACACCGAGGGTTATATTCCCAACAGCTCCTGTTTTGAGTTACAAATATGAGAAACCGAACCAGTATCAAATACTGAGGCGCTACTACGAGCATTAGTAAGGAACACATCAATAACATGTATATCAAATATACCTTTGTTCACTTTGCCATCCTTCTTATCTGCCAAGTATTTGGGGCAGTTCCGCTTCCAGTGACCATTTCCTATGCAATAGAAGCACTCAATTTTAGGCTTGGGTCCAGCTTTGGGCTTCTTCACGGAAGCGGCAACTTGCTTGCCATTCTTCTTGAAGTTCCCTTTCTTTCCCTGGCCCTTTTTCTTGAAACTAGTGGTCTTGTTAACCATCAACACTTGATGCTCCTTCTTGATTTCTTCCTCCGCCGATTTCAGCATCACGAAGAGCTTAGGAATCATTTTTGTCATCCCTTGCATATTGTAGTTCATCACAAAGACTTTATAGCTTGGTGGCAGTGATCGAAGAACTCTATCAATAACACACTCATCTGGGAGCTCAATTCCCAGCTCAGTCAAGTGGTTATGATAACCAGACATTTTTAGTATGTGTTCACTGACAGAACTGTTCTCCTCCATCATGCGGCTATAGAACTTGTTGGAGACTTCATATCACTCAACCCAGGCATTAGCTTGAAATATCAACTTCAGCTCTTGGAACATCTCATATGCTCCGTGACGTTCAAATCGTCCTTGAAGTCCCGGTTCTAAGCCGTAAAGCATGGCACACTAAACTATTGAGTAGTTATAAGACCGAGCCTGCCAAACGTTCATAACATCTGTGGTAGCTCCTGCAGCAGGTCTGTCACCTAGCGATTCATCAAGGACATAATTCTTCTGTGTGGCAATGAGGATAAACCTCAAGTTATGGACCCAGTCCGTGTAGTTACTACCATCATATTTCAACTTAGCTTTCTCTAGGAATGCATTAAAATTCAAAGGAATGGTAGCACGGGCCATTGATCTACAACGTAGATATGCAAAAAACTATTAAGACGAAGTTCATGATAAATTTTAGTTAAAATAATCAAATGATTAATGAACTCCCACTTAAATCAACATCCCTCAAGTTGTCTAAGTGATACATGATCCAAATCAACTAACCCATGTCTGATCATCACGTGAGATGGGGTAGTCTTCAATGGTGAACATCTCTATGTAGATCATATCTACTATATGACTCACGTTCGACCTTTCGGTCTCTAGTGTTCCGAGACCATGTCTGTACGTGCTAGGCTCGTCAAGTTTGACCCAAGTATTCTGCATGTGGAAAACTGGCTTACACTCATGGTATATGAACGTAGAGTTTATCACACCCGATCATCACGAGGTGCTTCAAAACGATGAACTTTAGCAATGGTGCATACTCGGGGAGAACACTTTTATCTTGAAATTAAGTGAAGGGATCATCTTATAATGCTACCATCATTCTAAGCAAAATAAGATGCATAAAGGGTAAACATCACGTGCAATCAAAATATGTGACATGATATGGCCATCATCATCTTGTGCTTTTAATCTCCATCTCCAAAGCATCGACATGATCTCATCATCACCGGCATGACACCTTGATCTCCATCATTGTGTCAGGGTCGTCTCACCAAATATTGCTTCAACAACTATTGATAACGCATAGCGATAAAGTAAATGAATTACATGGCGCTGTCATACAATAATTAAAGACAACCCTAAGGCTCCTGCCGGTTATCGTACTCATTGACATGCAAGTAGTGAACTTATTACAAAACATGATCATCTCATACATCAACATATATCACATCATATCTTGACCATATCATATCACAGCATGCTCTGCAAAAACAAGTTAGACGTCCTCTACTTTGTTGTTGCAAGTTTTATGTGGCTACTACGGGCAACTAGCAAGAACCGTTCTTACCTACACAAAACCACAACGGTGATTATCAAGTTGCTATTTAACCTTCTCCAAGGACTACCGTAGTCAAATCCGATTCAACTAAAGTAGGAGAAACAGACACTCGCCAGCCACCTTTATGCAAAACAAGTTGCATGTCAGTCGGTGGAACCAGTCTCATGTGCGTGGACATGTAAGGTTGGTCCGGGCCGCTTCATCCCAGAATGCCGCCGAATCAAAATAAGACATTGGTGGAAGCAATATGAACCTCACCGCCCACAACTCCTTTTGTGTTCTACTCATGCATATCATCTACGCATAGACCTGCTGACTCATGATGCCAGTGTTGGGGAACATTGCATGGAAAACAAAAAAATCTACGCACATGCAAGATCTATCCATGGAGATGCATAGCTACGAGAGGAGGAGAGCGTCTACATACCCTTGTAGATCACCGAGCGGAAGCGTTTGTCAACGCAGTTGAAGTAGTCGTACACCTTCACAATCCGTCCTGATCAAGTACTGAATGTACGACACCTCCACGTTCAACACACATTCAACTCGATGACGTCCTCGCCTTCTCGATCCAGCAAGAGAGGTGAAGTAGTAGATGAGTTCCGGTAGCACGACGACGTGGTGACGATGGTGGTGAAACTATCCGCAGGGCTTCGCCAAGCACAATGGACGTGGACGGAGGAGGAACTAGAACTAGAGGGAGACGAGGCGCAGCACACGTCTTGGGGATCATGCTGTGTGTTGCCCCTCTCCCTCCTTTCATATATATATAGGTGGAGGAGGAGGGGCTGCCCTAGGGGGCGCCCCAAGGGGGGCGGCGGCCACCCTGGGCGCCTGCCTAGGCGCGCCCCCTTCCTTCTTTGGTGTGTGAGGGAAATGAAAGGGGGGCCGACTACCCTAGGGCGCCTCCCCTTCCCTTTCTCCCTTGTGTGGGGAAAGGCAGGAGGGGCCTGTCTTGGTTCTAAGTTTGATAGTAGAATGGGGGGTAGGTATGGAGAGGCAAGATCCTAGCTATGGAGCAGTTGTATAGACAAGAGATGTACGAGTTCAGGCCCTTCTCGGAGGAAGTAACAGCCCTACGTCTCGGAGCCCAGAGGCGGTCGACTGGATTATGTGTGTATAGATTACAGGGGTGCGAACCCTTTACACTGAGGAGGGGGGTGGCTTATATAGTGTCTGCCAGACCCCTCCGGCCCTCAGTTATGCAGGGTTTAAAGTACATTAAGGCCTGGCGTTACTGGTAACGCCTTACATAAAGTGTCATCATGGCCATAAAGACTACTTAATTATAGACCGTTGGATGCAGAGTGGCTCTTGATCTCCTGGTGGTCGAGTGAGTCTTCATGGTCGAGTCCTTCGTGTCCGTCGAGTGAAGTCTCTCTTGGTCGACTGGAAGGCAGCTTCTTCTGAGGATGTCCTTGGGAAGGGTACTTAAGACAGGTCTGTGACCCTACCCTAGGTACATGACTTCATCATTAGCCCCCGAATGGATCGAGGTTTGAGTGAGGAAGGAGTTGATAATATTTCCGACCTGTTTTTGTGTTCTGAACACGTCTCATCTTGGACCAATAATCTTTTTGTTGATGGCAGCAACTTTTCTTTCAGTCGCCTTGATCCATTCCTTTCTTCCGTGGAGTGAACTTTTGAACTTAGTAAACTTCCGAGCGACGGATCGCAGGAAATCTATCGTCTGACAGATTGATATGTTGTTAGCGGATTTCGTGGGATCCAAATTTTGGGAAGCGTGCGAAGCGGGGCTGACCGCGGTGCTTGGATGGGATAAGGCGTAGACGCCTCGATTTCCGCGCCGCCTTTTTCGCCACGTATCACGCGTGCACGACTGTTTCGGGATGTGATAGGATTGCCCGGGCCCACTCGTCAGCCACTCGGAAGCGTCCTTATAAAAGGCGCCGGGCGAGCGTTTTCGAACAGTACCTCCCCATTTCTCCTTCTGCCCTCTCCATCTCCGCCCGCAGTGCCTGCTCTCACCCCCGCCCATCCACTCCTCATGCGCTTCGCCGGCGACAATGGTGAAGGAGAAGACGGCGGCCTTGGAGCGCGCGAAGAAGGCAACGGCAACGGGGAAGGCGAAAGGGAGAGCGTCCAGTCGGGGCGGATCCTCGTCAAGGTCCCGCCTGCCGCAAGGTTGGGTCCAAGGGGATTGGATCCGCTTGACCATCACCGAGACGGATCTCAATGACCTGGCCAATGAGGGCCTGATCCCTCACGGGGCAGCGAGGCTACCGGGGATCGAGTGGCAACCGCAGCCGCAGGAGGGTGAGTGCGTTCTTCTAGCTACTCACGTAGACCGTGGGTTCTCTCTGCCTCCGAGTGTTTTCTTCCATGGGTTCCTGAATTTCTTTGGGGCACAACTCCACCATTTCAATCCAAATTCCATTGCCTACCTTGCTGCCTTCGTGTCCATGTGCAAGAACTTCCTGGGTTGTCGACCACACTGGGGTCTCTTTAAGCACATATTCACTTGTCGCTCACAGACAGTGAAAAAGGCGAGTCCGGATGACGATAGGACTAAGGTAATTCAGATGTGCGGGGGTCTTGGGATTCAGATGAGGAGCAAGAGTACTTTTCCGGCCATGACCCTTCCTGAGTCGGTCAGAGGATGGCAGTCGACTTGGTTCTACTGCCAAGACGAGTCGACGCCGGGGCAGTCGACTGGTCTCCCTCCGTTTTCCATGGACCGAGTGAACAAGCCCTCTTCTCTGAAGGTGCTCCCTGAGGAGAAAGCCCAAGTAAAAATGTTGATGGAGCATGTAGTCCAGCTAGTTCGGGAAGGAGTGACGGGTATGGACCTTCTGGAGGTCTTCCTTAGGCGGCGCATCCAACCACTTCAGTACCGAGGCCACCCGATGTGGCTGTACTATGGAACCGAGGATGAAACTCGGGTCCATCCAGAAGCAGTCGACGACGCCACACTGGAGAGGTGGATGACCGCGATCACAGGGAATAAGGACAACCCTCGAGGGGCCAGGAGGATTCCACCACTCGACCATACCTACACTCCGGACATGGTATGCCCACTTTATCCTCAATTGTAATCTTGCTTTACTCATTCTGCTTTTGCTGCAAATTGGTCGATTGATCTTTGTTTTGTTGTCTGTCGGGCCACCACTAAATTATACTCGATGCCCAATGGAGCATAGACGCCGACTGAGGAGGAGGAAGGAAGTGGGGGCAAAAGCCAGGAGGAGTGGAATTCGGATGTTGTCGATGATGATGAGGGCGATGACTCTGGTGAGGAGGAAGAGGAGGAAGAGGAGGAGGAAGTTGTGCCTCCTTGCTCGGAGAGACGCTCGAAGCTCGTCCATGATCCTGCAACCGAGCGTGGTAAGGGGGTCGCGACTGTCGCGCAGTCGACCAAGCGCCCTTGGACCACTTCTCCGGCACCGACTGAGAAAGCTCCGAAGCAATCTCGAGTGTTGCCATCGAAGCCGGCGAAGGTCTTGCCGAAGATGAAGATGGTGATTCCCACTATCTCAGGGTAATGGTGCTACTTGAGTCTTCTTGTTCCACATGAATTTATTCTTGGTCGACTCATGATTCAACTGACTGACTTCTGGAATTGTAGCGCCGCTACTTCTGATACTTCGGCCAGGGCTAAAGATCATGAGATGGAAGACGCTGCCACTTCTAAACCTGGTATGATCTTCATAGCTCCGTCTTCAGTCGATCGGATCGTTGTCTCTGATTTTGATTCTTTTCTGTAGCTCCATCCAACGTTGTTATTGACCTTCCTGACGATGACGATGAGGAACCACTGAGGCAGAGGAGGAACAGAAAAATGTCTGCTGGCAAGGTGACTCAAGACGTGCCAGCACCCGAGACACTTGTCACGGAGGGAGAGCACGTCACTCGGCCCACTGTATCTTTTGCGGTGTCGTTGACGAGTGCTCGCCCCTCGTCGTCGAGTGCTGCACAGCCTTCACTTTTCTCGACCCACTACGTCCCGGAGGACCAAGCCAGTGCTGCGAAAGAAGCAATACGCCAGGCGGGAGTCATGATGGAGCAAGTGAAGGCCATCCGACAAGCCAGCCAGGCAGCCTATGACGCCAGTTCAGCTCTTCAGAGTAATGTTCAGGTCAGTCAGTCACCGCCTGTTCTGTTAGGATATGATATCTGAAAATTCTTCTTTGTGAAGTTCCTAGTGTTTGTCTTACACCCATTGGGTGTGTCGATTGATATTCTGGGTTAGTGGGGCATGCTGAGTGCACCCAGTGGGTGTAGTCCCCAAGGCTATGGTGGACTGCTGGCAGTCGACCATAGTCTTTATGTCTTAAAATTTTCCTTTATTCGACTAGGTCGAATGGATTCATAAACCGGTGGGGGCACGCTGAGTGCACCCACTGGGTGTAGTCCCCGAGACTGTGGTCGACTGCTGGCAGTGGACTACAGTCTGAAGAACATCTCCCGTTTCTTCTTTTTTTTGTGTTGGTCGACTGGTCGACTCTAACTTGATACTAGTGGGGGCACGCTGAGTGCACCCACTGGGTGTAGTCCCCGAGACTGTGGTCGAATGTTTGTATTCGGCCGTAGTCTTAGAAACGTATAATTTTTTCTTAGTCACTCGGAAGTGAATTGTCTTTGACATCTGTCGATTGGTTCTTCGTAGAAATCCTGCGACCTTGCGGCTCATTACACTGAGTTGGAGAACAAACACATCTAGCTCGAGCTTGATCTGAAGCTGGCCCAGGAGAATTTAACGAAGGCGAAGGAGGAAGCTAAAGGTATGTTTGGTGAGGCTTTCGACGACTGCCTTTGCCCCTCGTTTGTTTCAAAGTCTGGCCTTGCTGTAACTTTGCAGGCAAAGTGAAGGATGCCCTGAAGAAGAAAGACCTTGAGTTGGCTGAAATGCAGAAAGCGGCTTTAGAGAAAACCAAGCTCGGAGATGAGAAGTTGGCTTCGGTCACCAAGCTTGAAGAAGAAAACACCAATCTGAAAGCTGCTCTTGATGCTGCCAACAAAGAGGTCAGTCGACTGAAAAGTGATAAGATTGCCCTGAGTGACAAGGCCAGTGAGTTGGTGGGAAAGAAGAACAATCTGGAGGCTTATCTGGGTGGACTTGCCAAGAAGCTATTCCTCATGCTCGAAGGTAATCTTTTGCACCAAACATGTATTTTAACTGTGATCTTTCCATTCGATTGTTGTCCTGACTCGGTGGTTGTGCTTGCAGAATTTTGCCAGAACTTTGAAGAGGAGACTGGTCGACTGGAAGTAAACCTGGATCCCATCAACTCTCCTGTGAAGGATGAAGTTGCCATGAACGTGCTCCGGCTCGAATCTCGTGTTGCTGCCGTCGTTGATTATCTCGCAAGGTTGAAGGTCGCCACTTCCCGCATCGACACCATGCTCTGGCCCAGAGAGACGCTCCAGAATGACCTCGAGTCTCTGATGACTCGACTGAACACAGTCCCAAGTCGAGTGCAAGAGTGGAAGAAGTCTTCTGCCAGGTGTGGCGCAGACGTCGCTCTATCTCTGGCCCGAGTTCATTGCAAGGATGCACGAGAGGACAAGCTGGCAGCCCTTAGGGTGGCTAACACCAAGAAGCACGATTTCCGGTCTTTCATCGAGACCTTCATCGCCGCTGCCACTCGGATTGCTAATGGAATCGACCTAGACGAGTTTGTTGCACCTTCCAGCCCTCCACGGGAGGGGTAAAAAACTTCTGAGCTTGATTCTTTAAATTTGCCTCGGTATGCCGAGTGATTTTTGTAATAGACAAACCTTAACAGGCTTAGCGCCTGAGCACTTTCGGTTCCGTTAGGTGTTATCCGAACTTGGATTCGACATTTAAATATGCTTGCATTTGGCTTGAAGTATCTTTTGCAGCTTAAAGCGAGGTGCTTATTACAATCGACTTGTTCCACAATTCACTTAGGCAGGCACTGGGCTGCAGCTAAGCCTCCGAGTGGGAGGTCTGCTCTCCACTCGGTAGGATTTTCAAAACTTAGGCGAGCACTGGGCTGCAGCTAAGCCCCCGAGTGGGAGGTCTGCTCTCCACTCGGTAGGATTTTCAAAACTTAGGCGAGCACTGGGCTGCAGCTAAGCCCCCGAGTGGGAGGTCTGCTCTCCACTCGGTAGGATTTTCAAAACTTAGGCGAGCACTGGGCTGCAGCTAAGCCCCCGAGTGGGAGGTCTACTCTCCACTCGGTAGGATTTTCAAAACTTAGGCGAGCATTGGGCTGCAGCTAAGTCTCCGAGTGGGAGGCCTGCTCTCCACTCGGTAGGATTTTTACGGCGTCTCTCTTATGGAGAACACATTATACTTGCGGCGTAGCTCAGAAGGAGAGGGTGGCGGACGACCTGCCCCTCGTCTTCCTTGCGGAGCGCACGTCGTACTTGTGGCGTAGCTCGGAGGAGAGGGTAGCAGTCGACCTGCACCTCGTCCTCCTTGCAGAGCGTACGTTGTACTTGTGGCGTAGCTCGGAGGAGAGGGTAACAGTCGACCTGCACCTCGTCCTCCTTGCAGAGCGCCTGTTGTACTTGTGGCGTAGCTCGGAGGAGAGGGTAGCAGTCGACCTGCACCTCGTCCTCCTTGCAGAGCGCACGTTGTACTTGTGGCGTAGCTCGGAGGAGAGGGTAGCAGTCGACCTGCACCTCGTCCTCCTTGCAGAGCGCACGTTCAAATTTGAACTTAGGCGAGTGTTTAGACTGCGGCTAAGCCTCCGAGTGGGAGGCTGGCTCCCCACTCGGTAGGATTTTCAAAACTTAGGCGAGTACTTGGACTGCAGCTAAGCCCCCAAGTGAGAGGCTGGCTCATCACTCGGTAGGATTTTATTGAAACTTAGGCGAGTACTTGGACTGCAGCTAAGCCCCCGAGTGGGAGGCTGGCTCATCACTCGGTAGGATTTTATTGAAACTTAGGCGAGTACTTGGACTGCAGCTAAGCCCCCAAGTGGGAGGCTGGCTCATCACTCGGTAGGATTTTATTGAAACTTAGGCGAAACGGATTCGCACTAAGCCCCCGAGTGGGAGGCTGGCTCCCCACTCGGCAAGGATTTTTTTTACAAACTTAGGCAAAACGGATTCGCAGCTAAGCCACCCACTGAGGGGGAATTTTATTGAACGAATAAAAATGACGTCAATCATTGGGAAAATTATGACACTATTATCTTGTGAAACATGAACTACAGAAGTACTCTTATTACAACCCATCCGAGTGAATACTTAGGTGTAAAAGGGGCGGAGCAACTCCGCGTTCCAAGCTCGGGGCTCGTCGATGTTGTGCTCGATGTTGTAGAGACGGTACGCTCCGTTGTGGAGTACCTTGGTGACGATGAAGGGACCTTCCCAAGAAGGAGCAAGCTTGTGTGGTTTCTGCTGATCCACTCGGAGAACCAAATCTCCTTCCTGGAAGGCCCGACTCTTCACATTTTTGGCGTGGCAGCGACGCGGGTCTTGTTGGTAAATGGTCGATCGGATCAGAGCCATCTCCCTTTCTTCCTCTAAAAGATCAACTGCATCCTGCCACGCTTGTTCTGCTTCAGCTTCGGAGTAGAGCTCGACCTGAGGAGCGTTGTGGAGCAGGTCACTCGGCAAGACCGCTTCAGCTCCATAGACCAAGAAGAATGGAGTTCTTCCAGTCAACCGGTTAGGCGTGGTCCTTAGACCCCAAAGCACCGAGGGAAGTTCGTTGACCCACGCTCCTGCCGCATGCTTGAGATCACGCATCAGTCGGGGTTTCAACCCTTTGAGAATCAAGCCATTGGCTCGCTCTGCTTGTCCATTCGACTGGGGATGGGCGACTGAAACATAGTCGACTTGTGTGCCCTGAGACGTGCAGAACGCCCTGAATTCTTCCGAATAGATGTTTGACCCATTGTCAGTGATGATGCTGTGCAGGACTCCATATCTGAATATTAGTTCTCTGATGAAGCTGACAGCAGTACCGGCGTCAAGGTTCTTGATGGGTTTAGCCTCGATCCACTTGGTGAACTTGTCGACTTCCACCAGCACATGTGTAAAACCGCTGTGGCCTATTCTCAAGGGCCCAACCATATCCAATCCCCATACTGCGAAGGGCCAGGCGAGCGGTATGGTCTTCAGAGCTGATGCGGGCTTATGTGACATGTTGGAGTAAAATTGACATCCCTCACACTTGTCGACTATCTCCTTTGCCATTTCATTCGCTCTTGGCCAATAAAATCTGGCTCGGTATGCTTTGGCCACGATGGTCTGAGAGGACGCATGATCGCCACAGGTCCCCGAGTGGATGTCATCAAGGATTATCCAACCTTCTTCGGGCGTTATGCACTTCTGACCAACTCCAGTCGCGGTCTCTCTGTACATCTGCCCCTTGATCACAGTAAAGGCCTTGGATCAGCGGACGATCTGCCGAGCCTCTTCCTCGTCCTCCGGGAGCTCTTTTCTCAAGATATACGCGATATATGGTACTATCCAATCGGGAGTGATCACTAAAGCCTCCATGACCAAGTCGACCACTGCTGGAACTTCAACCTCAGTCGGATCTGTGGCACTCTTGGGCTGCGGAGCTTCTTCGGTAAAAGGATCTTCTTTGACTGATGGTGTATGGATATGATCCAAGAACACATTACTGGGAATGGCTTCTCTCTTGGAACCTATCTTCGCCAAATCATCAGCCGCTTGATTTTTCAGTCGGGGTATATGATGGAGCTCTAACCCATCGAACTTCTTTTCCAGCTTCCTCACTGCATTGCAGTATCCAGTCATGGCTAGGCTTCTAACGTCCCACTCCTTCATCACTTGGTTGACCACCAAATCTGAGTCGCCATAAACCATAAGGCGACGGACGCCGAGTGAAATGGCCATGCGCAACCCATACAAAAGGGCCTCGTATTCTGCCTCATTGTTGGAGGAATCAAAGTGAATCTGGAGCACATATCTGAGCTTATCTCCTCTGGGGGAAACCAAGACTACCCCAGCACCGGAACCATTTAACATCTTAGAGCCATCAAAGAACATGGTCCAATGCTCCGAGTGAACTTGAGTCGGCTGCTGCTGTTCAATCCACTCGGCAAGGAAATCTGCTATTGCTTGGGACTTAATGGCTTTCTTTGCCTCAAACTTGATATCAAGGGGAAGGAGTTCAATCGCCCATTTCGCCACTCGACCAGTTGCATCTCTGTTGTGCAGAATCTCTGAAAGTGGAGCGTCGCTGACGACTGTAATGGAATGATCAGAGAAATAATGAGCAACCTTCTTCGTGGTCATGTAGATCCCATACACAAGCTTCTGATAATGAGGATATCTTTGCTTTGATGGAGTCAAAACTTCAGACAGATAGTACACTGGGCGCTGAACTTTGAAGGCTTTCCCTTCTTCTACCCGCTCGACCGTAAGTACTGTACTGACGACTTGTCATGTGGCTGCAATATAAAGCAACAGAGGCTCTTTGCTGATTGGAGCAGCAAGCACCGGCTGGGTGGAGAGCAGAGCTTTTAGCTCGGCAAATGCTGCATCAGCTTCTGGAGTCCACTCGAACTTGTCTGCCTTCTTCATCAGTCGGTAAAGAGGCAATGCCTTTTCACCGAGTCGAGAGATGAATCGACTTAACGCGGCCAAGCATCCAGTAAGCTTCTGGACATCGTGCACCCGCACAGGGCGTTTCATTCGGAGTATAGTGCAAACTTTTTCTGGGTTAGCGTCGATTCCTCGTTCGGAAACAAGAAAACCGAGTAACTTTCCACCAGGAACTCCGAATGTGCACTTTGATGGATTGAGCTTGATATCATACCTCCTGAGATTGACAAATGTTTCAGCGAGGTCAGTCAATAGGTCGGAACCCTTTCATGATTTGACCAAAATATCATCCACGTACGCTTCAACGTTCCGACTGATTTGAGTGAGTAAACACTTCTGAATCATTCGCATGAACGTGGCTCCGGCATTCTTGAGGCCGAATGGCATGGTGACATAGCAGAAGCACCCGAATGGAGTGATGAAAGCTGTTTTGATCTCATCTGGTCCATACAGACGGATCTGATGGTACCCGGAATAGGCGTCCAGAAAAGACAATCTCTCACATCCCGTGGTCGAGTCGACAATTTGATCGATGCGAGGAAGAGGAAAATGATCTTTCGGGCAGGCCCGATTGATGTGTTTGAAATCAATGCACATGCGGAGTGACTTGTCCTTCTTGGGAACCATGACGACATTGGCGAGCCACTCGGAGTGGTATATCTCTCAGATAAACTCTGCCGCCAACAGTCGAGCCACCTCCTCGCCAATGGCCTTTCTCTTCTGGACGGCGGACCGTCGAAGATGTTCTTTGACTGGTTTTGCTGTTGAGTCGACTCTAAGGCGATGCTCAGCCAGCCCCCTGGGAACACCCGGCATGTCAGCAGGCTTCCATGCAAAGATATCCCAGTTCTCACGGAGGAACTGGATGAGCGCTTCTTCCTATTTAGGGTCGAGTGTTGCGGAAATATGGGTCGGAACTGCATTGGGGTCGGTCGGGTGAATGTGAACAGGCTTCGTCTCACCGGATGACTGAAATGCTGATTCTGTGGCAGGCTTCTTGGCCCGCAACAAATCACTCGGGTCTGCATTCTTCTTGTACCCCTCCAGCTCAACCATCGTTATCTGGGAATCGGCAATTTTCGAGCCTTTCTGAAAACCCTCTTCTGCCTTCTTCCGATTGCCAGTGATAGTGATCACACCCTTGGGGCCGGGCATCTTCAGTTTGAGGTACACGTAACATGGTCGAGCCATGAACCGTGCGTAAGCGGGTCGCCCCAAAATGGCGTGGTAAGCGCACTGAAAATCCACGACTTCAAATGCCAGCTTCTCCTTGCGGAAATGCTTCGAGTCACCGAACACCACGTCCAGAGCTATTTGGCCGAGTGACTCAGCCTTCTTTCCAGGTATAACTCCATGAAACTCATGTTGCTGGCGCTTAGTCTGGACATCGTAATGCCCATTCCTTTCAGCGTCTCCGCATACAATATGTTCAGTCCGCTACCACCATCCATTAGCACCTTCGTTAGTCGAGTGCCCTCAACGACCGGGTTGACCACCAAAGCTTGCCTCCCAGGAGTGGCTATATGAGTCAGGTGATCGGACTGGTCGAATGTAATGGGAGTTTGGGACCATCTCAGATAACTTGGCATCGCCGGGGCGACCATATTGACCTCTCGGTTGATAACCTTCAATCGGCTTTTGCTTTCCACATCAGCAAAGATCATCAGAGTGGAATTAACATGAGGATATCCTCCATCACTGTCCTCCTTGTCCTCAGCTTTGTCCGACTCCTTTTCCTTGTCCTTGGGCTGTTTTCCTTGGAACTGCTGGATCAAGAGCCGGCACTGGCGAGTGGTATGCTTCGGGTAGATGAAATTACCCTCTTCGTCTTTCTTCGTGTGGATGTGACACGGCAGATCCATCACGTCATTTCCTTCTTTATCCTTCACCTTCTTGGGGTTCCAGGATCCTTTGGGTTTTCCCTTGAACTTGCCCTAAGTCACGGCCTGAGCCTCTCCAGGAGCCGCTGGCTCGGCCTTCCGCTTCTGCTTCCGACTGGAGTTTCCTTTCTCTAACTGACTCGGCTTGTACTTGCCGCTCCGGAGTCGGTCCTCCTCTTCACCATTGGCGTACTTGGTGGCAATTTCCATCATTCGACTCAGGGTCATATCTCCGGTCCGCCCAAACTTCAAACTTAACTCTCTGTTCTTAACACCATCCTTGAAAGCACAGACTGTCTGATGATCAGACACGTTCTCCATGGTATGATGCAAAGTGATCCATCTCTGAATGTAATCTCTTAAGGTTTCATTCGACTTCTGCACGCAGACTTGCAGCTCTGTCAATCCAGCTGGTCGCTTGTAGGTTCCCTCAAATGTCCTGACGAACACCCAGGAAAGATCTTCCCAAGTGTAAATGCTGCTTGTAGCTAACTGATTCAACCACGCCCTGGCCGAACCTTCCAACATGAGTGGTAAATGCTTCATAGCCACTTCATCATTTCCGCCGCCAATTTGCACCGCCACTCGGTAGTCTTCAAGCCAAGTTTCAGGCTTAGACTCACCGGTGAACTTACTTACTCCAGTCGCCAACCTGAAGTTGGGGGGAATCACCGCGGCTCTGATAGCCCTGCTGAAACATTCTGGACCTGAAACATGTACTCGGCTGCTAGTGGGCGCATCTCTGTCGTGGCCACCTCGATGAGCCCTGTTCCGATCGACCAGGCCTTGCACGATGATGGATCGCGCGTCAAAGCCTGGTTCCCTGGGGTCGACCGGAGCTCTTCGCCCCACACTAAGCTGGCGCCTGTCATCTTGCTGCCGATGAGCGTAAGACCCACCTCTTGGGGGAGGAGTGGGCACTCGACGCCTATCATCACGATCGTATCGGTCACCATATTGGTCACGTCGATTCTCGCGTCCCTCACGCCGCGGAGGCGATCTAGGGCTGTGAGCCGACTGAACCGTATTCGCAGCGACAGATCGACTGTGAATCCTGTTGCGTGACTGTGACATGGCTGAATTCTGATCTCCTGCTGCTCGGAGCAAATCCCTAATCTGCATCAAGCCTCTGCCAGCCTCCGACTGAGAGGGCTGAATTGACTCTGCTATACGGGCTGCAGCTGCTAAATTCTGAATCGGGGTTCGATATACCTGAGTCGGCTGCGGGAAGAGTTGATGTCAACTGGAGTCGGGTACTCATTGCCGCGCGCGCTCGTCGAGTGCTCGCTGGAGGTTCTCCAGACGAGTGCGTTCAGCCAAGTTGGCCAAACGTGCCTCCTCCAAGGCGCGAGCCTCGAGGGTTTCTCCTGCGATGGGAGTATGCAGCTCATCCATGTTCCTGCGGCGAAGTTCTTCCCTTTGCAGGGAATTAAGTGGCTCGGGTTGATATTCTTCATGGGCTTGAGCGGGGTCGCCTCCACCGTCCATCCCGTTGTCGTGGGGGAAGCCGGGAGGGCTACGAGGCACGTCGACCATCAAGACCTCCACCACCGGATCGCTGCTGTCGAACGAGGATGCAGTCTCTACGGAGCCAGTCGATAGATCGAACAGGCCGTAGAGGGATTCATCGGGCTCGATTGCCGCGACTTGGGTGGTGGCCGACTGGCGAGCCACCGCGTGCCTCACCCACCGCTGGAGCCTCGACCGACCAGAGCGCTTGCGCTGGCGGGAGACAGGGAGGGAGGACGACAGGGGAGTCGACTGATATGGAGTCGACGGTTGCCACAGCAGAACACCGCGGACACACGCCTGAAAATGCGTCGCACCGTGGACGGGGAGCGCGTCGATGTCGAGTGGAGCCTCCTGGAGCCAAGCGGAGTTGTCGGCGATGAAGGTGAGCACGCCGAGACGGATCTCGCGGCCCTCGACCAAAACTCCACCAGAAACCATGATGAAGGCAATCGGCACAATTGCAACTTCTCCAAAAATCGCTAAGACACCGGCCCCAAGGTGGGCGCCAACTGTCGTGGTTCTAAGTCTGACAGTAGAATGGGGGTAGGTATGGAGAGGCATGATCCTAGCTATGGAGCAGTTGTATAGACAAGAGATGTACGAGTTCAGGCCCTTCTCGGAGGAAGTAACAGCCCTACGTCTCGGAGCCCAGAGGCGGTCGACTGGATTATGTGTGTATAGATTACAGGGGTGCGAACCCTTTACACTGAGGAGGGGGTGGCTTATATAGTGTCTGCCAGACCCCTCCGGCCCTCAGTTATGCAGGGTTTAAAGTACATTAAGGCCTGGCGTTACTGGTAACACCTTACATAAAGTGTCATCATGGCCATAAAGACTACTTAATTACAGACCGTTGGATGAGAGTGGCTCTTGATCTCCTGGTGGTCGAGTGAGTCTTCATGGTCGAGTCCTTCGTGTCCGTCGAGTGAAGTCTCTCTTGGTCGACTGGAAGGCAGCTTCTTCTGAGGATGTCCTTGGGAAGGGTACTTAAGACAAGTCTGTGACCCTACCCTAGGTACATGACTTCATCAGGGCCAGCCCTGCCCTTTCCTTTACAAGGTCGGCAACAAGGTTGGGGGTGCGCCAGCCCCTTGTGGGCTTGTGTGCTCCCCTCCCTTTGGCCCGTTAGGCCCAGTAACTTCTCGTGGTCTCCGAGAACCCCTTTCGGTGATCCGTTAAATACTCAGTGCATTCCAAAACCTTTCGGGAGACCAAATAGTATCGTACTATATATCAGTCTTTACCTTCGAACTATTCCGGAGCTCCTCATCATGTTCGTGATCTCATCCGGGACTTCGAACAACATTCAATCACCAATTCACATAACTCATATAATACTATATTGTCAATGAACATTAAGCGTGCGGACCCTACGGGTTCGAGAATGATGTAGACATGATGGAGACGCTTCTCCGGTCAATAAACAATAGCGGGACCTGGATGCCCATATTGGTTCCCACATATTATACGAAGATCTTTATCGGTCGATCCTTTATGACAACATATGTAGTTCCCTTTGTTTGTCGGTATGCTACTTGCCTAAGATTCGATCATCGGTATCTCCATACCTAGTTCAATCTATTACGGCAAGTCTCGTTATTCGTACCATAATACATCATCTTGTAACTAACTCCTAGTCACTTTGCTTGCAAGCTTCTTGTGATGTTGTATTATCGAGAGAGCCCAGAGATACCTCTCTGTCATAAGGAGTGAGAAATCCCAATCTCGATTCACACCAACTCAACAGACACCTTCGGAGATACCTGTAGAGTATCTTTATGATCACTCAGTTATGTTGTGACGTTTGATAGCACACAAGGTATTCCTCCGGTATTCGGGAGTTGCATGATCTCATGGTCGAAGGAATGTGTATTTGACATTAAGAAAGTAGTAGCGATAAACTGAATGATCATATGGTAAGCTAATGGATGGGTCTTGTCCATCACATTATTCTCCTAATGATGTGATCCCGTTATCATGTGACAACACATGTCCATGGTTAGGAAACCTTAACCATCTTTTGATCAACGAGCTAGTCTAGTAGAGGCATACTAGGGACTTGGTATTTGCTTATGTATTCACACGTGTATTTAAGTTTCCAATCAATACAATTCTAGCATGAATAATAAACCTTTATCATGATTAAGGAAATATAATAATAACCACTTTATTATTGCCTCTAGGGCATATTTCCAACAAAGAGGGCCTCGATCTACACTTCCACCAAGAGATATTTGATTCCCCCCACTAATCCCTTGCAGATTTTGTTACTCTTGGGTGTTTGGGCGCCCTAGATGGAAGAGGTCACCTTGAAGCCACATTCCATTATGGTGAAGCTTCGTGGTGGTGTTGGGAGCCTCCAATTCAGTTGTAGAGAGAGCCCCAACCTTGTTTGTAAAGGTTTAGTCGTCGCCTTCAAGGGCACCACTAGTGGAATCACGACATCTTGCATTGTGCGAGGACGTGAGGAGAATAAGGTGTCGTTAGTGGCTTATTGGGGAGCATTGTGCCTCCACACCACTCCAATGGAGACCTACCTCCCCCTAAAGGAAAGGAACTTTGGTAACACATCCTTGTCTCCATCGACTCCACTTGTGGTTATCTCTTACCTTTACTTTGTGCAAGCTAGTCTTGTGTCGTATCATTTGCTTTCTAGTGTAGTTGTTGTTGACCTCATCATACAGGTTGTCCACCTAGTTGCATATCTAGACAACCTATCTCGTTGCTAACCGTAATTTGAGTAAAAGAGCTAAAAATTGGTAGTTGCCTACTCACCCTCTCTAGTCAAACCATATAGATCCTTTCAGCTGGGGACGCAGATTTTATTGTGAAATTCCCACTATTTGGAAAGTGCTAATCTCTGTTGGATCGGTGCCAAAGCCAAAGTTCCAGAACGCTACCAAGTGGCTTGTCATATTATCCCTTTGACCCCCCCCCCCACACACACACATAACGAGTGTTAATCTATGCTTTCAGTTATGCTCCCCATAGGATCGAAAGTAGGTCTAAAGGGGGGGGTGAATAGACCACTTGACCAAATAAAAATTTAGCCTTTCCCAATTATAAGTCTTGACAGATTTTAGCAACTTAGCACAAGTCAAGCAGTCAACCTACGCATGCAATTCTAAGAGTGTAGGAGCGGAAAGTAAAACATTGCAAATGAAGGTAAAGAGAAGGGTTTGGAGAAGGCAAACGCCAAGTAGACACGAAGATTTTTGGCGTGGTTCCGATAGGTGGTGCTATCGTACATCCACATTGATGGAGACTTCAACCCACGAAAGCTAATGCTACCTCTTGAGCTTGCATTGGTTTTCCCTTGAAGAGGAAAGGGTGATGCAGAAAAGTAGCGTAAGTATTTCCCTCAGTTTTGAGAACCAAGGTACCAATCTAGTAGGAGACAACACACAAGTCACCAAATACCTGCACAAACAACCAAGAACTTGCAACCAATGCGATAAAGGGGTTGCCAATCCCCTCACGATCACTCGCAAAAGTGAGATCTGATGGAGATAGATAAACGGTAAAGTAAATATTTTTGGTATTTTTGGTTTACAAATTGGAAAGTAAAGATTGAAAATAGTAGATCGGAAACTAGCAAGATGTAAACGAGATTCAATTATATGGAAAAGAGACCCGGGGGCCATAGGTTTCACTAGTGGCTTCTCTCAAGATAGCATATATTATGGTAGGTGAACAAATTACGGCCGAGCAATTGATAGAAAAGCGCATAGTTATGATGACATCTAAGGCAATGATCATGAACATAGGCATCATGTCCGTGTCAAGTAGACCGACTCCTGCCTGCATCTACTACTATTACACCACACATCGACCGCTATTCAGCGTGCATCTAGAGTATTAAGTTCATAAGAACATAGTAACTCATTAAGCAAGATGACATGATGTAGAGGAATTAACTCAAGCAATATGATGAAAACCCCATCTTGTTATCCTCGATGGCAACAATACAATACATGACTTGCTGCCCCTACTGTCACTGGGAAAGGACACCGCAAGATTGAACCCAAAGCCAAGCACTTCTCCCATTGCAAGAAAGATAAATCTAGTAGGCCAAGTAAACCGATAATTCGAAGAGACTTGCAAAGATATCAAATCATGAATATAAGAATTCACAGAAGAACCAAATAATATTCATAGATAATCTTGATCATAAATCCACAATTCACCGGATCTTGGCAAACACACCGCAAAAGTGTATTACATCGAATAGATCTCCAAGAACATCAAGGAGAACATGGTATTGAGAATAAAAGAGAGAGAAGAAGCCATCTAGCTAATAACTATGGACCCGAAGGTCTGTGGTAAACTACTAACGCTTCATTGGAGAGGTAATGGTGTTGATGTAAAAGCCCCCCGTGATCAAATCCCCCTACGGCAGGATGCCGGAAAAGGCCCCAAGATGGGATCTCATGGGTACAGAAAGTCGCGGCGGTGGAAAAGTGGTTTCGTGGCTCCCCCTGATGTTTTTAGGGTATAAGAGTATATATAGGCGAAGGAACTAGGTCAGGGGAGCCATGAGAGGCCCACGAGGGTGGGGGCATGCCTACCCCCCTGGGCGCGCCCTCCTGCCTTGTGGCTTCCTCGTTGCCTCTCTGACTTCATCTCCAAGTCTTCTGGTTTTCTTTCTGTCCAAGAAAGATCATTGTGAAGGTTTCATTCCGTTTGGACTCCGTTTGGTATTCCTTTTCTGCAAAACTCTAAAATAGCAAAAAAACAGAAACTGGCACTAGGCCCTCGATTAATAGGTTAGTCCCAAAAATAATATAAAATAGCATATAAATGCCCATTAAACATCCAAAACAGATAATATAATAGCATGGAACAATCAAAAATTATAGATACGTTGGAGACATATCAAGCATCCCCAAGCTTAATTCCTGCTCGTCCTCGAGTATGTAATGATAAAAACGGAATTTTTGATGTGGAATGCTACCTAACGTATTTATCCATGTAATTTTCTTTATTGTGGCATGAATGTTCAGATCTGAAAGATTCAAGACAAAAGTTTAATATTGGCACAAAAATAATAATACTTCAAGCATACTAACAAAGCAATCATGTCTTCTCAAAATAACACGGCCAAGGAAAGCTATCCCTACAAAATCATATAGCCTGGCTATGCTCTATCTTCATCACACAAAATATTTAAATCATGTACAACCCCGATGACAAGCCAAGCAATTGTTTCATACTTTTGATGTTCTCAAAATTTTTCGATCTTCACGCAATACATGAGCGTGAGCCATGGACATAGCACTATAGGTGGAATAGAATGGTGGTTGTGGAGAAGACAAAAAGGAGAAGATAGTCTCACATCAACTAGGCATATCAACAGGCTATGGAGATGCCCATCAATAGATATCAATGTGAGTGAGTAGGAATTGCCATGCAGCGGATGCACTAGAGCTATAAGTGTATGAAAGCTCAAAAAGAAACTAAGTGGGTGTGCATCCAACTGGCTTGCTCATGAAGACCTAGGGCATTTTGAGGAAGCCCAACATTGGAATATACAAGCCAAGTTCTATAATGAAAATTCCCACTAGTATATGAAAGTGACAGCATAGGAGACTCTCTATCATGAAGATCATGGTGCTACTTTGAAGCACAAGTTTGGAAAAAGGATAGTAACATTGTCCCTTCTCTCTTTTAATCTCATTTTTTTTATTTGGGCCTTCTATTTTTTTATGGCCTCTTTTTTCTCGTCCGGAGTCTCATCCCGACTTGTGGGGGAATCATAGTCTCCATCATCCTTTCCTCACATGGGAAAATGCTCTAATAATGAAGATCATCACACTTTTGTTTACTGACAACTCAAGAATTACAACTCAATACTTAGAACAAAACATGACTCTATGCGAATGCCTCCGGTGGAGTACCGAGATGTGCAATGAATCAAGAGTGACATGTATGAAAAATTATGAACGGTGGCTTTGCCACAAATACGATGTCAACTACATGATCATGCAAAGCAATAAGACAATGATGGAGTGTGTCATAATAAATGGAACGGTGGAAAGTTGCATGGCGATATATCTCGGAATGGCTATGGAAATACCATAATATGTAGGTATGGTGGCTGTTTTGAGGAAGGTATATGGCGGGTGTATGGTATCAGCTAAAGTTGCGCGACACAAGAAAGGCTAGCAGTGGTGGAAGGGTGAGAGTGCATATAATCCAAAGACTCAACATAAGTCATAAAGAACTCACATACTTATTGCAAAAAATCTATTAGTTATCGAAACAAAGTACTACACGCATGCTCCTAGGGGGTAGATTGGTAGGAAAAGACCATCGCTCGTCCCCGACCGCCACTCATAAGGAAGACAATCAATAAATAAATCATGCTGCAACTTCATCACATAATGGTTCACCATACGTACATGCTACGAGAATCACAAACTTTAACACAAGTATCTCTCAAATTCACAACTACTCTACTAGCATAACTCTGATATCACCATCTTCATATCTCAAAACAGTCATAAAGAATCAAACTTCTCATAGTATTCAATGCACTTCCTATGAAAGTTTTTATTATATCCATCTTGGATGCCTATCATATTAGGAGTAATTTTATAACCAAAGAAAATTACCATGCTGTTCTAAAAGACTCTCAAAATAATGTAAGTGAAGCATGAGAGTTCAACAATTTCTATAAAATAAAACCACCGCCGTTCTCTAAAAAGATATAAGTGAAGCACTAGAGCAATATTGTCTAGCTCAAAAGATATAAGTGAAGCACATAGAGTATTCTAATAAATCATGATTCATGTGTGTCTCTCCCAAAAGGTGTGTAAAGCAAGGATGATTGTGTTAAACTAAAAATCAAAGACTCAAATCATGCAAGAAACTCCAAGCAAAACACATATCATGTGGTGAATAAAAATATAGCCTCAAGTAAAGTTACCGATAGACAAAGACGAAAGAGGGGATGCCTTCCGGGGCATCCCCAAGCTTAGGATTTTGGTTGTCCTTGAATTTTACCTTGGGGTGACTTGGGAATCCCCAAGCTTAGGCTCTTGCCGCTCCTTATTCCAAAGTCCATCAAATCCTTACCCAAAACTTTAAGGTACTGTTGTGAACTCATTCTTTATTTATATATATGTAAAATATACTGTATATTCCAACTTCTCTACGGTTCATACCCCCCGATACTACTCATAGATTCATCAAAATAAGCAAACAACACACGGAAAACAAAATCTGTCAAAACAGAATAGTCTGTAGTAATCTGTAACTCTTGAATACTTATGTAACTCCAAAAATTCTAAAATAAATTGGTGGGCGTGAGTAATTTGTCTATTAATCTTTTGTAAAAATAATCAACCTAAAATCACTCTTCCGTAAAAAATGACAGCTAATCTCGTGAGCGCAAAGTTTCTGTTTTTTACAGCAAGATCAAATTAACTTTCACCCTAGTCTTCTCAAAGGTTCTACTTGGCACAAACACTACTTAAAACTTAAAACCACATCTAACCAGAGGCTAGATATATTATTTATTACTAAACAGGATCAAAAATTAAAGAACAAAAATAAAATTGGGTTGCCTCCCAACAAGCGCTATCGTTTAACGCCCCTAGCTAGGCATAAAAACACAAATAGATCTAGGTATTGCCATCTTTGGTATGCAATACATAAGTGGCTCTCATAATAGATTCATAAGGCAATTTAATTATCTTCCTAGAAAAGTGTTCCATGCCTTCCCTTAACAGAAATTGGAATCTAATGTTTCCTTCTTTCATATCAATAATTGCACCAATCGTTCTAAGGAAAGGTCTACCAAGAATAATAGGACATGTAGGATTGCAATCTATATAAAGAACAATGAAATCTATGGGCAAATAATTTATATTTGAAACAACAAGAACATCATTAATCCTTCCCATAGGTTTCTTAATGGTGGAATCCACAAGATGCAAATTTCAAGAACAATCATCAAATTCACGGAAACCTAGCACATCACACAAAGTTTTTGGAATCATGGAAACACTAGCACCCAAATCACACAAAGCATATCATTCATAATCTTTAATATTAATATTAATAGTAGGTTCCCACTCATCATAAAGTTTTCTAGGGATAGAAACTTCTAATTCAAGCTTTTCTTCAAAAGATTGCATCATAGCATCAATGATATGTTTAGTAAAAGTTTTGTTTTGATTATAAGCATGACAAGAATTTAACACGGATTGCAACAAGGAAATACAATATATTAAAGAACAATTCTCATAATTAAATTCCTTAAAATCCAAAATAGTGGGTTCATTGCTACTTAAAGTCTTGACCTCTTCAATCCCACTTTTATCAATTTTTGCATCTAGATCTAAAAACTCCAAATCATGGGGACGCCTTTTAACTAAAGTTGACTCATTTCCAGTCCCATCTTGTTCAAGATTCATAATGGAAAACAAAGATTCAATATGAGTCATATCAATCACTTTTAGATCTTCATCATTATTATCATGAAAATTAGAAGAACACGCTTTTACAAACCAATATTTTTTAGCACGCATCTTACCGGTTCTTTATTTGCACTCATCAATGGAAATTCTCATGGCCTTGAGAGACTCATTAATATCATGCTTAGGTGGGATAGATCTAAGTTTCAAAGAATCAACATCAAGAGAAATCATATTTACGTTCCTAGCCAACTCATCAATCTTAAGAAATTTTTCTTCAATCAAAGCATTGAAATTCTTTTGCAAACTCATAAATTCTTTAACACTATTCTCAAAATAAGAGGGCATCTTATTAAAATTTCCATTAGAGTTGTTGTAGGAATTACCATAATTATTAGAGGAATTACTAGGAAACAACGTAGGATAAAAATTGACTCTATACTCGTTGTTACCAAAATTGTTCCTACCAACAAAATTCACATCCATAGATTCATTATTATTCTCAATCAAAGTGGACAAAGGCATATCATTAGGATTAGTAGAAACACTTTTGTTAGCAAATAATTTCATAAGTTCATCCATCTTTCCACTCAAAACATTAATCTCTTCAATCGCATGAACTTTTTTACTAGTGGATCTTCGGTGTGCCATTGAGAATAATTAACCATAATATTATCTAGGAACTTAGTAGCCTCCTAAAGTGATTTACATAAAAGTGCCTCCCGTGGCCGAATCTAAAAGATTTCTAGAAGCAAAATTCAATCCGGCATAAAAATTTTGTATAATCATCCACAATTTCAAACCACGTGTAGGGCAATTACGTATCATTAATTTCATCCTCTCCCAAGATTGTGCAACATGCTCATGATCAAGTTGCTTAAAATTCATAATATCGTTCCTAAGGGAGATGATCTTAGCATGAGGAAAATACTTAGAGATAAAAGCATCTTTACACTTATTCCATGAATCAATACTATTTTTAGGCAAAGATGAGAACCAAGTTTTAGCACGATCTCTAAGTGAAAACAGAAATAGCTTCAATTTAACAATATCATTATCCACATCTTTCTTCTTTTTAATATCACACAAATCAACGACATTGTTTAGATGGGATGCGGCATCTTCACTAGGAAGGCCAGAAAATTGATCTTTCATAACAAGATTCAACAAAGCGGCATTAATTTCACAAGATTCAACATTAGTAGTAGGAGCAATCGGAGTGCTAATAAAATCATTGTTGTTGGTGTCGGAAAAGTCACAAAATTTAGTATTATCTTGAGCCATCATGACTAGCAATCAATCCAACACACAAGCACACAAGAAGCAAGCGAAAAAAGACAAATAGAAGAGGGGCGACGAAAAGGCAAAGGTTTTCAAAAATCATTTTAGAAGTGGGGGAGAGGAAAATAAGAGGCGAATGGCGAATAATGTAATGCAAGGGAGAAGAGTTTACGATGGCTACTTGGTATGGCTTGACTTGGCGTAGGTCTCCTCGGCAATGGCGCCAGAAATCCTTCCTGGTATCTCTTGAGCTTGCGTTGGTTTTCCCTTGAATAGGAAAGGGTGATGCAGCAAAGTAGCGTAAGTATTTCCCTCAGTTTTGAGAACCAAGGTATCAATCCAGTAGGAGACAAAGCACAAGTCACTGAATACCTGCACAAACAATCAACAACTTGCAACCAATGCGATAAAGGGGTTGTCAATCCCTTCATGGTCACTCGCAAAAGTGAGATCTGATGGAGATAGATAAATAGTAAAGTAAATATTTTTGGTATTTTTGGTTTATAGATTGGAAAGTAAAGATTGAAAAGTAGTAGATCAGAAACTAGCAAGAAGTAAACGATATTCAATAATATGGAAAAGAGACCCGGGGGCATAGGTTTCACTAGTGGCTTCTCTCAAGATAGCATATATTACAGTGGGTGAACAAATTACTGCCGAGCAATTGACAGAAAAGCACATAGTTATGACGACATCTAAGGCAATGATCATGAACATAGGCATCATGTCCGTGTCAAGTAGACCGACTCCTGCTTGCATCTACTACTATTACTCCACACATCGACCACTATCCAGCATGCATTTAGAGTATTAAAATCATAAGAACGGACTAACACATTAAGCAAGATGACATGATGTAGAGGAATTAACTCAAGCAATATGATGAAAACCCCATCTTGTTATCCTCGATGGCAACAATACAATACGTGCCTTGCTGCCCCTACTGTCACTGAGAAAGGACACCGCAAGATTGATCCCAAAGCTAAGCACTTCTCCCATTGCAAGAAAGACCAATCTAGTAGGCCAAACTAAACCGATAATTCGAAGAGACTTGCAAAGGTATCAAATCATGCATATAAGAATTCAGATAAGAACCAAATAATATTCATAAATAATCTTGATCATAAATCCACAATTCATCGGATCTCGGCAAACACACCGCAAAACAGTATTACATCGAATAGATCTCCAAGAACATCGAGGAGAACATGGTATTGAGAATCAAAGAGAGAGAATAAGCCATCTAGCTAATAACTATGGACCCGAAGGTCTGTGCTAAACTACTCTAGCTTCATCGGAGAGGTATTGGTGTTGATGTAGAAGCCCTCCATGATCGAATCCCCCTCCGGCAGGACGCCGGAAAAGGCCCCAAGATGGGATCTCATGGGTACAGAAAGTTGCGACAGTGGAAAAGTGGTATTGTGGCTCCCCCAGATGTTTTTCGGGTATAAGAGTATATATTGGCGAAGGAACTAGGTCAGGGGAGCCATGAGGGGCCCACGAGGGTAGGGGCGCGCCTACCCCCTGGGCGCGCCCTCCTGCCTTGTGGCTTCCTTGTTGCGTCTCCGACTTCATCTCCAAGTCTTCCGGTTTGCTTTCGGTCCAAGAAAGATCATCGCGAAGGTTACATTCCGTTTGGACTTCGTTTGGTATTCCTTTTCTGCAAAACTCTAAAATAGGCAAAAAAAACAGAAACTGGCACTGGGCCCTCGGTTAATCGGTTAGTCCCAAAAATAATATAAAGTAGCATATAAATGCCCATTAAACATCCAAAACAGATAATATAATAGCATGGAACAATCAAAAGTTATAGATACGTTGGAGACGTATCAGGTAACGGTTGCGTGAGAACACGGAGGGCTCCACCCACGAAGGGTCCACGAAGAAGCAACCTTGTCTATCCCACCATGGCCATCGCCCACGAAGGACTTGCCTCACTTGGGTAGATCTTCACGAATTAGGCGATCTCCTTGCCCTTACAAACTCCTTTCAACTCCACAATCTTGTCAGAGGCTCCCAAGTGACACCTAACCAATCTAGGAGACAGCACTCTCCAAAAGATAATAGATGGTGTGTTGATGATGAACTCCTTGCTCTTGTGCTTCAAATGATAGTCTCCTCAACACTCAACTCTCTCACACAGATTTGGCTATGGTGGAAAGATGATTTGAGTGGAAAGCAACTTGGGGAAGGTTCGAGATCAAGATTCTTGTGGTTGGAGTGGAATGTCTAGGTCTCAACATATGTGTAGGTGGTTCTCTCCCAAAAAATAAGTAGTGGAAGTGTAGGCACGTTCTAATGGCTCTCTCTTGAATAGAGAAGGGTTGGAGGGGTATATATAGCCTCCACACAAAATCCAACCGTTACACACAATTGGCACAACTCGGTCAGACTGAATAGATGAACTCGGTGAGGCCGATTTAGTTCAAAATGTGAACATTAGGGATCTCGATGGGACCGACATGATCAACTCGGTGGGACCTATGTGCTAGGGCTAGGGAAAAACCTCATCTCGATGAGACCGATTGCATGAACTCCGTGAGACCGATTTCATCAATGAGCAAACAGAGAGTTGGTCAGGCAAACTCGATGGGACCGATCGCTCATTTCGGTGAGACCGAAACATTACGAAGGGAAACAAAGAGTTTGAAATGCAAACTCGGTGGGACCGATCACTCATTTTGGTGAGACCGAAATGTTATGAAGGGAAACAGCGAGTTTGCAATGCCATCTCGGTGAGACTGAGATCCATATCAGTGAGACCGAATTGTCTAGGGTTTCTGGCAGTGGCTATGTCAACTGAACTCTGTGGCGCCGGATAGATCAAATAGGTGAGGCCGAGTTTGACTTTGCGTTTTGGACATATGTGGAAATGAGAAAGTGGTTGAGGGTTTTGGAGCAATATCACTAAGCACTTTGAGCAAGTAGACCATTAAGCAACACCTCATCCCCTTTTAATAGTGTTGGCTTTCCTATGGACTCAATGTGATCTTGGATCACTAAAATGAAAATGAAGAGTCTTGAGATTTTGCCAATCCTTGTCCTTAGCATTTTGAGGGGCCACATCTCTAGTCCATGCCATGACAATCATTGAACTTTCTGAAATATTTAACTTGAATGGATATTAGTTCAATGAGCTATATGTTGTTATGAATTACCAAAAGCATCCAGGGATTAGTTGCACTTTCAATCTCCCCCTTTTTGGTAATTGATGACAACATATAGATCAAAGCTTCGACAAATGACAATATGAATGAAACACATCATCGCTTTGAAAAGTATGTGATAAGCAAGAGATCCCCCTAAATTTGTGCATTATTTTAAAATTTGTGTTTGAATGCAAATGCACAATCGATTAGGATCATGGGTCACTCTTCCATGTCACATACATCTTGGCGGAGTGCTCAAAATGATAGAATTTAAATAACATGCACTCATCACAAAGGATAAACATGATTGATCATACACCAATATCATAGATAGCATCAAGCAAGCACACATTAAGGCATAGTATGATCAAACACATGATCACAAGAGTATCTCACACATATAACACAAAATAATGTAGCATGCATCAAACAAGCAAAGGAAAAGACCAAAGGAGCAAGAGAGGCAACAAAAAGCAAAACACACTCTCTCTCTCTCTCTCGAAGCCTAATGATCTATACATTTTCTCCCCCTTTGGCAACAAGTTACCAAAAAGCTTGAAAATGTATAGTGCTATGCGGCACTCTAGCCATGATCTCCGGGATCTCCTGAAGTGGTCTTCTGGCTTGTTGTTCCAGTGTGCGTAGATGGCATGGAGAGGAGTCCTTCAACAAAAGTATCTGTAGAAGACAATGGAGTTGGAGGGGTTGACACTGGAGGTACAACCATGGTAGTTGCTGCAGGTGCTGAAAATGTAGTCCTGGTATCACTGACAACTGGCACTACTAAAGATCTTTGTGTGGCACTCTCTGAAATGTATATATGGTTTGTCTCTCCTCCCTTTCCTCAGCTTCTTCTTGTAGCTTCTCAACAGTGGTCTAAATCTCAGTGACCTTCACATATAGATCATGAAGTTTAGTCTCAATGATCCTCTCAAGACTCTCTTGATTCTGAGTCGGGGTGTCCAAGCCCTTCTCAATCCTCACAGTAGCCTCAAGTAGCTATCTGAGTTGATCTTGCTTGGTCTTGAGCGTCACAGTTGAAGGATCTAGTGTACTGGCTGCCTTTGTTGCTTCTGCAGCCTTTGCTCTCTCTCTCTCTCTCTCTCTCTCTCTCTCTCTCTCTCTCTCTTCTCCTAAGCTTCTGCACAAGTTGGATGAGATGCATCCATGACAACCTCATTGTCCTCAAATTCTGGCCTCAGGGAAGGTGCTTTTTGTCTAGAAGATATGTCCATGTTCCCATCTTGGAGTTGATCAACATCTGTATATGAGGGGCATATCCACATGATTTCTTCTGATCAGCTGCAGTTCTCTTCACTGTCTCAACAATCAAAGTCATCACTTTAAATTTCTGTGGCACATCAAAAATGTGGAACAAGTTGATTGAGTGACCACGGATCATCCTAAGATCTCCTGACTTGGCCAACAGAGTGTGCCTCAAGATGGTGTTGATTGTGGTCAGACCTGATAGCAAATAGTATATTGACCCAAGTTTTTGAGTCTCCAAGGCATCATCAGGAATAGTCTTGTAGATATTTGCCATGGAGTTGTAATCCTTACTTGCTTGGCATATACATCAATGTCATTATCATCCTCCTCAAGGGCATTGATCAACTTGGCCCACTCAAAGGTTGTTGATTGATACCTTGTACCTTCAGTCATCCAGACAATCTTTCTATCTGGGTAGAAATGAGCAGTGGCATATAATTGCATTATTATTTCATCATTCCACTTTGTCAACTTCTGACTAACAAACTTGTCAACTTCATTCATTCCGAAGCTCTCATGCACCCCTGGAAAGTAGTCCTCATTATCATCAATGTATGTCCGGTCAACCCATCTCATGTCACACACTATGAGCTTCTTGTCCAATAAAACTGTCTCATAGAAGTCCTGCCGTTCCTTAGTGTGGAAATGATAGTCTATAATAGTTCTCCTTCTGATAGCATATGGATCAGTCTGTCTCCATAATCTCAGACATGCATCCTTTTTCAGCTTCATATTTTCAGCAACAGGATGATTGTCATCATGATATGGAATCTTGGCTTTCAACTTTCTAAGCACCTGTGACTCTTCATCATCTTGAACTTCAGGCACTCGGGCCTTGTTCTTCTCAGCAGTAGGGATGTTTCTGGTAGATCTCTTGGGAGCAGAAGGTTTTGGAGCTTGAGTAGATGGCTTGGGGGCTGTCTTGGGCTTAGATGGAGCAGCCCCAGACCTTATAGCATCACCCATGAGCTTTTGGGTCTTTGGTGGAGGTGCAGCAGCCTCTTCCTCCTCCTCTTCTTCATCATTAGAGTCTCTCATCATAGATGATTTTCCAATGACTTTGGCAATAGTCTTCCTCACTCTCTCCTTCCTCTTCTTTCCTCCAGCAGCCTCTTCTTCTCTTAGTTGAAGAGTGAACTCCATGGTTTCCTGAGTGGAGGCTCTGTCCTTTGACATAGGGTCTCTTTTAGCAGGAGCCTTCTTCTTCATACCAGGCTTTGTGGCAGCAGCAGTAGCATACTCCTTCAGCACTTTCTTCTTGGAGGTCACCTCTTCCTCAACAACAAAATCCCCATCCTCTTAATCTGAGGTTCTCTTCTTCCTTTGCCTAGTATCGGCCTTATGCAAATTGCTTGGAGTGCTTCTGCTACCTTCATCATAACTGCTGTTGGAGGGACTAGTGCCCTCACTGAAATTCACTTGCTCTTCAGATATGTTCTGGCTGTCACTGCCCACTGACATCTCTGAAACTGGCTCTGTGAATAGATGGATGTAGATGGAGTGGATGAGCATCACAAAGCATAGCTATTTTGCAAAAGTCTTGAGACAAAAAAATTAACTTTAGTTTTCTGCAGAAAGCATCTCAAAGCTACCGATTTGACAAACTCGGTGACACCGAAGCATTAACAGAATCTAAACATACAATGTCGGTCAAACCGAAATGTAGTTTGGCGACTCCGAGATGCTAGGGTTTCACAGAGTAGGTAATTTTGGTCACACCGATTTGTACGCTTCGGTCAGACCGAGTTGTACTTGTGCAATGGCCTAAGACAAATCGGTGAGACCAAGATCCTTAGTTCAATCGGTCGGAGATGAGTTCGGCGGAAACCTAACCCTAAGTTTTTGCACCAAATCTATTCTAGTGGAATTTTTTGGTGGATAGAATTATCTCATTCATGGAAAGAAATTAGGCAATGAACTTTGTGCAAGAATCGGAGTTAAGGAAAGCACAAAGGGGTCAAATCCATACCCTAACTTGGCGACGGATTTGCTACGGCAGCAAGGGCGGTGAGAATCACATTGACAGCAACGGAGACCAGCTACAGGAGGCACTAGCAACAATGACGACGATTCGGAGACCAAGGGGCGGCAGAGCTGGGAGGCACGGTCGAGTGGTTTGGAGGAGTTTCCAAATTTCCAACCCGCAGTATATATACTTAGTCACTGTCGGTGTGACCGAGTGGAAGAACTCGGTGGCACCAAGATGCAAAACTGCCAGCAGTTACTGCAACTCGGTGTGACCGAATTGTTCAAATCGGTTGCACCGAGGTGAAAACTTATATTAACTTAATGAATTCGGTGAGACCGAGTGGGATGAGTTGGTCTGACCGAGATGCATTAAGAGGTTTTGGAAGTTTAAGCCCTTGACGCATCGATGGCTCCGAGTGCTCCTCACCCAAAGGGTCCGAATTTGACTTGTTCAAACTTTGTGATGTAGCATGAATAGAGTTTGAGACGAGAAAAGCATAGATAGAGAGAGAGAGTACTTAGGCACTCTTGTCCATCCATTTGGAAAAAAGAAAAAGGCATACAATCAAAGCAACAAATGGATGTTCTTGAATGGAGAAAATTATGCAACCAACATGTTCACACAATAAGGTAGCAAATGAAATATGTGGCAAAGCATGCACAAACACTCTAGAAAATCTCAAGCAATTGGCGATGACTAGGTCATCTATGTATGAGTATATTGACTTAGGAGTCAAATGAGAACAATTGATCATAGGTCATACTCATCGTTTAAGCACAAGTGGGGTTACCACTTTTACATAAAGCATTGTTGTGTTCACACCATTTGAGTTGCTTTAGCTCAATTTTTAGAGCAAGCTCCCCATAGATGTGATATCCCCCCTTTAGAAGGATGAACTAACATTGAGTTTTGTCGATGATGACTTCACGTAGGTGTTGAAGATGTGGATGCTCAATGTTGACGTTGATCATTTGGAGCAATCCTTTGGAGTGAGTTGCACTTTCAATACCTATGGGTTAGTCCCACAAGGAACAAACAAGGATATCCATAGACATAGAGTGAAGTACACATATGATGATGTCCATGAAGGCATTAGGTTACCTTGTCCCTCGACCTACCAACAAGAGGGTTTGTGACTCCTTGAACTAGTGCAAGATATGGAAGTTGATTGCACTTGTCCTTGCCAAAATGAATATGAGTGAAGTATGTTGGCGGAGTCACCCTCAAGAACTCTCTAGTTCTTCTTCTTTGGGACCCACATCAACTTGATGGGAATCCTTGGAGTTGTAGTCGTACTTGATGAAGTAGAACTTGATGTAGTCTTGGGAACCCATTTGACCAAGGCCTTAGGAGCTTCTTCAAGTGCACAATCTCCTCTTGAAGCTTGTCCTTGCCTTTTATCTTGTGGTCTTGTGGTGGAAGATCATCTTGAGCTTGTGTTCCCTTCAAAGAAGTGGGGTCATACTTCTCTTGTTGAGGAACAAACTTCATCTTGGGGTATTAATCTTCTTCCCACTCAATTCCATTGGCATTGGACTTGCGTTCAAAACCAACACCTTGATTCTTCCGGTGCCTTCCTTGCTTGCGTACAATTTCCTCAAATTGCTTACTTCCGGCAAGGCTCTTGTAAACACCTTTCTCTATAATTCCCTTCAATAGGCTATTTTCTTGCTGTAGCGACTAGACCTCAAACAGTCTGATCTCTGTGCATCAGTGTCATTCCTGGATCGGTAATGCTGACACGCACAGTACTCGAAGGATTTATAACAGAGTAGCAATCACACACTTATTACATCGAATGTCTCAAAAGAGAACTAATTACAAATAAATATGGCTTAAGGCCATCTAAATAACGATAACAGCGGAAAGCTCCAAAGATAAGCGAGTCCATCAACTCCAATGGCATCACTGAGTATAAGATCACGACCTAAGGCACCTTACTTGTCGTCTGAAAAGTCTGTAACATGAACGTTGCAGCCCGAAAACGGGTCAGCACATGGAATATGCTGGCAATGTAACACACAGAGAGTAATGAACAGAATAATGCTATACTACATGCATATATGGCTAGTGGAAAGCTCTATGGTTACAGTTTTGCATAAAGCCATTTTTTCCCTACTTCAAGGGAATAAATTTTATTTAACTATCATGGTGGTTGTTAAACATTGAGAAGGGTACTCCAACTCAATCCCAATTAAGCATCAACATTAACCCAGCAAAATTAGTTTAAAGTAACATGATGAGATTCACATGATAATCCAGGTACTAGATACTCAAAACGTGCATAACCAGGGACACGGCTAACCATGATTAGTTTATACACTCTGCAGAGGTTTGCACACTTTTCCCTACAAGACTCGATCTCCTCCGTTGGATTTCTCGCACTGCAGGGTGTTTGAGAAATGGATGACCGAGACACAGTCTTTCAGAAGCATAAACTCCCTACTCCGGGTAGACAGTTACACCTACTTTCGACTACATCTGCTAGTCTACCTCTTCAAGAGTTCACACAACTTAATCAACTATGCTAGAGCCCATAATAGCTTGTGGCTGCACACGGAAGTTTCTAGCATGAATAAATCTCATGATCCCTTTGAGCCTGGGTGGCGGTCCATAGGAGAATCACACGGTACCCCAGGATTTCCAAAAAAATACAGACAACACTGGGTTCCCCAGGTGCCTCAATCTACCCAGATGTGAGTTTAAGTTTCCACCTTAAGTAAACCATTAAATACAATCTCACATCTGTCATGAATCCACTCACCCAATCCACGTCTACTAGCATAGCATAGCAACATAAGCAAACGTAGAAGTAACTCCCAAAGGTTTGATAATAAAACAGGTAATAGGTACTACCTCATCTACATCACAGAACCCACATGTTAATCAGACCCTAATCATGCATTTGTTTGAGGATTGATCTAATGCAATAAAACTGGGTAGTAAAAGAGGTATGATCAAAGTGTTACTTGCCTTGCTGATGATCCGTGAAACCTAGAGATTCGAAGTAGCAAGCGACGCACTCCGGGTACTCTATCGCAAACAAACAAGCATACAATAAGCACTCATCTAATGCACAGGTAAAACTCAAATAAGAGACCTAACCAGAAAGTTCAACTTAAGAACTCCGGTTTGCAAAAACAATCAAATCAAACGAAGCAACGAAAATCAAACGGCGAAAGAAACAAGCTTCGTTTACTAATATGGACCTAAGTCAAATTTTACAGTAGCAAAAACTTGTTTGAGTAGGTTAAATGGAAAGAGGGTTTCGAGACGAAACTCTAGGCGCTTGAATCGCCTGATTCCGATAAACGAGCGAAAAGTTATACTAAAACAAAAATCGGATCAGAAATCGCGATCAGGAATAATCGCGGAAAATCTGAGAAAAAAAACACGGACGAACAGGCTAACGAAGAATGTTCGCTGTCTGCGGTTAAACGACGAAAACCGTTCGTTAAAACGAATGAACAAACGTCTAAATAACTAAACCAAAGAAAAACATAAACCGATATATATATATATAATAAACCGGGTTCCTAAAAAAACCGACGGTTTTATCTCGAAAACCGCGGCGGCGACGGGGACTACCTCCGACGGTCAACGTCGGGGGCGGCGGTCGGCTCCGGTGGGGCGGGTGGCTCCGGTGGCGGCAGCGGCAGAACGAGCGGCGGTGACGAGGGCAGCGGGCGGCGGCGGCAAGGGCAGCGGGCGGCGACGGCGGCAACTGGCGGCGACGACGGCGGCAACTGGCGGCGGCGGCGGCGCTAGGGTTCGGCGGCGGCGCGGGCTGGGCTGGGTGGCGGTGGGCTTCGGGGGCAGGGGGGCCCGGCTTAGAAAGCCTCCCCGGGCGGTGTCCCGCTCGGGTACGGCCCGGAGTCGGTTTCGTTTTTTTTTAAACATTACGCGCAGAAAAACGAATGAAAGAAATACTAAACAAACTCCAAAATCCCGAAATAAATTTTCCCCGACTTCTAAAATTAAGCCAGACAAGACGAACATTTATTTGGGGCCTAAATGCAATTTTGAAAAACGCACATTTTTCCTAAATTCAAATAAAATAGCAATAAACTCCAAAATAAAATCTTATTTGATTTTATTATCAAATCCTCGATATTCCTTTATTTTGGGAAAGTCATTTTATTCCCTCTCTCTTATTTTTATTGTAGAAATAAATAAAGATAAAATAAATAAAATCAAATGATCCTATTTTCAAAATTTGAGAAAACTCAAATATGAAAATAACGAAATCCCCAACTCTCTCCGTGGGTCCTGGAGTTGCGTAGGTTTTCTGCGATCGAGCCAAAATGCAATAAAATATGATATGCAATTGATGATCTATGTAAAACATTCCAAATTGAAATTTTGGGATGTTACACTTGCTCAAGTGTAACTTGGCTAAGAAAACCATTAGTGGAATCAAGAGAACTACTAGAAGCAACAATATTGGATATAGCATGATTATTGTTACTACTAGAAGAAGAATCTTTCTTGGTCTTGTTGCTAGATTTTTACTTTTGGCATGTAAGTAGACAAGAGTAAACTCTTGGCAATGTAAGAAGAATTTTTCTTTCGAACATCATCATTGATTACTTTTAAGAACCCATGCTCTTGCTCTAAATTGAGCTTCTCATGAGTCTTTAAAAGCCCTCGATGATCCTCTAAGGTAGTCTCATGAGCTAACTTAAGAGTGTTTAGTTCTTTAGTTAGACGCTCAATCTCCTTCTTATCATTGTCATTCGTTTCATCTTGATTAGCATGATTAATAGCAATTTCATCATAGTTTTCATCACTAGTGTTGTCAACAAGTAAATCGTCATCACCTAGCAAATCATCTTCATCACTATTGAAATTAACATACTCAGGGTGTGATACCTTGGGGCCTTTAGCCATGAGGCATATTCCAATCCCTTCATTTTGTGAGTCAAATATGTCGTAGGAGTTGGATGACACAAGTGCAAGACCGACAACACCTTCATCTTGAGTATATTCGAAGTCGGAGTGATAGCTTCTCTCGGAGTAGTGGTCGGAGTCGGAACCTGATACCCATTCACCAATGTGAGCTTGATGTCTTCGTCTTGTGTAGTTCTTTGATGACTTGTCCTTCCTTTCCGAATCCTTGCTTCTACGAGAGGGTCTTCGTTCATAACGATCATCTCTACTCCTTCTCTCTCTCGGTGATGATTCTTCTCTTCTCTTGTAGAGAGTCGTACACTAATTGGAGTAGTGTCTGGGTCTTCAACATTTGTAGCAATTGCGATCACGACTAGAAGATCTTTTGTCATTGTAGGACCTTGACTTGGAACTTCTGTTTTTGCTTCTACTCTTGTATAACTTGTTGAAGTTCTTCACCATTAAGCTCAATTCTTCATTCAAGACTTGTTTTTCACTCGATGTTGTAGGAGCATCACATGAAGTTTTATAGGCACCACTAGACTTGTTGTGAAGCTCTTCCTTATCCTTAAGTGACATCTCATGAGAAACAATTCTACCGATGACTTCCGTTGGCTTGAGATCTTTGTAGTTTGGCATCATTTGGATCAAGGTGCCACTACAAAAAAATACACTTCCGTGATGATACGTGTTTATCACAGTAGGTCGCGCTTTTTGTTATGCATGTACATCCATGACAAATTTATGACAGAATCAAGATAGTCATACTTGTGCTGTCGTAGAAGTGTTCCATGACATTACCAAAATTATCATCACGGAAGTGTCCACTTCCATGACGATAAATCGCGCGTCACAGAAGTGCTTTCGTCAAGGGTGACCGACACATGGCATCCACCGTAACGGAACGTCGCTAAGTTATCGGGTCAGATTTTGGATCCGATAACCCGTTAACAGCCATGACCAATGCCGATTTTCAATGTGTAAAATTCTCATTGGCTGACGGATCCACGTGTCAGCTCTGCGTTGGCACAGGTGTCAATCATCCAACGGTCGAGATGGGCCTATGATATGTTGACAGGTGGACCGGCCCAAAAGTGGCCCACAAAGTTTAAATGGGCCGGCCCAACCGAAGGCCCATAAGATTTAGCGGACCATAATGGGCTGGCCCAGCTAAAGGCCCACAAAATTTAGCGGACCATAATGGGCCGGCCCAGCTAAAGGCCCACAAGATTTTGCGGACCACAATGGGCCGGCCCAGCTAAAGGCCCACAAGATTCTGCAGACCATAATGGTCCGACCCAGCTAAAGGCCCAACATTCTCTGTCAAATTGGCCCGTCAACGGCCTGGTCTAAACTTGTCATCAATGCATCCCATGGTCACTTCTGGCCCGTTAACAGTCCACTAAGTAATTGGGCCGAATTACGGCCCGGTGTATTTCCGGCCTGTTAAAGGTCCGGCTTCATTTGGTCCCATTTACAGGCCATCAAAACTTTTGGCCCATAAACGACCGTGAAGGATTTGGGTCATATTCGGCCATGTATGTCATTCGGCCTGTTAGAGGACCACTATAGATTTGGCCCACTTTCGGCCTGTTGTCATTTTTGGCCCGTTAATGCCGGACGTAAACCATGGGCCATATGTGGCCCAACATCATATCGGGCCCATTAACGGCCCATATAAAAATGACGATAATCTAGCCCGACCGAAGTTCCGGCCTGTTAAAGGCCCGTGTATTAGGTCGGCGCATTTACGGCCCATCCGAATTTCGGCCTGTCAAATATCCGCATCGTAAATGGGCCACCATTTCGGCCTGCTAAGTCCAGTGGGTTATTTGGCACAATCAGGGCCCAATCTCACTTCTGGTCTATTAAAGGCCCATGTTTTTTATGGGCTCGACATATTTACACCTGTAAACGGCCTACTTTTACTGAGGGCCCAAATTATGTTTAGGCTTGTTAAAGGCCCACTATGGGCATAGGCCTACCTACCAGAAAAATTTAAAACTTATGCTAATTTAAGCCCAGATATTTTTAGTGGGCTACATGCCAATTTCGGCCCGTAATCATTTTTAGCCCAATTGGAATGGGCCCGACGAATGTTGGCATGTTGGGCTCCTACGAAGCTTTCATATGAATACATTACTAAGATAAACCTACACTATACAAAAATAGAATCATAATTACTGCAGCATGTGGCAGCATCATAAATGTTGTATCACAACAAAATAAATTCCAATCATACAACAAAAGGCCTATTGGCATAAAGATTACAGTCCTTCCAGATAAAAGCACCATCATATGTATAGAAGCACAGATCATTTGACCTGAGTGCTAATGTTTCAGGCTGTAGAATCTGATGGAGCAGCACGATCTCCACCTTTTTTCCGCCATTGCTCTTCAACAACGAAGCGAATGTCTGATAGTCTGGTTTCAAAACCATTCATATCTTGACGGCATTTCTCAACCACTATTCTTGTTTCCGAAACAACGTCCATTAGGGATTGGACTTGTGTCTGGAGCACAGATATATCACTCTGTCTAGCAGGAAGATTTTGTTCAGTAGGCGATTTGGACGAGGTTACCTTGACAACCAACCCAGAATTACGCAGGAAGGTGCTTTTTGCACTGTTAGTGGAGAGATACTGACGCACTGTAGCAAGAGGTGACATTGTGCATGTAGTAGCCTCGTCACCTTCAGGTGGTTGTGGCTGTTCAATCATTTGTTCCATAGCTTCCTGAAAGTTTGAACTTGTAGATTAGTGTACCAGTGAGTTACTAATGAGACAAAAACAAACAAAGTAGGTTAAACGTTTATACATAACTTATTTTGGTGAACTACTGTAATACATTAGCATGTATTGTAGTGCCAACTACATAATAAAATCACTTTCGGAACATATGTCCATGTAGCATGCCTACTGTATTGTCTATTTCCTCACATTCTTTGACATCTAAGGATAAAGAGACATGGTTTAAAGTAGGATGAACATAGTATGACATCATTCATATCATGGGCAAACAGATATAAAACAAACAGGATATTTTATCATTGTGTGTGCACGTGAACATAACAACTAGATTACAGATCAAGACCAAAAGAATATCCTTCATCTCTTTTAAACCATGTAAGGTGAAATGATACGTTAAGACAACTGTGTATAAAAGTGAATAGAGTAACTGACATTGGCTGCAAACCAAGTAGTTAAATGAACACATCACAGTACCAATCAGTTCAAGGCAGGAGGAGTAAGGACTTACAACAGCGGCTTGAACTGGTGTGCTCATGCCCTTCATCTTGCTGGTGTGGCAATCCTTGAAGATTTGCACTGCATCTTGGTCTGCACGGGCTTTCTGCTGTATTTGGAACAAGTCAATATAGATACGAAAATATGGCAAAAAAAAGAAGGAAGTAGCAGCTATTTACAAGAGCCTCGCAGTGTGCAATATAGCTACGAGATCCTGTTGTATGTTGGAATTTCACTTTAGAACGGTTGGTTTTGTTCTTCAAACAGTTAGCCTAGAAGAAGATACACTTGTAAGGCACATACATAAATACAAGTTCAATATGTGGTCTGATCAAATACATATAGCCTACCTGATACTTTGGATCAGACCAGTGTTTAATGAGGGCTGTCCAGTCTTCATCTGTAATATATTCCACTGGAGATGTTTGGGCGATTTCATTGTTAGCCTTGCCTTCAAAGTGAGATTTTCTAAGGTGGTACCGATACTGTCGCAGAGCAGACTGAAAAACATGAGTGCATGCTTGTTTAGTTGCATCATCTTTCGGATCCAACTTGAACCTCATCTGTTGAAAAAAGAATGTGAGTCTTATTAGGAGGAAGCTAGAAAGTATGGGACAGAGCAAGACAACATTACTAATTGCGATGAATAACATTACTTACAGATAAATGGTCAAGGAAGGTGTTAAACTGGGTATTGTCTTTCTCATTCCTGAACTGGATCCACGTTGGGAGGATACGCGCATGACACCTAACGGCAACGGCTGCCTCTGATACTAACTTGGCTGACTCTGTAGCATCACGTGGCCTGTTTAAACCTGCCTCAAAATGGATCTCCATTCTTCCTCCTTTAGATTTTGTTAATCTGTCAAGCATTATACCTGATGTCTGTTTCCGCTTGCGCCGTGGTGCTAGTTCAACAATGAATATGGAAAGTGTTAGTGTACATCAAACTGTGAGAGTACATATAAAGGAGCATGCAACTGCAACTTGACTCGGTCAGGTACCGTCTTGGTGTTGATGCTAATGAGGTTCATCTGATCTTGCCAAGTCCTGTTGTGTCAACAGTGCTTTGGAAGTAGTGTTAGGTGTGAAGGCAGCTTGGCAACTGGCCAGTTTCGGAGCAAACAAACGAGTAACTGGTTGACATGCTGGTACAGTTGAAGCGGATGCTACAGCTGGTGGAGCAGGTGATACTGTGTCTGTAGATTTAGCCGGTGGACTTGGACCTTCTACTGCACTATAAGTACCAGCAGAATCTCGACGGCAGAGCCTTTTCTGTCTCACCCGACGAGTAATAGCACTCCCTACTATATTATTTTCCTTGCTCTTTTTTGACTTTGCCATGTCAAGCTATACCCACAACACAAAAGAATAAAATCACTCTTCAGAACTCATTGATGCATGATACAGACAAGCAATACTTTGATGTAAGACAACCGTATGAGGATGGAATATGTAAGAAAAACAGGACGGCATGACATATTCACAGCTACGATGTGCAAACTAAGCAGAAGGATTTTCAAGAAAATAGAAGTAATGCAAGCTAGACACCATATGAAAGATGCAACCAATATTACTCTGCCAAGTTAAAAGTGTCTTGTCATAAGTGGCAATTCGAAAAATTAGAAGCAGTACAACGTAGAAATCAATGCAAGATGCAACCACTATCAAACTGCCATGTTAAAAGCGTCCAATCATGAGTTACTGATGCGGGATACACAACAGCAGTACTTTGATGTAAGAACATGGTATGATAGATAGATGCAGTGTATTCTAGACACAGAAAGCCATGTCATATGCACATGTATAACGTATAAACTCAGCAGGTGCAATTTAATCAAAATAGAAGAAATACAGGTTAGACAACATATGCAACATGAAACCAATTATCACACTGTCAACTTAGAGCAAGCACCTGCGATGGTGGAGTGCGGGAGATGAACTCATCATGTAGACTTGGGACTTCAACTTCATTAGCAGTAGCAGTGGCAAATCTAGAGTCTCTATTTGCGTCGGTGCGGAGTACCACCAACATCCCCTAACTTACTCTTTTCCTTCCTATTTTCTGATATTGCCTTATGAAGTCAAAACCACAAGAAGATGAATAAAATTAGCTCTGTATAACTGGTTGATGCATGATACAGACGAACACTACTTTGATGTAAGGCAAGCGCAGGAGGATGGAATATATACAAAAAAAGACAGCGTTTCATATTCACACGTACGATAGGAGGATGGAATATGTATGAAAAAACAGTAAGCGGAAGGCATTTCAACAAAATTAGAAGAAATGAAAGCTAGGCACCATATGAACATGGAACCAATATCACTCTATCAGGTAAAAAGTGTCTCGTCGTAAGTGCCATTTCAAGAAATTAGAAGCAGTACAAGCTAGAAGACAATGCAAGATGCAACCTACATCACAGTCCCAAGTTAAATGTGTCTTATGGGTAAGTGATCATTGCAGGTATAAGTTGTAAGCTACGTAGATGCAATTCAACATAATCAAAAGCAATACAAACTAGACATCATATGGAAAACGCAACCACGTATAACAGTTTCAAGTAAGAGCAAGCACCTATGATGGTGGAGTAGGGGAGACGTGCTCATCGTGTACATGTATGTTCTAGAAACAGGAACATGTGTCATATTCACAGGCATTATGTGTAAAGTAAGCAGATGCAATTCAAGTTAGAAGTAATACAAGCTAGACATCATACGTAACATGCAACCACATATAATAGTGTCAAGTTAGAGCAAGCACCTGTGATGGTGGAGTAGGGGAGATGTGCTCATCATCTACACAGCTACGTTGACTGTCCAGCCTTGTGTTGTCTTGCGAATCTTGTTGGGAGGATGGAGGAGTAGAATCTGTAGAGACCCCCTGTTTGAGTTGCTCCGAAGGACCACCATCATCCACTGTCGGACTAATTTCCTTCAGCTGTAATGATTTTGCATTGTGAAGTCAAACCAATAAGAAAAAGGAATAAAATTCGCTCTTCAGAACTCATTCATGCATGATATTGACGAACACTACTCGGATGAAAGGCGAACACATGATGCGAGGATGGAATATGTATGAAAAACAGGATGGTGTGACATATTCACACCTATGATGTGGTAACTAAGCAGAAAGCATTTCAACAAATTAGAAGCACTGCAAGCTAGACACCATATGAAAGATGCAACCAATATCACTCTGCCAAGTTCAAACTGTATGGCATTTCAACAAATTAGAAGCGGTATATGCTAGAAATCATATGCAAGACACAACCAATATCAAAGTGGCGACTTAAAGGTACCTTATCATAAGTGACTGATGCAGGATATGCAAGAATAGTAGTCTGATGTAGAAACAGGAACACATGTCATATTCACAGGCATTATGTGTAAAGTAAGCAGATGCAATTCAACAAAGTTAGAAGCAATACAAGCTAGACATCATACACAACATGGAATCACATATAATAGTGCCAAGTTAGAGCAAGCACCTGTGATGGTGGAGTAGGGGAGATGTGCTCATCATCTACACATCTACGTTGACTGTCTAGCCTTGCATTGTCTTGTGAATCTTGTAGGGAGGATGGCAGAGTAGAATCTGTAGAGAACCTTCGTTTCAGTTGCTCGGAAGGACCACTAAGGGAGTCCTGGACTAGGGGGTGTCCGGATAGCCAAACTATCATCATCGGCCGGACTCCAAGACTATGAAGATACAAGATTGAAGACTTCGTCCCGTGTCCAGATGGGACTTTCCTTGGCGTGGAAGGCAAGCTTGGCGATACGGATATGTAGATCTCCTACCATTGTAACCGACTCTGTGTAACCCTAGCCCTCTCCGTGTCTATATAAACCGGAGGGTTTTAGTCCATAGGACAGAACAACAATCATACCATAGGATAGCTTCTAGGGTTTAGCCTCCTTGATCTCGTGTAGATCCACTCTTGTACTACCCATATCATCAATATCAATCAAGCAGGAGTAGGGTTTTACCTCCATCGAGAGGGCCCGAACCTGGGTAAAAACATCGTGTCCCTTGTCTCCTGTTACCATCCGCCTAGACGCACAGTTCGGGACCCCCTACCCGAGATCCGCCGGTTTTGACACCGACATTGGTGCTTTCATTGAGAGTTCCTCTGTGTCGTCACCGATAGGCTCGATGGCTCCTTCGATCATCAACAACAACGACGTAGTCCAGGGTGAGATTTTTCTTCCCGGACAGATCTTCGTATTCAGCGGCTTTGCACTACGGGCCAATTCGCTTGGCCATCTGGAGCAGATCGAAAGCTACGCCCCTGGCCGTCAGGTCAGATTTGGAAGTCTGAACTTCACGGCTGACATCCGCGGAGACTTGATCTTCGATGGATTCGAGCCACAGCCGAGCGCGCCGCACTGTCACGATGGGCATGATTTAGCTCTGCTGCCGGACAGTGCCCTGGAGGCCGCACACGAGTCCGCTCCGACCCTTAATTCGGGGCCGGCAGCGCAGATCGAGGACGGGTGGCTAGACACCGCCTCAGGGGCTGCAACCTCTACGGCGATGGAGCCGAATACTGACCTTGTCCCTTGTGAAGCTCGTGACTCCGAGGTGCCGGACTCCTCGCCGGACTCCGAACCTCCCGCGCCCCCTCCAATCGGATCTGGTTGGACGCTGATTATGGAGTTCACCGCTACGGACATCTTTCCGCACTCACCTTTTGGCGACATCCTGAATTCGCTAAAGTATCTCTCGTTATCAGGAGAGCCCTGGTCGGATCACGGTCAGGACGGTTGGGATGCGAACAACGAAGAAATTCAAAGCCCACCCACCACCCACTTCGTAGCTACTGTCGACGACCTAACCGACGTGCTAGACTTCGACTCCGAAGACATCGACGGTATGGACGACGATGCCGGAGACGACCAAGAACCAGTGCCTACTGGGCACTGGAAAACCACCTCAACTCACTACGTATACATGTTGGATACACCAAAAGGAAGCGATAACGAGGAACAATGGGACGCGGCGAAGGATAATTCCCCCGAAAACAACCAAAACGGCGACGCAAGCGCCGCCCGAAGTCCCGCGTCGATAACAACAGCACCCATACTGACCCAGCCATAGAGCAGGGCGAACTAGTGGACGACGAACATGCCACCAAGCAACCATCCAAACAGGATGAATTGGACGAGCAACCCATCCCCGGCGAAAACAACAGTCCAGACGATCTCACGCCGGACACATCACCGGAGCATAAGAACCTTCACAAAAGGCTCGTCGCCACTGCAAGAAGTTTGAAGAAGCAGAAGCGGAAGCTCAGAACAGCGGAAGACGTACTCAGAATGAGGTGGAGCAAAGTACTCAAGACCGCAGATAAATACGGCGATAGTCACCAAGCAAAGAGCTACCCGAAGCGCAAGCTGTTGCCCGAATTTGACGAGGAGGCCGTACAGCCCCCACAGTCAAAAAACAAAGAGGTCGCCTGGCCGGATAGACGACTAGATGACAGGCTAAGAGCGGCAAGCGGCGCCGCACACAAGCCGGCACACGATCCACATAAGGATCCTCACAAAAAGGATGGCCCGGTCAGGTCCATCTATGGGCCAAAAAAGAAGGCTCCAGGAAGCAACACAACACGCCGAGTGTTCGTAGATAACGGCACACCTAAATACAGGGGCGCCGCACACCCACTATGTTTCACCGATGAGGTACTGGATCATGAATTTCCAGCGGGATTCAAACTCGTAAACATAGAGGCATATGACGGAACAATAGACCCCGGGGTCTGGATTGAGGATTATATCCTACACATACATATGGCTAGAGGAGACGATCTCCACGCCATAAAATACCTACCCCTCAAGCTCAAAGGGCCAGCTCGGCATTGGCTCAAAAGCCTCCCAAAAAATACCATCGGAAGTTGGGAAGAGCTCGAGGATGCGTTTCGAGCAAATTTTCAGGGAACTTATGTCCGCCCTCCGGATGCAGACGATTTAAGTCACATAACTCAACAGCCCGGAGAGTCAGCACGCAAATTCTGGAACAGGTTCCTCACCAAAAAGAACCAAATAGTCGACTGTCCGGACACCGAAGCCTTAGCAGCCTTTAAACATAACGTCCGAGACGAATGGCTCGCCAGACACCTCGGCCAGGAAAAAACAAGAACAATGGCCGCACTAACAAGCCTCATGACCCGCTTTTGCGCGGGGGAAGACAACTGGCTGGCAAGATGCAGCACCAGCGACCCGAGTACATCCGAAGTCAGGGATGGAAATGGGAAATCACGACACAGAAAAGATCAGCGCCGGAATAAGGAAAATGGCCCAAATAGCACGACGGTCAACGCCGGGTTCAAAAGCTCTCGGCCGAATAAAACACTGCCTCTTAAGGACAACAGTGACGAGCTATCCAACCTAAACAAAATCTTCGATAGGATATGTCAAATCCACAGCACCCCCGGGAAGCCTGCAAACCATACCCACAGAGATTGTTGGGTCTTCAAGCAGTCCGGCCGACTTAACGCCGAACACAAGGGGCTCGACACACCAAGTGAAGACGATGACGAACCCCACAAGCAGCGCACCGGAAAACAGAAGACTTTCCCACAAGAAGTCAAAACAGTGAACTCACTTCATGTGATAACAAGGAAAAATAGTGCGGCACCTGCTAAAGCACGCGCCGCACGGTCCACCCCAGCGGAGTCCCGAAATTGGATGTCAAAACCAATTACTTTCGACCATCAGGATTACTCCAGAAGTATTCGAAACGCAGGAGGGACTGCTTTGATATTGGATCCCATAATCGATGGACTACATTTCACACAAGTCCTAATGGATGGCAGCGGTGATATAAACCTGCTATACCAGGACACCATCCGCAGAATGGGGATAGACCCTACCAAAATTCGTCATAGCAGCACTTCCTTCAAAGGAGTGACGCCAGGCCTTTATGCCAATTGTACAAGCTCTGTACTACTAGAGCTTGTGTTCGGTTCATCCGACAACTTCCGTCGCGAAAAGCTAATCTTCCATATCGCCCCATTCAAAAGCAGCCATCAAGCACTACTGGGACGCGAAGCTTTCGGCCGCTTTAACGCAATACCGCACTACGCGTCTCTTACACTTAAAATGCCCGGTCCACGCGGCATAATCTCATTAAAGGGTAACTCCAAGTGTTCCTCGACCATGGAAAAGCGTGAGACTGCCTTGACAGCCACACACTAATCCGGCCTTGCTGATCAAAGCCCCTAAAAACAGGTCATTCAGACCTCGGACACGGTTAGGCGAGTCCGGTATAAATAAACAAGGGGCTTCCCGCCACATACCTCTTTACAAGGGGCTGCACGTATGAACAATGAGAGACAATAAAGCTCAACTTTATTCATCTTCCAAATAATACTCCGCTTTAAATACATTTTTTGCACGATATTTTTTCCAAACTAAGTTCTTCTCTTTTACAAATGAACCACGTGCTACACCCGTCCAGGATACAGCACAACGGAGACACAGGCGCAGACGTGCAGCAGGGACCCGTTGCAAGGATTCTTTTCAGATTAAGACCCTGCGTAAACCTTTCTTACTGTCTCTTGTTGATACACATCCCCCGGTTTCCTACCATAACCGAGGAGGAGGCTGGCGTTTTGGCATCGGCCGCGTCAGAAGTTCTCGCCCGTACCTGGACACTAGGGGCTTAGGGCATTGTTCTGCCCGTTATCATAAAGACCGAATACCTCAGGGAGTGTTCGGCGTCTCGAGTTAGGCCTTATATGCATCAGCTCCGAATCATGTCTTTGGTCAAATGTTGGGTTTGCCCGGCTCCTGTGTTTTGCTGCCTTACGTTCCGCTCCATCGGCTAACGCGGCACCAGGAGAACTACTGCGATTGTGCCCCGGTTCGGCCGGGCGAGCACCTCAGTAGAGAAAGCCGAAAACTGACTGTCATGATATAGCGAGAGACTGGTCAACCACTCGATCGACTACTGGAATGTTTAGAATTCCTCCGCTTTGACGAAGGACCGCTTCCCGGTCAGGCACACACGCGCCCCGAGTTCGGAGAGCGCGGTGCCTCTAGGGGCTATATAGTAGCCCCACCATCGAGCTCCTATGGCTAAGTGAAAGTGATAAAGCATTATAGTCCGGTTGCCTAGTTTGCTATGCTATCACCTCCTTCAAAGGACCAAGACGTTGGATTAAGTGTGAAAATGCGCTTTTTTTGCAAACACCCCCGCACCATGTGCGTGGGGGCTGAAGCCAAAGACTGCCATCTTTCAGGTTATACATACATATACATTAACGGCCGCACAGGAGATATTTCAATACTTGAACGCACAAGTATAAAAAGCCGTTACATTATAAATATGGTTTCACAAATCATACATGTCATTTGAACATAACATTTTTCGAGCACTGCGACTCTATTAAACGAGCGCCCTGCAGGACTTCCTCAAAATAGTGCTCGGCGGGTAATCGGCTTTTGTCCGAACCCCGGGATGCAACATCGGTGGCATCCATCTCCGCCCAGTATGTCTTAACACGGGCGAGAGCCATCCGTGCACCCTCTATGCATGCCGACCGCTTCATCGCCTTGATATGCGGCACCGCCCCAAGGAATTGCTGCAATAAGCCAAAATAACTCTTCGGCTTGGGCCTTTCCGGCCACAGATGAGCCACCACATCCGTCATGGCAAATCCGGACAATCTATTCAGCTCAGCCCACTCAGCCAACCGATCGGTCAACGGAAGTGGACGCTCCGGACTATGGAATTGAGACCAAAAAAGCTCTTCCATTTCGTGATCCTTCTGGCTTCGGAAGTGCACGACTGCGTCCGCCGCACTCGCCGCCAAATTCAGATAAGGATCCTCCGCACCCCACAACTGGCCCAACTGAGCATACTTCGGATCCGTGAACTTCCTACGCAGCAGAAAGGGCTTTCCAGCCGCAATGTCTCCGGCCTGACGCAGTTCCTCCTTTATAGCCCGCATTGCAGAACGGGCATCCTTGGCTTCGGCGGTGGCCTTCTTCAGGTCCTCTTGCTCCGCTTGGCGTTCTCTTTCAAGAACCTCATAGCGGTCGGTAGCATCTTTTAGTTTCACGGCCATTCCGGCCATCTCCTCCCTGCTTCGGCAGTGAGCAGCCTTTTCGGCTTTTAGCTCCTCCGTTGCCTTCGAGGCAGCCGCATCACTTTTTCTGGCTTGCTCCTTGGCTCGAGCAAGCTCTGCCCGAAGGTCTTCCACAGCAGCGGCACCATCTGCATCAAGCATACATGTTGTAAGGAGTGGGCATCAGCTCCCTTACCAGGTGACCGCGGAGAAACCACCTACCTTGTGACTCGTCAAGTCGTTTATTGACCAGCGCGATGTCCGCATCCGCATCATCGAGTTGCTGCTTTAGCTCGGCAACTCTATAAGTCCGGCTGGCCACCGAGCGTTCCGCCACCTGCATAGGAAAGGCGACATTTTATAACTGAGATTATGATCCTCGGCACGCTGTCGCTTTCGACAACATACCGAGTCTCAGGGGCTACTATCTATACAGGGCACACTCTATGTGCAAAACTGTCAAAAGGTATGTCATTTTTTGCGTACCTCAAACCCCGTCAGTAAACTTCCGACGGCCTCATGCAACCCGCTCTCGGCGGATGAGATCCTTTCAATCACCGTACTCATTAATGTGCGGTGATCTTCTGAGATAGACGCCCTCTCGAGCAGATCCTGCAGCTCCACCGGCCGTACTCCAGTGGGTGCCGAACTCCCCGACCCCGCCGGACTCGGGGAGACCCTCCGTGACGACACCTCAGGGTCGTCCGCCTCGCCTGACGGGGCGGCAGATGGAGGCGTTTCGCTCTCCATCATCTCCAGACGAAGGTCCCCCGAGGATGAGCTCTATTGAGAAGGGCTGAGATCCGAACTACAAGGTAAAAACTTTAGTTATCCTTAGAAATAAAATAGGGATGTCCCATATCACAAAACTCCCCTTTTTTTCTACTTACGGCTCGCTGGAGGGCTGATTCCTTTGGGGAGACTGTGCGGCCGGGACTCCTCCCGGCACAGGACCTTCCGGTGCAGATTTCTTTCCCCGCTTTGAGGCCTTGGCCTCCGGGTCTTCGGAAGCGGTCCTCTTCTCCCCTGGAGGGAGGGATTCTTGATTCCCCCCTTGCTGAGAGCCTCCTTAGTAGAGGTGGTAGTTTCCCTGTTCCCCCCTTCGCCCTCCTCCGAAGGCGCTACCTCCAACATTTTGATTAACACGGGATCCGGCGTGGTCTCAGGGAGGGGGGCGGACACCGTATCAGTTTTGCTTGCGCTATCCACTCATGTCCAAGGGATAGCTGGTTAAAAGGAAAATCCATGATAAATAAATGGACGATATGTTCGGACACAGGGCTACTTACTTGAGTATCCGGGCGATTGCAGCTTAAGCCAGCGTCCTCGGTCAAGTCTGGACACATCTCTTGTGATCCGAAGAACAGTTTGTACATCTCCACCGGTGTCGTACCCATGAAGTGTTGGAGAGCTCGTGGTCCCTCCGGATTGAATTCCCACAGGAGGAGGGGGCGACGTTTGCAGGGCAGAAGACGCCGAATCAGCATAACCTGCGTCACTACGACCAGATTGATCTCCCTCTCTTGGAGGTCTCGAATCCGGCCTTGCAATAGGGGTACGTCCTTGGACGGCCCCCAGTCAAGCCCTTTGTTGACCCATGACGTCAGCCGTTGTGGAGGGCTCGAGCGAAAGGCGGGCGGAGGCCTCTGCCTGTTGCCCTTGGGAGCGGTGATATAGAACCACTCATGTTGCCACAAGCCGAGCTCCTCCTGAAAAGAGCCCTCGGGCCATGGAGCATCGGCCCTCTTGCTTATAACCGCCCCGCCGCACTCTGCCTGACGCCCCTCAATCATCTTCGGCTCCACGTTGAAGGTTTTGAGCCACAAACCGAAGTGAGGGGTAGTGCGGAGGAAGGCTTCGCAGACGACAATAAATAATGAGATGTGGAGGATGGACTCCGGAGCCAAGTCATGGAATTCCAGCCCATAGTAAAACATGAGCCCCCTCACAAAGGGATCCATCGGGAAGCCTAAACCCCGACGGAGGTGAGACACGAATACGACACTCTTGTCAGGCTCGGGAGTAGGAATGACTTGCCCTTGGGCAGGCAACCTATGCGAAATCTCGTAGGTTAAGTACCTGGTGCCTCTCAGCTTTAGCACGTCCTCTTCCATGATGGAGGAGGGCATCCACCGGCCCTGTAGGTCGGAGCCGGACATTGTCGAAGGTCCGAAGTGCCCGAATCTGGAGCCCTGGGTGTTGGAACTCGGGGCGAGGGGCGGATTCGATTGAGAATTGAAGAAAAGGAACGGGCCTTGGTCTCATTATAAAGAGGGAGAATACCAAGAGCCGTCCCCGTGACCGTTTGTAACTCGCCTTCGATGGAGGGGGCATGGCAACGGGCGCGGTTGGGTTACCCACGTCCGTATTGATGAGAATCCCGGAATAAGTGGAACACGATCTCTGCTTCGACAAGACGTGCCAAGGAAACCGCTTCGCTAAACGCGCTGAGGTGGTATAATAAAAGCGATTCGAGTAAAAGCTTGGTTGTGGTGTGACGTCACGCCAAAAAATACGTCAGCAGATTGAACTTGTGTAAATATTATTCTCTCTACGATGGTATGTGGAATTTATTTTACAGAGCCGGACACTATCCTGGTGTTCACAATCTTCTATGCATTATTCGGAGGAGGAACCCTCCTTGCAATGCCGAAGACAATATGCGCGCCGGACTCTCGTCATTGAAGCCTGGTTCAGGGGCTACTGAGGGAGTCCTGGACTAGGGGGTGTCCGGATAGCCGAACTATCATCATCGGCCGGACTCCAAGACTATGAAGATACAAGATTGAAGACTTCGTCCCGTGTCCGGATGGGACTTTCCTTGGCGTGGAAGGCAAGCTTGGCGATACGGATATGTAGATCTCCTACAATTGTAACCGACTCTGTGTAACCCTAGCCCTCTCCGGTGTCTATATAAACCAAAGGGTTTTAGTCCATAGGACAGAACAACAATCATACCATAGGCTAGCTCTAGGGTTTAGCCTCCTTGATATCGTGGTAGATCCACTCTTGTACTACCCATATCATCAATATCAATCAAGCAAGAGTAGGGTTTTACCTCCATCGAGAGGGCCCGAACCTGGGTCAAAACATCGTGTCCCTTGTCTCCTGTTACCATCCGCCTAGACGCACAATTCGAGACCCCCTACCCGAGATCCGCCGGTTTTGACATCGACAACCACCATCATCCAATGCCTTGCCAATTTCCTTCAGCTTTATTGATTTTGCATTGTGAGGTCATACCGACAAGAAAAAGGAATATCATTCGCTCTTCAGAACTCATTCATGCATGATACTGACGAACACTACTCTGATGAAAGGCAAAGTCATGATACTAGGATGGAATATGTACGAAAAAATGGACGGCTTGACATATTCACACCTATGATGTGGTAACTAAGCTGAAGGCACTTCAACAAATTAGAAACACTGCAAGACACCATATGGAAGGTGAAATCAATATCACTCTGCCAAGTTAAAATTGTCTCGTCATAGGTGGCGTTCATCAAACTAGAAGCAATACATGCTAGAAATCATATTCAAGATGCAAACCAATATCACACTGCGAACTTAAAGGTGTCCCATCAAAAGTGACTGATGCAGGATACACAAGAAGAGTAGTTTCATGTAAGAACATGGTGTGATAGACAGATATAGTATGTACCAAAAACAGGAAAGCTTGTCATATTCACATGTATCATGTGTAAGCTAAGCAGATGCAGTTTACACTAATTAGGAGCAATACGAGCTAGACACCATATGCAACATGCAACCAGATATCACACTGCCAAGTTAGAGCAAGCACCTTGGATGGTGGAGTAGGGGAGCGGAGACTTGGACCATGTAATGCACTATCAGTACAAGGAGAATCGATACAGATGCTCTGTTTACGTTGCTGCAGAGGACCACCATCATCGCCTTCCTTACTCTTTTCCTTCATGTTTCTTGATTTTGCCTTGTCAAGTCAAACCCACAAGAAAAAGGAATAAAATTTGCTCTTCAGAACTTATTGATGCATGATACTGACGAACACTACTTTCATGTAAGGCAGCTGCATGATAGGAGGATGGAATATGTATGAAAAACATGACGGCGTGACATATTGACATGTATGATGTATAAAGTGTAAACTAAGCACAAGGTGCTTGAACTTGTTAGAGTCGATGCAAGCTAGAAACCATATGAAAGATGAAACCAATATCACTCTGCCAAATTAAAAGGGTGCCCTAACAAATGTATTTGACCAAATTAGAAGCAATACATGGCAACAGGCTAGAAATAATATGCAATATGCAATGAATAAAGGTGACTCATCGTAAGTAATTGATGCAGGATACAGAAGAGAGGTAGTTTCATGTAAGAACAAGGTTAACACATAGATGTAGTGTGTACCAAAAATAGGAAGGCATGTCATATTCACAGGTATAGTGTGTAAACTAAGCAGATGCAATTTACCCTAATTAGAAGCATTACAAGCTAGACACCGTATGCAACATGCAACCACATATCACACTGCGAAGTTGGAGCAAGAACCTGTGATGGTGGTGTAGGGGAAGAGCTGTCTTCAGGTACAAAGCAACGTTCAATATATTCATTTAGGCTTGCTGTTTCTTGAGAATCATGTGGAGAGGATGAAATTGCATTCTTTATAAGAGTATTGCGTCTCATATTAACCCACGCGCGTGACTGTCTCATCATAAGCGATAGACGCATGATACACAAGAACAGTAGTTTGATGTAAGAACATGGTGTGATAGGCAGATGTAGTATGTACCAAAAACAGGAAGGCGTGTCATATTCACATGTATAATGTGTAAGCTAAGGAGATGCAATTTACAAAATTAGGAGCATTGATGAGGGATACACAAGAGAAGTAGTTTGATGTAAGAACATGGTTAATAGAAAGACATAGTATGTACCAAAAACAGGAAGGCATGTCATATTCACAGGTATAATGTGTTAACTAAGTAGATGCAATTTACCCTAATTAGAAGCATTACAAGGTAGACACCATATGCAACATGCAACCACATATCACACTGCCAAGTAAGAGCAAGCACATGCGATGGTGGTGTGGGGGAATTGTGGTGATCAACTAGAGAGCTACGTTGACTATCTTCATTTAGCCTTGCTGTTTCTTGAGAATCATGTGGGGAGGATGACACTGCACTCTTTAAACGAGTAGGGCGTCTCATAGTAACCCACCCGGGTGACTGTCTCATCATAAGTGATTGACGAGGGATACAAAAGAGCATTAGTTTGATGTACGAACATGGTTAATAGACATATGTAGTATGTATCAAAAACAGGAAGGCATGTCATTATCAAAGGTATAATGTGTAAAGTAAGCAGATGCAATTTAACCAAATTGGAAGCAATACAAGCTAGACACCATATGCAACATGCAACCACATTTGACAGTGCGAAGTTAAAGTAAGCACTTGGGATGGTTGTGTGTGGCAATTGAGATCATCAACTGCAGAGCTACTTTTACTGTCTCCAACTGCTGACACTGCACCCATTAGAGCGTTGAAACACTTACTGCTTATCTTCGAGTTACACTGGAGCGACTTCTGTCTTTTCTTTTCTGCATTCATCAACACTGCGTCAGAGTCTGAAATACCCATGCATAAAAAAACAATAGTGTGAGTATGGGTGAAGTGTGTGCACAATTAGTACAGTGTAAAGGTAGCAGATAGCAGGTCGGTGAGAAATAAATGACGGGAGACATATGATAGCTCTACAACATGCATGGCACACTCAATTACTACATGATTCTATGAAAATAACAGTCGACTGAAAGCAAATAGGTCAGTCCATTTTTTCTGCACCGTCCGATGTACAAAGAACAGGGAGATTGCCTTCATCTACCTCCAGCCAGTCTGTGTTGACGATCTTCCTCGAAACGCCAGCGACCACCAGCCTAGTATTCCTCCCCTGCCTGCGCCCTCCCCTCGACCTCACCGCACCGCCGTGCTTGGCACCGCCCCCCCCCCCCCCGGCCATCCATTCAAGCCCCGCCGACCTCCAGATCGGGCGCAAGCAGCTCCTGCGCCCCACACCCCTATGATAGACACCGATGTGCCGCTTCCCCGGGGAACAGGCGGACTAGGTGCTCCGCGCGCCTAAGCGGGTACTGCTTCTTTTAATTGCGGTTCGACTGACCCTGAATTGAAATCCAGGCGGGCTACTGACCTCTAGCAAAGGTGAAATAGTAAAAGGGAGGAAACCTTGTGCATTTAGTATCACAAAGAAGATGCAGCAAGAAGCGCTCAACTAGTTTCTTTTGTGGGATGAATACGGTGTGAGCGGAGACGTAAGATTTGCACGAATAAGGGAAGAGGAGTACCTCTTTCTGTTGGCAGTGCAGTGTCCTCCTTCTGTTTTTCCGACGATCTTGTTGTTCGCCGGAAACCAGAAGTTGTGGAGGACGGTGCAGCATTGGACGAACCCATGGCCAAGTTGTTTACTGTGGTGCGGTGGCCGTCTATCGGCAGCGGGGAAGCAGATCCGAGGCGGCGAACGACGGCGTAGCGGGAACAGCTCCGGTGCGGTGGACGGTTGCGACAGTGGAGCCGCAGCAGTGAGGCACAGGACGGCGTGGTCGGAGTGGTTCTGGTACGACGCACGTAAGCGTCGGCGTCATGGAGGCAGCTCTGCCTCAGCTTCAGCTGCTAAGTCCTTGAGGGCGTTGCGGTTGCGGTTGCGTTGGACGACGACGCCGGGGTACCGGCTCCGGCGTGATGGAGGAGGACGGCGGTGGATTGGCCTCTATGGGGTGGAGGACGGAGGAGGTTGGGGTTTCACGGCTGGTGGAGAGGGCGTTTTCGCGCCCACGGAGTATGAATGGGGAAACGGAGGGAGGCGGGGAACTAAGGGGGAACAATGTTTCGGTTTGAGACGCGCTTGTTTGAAATTTGGGGAAAGTTACAAACTTTGCCCCCATCTAAAATTTCGGACATATTGCGGGTTGGGGGTAGGACAGTCATGTCAGGTGTCCCAAATGTGGGCGGGATAGATTTCGGCTGAGCGCATGGGTGTTTAGGCGCCCACGGTGTCGTGGGAACGATTCCGACAATAATAAGGTATAGGGTAACGGAGCATGATCTATCGAGATGCATATGGGTGTCACGGTGGTTTTAGCGATTTCGGGCCTCTCACGATGGAGATAACAACCCTACGTCTCGTGCTCCGGAGAGGCTTTGTTTATCTGAGTATATATCCGGAGATTACAATGTGTGTGTGAGCGAGGAACGGATCCCCATGCCTGAGCTAAGTCCTGAGACTAATGGTGAAAAGAGAGAGAGGTGGAAGAAAAGAGCCCCCTAAGTCTAGTGGTGGGGGTGGCTTATATAGAGTGCGCCACCCCCTCACCTCCTATGTTACAAAGTGGGGCATGAATGCCATAATACCTGGCCACTACAAAACCGTCATGATGACTATTAATCTTTGCATATCCGAGTGAGTTACACGGCCGAGTGGAATGAGCTCGTCGAGTGGAGTGCCGAGCTCCGAGTGGTCGTTGTTGTCCGAGTGACTTCCAAGTTGCGGTACATCTGAACGGCGATCTGGCCCAGGGGCCCAGTACAAAGTGCACGGTGTCCATGGATAGGGTCTTTAGGTCAGGCCTGTTACCCTACCCCTAACACATGTCCTCGTCATTAGCCCCCGAATTGGTCGAGGTTGAGCGGGTCGAGTCGACGTGAATTCCAAGATGAGTCGAGTGCTACAGAGGCACTTATGAACTTCCTCTGGTCACCCGGAGGTCTTATCTCCGTGTGTTGCCTTGACGGATTCCAGACTGCATGGTGTCCGAGTGAAACGACCTCAAACGGGTTTGCGGAGGAGCGTTGAACTCACCTTATAATATTTTTTGGAGTGATTTGGAGCTGGTCCTGCATCGAGTAACTGATTACTCGGAATTTCTTCACGCCTGGAACATGTCTTTTTTTTGTTGTTTGGCCATCACTCGGACCGGGAGGACCGTTCCGAGTGGATACCATTCCAGTGGGGGCACGCTGAGTGCACCCACTGGGTGTAGTCCCCAAGACTGCAGTCGACTGCGGGCAGTCGGCAGGAGTCTTAGAGCCTATATTTTTGTTGTTGTTTATCACTCGGACTGGTCAGGCCATACTTAGTGGAGATTACTCCAGTGGGGGCACGCTTAGTGCACCCACTGGGTGTAGTCCCCGAGACCGCCATCGACTGCGGGCAGTCGGCGGGGGTCTAAGAGAACTAAAACTCTTTTTAGCTGGTACTGATCGAACTTTTCCTTCTCTCGGATTGTTGTCTGTTTTCTTGATGCAGATCAGGCGATCCTCGAAAAGCATTGATCGGCTCACCAGCAAGGCACTCAGTGATGGTCTTGACGTTCCAGTTGGCCGATTGAGTGATCCTTGAGTAGCATTGATCATCTCATCAGCAAGGCACTTAGCAATGATCTTGTCGTTCCGGTCGACCGATCGGGTGATCCTTGAGTAGCATTGATCAGCTCATCAGCAAGGCACTCAACAATGGTCTTGACGTTCTAGTCGGCCGATTGAGTGATCTTTGAGTAGCATTGATCAGCTCATCAGCGAGGCACTCAGCAATGGTCTTGATGTTCTGGTCGGCCAATCGAGTGATCCTCGAGTAGCATTGATCAGCTCATCAGCAAGGCACTCAGCAATGGTCTTGACGTTCCGGTCGACCGATCAGTAAGGTTTTACAAAACTCAGGCGAGTACTGGGCTGCAGCTAAGCCTCCGAGTGGGAGGATTGCTCCCCACTCGGTAGGATTTTTTAAAACTTAGGCGAGTACGGGACTGCAGCTAAGCCCCCAAGTGGGAGGTTTTCTCTCCACTCGGTAGGATTTTTCAAACTTAGGCGACTACGAGACTGCAGCTAAGCCTCCGAGTGGGAGGTTTGCTCACCGCTTGGTAGGATTTTTCAAACTTAGGCGAGCACTGGGCTACAGCTAAGCCTCCGAGTGGGAGGTTTGCTCAACACTCGGTAGGATTTTTCAAACTTAGGCAAGTACAGGACTGTAGCTAAGCCCCCGAGTGAGAGGATCGCTCACCACTCGGTAGGATTTTTCAAACTTAGGCGAGCACTGGGCTGCAGCTAAGCCCCCGAGTGAGAGGATCGCTCACCACTCGGTAGAATTTTTCAAACTTAGGCGAGCACTGGGCTGCAGCTAAGCCCCTGAGTGGGAGGCGGACTCACCACTCGGTAGGATTTTCCAAACTTAGGCGAGCACTGGGCTGCAGCTAAGCCCCCGAGTGGGAGGCGGACTCACCACTCGGTAGGATTTTTCAAACTTAGGCAAGCACTGGGCTGTAGCTAAGCCCCCGAGTGGGAGGCAGACCCACCACTCGATAGGATTTTTCAAACTTAGGTGAGCACTCGGCTGCAGCTAAGCCCCTGAGTGGGAGGCGGACTCACCACTCGGTAGGATTTTTCAAACTTAGGCGAGCACTGGGCTGCAGCTAAGCCCCCGAGTGGGAGGCAGACTCACCACTCGGTAGGATTTTTCAAACTTAGGCGAGCACTGGGCTGCAGCTAAGCCCCCGAGTGGGAGGCAGACCCACCACTCGGTAGGATTTTTCAAACTTAGGCGAGCACTGGGCTACAGCTTAAGCCCCCGAGTGGGAAGCGGACTCATCACTCGGTAGGATTTTTCAAACTTAGGCGAGAACTGGGCTGCAACTAAGCTCCCGAGTGGGAGGCGGACTCACCACTCGATAGGATTTTTATAACTTCATCTTAGGCGAAACAGATTCGCAACTAAGGCACCCACTGGGGATTTCAGAACATGTAAAAAATGAACAACAATCATTTGGAAGACCGTAAAATATCTTTATCTGGAATTGAATCAATCGGATGGATGCATAGTGAGGTGGTTGTATAAACGACGTTCGACGAGTAAAGCCATCTGAACGATTCAGCGATGGCGCTTCATTTTTACCCTTTTACATGAAAGGGGTATTTATCCAAGTGGACGTGCTTCCCGACTAATCGGGGTATGTTGACTGCAAGGAAAAACTTGGTGGCACTTGTATGTCTCCCGGAGGAGATAGACTAGTGGTCTGACATGGACGTGCCATGAAACCTGAGTGACAAGGCTAGTGTGTGGACTGACTCTCCAGATAGAGGCCACTCATTATCCCGGGGTAAAACCAGCACATGCCATCTCTGAGTCCAAGTTTGTGAAACTGACGCCTTGGAGCCTAGGATAGGGCCAAGTGTATCGGTAGAGGAGCATTGTTTTCACCCTTTTGCAGTCCTGAAGATGACTTTAGGTAATGATTTGGGCGATCGTCTGAGTGGACAGTACTACCCTTATAGATTTTCAGTGGACCGAGCATGTATGGTCAAAAAGATATTCCTGATGTGATCAATGAGTTGATTGAATGGGCGTAACCCCTGAGGGAGGCATGGCCAACAGCTGTGCGTAGCCCCCGAGTGATGCTCGAAAGAGGTAAGCTTGCTACAAAGTGTGATATGAGGTTTGATATATAAGTAACTTAGTCGTTCCCATGTTGAGGGTGTAGAGGTAAAGACATGCCCAACTGATAGTGACGCGCGAGGCGGCCGAGGGGCGATGATGTGTACAACCGACTGACGACGCGCGAGGGTGGCCGAGTGGTGAAGACGTGCACAACCGAGTGGCGACGCGCAGAGCGGTCGAGTGGTGAAGACGTGCGCAACTGAGTGACGACACGCGGGGCGGCCGAGTCACGATGTGCGAGGTGGTCGAATGATGAAGACGTGCACAACTGAGTGGCAATGCGTGGGGCGGCTGAGTGGTGAAGACGTGCACAACCGAGTGGCGGCGTGCGGGGTGGCTAAGGCGAAGTCGTGTGCCACCGGACGGCGAAGATGGTCCTCGGAGGAGTTGGTCGAATTCGAAGTTGATGTAGCGACGAGGTCCGTGTAGTGTGGTTGCAACACAATAAGACCGGCGTGACAACTGAGTCTGAGTAGGGATGAAGATGGCGTACAGAGCATCTGGGTGATTATAAAACTTGTCAAAGTGGCAGATCGAATGCGCTTGTTGAAGTGAAGGATCTGACTGGTGATGAAGTACTCGACCACTCAGGAGAGTGTCATTCCAAATGAGATGCAGCCCCCGAGTGCGGCGTAGCCCCCGAGCGTACTATGGGCTTCGACAACGGACATGTCGGAATACGAGAAATATAGTTTTGAATGGATGATTTGCAATTCATCGAGTCGGACATGGGTAAAGATGAGGAGAAGCTTCCGAGTATACTCGAAAGAGGCAAAACTCGCAAAAGAGTGAAGTGTGGAGTTTAATTATAAAAGGGACTTATCTGTCTCATGCCTGACGAGGTCTATATCATTGATATGATGAAGAGGATTCCACAGAGCGGTTGGCCGAATGTGTTTGAAGTCAACAGAGCGACAAGGTCGGTGTTGTGGTGCATTGGGACCGGTGTGGTGACCGAGTCCGAGCAGCGATGAAGTTGGTGCATAGGTCCGTCGAGTGATCGCGTAACTCGTGTAAAAAATGGTACAAGCCAACGAAATAATTTTGCGAGGAAATTTGATGTGTGCTGAAATGATTTGTGTGAATAACACCCATAGACACCCGCTGGGAGTGCAAGGGGCTTGCTGGTTAGCCAGCAAGAGTCTGAAAGAGCACAGGATCCGTTCGAACTTGTTGAAGCAACGGATCCGACTGAACTCACTAGAAAACTGGCTCAAATAAAATGGAATTGCAGTGTTTCGACTGAGTTGCAGCACCGGAGGACCGATGCAAACCCGAAATGAAGAACGACACATTGTGTTCGTGAATGATGTATGCGAAAGCATGGAAGTTGGACTCGGGAGTCACCCAACCAGTACTAAGCAAGTATGTGAAAATAAACAGTCGAGCGTAGAGGTACACTCGGTGGCGTGGTCTCCGAGTGAACGTGATGTGGGAATTACGGGATACTCGAGAAGACGGAAATAACAGAATGTAAAATGACTTAGCTGTCTGAAGGCGCGCAGGGCGGCCGAGTGGTTATGAGGTGACCAACCGATGGCGACGCGTGGGGCGGCCGATTGGTTATGACGTGACCAACCGATGGCGACGCACGGGGCGGCCGAGTGGTGATGAGGTGACCAACCGATGGCGACGCGCGGGGCGGCCGAATAGTTATGAGGTGACCAACCGATGGCGACGCACGGGGCGGCCGAGTGGTGATGAGGTGACCAACCGATGGCGACGCGCGGGGCGACCGAATGGTTATGAGGTGACCAATCGAGTGGCGGCACGCGAGGTGGCCGAGTGGTGATGAGGTGACCAACCGAGTGGCAACGCGCGGGGCGGCCGAGTGGTTATGACGTGACCAACCGATGGCGACGCACGGGGCGGCCGAGTGGTGATGAGGTGACCAACCGATGGCGGCGCACGGGGCGGCCGAATTGTTATGAGGTGACCAACCGATGGCGACGCGCGGGGTGGCCAAATGGTTATGAGGTGACCAACCGATGGCGACGCACGGGGCGGCCGAGTGGTGATGAGGTGACCAACTGATGGCGACGCACGGGGCGGCCGAATGGTTATGAGGTGACCAACCGATGGCGACGCGCGGGGCGGCCGAATGGTTATGAGGTGACCAACCGATGGCGACGCGCATGGCGGCCGGATGGTTATGAAGTGACCAGCCGATGGCGACGCGTGGGGCTGCCGAATGCCCAGATATTTTAATTGTCTGAGAAAACCTGCACATTGTCGGAAGTTTAGTTGTCCGTTTGTAAAATGTACGAGGTTGAAATATGAAAAGAATACTTAGCTTGTCAGGTAAGCTGATGAAGACGTATCCTTCGAATGATGACGCACAGGGACGGTCGAGTGGTGGACATATGTCTCACCGAGTGGCGACACGCGGGGCGATCAAGTGGTGGAGATGTGTCTCACCGATTGACTACGCGCAGGGCGGCCGAGTGGTGGAGATGTATCTCACCGAGTGGCGACGCGCGGGGCGACCGAGCGGTGGAGATGTATCTCACCGAGTGGCGTCGTCTGTGTCCGACTGCCGCAGTGGTCCATTATTCATCTAAGCATGCATGCGAATTGTCCGAGTAGACGGTTGTTTCAGTGAGCTTTAGTCCCGTCCGAGTGAACCTGCATCGCGCTTGGTTTGCGCCTAACTGAGGCATCGGCTGGCCGAGTATCTGGCACCGGAGGGAGGAGCGGTGTTGCTCAGGGAAGCCGGATGCCGGCCAGTTTGATGAACGCCCAGCCCACGGCCGAGTGCTGTTATCGATGGGACTCGCTGCTGAGCGCCCGTGCCATGCCAGGTTCGCATCTTCCCTGCAGATGTCATCGCCATGTGGTTAATCCGGAGAAGGGACTGGCACGCGCTTGCGTTGAGCTGGGTGTGTGCCTCCGCCGCGGCGCCGATGGTCAGGCGGCCGACGCCGGGGGGAGGAGGCGCAGTGGGAGCACGGCCAGCCCCTGACCTCCGCCCCGCGCCGAGCGGTCGACACCGGCGGGACGAGTCAGTCAATGCTGACACCAAGCCAGGACCGTGCCTCCCCCTCCGACTTGCGAGCTGATACTGGACGGGGAACCCGTCCGAGTGAACTCGGGTCCGTGGCTGAGTGAACCGAAGTCTGTTTCCGAGTGGATTCCATTTGTCTGAACTTTGAACGAATCTGGCTGGCAGCTGTCCGAGTGAAAGATCCATCGGGTGACCCTGCAAGTTACTAGCAAGTACGGCTACAAAGTTGAAGGCCGGATAGTTACACATGCATGCATGCATGAATTGATTGGCACAAATTGCATGCATGCTTGTTCTAACCGCAGCAATTAGATAGGTGGCATTAGGAATCCTCATCAATTGGCAGTTTAATGAGGCGATTACCTTAATGAGCAGTCAATCCATGCTTTAAGGAATTACGAGACCCACATTAGGCATTGCGTACGGGTGGGAGCTGTCCTTCCGTTCCTTTTTTCCTGCATGCAGTTATTACTTGATTAAGTGGCCTACATTATGCATGTACTTACTTGCTATTGATTCCTTCAGTCACGAAGGACCATCGGTTGCGGGTCGAAGCGGTTTCGTAGGTCGCAGCCGCAGCGCGCCTCCGCCACGAAGACCGTCGCCAGCGATCAGCACTGGAGGAAGGAGCGTTGCGCGCCTGCGCCTCCACCGCGGAGGTGGCCGCCGAGCAACCGAGAATATGAGGCCGTAGTCGACAACGAGGCGAACGGCGCCGGCGGCCGTGCATGACGAAGACACCGGCGGTCGCACGTGACAGCGATGAGGCGGACGGTGCCGGCGGCCGCGCGCTGGTGGACTCAACAACGACGTCACTGACGAGATGCACTCGGCTGTGCCGAGGTCGGAAACGCCGATGAGGCGGATGGTGCCGGCGGCCACGCGTGGAGGCGCTGTTGGTTTCCTGCCTTTGCGCTATCGCTGCAACTATTGGTGATGTCCGGAACGCCGATTCAGGTGGTCAACTCACGCGGACGCGAGGCCAGCTAACCTGAAGGTCGATGATTCTCCTTGTATGTTCTTGTATGGATGCATGTTTTCCTTCCGTCTTCTGTTCGCGATGCTTTGCTCGTCGTGAAGATGAACAGTACAAAATAATGTGTTAAAACGTGAAAATGAAATCGAATAGAGGGCACCAGCAGGAATTGATCCGCCGCCGGTGGTTGAAGAAATGACCATCTGCATCATGGTTCGATAGACGCCATGCCCCATGGTGGGCGCCAGCTGTCGTGGGAACGATTCCGACAATAATAAGGTATAGGGTAAAGGAGCATGATCTATCGAGATGCATATGGGTGACACGGTGGTTTTAGCGAGTTTGGGCCTCTCAAGATGGAGATAACAACCCTACGTCTCGTGCTCCGGAGAGGCTTTGTTTTATCTGAGTATATATCCAGAGATTACAATGTGTGTGTGAGCGAGGAACGGATCCCCATGCCTGAGCTAAGTCCTGAGACTAATGGTGAAAAGAGAGAGAGGTGGAAGAAAAGAGCCCCCCTAAGTCTAGTGGTGGGGGTGGCTTATATAGAGTGCGCCACCCCCTCACCTCCTATGTTACAAAGTGGGGCATGAATGCCATAATACTTGGCCACTACAAAACCGTCATGCTGACTATTGGTCTTCGCATATCCGAGTGAGTTACACGGCCGAGTGGAATGAGCTCGTCGAGTGGAGTGTCGTGCTCCGAGTGGTCATTGTTGTCCGAGTGACTTCCAAGTTGCGGTACATCTGAACGGCGATCTGACCCAGGGGCCCAGTACAAAGTGTACGGTGTCCATGGATAGGGTCTTTAGGTCAGGCATGTTACCCTACCCCTAATACATGTCCTCGTCACACGGCGTATGAATGCTTCTCGGAGGCGGTTGAGACTGGCGTCTTGGTGAAGTTACAAACCTACCCCGGTTTAGACCTTTGGACATCGGGCCGATAGACTACAAACATTAGTCTCACGCGGTTTCGGGTGACTAGAGGCCTATTTGGCGCTTCGTTCAATATTTGGGAGCAGAAGCATTAACGTTTTCGGTTCTCTTGAATTGAACTTTCAGGATTTGTCAAACTTCACAAATCTTTACTCTTGAAAATCCTAAAGCTACGATTATTTTGGAATGGAGGGGGTACATTTTAATATACATTGTACACGAGTATATATTAAAAAATATGCAACTTACCTCAGTTCATGCATGGTTCCAGGTATAATCTCCTTGGTTGCAAAAAAAAAGTTAGATATGCGTATGAATATATATACCATGTTCAAACTCACAACAAAGATTGATGCCCCCTTTTACATCTGATTTACAAATGCCATTATCTCGGGTTCAAATAGATGAATGCACTTCCTATGAATTCGAATCTTTGAAACCCCCTTTATGTTGAATTCGACATGTATTTTATTTTGTAGCTAGCAATTTGGAATGTATCCATGCAAGTGACAAATGTATAAAGTGTTTCACACTAACAACATGGAGTGCACTAATTAATGTTTATATATGAATTGCAAAAGCATCCATTGCCTGTATTTCAAACCGCTCTCACTCTATGGATCGATAATATGAAATAAACACATGCACATGCTAGAATTCAATAGAGTATGGGTGTCTGATAGACCGATTTTCGTCCATACGCAATTTTGCAAAATTCATGATCTCATCCAAAAATAATAATGCCATTTATATTTTAATTTAATGCGTAGAACCGCCTTTTACACGTAGATATCTCTCTATCAAACGCATAAGTGCACACACTTTATATGCATCGGCATTTCCCTTTCACACATGCTCACAATCTCTCTCAAGGTGTCGGGGTGTCTCACGCACATGCTCTCTCTGTTTCTCTATCTCTCTTTCTCACTACTATGTACCACTCTTTTCACTAATCTCAGTTGGAAAACACTATTTCTCTCACATGCATATATACACATGCACGGTCTCTACTAGCCCTCTATATGCACATACATGTGCCTACGTGTCTCCCACATGCACATTATCTTTAGGCCTCTCTCGCACACATTCCCCCCCCCCCCGACACACCTCTCTAATAGTAGTTGGCAGATATGATTTCATCATATCATTTGGTAGGATATCCCTGGCTGTTAGGCTGGATGGTAATACGAGGCAAAGTTTTACCCTAGTTCGGATCAGACCCTTGCAGTTGAAGAAAGAGCCTACTCCTGGTACTGTATATTAGTGTTAGGGGTGTGTACAAAGTACACGTGAATACCAGGCATTGTGCGTGTGTGTATACTATCGACGAACTAGCCCCCAAGCTTGTATAACATACTAAGGGCCTAGGGTTACAAATCATATATAGCCGACTTATCACCAGTGGGGTAGAGTCCTCCGCGACTCTGGTAGCTTCGTGGTGTATGTTGAGTCCTCCACATGGGTCTCCGTATAACACGTCTCGGTCCAACCTATATGTGGCGCAGGATGGAACCGACCCATGAGTCTTCATGTTGACCCACCACAACTAGAAATGATGTGCCCACCACACCACACACGCAATCGGCCACTAAGAAAATAAGCATGTACAATAGTACAACGGTATCTAGCTCACGATACGTCTCCATATTTTGTTGATGACACTGACGGACTTTGCATTTGATGTGTGCTCCGTATTTTGTTGACGACACTTATGGTCATTGTATTTGAAGCGAAAGCACGATATGGTCACTGGACTTCAGAATAAGCTCATCACGGTCACCACATACATTTTGTCGTGCTAACCAACATGTGGTTGGATGGTTAGAGGACAGTGGTTTCTCGAGCCCACCAAGGTTAAAGTCCCGGTGCTCGCATTTATCTTGTGTTAATTTCAGTATTTTCCGGCGATGTACGTTCAGTGGGAGGAGACGTTCCACTCGACTTCGAGGCACCTATGGTGACTTCGTAAAATCTCAAGATCATATATGCTGGCCCACTCTCTCGAAGGTGCAGTGGCAGACCGGCGGTGGGGAGTGGTTTCGGGGAGGGCGGGCCGGCCGCGGGCGGCGGGGGCAGGCGGTTCGGCCGGTGGTGGCTGGCGGCTCGGGGGGGTGTGGAGTTTGATGATAAACTGGAGGCCCTTGATTTCGTATCCAACGGCTGGAAAATCTAATGACCAGAGATGAAAAAGTCAGTTGACTGACGTGTAGCCTCACCCCGCACGTACACATGCACGCACGCAAGACACGCATGCATGTAGGCGTGCAACACTGACACGTACACATAACGTACACGCGCACGCATGCTGGCGTGCAACACTGACACGTACACATGCACTCACGAACACACACACGCACCCATGCATGCAACACTGGAACACACCCTTGCACGTATGCACCCATGCATGCAACACTGAAACGCACCCTTGCACGCACGCAACACTCGCACGCCTGCATGCACACAGCACACGACGCAAGACACACGCTTAACTACATGAAAAAGATGACGTCACACTCAATGAACAATCATCGGTTTATGAAATGCCCGCTTCTGACCGCCCTGGCCCACCAAAGGTTCCTCTGCTGTGCGCTGCCTGCGTTGGGTCACTGACATGCAGGCCATGCACCCAAAGAGCCCACACGTCAGTGGAAGAATGGCGCGGTGTCCTAGGTCAGAGTCGAGGGAGCCACTCGCGGCACGCCCGGCTAAACACGCCTCCGTGCCGCATTCAAACGCCTCCATGAAACCCGCCTGTGTGGAAGCCGAGAAACCCACTCTGGACACACGTCCGTTCATGACCGGGCCGGCGTTAAACGCAACACCGGCCGAGCTCCTCCCGTCCGCCGTCTATTTAATCTCCTATTTAAACGAGGCCAAACGCCGGCCAAGAATCGCACACCTCCGCTGCTCCCCTATCTCCTCCACCATTTTGTCCACTCTTACAATGGCTTACGAAGAGTAGTTATTCCGCATCCAAGCCGGCTGGGTAGCCCACCGGATACGAGCTATGCAGCTCGCTGATCCACCTCCCTCCCCTCACCCGACGGAGCCACTTGCCGCCCCAAGCCGGCGCGCGGTTCAGCAACTCGTCGCTCCAGGCTAGCTCGATGAGGAGCAGCGCACAGGCGTCGTTGCTGCTGTCCACGCTGCCGCCTCGTAACGCGTCTCCCGTTTCTGTGGCTGAGACTCCCATGCCGGCGACCGCGCCATGCAAGCAGCAACAGAAGCCGGGTGCGCGGAGAGCGACGAGCCGGTGGCCAGCGCCTCTGCGTCCGCCGCCATCATCGAGGAGAAGTAGAACACGGGAGGCCGCCGCCGCTTCGGTCCCATGAAGGCCACCGCAGAGGCGACGCCGGCATACACAGCAGGTGTCTTGCCGGATCCTTTTGTTGCGAGGACCTTCGTCGACCCTGCATGGGCTCCACGGAAGAGGTCAATGTTAGGATGAACTCGAGCCGGTGCCGGTCATGGTGAAGTAGTGGCCGGTGATGAACTCGAACCGGTGCCGGCCACCATCATCTTCGGCACCAGCCAATGATATCAGTTGGGCAGTGGGGAAGCGAGCCGTCCTTTGCGCTGAAGCATATACCTCCGGGGCTCCCGGCAGTCCGGTGATCGTGCTGCCGGACATGAGGAACACAAATCGATCGGTGGGCGACCATTTAGGCCATGTATTATATACCTGTGCTGTCCAGAACTAGCACCGCGTAGTTCATTTGAATGTAATGAAATCCATCATGTTTGTGTGAAAATCCGGTATTTTATATGATTTCCGTCGTTGTTTATATGAAATACTCCGGTGGTTGCGTGAATGAGTATCAGTTTGTCTACGTGTTTGCGTGAATTTTGTCCGGTTGGTTGAGTTGCTGTCATAATGTGTGCGGCTACGGTTGGATGGCGTAATTTGCGGGTCGCCGGTCGGTCTGCGGGCGGCTCGGGCGGCGTTGTGGGACAAAAAAACACAGCTTGTGCGAGCTCGTCTCCAACGTGCGCGCTGGAGGATGCATGACAGCATGAGCACCCGAGCCGTTCCTCGTTCATCGGTGGCAAAGGCACCGGTGGACAAAAGGGTCGCCAATATTTTGGCTACCCCGGGCAAGATCCAAACAGCCCCTCCCAACAGATTCAAATCCCTCGTTCGCCGTGGAATTTTGCCATGTGTTGTTTTCATGGACTAGCAAGATGCCCGTGCATTGCACGGAACATCAAGATGCATTTTTTACAAACTCCCGCATGCATGCAAGGGATAATTAATGTCCTCCTTTGCTAGTACCACGAGGCAAACACCATTAATATTGCATCGATTAGTGTTAGTGGCCTTGTATATCTGCAAATTGTAATTTTGATAGTGGCCCCTTGTATATAAAAATGGAGGGAGAAATATGAGAGATAAGGTGAGGAGGAGTGGGGCGTGGTGCCGTGGTGGTGACTGGTGGTCGGACTGGGCGGAGGCATGGGGATGGACGGCGCATTATGTCTAGGTTTGTATCTCTCTCACACACACCCACGTAGGTGGGGGACGTGCACGAAGAGAAGAGGTGCACGCACGGCGCACGTACTCCCGTCTCTTTCCCAACCACACCCGCGCGGGTACACGGTGGAGCTCATTTCTGTACGAAAAAGGCAGCCCACGTGGTAATTTGGCACGTGTACTGGTTGTCCACTTGGTGGAGGGAGGATCGTCTACCACGGGTGAACAAACAAATTGCGACTTGACGCGTTATGTTAAATTAAAAAAAGAGGCAAACCATGTGGGGCCTACCTTAGAGGCAAGGCTCTATACACTGGAGTACTTTTGATGTGTCCCGTCAACTCGCAGAACGAGGAGAAACTTGCTTAGTACGCCGTCTCCCCCGCCCACGGGCGCGGTGGCTCGCAGGATGAGGTGAAGCTGGAGTACTACTGTACGCCTTTACGCCCGCTCCCTCGCCCACGCGCGCGGTGGCTCGCAGCACGAGGAGAAAATTTTACTACTCCCTCCGTTTACTCCTCGTCCCTACTACGTACTTTGGTTAGTACTCCCTCTATTTACTTATAAAAGGCCACTATAAAAAAATACATTTTGCATCTATACAAGGCCACAAATAGTAATCGAGACAAAAGTTACTACTCCCTCCTTTCCAGTTTATGGCTCAATTTCAAAATCTCTCCAACCAAGGTAGACGGTGAGTGGTCGAATTAATTTCGTAGTTTGCACAGTACGCTCGTTTTTCTCAAGAAGTTATGTTTACCGAGGCATTAATTAGAACGAATGCATGAATGACCACTAAATTTCCATGAACTTGTACATGCATTGGTTAGTTTCCTCTTGACACTGCTTGCGTCGGGTGATCTAACGCACCTCGAAATCCAACATGTAATGGTACTACTACTAGTATAGTACTAGAATTGAGACTTATCAAACGGAAAAACGAATGTTTTTAGATGAGCCCTATAAACCCTAGTGGGTACGTACTCCGTAAAAACAGATTTTTCCAAAACTAAGTCGCTCCCTTTCATGAATTCTGTAGTATACTCCTCCGTCGACGCTCCCTTTCATGAATTCTGTACTTCCTGTCGCCGACATGTGGGACATATAGCAACCGGGTCAACGTGTCAAGCACCAAATAACAGTGCAGAACAGCAGGGGGACGCACCCCACTCGTACCGGCCCAGTGTTAGTAATGAGCAATGAGACATCAAATCACAATGCCGCACCTTTCCAGACGGACGAAGCAACCATTATTTCACACTTCGGTTCGACATCATCTCAAACCACGTACTAGTATTGCTTCTGCCTCAAGAGGGACACGCGCATCGCCTTGGTACATCATGACACGTGGGACCGCATGACAGGCCATGCTCCCCCGCCGATCGCTGGGTAAAATCACCTCATTTTTACTATACTTCCTTCGGATCAGTTTACTACATGGCATGCACGTCGTTTTAGGTTGAGAATTTAACTGGCTATATATATATATATATGTGTGTGTGTGTGTGTGTGTGTGTGTGATGAACAGTATGCTAGCCTTTTAAAAAATGTATACTTTTGTACAGTAGTACTCCACTATCGATGGATTGCGCCATGGAGCAAAAATTGAAATTTAAAAAAAAGGTGGTACATATAGAGAGCGTTCATCGCCAAATTATGCATATAGTACTATTAAAAAAGCTAGCACGTGCTTAATTGGGGTGCTAAATTCTATTAAAGAAATACTAGTACTAGTATGTACATACTGAAGAGTTAAAGTAATGAGAAGAAACATAACATAGTTCTGCTCGGGGCTCAGCACAACACACCCCTCAAATTAAACTAAGCACACCTGAAATTAAACTATGCAACTAATCCGGTAGACACAGCATTAGAAGTTTATAACCGCCATGAGCAACGACATTGCCACCTTACTCTGAGTCCTCGTCCACGTCCTCGACTTCGTCCTTGTCCCTCTTCCTCTTGGCCGATACTTCTTTGCTTGAACCGCCAACTTGGTTGTTGCTCTTCATCTAACCCTTGTAGATATTGAAACAAAGGTAGCCATCCATTGCAGTGTAGTGGATGTGGTCTATATCTAGTACATTCCGCTGCCATGCATGACGATGAAACGTGTAATGAGGTTTCCCCAGTTTGCGGTATGAAGGATGAACCATGGCTCCTTCCAGGGTCAGCATTGAGGGCTGACGAGAGGGCACCAGCCGATTCTTCTGGAGGTCGAAGGGGTTGCCTACAACGAGGCCTATCCGACGCAGGACTTCTTTGTCGTTCTTAAAGTCTACAGTAACAAATTTGACTGTTTTGTCCTCGAGGAAGTTCTTAAAACCCTGGCACTCAACGTCGGCATGGCATATGTGGTAGACCAAGCAAACGTTATGTACGCAAACCTGGATCACGGCGGGCTTCTTCCTCTCTTTGTCCTTTAGATCCTTCTCTTGTCCCACGACTGTGGTGTATTCAACATCTAGCCCAGCGACCCACTCATCATGTGAGTTTTTGAACATGCGTCTGAAGCGAGAAAGGCATCCTTTCACCGTCGTGGAAGTACGGGTGTAGATGACGTCGAACTCATCACCGGTGATGGTTCTAACCTTGTACTCACCGCCGATCGGGGAGATTTGGGACGCCATGGATTTGGGAGGAGGGTTAGGATTAGTGGAACTGCCGTAATGTGAATGGAAGGGACGACTAGGAGCGAACCGCCGTAGTATTAAAGGACGTGTGGGAAAGAGTAGGAGCGAACTGCCAGTGTGCGAACGGCAGGGTAGTGGCTTTCCATTCTCCCATGATACAGGCTTCCGAGAGCCCTTGGATCTGAGATCGAACGGTTGCATGGCGTGATTCTAGACCTATGGGTGAATATCCTATCCTGGAGGGTTATTCTTAAAATTTTCAGCAACTTAGCATGCGACCGTTTGATCTCAGATCCAAGGGCTGCCAGTAGCCCGTATCATGGTCGCGCCTACCACGACCGTCGCGGCGCTTGCGTGGTCGCGCCCTTGGAGATTTAACACGATGCGTTAGGCTATCTGATGTTGGCATGTCATACATAGTTATCACTTAGTCACTCATACTACAACAAGGTTGGCTATAAGGTTGGCTATAAGTGTATTTTTTTTACTCCTCTCTATCTCTTTCTTCGTACTCCCTCCGTCCTAGTGTCAAAAACGTTCTTATATAATGGGACACAGGGACTACTAGTATTTGTTGCAGTTGCCAAGGAGTGACCTCTTCCAATGAAATGGTGTTGCTAAGTTTGCTTCATTTAATTATCTATAGACTCAAAATTGTCTTTTCACCTAGGTACACGCGCTTAGCACCGTTTCTTCCTTAGGTCACCAAACTAGTCTCTCTCTTCTTGATTAACTTACCACATCAGACTTTATGCCTATGTGGCAAGCTTAAGCACCTGTAGGAGCAAGTAAGTACAATAGTGTGCTTTACATGGCATTTTTGCATATGTGGAGGAAAGAGAGGCAAGGAAAAAGTGGAGAAGTGGGCTCTCATGCAAGAGCCAGGCTCTACTACAACATGGTGGAGCATTGGGAGAGGCACCTGTATGGAGGTGGTCAGGAATCGGGAGACTCACGCCGATCGTAGCGCCGTAGTTAAAATGATAATGGCAAGTCAAATCACAGGGCCCCACCTGTCCAACAGTAACTCGCTGTCAAATCACACAGCCCTACATTTGCAGCAGCCTATGTCACGCCCAATATGCGACCCTATCCAAAAGGAACTCGAAGGTCCCACCAAGGATAGACCCGCATATTGGAACGCTTTTGCAAGGTGGATATCATTACATCAACAATTACATAATAGTGGGGATACATCCAATACATACAATGTCACATGAATACAACAATACAACATACATAAGAGCACCATTCGACTACGGATGAAACACAAACAGAAACTCAAACGACATCCACCCTGCTAGCCCAGGCTGCCGACCTGGAACCTATCCCCTGATCGAAGAAGCAGAAGAAGAAACTCAACGCAAGCAAGCATCGCTCTCGCGTCATGATCATCGCAACCTGTACCTGCAACTGTTGTTGTAGTAATCTGTGAGCCACGAGGACTCAGCAATCCCATTACCATGGGTATCAAGACTAGCAAAGCTTAATGGGAAAGGAAGGGATAAAGTGGTGAGGTTGCAGCAGCGACTAAGCATGGTATGGTGGCTAACATACGCAAATGAGAGCGAGAAGAGAAACAAAGGAACGGTCGTGAAGCTAGCAATGATCAAGAGGTGATCCTAAACACCTACTTACGTCAAACATAACCCAGAAACCATGTTCACTTCCTGGACTCCGCCGAGAAGAGACCATCACGGCTACACACACGGTTGATGTGTTTTAATTCGGATCTGGTGTCAAGTTATCTACAACCGGACATTAACAAATTCCCATCTGCCACATAACCGCGGGCACGGCTCTTGAAAGTTTAAACCCTGCAGGGGTGTCCCAACTTAGCCCATGACAAGCTCTCGCGATCAACGAAGGAATAGACCTTCTCCCAGGAAGACCCGATCAGTCTCGGAATCCTGGTTTACAAGACATTTCGACAATGGTAAAACAAGACCAGCAAAGCCGCCCGATGCGCCGACAATCCCGATAGGAGCTGCACATATCTCGTTCTCAGGGCAACACCGGATGAGACTAGCTACGAGTAAAACCAGACTTCGAGTTTCCCCGAGGTGGCCCCGCAGGTAGCTCGGTTCGGATCAGCACTTAGACAAGCACTGGCCCGGGGGGGCTAAAATAAAGATGACCCTCGAGAGAGCAACTCCCAAGGGAAAAGTAGGTGGTGGTGAGGCAAATGGTAAAACCAAGGTTGGGCCTTGCTGGACAAGTTTTATTCAAAGCGAACTGTCAGGGGGGTCCCATAAATCACCCGACCGTGTTAGGAACGCAAAATCCGGGAACATAACACCGGTATGACGGAAACTAGGGCGGAGGTGGAAGAGGCTAGGGTTTGCACTGCGAATTTGAGAGGGGATCACATATTTATAGGTAGAGGGAGCTAGGAGAGTCCAAATGAGGAGTGGTTTTTGGCCACGCGATCGTGATCGAATGATCGAGAGCATGGAGGGGGTTTGGATGGTCTCTGGGCCACTTTGGAAGGGGTGTTGGGCTGCAAACAAAAGAGGCTTTGCAGTTACCCGGTTAATCGTTGGAGTATCAAACGGACTCCAAATGGCACGAAACTTGACAGGCGGTCTACCGGTGCTATACCAAGGCCGCTTGGCAAACCTCGGGCCATTCCGAGAAAGTTTAACACCCACTCACGAAAAGAGAGAAGAGGGGAACACCGGATGACATAGGAGTGCCGGATTGCAAAACGGACAACGGGGAAAATGCTTGGATGCATGAGACGAACACATATGCAAAATGAAATGCACATGATGACATGATATGCAATGCATATGACGACATGGCAAAGTTCAACACGCAAGCAAATGACATGGCAACGACGGCGAATAACTGGCAGACACCTGGCGCATCGAATCCGGGGCGTTACAACACTCCTCCACTAACAAGAGATCTCGTCCCGAGATCTTAGGACCGAGACGGAAGAGAAAAGGGATGAGGTGAAACAAGAACTCAAGAGAAGAAGCAAAGAATCTCTAGCACTCGAGAAGAAGAGAGGAAAAATGAGAATGACGAGGATCCAAAGCTCACGGAATCAGATAGAATATGAAACCCACTCGTTCTAACCGGAGTGGTTAGAATGAGAAAAGAAACGTACAAGACTGAAAGGATTTAGGTAGCACTCCGGCTAAAAATGAAAGGAATAGAACACGAACTAGGGGGGATGGAATGATACTTGATGAACTCTTGAAGAATGAATCGCCATGAAGAACTCCGGTGACAAAAGGATGATGAGATGGAAATGAAGGATGAAAGAATAAGATGATCCTTGCGGTGATTTAGATGGAGGTTCCGAAGAAATGGCCGAGGAAATATGAACTCCGGAAAAGAAAAGATGAAAACACTTGGAACTAGAATTTATTCATGAAGAACAAACTCCGAAGGAAGGAATTACTCACTTGGATGAAATAAGAATAAGATTTATTGTATGCTTATACTCAACCAATTTAATGGGTGACGATAGGATTTGGCATGCAACTTATTCCTCTTGAAAAGGATTCAGAAGTGACATATCGTAAACTTGAGAAGGTCTTCATGAACCACCGGTAGGATTGAAAAGAACGAAAGAATTAATATGATAAACAAGGAAAAGAATCTTGCACGAACCACCGTAAGAATTCAAAATGACTGATGACAGAGAATGAATCACCGAGAAGAATTAGAAGAACAAATATGCTAGAGGGGATTTAGAAGCAAAAGAACAAATTGATCATGAGCTGATTAAAGAACACTTGAACGAAGCACCGGGATAAATAGAGAACGATAACTGGAATGATGGCCTCCGGTGAAATGAAAAGAATTCAACTCCTGAAATACTCCGGATCGGTAAGGAAGAATATCTGACAAATGGAGTAATTAAAAGAGGATAACAAGAAACTAGAACCGCGAATCTTCGAGAAAACAGACAAGATTTAGAGAAAACTCTTCTTCGGTCTTCAAATGACGACAGAAAATACCACCAAAATTACTGAGGTACTCCGGGAGAATGAAAAGCGAAGAGGTTGAGCCAACAATGAAAAGAATTTGAAAGCGATCTTGGAGAAGGCATGTGACTGATGGAATTCATACTTACGTCATACTTGAAAAGAATTTGGGAATAGCTCCGGGGAAATTAGAAGAGTCAGGTAAGATCCTGGGAAAAGACCTGTGGGTTAGGGCCCACTGAAGAGATAACACCGTTGGAAAGGGATGTTGAACAGATAGATGATGCACCGGAACAATAGAATTATTTGAATGAGGTGACAATCTCGAATTAATTGGAGCACAGACGAATCTCCTGAAATGTCTTCCGAACTCCGGAATGATTGAATGGCGAGAGGCCAACGAGCAGGGAAAACACTTGAGCCGAGGGAAAGAATATAATCACCACCGAAAAACTAGAATTAAGTCCACCAGAGAAGAAGAAGAGATGATGAATGTCAAACGAGACGAGAATTCACCGGTTGAAATAATTGAGAAGAAGCTCCGCACAAATGAAATAGATGGTCGAGAGAGAGTCAGACTCCGGGAAGAAAAAGGGTGGGAGGGCGAGAAAACAAAGGCAACTTGGAACGATAAATCGATGAATAACTTGAAGGAAAAACACCGGTTAAATCATTGAAGAAAGAAAGCAAAGACTTCGCATGAGTAGGATGGATACTCAATTACGGACTCCGGTTCCGAGATGAAAAAGGGAGGGCGGGTGGGAAAAACAAGGACAACTTCGGACAGGGAAACAACATCGATCGAAAAGAGCCGAGGATTGATCTCCCAAAGACAAAGAGGTTCGAATCAGCTTGACGAAGAATGCGCCGGACAAAAGAGGATGGACAACTCACGAAACTAACCACGTGATCCTAAAGAAAAATTTGAAGGGGAAGAGGAGTAGTTCAAAACACCTACGTCAAGATTCCTTACCAGAGCGACGAAGGGGCAGGGGAGTAAAACGAATTCCTACTCTTCGATATAACTAGACTCCGAAAACAGTTTTCTTCTAGACTCAACAACGGCCAAACTACACGATCAATCAAGGGGGCTCCTAAGGTCGGTTGAGGCTCTGATACCAACTTGTCACGCCCAATATGCGACCCTATCCAAAAGGAACTCGAAGGTCCCACCAAGGATAGACCCGCATATTGGAACGCTTTTGCAAGGTGGATATCATTACATCAACAATTACATAATAGTGGGGATACATCCAATACATACAATGTCACATGAATACAACAATACAACATACATAAGAGCACCATCCGACTACGGATGAAACACAAACAGAAACTCAAACGACATCCACCCTGCTAGCCCAGGCTGCCGACCTGGAACCTATCCCCTGATCGAAGAAGCAGAAGAAGAAACTCAACGCAAGCAAGCATCGCTCTCGCGTCATGATCATCACAACCTGTACCTGCAACTATTGTTGTAGTAATCTGTGAGCCACGAGGACTTAGCAATCCCATTACCATGGGTATCAAGACTAGCAAAGCTTAATGGGAAAGGAAGGAGTAAAGTGGTGAGGTTGCAGCAGCGACTAAGCATGATATGGTGGCTAACATACGCAAATGAGAGCGAGAAGAGAAACAAAGGAACGGTCGTGAAGCTAGCAATGATCAAGAGGTGATCCTAAACACCTACTTACGTCAAACATAACCCAGAAACCGTGTTCACTTCCCGGACTCCGCCGAGAAGAGACCATCACGGCTACACACACGGTTGATGCGTTTTAATTTGGATCTGGTGTCAAGTTATCTACAACCGGACATTAACAAATTCCCATCTGCCACATAACCGCGGGCACGGCTCTCGAAAGTTTAAACCCTGCAGGGGTGTCCCAACTTAGCCCATGACAAGCTCTCGCGATCAACGAAGGAATAGACCTTCTCCCAGGAAGACCCGATCAGTCTCGGAATCCTGGTTTACAAGACATTTCGACAATGGTAAAACAAGACCAGCAAAGCCGCCCGATGCGCCGACAATCCCGATAGGAGCTGCACATATCTCGTTCTCAGGGCAACACCGGATGAGACTAGCTACGAGTAAAACCAGACTTCAAGTTTCCCCGAGGTGGCCCCGCAGGCAGCTCGGTTCGGATCAGCACTTAGACAAGCACTGGCCCGGGGGGGCTAAAATAAAGATGACCCTCGAGAGAGCGACTCCCAAGGGAAAAGTAGGTGGTGGTGAGGCAAATGTTAAAACCAAGGTTGGGCCTTGCTGGACAAGTTTTATTCAAAGTGAACTGACAGGGGGGTCCCATAAATCACCCGACCGCGTTAGGAACGCAAAATCCGGGAACATAACACCGGTATGACGGAAACTAGGGCGGCAAGAGTGGAACAAAACACCAGGCATAAGGCCGAGCCTTCCACCCTTTACCAAGTATATAGATGCATTAATAATATAAGAGATATTGTGATATCCCAACATAACCCTGTCCACCATGGAGCAATCTTCAACTTCACCTGCAACTAGCAACGCTATAAGAGGGGCTGAGAAAAAGCGGTAACATAGCCAAACAACGGTTTGCATAGGAAAGGTGTCAAAGGTTAGAGGTTCATGGCAATATGGGATGGCTTGATAAACAGGTAATAGGTAGCGCAGCATAGCGATAGAACGAAGCAACTAGCATAGCAATGATAGTAGTGAGATCCAGGGTAGCGGTCATCTTGCCTGAAATCCCGCAAGGAAGAAGAACGAGTCCATGAAGAAGACGAACGGATGAAGCCGAACCAAGCGTAGATGAACGAATCCTCACGATCGCAACGAAACAGGAACTAACAAGAAGAAGCACACAATATAGGTAAACACACCACAGATGAACAAGGCATGATGCACAACAAGCATGATGCATGACCAAGCTACATGAAGCTACTCATGGCAAGAGATGATGCAAACAAGAACAACACATCAAGGCAAGTTTAAATGAGATCAGGAACAACATATAACAATTCCGGTAAGTCCTCATATGCAAATTTCGAAATTGGTCCAGAACTGAATAAACCTTATGTTCAAGTTGTTAAACAGCAAGTAAGATGCACCAAGATGATCTACACGAGATTCTAGTCAAGTTACATATAAAGTTCATTAGATTCGGAGCTACGGCCTAGAAGATATGAGCAAAACAAGTTAAACATGGCATTGATGCAAAATGCATACAAACATCAAGCAAACACACCAAAACAAGGATGCAACATGATAATATGAAGCTACATGCAAAATCAAGCAAGTTTCATATAGAGCACACTCAAAACGGAGCAACGGTTCAACACATACACTCTATACAAGTCATAGCAACAATCTGTCCAAAACAGCAACTAGGCATATTGCAAGCATCAAAACATCATGCTACAGCACCCCAACATAATAACAAAAGGCATGGGCATGAAGTACAGGTAAAGCATAACAAAACATGAACACTGAGCTATCTCCAGAAACAACTAGAACATGCTCAAAATGACATGGTAAGATTGCAAATAATAACAGTTTCAGACTTATCAGGAAATAACATCAGGTTGCAATGTTTAGAGCAAGCAAACAACATGTTACAGGAACATATCATGGCAAACAAAGGCATGGCATGCATCTACTAATTTCATAGATCAAAAGACCCTTACTGACCATGAGCCAAAAAGGCATAGAAAATATGATGGCACCCATGTAAACATGGCAAGTTATATTACAGATTCAAACATGGCAGAGACAACAATAAGTAGGCATGTTGGTGAGCTTGAACCACTCCCCACAGAGCAAAGCATGGCATGGAAAGGCACCAAACAGTAAGAAGACATGTTTGTGAAGCTAAGCATGGCAAGAACAAGTTCATAGGGTGCATGGATCACTAGAAAACAATCATGGAAACATTGAACTTAATGTTAACAGGCTGACAGCAACATCATTTAGCAAACTTTAGAGCAAGATAACAACATGTTCCAGCAGGCTATAATTGCAACCAAGGGCATGAATGGATAGAGCAAGACATGTAGATCAAAACATGTTTATGGGACATCTCCAGATTATGCATAGAATGATTACTAGAAGCATGTTAACATAGCAACAAACTATAACAGAATCTGTCAGGAAAACAGCAACAGCAAGTACACTACTTAACAAGCTCGATTCACTCACCACAAGTCATTGCATGACAAGATAAGCATAGCATCATCAAGAAGACATGTTTGTGAAACAAACCAAGTCAAGACCAAGTCCATAGCATGCAAGGATCCAATATAGCAACCTTGGCCAAATTGAATAACAAGTAAACAATCTGCCAGGAAACATTTTGAAGCAAAAGTAGAGCACTCAAATGACATGCTAGGCTACTCCATAATTGCAAAAAAGGGCATGAATGGATAGACAATAACCATATGTTCAAAACACCCTTACTAAAGTATCTCAAAATAAGCATGGATATCTCTGTAGCATCAAGTTTACATGGCATCAAAATAACAGCAGAACAGGGACTAAAATCAGCAATATCACGAAGCCTAGTTTACATGCTTGTGCTAGTCACCACATTGATCACAAAAATACATGGCATACACCCCTGGAAAGATGGCATGGCATAGATCAAAATACATGTAGAGCTCAACCTCATAGGATGCACACATCAATCATGGCAAAAATGACAAATGAGCAAGTTATAACAGTTTTAGCAAATTAACATCAACATGCACTCTTCCAACAGCATTTCGGGCATCAAGATGAGCTCAAATGAAAATGATGCGATGGAATGAAATGAAGTACTCGTCGAGATAAACAATTTGACATATTACACGCACGAAACGGAGCTACGGATGCAGAGATGCGATGCAACGAACATGGCATGATTATATGAAAAACTGAGGACTTAGTGGATATTTCGGGGAAGGGGAAAAAATCAACCTCCGGGCACGCGAATCAAGGACGCCGGGGAGGTCGCCGGAGTGCGGGCAGCGGCGGCCGGAGATGAGGGGGCCGGCGAGGGAGGCACCGGATCCGGCCTCTCCGCGGCCGGATCTGGCCGGGGCGGCGCGGAGGCGACGGCAGGGGGCGCCGGAGCGGACGGTGGCGTCTGTGAGGAGAAGGCCGAGAGGCGGCGGTGGCCGGCTGGCGGCGGGTGGCGGAGGGCGCGGGCGCGCTCGGCCGCGGCGGCGCGGGTGCTGGAGGCGGGCAGCGGCGGAGGCGAGGCGAGGCGGCTCCGGCGGAGCTCGCCGGCGGCAAGTCCGGGCGGCGGAGGCGGCGACCGCGACGGCGGGGTCCGGCGCGGCGGCGCGGGACGGGCGGCGGGGCGAGCGGGCGTGGTGCGGGCCGGGCGGCGGCGGCGCACGGGTCCGCGCGGGCCCACGATGGGCTCCGCGGGCCGGTGGCAAGGTGGGCGCGGGGGTGCCACGTGGCAGGCTCCCATTGGCTGCGGGCGGCGGCGGTGAAGCGTCCGGCGCGGACGGACGTGTCCGGCGGCGGAGTGGACATGTCCGGCGCGCGGAGGTGGAAGAGGCTAGGGTTTGCACCGCGAATTTGAGAGGGGATCACATATTTATAGGTAGAGGGAGCTAGGAGAGTCCAAATGAGGAGCGGTTTTTGGCCACGCGATCATGATGGAACGACCGAGAGCATGGAGGGGGTTTGGATGGGCTTTGGGCCACTTTGGAAGGGGGTGTTGGGCTGCAAACAAAAGAGGCTTTGCGGTTACCCGGTTAACCGGTGGAGTATCAAACGGACTCCAAATGGCACGAAACTTGACAGGCGGTCTACCGGTGCTATACCAAGGCCGCTTGGCAAACCTCGGGCCATTCCGAGAAAGTTTAACACCCACTCACGAAAAGAGAGAAGAGGGGAACGCCGGATGACATAGGAGTGCCGGATTGCAAAATGGACAACGGGGAAAATGCTCGGATGCATGAGACGAACACGTATGCAAAATGAAATGCACATGATGACATGATATGCAATGCATATGACGACATGGCAAAGTGCAACACGCAAGCAAATGACATGGCAACGACGGCGAATAACTGGCAGACACCTGGTGCATCGAATCCGGGGCGTTACAACACTCCTCCACTAACAAGAGATCTCGTCCCGAGATCTTAGGACCGAGACGGAAGAGAAAAGGGATGAGGTGAAACAAGAACTCAAGAGAAGAAGCAAAGAATCGCTAGCACTCGAGAAGAAGAAAGGAAAAACGAGAATGACGAGGATCCAAAGCTCACGGAATCAGATAGAATATGAAACCCACTCGTTCTAACCGGAGTGGTTAGAATGAGAAAAGAAACGTACAAGACTGAAAGGATTTAGGTAGCACTCCAGCTAAAAATGAAAGGAATAGAACACGAACTAGGGGGGATGGAATGATACTTGATGAACTCTTGAAGAATGAATCGCCATGAAGAACTCCGGTGACAAAAGGATGATGAGATGGAAATGAAGGATGAAAGAATAAGATGATCCTTGCGATGATTTAGATGGAGGTTCCGAAGAAATGGCCGAGGAAATATGAACTCCGGAAAAGAAAAGATGAAAACACTTGGAACTAGAATTTATTCATCAAGAACAAACTCCGAAGGAAGGAATTACTCACTTGGATGAAATAAGAATAAGATTTATTGTATGCTTATCCTCAACCAATTTAATGGGTGACGAGAGGATTTGGCATGCAACTTATTCCTCTTGAAAAGGATTCAGAAGTGACATATCGTAAACTTGAGAAGGTCTTCATGAACCACCGGTAGGATTGAAAAGAACGAAAGAATTAATATGATAAACAAGGAAAAGAATCTTGAACGAACCACCATAAGAATTCAAAATGACTGATGACATAGAATGAATCACCGGGAAGAATTAGAAGAACAAATATGCTAGAGGGGATTTAGAAGCAAAAGAACAAATTGATCATGAGCTGATTAAAGAACACTTGAACGAAGCACCGGGATAAATAGAGAACGATAACTGGAACGATGGCCTCCGGTGAACTGAAAAGAATTCAACTCCTGAAATACTCCGGATTGGTAAGGAAGAAAATCTGACAAATTGAGTAATTAAAAGAGGATAACAAGAAACTAGAACCGCGAATCTTCAAGAAAACAGACAAGATTTAGAGAAAACTCTTCTTCGGTCTTCAAATGACGACAGAAAATACCACCAAAATTACTGAGATACTCCGGGAGAATGAAAAGCGAAGAGGTTGAGCCAACAATGAAAAGAATTTGAAAGCGATCTTGGAGAAGGCATGTGACTGATGGAATTCATACTTACGTCATACTTGAAAAGAATTTGGGAATAGCTCCGGGGAAATTAGAAGAGTCAGGTAAGATCCTGGGAAAAGACCTGTGGGTTAGGGCCCACTGAAGAGATAACACCGTTGGAAAGGGATGTTGAACAGATAGATGATGCACCGGAACAATAGAATTATTTGAATGAGGTGACAATATCGAATTAATTGGAGCACAGACGAATCTCCTGAAATGTCTTCCGAACTCCGGAATGATTGAATGGCGAGAGGCGAACGAGCAGGGAAAACACTTGAGCCGGAAAGAATATAATCACCACCGAAAAACTTGAATTAAGTCCACCAGAGAAGAAGAAGAGATGATGAATGTCAAACGAGACGAGAATTCACCGGTTGAAATAATTGACGAAAGACTGAAGAGGCTCCGCACAAATGAAATAGATGGACGAGAGAGAGTCAGACTCCGGGAAGAAAAAGGGTGGGAGGGCGGGAAAACAAAGGCAACTTGGAACGATAAATCGATGAATAACTTGAAGGAAAAACACCGGTTGAAATCATTGAAGAAAGAAAGCAAAGACTTCGCACGAGTAGGATGGATACTCAATTACGGACTCCGGTTCCGAGATGAAAAAGGGAGGGCGGGTGGGAAAAACAAGGACAACTTCAGACAGGGAAACAACATCGATCGAAAAGAGCCGAGGATTGATCTCCCAAAGACAAAGAGGTTCGAATCAGCTTGACGAAGAATGCGCCGGACAAAAGAGGATGGACAACTCACGAAACTAACCACGTGATCCTAAAGAAAAATTTGAAGGGGAAGAGGAGTAGTTCAAAACACCTACGTCAAGATTCCTTTCCAGAGCGATGAAGGGGCAGAGGAGTAAAAAGAATTTCTACTCTCCGATATAACTAGACTCCGAAAACAGTTTTCTTCTAGACTCAACAACGGCCAAACTACACGATCAATCAAGGGGGCTCCTAAGGTCGGTCGAGGCTCTGATACCAACTTGTCACGCCCAATATGCGACCCTATCCAAAAGGAACTCGAAGGTCCCACCAAGGATAGACCCACATATTGGAACGCTTTTGCAAGGTGGATATCATTACATCAACAATTACATAATAGTGGGGATACATCCAATACATACAATGTCACATGAATACAACAATACAACATACATAAGAGCACCATCCGACTATGGATGAAACACAAACAGAAACTCAAACGACATCCACCCTGCTAGCCCAGGCTGCCGACCTGGAACCTATCACCTGATCGAAGAAGCAGAAGAAGAAACTCAACGCAAGCAAGCATCGCTCTCGCTTCATGATCAACGCAACCTGTACCTGCAACTGTTTTTGTAGTAATCTGTGAGCCACGAGGACTCAGCAATCCCATTACCATGGGTATCAAGACTAGCAAAGCTTAATGGGAAAGGAAGGGGTAAAGTGGTGAGGTTGCAGCAGCGACTAAGCATGATATGGTGGCTAACATACACAAATGAGAGCGAGAAGAGAAACAAAGGAACGGTCGTGAAGCTAGCAATGATCAAGAGGTGATCCTAAACACCTACTTACGTCAAACATAACCCAGAAACCGTGTTCACTTCCCGGACTCCGCCGAGAAGAGACCATCACGGCTACACACACGGTTGATGCGTTTTAATTCGGATCTGGTGTCAAGTTATCTACAACCGGACATTAACAAATTCCCATCTGCCACATAACCGCGGGCACGGCTCTCGAAAGTTTAAACCCTGCAGGGGTGTCCCAACTTAGCCCATGACAAGCTCTCGCGATCAACGAAGGAATAGACCTTCTCCCAGGAAGACCCGATCAGTCTCGGAATCCTAGTTTACAAGACATTTCGACAATGGTAAAACAAGACCAGCAAAGCCGCCCGATGCACCGACAATCCTGATAGGAGCTGCACATATCTCGTTCTCAGGGCAACACCGGATGAGACTAGCTACGAGTAAAACCAGACTTCGAGTTTCCCCGAGGTGGCCCCGCAGGCATCTCGGTTCAGATCAGCACTTAGACAAGCACTGGCCCGGGGGGGCTAAAATAAAGATGACCCTCGAGAGAGCGACTCCCAAGGGAAAAGTAGGTGGTGGTGAGGCAAATGGTAAAACCAAGGTTGGGCCTTGCTGGACAAGTTTTATTCAAAGCGAACTGTCTGGGGGGGTCCCATAAATCACCCGACCGCGTTAGGAACGCAAAATCCGGGAACATAACACCGGTATGACGGAAACTAGGGCGGCAAGAGTGGAACAAAACACCAGGCATAAGGCCGAGCCTTCCACCCTTTACCAAGTATATAGATGCATTAATAATATAAGAGATATTGTGATATCCCAACATAACCCTGTCCACCATGGAGCAATCTTCAACTTCACCTGCAACTAGCAACGCTATAAGAGGGGCTGAGCAAAAGCGGTAACATAGCCAAACAACGGTTTACATAGGAAAGGTGTCAAAGGTTAGAGGTTCATGGCAATATGGGATGGCTTGATAAACAGGTAATAGGTAGCGCAGCATAGCGATAGAACGAAGCAACTAGCATAGCAATGATAGTAGTGAGATCCAGGGTAGCGGTCATCTTGCCTGAAATCCCGCAAGGAAGAAGAACGAGTCCATGAAGAAGACGAACGGATGAAGCCGAACCAACCGTAGATGAACGAATCCTCACGATCGCAACGAAACAGGAACTAACAAGAAGAAGCATACAACATAGGTAAACACACCACACATGAACAAGGCATGATGCACAACAAGCATGATGCATGACCAAGCTACATGAAGCTACTCATGGCAAGAGATGATGCAAACAAGAACAACACATCAAGGCAAGTTTAAATGAGGCCGGGAACAACATATAACAATTCCGGTAAGTCCTCATATGCAAATTTCGAAATTGGTCCAGAACTGAATAAACCTTATGTTCAAGTTGTTAAACAGCAAGTTAATATGCACCAAGATGATCTACACGAGATTCTAGTCAAGTTACATATAAAGTTCATTAGATTCGGAGCTACGGCCTAGAAGATATGAGCAAAACAAGTTAAACATGGCATTGATGCAAAATGCATACAAACATCAAGCAAACACACCAAAACAAGGATGCAACATGATAATATGAAGCTACATGCAAAATCAAGCAAGTTTCATATAGAGCACACTCAAAACGGAGCAACGGTTCAACACATACACTCTATACAAGTCATAGCAACAATCTGTCCAAAACAGCAACTAGGCATATTGCAAGCATCAAAACATCATGCTACAGCACCCCAACATAATAACAAAAGGCATGGGCATGAATTACAGGTAAAGCATAACAAAACATGAACACTGAGCTATCTCCAGAAATAACTAGAATATGCTCAAAATGACATTGTAAGATTGCAAATAATAACAGTTTCAGACTTATCAGGAAATAACATCAGGTTGCAATGTTTAGAGCAAGCAAACAACATGTTACAGGAACATATCATGGCAAACAAAGGCATGGCATGAATCTACTAATTGCATAGATCAAAAGACCCTTACTGACCATGAGCCAAAAAGGCATAGAAAATATGATGGCACCCATGTAAACATGGCAAATTATATTACAGATTCAAACATGGCAGAGACAACAATAAGTAGGCATGTTGGTGAGCTTGAACCACTCCACACAGAGCAAAGCATGGCATGGCAAGGCACCCAACAGTAGGAAGACATGTTTGTGAAGCTAAGCATGTCAAGAACAAGTTCATAGGGTGCATGGATCACTAGAAAACAATCATGGAAACATTGAACTTAATGTTAACAGGCTGACAGCAACATCATTTAGCAAACTTTAGAGCAAGATAACAACATGTTCCAGCAGGCTATAATTGCAACCAAGGGCATGAATGGATAGAGAAAGACATGTAGATCAAAACATGTTTATGGGACATCTCCAGATTATGCATAGAATGATTACTAGAAGCATGTTAACATAGCAACAAACTATAACAGAATCTGTCAGGAAAACAGCAACAGCAAGTACACTACTTAACAAGCTCGATTCACTCACCACAAGTCATTGCATGACAATATAAGCATAGCATCATCAAGAAGACATGTTTGTGAAACAAACCAAGTCAAGAACAAGTCCATAGCATGCAAGTATCAAATATAGCAACCTTGGCCAAATTGAATAACAAGTAAACAATCTGCCAGGAAACATTTTGAAGCAAAAGTAGAGCACTCAAATGACATGCTAGGCTACTCCATAATTGCAAAAAAGGTCATGAATGGATAGACAATAACCATATGTTCAAAACACCCTTACTGAAGTATCTCAAAATAAGCATGGATATCTCTGTAGCATCAAGTTTACATGGCATCAAAATAACAGCAGAACAGGGACTAAAATCAGCAATATCACGAAGCCTAGTTTACATGCTTGTGCTAGTCACCACATTGATCACAAAAATACATGGCATACACCCCTGGAAAGATGGCATGGCATAGATCAAAATACATGTAGAGCTCAACCTCATAGGATGCACACATCAATCATGGCAAAAATGACAAATGAGCAAGTTATAACAGTTTCAGCAGATTAACATCAACATGCACTCTTCCAACAGCATTTCGGGCATTAAGATGAGCTCAAATGAAAATGATGCAATGGAATGAAATGAAGTACTCGTCGAGGCGAACAATTTGACATATTACACGGACGAAACGGAGCTACGGATGCAGAGATGCGATGCAACGAACATGGCATGATTATATGAAAAACTGAGGACTTAGCGGATATTTCGGGGAAGGGGAAAAAATCAACCTCCGGGCACGCGAATCGAGGACGCCGGGAAGGTCGCCGGAGTGTGGGCAGCGGCGGCCGGAGATGAGGGGGCCGGCGAGGGAGGCACCGGATCCGGCCTCTCCGCGACCGGATCTGGCCGGGGCGGCGCGGAGGCGACGGCCGGGGGCGCCGGAGCGGACAACGGCGCCGGTGAGCAGAAGACCGAGAGGCGGCGGTGGCCGGCTGGCGGCGGGTGGCGGAGGGAGCGGGCACGCTCGGCCGCGGCGGCACGGGTGCTGGAGGCGGGCGACGGCGGAGGCGAGGCGAGGCGGCTCCGGCGGAGCCCGCCTGCGGCAAGTCCGGGCGGCGGCGGCGGGGTCCGGCGCGGCGGCGCGGGACGGGCTGCGGGGTGAGCGGGCGCGGTGCGGGCCGGGCGGCGGCGGCGCACGGGTCCGCGCGGGCCCGCGATGGGCTCCGCGGGCCGGCGGCGAGGTGGGCGCGGGGGTGCCACGTGGCAGCCTCCCATTGGCTGCGGGCGGCGGCGGCGAAGCGTCCGGCGCGGACGGACGTGTCCGGCGGCGGAGTGGACATGTCCAGCGCGCGGAGGTGGAAGGGGCTAGGGTTTGCACCGCAAATTTGAGAGGGGATCACATATTTATAGGTAGAGGGAGCTAGGAGAGTCCAAATGAGGAGTGGTTTTCGGCCACGCGATCGTGATCGAACGACCGAGAGCATGGAGGGGCTTTGGATGGGCTTTGGGTCACTTTGGAAGGGGTGTTGGGCTGCTACAAACAAAAGAGGCTTTGCGGTTACCCGGTTAACCGTTGGAGTATCAAACGGACTCCAAATGGCACGAAACTTGACAGGCGGTCTACCGGTGCTATACCAAGGCCGCTTGGCAAACCTCGGGCCATTCCGAGAAAGTTTAACACCCACTCACGAAAAGAGAGAAGAGGGGAACGCCGGATGACATAGGAGTGCCGGATTGCAAAACGGACAACGGGGAAAATGCTCGGATGCATGAGACGAACACGTATGCAAAATGAAATGCACATGATGACATGATATGCAATGCATATGACGACATGGCAAGTGCAACATGCAAGCAAATGACATGGCAACAACGGCGAATAACTGGCAGACACCTGGCGCATCGAATCCGGGGCGTTACAGCCTACTCCCTCGTCTTCTCGCGTCTCTGTCGAGCCGACTAGGCGGAACTGCCCCGCCTACCGCGCAGGAAAAGCCCTGCCCTCGACTTTTAAATACAACTACTCCCTCCGTCGGATGCATTTGGTTGAAGGTATCGTATGAATGGATTGGGAAAATTCAATTTTTTGGGATTGAACCATTCAATTCATGTGTTTAGCTGAATATAAGAGATGAGCTAATTATTTAAGACGGGACCACCAGTCATGCTCACATAGTCATGCATGCAAAGGGTGGCCATTTGATTCGACCGATTTGGTTGGGTGGAATGGTTCAGCATCTTCAAGGCATATTCTCTTTTTTTGACTCGAACCATTCATGTGCTTTATAACCAAACATGTCTATTTTCTGAACGATCCCAACCCATTCATGACCACCCTTGGAACCAAACGCACGTCATCTTACGAAAACCAAATAATCCCACAATACTAAGGCGCGGTGCATTAACTTCTACCTCGTTTCTTGTTTCTTCACATATCAACCAATAAGAATCCAATGATATACTTTTTGTGACATAGTAACTCATATTTAGTTAGTCAAATGGATGACCTAGAACTACGTGCAGTCCCTATAAACTGAGACGCCTACAAATAAAAAACCAAGACGGAGAGGGTAGTTCAGCACGTATATTTTTAGATCAATATAGTCGGGATTCACCAAGGAGCAAAACCAAGTGGTTGGCTGCTCCTGTCGTGTTGGCGTAGCAACTCAAGCAGGGTCAGAGCATCTCCAATAGCTTGTCTATATGGATGTCTATACTCGTTTTCCACGACGTGAGCCCAAAACAGGCATCCAACAGCTTGTCTATATGGTCGTCCAAATATACACATCCTCTAAATCGACCTCGATAATGTCCACGCCTGGACAATGTGAAGGCGTCGTCTAAACTCAGTTGTAGTCATGATTTCTTCCTCTCTCCAGCAACGGCCCACCTGTCATGGTCCCTGTATATAGACGTTCTGATGCAAAACTGGATGTGTATATGAGGGAATCTTTTTAGACCATGGTCTATATGAATATATAGACATCCAAGTATACACATGCTATTGGAGAAGCTCTCAGTCCGCACACGAAATGGTGACACACTTAACAGGACCCCTTTGGCAGACATGTGACTCATCCACCGTCTTGTTCCACGTGCGATGCACCAAATTACAGTTCGGAGCAGCAGTTGGAATTGGAGGCACCCCGATCGTAGCGCCGCAGTAGTAGAAAATGAGCGATGAGGGGTCAAATCACAAAGCCCCACCTTTCCCGCATTAAGATGGATGGACGAAGCAACCATCATTTCACTCTAGCGCGCAAGAGCATAAAGAAAAGAGAAAACAATGATGCGTGCGGCAGCTACCTAGGGCACCCTAGGGTAGGGGTCTCCACTACAGATCCTTTTTTTGAAAGCGCCTCCACCACAAATCGGCTTCTCCCTTGTCCTCTTGAAGAAAACCGATGATGAGTGCGGCGGTAGGGTTTGTAGGAGTACTACAGCGTGCGGGGCCACGTCGTAGTAAACGGGTTCGAGCCGACGCCTTAGATATGTGTGGGCCGCTTGGTTTTACGGGAACGAGGCAGCATTTTGGGTTCGGGGACCAGTGGAGATATAGCACGTACAAAAAATTGTGGACGTAGGTTCGACCGAAAGGCAATGATGCATGGGCCCTGCATTTTGATATACCCGGGGCCGCATGAAATTTGCTACTCTACTCAAAACTAGTAAGGTACACATGTATTGAACGCATGAGATTTCAAAACCAAAATATAAATAAATACACACTATAGCATGTAAAGCTTTGAGTCATATATGCATGATGTAGATGTTCGTTTAGTTCTTATAGTTCATCTCATTCAAAATCAGTTAGTTTTATAAAAATGTTAAGATTCATGGGGTTGTGCATTGTAAATCATAAAGTAAAAAACAAATAATGGCAATTCATTTAGAAAAAAAATCAATTATGATACAGAAGATTCTAGAACAAAGGAGAAGTGCTTGTGTTTTGAGGTTTGTGCATTATGCTTAAGTTCAACCATGGAGTCTTCTAAATTGTACATGTGGCAGATCTGGTGGAATGTTGATGATATCCAACGGCCAGTAGTGCTCGGATTTGCCCATCTCTGCACTGTCAGGTTAGCTTCATCCAGCGACCATCTTTCAAAGTTATTGGCACACTATATAGTTCTTGTGCCATAGTTGCATGTTTTGGAAAAAAGCTACTAGTGGGTTGTACTATCTATTTAGGAATAGAAGATGCATACGTGGAAGTTGTAGGGAAAGAGATGACATGGAGCATCTCAATTCCTATGAGTAGGGATTGGAAAAGAGATGTCATTTGGTTCACATCATAGGAACTTTTCTATTGAATCTAGAGATGACATGTATCTCAATTCCTATGAGGAGGGATTAGTAAAGAGATGTAATTTGGTTCATATCATAGGAACTTTTCTATTGAATATACGCTAATGTTTATTTTCCTTTGAAATTAAGGGAGTATAGGAATCCATTCATATGAACCAAGTGGCTCTAAAGCTATAGAAATGATATCATGTTTATTTCCTTTGAAATGTAGAGTATATGAATCTATTCCTATGAACCAATTGGCTCTAAAGGAAAAAAATCCTATAAAAATCATATCATATAGAGTTCCTATGATATTCCTCGACACTAAAGGATGGTTGAAATTGCTGCGGGTGATACGATGGTCTTTCTTTGTAGACTCCTCACCCATCTTTATAGTTACCTATCGAAGATGAATGAAATGATATATACAGGGTATTCTACATGTGCAATTTGGTACACGAAAACTCGGTAAAAGTTTGTGTGGTTCTAATTTTCAATAAAGCTATATGCACTGCATTTCGGAACGGAGGGAGCATACGACAGTTGCTAACACTCATGTGGAAGATTTGTGTGTAGGAGGAGTGGCTGTTTTGTTAAATGACATGGCAAAACTGACACTGTCGGATGCCGATCTAACGGTTCTTACGGCGTTCGTCAGGAAAAAACTTGTGGCGAACGTTTGTCGGATAATGATTTACGGACACATGCATTGCATTGATACGTGCCCCCCTCTCTCTCACGCACACGCACCCTCACGAGTCACGACTCTCCCGAGTCCTCTCGCAGACTCGCACATCGCACCCATCCTCTATCTGCAGGTAGACGTCACGCACATATGTGCTCTTCACACCCTACCCTCAGAACTTCTAAAAACAAAAGACGGCGCGCACATTTTATTTTAGCTCACACGTCACACACTTATACTATTACTCTTGCGGCGAACGTTCTTTGGGCATAGTATATATTGTACTCTCACGAAGAGAAGCGGTGCACGCACGCACTAGTTCTCTCACACCCACTCGCGGGTACACATAGGAGCGCATTTTTTTGAAGCCGGTACAACAAAATCACTCCACTATATATACAAGCAGGAGCCTTAGCGCTTGCTTTACTAGGGTTCCTCTCGTTCACTCTCTCATGCTCTCCAGATCTAAGCAAGACATAGGTGGCCACACACTCTCTCTCAGCTCACGGCTGGTCACAAATCCGGCCGGACAACCTCGACTGGGGCAGGGGGTGTAGGTGCATCGTTCACGCTGTCGTCGGCGGCGAGGGAGGAGACCAACGGCTGCCCACGCGTCCCGATCGGCGGCCGTGCCGTTCTCTCCGAGAGAGCGCCGGCTCGGGAGGGCCTCTAACCCCTTCTTCCTCCCTGCGGTATTGTGGCCAAGATGCGGCCTCCCGACGCCGTCTTTGCCACATGCCGACGACCCTCAGGTATATATTCCTTCGAAACCTGCCTTGCTCTACTCCCCAGCTCTTCCCCCTTCGCGTGGATCCTTTTCTACTTCCGCCCGCTGTTACAAAGCCACCTAGACTTCTACTATTATTAGAAGTAAAGCTAGTTCATACAGTGAACTCAAAGTGTTGGTTCAAACAGGGAAGAAAGTGAGAAAGCGGTAGCATGAATCTAGGACTTGGTTCTAAGAGGAAACGGGGGAAAGTAGTAATATGTGTCACTGTTTAAATAACCGTATTTCGTATTTGCGCAAACAGGGATGTCTGTCTCCATATCGTTTCGGGATGTCTGTCTCCGTATCGTTTCTATCCGCGCAATCAAAAGCACACACCTCAGTTTTAGTACAACTGCGCAAAATGAGATGGCTATCCCTCGTTGCCGTCGTCTAACCTCCCGTCTTCAAGGTATCCCTACATTGGTAGTAACTAAGGTAGAATGACCAACGCAATCTAAAAGAAGCTGATTCGTACGTTTTACTTCCTGATTGCAGTGCAGGGACGAGCGAAAACAACTGCATCCTAGTCCGGAATGCACTTTCTACCAGTTCATCCATGGACCGAGGACTAGCTGGCACGGCTGCACGGCGGTTTTTTGGACAGGTGCGCGGACAAGAGGCATTGTGGTCTGCTTATTTCTGCAAATAGCGGTGCTTAAATTTAGTGGAATGCACAAGCATTTCAGCTGGTCAGTACACTGCATGGTTCAGTTCAGCATTCCAGCTGAGACCACAATTATAATTGGTTATTCTGGAATGAGAGAACCTAACCCTGGATGGTGGCAACAAGAAAAAACCAGAGTGAACTCCAGGAAATTTAAGCCTGCCGGGAGGCCCTTTGCTCAGAGAAGCCTTGCTTGTTTTTTCCTGATTTGTAAACCTTCTCACAACTTTGTCTTTTGCTGTGAACTAGTATATGTTTGTTATGTTCTATGAATCATTGAGATGTATAAAATTGCTTAACTTATGCTTTTCAAGATTTTTATGAAGACGAGTTTAATTGTGAGTGTTCCACATGAGCGCTGGACTAGCGTGTGAACGTTTGGAATTTATTACATTGTGGCCTCAATTAACTGCATGAACCACTGTAACAAGATACATAGTATTTGCTTATATGTCAGACAGCAGATTGTTGATTGTTAGCTGGTCGATAGCCTAGTGTTGAAGCGAGCTGAGCCAATGTGCCGTGTTTTGCACAACTGCTTACAAGTGGGGTAGCACCAACAGTGTTTACAAGTACTTATGTATACGTCAGCGCACGGTTCTCGAACGAGTGCTCTATTTCATCAAAACACACACTGCTCGTATGATAAACCGTGACAACTTATGTCTTACCATGCCATATTCATGAAAAAACTAGTGAGGACGCATCTGTTTCGGCAACAATTACGATGGTTGTCACATGATTCACGGGCACACAAAAGTAGCAGCATTTCCCATAGACGGATTCAAACAGAGCACTAGCCCCAGAGGGGTCGATAACAGGCAAGGTTCGGATAATTAGACACAATCCAAACTACTATTAAACACTAGCTGGGGCAACTATTTCATGCCTCGATCTAATTTGGGCTGGACACAAGATGGACCTTGCCATGAACATCATCGAGGACGTCCTGCAGCAGCTCAATCCTGTGAACCTTCATGAAGACAACCTTGTGGCCTTGCCACTGATAAACTTGTTTGTGGAGGCATGCCACGTCATCTTCCTGCGTAAGCTTGACAAGAACAGTATGCCTCACAAACGAAGGAGTAGCTTTGAACTTCTTGTGCTTCAGTACACCCTGGACAACACGCCTGACAACAGTGAGGCTGGAATACAACTCTTCATTGGTATAACCGCAAATGGCTTCCAGGATCCAACAGCCTAAGAACTCTGTTTTCCCAGTGCGTATATTCAGGTCGTCCGCCTCATAGCGAGTGACATGCACAACCACACAATCCTTGTCTGCATCAGGGCTCTAATTGAAACAGAAACAAATTCTGAATTACTTTTCAGTATAAGAACCACAAGTTATTTAAACCACTATGTATAGCATGGCATCGAAGCTAATAAAATTTTGCATTATTAATCACCACATACTTCCTTTTCTAAAAAAAATCACCACATACTTAGATGAAAAACCACAATCGAGATCGGCAAAGAAGGAAATCACCTTGGGCAGCTCAGCGGGGGGGGGGGGGACACATCCTCGAAGGGGGAAAACTGCTCCTGCAGTGCCACGAGGGCTGTAACCTCAAACGGGGCGTTGACCATCTCAGTAGTGGCCGTGAGCGTATCTGGGGTCGGCTCGGTGGTTGCCTCCATCTTCTTGGAGCTCTCTGTCTCGTGGGGATCAGCCTCCCGCGTCTGCTCCAATATCGGCAGATCTTTGCCTGGTTCTCCTTGGTCCATCATGAAACTGACGAATACTAGGAGACCACTGAAAGGAAAACACAATCGCAATGACAATGAAACAAAAAAGAGAGTGAGGATCGGTTACTGCTTTGCAAAAGTTCTTTTTTTCTCTGAACGAAAATATACCAACATCACGGATCCGCTTACCTTCCCTTCGTTGGGAGAGAAGAACAGTGGCAGATGCGAGTGTTGCCTTTCTTGAAGACGGTGAGGGAGAAGGGGATTCAGCAAGGAGTGAAATGATGGTTGCTTCGTCCGTCAAACTTAGACTGCGGGGAGGTGGGGTTTTGTGATACGACGGCTCGTTACTGCCGCACTACGACCGGGGTGACTCTCCGCCTGCATACTGCCTGCTAATTTGGTGGATGGCATTTGGGCCCACGCGCTGCATGGCCCGCATGTCGGTGAACAAAAGTATAACGGCATTCAGTAGAGGGAGACGTTTCAATGACCTAGGAGGAGCCAGAAGCGGTAGAGTGTCTCCACTGTACTAGTAGTAATTGTTTTTCTGGGTAGCTGTAGAGTGTCTCCACTATACTAGTAGTAATTGTTTCTCTGGTCCCAAGACAAAACAGCCAATCCACACTAGTAAATAGTAAAATCAATTCAAATGGCGCTACCCACACCCAGCACACCGCCCCCCTCCCCCACAAAAAAAACCTGGGTGCTCTTCTTCCTCCTCGCTCCCACCCACCTCACGTCAGCTCGCTCCACTCGTACCCCCAAATTCCTCACCTCACTCCTACAGAAAACCCCAACTCTCCTTCTTCCTCACTCCTACAGAAAACCCCCAGCTCCCCTTCTTCTTCGCTCGCACTACAACAAGGCTCGTCATTCGTTACTTTGCTCAAATCCGTGAGCGCAACGCGACGCCCTCAAGGAAAATGGAGTCGGCTGACCCCAGCGCAAAGAAGATGAGTCTCCTGCCAGCGGCGATGCCTGTTGTAGATCCTGCACCCGGCAGCGCGGGGAGAAGCGGCGACCCTGCCCCCACCGGATCCCAGGAACCAGTAGAATCTCGGGTGGACCGCATCAGCGATCTCCCGGACACCGTCCTTGGGGAGATCATCTCGCTTCTCCCCACCAAGGATTGCTGCCGCACCCAAGTCCTCTCAATTCGGTGGCGCCCTCTATGGCGCGTCGTGCCCCTTAATCTCGACTGTCGTCAGCTATCTCTCTTCAATGATTTTGAAATCCCCAGAGCCATCATCTCCTCCCACCAGGGCTCCGTTCAAAGCCTCTGCATCCCGTCATGCTACCTGAGCAAGCATACCATGCCCTGCACGGTGGATGCCTGGCTGAAATCCCCTGAATTCACAGAACTACAGATGCTTGAGTTATACTATTCCCCTGGAAATCACATACCACATACAGAAACGCCATGAACTTGTGCCCTCAACACCGATGTCCATCTCGCAGTTTTCCTCCTCTCTCCACACCGCCACCTTTGCGCTGTGCTACCTTCCAGACAATCTGATACTAAACCTTCGACTCCCATTTCTCAAGAAACTTTCACTTGTGCGGGTTCCTATATCGGAGGCCTCATTGCACAGCATCATCCACTCCAGTTGCCCTGCGCTGGAGTGCTTTGTGCTTGTTTTCACAGAGAATCGGTTGTCTCCAAATAAAGTCGCCTAACCTTGTAAGAATTGGAATTTCTTTTGACGGAAGGCAGCTCATCATCCAAGATGCCCCTTCACTTCAAAGGTTGATCCTTGATTCTAGTTATTCACCATTGCAAATAACCGTCCTCTCTGCGCCTAAACTGGAGACCTTGGGTGTAATACATGATCTCTGTGCTCATTTCAATATGGTGTTTGGCTCCATAGTTCTTCAGGTACTTTATATTATCATCTACACTTGTAACCATATGCTGCATTTTAAATTTCTGCGCATAATTTATATATCATCTTGGAGTACACATTTTGTACTAATATTATGTTCTATGCTCAATGAATAGTTTCTCCATGGATGGCCTATCAATGGTGCTAGATTCTGTCAAGATTTTATATATCCAAATGAATAGTTTTGATCTGAACAAGATTATTGGCTTGCTGCAATGCTTTCCATGTCTAGAGAAGTTGTATATAAAGGTGATAATTTCACGCACATTGGAAGCCCACATATAGTGTACTAGAATTAACCGTTCATCTGTTGCTCTTTCGACACTCTTCTTTTAGACCTTAACTATTTTCAATTTCCATGTCTATTTAGGCAACAAGATGGGGTAAGAAAGTTATAACCAATCAGTGGATTCGTAAGCATTGGGATTTTCTCACTTCTCATGAGATTTGATTGAAGATAATAACGCTAGAACGATATGTAGCCAACCGTGCAAACACAAGATTTGTCACATTCTTCCTGCTGAATGCGAGGTTACTATTGTTCATCAGGCTTAAGTTTATCAGCAGCATGGTTTTGACGGATGGGTATGTTGAAGAGCAAAAAAAGGAGTTTCAGGTGGGCAAAAGAGCTTCTGAACGTGTCGGGCTTCTATTTACAACATATTGTGGTCATAATCCAGTAAATTTTACGATCCAGGATGTTCATTCTATGGACCTGACTGATCCATTTGACTGTGACTGCCGAAAATTGTGCTGGAGTTAAATGTTGTTGCCCTTTTCAATCTGGGTTTTTTTGTAAACCTGATGAACAATCAACCCTCGTGCTTTTGTACAATTTGTAAGCTGGAGTTAGATGTTCCTGCCCTTTTCAACTCGGCTGTGACTGTCATATTTTCTTTGAAACAAGGCAAATGGCTTGCCATTTGTTTAATTTAGAGTGAAATATTGTAACAAATCACAACCAAGGGAAATAACATCACTCACGCCGGCTGCTTGAGCTCACTGTGCATTACAGAAGCCAAGTGACTAGCCCCCACCACCCCCACCAGTCAACCCTCGTACTCTCCTCCGCCTGCGACTGGACCGGCGCATCTTCAACGGCTCCTGTTCGTTCCGTCCGAGGCCTCGCCGTCGTCCTCCGCCTTGCAGCCTTGGTTCACTCGCCGTGCGCGGTGTGCCGCCCTCTTGCGTTGTCAACGTCGTTAACAACCGAGAGGAACAAGGAGATGACCGTATGTGAAGAGGATGACAGTAGGGACCCACCAGCGTCATGGCAGTACGCAAGCAAGTGCCTCTATAGCACAAGCCCAAAAATATGGTTCCTCCTAATGGTTGGACATCTGGGGCTCACGCCATCGTCAACGTAGTCAATAAACGAGAGAATTACACTACGAGCGGCTGACACCAGGGACCCAGCAAGTCGCGCAGTTTTTTTAGGAACAAGCAGTTTTTTGAGACAATGAGGAACAAGCAGTTGTTATTTATACTAGTTTTAGCGATGGATCAGGGTAACAACAGGGCTGTGAGGGGTTGTGGCCCGTCTAGCTAGGGTTTTATTTATGTTTACCACATCATGAGCCCAGTTGTGTTTTTTTCTTGCTAAAAATGGCTAGCCTAGTTCTATTTTTTAAAAGAAATACCCAAACAAGGCCTACTTGCTTTATCGGCCCTGCTGGGCTGCAAATGTTTCAAGACGAGGAGAGTTTCATTCGGTTTGCCCAGAAATGGCCTGTACATTTTTAAAATACATCAAACCGGGAATTAGTTTCATTTTTTTCATTACAAGATCTTAAATTCCATTGATTTTTATGTGTGGACAATTATTTTGATTTTATATTTATATAAATTATTTTTCAAAATAGTTTGAATGTGAATCGACATTTCTGGATTAAAAACAGTTGACCGCACCGGAATATGCAAAATTTCGTATACTTTTTAACCGTGGCCACAATATGGGGTGTAATGCTAACAAAAAGAAGATGGGCTCCAAAAAAATCTTAAGAATTAGCAAATGGGCTGTACATTATTAGAAATGATGGCAGATGGGCTATATGTTGTTTTCCATATATTTGAGGCTGACTTGTGCGCCTACTACAGGTTGACGCGTATGCTTTCATAAAAAAGGGTTGACGCACACGCAACGCCCTGTCAACTTAGTCAACACACGAGAGCAGTGACTGTTGGATATCCATCCAACGGCTGTCGTGCTTCTTCAATATCTGCTCTTCATGCTCCAGCCGCTCAAACAAGCACCGGCGGGACTGCCTGCTCCCTCCTCCCGCGGCCGGCTATGCTGCCGCGCAGGCCTCACGGCCCCATCGTACTCCCATCACTGGCCTAGCCATCTCTCTACTCACCCACACATGTTATTATTCTCCGGCGATGGCAGACGAACCAGTAAACCCTCGTACTCCTCCGCATGGGAAACAACTGCCGAGTATTCCCTGGCTCCGTGTCGTTCCCTTCCTAGGCCTCGCCATCGTCCACCGCCCTGGTGCTCTCAGCGCGACCTGGTCAACGTGGTCAATGAACGACATCCATCGGAAGTGGACAGTACGTGGAGAGGCTGACAATTGGGTCCACGACCGCACGCAAGGAAATGCCTCCTTATTACGCGCAAAATAATGATTCCTCCACCTGACAGCAAGGACCCACAGGAAGGGCCTTTGTATTTCGCGAAAAAACGTTCCCCCCACTGACAGGTCGGACCCACCAGCTATATCTTCGCACGCAAGGAAGTGCCTCCTTATTACGCCCAAAAAAATGAATACCCCCCTGCTAGCTGGGACCCACCATATTGTTGGGCTGACTTGTGGGCCTACTAAGTTGACGGGGACGGACGGCTTTGTCAACTTAGTCAATACTCCAGTGACCGTATGATGTCCATCCAACGGCCATACAGCTTCTTCAACCTCTGGTCTTCTTGCTCCAGCCGCCCAAAGTAGCGCCGGTCATGCCGCCTGCTCCTGCCTCCCGTGGCCGGCTGTGCTACCGCCTGCTCCTGCCTCCAGTGGCCCGGCTCCGCGTCGTCTGTCACGCCCAAGATGCGACCCTATCCTAAAGGAACTCGAAGGTCCCACCAAGGATAGAAGCGCATCTTGAAGACGCTTTAGCAAGGTGGATATCATTACATCAACATTACATAATAGATGGGGATACATACAAGAGGCATACAATGCCACACGAATACAACAATACATCATACATAAGAGCACCATCCGACTACGGATGAAACACAAATAGGAAACTCAAACGACATCCACCCTGCTAGCCCAGGCTGCCGACCTGGAACCTATCCCCTGATCGAAGAAGAAGCAGAATAAGAACTCCAAAACAAGCAAACATCGCTCTCGTGTCATGATCATCACGTAACCTGTACCTGCAACTGTTGTTGTAGTAATCTGTGAGCCACAAGGACTCAGCAATCCCATTACCATGGGTATCAAGACTAGCAAAGCTTAATGGGAAAGGAAGGGGTAAAGTGGTGAGGTTGCAGCGGTGACTAAGCATGATATGGTGGCTAACATACGCAAATGACAGCGAGAAGAGAAGCAAAAGGAACGGTCGTGAAGCTAGCAATGATCAAGAGGTGATCCTGAACTCCTACTTACGTCAAACATAACCCAAAAACCGTGTTCACTTCCCGGACTTCGCCGAAAAGAGACCATCACGGTTACACACACGGTTGATGCATTTTACTTAAGTCAAGTGTCAAGTTATCTACAACCGGACATTAACAAATTCCCATCTACCACATAACCGCGGGCACGGCTCTCGAAAGTTTAAACCCTGCAGGGGTGTACCAACTTAGCCCATGATAAGCTCTCGCGATCAACGAAGGATATTCCTTCTCCCAGAAAGACCCGATCAGTCTCGGAATCCTGGTTTACAAGACATTTCGACAATGGTAAAACAAGACCAGCAAAGCCGCCCGATGCGCCGACAATCCCGATAGGAGCTGCACATATCTCGTTCTCAGGGCAACACCGGATAGGTCAGCCTACGAGTAAAACCAGACCTCGAGTTGCCCCGAGGTGGCCCCACAGTCTGCCCAGTTCGAACCAGCACTTAGAGAAGCACTGGCCCGGGGGGGGGGGGGGGCTAAAATAAAGATGACCCTCAGGTTGGCCGACCCAAGGGAAGGGTATAGGTGGTGGTGAGGCAAATGGTAAAACCAAGGTTGGGCCTTGCTGGAAGAGTTTTATTCAAAGCGAATTGTCAAGGGGGTCCCATAAATCACCCAACCGTGTAAGGAACGCAAAATCCAGGAACATAACACCGGTATGACGGAAACTAGGGCGGCAAGAGTGGAACAAAACACCAGGCGTAAGGCCGAGCCTTCCACCCTTTACCAAGTATATAGATGCATTAATTAAATAAGAGATAATGTGATATCCCAACATAATCCTGTCCACCATGGAGCAATCTTCAACTTCACCTGCAACTAACAATGCTATAAGAGGGGTTGAGCAAAGCGGTAACATAGCCAAGCAATGGTTTGCTAGGAAGGGTGAAAAGGTTAGAGGCTGACATGGCAATTTGGGAGGCTTGAAGAACAAATGATAGGTAGCGCAGCAAAGCGATAGAACGAAGCAACTAGCATAGCAATGATAGTAGTGAGATCCAAGGTGACGGTCATCTTGCCTGAGATCCCGCTAGGAAGAAGAACGAGTTCATGAAGAAGATGAACGGGAGTAGTCGAACGAATCCTCACAATCGCAACATTACCGGAACTAAGAAGCAACACCGGAAAGAAACAAACAACATGGTAAACACACAAGCATAATCATGGCATGATGCACAAACAAGTATGATGCATGTCCGGTTTAATGAAGCATGGCATGGCAAAGTGCAACAAACAACCCTACAAATTAAGTGGAGCTCAATATGCAACGAGTTGCATATTGACGAAACACCACATCAACTATTTAGTTTAATCTCGTTTAGATACTCAACAATATTAAATGTTATTAAACATGGCAAGAGATGAAGCATAATTAAACTAACTATTTAGGCAAGTTTAAGTGAGGCCGGAAACACAACCAACAATTCCGGTAAATCCTCATGTTATTTAGCAATTTAATGCAAACAACAATTTTAAACATTTTAATTGTTGTTATCATGATGCAGATGGCATAACAAGTTATATGCAATTTTATGAAAATGTTGACATGAGCATGTTATGAAGCATTTGGTCACCATGGCAGAAAGAATTGGGTGCCACGGCGACGAAAACGGAAACGATGCCATGGCAACATTCCCGTGATCCGACAACTCGTCGAGATGTCGGTGCAAACGAAAGTGTGGATGTGCGGAACATGCAAAAGATGGTGGGGTGATCCCGGATACCGGGTTACCCATGGGTCGACGGCTTGGCAACCAAGGACGAACGTGCAATGATAACTCGGACACGGTTCGAACATGAGCATCTCATACAACATGCATTCGTTCTCGGAAGGTCGTCTCGGCGGTTATACCTTTGAAGCGTGCATTTTCGGAACGATTCGAGTTTGTTGAGGGAAGTAGACGTTCTCGCGATGTAGAGGAAGTAGTGGTACACGGCGACGGTAGTGGAAGTAGTGGTTCATGTTCCGTAGATGTTCGGGGTTGTCGGGCTTGCCAGTCTTGTCAACTCGAAGGGGTACTTGGCGTTTTGCAGTTCCATATCCAGGGTCGTCAGGAGTCATTCTCGGCGATGGAGTCGACCTTAAAGTATGGGACAATTGCATTTTTACCCCTAGTTGGTTCATACCCACGGGTTTTGCCCTTACTTTTTGATCTTGCTCAGTTTTGCCCTTACTTTTTCCATCGAGGTCCCTCGAATGCCCTTTGACTATTTGACCAAAACTTTGAAAATTCATAACTAATTCATACGAACTCAGAAAAATGCAAATAAGATATCAAAATGTTCAGATAAACATTACCTTTATGGGCATATCATTTTCATTCAGGACAAAAGCATCATTTAAACTACCTGAGGTAATTAATATTATTAACATTATTAAAAATAAATAGGTATAAACAATATTTTTTTTCATGAATAAAAATTATATGCAAATGTAGGTGATGTTTTCTGAACATCCTGATACCTTATTTGCATTTTCCTGAGTTCGTATCAACTTGTTATGAAGTTTCCAAATAATGGTCAAAGTCGTTAGAACATTCATAACAAGTTGATACAAACTCAGAAAAATGCAAATAAGTTATGAGGATGTTCAGAAAACAGCACCTACATTTGCATGTAATTTTTATTCATGAAAAAAATATTGTTTATACCTATTTAGTTTTAATAATGATAATAACATTAATTACCTCGGGTAGTTTAAACGATGCATTTGTCCTGAATGCAAATGATATGCTCATAAAGGTAATGTTTATATGAACATTTTGATATCTTATTTGCATTTTTCTGAGTTCGTATGAATTAGTCATGAATTTTCAAAGTTTTGGTCAAACGGTCAAAGGGCACTCGAGGGACCTCGATGGAAAAAGTAAGGGCAAAACTGAGCAAGCTCGAAAAGTAAGGGCAAAACCCGTGGGTAGGAACCAACTAGGGGTAAAAATGCAATTGCCCCTTAAAGTATCCAGAGCTCCGGGCGTCGTGATACTTGGCGAGTCCGCGTAGTTGTAGACGGGTCATAGGGGAACTTGACGTTTGCTCTGTAGTCGTCCACGGGTCAAATAGAGGCATCGACGAATCTGGAGGGGAGCCTGTCGAACAGAGCCGCTCGCGAGGACAGCGACCAGAAGAAGTGGCGACTTCGGCCTTAGACGTGAGGCAGGGAGGCGGAGCTCCTGCCGGGTCGATGGTGACGAGCAGGCAAAGGGGTCGCTGGAACTTGAGCGACGCAGGGGAGCAGCTGGGCCAAAGCAAAAGAGGCCAGGGCGCCTGGACGAAGCAGGGGCGGCTTGGCGAGCGAAGAAGGCAGCAGCTGTTCGAGCAGGGGAGCAGCTGCAGCAAATCCGGTCGAGACGAGGCCTGAAGGCGATGGATCCGGCGGAACAGGAAGCAGAGGCCTGGGCTACAGCAGGTGGCTCCGACGAGGGCACCAGCAAGGGGAGGCGTAGGGGACTTGACGCAGCGGCGGCTTGGCGCTATGGAAGGAGGTCGCGGCAAGAAGGAGAAGCAGGAGGGCGACGTCGGGTTTGGCGGCGGCGACCGATGCTAGGGCTCCGGCGAGCTCCGGCCAAAACGATGGGGAGGAGCGGCGCGGGCGCGGGTGCCAGCGCGCACGGGCGCTCGTGCAGAGGGGGCAGGGGACTCCGGGCTCCTGGTGGAGCTCGTCATCGACGGCGATCGCAGGCCGGCGCGGCGGGATCGAGAGGCACGGGAGGAGGCCTCCAGGCGTTGGGGACGAGGCAGAGGAGGAAGGGGCGTGAGGGAGGAGATCGAGGGGAGATGGGGATCGAGCGAGGAGATGTGGCTGCGCTGGGAGGAGGGCGAAGGGGAGACGAGATCAAGAGGAGTGGGGATCGATCGGGCTAGGGTTAACAGTTGTTTAGGTGGGCTTAAGGGGAATTGGGCCGGTCTGGGCTGCTGGCTAGAGTTGGTGGGTTGCTCTCTCTTCCAAAAACAGAAGGAAAAAAAATAGAAGGAAAGAAAAGGAGAGAAAAGAAGATGTTAGAGAAGCAATTTGGGAAGCAATTTGGGAATGGAGTTAATTTTCCTGGGCTCACCAAAATGGTCTTGATCCAGAAAAATTGCAAAGATACGTGTCAAAGGGTTTGAATACAACCTCATTTGAATTACATTAAAAAGAGTTTAAATAGGAAGTGGGAGTTTGGAAGGTCCAAAAATGTTCAGATTTTTGGTGAAGCTTGGATGTGAGATAAAAGAATTAACGGCAAAGTTTGGGGACCAAACTTGAAGTAGGGAAGGCATGAGAATTAAATTGTAAGTGTGTTATCGTGATCCAAAGTTAATGGAATATTTAATAGTAGCTCCCTAAAATATTGGGAGGATATGTTTTAAAGAGAAATCACCATGTGAATTCCCTCGATTTAAATAGATCAACGATCTATGCAATTTATTTAGTTGAGTTTTAAAAAGGGTTGCATGATGACGTGATGCAATGCACATGAAGCAATGAGATGAGATGCATGACATGAACAAAATGCAAAACAAAAGACAAAAACCCAACCACGAAGGAAATATTATATCACATAGCTGGAAATGGCAAGAGTTGGAGTTGCAATAATGGAAAATTACATCTGGGGCGTTACATCGTCCCCTTCCTAGGCCTCGCCGTCGTCCACCGCCGTGGTGCTCTCGGCGCGGCGTGGTCAATGTGGTCAACGACCGACTTCCATCGGAAGAGTACTGTACATGGAGAGGCTGACAGCTGGGTCCACGGCAGCCGCAAGGAAGTGCCTCCTTATTACGCGGAAAATAATTATTCCTCCACCTGACAGCGGGGACCCACCGGACGGGCCACCAGTATTTTGCAAAATAAATCGTTTCCCCCTAACTGCTGGGACCCACCGGACGGGCCACCGTATTTCGCAAAAAAACGTTCCCCCCGCTGTCAGCTCGGACCCACCGGAAGTGCCTCCTTATTACGCATAAAAAAATGAATACTCCCGCGGCTAGCTGGGACCCACCTTGGTGGGAGGCTGTCTTTTGGGCCTACTAAGTTGACGGGGCCGAAGGGCTTTGTCAACTTAGTCAATATGAACAATTCTAGCTCCAGTGACCGTACGATGTCCATCCAACGGCCGTAGTGCTTCTTCAACCTCTGGTCTACTTGCTCCAGCCGCCCAAAGCAGCGTCGGTCGTGCCGCATGCTCCTGCCTCCCGTGGCCGGCTGTGCTGCCGCGGAGGCCTCACCGCCCCCTACTATTCCCACCGCTGGCCAGGCCCTGCGGCGACGGCAGCCTCACACCGCAGCCGAACCAGTGAACCCTCGTACTCCTCTCCGCGCGGGCTTCCACTGCCGCGTCTTCCCCGGCTCCGCGTCATCCCCTTCCTAGGCCTCGTCGTCGTCCACCGCCGTGGTGCTCTCCGCGCGGCGTGGTCAACGTGGTCAAGGAACGACTTCCATCGGAAGAGTACTGTACGTGGAGAGGCTGACAGCTGGGTCCACGGCCACAACCCAGTTTTTTTGTGATTTGCCAATTAAGTCGCTTTGTCAGGCCTATTGGGCTGCAAATCTTTCAAGACGAGTAGAGATTTTCATTTGGCTGGCCGAGAAAATGGCCCATCAGTAATGAGAAATGGGCTGTACATTTTTAAAACACATCAAACCGTCAATTAGTTTCAAATATTTTTTTTCCATTTCAAGATTTTAAATTACATTAATTTTTATGCGTGGAGAATTTGTTGGATTTTATATTGATATACATTTATTTTTAAAATCAGTTTGAATGTGAGTCGAAATTTCAGGATTAAAAACAGTTCGGACCGCACCGAAATATGCAAAATTTCGTATAATTTTTTAACCGTGGCCACAATATGGGCTGTAATGCTAACAAAAAGAATATGGGCTCCAAAAAAACCTTAAGAATTAGCAAATGGGCTGTAAATTATTTGAAATAATGGCAGATGTGTTGTATGCTGTTTTTCACGGATTTGAGGCTTTCCTAAAAAAAGGTTGACGCACAATCAGTGATGGTTGGATGTCCATCCAATGGCCGTCGTGCTTCTTCAATCTCTGCTCTTCCTGCTCCAGCCGCTCAAACAAACACCGGCGGGACTGCCTGCTCCCTCCTCCCCACGGCCGGCTGTGCTGCCGTGCAGGCCTCACCGCCCCACCGTACTCCCATCGCTGGCCTAGCCATCCCTCTACTCACCCACACCTGCTGTTATTCTTCGGCGACGGCAGACGAACCAGTAAACCCTCGTTCAGTCGTACTCCCCTCCGCGTATGAAACAACTGCTGAGTCTTCCCTGCCTCCGTGTCGTTCCCTTCCTAGGCCTCGCCGTCGTCCACCGCCCTGGTGCTCTCGGCACGGCCTAGTCAACGTGGTCAACGACCGACATGCATCTGAAGTGGACTGTACGTGGAGAGGCCGACAACTGGGTCCACGGCCGCACGCAAGGAAATGCCTCCTTATTACGCGCAAAATAATGATTTGTCCACCTGACATCAGGGACCCACCGAAAGGGCCTCAGTATTTCGCGAAAAAACGTTACCGCCGTTGACAGCTCGGACCCACCAGCTATATCTTCGCACGCAAGGAAGTGCCTCCTTATTACGCACAAAAAAATGAATACTCCCCCTATTAGCTGGGACCCAGTATAGTGGCAGGCTAACTTGTGGGCCTACTAAGTTGACGGGGACGGAGGGCTTTGTCAACTTAGTCAATATGCACGATTCTAGCTCCAGTGACCGTACGATGTCCATCCAACGGCCGTAGTGCTTCTTCAACCTCTGGTCTTCTTGCTCCAGCCGCCCAAACCAGCGCCGGTCGTGCCTCGTGCTCCTGCCTCCCGTGGCCGGCTGCGATGCGGCGGAGGCCTCACCGCCCCCTACTACTCCCACCGCTGGCCAGGCCATCCCTCTACTCACCCACACCCCTGTTATTCTGCGGCGACGGCAGCCTCCAGCGAAACAGTGAACCCTCATACTCCTCTACGCGTGGGCATCCACTATCGCGTCTCCCCCGGCTCCGCGTTGTCCCCTTCCTAGGCCTCACCATCGTCCACCGCCATGGTGCTCTCGGTGCGGCGTGGTCAACGTGGTCAAGGAACGGCTTCCATCGGACGTGGACTGTACGTGGAGCGGCTGACAGCTGGGTCCACGGCCGCAGCAAGGAAGTGCCTCCTCATTACGCGCAAAATAATTATTCCTCCACCTGACAGCGGGGACCCACCGGATGGGCCACCATATTTCGCGAAAAAAACGTTTCCCCCCTGACTGCTGGGACCCACCAGCTACACCTTCGCACGCAAGGAAGTGCATCCGGGCAAAAAAAACGATTCGCCCCCTGACTGCTGGGACCCACCAGCTACATCTTCGCACGCAAGGAAGTGCGTCCGGGCAAAAAAAAAAAGATTCGCCCCCCCTGACTGCTGGGACCCACCAGCTACATCTTCGCACGCAAAGGAAGTGCGTCCAGGCAAAAAAAACGATTCGCCCCTCTAACTGTTGGGACCCACCAGCTACATTTTCGCACGCAAGGAACTGCCTGACAGTCGGGACCCACCTGGTCGAAGCGTATATAGCGTTGTCATTCTGGTCGCAAACTTGTACGTACATATATACTGGTCGATGTAGAGGCGCGCACGTGTCGTAGTAGAGGCGCGTATGTGTCGTAATAGAGGCGCGCACGTAGCATGTACACGTACGTACAGCGGCCAGGGCGCAAGAAAGAAAATACGGCCACGTATGTGTTAATACGGGCGGGGTCTCGAACGCCTAGTCGCACATACATACGGTGAGGGCTCGTGTTCATGGGGAGGCAACGGAATGCGTCGTGTACATGGGGAGGCAATGGAATGCGTCATGTTCATGGGGAGGCAACGGAATGCGTCGTGTTCATGGGGAGGCAACGGAATGCATCGTGTTCATCGGGAGGCAACGGAACGCGTGGGAGCCAACCGGCTTGGACGGAACAGGCGATGGAAACGAGGCCCGGCGTACCGCAGAACGGAGGAAACGGACCTCCTACGATCGAAACGGGGGTCCTGTTGATCGGGAGGGGTGTGGCGTACCGCAAAACGGACGAAACGGACCTCCTACGGTCGAAGCGGGGGTCCTGTTGATCGAGAGGTGTGTGGCGTACCGCAAAACGGACGAAACGGACCTCCGACGGTCGAAACGGGGGTCCTGTTCATCGGGAGGGGTGTGGCGTACCGCAAAACGGGACTCCACAGGATACTGTTCATCTCCACCGTCGACCTCCTCCAGCCTCCACGGGCTACCGTCGACCTCCTCCAGCCTCCACGGGCTCCTGTTCATCCAGCCTCCACCGCGCGCTACTCCACCGGCTACTGTTCAACCACCCCTCCACGGGCACCCCTCCACCGTCTACTGTTCATCCAGCCCTCCACACCACGGGGTCCTATTCAACCACCCCTCCACGGCCACCCCTCCACCGTCTACTGTTCATCCAGCCCTCCACACCACGGGTTCCTGTTCATCCAGAGGCAACGCCACCGCTCACTGTTCATCCAACCCCCCCCCCCCCCGCAACACTCACTGTTCATCCCAGAGGCAGCATCGATCGGCTTCACTTACCAGCAGTAGCGAAGGAATCGCTCCATCGGGTTCAGTTAACAGCCATCGGTCGATCCCTCGGGTTCAGTAACGCGTAGCCTGCACTGCAATCGCTCGGGTTCAGTTAGAGCCCAACGCCTCGCTCGGCTTTAGTTAGAGCCAACGCCTCGCACACACGCGTGTACGTACGAGAGAAACGCGCATCGCTCCGCCTCGACCTCCCACCGTAACCGGCAACTCCCCGAAATTTTCCTCCCCCTCGCTTCTACCATGGTTTTTTCCATCATGGATGGCCCAAAGAATGTCATGCAGTTGCGTCTCCGGCCCGCCCAGGACGAAAAGCCCATTTTCTGTCATGATTTTTTGTCATAGAAGTAGGAGCCCACCACATCTATGATGATACCGGGTTTTGTCACAATTATCGTCATAGAAGTGTCATATGTATGACAGAAAAAAAATTCGTTCGGCCCAAAATGTCACGGATGTGTCTTTTTTTTGTAGTATGCACACGGTATCATATTTTCCATCCAAGGCTCTTAGGATCTTCTTGATGATGAATTTGTCGGTCATCTCTTCGCTTCCTAAGCCGGCAATCTCATTTGTGATGAGAGCAAGCCTAGAGTACATCTCAGCGACTCCTTCACCATCCTTCATTTTGAACTTGTCAAGTTGACTTTGAAGCACATCCAATTTGGATTCCTTGACGGACTCGGTACCTTCATGCATATCAACCAAAGTATCCCAAATTTCCTTTGCATTCTCAAGGCGGCTGATTTTTTTGAATTCTTCAGGGCACAATCCGTTGAAGAGGATATCGCAAGTTTGAGCATTGTATTGCAACATCTTCAATTCTTCCGCGGTTGCTTCACGACCCGGTTCTCTTCCATCCTCAAAGTATTCACCTTGCAAACCAATATGCACAATAGCCCAAATGGCCAGGTTATGACCAAGAATATACATTTTCATCTTACGCTTCCAACTAGCAAAATTAGTACCATCAAAGTAAGGACCTCTACGATAGTAATTTCCCTCGCTAGACGCCATACTCTCCCAGGTTGTGAAACCAAGGCTATGATCACCAAAAGCGATGGAAATCAAGGCAAATGGAGACCAAAGCTCCGATACCACTTGTAGGATCGAAAGTAGGTCTAGCATTTTCCCAATTTTAAGTCTTGGCAGATTTTAGCAACTTAGCACAAGTCAAGCAATCAACCTACATGCAATTCTAAGAGTGTAGCAGCGGAAAGTAAAACATTGCATATGAAGGTAAAGAGAAAGGTTTGGAGAAGGCAAACGCAACGTAGACATAGAGATTTTTGGCGTGGTTCCGTTAGGTGGTGCTATCGTACATCCACGTTGATGGAGACTTCAACCCACGAAGGGTAACGGTTGTGCGATTCCACGGTGGGCTATGTCAACTGAACTCGGTGGCGCTGGATAGATCAAATCGGCGGGGCCGAGTTTGACTTTAGGTTTGGACATATGTGGAAATGAGAAAGTGGTTGAGGGTTTTGGAGCAATATCACTAAGCACTTTGAGCAAGTAGACCATTAAGCAACACCTCGTCCCCTTTTAATAGTATTGGCTTTCCTATGGACTCAATGTGATCTTGGATCACTAGAATGAAAATGAAGAGTCTTGAGCTTTTGCCAATCTTTGTCCTTAGCATTTTGAGGGGTCCACATCTCTAGTGCATGCCATGCCAATCATTGAACTTTCTGAAATATTTAACTTGAATGGATATTAGTTCAATGAGCTATATGTTGTTATGAATTACCCAAACCACCCGGGGATTAGTTGCACTTTCACTCCCGATTAAGATGGTCGTGGCATGAATAGGACGAGGGGGCAAGACCTTGGAAAGGTACTCTTGCACCATGTAACAATGTTGACCTTCAGTTGTTTGCCGCTTGTTCGAAGATCACCCTGGGCAATGATAGTAATGTGAGTTTTTTGGGATCATAGATGACTCCATGGTCAGGCACCAAAGGAGATGGAACTTGAGCTTTATAAGTTGTCCATATCAAAATCTGCTACGATTCAAAAAGGTGTCTAGAAGGGACTCTAATTGATTGGCTTGGCCAAGATCAACTGGTCCTTGTAGCTGGATGCCTTCATTAGGCTTTGGTGCAAAGTTCAAAGTATACAGTTAACATCCGACCCTGACAAAATAGCTTGGAGCCTGAGAATATTCTGTAAGATCAGCCTACAGTGTGAAATTCCTTTCGCGCATCCCTATCCCGATTCTTGAGAAAGTCTCGACAATCGAAGCTGAAATGAAAGTGAAGTTATTTATTTGGACCTTACTACAAAAATATTATAGACTGCGGTCAGATTGTAGACAAGAGGTTGGGATCATCAAGACAGGTGTTGTGCCTGCGATCAGCCTCAGGAAACGACCTCTCACCCATTCCTTAAGCCAACTCTAACCAATCCCCTAAAAGTTAAGGGACCACTAAGTTTTGGCCCGACCTAGCCGATCCCCTAAACTTAGCAGAGTAATTTTTTTCATTTGCATTTCAATTTTGGCCACCGAAACACATTTCTTTGCTTCTTTATTTCATTCAATGACATTGGATTACATAATAATTCATCAATTCTTTGCTAGAAGAGCCAGACCAAAGAAAACAAGAACCACAATTAAACATTTTAGAAGATATCCAACTTCCATAACTGCTCCAACTAGTTGGATTAATATCTTCTCGATGCCTTCATTGTTGATCTGTAGATTCTCGATCTTGCATAGTTCATTCTTCTTCTTTGATTCTAAAGAAGTAGACGTTGCTTCCCCTCTAATTTCTTCTCTAATCTCACATCTAGTCTCATGGTTAGCCTCAATTCTAGCAATAGCGCACAGACATCTACTAATTTTTGTGCTATTAATTGATCAATGTATTCTTCTTCCCAATACCAAAACGAACATCCATCATCCTACAAACATAGATGAGCATCAATGAGCTACCGAAATTGAACCGAATCCGGTGAAAAACCGAATCAAAACAAGCACGTACCCCATCGTTTGTGCATTTGAAGGACACCCATCCGTGATGTTTCGGCGTGGTAGAAACTTGGCTCACTACTTGCCGTGTGCAGTCATCGCATTGTATGACCGACAGCTGCAAGCCGGTGAGCCGCTGCGCGAGCGCCGAGCCCAGGCGACAGTCAGCCGTGTAGTTGCCGGAGAACCGACGGCGAGAGTGATTAGAGTGGCTAGAGGAAGAGCCAGTACTTGCATGTGGAGCGGAGGCTTTGTCGGGGCTGTGTGGGCCGCTTCACGGCCAATCCATGGCAAGGCGCGGCCACCGGTGGCCGGAAACACCAAATCCAGCAGCAACAACAACAGCCGCAGATCCCCTCGATTTTTGGCCGGCGGCGGGACGAGGAGGTGGTGGAGGATAGCGGCGGAGGCCTACAAGGCTTCCTCGGCGGCTGGCCTGTGCCGGCGGGGAGGGTGGAGGGGTAGGAGGGGCGGCGGGGGCAAAGATGCGGCACGGGAGGGGAGGGAGAGGCAGCAGAGAAGAGCCACGTCGTTTTACTCGGCGGAGCAAAGAGGGAGTAAAAATAGGAAAAAATTTAGGGAGAGGAGTAAAATTATACTCCGTTAAGCCGGATTAGGAATCGGCTAGGAGCCGGTTAGTGGAGTAAAAAACTAAATATACTCCACTGACCGGTTATAGGGGACCGGTTAGAAATACCCTTAGCTGCCCTTTTGCAAAGGAAATTTGGTACCACGTTGGAGCTTACTTTCCCAGTGCATCACTCGCGGCTGACTCTGCACAATTGTTCTCGGATTGGTGGTCTAAATGCGAGTGCCTCACAAAAAGAAGAATGAGATTGATGCGCGCACTGCTGCTGCATACATCGCTTGAGGGGTTTCGAAAGAGCCAGATGCGAGAATCTTCAATAACAAGCGGGCAACCCCTCAGAGCGTTCTTCTAATTATCAGAGATGAAATCAGCCTCCTTAGGGAGGCCTTAGAGTGATCCGTTTTGCTGTTTCTGCGCACTCCTGTAGTTTGCTGTTTCTGCGCACTCCTCTAGTAGTGCTCTGTCCATCTTTTTCTAACGCTCTTCCTCTCCTTTTATCTCCTCATGGCTAGTTCCTAGTCTCTACAGTTTTGCTTTACCCCATAATGAAAATGCCGAGCTCCTGTAGTTCCGGTCAAAAATAACTACAAGATCGATACCCACTATTTTTTTTTTTGACAAACTCAAGATTGATACCCACTAACTTACAAGCAAGTAAACAAAATCATGCATACATGTTGTGGTTTTGCATTTCGCACTTCAGAACGAGCCTTTATTTTTGGACCAACTGAATTTACCCACAATTTCCATCACTGAAAGTTGAACAATGTATACGTCTTCAAAAGACCTTCGGTCGGGGAAAAAGACAAGGTATATCAGTTCATTGCAACATTCACATTAAGCAATGTTTTTTCACAAGAAAAATAATCTTCCCAGTCTATGAAATGCAAGACAATGCTGTATCTCATCATCAACCCCCTCCCTCGGCTTCTCGGATTTGCGTTCCTCAGCGGTGTGATCAGTCATAGGATCATAGCTGACCTCCTGATTACAAAACATTTCTGCATTCCCCCCTTTTGCAGTCGTGCCCATACGCTTACTAACACCGCCGTGACAGTAGTTTCTAGTTTGTCGCCATACAGAAGGCAGGCCATCGAACGCGAGGCAAATTCCTTCCCCAAATCACTGGGGAGTTCTTGAGTTCTGCAGTAGTATGTTCAGGAGATACAATAGCCTGTAATCAGCTTGTGAACGTCCGGTGGATGGGGAGTCATCATGTATTGTAATCGCATGTAAGACTCTGGCGGATGGGGCTCTTTACCCCCTTTCTCCCTTTAATATATGATACACATACTTGTGTGTATCCTAAAAAAAAAGAAAAGCTTGTGAACGTCGAGCCACTGCATGCCCGGCTATTCTGGCCACATGATGTAACAACATAGGTTCATTCAACTTTGATCTCGTTGGGTGCACCCGGATGGTTCCTTGTCAGAAGGTATTAGGACACTGTAAGGTAAGTCCAATTCTGCATGCCAATCGAGTATCTGATGCTCACCGAGGGCAAAGTAAAGTTGAAACACTGCGCAAAAAAAGGAAGGAAAAACATAAGGCAACAACCAGCAGCTATGCAGAAGCAGAACAACCTTCATCATAGTCATTACAAAGGACGAGTAACAATCATTTCATGCAGTATGCTGATTCACAGGGGCCATTCTCACATGTTCATCCTTAAAGAAGAGTGTCGGTGCTGTGGTGCAGGACATATATGAATCAATTGCAGTGTACTACCAAACTATCTTAAAACTGATGCATGGCCAACGAAACACTTCCACCATAAACTGATTTGGACACTTCAAACTGCTAACCATTTTCAGTATCACTTTGTCTTCGCAAATGTGCATTCCCCAAAAAGGCGGAGCACTGTCGATCTCAAAAAATTGAAATTTCCCTCATCAAGACTCATACTTATTCCAGACAGTGATGTTCTTTTGTCCAGAAGACAACACAGGTACCTCAACCTTTCAATGGTAAGTGATTTGCCTTGAGGTTTCAGCAAACATTATCAGTAGTCAGCCCTATCTCTACAACGCGACTTCAAATCGTACAAGGTAGCATGGCTCCAATCTTTATTCTACATGAATCCTCATGGATCACAGAGTTGGTTCTAAATTCAACAGTGAAAGCACCTGGTCCACCTGGTCAAACACCGACGGGGCAGTGGATGTTTCAATAATCTAATCTATGCAACCACAAAACTTAAATTCCACTCAACTTACTGCATACTCCACTACTACTCTTCTTGTTAACCTTCACTACACAAATTTGACCACATTAGTTGAGGCTATCCAATGATCTTATTCACTGATCCTTCCCACCCAAAACAAATAAATCACTTGACCAGCATATCCAACTGTCCAACAGCATAACATTGGTTTATGTCACAGAATACAATCAGAAGACAGGAATGCTACCTGAAAATTCAGAACCTTTACCATGCAATTCACAGCACCCCACTAGACAGCATCTACTTCCTGATTCATTCAGTTTCCTTCTAGTGACATCTCAACAATACACTTTTAAATCATAGTACAAAGTAGCATGGCTCCAATCTTTATACTGAATTATCATGGAGCACACAGTTGGTACTAAATTGAACAGTGAAAACACCTGATCAAACACCAATGGACCATGGATATTTCAATAATCTTGTCTATGCAACCACAAAACTTACATTCCTCTGAACTTAGTGCCTACTCCGCCACTACTTTTCTTGTGAACCTACACTGCACAATTTTGAGCACATTAGTTGAGACTATCTGATGGCCTTATTCATTGATTCTTTCTACCGAAAACAAATAAATCACCTGTCAAGCATATATCAGTCACAGTCCAACAGCATAGCACTGGCGGCCTATGTCATGAAATACAATTAGAAGATAGGAGCTCTACCTGGAAATTCAGAAACTTCACCAAGCAATTCGCAGCGCCCCACTAGACTGCATCTACTTCCGGATCCATTCAGTTTCCTTTTAGTGACATCTCAAGCTGCTCCATCCTCCGGGCTAGATCATGTTTCCCAAGATGCCGCAGCCCATCAACTACAACGTTAAAGGTTGGCGCCCGTGGCGCGAACCCAGCCTCACTCATCTCAAGAAGGTAGTTTGCAGCATCCAAGAACCGACCACCCCTCACACACATTTTGACAAGCATCACATACACAGGCCGGTTAGGTGGGTGCCCCTTGGACTTCATATCACCAAAAAAGGCGAAAGCATCAGCGAAACGACCTGCCTTGCAGAGCGCCTTGACGATCGCCGCATATAGACTTGGGAAGGGCCGGTGGCCATCCTCAATAGCCGCATAGAACAATCGGAATGCCTCCTCAATTCGGCCAGCCTTGGCCACGGCCGGTAGCATCACTTTGTAAGTTGAGATATCTGGGCACATGCCACGACTGGAAGCATCGGCAAGAAGACCCACGGCGAATTCCACATCACCAGCATCGCAAAGCGCCTGGGCGAGCGAGTTGAATGTGGCCACGTCGGGGAGGACGCCCTCCTTGGTGATGCGGAGGGCGAATGCCTTGGCTTCTTCCAGGCGCCCAGCTCGGACGAGCCCGTCGACGAGGAGGTCCCGGCCGCGCACCGGCGGCCGGAACCCGCGGGACGACATGTCGTCGAGGAACGCCTGCGCCTCCCGGAGCTTCCCCGACGCGCACCAGGCGTCGACGAGCGTGCTGAACGTGGCGCGGTCTGGGGCCACGCCCTTTCGCGCCATGCGGCGGAGCAGCTTGTAGGCGCCGGCGAAGTTGCCGTTGGCGCAGAGCGCATCGAGAAGGGCGTTGTAGACCTCGGTGGTCTGCGGGCACCCGAAATGGGGAAGGCGATTGAAGACCTCGACGGCCTGCTCGGCGAGGCGGGAGTGGCCGTAGGACGAGATAACCGCCGAGAAGGTTGCCGGAGAGAGGGGGAGGCCGAGCGCGCGCATGTCGGAGGCCTGGGTCCAGAGGTGGGTGAAGAGGCGCGCGCGGGCGAGCGGGAGGAGCAGCGCGTCGAAGTGATCGGCGGAGGGGGAGAAATTGGGCTTCGCCCGGAGCCACGCTAGGAAGCGGGCGGCGTGGAGGGGCTCGGAGGGGGCAGCGGCGCGGATGACGCGGAGCGCGAGGTCCGGCGGGAAGGGGGACGGCAGGCGGAGGCGGTTCAGGGTGCGCTCCAGGTAGAAGTCGCGCCGTACGATGGTGGAGAGGTGGTTGACCGCCGCGAAGTAGGCGTCCTTGGAGGTGGGGTGCTGCGGCAGCTCCTCGGCGCCGGCCGCGTAGTCGGGGAGCGTCGCGAGTCGGCGGAGGCCGAGCCGGTCGCCGAGACGGCGGAGAACGGCGGCGGAGACGGAGGACGACATTTCTCGCCTCGCCTCGGCCGCCGCGGCCACACCGAGATTTGGGAGCTAACGGTGGAGCTGGACTTAGAAACGGAGGCCCATTCTGCAACTGGGTAAGTTATTGCAATGTACCGGGCTTAACTTTCTATTTTTCGGGCTAGACCGCACAGGCCCATTCGAGCCCATGTAACTAGGGTTTGTGGAGGGTATAAAGACTGCGTCGCCTTGCAAATCCATCCCCGCCGCCGCTCTTCTTGCACCTCTCTCTGTGTTAGGGTTAGGGTCGTTCGCTCCCGAAGGTAGCAAGCAAGCTCGCAGACGAGCTCCCACCTAGTTTTCCCTGGTGATTTTACCCTCGTCATCTGATCCGAATTCCTTCTGCTCGTTTTGCCCGACAGATCAAAGATGGCGGTGCCGCTTCTGACGAGGAAGATCGTGAAGAAGAGGGTCAAGCACTTCAAGAGGGCCCATAGCGACCGCTACATTGGCCTCAAGGTATCAACCTCTCGCGCAAGACTTTTATGCAGTGGATGTTGCAAGTGCATCATGTCTTGATTGCTTCGTGCAGTTGATTTGACCCGGTTCTAGATCCCGATTCTTACTCATGCTGTAGTTTCAACTTGCAAAGTTTGCCGCGGTTCATGGCCTGATGTAGTATCTTAATTGTATAACCTGGAGGTCTGTGGCGTTTTGTAGTATTATATTCACTTGTGATTCGTAGTCGCTGTATGCCAAATTTACCACTTCGGCTTAGGCTATGTTACTGTGAAATGGAAGTGTTGTAGTCGTTGATTCAGCACTAGAGTGTTATATGGTATTAGCTAATGTTGTTGTAGAAATTTGTTGTGTTTTCTGAAGGTGGAAACCGTTTAGGGTATGAACAAGCACAAAGTAGATAACTGAACGATACATGTTTAAATTGGAATTATTTGTGACACTTTTACATGAAATCATCAATGAACATTGGCTTGAAAGATTATAGCAGACACTTAGCTGGGCAATTGTGTTTTCGTTTTACCTTGTTGTTTTATTGATGACTTTGTCAAGAAAGGAAGTGATGGCTTAGTAAAAGGTCTGAGTAAGGAAACATTTTCTTGAGCAAATATTGGGTTGAATGAAGAGGGCCCTAGCCCTTGCATTAGTATAGTACTGTGGCTGTCGCAACCTCTTCTACAGCAATTTATTCATGTCTTCATGAAGTGGGATGAATTAAAAAAGGTGTGGGCTTCATTCTGAGTATGAATGCTTTGCTTAGACTTCTCCCAACACTTGTTTCCCAGTGTGAGCTCAAGAAGTCATGTTTTCTGCATGATTAGTACCTTCTGTCTGATCCTATCAGCTCAACTAATACACTGTTATGTAACCTTTAGCTGAGCCGCATTTTCTTTGTCTGTTATTCTTCTATTTTGTGTTCTGTGATTTTTTTGTTGCAAGTATACCCCCATATAGGGCTGCAAGAAAAGCTCGAGGCTCGTGAGCCGCTCGAGATCGATTCGTTTTTTGGCTCGACTCGAGTTCGACTCGAAAAGAAACAAGCTGAGTTTGAACACTTTATGTAGCTCGACCAAGAAACAAGCCAATCTTAAGCCAATATTGACTTGCTCGATTTTAGCTCGATAGCTCGACATAATACCATTATGTTAAATGATCGTGCCAAATATTAAATAGAAATAAGATAATTTGTTACCATATATGATGTGCGTGATTTTTCTCCATTTTATTTACCAGCAAACATGGAAGCTTAATTAGGCGCAGCCAAAATTTAGGCCTAATTATGATACATGGTCACCTATGTCTTAAATATCCTGTTGCTTTTAGCAAAATTTCCCAGCATATGCACCTTCATTTTCTTGTGTTTCATCCACGAAGAGCACCATCTATTGCTAGTTCGCCCAAGAGACCAAGATGAGCTCTCCCGAGCATGCCAAGATTGCCGTACAAAGTTGTGTCGTGTTGTGTCCTTATCTAGTTGGAATAATCACCACAGATTTATAATTTTTAAAGTCTAACTTAGCTCGAAACTAGATCGAGATCGACTCGAGATCATTACAAGCTGAGCACAAGTCATGTTCTACAGCTCGATAGCTCGCTCGAATTTTTATATGAGTTGAGCTGAGCCAACTCCAACTCGCTCGAACTCGACTCGTTTGCAGCCCTACCCCCATACACCAATGCCAGCAAGTTGTTTGTTGCTTTGCTCAATTATAATTATTTCTGTGTTGGTTCGGTGGTACAAGTATGACCAGGAAACTTTGTGTAGGATGGTGCTAGGTTGTTTGGTATTTCATATGTGTTGAATCTTGTCTTTTCACCTCTTCTGGACTTGTTCTCTTGTTTATTATGTTATATTGTGCTTAAACTGAACAATATTTTGATTTTTGATTGTAGCAAAGCTGGCGCAGGCCAAAGGGTATCGATTCCCGTGTCAGGAGAAAGTTCAAGGGATGCACCTTGATGCCCAACATTGGCTACGGTTCTGACAAGAAGACGAGGCATTACCTTCCCAACAAGTTCAAGAAGTTTGTTGTCCACAATGTCTCTGAGCTGGAGCTGCTTATGATGCACAACAGGTAATGTGTGTTTATCATGCCTCCATGGATTTCGAGTCGCTCGACTAGTCGCGACTAGTCGACGACTAGTCTATGAGTCGCAAAAATATGGTCGACTCAGCTTAGTGTCGACTCGCGACTCTGAGTCGCGACTAGTCACAACTCTGGCTCGACTTCTTCCGAGTCGCTGCCCCAGAGCGACTCACATGAGTCGCGACTCGAAAACCATGCATGCCTCTTACAGAACTGCCTATTGTCATCCTAATTGTGATATGCCCCGTTTCTTGCAATCAGGACCTACTGTGCGGAGATCGCCCACAACGTCTCCACCAAGAAGCGCAAGGACATTGTTGAGCGTGCTGCTCAGCTCGACATCGTGGTTACGAACAAGCTTGCCAGGCTCCGCAGCCAGGAGGACGAGTAGACTGTCTGTCAGAAGTATGTTTTGGTCTGGTTCGTATGTAGGAAAGTATTCCGCTGTTCGTTTTGTGACTGTCAGGGGTATCTGTTATTCCAACCTTTTTGCTACCAGTGCCGACTGTAATGTGTCAAAGATCTACTATTGCCTTTATAATCTAGATCCGATTGCCAATTGCTGAAAAGCGTGTGTTAAATTGGGGTTTGGGTCTGCTTTATATTCTGGTGATCAAATTTGAATCATCTGTTTCGGAACTTGTGATCTTGTCACATTGTTCTGAGACCAAGGGAGACTCACTCTAGTGGGACATATGGTCTGTACCTCCTTGAACATAGAACTCCCATTTCCGACTCATTTCATGGGTTTTATGCACTTTGCACAGGGAGGCGTTATAGGGCACAACCGTTTTTTGTACGTACCACTACCACATTATATACTTTTACCTGAAATATGAGATATTCATACTTTAGTGATCTAGACATTTTTATATTTCTTTACGGAGGGAGTATATAGACATTTTTTTAGTGTGTTTTCATTCATTAGACATGTTTTAGTGTGTTTTTCATTCATGTCAGTTTGCATGTTGTTCATATTGAAATATCCAAAGCATTTTATATTTATGAACGAAGACCAAGTTAACTCACACAACTCATACAGCTTTGGGTGATGTCACAAACGTAACGGAACTGGTAACAATCATGGTCCGATCTTTGTAAGAGCAACTCCAACCGGGCGACCCATTTCCACGCTGGCCCAACGCGCCGACCTATTGCCAAAAACCGTTCGCATCGCGTTTGCGTGGTACCATTCCCGTACTAAAATTGCGCTTGAAATGTGTCGGTGTGGACGCGTCGCTCGTCCCCTCGGCGGCGCTTGAAATGTGTCGGTGTGGACGCGTCGCTCGTCCCCTCGGTGTCCGCCGCGGCCCAACTACCGCCTGTTGTCATATTTATAGCGACCATCGACACTAGGCCCATGCGTCAGCCAGTGAAAGCGTCTTTTTCTAATACAAGCGTGCGGGGCAGGGGGGGAGGGGGGGCCTCATCTGGATGAGCCCCCCCCCCTCCCAGCCCCTTCGTGCCTCCTCGCTGGCGACAACCGAAACCCTAGACATGGGGTTCTTCGGCAGTGGCTCCGACAAGGGCAAGGGCAGCGCCTCCTCTTCCCGTGCTCCTCCTCCGCTGCCGGCGCCGGCGCCTGCGCGCTCCAGTCGGCAGCGTCTACACATCCCAGTGCACCAGGTGCGGTGGCACTGGGAGTTCAGGCACCCGTTGCCGTACCCGCCGTGACGCTGCCGCACCACTGGCACCTCGATCCGCAGCGGATCCCGGTGCCGGCGGATCCACGGACACAACGGGCGCATGATGAGGAGGTGCGTAGGCGCCAGGCACAGCTCACGCCGGCGCAGCGGCGCATGCCCGAGTACACCGTAGACTCTCCCCATTGGGAGGCCTGGTTTGCCCTCGAACACGAGGAGCAAAGGCGGCTTGGCGTGCAGCACCACCACGTCAACCCCCCGCCTTCCCCCGTCATCAAACCGGAGGAGGAGGAGGCCGAGGCTGCCTACCAGGCGGCGCTGCGGAGAGGCCTTTGCCAACTCCATCGAGGAGGAACGACGGAAGGCCGAAGCTGCCGAAGCGGAGGAGGCCGCCTACTAGGCGGCGATGGCGGAGGCCATGGCCCTCTCTGCGGCCGGGGCCTGCGTGGTGCCGTGTTATAGGGTGGAGACCCTAAGTGGAGATCTTTCACGAATTGGAGGGGGATCCACGAAGAACGCGAAGAACACGAAGAACAAGATGGGAAATCACAAGAGAAACACTCAAGAACAAGCCCAATTACACATCCACTAGACTAGCAACACATGGATCCACAAGATACATGAACAACAAAGGGAAAATAGCACAAGATAAAGTTCATCCCAAATCCCAAAGGGAGATGAGGTCTTGATAATCCTATGATGGGGAACCTTCCCTAGATGGGGTCTTGAATCCACTAGGGATCTTCTCCCAGGAGGTCTAGATCTCCATGGGAGAAGGTAGATAGGAGGAAAGCTCTCAAGATCATATCATGTACTTTGCTAACCCAAATTTCGAGCTAGGAGATGACTATTTATAGACTAGGGGAAGTTTGGGAGTAAAATGGGTCATTGGAACCTAAGTGCATGTAGGCACAGCCGGAGGGGCCCGAGCACCCGGGGTAAAGCTACCGGGCACCCGGGGGTTAGTCGTGCGGGCACCTGGTGGTGAAAGCCCGGGCACCCGGGGTGGACAGAGGGGCCGCGCCCTTTGGGGTCGCCGGACCGGGCACCCGGGGTGGTCAGAGGCCTCCGGTGCTTCGCGTCTTGGGGTCCCTCTTACTCCTCCTTCTCCCTAATTGGATGGTGTAGATGTTCTCTTGCGCTTGAACTCCTCGTCGTCGACAAAGCTCCAGTAATATCTATGCATGTACACGAGAGGGATGTCAAGTAGTATACCATCCTCGAAGGGGTCAAGTGAACACGTGTAAAGGAATGATTAACCTTTATGTATGTGAAGTAGATGTCGCATGTATCACTTGCCGAACGGACTCTTGACATGGTGATGTCCGTAGGATGCTCCGCATCATCCCCTCCCCCTTGGGAAAGATCCGACCTCGGATCGAAAACCAAATCAGCATGGGAAAGAGATGTCATCGCCTTGTAGAAGTGAACGTCCACCAAGTACTCATAGTCTTGAAGCTCAAAGTGGGCACTCTCCAATGTCGCACCGGCTCGTGATTCATTCAAAAGGAGCAAGAACAACAAACACTTGGAAAAACAAATGTGGTAGCGTTAGTGCAAAACCAAGCATTCAAGTGGTGATTCACCGAACAAGTGTTGTCATCATGCATATCATATGGTGTGACAAAAGATTGTGTCATGTATGTAAGCATATGGATTGAGCACAATCAAGGGCATCATTGAAACAAACATGTAATTGGGAGGTAGAGACGCTAATATGTGTGACAAGAGAATGAGAATCTACCTCATGGTCATAGCAAGCATGCATTAAGCGCTCAACAAATATTCTATGGTATGCATATGAATCTTTCAAAACACCAAATAAAATGAAGTGACTAAACACATGGGGCAAGACAATCCAAGCATAATGTGCATATGGTGTTGTGAAGATATTGTGGCACTCAACATAATGGAAAGAGCAATTGTTCATCATATGTGAGGCAAGTTCTACAAGACGGCTGTTCGACCCGCAATGTTGTATGGCGCCGAGTGTTAGCCGACTAAAAGGCGACATGTTCAACAGTTAGGTGTGGCAGAGATGCGTATGTTGAGATGGATGTGTGGACACATGAGGAAGGACAGAGTCCGGAATGATGATATACGAGATAGAGTTGGGGTAGCACCAATTGAAGAGAAGCTTGTCCAACATCGTTTGAGATGGTTTGGGCATATTCAACGCAGGCCTCCAGAAGCTCCAGTGCATAGCGGACGGCTAAAGCGTGCGGAGAATGTCAAGAGAGGTCGGGGTAGACCAAATTTGACATGGGAGGAGTCCGTTAAGAGAGACCTGAAGTATTGGAGTATCACTAAAGAACTAGCTATGGATAGGGGTGCATGGAAGCTTGCTATCCATGTGCCAGACCCGTGAGTTGGTCGCGAGATCTTATGAGTTTCACCTCTAGCCTACCCCAACTTGTTTGGGACTAAAGGCTTTGTTGTAATGAAGTCAATCATGGAAATATATGCAATTAACCACATGAAACGAGCAAGTATGAATCATCGATGATGCAACATAGGCAAGCATATCAAGCATGTCACGCAAACTAGTAGTGCGAAGATGCAACATACTGGAGGAAATCATGGAAAGCATGTCATGTGGGCAAATAATAGGCATATGTAATGCGCATGACATAGGACAAGCATGAAAGCAAGATATGATCAAAGGATCATCATAGGAATTGGGCACAAAACAAACATGGCAATAACAAGCAATATCTCCACCAAGCATGCAAAAACACATACAAGTCACAAAATCAAGTGTCATGTGAGATGCAAGGCATGGGTCACAAATGCATGGCAAATGTATAGAAATGAGCATATCATGCAAAGTGAACATGGCAATATGGGCATAAAGTGAGAAGTGGTAAATAACCCATAACCATGTGAGGGCCACGTAGAAGAAATGCGTGAAGTCTTTGCGCGAAGGGAGCGGTGGTAAGGACAATCCACGGGATCCCAAATCATCATTGCTCTCTAGAGCTCGTTTCGTCAACTCATGGGATTGCGAGGTTGACAAGGAAGCATGTATACCTACACAACAAGTAGACAAACGAAACAAAGTGTGTGCGTGGTAAATATACACATCATCCATCGTGATGTGCATGTGCTGGTGAGAGTTAGCACAAGATAGGCATCGCTCAAAGAAATTCGATGCATGGTATAAGAACATGTCATCCATCATGAAATAGTTGTCATGTATAACATGATGGGGACACAAATTGAGCATGCAATTATATGGCACGTCATTCATGGGAAGCATATCAATATCATCACAAGAAAAGCGAATACCAATAACCATGAGCTTGTCATCTATGCCAAATGTGCAAATTGGGTTTATTTTAATGGCATATGCATAGTCACTACGATGAGATTGCAAATATGACATACAGGTGATCTCATGCATAACATATGACAAGTCAAGCGGATTGTCAAACATGATGTGGCCGAGAGAATTATCAAGAAATCCTATGAAACACGGCATCACAACTAATAGACTCCACACGGCATCATCAAACTCATCATAAATGGGTAAATCATCGCATGGGCAAATCATACTAGCATGAAGCATGGTAATAGGTGGATCGACATCATGCAAGCAATCAATGTCAAGAATGTCCACTAGTGGGACAAGAGCATCACCTTCACCTATGTTACCTTTCTCATTTCACTCATGTGGTGAACGTCATCATCGTGATGGAACCATGTAGGGGTGCATCATAGTCCACCATGGCCATCGTCTTGTCCAAAGGAAGGACGAAGTCGTCGAGGATCGGCACATCATCATATATGGGACCTATCACCAAATGAGAAGACACAATAGAGGTATAGGTTAAGTCGTTAGAAGCATAAATGGCCTCACATGCCTTGTAAACTACCTCACTCTCTATATGGTGGTGGCTCACTCACTCCCTCAAGATAGGTGCACTCAATGTCACATATGGTGGAGCGAAAGGATCCATACGGTCGACTAGAGGGGGGGGGGTGAATAGGAGACTACAAATTTTAATCTTTATTGTCAATTTTAAGGTTTGGCGGATAAAAAGGGTTCACTCGATATGCAACTAGGTGAACACAACCTATATGACAAGCAAGCTTAAAGCTAAATATGCTAGGCAACAGTCTAATTAGCAAGCCCACAAGCATACAATGATAGAAGACAAAGTAAAGTGCGGGAAAGGATTAACCACAAGTGAGGCGAGGACGCAGATTTTATCCTGAAGTTCACTCTTCCTTGGGGAAGAGCTACTCTCCGTTTAGAGCGGTGCTGGAGCCAAATCTTGCGGAACGCCACGAAGGCTCACCGTAATCTCTTTCGAGTCACCCCCAATGGATGAGCCTCGAATCACTCGGGGTTGGTCTTGAAGGCAACCACCACACCTTTACAAACTTCTCCGGGGCACACTACAAGCAAGGAAGCTTTCAGAGGAACTTCTAACTGCATAGGAGCCCAAGCTACAAGAGTAACAAGTCAATGGGGAAGAAATGTTGCGGGGAACGCGATTTGGTTTGGTCAAGATGTAGATCAGGTCTTGCTCTCCCAATCCCCAAAGTTTCAACAAGTTTGGGTGGAGGGATCAAGAGTATTGAGCAAAATGGGGTATAGCAATGGTGGAGCTCAACAAGACATCAGGGTTGAGGACAGAGGATGAAGAAGGGGGGGGGTTATAGTGTTCTTGGCCGGATGGGGTTTTTTGCCCGTTGGGCCCCGTGCGCACGGGCTAAGTCGGCCCCGTGCGCACGCGGTACTCAGAGACTTACGCACCACCCGTGCGCACGGGGGCCAAAAGACCCCGTGCGCATGGGGTACTCAGAGAGTTTACCCAGCACCTCATGCGCACGGGGTACCCAGAGAGTTTCTGACTACCCCGTGTGCACGGGGGTCAAAAGACCCCGTGCGCACGGGGTATCCAAAAACACTATATTGCAAACTTTCTGGGTACCCTGACTAGCACACTATGGTAAATAAGGTGGTAGGAGTAGGAAGGCTAGGTGTATTAGTTTCGGCAATGTCATTCCCACACGACACACATCCCCAGAGACCCCTCTTAATAGTGCGGTACGACTCGAAACGAACCAAAAATAAAACCTTCGAATCGCCGGTAGACCACTCCTTTGATCTTTTGGAACTAGGGGGAGGGGTCAAACATCTCCATCGAGGCGATAAGGAACCAATAAAATTTTGCAACCGATATTAGATCCACTAACTACATTTTCATCACACCAAAATATATTTTAAGTGCCATTTGCACTTTCAATCTCGCCCTTTTTGGTGCATTGATGACAATGTGGTTAGAGCATGGCATCAAAGCTACGAAAAAGTAAATAGCCATGCGACAATGGTTGATCATGGGAGCTCCCCCTATATGTGTGCAGGTAAAAGAATGTACGCTTGAGTATGCATCAATCACACCCATGAGAGGCTCCCCCAAGATCAATATTGTCAAGACATGAGATCAACATAATAAACCTATAACGGTGCCTAGATCTCATGTAATGGTGTAGTGAGCAAATATCGTGAGACAACATAAGAAGCACCATAAGATCATAGCATAGGCATATAAGGTTCAATATAAATAACTAGAGTCTCACGAGCTAACACGATTAGCTCACAACCACACCAAGGAAAGCAAATAAGAATATCTCAAGCCAATTAAAACATCAACAAGGCGAAATAAACCACGAGGCTTGAGATCTCAACACACTCTAAATAAAAACACAACCACTTCTCCCCCTTTGTCGTCAAGACAACAAAAAGGGAAAAGGCAACACATGGACCCACTAGACAAGAGGAGACACACTCGAAGCATCATCCTCATCATCAAAGCCCCATCATGCCATCGGAAAGGAGCGAGCTGTCGCCTCATTGTCGTTGTCCTCGGACCCTGGGCCAACCTCCTCACTAGCTGCATCCCTCTCTGCCTTCTTCCGACGCCTCACAAGCTTGTCCTTGTTGATCTCCTTAACTCGACGGCGCTGAATAGACTGGCACATCTTGAACAAGTTGCTCATGGTCTTAAACAAGGACTTCTTCTCTCCTCTGGTGAAACTAGCCTCTGATTCTACCTTCTTGCGCTTACCACGAGGGATCCGTGCAGTGGAGGACATACCCGGAGTGTATGTGGCATGTTCCTCAGGCCTAGGATTGCGCCCCTTTCGATAAGTAAGAGTGTCGAACCCAACAAGGAGTTAAAGGTAGAACAAATATTCCCTCAAGTTCTATCGACCACCGATACAACTCTACGCACGCTTAATGTTCGCTTTACCTAGAACAAGTATGCAACTAGAAGTAATTTGTAGGTGTTTTTGGATAGGTTTGCAAGATAATAAAGAGCGCGTAAATAAAAAGTAGGGGCTGTTTAGATAAAGACACAACTAAATTAGTCTTAGTAGAGAGCTTTTTGTTACGAGAAAGTTATTTGTCCCTAGGCAATCGATAACTAGACCGGTAATCACTATTGCAATTTTATTTGAGGGAGAGGCATAAGCTAACATACTTTCTCTACTTGGATCATATGCACTTATGATTGGAACTCTAGCAAGCATTCGCAACTACTAAAGATCATTAAGGTAAAACCCAACCATAGCATTAAAGTATCAAGTCCTCTTTATCCCATATGCAAACAACCTACTTACTCGGGTCTGTGCTTCTGTCACTCACGCCACCCACCATAAGAAAATCATAAACATATTGCAAACCCTACAGCGGAGATCCCTCACGCTTGCGCGACACGGAGATCACCATAGGACAACACCAATAACAAAACATACAACTCAAACCAATCACGATCATTAATTAACCCATAGGAAAAAATGAATCTACTCAAACATCATAGGATAGCCATACATCATTGGGAAATAATATATAGCATTGAGCACCATGCTTAAGTAGAGATTATAGCGGGTAAAAGAGGGGTTACACCGCTGCATAGAGGGGGGAAGAGTTGGTGATGATGGCAGTGAAGTTGTTGGTGAAGATTGCGGTGATGATGATGGTGGCCACGGCAGCGCTCCGGCGCCACCAGAGGAGAGGGGGAGAGGGGGCCCCTTCTTCCTCTTGTTCCTTGACCTCCTCCCTAGATGGGAGAAGGGTTTCCCCTCTGGTCCTTGGCCTCCATGGCATGGGAGGGGCGAGAGCCCCCCCGAGGTTGGATTTGTCTCTCTGTCTCTCTCTGTTTCTGTGCTCTTGATTCTGCCCTTTCACCGTTTCGTATATATATGGAGACCCGTAACTCCGATTGGATTGAAACCTTCGCCCAGATTTTTCTCCGAAAATTAGCTTTCTTGCGGCAAAAGTAGAGCAGCAACTGCCTTACGGGGGGCCCACGAGGGGGGCAGGTGTGCTCAGGGGGGCAGGCGTGCCCCTTGCCTCGTGGCCACCTCGGGCACCGTCTCGCGGTGATTGTTCTTCCCATATTCTCCAAATACTCCAAAAATATTCTCTGTCTGTTTTTATCCCATTTGGATTCCGTTTGATATGGGGTTTCTGCGAAACATAAAACATGCAACAAACAGGAACTGGCACTGGGCACTGGATCAATATGTTAGTCCCAAAATAGTATAAAAAGTTGCCAAAAAGTGTATGAAAGTTGTATAATATTGGCATGGAACAATCAAAAATTATAGGTACGACGGAGACGTATCAGCATCCCCAAGCTTAATTCCTGCTCGTCCTCGAGTAGGTAAATGATAAAAAAGATAATTTTTGATTTGGAATGCTACCTAGCATAATCTTGATCATGTAATCTAATCATGGCATGAATATTAAGGCACGAGTGATTCAAAGCAATAGTCTATCATTTGACATTAAGACAATAATACTTCAAGCATACTAATAAAGCAATCATGTCTTTTCAAAATAACATGGCCAAAGAAAGTTATCCCTACAAAATCATATAGTCTGGCTATGCTCCATCTTCATCACACAAAATATTTAAATCATGCACAACCCCGGTTTCAGCCAAGCAATTGTTTCATACTTTTTAACGCGCTTTAGCCTTTTCAACCCTCATGCAATACATGAGCGTGATCCATGGATATAGCACTATGGGTGGAATAGAATATGATGGTGGAGGTTGTGTGGAGAAGACAAAAAAAGAGGAGAAAGTCTCACATCGACGCGGCTAATCAACGGGCTATGGAGATGCCCATCAATTGATGTCAATGCAAGGAGTAGGGATTGCCATGCAACGGATGCACTAAGAGCTATAAGTGTATGAAAGCTCAAACTAGAAACTAAGTGGGTGTGCATCCAACTTGCTTGCTCATGAAGACCTCGGGCATTTTAGGAAGCCCATCATCGGAATATACAAGCCAAGTTCTATAATGAAAATTCCCACTAGTATATGAAAGTGATAACTCAAGAGACTCTCTATATGAAGAAAATGGTGCTACTCTGAAGCACAAGTGTGGAAAAGGATAGTAACATTGTCCCTTTTATTCCTTTTTTCCTTTTTCCCTTTTTTTTCCTTTTTCGCTTTTTTGCGGGCTTCTTTGGCCTCCTTTTTTTTATTTAGGCTTCTTTGGCCTCTTTTTTTCGAGACAATGCTCTAATAATGATGACCATCACACTTCTATTTACTTATAACTCAATATTACAACTCGATACTAGAACAAAGATATGACTCTATATGAATGCCTCCGACGGTGTACCGGGATGTGCAATGATCTAGCGTAGCAATGACATCAAAAAACGGACAAGCCATGAAAACATCATGCTAGCTGTCTTACGATCATGCATATGAAGGCTCAAGTCATGTATATGATGATGACGATGGAAGTTGCATGGCAATATATCTCGGAATGGCTATGGAAATGCCATGATAGGTAGGTATGGTGGCTGTTTTGAGGAAGATATAAGGAGGCTTATGTGTGATAGAGCGTATCGTATCACGGGGTTTGGATGCACCGGCGAAGTTTGCACCAACTCTCGAGGTGAGAAAGGGCAATGCACGGTACCGAAGAGGCTAGCAATGATGGAAGGGTGAGAGTGCGTATAATCCATGGACTCAACATTAGTCATAAAGAACTCATATACTTATTGCAAAAGTTTATTAGCCCTAGAAGCAAAGTACTACAACGCATGCCCCTAGGGGGAGGTTGGTAGGAGTTAACCATCGCGCGCCACCGACCTCCACATAAAGGATGGCAATCAAAAAAATATCTCATGCTCCAACTTCGTTACATAACGGTTCACCATACGTGCATGCTACGGGAATCACAAACCTCAATGATACGTCCATTTTGCATCATGCTTTTATATCAATATTTATTGCATTATGGGTTGTTATTACACATTATATCTCAATACTTATGGCTATTCTCTCTTATTTTACAAGGTTCACCATGAAGAGGGGGAATGCCGGCAGTTGGAATTCTGGCTGGAAAAGGAGCAAACGTTGGAAACCTATTCCACAACTCCAAAAGACCTGAGACTCCACGAAACAACTTTTCAGATTTAATAAGATTTTTTGGGCAAAAGAAATAGGCCAGGGGGCCCACACCCTGTCCAGGAGACAGGGGGGCGCGCCCCCTATCTCCTGGGCCCCCTGGTGGGCTTCCGGATGCCATCTTCTGCTATATGAAGGGTTTTCCCCTGGAAAAAATCGTGGGCAAGCTTACGGGACGAAACTCCGCCACCACGAGGCAGGACATTGGCGGAATCAATCTAGGGCTCTGGCGGAGCTGTTCTGCCGGGGACACTTCCCTCCGGGAGGGGGAAATCATCACCAACGTCATCACCAACGATCCTCTCATCGGGAGGGGGTCAATCTCCATCAACATCTTCACCATCACCATCTCATCTCAAAACCCTAGTTCATCTCTTGTATCCAATCTTGTATCCAAACCACAAATTGGTACCTGTGGGTTGCTAGTAGTGTTGATTACTCCTTGTAGTTGATGCTATTTGGTTTACTTGGTGGAAGATCATATGTTCAGATCCTTTATGCATATTATTACCCCTCTGATTATGAACATGCATATGCTTTGTGAGTAGTTATGTTTGTTCCTGAGGACATGGGTGAAGTCTTGCTATTAGTAGTCATGTGAATTTGGTGTTCGTTCGATATTTTGATGAGATGTATGTTGTCTCTCCTCTAGTGGTGTCATGTGAACGTCGACTACATGACACTTCACCATTATTTGGGCCTAGAGGAAGGCATAGGGAAGTAATAAGTAGATGATGGGTTGCTAGAGTGACAAAAGCTTAAACCCTAGTTTATGCGTTGCTTCGTTAGGGGTTGATATGGACCCATATGTTTAATGATGTGGTTAGGTTTACCTTAATACTCCTTTTTGTAGTTGCGGATGCTTGCAATAGGGGTTAATCATAAGTGGGATGCTTGTCCATGTTAGGGCAGTACCCAAGTACCGGTCCACCCACATATCAAATTATCAAAGTACCGAACAAGAATCTTATGAACGTGATGAAAACTAGCTTGACGATAATTCCCAATGTGTCCTCAGGAGCTCCTTCTTCATTATTAGAATTTGTCCAGGCTTATCCTTTGCTACATAAAGGATTGGGCCACCTTGCTGCACTTTATTTACTTTATTTACTTTTGCTCGTTACCATTTATCTTATCACAAAACTATCTATCACCTATTATTTCAGTGCTTGCAGAGAAAAACTTATCGAAAACCGCTTATCATTTCCTTCTGCTCCTCGTTGGGTTCGACACTCTTACTTATCGAAAGGACTACGATAGATCCCCTATACTTGTGGGTCATCAAGACTCTTTTCTGGTGCCGTTGCCGGGGAGCGTAGCGCTCTTGGTGAGCGGAACTTGGTAAGGAAACATTTATATAGTGTGCTGAATTTTTTTGTTACTTGTTACTATGGAAACTAATCCTTTGAGGGGCTTGTTTGTGGTATCTTCACCCCAACCAGAAGAGCAAAGAGATGCTCCTCACCTACTGAACCTTATGAAAATATTCACTTTGAGATTCCTTCGGGTATGATAGAGAAACTGCTAGCTAATCCTTTCGCAGGAGATGGAACATTGCATCCCGACTTACACCTCATGTTTGTGGATGAAGTTTGTGGATTATTTAAGCTTGCAGGTATTCCCGATGATGTTGTCAAAAGGAAGGTCTCCCCTTTATCTTTGAAGGGAGATGCAATAACATGTTATAGGCTATGTGATGATATGAGATATTGGAATTATAAGCGATTGAAGTTGGAATTTTACCAGAAGTTCTATCCTATGCATCTTGTTCATCGTGATCATAATTACATATATAATTTCTGGCCTCGCGAAGGAGAAATCATTGCTCAAGCTTGGGGGAGGCTTAAGTCAATGTTGTATTCATGCCCCAATCATGAGCTCTCTCGGGAAATGATCGTTCAGAATTTTTATGCTCGGCTTTCTCTTGATAATCGCAACCTACTTGATACTTCCTGTGTTGGTTCCTATATGCTGAAGACTATTGATTTCAAATGGGACTTATTGGAAAGAATTAAACGCAACTCTGAAGACTGAGGTTCCGACGATGGTAAGGAGTCAGGTATGACACCTAAGTTTGATTGTGTTAAATCTTTTATGGATACCGATGCTTTCCGTGGATTTAGCTCTAAGTATGGACTTGACTCTGAGATAGTAGCTACTTTTTGTGAAACTTTTGCTACTCACGTTGATCTCCCTAAAGAGAAGTGGTTTAAATATAATCCTCCCATTGAAGTGAAAGTAGTTGCACCTATTACAGTCGAAGAGAAGACTATTACATATAGTGATCCTATTATTCCTACTGCTTATGTTGAAAAACCTCCTTTTCCTGTTAGGATAAAAGATCATGCTAAAGCTTACCTCCTGAGCAAATCAAAGTTGAACCTAATATTGCTATTGTTAAAGATCTCTTGTCTGATAATATTGATGGGCATGTTATTTATTTCTGTGATGAAACTGCTAGAATTGCCAAACCTTGTGCTAAAGATAAACATAGACCTGTAGTAGGCATGCCTGTTATTTCTGTTAAAATAGGAGATCATTGTTATCATGGCTTATGTGATATGGGTGCCAGTGCTAGTGGAATAACTATTGACTTATACAACGAAATTAAGCACGATATTGCACCTGCTGAGTTAGAAGATATTGATGTCACAATTAAGCTTGCCAATAGAGATACTATTTCACCAATGGGAATTGTTAGGGATGTTGAAGTCTTGTGTGGGAAAACTAAATATCCTGTTGATTTTCTTGTTCTTGGCTACCCACAAGATAGCTTTTGTCCCATTATTTTTGGTAGACCCTTCTTGAACACCGTTAATGCTAGGATAGATTGCGAAAAGGATGTAGTTACTATTGGTCTAGGTGATATGTCTCATGAATTCAACTTTTCTAAATTTAGTAGACAACACCGTGAAGAGGAACCATCTAGTAAGGATGAAATTATTGGTCCTGCTTCCATTGCTGTTCCTCCAACTGATCCGTTAGAAAAATATTTGCTAGACCATGAAAATGATATGTTTATGAAGGAAAGGGAAGAAATAGATGAAGTGTTCCTTAAACAAGAACCTATGCTGAAACATAATCTTCCCGTTGAAATTCTTGGGGATCCCCCTCCACCCAAGGGTGATCCCGTGTTTGAACTCAAACCATTGCCTGATAATCTTAAGTATGCTTATCTTGATGAAAAATAAACATATCCTATTATTATTAGTGCTAACCTTTCAGAGAAAAAAGAAGAAAGATTATTGAAAACTCTGAAGAAGCACCGAGCTGCTATTGGATATACTCTGGATGATATTAAGGGCATTAGTCCCACATTATGTCAACACAAAATTTCAGTGGAGAAAGATGCCAAACCAGTTAGAGATCCTCAAAGACGATTAAATCCCAAAATGAAGGAAGTGGTAAGAAAGGATATACTAAAACTCCTTGAGGCAGGTATTATTTATCCCGTTGCTGATAGTGAATGGGTAGGCCCTGTCCATTTGTCTCCCCAAAAAGGGAGGTATTAACGTTGTTCCTAATGATAAAGATGAATTGATCCCGCAAAGAATTATTACATGTTATAGGATGGTAATTGATTTCCGTAAGTTAAATAAAGCCACTAAGAAAGATCATTACCCTTTACCTTTTATTGATCAAATGCTAGAAAGGCTATCCAAACACACACATTTTTTCTTTCTAGATGGTTATTCTGGTTTCTCTCAGATACCTGTTTCAGCGGGGGATCAATCTAAAACTACCTTTACTTGCCCTTTTGGTACTTTTGCTTATAGACGTATGCCTTTTGGTTTATGTAATGCACCTGCTACTTTCAAAGAAGCATGATGGCTATATTTTCTGATTTTTGTGAAAAGATTTGTGAGGTATTCATGGATGACTTCTCCGTCTATGGATCCTCTTTTGATGATTGTTTGAGCAACCTTGATCGAGTTTTGCAGAGATGCGAAGACACTAGTCTCGTCCTGAATTGGGAAAAGTGTCACTTTATGGTTAATGAGGGCATTGTCTTGGGGCACAAGATCTCCGAGAGAGGTATTGAAGTTGATAAAGCCAAAGTTGATGCTATTGAAAAGATGCCATGTCCCAAGGACATAAAAGGTATAAGAAGTTTCCTAGGTCATGCCAGTTTTTATAGGAGGTTCATTAAGGACTTTTCTAAAATCTCTAGGCCTCTGACTAATTTATTGCAAAAAGATATTCCTTTTGTCTTTGATGATGATTGTGTAGAAGCATTTGAAACACTTAAGAAGGCTTTGATCACTGCACCTATTGTTCAGCCATCTGACTGGAACTTACCTTTTGAAATTATGTGCGATGCTAGTGATTATGCTGTAGGTGCTGTTTTAGGAAAAAGAGTTGATAAGAAATTGAATGTTATCCATTATTCTAGTAAGACTCTTGATACTGCCCAGAGAAATTATGCTAATACTGAAAAAGAATTCTTAGCAGTTGTGTTTGCATGTGATAAGTTTAGACCTTATATAGTTGATTCCAAAGTTACTATTCACACTGATCATGCTGCTATTAAATATCTTATAGAAAAGAAAGATGCTAAGCCTAGACTCATTAGATGGGTTCTCTTGCTCCAAGAATTTGACTTGCATATTATTGATAGAAAAGGAGCTGAGAACCCCGTTGTAGACAACTTGTCTAGGTTAGAGAATGTTCTTGATGACCCACTGCCTATTAATGATAGTTTTCCCGATGAACAATTAGTGGTTGTCAATGCTTCTCGTACCGCTCCTTGGTATGCTGATTATGCTAATTACATTGTTGCTAAATATATATCGCCTAGTTTCACATACCAGCAAAATAAAAAGTTCTTTTATGATTTAAGACATTACTTCTGGGATGATCCACACCTTTATAAAGAAGGAGTAGATGGTATTATTATACGTTGTGTGCCTGAGCATGAACAGGAACAAATCCTACGCAAGTGTCACTCTGAATCCTATGGAGGACACCACGCTGGAGACAAAACTGCACACAAGGTACTACAATCTGGTTTTTATTGGCCTACTCTTTTCAAAGATGCTCGTAAGTTTGTCGTATCTTGTGATGAATGTCAAAGAATAGGTAACATTAGTAGACGTCAAGAAATGCCTATGAATTATTCTCTTGTTATTGAACCATTTGATGTATGGGGCTTTGATTATATGGGACCTTTTCCTGCCTCCAATGGTTATACACATATTTTAGTTGATGTTGATTACATTACTAAGTGGGTAGAAGCTATTCCAACTAGTAGTGCTGATCATAACACCTCTATTAAAATGCTTAAAGAAGTTATTTTTCCGAGGTTTGGAGTCCCTAGATATCTTATGACTGATGGTGGTTCACACTTTATTCATGGTGCTTTTCGTAAGATGCTCGCTAAGTATGATGACAATCATAGAATCGCATCTCCTTATCACCCGCAGTCTAGTGGTCAAGTAGAGTTGAGCAATAGAGAGCTCAAATTAATTTTGCAAAAGATTGTGAATAGATCTAGAAAGAATTGGTCCAAAAAACTTGATGATGCATTATGGGCCTATAGAGCTGCATATAAAAATCCTATGGGTATGTCTCCTTATAAGATGGTTTATGGAAAAGCATGTCATTTGCCTCTTGAAATTGAACATAAAGCATATTGGGCTATTAAAGAGCTCAATTATGACTTCAAACTTGCCGGTGAGAAGAGGTTGTTTGATATTAGCTCACTTGATGAATGGAGAACCCAAGCATATGAGAATGCTAAGCTTTTCAAAGAAAAAGTCAAACTCTGGCATGATAAGAGGATACAAAAGCGTGAGTTTAACGTAGGAGATTACGTGTTATTGTTCAACTCTCGTTTAAGATTTTTTGCAGGAAAACTTCTCTCAAAATGGGAAGGTCCCTATGTTACCAAGGAGGTCTATCGTTCTGGCGCTATAAAAATCAACAACTTTGAAGGCACAAATCCGAGGGTGGTAAACAGTCAAAGAATTAAACATTATATTTCAGGTAATCCTATCAATGTTGAAACTAATATTATTGAAACCATAACCCCTGAGGAATACATAAGAGACACTTTCCAGAACGTTCCAGACTCTGAAAAGGCATAGGTATGTGGTACGGTAAGTAAACCGACTCCAAAACAACTCTAATGGCAATTTTCATCAGTTTTGGATTATTTTAGAATTTTTAGGAAGAAAGAAGTAGTCTGAAAGGGGCACGAGGCTCCCACGAGAGAGGAGGGCGCCCCCCCCTGTAGGGCGCGCCCCCTGTCTCGTGGGCACCTCGTGTGCCTCCCGGACTCCGTTTTCTTGTATGTTACGTATTTTGGTCGGTAAAAATTCATTATATATACTCCCGAAGGTTTTGACCACTATATCATGCAAATTTCCTCTGTTTTCGTTTCGAGCTGTTTCTGTTGCAGATTTAGAGCACCATGACTTCCCCCTCCTCCAACAATGAAGACAAGGATGCTTGGCTATTGAAGATAGAGTTGAAAAGAGAGGAACCGAAGAGATCAACAAGGATGGAGGGATCAAGAAGGCCATGGAGGCTCAAGCTCCGGTGGTGAAAGAAGAAGACATCCCTCAACCTTTACCTAACCTTTTCACTCCAACAGAGATTGAAGCGTTCAAGATGATTGAATTAGCCCGCATACAGAACAAGTACCTCACGGAGGAGAATATTTTGTTGAAGGATCATATTGCTGGGCTCAAGGGCATTATCCACAAGTTGGAGGAGCTTCTACGCTCGATGTGCGATTATCCACCGTCATCATCACCACATCCATCACCTCCGAAGAAATAATCACATGGCTATGGGCACTCCCCTTGGCAACTGCCAAGCTTGGGGGAGGTGCCCCGATATCGTATCACCATCACACTCCTATCTTCACCGTTTTATTTAGTTCGATCCTTTGAGTAGTATCTTGATCTATCAGTAGTTGAAGTTTTGATATCGAGTAGTTTTGAGTTTTTCATTGTGCTATCTATAATAAAGATTATTTAGTTCAATCTTTTATGTAATCGAGTCCGTGTGCTATCTATAATAAAGATTAGTGTTGAGTCAAGGGCTTTGCTATGTTGCTATGATCTTGAGAAAGTAGAAAGAACAAAAGAGTTCATATTGATCTTATGGATAGTGATAACTTCACACATAGAAAGTATGAGGCATAAAAATTGTTGAGAGTTGATGAACATAGCCTTGGTCATCGTTGAAATTAATAGGAAGTAATAAGGAAAGAGGGGTTCACATATAAATATATTATCTTGGACATCTTTTATGATTGTGAAGCACTCATTAAGTATGACATGCTAAAAGAGTTGACATTGGACAAGGAAGACAACATAATGGTTTATGTTTTCCGACATCTCAGTTAAAGTATATTGTCATTGATCTTCTAGACATGTTGAGCTTGCCTTTCCCCCTCATGCTAGCCAAATTCCTTGCACCAAGTAGAGATACTACTTGTGCTTCCAAATACCCTTAAACCCAGTTTTGCCATGAGAGTCCACCATACCTACCTATGGATTGAGTAAGATCCTTCAAGTAAGTTGTCATCGGTGCAAGCAATAAAAATTGCTCTCTAAATATGTATGACTTATTAGTGCAGAGAAAATAAGCTTTGTACGAACTTGTTGTGGAAGTAATAAAAGCAACGGATTGCATAATAAAGGTCCACATACAAGGGGCAATATAAAGTGACGTTCTTTTGCATTAGGACTTCGTGCATCAACCCTAAACGCGCATGACAACCTCTGCTTCCCTCTGTGAAGGGCCTATCTTTTACTTTATGTTTCACTTTATGCGTGAGTCAAGGTGATCCTCACCTTTCCCTTTTTCCATTTTATCCTTTGGCAAGCTCCTCGTATTTGAAAGATCATGATATATATATCCAATTGGATGTAAGTTGGCATAGGCTATTATTGTTGACATCACCTAAAGGTGAATACGTTGGGAGGCAACACAATAAGCCCCTATCTTTCTCAGTGTCCGGCTGAAACTCTATAACCACAAGTATTGCGTGAGTGTTAACAATTATAGGGGACTACGAGATAGTTTAGTATGTGAGCTTGCTGAAAAGCTCTATTATTGACTCTTTCTGATATTACGATAAATTGCAATTGCTTCAATGACTGAGATTATAGTTTGTTAGTTCTCAATGAAGTTTTTGAACCATACTTGACATTGTGAATTGCTTATTACTTGAACATAGGAAATCATATGACAAAATCTATATATGTTGCTGTTATTAGAATGATCATGATGCCCTCATGTCCGTATTTTATTTTTATCGACACCTCTATCTCTAAACATGTGGACATATTTTTTTGATTTCGGCTTCCGCTTGAGGAGAAGCGAGGTCTAAGCTTGGGGGAGTTGATACGTCCATTTTGCATCATGCTTTTATATCAATATTTATTGCATTATGGGCTGTTATTACACATTATATCTCAATACTTATGGCTATTCTCTCTTATTTTACAAGGTTTACCATGAAGAGGGGGAATGCCGGTAGCTGGAATTCTGGCTGGAAAAGGAGCAAACATTGGAAACCTATTCTGCACAACTCCAAAAGACCTGAGACTCCACGAAACAACTTTTCAGATTTAATAAGATTTTTTGGGCAAAAGAAATAGGCCAGGGGGCCCACACCCTGTCCAGGAGACAGGGGGGCGCGCCCCACCCCCCTGTAGGGCACGCCCCCTATCCCCTGGGCCCCCTGGTGGGCTTCCGGCTGCCATCTTCTGCTATATGAAGGGTTTTCCCCTGGAAAAAATCGTGGGCAAGCTTACGGGACGAAACTCCGCCGCCGCGAGGCGGAACCTTGGCGAAATCAATCTAGGTCTCTGGCGGAGCTGTTCTGCCGGGGACACTTCCCTCATGGAGGGGGAAATCATCACCAACGTCATCACCAACGATCCTCTCATCGGGAGGGGGTTAATCTCCATCAACATCTTCACCAGCACCATCTCATCTCAAAACCCTAGTTCATCTCTTGTATCCAATCTTGTATCCAAACCACATGGTACCTTTGGGTTGCTAGTAGTGTTGATTACTCCTTGTAGTTGATGCTATTTGGTTTACTTGGTGGAAGATCATATGTTCAGATCCTTTATGCATATTATTACCCCTCTGATTATGAACATGAATATGCTTTGTGAGTAGTTACGTTTGTTCCTGAGGACATGGGTGAAGTCTTGCTATTAGTAGTCATGTGAATTTGGTATTCGTTCGATATTTTGATGAGATGTATGTTGTCTCTCCTCTAGTGGTGTCATGTGAACGTCGACTACATGACACTTCACCATTATTTGGGCCTAGAGGAAGGCATAGGGAAGTAATAAGTAGATGATGGGTTGCTAGAGTGACAGAAGCTTAAACCCTAGTTTATGTGTTGCTTCGTTAGGGGTTGATATGGACCCATATGTTTAGTGATGTGGTTAGGTTTACCTTAATACTCCTTTTTGTAGTTGCGGATGCTTGCAATAGGGGTTAATCATAAGTGGGATGCTTGTCCATGTTAGGGCAGTACCCAAGTACCGGTCCACCCACATATCAAATTATCAAAGTACCGAACGCGAATCTTATGAACGTGATGAAAACTAGCTTGACGATAATTCCCAATGTGTCCTCGGGAGCTCCTTCTTCATTATTAGAATTTGTCCAGGCTTATCCTTTGCTACATAAAGGATTGGGCCACCTTGCTACACTTTATTTACTTTATTTACTTTTGCTCGTTACCATTTATCTTATCACAAAACTATCTATCACCTACTATTTCAGTGCTTGCAGAGAAAACCTTATCGAAAACCGCTTATCATTTCCTTCTGCTCCTCGTTGGGTTCGACACTCTTACTTATCGAAAGGACTACGATAGATCCCCTATACTTGTGGGTCATCACTCAACATAAGTATTTCTACTAATCCACAACTACCCACTAGCATACTCTAATATCACCATCTTTATATCGCAAAACTATTGCAAGGAATCAAACCTATCATATTTAGCAATCTACAAGTTTTATGTAGGATTTTATGACTAACCATGTGAAGGACCAATTCCTGTCATCTCTCTAAAAAAATATAAGTGAAGCAAGAGAGTTTAGTTCTTTCTACAAAAGATATGCCCATGCTCTAACAAATATAAGTGAAGCAAAAGAGCATTCTACAAATGGCGGTTGTCTATGTGAAGAGAAACAGGCAATCCAAACTTCAAATGATATAAGTGAAGCACATGAAGCATTCTATAAAGCCATACTCAAAAGATATAAGTGAAGTGCAAAGAGCATTCTATTAATCAACCAAGGACTATCTCATACCGGCATGGTGCATAAAAGAAAAGTGAAAACTAAATGCAAAAGACGCTCCAGGATTTGCACATATCGCATGAATGAAACGAATCCGAAAACATACCGATACTTGTTGAAGAAAGAGGGGATGCCTTCCGGGGAATCCCCAAGCTTAGATGCTTGAGTCTCCTTGAATATTTACTTGGGGTGCCTTGGGCATCCCCAAGCTTGAGCTCTTGCCTCTCCTCCTTTTCCTCATATCGAGACCTTCTCGATCATCGAACACTTCATCCACACAAAACTTCAACAGAAAACTCGGTAAGATCCGTTAGTATAATAAAGCAAATCACTACTCTAAGTACTGTTGCAAACCAATTCATATTTTGTTTTTGCATTGTAGATACTGTAATATAACTTTTCCATGGCTTAATGCACTGATATAAATTGATAGTTTCATCAAAACAAGCAAACTATGCATCAAAAACAAAATCTGTCTAAAACAGATCAGTCTGTAACAATCTGAACATTCACCATACTTATGATACTTTAAAATTCTGCCAAAATTAGGAAAAATAAACAATTTGTATATAAATACAGTGCAAAAAGAATCAGAACCATTTGACATTCCAGTAAAAAATGTAAAATCGCGTACTTCAGCCAAAGTTTCTGTCCTGCACCGTACAAACCAACAAGCATTGTAAACATCCTAAAGGCAAACCTTGGCATATTATTTTTATAATACAATGGAATTGTACAAGGGATAATTATTTTTGTTGAAAAGTTCCTGTAATTAAGATTCACAAAGTTCCCATGGGCATGAACAAAGTTCAAGGACGTCCGCCACTTTCACAATGCTCGTCTCTCTCACTTTCACTTTTCTTTTTGAAAAGTTTTGGGTTCCCCTCTTTATTTATTTGTTTTTAAAATATATAAAAGCACTCAACAGAAATAAATGACTATCTAAAACTTCTGGGTTGTCTCCCTGGCAGAGCTTTCTTTAAAGCCATTAAGCTAGGCATATAGTGCTCAAGTAGTGAATCCACCCGGATCCCAAGGTATATCAAAGCCAATTTTAATTAGCAATGATTTGACATTTAGTAGTGAGCACAAAATAACATATATCATGCAAAAGCGAAGTCTAACTCTCTTCCAATGCATCGGCATGTCATAAAAGAACAATTCATGCACGCAAAGTAAAGGCCAATGCATAGTATAAGCAGTTTCTTGCAATTCTATCGTGTTGGAAACATAAAGAGGCGGAGATGTAGTTCCTCTCTCATAATAATTGCAAGTAGGAGCAGCAAGCACATGCATATTATATCTATCAAAATCATCATGTGTGGTAGTAAAGCGCAACCCATCAATATAATCCTTAATAAGCACAAACTTCTCCGATATAGTGTAGTTGGGAGAATTCAAAAAGATAATAGGACTATCACGCATGGGTGCAATGGCAACAATTTCATGTTTAACATAAGGAACTATAGCAACTTCATCTCCATAAGCATAATTCATATCAGCATCTTGGCCACAAGCATAGCAAGCATCATCAAAAAGGGATATTTCAAAAGAATCAAAGGGATCATAACAGTCATCATAGAAATCATCCTTCGGTAAGCACGAAGGGAAATTAAACAATGTATGAGTTGAAGAGTTACTCTCATTAGAAGGTGGGCACGGGTGATCAATCCGCTCTTCCTCCTTTTGTTCTTCGCTCTCCTCCTCATCTTTTTCATCCAATGAGCTCACAGTTTCATCAACTTCTTCTTCCATAGATTCCTGCAAAATATTAGTCTCTTCTTGGACAACGGAGACTTTCTCAATAAATGCATCAATATCGGAATTGAATTCATAATTGTCATAGCAATATTTAAGGATAGCTAAATTTTCAGGTCTATAAACAACATCATAAAGATTTTCAAACTCTTTGAACATAGATTCAATTTCATAAGCACCCATAAAAGCAACAAATTCTTCTATTTGTTCCACATCATAGTAATCATATATACCTCTAGCATAAGAAGCCAAGGTTTCATTATCATTAAATTTGCATGAAAAGGGAAGGTGTGGAGAATTCATCCTAGAGCAACAAGTATAATCATATCTCAAGCATAGTTGCCTAGCATACCACTTCAACATATGAATTTGATCCCATAATAGTTTCCCTTTTTGAGTCAAGCGATAATCCCTAAAGTATTCACGTTTATCCAATGTGTCTCCCATTACATAATTGAATGGGGTTTTCTCAGGATTATTAAAGTAGTACATAATATCTTTCACATAACCAGCATCGAGGGATTTAGGAGGTTCCCCATCTCCATGAGCAGCAAGTACACCTAATAATTTTTTTGGTATTTCATGTTCCATATCCATAAATAAAGATAGAGAACAACTTAGAACAACAAATAAAAATTACTTAGTGATAAAACAAACAAGCACACACGAGAATATTCACCCCACGCTATTGCTCCCAGGCAACGGCGCTAGAAAAAGGTCTTGATAACCCACAAGTATAGGGGATCAATTATAGCCTCTTCCGATAAGTAAGAGTGTCGAACCCAATGAGGAGCTAAAGGTAGAACAAATATTCCCTCAAGTTCTATCGACCACCGATACAACTCTACGCACACTTAACGTTCGCTTTACCTAGAACAAGTATGAAACTAGAAGTAATTTGTAGGTGTTTTTGGATAGGTTTGCAAGATAATAAAGAGCGCATAAATAAAAAGTAGGGGCTGTTTATATAAAGACACAACTAAATTAGTTTTAGTAGAGAGCTTTTTGTTACGAGAAAGTTATTTGTCCCTAGGCAATTGATAACTAGACTGGTAATCACTATTGCAATTTTATTTGAGGGAGAGGCATAAGCTAACGTACTTTCTCTACTTGGATCATATGCACTTATGATTGGAACTCTAGCAAGCATCCGCAACTACTAAAGATCATTAAGGTAAAACCCAACCATAGCATTAAAGTATCAAGTCCTCTTTATCCCATACGCAAACAACCTACTTACTCGGGTCTGTGCTTCTATCACTCATGCCAGTCACCATAAGCAAATCATAAACATATTTCAAACCCTATAGCGGAGATCCCTCATGCTTGCGCGACACAGAGAGCACCATAGGACAACACCAATAATAAAACATGCAACTCAAACCAATCACGATCATCAATTAACCCATAGGACAAAACGAATCTACTCAAACATCATAGGATAGCCATACATCATTGGGAAATAATATATAGCATTGAGCACCATGTTTAAGTAGAGATTACAGCGGGTAAAAGAGGGGTTACACCGCTTCATAGAGGGGGGAAGAGTTGGTGATGATGGCGTTGAAGTTGTTGGTTAAGATTGCGGTGATGATGATGGTGGCCACGGCAGCGCTCCGGCGCCACCGGAGGAGAGGGGGAGATGGGCCCCCTTCTTCCTCTTCTTCCTTGACCTCCTCCCTAGATGGGAGAAGGGTTTCCCCTCTGGTCCTTGGCCTCCATGGCATGGGAGGGGCGAGAGCCCCTCCGAGATTGGATATGTCTCTCTTGCTCTCTCTATTTCTGCGCTCTTGATTCTGCCCTTTCACCGTTTCGTATATATATGGAGATCCGTAACTCCGATTGGATTGAAACCTTCACCCAGATTTTTCTCCGAAAATTAGCTTTCTTGCGGCCAAAGTAGAGCAGCAACCGCCTTACGGGGCGGGGGGGCACAAGGGGGGCAGGCGCGCCCCCTGCCTCGTGGCCACCTCGGGCACCGTCTCGCGTTGATTCTTCTTCCCATATTCTCCAAATATTCCAAAAATATTCTCCATCTATTTTTATCCCATTTGGATTCCGTTTGATATGGGGTTTCTGCGAAACATAAAACATGCAACAAATAGGAACTGGCACTGGGCACTGGATCAATATGTTAGTCCCAAAAATAGTATAAAAAGTTGCCAAAAAGTATATGAAAGTTGTATAATATTGGCATGGAACAATCAAAAATTATAGATACGATGGAGACGTATCACCCCTTCTTGGGAGGCACATATGGAGCAGGAGCAGCAAGGGTCCACTTGGAGTTGCGCTTGAGAACTGATGTCTTGTACTGAGAGATGTACTTAGCTAGGCAGACAGACTCAATCAACGCATGGATGAATGGAGCATAGATCAAGGACTTGTTCTCTTGCATACACTTACCAAGCTCATAGAACATGAAGTCCAGAACATCCACTTTCTTCTTCCTATGCAAGTATACAAACACATCCAACATGGAACTCCTCACATTATGAGAATCACCAGCCTTAGGTGTGAGTGTGTACCTCAGGATATGGCACATAGTATCATAGATAGGCACACGGTCTTTGATGAAACCAGTGACAAAAGATTTCTCTTGTTTGTAAGCAAGTGAAATCTCATCCTTGTGGCGCTGTCCAGACTCACGAACACGGCCAAACTCCTCATTTGCTTCTTCTTCATCAATGAACGGGTAAGGAATGATCTCAGAAAACTTCACCATAGAAGCAGAGCACTGATGTGTCCCAGATATCCACGTGAGGGTGCTAGCAGAGTCATTGGAGAAGAACACGGTGGCAAAGAACTGCATCACCAGGTCCTCATTGTATGTATGGTTGAAGGTGACAAAAGGAATAAGGCCTTTGTGCGCTTGCGACGGAGCTCGACCCTCTTGTCAGTGGAGTCTGAAACACACAAACACCAAACAACACACCACGCAAGAGACACAAATGAGTATAAGTGCTTGAGATGAAAGGCAAAGTAGGATAGAAACATGCATAACCTTCCTGTGTACCCCGTGCGCACGGGGGTCCCGTGCGCATGGTACATGATCGTGGGCACGGGGCTCCGTGTGCACGGCGCCAAACACCTCGTGGACATGGGGGTTCCCCAGCGGTAGCCACTTCCAGATTGAAATCTGGGAGTGAGTGCGGCAGGGGAATCACTAATGATTTGCACTATGAACTGTCCCACAAAGGAGAACAACCACCCTAATCTAGAGATCAAGGAACCCTAAGTGCTAGCAATGCATCCATGGAGAAACAAGAAGGAGAGGGGGACGGGATATACTAGAGGAGGAACCCATCCTGAAAGATCTCCATGGAGAAATGATCCCCGACGGCCCCCGGAGGAGCACCGACAAGGGGAGGCGACGGCGGCGGCGCTGGAGGTCCCTGGGGTGTGGAGGGGGCAACGGGTGGGAATGAACCCAAGCCCCCCCACGCCCCACCTCTTCAGGGCCAGGAACCACAAACCCCGTGCGCACGGGCTAAGTGAGCCCCCTGCGGGGGTCCCGTGCATATGGTACACAACCCATGGGCACGGGGCCCCATGCGCACGGTATAAGTCCGTGAACACGGGGTACTCAGGGACTTTTGACCATAGATATCCCTTGAAGGCATGGCTGAGTGAAAACTCTTACGAAGCCTTTAAGGAGCATTTTAGTCTATGGTTCCGAATACGTCGCATGTGAAATCCAACACTACTAGAAGGGTATATGTGGAGCACTTGTACTGGATGTGAAAAACAACAAGCAACAAAACGCAAGAGAACCACAAACACGAAAGGGGCAACAACAACACACACAAGCAAATGGATTTAACCTCCAAAGGAGGACGGTGGCTGAAGCCACCATGTTTGAGTTTGTTTGGTATGGCACTGGGAAGATATGAACCTCGGGCCCAAGACCAACACTCATATTTTAAGCACAAGTGCCACCTAAAAGTGGCTAATGTGAAAGATTTTGTTCAACTTATGCACTTCTAGTATGAGCTAACCCATGAGTTGAGCTAGCCCCCCTAGACATGTGCCTACATCTAAACAAGATATTACGTGAGTATGTGTGCATGAGCAAGAATCTCAACCCAAGTTACTTATATCCACGATATTTAGCTCATGCCTTAACTCGCGGAATCTTTCTTCATCAAGTGGCTTGGTGAAAATATCGGCAAGTTGCTTCTCGATGTTGACATGGAATAATTCAATGTCTCCCTTGGCCACATGATACCGGATGAAATGATGATGAATCTCAATACGCTTGGTCTTGCTATGTTGCACTGTGTTTTCGACGATCTTGATTGCACTTTCATTGTCACACAAAAGAGGCACTTTGTCACATTTGACACCGTAATCCATCAAAGTTTGCCTCGTCCGTAATAACTGAGCACAACAACTTCCAGCGACCATATACTCGGCTTCAGCAGTTGAGAGAGATATACAATTTTGCTTCTTTGAAGACCAAGTTACAAAAGATCTCCCTAGGATTTAACATGAATCGAAAGTGGACTTGCGGTCAACCTTGTCTCCGGCCCAATCCGAATCCGAGTATCCCACTAACTTGAACATTGATCCTTTGGGATACCAAAGGCCCAAGTTTGGGGTATTAACCAAATATCAAAGGATTCTTTTTACCGCCAAATAGTGGCTCTCCTTAGGAGCGGATTGAAATCTTGCACACATACACACACTCAACATAATATCCGGTCTAGATGCACAAAGGTAAAGCAAGGAACCGATCATGGAGCGATATACCTTTTGATCCACTTCTTTACCATTGGGATCAAGATGAAGTTGGCCATTTGTGGGCATGGGTGTCTTCATGGGCTTGACATCTTGCATTTTGAACCTCTTGAGCATGTCTTGAGTACAAAGAGATTGGTTGATGAAGGTTCCTCCTCTCAATTTCTTCACTTGAAAACCAAGGAAGAACTTCAACTCTCCCATCATGCTCATAGCAAATTCCTTAGTCATAAGATTCTCAAACTCAACGTTAATAGCATGGTTAGTGGAACCAAACATAATATCATCAACATATATTTGGCACACAAACAATTCTCCTTTTACCCTCTTTGTGAAGAGACTGGAATCTATTACCCCAATCCGGAACCCCTTCTCGCTTAGGAACACCGTAAGGTGATCATACTAAGAACGAGGTGCTTATTTAAGTCCATAGAGCGCCTTATGGAGTTCATAAACGTGAGAGGGGTGATCGGGGTCTTCGAAACCGGGAGGTTGCTTTACATACACCAACACCTTAAGAAGACCATTAAGAAATGCACTCTTCACGTCCATTTGATATTTAAAATCATGATGAGAGGCATAAGCAAGCAAGATGCGAATGGATTCAAGACGGGCAACGGGGGCAAATGTTTCACCAAAGTCCAAACATTCAACTCGGGTGAAACCTTGTCCACTAACCTTGCCTTGTTTCTAGTAACTTGACCATGTTCATCTTGCTTGTTCTTGAAGATCCACTTTGTTCCAATGACACTATGATGCTCTTTGGGTCTCTTCACAAGAGTCCATGCTTTGTTGCGGGTGAAGTTGTTGACTTATTCATGCATGGCATCTACCCAATCCGGGTTGTCAAGTGCATCTTCAACCCTAAGGGGCTCGACACAAGAGACAAACGAGTGATGTTCACAAAAATTTGTCAAGCGTCTACGAGTAGTTACCCCCTTTTTTATGCTTCCATAGATGTTCTCGGTGAGATGTTGAAGATGCTTTAACTTGGCAGCCACTTTTTGCTCTTTGAGTGCAAGCTCTTCTTCACTTGGTTTTGGACTTGATGAAGAGCTTGTCCTTGAGATTGTTTTAGCCTTGGAGACACACCCTTCTCTCCACAACCACAATTTCTTGTTCATTTGGAAGTGACAATGATGAAAATACTTGTGGTTGGGGTTGATCTTGATCTTGATCTTGAGCCTCAGTAATTGGTTCTTCACCATTTGAAAGAGCTTTCCCTTGATCTTGCTTGGGAATATGAGGGACTTGATCTTGTTCTTGGATAGGTTCATGATCTCCCTTAACATCTTGTACAAGTGGTGACGGTGATGACTTCGCTTGTGGAGACTCCACAAGAGGGGCTCTTACTCCTTCTTCTACTTGGACTTGGGGTGTTTCTTGTGTAAGAATGTGGCCTATCCCCATAGTCCTTATAGCTTCTAAAGGAGATTCATCACCTACAACACACTAGGAACAATTTGCTCCACACGAGAACCGTATCTTCATCAAACTCCACATTCACCGTTTCCTCAATGCATCCGGTGGATTTATTGAGAACTCAGTAAGCATGAGAATTTGATGCATATCCAACAAATATGCCCTCATAAGTTTTAGGCTCAAACTTGGCTAAACGGGATTTTTTGTTTAGAATAAAACACTTACAACCGAATACCCGAAAATATTTGACGTTAGGCTTTCTATCGATTAGGAGTTCATATGGGGTCTTGTTCTTGAGCTTGTGAAGATAAAGCCGATTTGAAGCATGACATGCAGTGTTGCTGGCTTCGGCCCAAAGCTTGTATGGAGACTTATACTCGTCAAGCATGGTCCTAGCCATCTCAGTGAGAGTCCGATTCTTCCTCTCCACAACACCATTTTGTTGGGGAGTATATGGAATGACATATTGATGCTTCCCCTCTTCACCCAAGAACTCATCAATTGTGTAATTCTTGAACTCGGTGCCATTGTCACTTAGAATTGCCTTGATCTCACAATTATGTTGACGTTGAGCTTCTTTGACAAAGTTGATGAAGGTTTCTTGAGTTTCATCTTTGGTCTTGAGAAAGAACACCCAAGTATATCTTGTGTAGTCATCAACAATGACAAGGCAATACCCCTCCCTCCCAAACTATCATAAGTTGGAGGCCCAAATAGATCCAAGTGGATAAGCTCGAGAGGCCTCAAGGCGGTGATGATAGTCTTCACTTTATGAGCTTTTTCATGTAGTTTTCTGGCAATGCAAGCAGTACAAGGACGGTCTTTGGCAAAAGACACATTGGTTAGTCCAAGGATGTGCTCCCCCTTTAAGAGAGCTTGTAAATTTCTCATGCCAACGTGGGCTAGCCATCGGTGCCATAGCCACCCCACGTAGGCCTTGGCCATTAGGCATGTTGCGATATGAGTTTTCTCTTTTGAGAAATCAACCACATAAAGGTTGTCTTCCACATGCCCAACAAAGACCACTTTGAGATTGCTTCTCTTAAGGACGGTCACATGGAATTCACCAAAATGAGAATCATAACCGGCACGTGCCAATTGAATTGTTGAAAGTAAATTGTAGTGAAGGGATTGGACAATCATGACATTTGAAAGTGATGAATCATTAGAGATTACCACCTTACCCAAACCCAATACCTTGCCCTTGCTATTGTCACCAAAGGAGATATTCGAAGAGGCCTTGAGTGAATCAATGAACTCCACAAGCATCTCCCTTTCTCCGGTCATATGATTGGTGCATCCACTATCGATCACCCATTGTTTTCCACCGGATATATAGTCCTACAAGAATCAAGCTTTGGTTTTAGGTACCCATTTTGCAATGGGTCCTAGAGAGTTAGCAACAAGGGTCTTAGGAACCCAAATATCCCAAGCATAATCATCATATGCCAACAAATTTTGCAAATGTGTAACCATCATTTCCTCTCATGAGGACATAGGATGGGTTGTTACATAGGATGGGTTGTTCTTGCCGGCAAAATCCTTGGGAATGGCCTTGTCCCTAGTGACCTTGCCATTCCCAAAATCCTCTTGTCCATTCTCCTTCTCCTTGTGCCCTTGCACAAATACTACCTTTTCGGGAGGAGGAGGAGTAGGACCGATCTTCTTGTTGTTGATCTTCTTCTTGTTCTTTGTTTTCTTGGAAGAGGGGTCAAAACCAATACCCTCCTTGGCAACACACTCCTTTTGGTTGCTCAAGAGGTCATTGAGGTTTTCCTCCCCTTTAATGCAAGACACTAGCCCTTTCTCAATTTGGTCCTTTAACTTCTTATTCTCCTCTTGGAGAGAGATGCAATCATGAAAAAAATTAGCCATACAAGATTCATCATTTAACTCCATATGAGGTACGGAAGTCAGTGACTTGATGGTTGTAGCTTTAAGTTGAGCATAAGACTCGGTGAGGGCAATGAGGTCACCTTTGACGACCTTGAAACTAGTCACAAGGAACCCATGTTCCTCAACAAGTCTCGTGTGATCAACTAGATGCTTTTCAACTCTAACATTAAGAGCATCCTTGTTCTCAATAGCAAGTTGCAAAGCATCATTGGTTTTAACAAAGTCAATTTAATGAGCCGACAAGGCTTCCTCGGGTGATGCTCTCATGACACTCTCTTCATGTAGTTCGTGCTCGAGGAGTTCGACTCTCTCTCTTTTTCCTTTATGAGGAGGTTTTCAACGTTCTCAATAAAATCATCGCGTTTGGCAAGTGACTTAAGGAGACTGTCAAAACGAGCACGAGCTTCACCATGAAGAGTTATCATGAAAGCCATCAATGATTCCTCATCATTATCCACGCCCTCGTCACACTCATCCTCCACTATCTCACATGAGACATTGGGAGTGTAGATGGTGGGTTTTTGAGATTTGGACTTTGTTTAACCTCTTTGGCCATAAGGCACCGATGAGTGAAAGTCTTGTCCTCGTTTGGAGAGTCGAAGAGGCCGGTGGTGGAGGAGGAGATAGTGGCATGCATGGCAATGGCAGTTGTGCCCACTTGATCATAATCACCATCATCTTCATCTCCGGACATCTATTCTTCATGGACTAGAGCCTTGTCAGCTTTCCTCTTTGTGAACTTGGTGAACTTCTTCTTCTTCAGCACAAGCTTCTCGGACTTGTCTTCACATCTCTCATACAGAAAATCATGCACAAAGTGTCTTGGGCTGTCACAATTGTAGAATTTCCTTTGTCCAAATGATCTTCCTTGAAGTTCTTCTCTTTGTTTGCCATGGTCCCGGAGTACTTTTTGACTAAGAGAGCCAAGTCTTCCGCAAAGTCATTTGCCGGGCATGAGGTGTCAACATCTTCCTCACATGTTTCTTCAAACACTTCTTCATCCCTTGAAGGTTGACTAACCACTTTCTTGGCCTTCAAGGCAAGATTGGAGTTCTTGGTTGCTTGAGCAACAACAAAGGTCTTCTTGGACTTGGTCTCCAAAAGAACATGAGTGGAGAAAGTGGAGACAACTTGAGACGCGGTCAACTTGTGATAATCCGGACGTTGATGTATCATCATGACCATGGTATGTTCCGTGAGAACCATAGCATCTATGAACTTGTCCTTGATGAAATCATCATTTGCCCAAGTGCACCCAAAGGTTCTCAAGTTGAGCACAAGGGACATCAACCTTTGGTAAACCTCTTCCACGGACTCACCCTCATTCCTCAAAAAGAGATTGACTTCTTGCTTGAGCAAAGCCAATCGAGATCTTCGAATTGCTTCATCTCCTTCGGGAGCCTCCTTAAGGCAATCCCAAATTTCCTTGGTGGTCTTAAGGAGAGCAATGGAGTCACTATAGTCTTCGGTTACCGCGGTGCACAACATGTTGTGGGCTGTTGCATTGAGTTGATCATCAACCGCTTCTCTTGGAGTGAGATTCATTGGGCCCTTGGGGTTGAATCCATTGACCACAATGCACCAAAGTTGTGTTGAAGCGATGCGAATATCAGACTCCATATCTAGCTTCCATTTAGCAAACACATTAGCTTTCAAAGGGGACGGAGGCCCAACAAGATTAATGCGAGGATGTTGCAAGGGTTGTCTTGAGTAAAAGGGTTCCACGACATTATACTTTGGAACTTGAGTACGAGCCGGAGATGCAAGGGGTTCTCTCAAGTCATCCGCATCATGAATGGCATTTGGATCAAATGAGTTTGATGCAGATGTCAAGGGCTTTGAGCGAGCATCAATTACCTCCTTGACAGAGGAACGAACTTCTTTCAACATAGCGGTTTTGAGGCCCGCAAACATTGAAAGAATATCGACCGCGGTCAAGGGGGAGCCTGGGTTAACGGGAGCGGCGGGAGCAATGACCGGAGAACCAAGTGCATCGGGCGCGGCGGGGGGTAGGTTTTCACCATCCTCCGCAACGGGTGCACCACCTCCAACATTCCCTAGGTCAACCATATCCTCTAAGGTTGTAAAACCTTATATTAGAGCATGAGGCTCTGATACCAATTGAAAGGATCGATATGGTCGACTAGAGGGGGGTGAATAGGAGACTACAAATTTTAATCTTTATTTTCAATTTTATGGTTTAGCGGATAAAAAGGGTTCACTCGATATGCAACTAGGTGAACACAACCTATAGGACAAGCAAGCTTAAAGCCAAATATGCTAGGCAACAACCTAATTAGCAAGCCCACAAGCATACAAGACAAAGTAAAGTGCAGGAAAGGATTAACCACAAGTGAGGCGAGGACACAGATTTTATCCCGAAGTTCACTCTTCCTTGGGGAAGAGCTACTCTCCATTTAGAGCGGTGCCGGAGCCAAAGCTTGCATAACACCATGAAGGCTCACCGTAATCTCCTTCGAGTCACCCCCAATGGATGAGACTCGAATCACTCGGGGTTGGTCTTGAAGGCGACCACCACACCTTTACAAACTTCTCCAGAGCACACCACAAGCAAGGAAGCTTCCGGAGGAACCTCTAACCACCTAGGAGCCCAAGCTCCAAGAGTAACAAGTCAATGGGGAAGAAATGTTGTGGGGAATGCGATTTGGTTTGGTCAAGATGTAGATCGGGTCTTGCTCTCCCAATCCCCAAAGTTACAACAAGTTTGGGTGGAGGGATTGAGAGTATTGAGCAAAATGGGGTGTAGCAATGGTGGAGATCAACAAGACATTAGGGTTGAGGACGGAGGAGAAGAAGGATTTTTTTAGAGCGTTCTTGGCCGGATGGGGTTTTCTGCCCGTTGGACCCCGTGCGCATGGGCTAAGTCGGCCCCGTGTGTACGGGGTACTCAGAGATTTATGCACCACCCCGTGCGCACGGGGGCCAAAAGACCCCGTGCGCACGGGGTACTCAAAGAGTTTACCCAGCACCCCATGCGCATGGGGGTCAAATGACCCCATGTGCAAGGGGTACCCAGAGAGTTTCTGACTACCCCGTGTGCACGGGGGTCAAAAGACCCCGTGCGCACGGGGTATCCAGAAACACTGTTGCAAACTTTCTAGGTACCCTGACTAGTACACTATGTTAAATAATGTGGTAGGAGTAGGAAGGCTAGGTGTATAAGTTTCGGCAGTGGCATTCCCATACGACACACGTCCCCAGAGACCCCTCTTAATAGTGCGGTCTTTCCTACAACTTGAAACGAACCAAAAATAAAACATTCGAATCGCCGGTAGACCATGCCTTTGCTCTTTTGGAATTGGGGGGGGGGGTCGCACATCTCCATTGAGATGATAAGGAACCAATATCCTAAGATAAACTTTAGCAACCGATATTAGATCCACTAACCACATTGTCATCACATGAAAATACAATTTAAGTGCCATTTGCACATGGAGTCACTCAAATCACTCAAGTGGTGGTGTCTCTTCTCACATGGGAATTGGGGCATCTCATCATATATGGGGCTAGTGATGAAGTCACTCTCACTCTCAATATGGTGGCACAAGTGATACGTCTCCAACATATCCATAATATTTTATTGTTCCATGCTGTTTTATTATCAGTCTTGGATGCTTTATAATCATTTATAGTCAATTTATATCATTTCTTGGTACTAACCTATTGACATAGTGCCAAGTGCCAGTTGTTGTTATTTCCATGTTTTTTACATCGCAAGAAATCAATATCAAAAGGAGTCCAAATGCCACGAAACTTTATGAAGATTGTTTATGGACCAGAAGGAAGATATTGGGCCCTGGTTGCACCTTGGGGGAGTCCCGAGGAGGGGACAACCCACCAGGGCACGCCAGGAGGCCCAGGCGCGCCCTGGTGGGTTGTGCCCACCTCGGGTGCCCCCCGGATCGCCTCTTTGCTCTATAAATACCCCAATATTCCAGAAACCCTAGGGGAGTCGATGAAATATTCATCTAGCCACCTCAGAGTCCAGAACCACCAGATCCAATCTAGACACCATCTCGGATGGGGTTCACCACCTCCATTGGTTCCTCTCCGATGATGCGTGAGTAGTTCTTTGTAGACCTACGGGTTCGTAGTTAGTAGCTAGATGGCTTCCTCTCCCTCGCTGAATTCTCAATACAATGGTCTCTTGAAGATCCATATGATGTAACTCTTTTTGCGGTGTGTTTGTTGGGATCTGATGAACTTTGAGTTTATGATCAGTCATATCTTTTTATGTCCATGAAAGTTATTTGAGTTTCTTTGATCTCTTATATGCATGATTGCTTATAGCCTCGTATTTCTTCTCCGATATTTGGGTTTTGTTTGGCCAACTTGATCTATTTGTCTTGCAATGGGAAGACGTGCCCGGTAGTGGGTTCGATCTTACGGTGCTTGATCCCAGTGACAGAAACGGAAACGACACGTATGTATCATTGCTACTAAGGATGAAACGATGGGGTCTATCTCTACATAGATAGATCTTGTCTACATCATGTTATCGTTCTTATTGCATTACTCTATTTTTCTATGAACTTAATACACTAGATGCATGCTGGATAGCAGTCGATGTGTGGAGTAATAGTCGTAGATGCAGGCAGGAGTCGGTCTACTAATCTTGGACATGATGCCTTTGTAATGATCATTGCCTGGATATCGTCATAATTATTTGAAGTTCTATCAATTTCCCAACAATAATTTGTTTACCCACCGTTTGCTATCTTTCTCAAGAGAAGCCACTAGTGAAACCTACGGCCCCGGGTCTTCTTTCTCATATATTTTCCTTTGCGATCTACTTTTTCTTTGCTTTTATTTTCAGATCTATTAAACCAAAAATACAAAAATACCTTGCTGCAATTTATTCTTATTTATTTTACTTGGAGTTTGATCTATCAATCTACTATAATTTCCTCACGTCCGTTTTGCCTATCTTGAGGCGCCGTACCCCGGAAGGGATTGACAACCCCTTTAACACGTCGGGTTGTGAGGATTTGTTATCTGTGTGCAGGGGGCTGTTTACGTTGTGTTGCTTGGTTCTCCTACTGGTTCGATAACCTTGATTTCTTCACTGGGGGAAATACCTACCTTCACTGTGCTGCATCATCCCTTCCTCTTTGGGGAAATACCGACGTAGTTCTAGCAGACAGGAACTTTCTGGCGCCACTGCTAGGGAGTCATCAAAAGGAATTTCTGGTGCCGTTGCCGGGTAGGATCTTCAACATATACCAGGTTCCTAATCACAAATCTCATCTCCTCGCAATTTACATTATTTGTCATTTGCCTCTCGTTTTCCTCTCCCCTACTTCACAAAAATTTGCCGTTTTATTCGCCTCTCTTTTTCCGCTCAGCGTTTTCTTGCCGGATCTATTTTTGAGTGCAATCTTGTTGTGTGGTCATCATGACTCAAGAGAACACCAAGTTATGCGATTTCTCAAATACCAACAACAATGATTTTATTGGCACTCCGCTTGCTCCACCCGCCACTAGTGCGGAGACTTGTGATATTAATACTGCTTTGCTGAATCTTGTTATGAAAGACCAATTTTCCGGTACTCCTAATGAGGATGCCGCATCCCATCTTAATACCTTCGTGGAATTATGCAATATGCAAAAGAAAAAAGATGTGGACAGTGATGTGGTGAAGTTGAAATTATTTCCGTTTTCTTTGCGTGATTCTGCAAAAATTTGGTTCTCTTCTTTGCCTCTTAATAGTATTGATTCTTGGAATAAGTGCAAAGATGCTTTTATCACTAAGTATTTTCCTCCCGCAAAAAATATTTCCCTTAGAACCCAGATCATGAATTTTAAGCAACTTGAACATGAACATGTTGCACAATCTTGGGAAAGGATGAAAATGATGCTAAGGAATTGCCCAACTCATGGGTTAAATCTTTGGATGATCATACAAAATTTTTATGCGGGGTAGAATTTTGTTTCTCCTAATCTTTTAGATTCCGCCGCGGGTGGTACTTTTATGGAAATTAATTTTGGTGAAGCCACCAAATTTCTTGATAATATCATGGCAAATTATTCACAATGGCATACCGAAAAGAGCTCCTACTAGTAAAAAAGTTAACTCGGGTGAAGAAATTTACTTATGAACACCCCATGCTTATGAGCAAAATAAAGATTTTACTAAACATATTGTTGATGCTATGATGAAAGCTTTGGAAGAGAAGTTGGAATTAGAAGTTTCAATTCCTAGAAAATTGCATGATGAATGGGAACCTACTATCAAAGTCAAGATTAAAAATTGTGAGTGTTTTGCTTTATGTGACTTGGGTGCTAGTGCTTCTACAATTCCGAAATCTTTATGCGATGTGCTTGGTCTTACTAATCTTGAAGAACGTTATTTACATTTGCACTTGGCGGATTCTACTATTAAAAAGCCAATGGGAAGAATTAATGATGTTATTATTCTTGCAAATAGGAATTATGTGCCCATAGATTTTATTGTTCTTGATATTGATTGCAATACGTCTTGTCCAATTATTCTTGGTAGACCGTTTTTACGCACTATCGGTGCCGTGATTGATATGAAAGAAGGCAATATTAAGTTCCAATTTCCTTTGAGCAAAGGCATGGTAAACTTTCCTAGAACAAAAATTAGGCCACCTTATGAATCAATCATGAGGGAATCTTATGGATCTTGAACCAAAGATGACAAAACTTAGATCCTTGCTTTATGCCTAGCTAAGGGCGTAAAACTATAGCGCTTGTTGGGAGGCAACCCAATGAATATTTTTTTTTTGCTTTCTGTTTTTGTGTGTTTGCACAATTATGCTACTGGTATGATTGTGTTTTTCGTGTTTTAATCAGTGTTTGTGCCAAGTAAAGCCTTTAGGAACTTCTTGGGCGATAGTTGTTTGATCTTGCTGAAAAAGACAGAAACTTTGCGCTCACAAAAATAATTATCATAAATCACAGAAAAGATATTTTGGCCTGATTATTTTTTCAGAAGATTAATATACAAATTACTCTGGTCTTCCTAATTTGGTAGATTTTTTGGAGTTCCATAAGTATTTTCAAAAGTCAGATTGCTACAGACTGTTCTGTTTTGACAGATTCTGTTTTCTTTGTGTTGTGTGCTTATTTTGATGGCTCTATGGTTTTCTTTGATGAGTTTTTGCCATAGAAAAGTTGGAATACAGTAGATATAATACAAAAACAAAATACGAATTGGTTTGATACATCACTTATAGTAGTGGTTTGCTTTCTTGTACTAACGGGTCTCATGAAGGTTTTGTTGAGTTTTGTGTGATTGAAGTTTTCAAGTTTTGGGTTATCTTATGATGGATGAAAGAAGGATAGAAGAGCCTAAGCTTGGGGATGCCCCGGAATTCCAAGCTATTATTCAAGAATGAGCAACCAACTAAGCTTGGGGATGCCCCCGAGTGGCATCCCCTCTTTCTTCTAACAACTATCGGTATTTTACTCGAAGCTATATTTTTATTCGTCACATGATATGTGTTTTGCTTGGAGCGTCTTGTATGATATGAGTCTTTGCTTGTTTTATTTTGTGTTTTAAGTCATCAATCCTTGCTCGACACACCTATTTGAGAGAGCCAAAATTATTTCATGACTTGTTAGAATTGCTCTCTGTGCTTCACTTAAATCTTTTATGAGCTGGGACTTGCTCTAGTGCTTCACTTATATCTTTTTGAGCACGGTGTGCTTAGTAAATTTTGAAGAAAATCTCTCTTGCTTCAATTAAATTATTTTTAGAGAAATAAAATTTTTTATGCTCATGATCTTCACTTATATTTGTTTGAGCTTATGAAAAGCAACACATGAAAATTAGTCCCAAAGTGATAGATATCCAAGAAGGATAAGTAAAAAAATCATGAAGATCATTGGACAAAATAAACTTCATTGTTAGTAATAGTTTTGAGATATGATGATGTGATATGTGAGTTGTGTTGATGAGTAATATTGCTTTAGTAAGAATATTGGTATTAAGGTTTGTGATTCCCTATGCATGCACGAAAGTCAATAGTCATGCAATGAAATTATATCCTACTTGTGGTGCATTATTCGGTGTTAATTATGCTTAATGCTTGCTTATGAGATTATTCGTTTCTTGGTTGGTCGCTTCTCAATCTTTTGCTAGCCTCCACTTTGCACCAAGTATGACCTCTACTTGTGCATCCAAAATCCTTTAAACCAGTTTTGCCACATGAGTCCACTATATCTACCTATATGCAGTATTCTTTTGCCGTTCTAAGCAAATTTGCATGTGCGATCTCTAATTTTCAAAATAAATTTCTCTTTTGTGTGTTTGTTTCGCTCGCGGAACAGTAACGGGTGGCTAATATTTTCCATGCTGGATGTGTTATTCTCATGATGAGTGTTTATTCACTTGTCATTGCACGAGAGTAAGGCAAAGGTTTTAGGGATGCCCAGTCCCGAAATGCAAAAATGAATTTACTTTATGTTGTCAAACAATAAATTCCCGGAAAGTGTTGGTATGGAAGGCAACCATGGATACGGCTAGCCATGAAAAGTGAAAGAATGGTGGAAAAAGGAATAAACTTTATTTTCTGTTTGGGAACCGCCTATGGCATATCTAGCATGGAAAGTGTTCAGAACTCTGAGTTGTTTTCGTTGGTGGGATGGATACACCTCCCAAAATGTTTTTATCTCTAATTTTTTCGCTTTGAGCTCTGGCACCTCTACAAATCCCTACCCCCCTCTCCGAAGGGCCTTTCTTTTACTTTATGCAATTTTTATTTTGAATTTGAGTCTCCATCTTCTCTTATAAAAGCACCAACTAAGAGGCAATATGATCATACTTAAGTATTGGGTGTAACTAGTATTCGAGTGTGTTTCATGAATGGATCAATGTTTGAGCATGATGGGCTAGGGATAACTTATTTTAGCATTGATATTTTGAAAAACATGGTTGCTTGTTGATATGCTTGAGTATCTAAATTATTATGTCAAAACTAGACTATTGCATTGAATCACATAAAAGTCCAAGCTATAAAGAAAGAATATGATATGACATGAGAAACAACACTCCACATCAAAAATTCTGTTTTTATCACTTACCTACCCGAGGACTAGCAGGATTTAAGCTTGGGGATGCTGATACGTCTCCAACATATATATAATTTTTTATTGTTCCATGCTGTTTTATTATCAATCTTGGATGTTTTATAATCATTTTATATCATTTTTTGGTACTAACCTATTGACATAGTGCCAAGTGTCAGTTGCTATTTTTTTCCCATGTTTTTTACATCGCAGGAAATCAATATCAAACGGAGTCCAAATGCCACGAAACTTTACGGAGATTGTTTATGGACCAAAAGGAAGATATTGGGCCCTGGTTGCACCTGGGGGAGTCCCGAGGAGGGGACAACCCAACAGGGCGCGCCAGGAGGCCCAGGCGCACCCTTGTGGGTTGTGCCCCCACCTCGGGTGCCCCCCGGACCGCCTCTTTGCTCTATAAATACCCCAATATTCCAGAAACCCTAGGGGAGTCGACGAAATATTCATCCAGCCGCTTCAGAGTCCAGAACCACCAGATCCAATCTAGACACCATCTCGGATGGGGTTCACCACCTCCAGTGGTGCCTCTCCGATGATGCGTGAGTAGTTCTTTGTAGACCTACGGGTTCGTAGTTAGTAGCTAGATGGTTCCTCTCCCTCGCTGAATTCTCAATACAATGGTCTCTTGGAGATCCATATGATGTAACTCTTTTTGCTATGTGTTTGTTGGGATCTGATGAAATTTGAGTTTATGATCAGTCATATCTTTTTATATACATGAAAGTTATTTGAGTTTCTTTGATCTCTTATATGCATGATTGCTTATAGCCTCGTATTTCTTCTCTGATATTTGGCTTTTTTGGCCAACTTGATCTATTTGTCTTGCAATGGGAAGACGTGCCTGGTAGTGGGTTTGATCTTACGATGCTTGATCCCAGTGACAGAAAGGGAAACAACACGTATGTATCATTGCTACTAAGGATAAAACGATGGGGTCTATCTCTACATAGACAGATCTTGTCTACATCATGTCATTGATAACCCACAAGTATAGGGGATCACAACAGTTTTCGAGGGTAGAGTATTCAACCCAAATTTATTGATTCAACACAAGGGGAGCCAAAGAATATTCTCAAGTATTAGCAGCTGGGTTGTCAATTCAACCACACCTGGAAACTTAGTATCTGCAGCAAAGTGTTTAGTAGGAAAGTAATATGATAGTGGTGGTAACGGTAACAAAAGTAAAGACAGCAAAAGTAATGTTTTTGGTATTTTGTAGTGATTGTAACAGTAGGAATGGAAAAGTAAATAAGCGAGAACCAGTATATGGAAAACTCGTAGGCACCGGATTAGCGATGGATAATTATGACGGATGTGGTTCATCATGTAACAGTCATAACATAGGGTGACACAGAACTAGCTCCAGTTCATCAATGTAATGTAGGCATGTATTCCGTATATAGTCATACGTGCTTATGGAAAAGAACTTGCATGACATCTTTTGTCCTACCCTCCCGTGGCAGCGGGGTCCTATTGGAAACTAAGGGATATTAAGGCCTCCTTTTAATAGAGAACCGGAACAAAGCATTAGCACATAGTGAATACATGAACTCCTCAAACTATGGTCATCACCGGGAGTGGTCCCGATTATTGTCACTTCGGGGTTGCCGGATCATAACACATAGTAGGTGACTATAGACTTGCAAGATAGGATCTAGAACACACATATATTCATGAAAACATAATAGGTTCAGATCTGAAATCATGGCACTCGGGCCCTAGTGACAAGCATTAAGCATACCAAAGTCATAGCAACATCAATCTCAGAACATAATGGATACTAGGGATCAAACCCTAACAAAACTAACTCGATTACATGATAAATCTCATCCAGCCCATCACCGTCCAGCAAGCCTACGATGCAATTACTCACGCACGGCGGTGAGCATCATGAAATTGGTGATGGAGGATGGTTGATGATGACGACGGCGATGAATCCCCCTCTCCGGAGCCCCGAACGGACTCCAGATCAGCCCTCCCGAGAGAGATTGGGGCTTGGCGGTGGCTCCGTATCGTAAAACGCGATGAAACTTTTTCTCTGATTTTTTTCTCCCCGAAAGCCAATATATGGAGTTGGAGTTGGCGTCGGAGGGCCACCAGGGGGCCCACGAGGTAGGGGGTGCACCCAGGGGGGAGGGGCGCGCCCCCCACCCTCGTGAATAGGGTGTGGGCCCCTGGCCTTCATCTTTGGCGAGGATTTTTTATTATTTATTCTAAGATATTCCGTGGAGTTTCAGGTCATTCCGAGAACTTTTGTTTTCTGCACATAAAACAACACCATGGCAATTTTGCTGAAAACAGCGTCAGTCCGGGTTAGTTCCATTCAAATCATACAAGTTAGAGTCCAAAACAAGGGCAAAAGTGTTTGGAAAAGTAGATACGACGGAGACGTATCAACTCCCCCAAGCTTAAACCCTTGCTTGTCCTCAAGAAATTCAGTTGACAAACTGAAAGAGAAAAAGAAAAACTTTTACAAACTCTGTTTGCTCTTGTTGTTGTAAACATGAAAAGCCAGCATTCAAGTTTCAGCAATTATTATGAACTAACCATACTCACAATAACACGTAGGTCTCACAATTACTCATATCAATAGCATAATCAGCTAGCGAGCCATAATAATAAAACTCGGATGACAAAACTTTCTCAAAATAATCATAACATGATATAACAAAATGGTATCTCGCTAGCCCTTTCTGAGACCGCAAAACATAAATGCAGAGCACCTTTAAAGATCAAGGACTGACTAAACATTGTAATTCCTGGTAAAAGAGATCCAGTCAAGTCATACCCAATATGAACCAATAATAATGAATGCAAACAACAGTGTGCTCTCCAGCGGGTGCTTTTTAATAAGAAGGGTGATGACTCAACATAAAAGTAAATAGATAGGCCCTTCGCAGAGGGAAGCAGGGATTTGTAGAGGTGCTAGAGCTCGATTTTGAAATAGAGATAAATTATATTTTGAGCGGCATACTTTCATTGTCAACATAACAACTAAAAGACGACGATATCTTCCATGCTAAACAGATTATAGGCGGTTCCCAAATAGAATGGTAAAGTTTATACTCCCCTTCCTCCACAAGCATCAATCCATGGCTTGCTCGAAACAACGAGTGCCTCCAACATTCAACGGGTCCCAAGGGGAGTTTTGTTTGCAGTTATTTTGATTTAGTTTGCATAAAGCATGGGACTGGGCATCCCAGATACTAGCCATTTTCTCGTGAATGAGGAGCAGAGTCCACTCCTCTTGAGAATAACCCGCCTAACACGAAAGATAAGGGCAGCTCTAGTTGACATATGAGCTATTCGAGCATGCAAAACAGAATGTTTATTTGAAGGTTTAGAGTTTGGCACATACAAATTTACTTCGAACGGCAGGTAAATACCGCATATAGGAAGGTATAGTGGACTCATATGGAACGACTTTGGGGTTTAAGGAGTTTGGATGCACAAGCAGTATTCCTGCTTAGTACAGGTGAAGGCTAGCAAAAGACTGGGAAGCGACCAACTGAGAGAGCGACAACAGTCGTAAACATGCATTAAAATTAATTCACACCGAGTACAAGCATGAGTAGGATATAATCCACCATGAACATAAATATCATGAAGGCTATGTTGATTGGATTCAACTACATGCGTGAACATGTGCCAAGTCGAGTCACTCAATGCATCTAAAGGAGGATACCACCCCATCATACCATATCATAATCATTCTAATAGCATCTTGGCACGCAAGGTAAACCATCATAACTCATAGCTAATCAAGCATGGCACAAGCAACTATAATCTCTAAATGTCATTGCAAATATGTTTACTTCATAATAGCTAAATCAAGAACGATGAATCATCATATTTACAAAAACAAAAGAGGTCGAGTTCATACCAGCTTTTCTCTTCCCAATAAGTCCATCATATATCATCATTATTGCCTTTCACTTGCACGACCGAACGGTGTGTATAATAGTAAGAGTGCACGTGCATTGGACTAAGCTGGAATCTGCAAGCATTCAACTCAAGAGAGAAGACAAGTAATATGGGCTCTAAGTTAAATGAACGATCATGCATATGAGAGCCACTAAGCATTTTCAATATAGTCTTCTCAACCCCCAAAAGAAAGAAAGGAAAATAAAAAACTATTTACACGGGAAAGCTCCCAACAAGTAAAAGAAGAACGGGAAATATTTTTGGGTTTTCCTTTGTAATTCTAATACAAACATGAAAAGTAAACTAACTAATTTTTTTGGTTTTTTCTTAAGGTTTATCAAACACACAAGAAGAAAGCAGGAAAAAGAAAATAAACTAGCATGGATATTACAGTGAAAGAGTATGAGCACCGACATCTAGCAATGAGTGTGTATGAACATGAATGTAATTTCGGTGAGAAATACATACTCCCCCAAGCTTAGGCTTTTGGCCTAAGTTGGTCTATTGCCAGGGATGGCCTGGCGGATATCCATAGGTGAAGCTGGGGTCGTACTGTGATGAAGAAGACTCCGGCTGCCACTGGCTGGCGGCCTCCTCTGGATCCCAAGAATAAATAGATAGTCGTGGAGGCTCATCTTGTGGCTTCGGCTCCGGAGCTGGTGCAGGGTTCCGATAGGCTTGAACAGCCGACCACGGAACAATGTGAGGCTCTACATACAAGTTAAACAAAGAAGGAGCAGGCAGAGTAATAGTCTCAGGGTGATGTTTATCAAAGTATAATTTATATTTGAGCTCCCCATCGCGACTCTTAACAAGAAAATCATGCGCTATCATACTCTTGTAATCTAAATAAGCACGGGGCAGCGCTGTTTCTTCTTTCTCCGCATGCCTAATAGGTATTTCAAAATGTTCAGCTAGGCGTGAAGCATAAATGCCTCCAAAGATGGGGCCCTTAGTACGGTTCAGACTTAACCGTCTAGCAACAATTCCACCTATACTAACAGAATTATTGCGGTATAAACCATGGAGCAAAATAATAATATCAGGAATACTAAGGTTCCCACAGTTTCTGCGTCCAATCAAGCAACGACTAGCAAATATGGCAAAGTAGCGTAAAACAGGATAATGAATGCTAGTGATCCTCGCATCAGAAACCTTCCTGGTTTCTCCCACCGTGGTAGTGTTGACAAAAGCTTCTAATTCATTATGGTGGGGTTCATCTAAGGTGCCCTCAAAGGGTATTCTGCAAACCTCGCAGAATTCTGCTAAATTCATCTCTTTAACAACGTCATATAAATGAAACTCTACTGTTGGAGGTGATTTCTTAGGGAAAAAGTAGAAATTTTGCACAAAAGTATTTGTGAGTAAGAGATACTGATGACGTTTGTAGTGGAGGAAGTCGGTGAGGCCAGCATTTTCAATCAATAAATAGAAATCGTCATAAATCCTGGCTCTCCTCAGAAGTCATCGGAAGGCCATTCACACGGCCGGATCTCCGCAGTGCGAGGCAAATTAAATTTGGGCTTCTGCTCTTCTTCCTTTTGTTTTTCCTTAGAGCTTCGGCTCGACGAGCCCCTCAAAAGTCTCTTCATTATTTCTGAAACAATCTGAAATTTTTAGTAACTTCAAATAAAAATGAACCAACTTCAATAAAATTGATAGCAACAACTCTCACAAGTGCCTAGAGCCTATATCACACATTAGAACTACTTGGAACCATATAAATTTGACATGCAAGCTCAAGAACATGGTCACCTATGCAGCACAATTTTGCAATGAATAAAGCACTAGAACAAAAACTAATTGGACCAATGGAGGAGTCAATACCAAGGAACAATCTCCCCAAGCAGTTTTGTGAGAGGTGCTTTGAGCAAGGAGATCAAAAATCACAGCAACGGGGGCTGGAACTCGTGCTTGAGTTGGTTTTTCGTGTTTGTGTGAGGCAGAGGAAGAAGATGGGTGCAGGGATAAGTGGAGGAGGGCCACCGTGGGCCCATGAGGCATGGGGGCGCGCCTAGGGGGGTAGGGCGCGCCCTCCACCCTTGTGGCCAGGTGGCAGCTCCCCCCGCGGTAATTTTTGCACAGTAAATCCTCAAATATTCCCGAAAAAATCATATTAAATTGGCAAGGCATTCTGAGGACTTTTATTTTCGGGGTATTTTTATATTGCACGGATAAGTCAGGAAACAGACAGAAAAATATTATTTTACTTTATTTCTACTAAATAACAGAAAAAATAAAGAGGGTACACAAGGTTGTGCTTCTAGTTTCATCCATCTCGTGATCATCAAAATGAACCCACTAACAAGGTTGATCAAGTCTTGTTAACAAACTCATTCCAAATAATCACGGAACCGGAGAAATTTCGAATAACACTAAGTTACCTCAACGAGGATATGAAAATCCCCAACAATAAGAATATCATACTTTTTCTTGACAGTAGGGAGAGGAAATTCAAAACCTCCAAATATAATCGATGGAATTTTTCCAATAGAGTTGATACTATAAACTTGAGGTTGTTTCCTCGGAAAGTGTACCGTGTGCTCATTGCCATTAACATGAAAAGTGACATTGCCCTTGGTGCAATCAATAACAGCCCCTGTAGTATTAAGGAAAGGTCTTCCAAGAATAATAGACATACTATCATCCTCGGGAATATCGAGAATAACAAAGTCCGTTAAAATAGTAACGTCTGCAACCACAACAGGCACATCCTCACAAATACCGACAGGTATAGCAGTTGATTTATTAGCCATTTGCAAATATATTTCAGTAGGTGTCAACTTATTCAAATCAAGTCTATGATATAAAGAGAGAGGCATAACACTGACACCGGCTCCAAGATCACATAAAGCAGTTTTAACATGATTTCTCTTAATGTAGCATGGTATAGTAGGTACTCCTGGATCTCCAAGTTTCTTTAGTATTCCACCCTTAAAAGTATAATTATCAAGCATGGTGGAAATTTCAGCTTCAGGTATCTTTCTTTTATTAGTAATGATATCCTTCATATACTTAGCATAAGGATTTGTTTTGAGCACATCAGTTAATCGCATACGCAAAAAGATGGGTCTAATCATTTTAGCAAAGCGCTCAAAATCCTCATCATCCTTTTTCTTGGATGGTTTCGGAGGAAAAGGCATGGGTTTCTGAACCCATGGTTCCCTTTCTTTACCATGTTTCCTAGCAACGAAGTCTCTTTTATCATAACGTTGATTCCTTGATTGTGGGTTATCAAGATCAACAGCAGGTTCAACTTCTACATCATTATCATTACTAGGTTGAGCATCAACATGAACATTATCATTAACATTATCACTAGGTTCATGTTCATCACCTGATTGTGTTTCAGCATCAGACATAGAGATATCATTTGGATTCTCAGGTGGTTCAGCAATAGGTTCAATAGAAGTTTGCAAAGTCCTATCATTTTTCTTTTTCTTCCTCTTAGAAGAACTAGGTACCTCAATATTATTTCTCTAAGAATTTTGCTCGATTCTCTTAGGGTGGCCTTCAGGATACAAAGGTTCCTGAGTCATTCTACTAGTTCTAGTAGCCACTCTAACAGCATAATCATTTTTCTTACTATTCATTTCATCAAGCACTTCTTTCTGAGCTTTAAGTACTTGTTCTACTTGAGTGGTAACCATAGAAGCATGTTTGCTAACAAGTTTAAGTTCACCTCTAATATCAGCCATATAATCACCCAAGCGTTTAATCATAAAGGTATTCTGTTTTAGTTGTCTACCAAAATAAGCATTAAAGTCATCTTGCTTAAACATAAAGCCATCAAACTCATCCAAGCACTGACTAGCAATTTTAGTAGGAGGGACTTCAGCTTTATCATACCTATAGAGAGAGTTTACCTTTACTACCTGTGTCGGGATATTGGGAGGTTCTTCAGTAAATAAGTAATTGAGATCATATACTTCTTCAACAGGCGTTAAATTAAGACCATGTATTTCTTCAATAGGAGGTAAATTCTTAACATCTTTAGCTTTAATACCTTTTTCTTTCATAGATTTCTTTGTCTCTTGCATATCTTCGGGACTGAGAAATAGAACACCTCTCTTCTTTGGAGTTGGTTTAGGAATAGGCTTAGTAATTGTCTCAGGAACTGGCTCAGGAGGTAGCTCGGGAATTGGCTTAGGAGGTGCCCAATTATTTTCATTTGCCAACATATTATTCAATAAAATTTTAGCGTCATCCGGTGTTCTTTCCCTGAAAAGAGAACCAGCACAACTATCCAGGTAATCTCTGGAAGCATCAGTTAGTCCATTATAAAAGATATCAAATATTTCAGGTTTCTTAAGAGGATGATCAGGCAAAGCATTAAGTAACTTGAGAAGCCTCCCCCAAGCTTGTGGGAGACTCTCTTCTTCAATTTGCACAAAATTGTATATTTCCCTCAAAGCAGCTTGTTTCTTATGAGCAGGGAAATATTTAGCAGAGAAGTGATAAATCATATCCTGGGGACTTTGCACACAACCAGGATCAAGAGAATTAAACCATTTCTTAGCATCACCCTTTAATGAGAACGGAAATATTTTGAGTAAATAAAGGTGGCACGATCTCTGATTATTAGTAAACAGGCCAGCTATATCATCTAACTTACGAAGATGTGCCACAACAGTTTCAGATTCATAGCCATAAAAAGGATCAGATTCAACCAAATTAATTATATCTGGATCGACAGAAAAATCATAATAATCCTGATCAGGAACACAGATAGGTGAAGTAGCAAAAGCAGGGTCGGGTCTCATCCTACCTCTAAAAGATTCTTTACTCCACTTAATTAGCAACCTCTTACGTTCAAGACTATCCTGGCAAGCAAGAACATCTTCAATAGATTCAACATTAAAAAGATAACCCTCAGGAATAGCAGGCATAGGTTCATCATCACTCACATCATCGTGTTCCGGTTCAATAATTTCTCTTTCTCTAGACCTAGAAATTTGCTCATCAAGATATTCACCAAGTGGCACAGTAGTATCAAGCATAGAAGTAGTTTCATCATAAGTATTATGCATAGTAGAAGTGGCATCATCTATAACATGCGACATATCAGAATCAATAGCAGTAGTAGGTTTAGGTGTCGCAAACTTACTCATAACAGAAGGATAATCTAGTGCAAGGCTAGATGGCAATCCCTTACCTCCCCTCGTAGTTGAGGGCAAAATAGTAGTTCGATCATCTTTCAAATTCTTCATAGTGTCCAGCAGATATAAATCCCAAGTGACTCAAGGAATAGAGCTATGCTCCCCGGCAACGGCGCCAAAAAAAGGTCTTGATAACCCACAAGTATAGGGGATCGCAACAGTTTTCGAGGGTAGAGTATTCAACCCAAATTTATTGATTCGACACAAGGGGAGCCAAAGAATATTCTCAAGTATTAGCAGCTGAGTTGTCAATTCAACCACACCTGGAAACTTAGTATCTGCAGCAAAGTGTTTAGTACCAAAGTAATATGATAGTGGTGGTAACGGTAACAAAAGTAAAGACAGCAAAAGTAATGTTTTTGGTATTTTGTAGTGATTGTAACAGTAGCAACGAAAAAGTAAATAAGCGAGAACCAGTATATGGAAAACTCGTAGGCACCGGATTAGTGATGGATAATTATGCCGGATGTGGTTCATCATGTAAGAGTCATAACATAGGGTGACACAGAACTAGCTCCAGTTCATCAATGTAATGTAGGCATGTATTCCGTATATAGTCATACGTGCTTATGGAAAAGAACTTGCAGGACATCTTTTGTCCTACCCTCCCGTGGTAGCGGGGTCCTATTGGAAACTAAGGGATATTAAGGCCTCCTTTTAATAGAGAACTGGAACAAAGCATTAGCACATAGTGAATACATGAACTCCTCAAACTATGGTCATCACCGGGAGTGGTCCCGATTATTGTCACTTCGGGGTTGCCGGATCATAACACATAGTAGGTGACTATAGACTTGCAAGATAGGATCTAGAACACACATATATTCATGAAAACATAATAGGTTCAGATCTGAAATCATGGCACTCGGGCCCTAGTGATAAGCATTAAGCATAGCAAAGTCATAGCAACATCAATCTCAGAACATAATGGATACTAGGGATCAAATCCTAACAAAACTAACTCGATTACATGATAAATCTCATCCAACCCATCACCGTCCAGCAAGCCTACGATGCAATTACTCATGCATGGCGGTGAGCATCATGAAATTGGTGATGGAGGATGGTTGATGATGACGACGGCGACGAATCCCCCTCTTCGGAGCCCCGAACGGACTCCAGATCAGCCCTCCCGAGAGAGATTAGGGCTTGGCGGCGGCTCCGTATCGTAAAACGCGATGAAACTTTTTCTCTGATTTTTTTCTCCCCGAAAGCGAATATATGAAGTTGGAGTTGGAGTTGGCGTCGGAGGGCTACCAGGGGGCCCAAGAGGTAGGGAGGCGCGCCCCCACCCTCGTGAACAGGGTGTTTGCCCCCTGGCCTTCATCTTTGGCGAGGATTTTTTATTATTTATTCTAAGATATTCCGTGGAGTTTCAGGTCATTCCGAGAACTTTTGTTTTCTGCACATAAAACAACACCATGGCAATTCTGCTAAAAACAACGTTAGTCCGGGTTAGTTCCATTCAAATCATACAAGTTAGAGTCCAAAACAATGGCAAAAGTGTTTGGAAAAGTAGATACGATGGAGACGTATCAGTCATCGTTCTTATTGCATTAATCCAGTTTTCCATGAACTTAATACACTAGATGCATGCTGGATAGTGGTCGATGTGTGGAGTAATAGTATTAGATGCAGGCAGGAGTCGGTCTACTAATCTTGGACGTGATGCCTATGTAATGATCATTGCCTGGATATCATCATAATTATTTGAAGTTATATCAATTGCCCAACAGTAATTTGTTTACCCGCCGTTTGCTATCTTTCTTGAGAGAAGCCACTAGTGAAACCTACGACCCCCGGGTCTTCTTTCTCATATATTTGCCTTTGCGATCTACTTTTCTTTGCTTTTATTTTTAGATCTATTAAACCAAAAATACAAAAATACCTTGCTGCAATTTATTCTTATTTGTTTTGTTTGGCCTTCGATCTATCAATCTACTACAATTTCCTCACGTCCGTATTGCCTATCTTGAGGCGCCGTACCCCGGAAGGGATTGACAACCCCTTTAACACGTCGGGTTGCGAGGATTTGTTATCTGTGTGCAGGTGTTGTTTACATTGTGTTGCTTGGTTCTCCTACTAGTTCGATAACCTTGGTTTCTTCATTGAGGGAAATACCTACCGTTGTTGTGCTGCATCATCCCTTCCTCTTTGGGGAAATTTCGACGTAGTTCTAGCAAATAGGAACTTTCTGGCGCCACCGCTAGGGAGTCATCAACAAGTCACTCGACTCATCACCATACGCCTCCTTGGTCGAATGGAAAATCCCATGCTCAGCCATCTCGTAGCCGTCGCCGTGGATGAAGGACAAAGATGGCACATTATCACTCTCACCTCCAAAGATGGAAGCATCATCCTTGTTCATCATCGTGTCACTCGCCTACAAATCTTGATCCTTGAGTTGCTCCGCAGTCGTAGTCTTCGCCACACCATCTTGAAAAAGAGTCATGGTAGACTCAACATCAGCAATGACACAAAGAGGGATGGCAGTGAAGTCAATCTTGGAAGCATCGTCTTGGAGCTCGTCGGGCTTGGACATCTCGGTGGTACTAGCCTCATGCTTGCCATGTTGGAGTGTGGTCGTTGTGAAGTGAGCTCGGGGTCGAGTAGACTTGGCCTTCTTGAGTTCTTTCTCCACCATGAGAGCACCAATGTAGAGGTCGTCGATGGACTCGTAGTTGCTGATGAAGATAGTCTTGACGATGTCCTTGTTCAATCCCATCATGAAGTAGAACTTCATCCAAGTGGGGTCGTCCACCCTGTCTCATCGCAAGGCTTTCTTCATATTCGTGAAGTACTCGTCGAGGGACTTGGATCCTTGTATGGTGTTCTCCAATTGGCGAAGAAGATGTTCCGTGTAGGCGGAAGGCGCAAACTCTCGCTGCATAGCTTTCTTCATCTTGGGCCAACTCATGTCGAAGTTTCTCGAAGGTGTGCCAAGCCACCAAGTCGAAGCGTAGTCGTGGAAGTTACGTGTGGTGCACTTCACTTGATCTTCGGAGGGAACTTGATGTAGCTTGAGGTAGTCATCCACCTTACGCTCCCACTCGAGATACTCCTCGGGGTCTTGAGTCCCATATAAAGTAATCTCGTGGTCGGTGTCGAGGTCATAATAGCTTGTGGAAGACGCGGACTTGAGCTTGGGGAGCTTATGTTGAGATGCTTGTCAGCAATGATGCCGCATATCCAAAGGCAAATATGCCTTGAAGTCGCTTGGCAAAGATGCCAATGTAGATGGTGAAGTCGTAGAGTGGTGGTTGGTGTTGAGCTCTTGACATTCACGTTCTTGTCGGTGATGGTGTCGATGCTGATGTGACCTTACTGGAGATGGGAGATTGGAAGCATGTGCACTTGAGCGTTTCCTCAAAGATGATGAAGAGCTCTTGTGATTGTTGAGGAGGACCTTGAGCTCCTCCATGTGCTTGTCCATCTTGGTGTCGATGAAGTTCTTCATTGCATCGAACTCGTCATCGTGGTTGTAGACCGGAGATAATGTGCTTTGCCTATCCATCACAAGACTCGAGCAAAGGTGAGTAGGAAATGAAATAAACAATACCAAGCTACCTTTTTCCTAAAGTTGAGGATGTATCCCGTGTCACACAATGTGAATTGAGAGAATAGTGGAATTGGTACCAGACTTGTTCACTCACACCTAAAAGTAAAGCTTATTGAGTGGCCTGGTTAGGACAAGTGGCACAAAATTCAATCAAATTGAAGTCCAATATATTGTAAATGTTGAACGAAATCCTAAGGACTCAAAATGCAAAGAAAGTGATCACAAATATAAAGGAGGGCAATAAAGAAACACAAGCGGTGGGATAATGGGGCTTGTGCAACAATAGGAATGAGCAATACAAGATTGCCTAACAAAGACTAAGCTCGTGTTGCACAAACACAAGGAGAGACGCTAGTTTATTGCATGTTTGGACACGATTCACCACTTGGCACCAATCCTATATGCAAGCAAAACGTTTCCTATTCCATGTATCCTCGTGCACAAGTATCTCTTTTCATGCTCCACTCTTTGCTTATAAGCTTTTGATCTTTCTTTCTTGCTTAAAAGTTTTTTTTGCTCTTCTCTTCCTTTCCACTTTTCTTATTGAGTCTCAACCAAAAAAATGAGATAAGTATCACAAGATATGCACGGGAGCAAGCAATTTCACTACATGATATATCCAATGATGCAACAATATGATATCGTATCACAAGTTTTCACGAAGCCCAACAATACTCGGATAGCTATTCTCGATAGATATGGAGATAATCGCAAATATAGTGTGGCTATCAAAGTGTAATGACAAGGAAGGAAAATTTTATGACGGAATGGATACCTTCGTCACTTAACCTTTCATGGAGTCGGTGGTAGCCGGCCTTGCTTCCAGTTGAAGATGGTCTCAAAGGATGGATGATCGTCGTTAGTTGCGGAAGCTCATGGCGGATGTAGTCAATGGAACAATACAAGTGCCCAGTGGTGGATGAATATGTAACGGTCCCTAAGTAGCCAAAATACCTTAGGTGACTCAAATCACAACTCAAACAACCACAAATGCAATAAGAACCAAAATGGGTTAGGTTGCGTAAGTTTTATGTGATGGTGCGGAAGTTATGGCGGAGGGCCTATGCAAAGATGTCAAAAGTCGAAAAATTTGATGATGGAAAATGATGGTTTTAGTATTTTTGTGGGATGGAGGATGTCAATAGCTACAAAACAAGCTAAAGAACGCAAAAATCGAACTCCGGATGAACTAGTTATGGCTAAAACAGTTTTCAGAAGTGGGCTGAAACTAGGGGGGTGCGGGCACCCGAGGGTAAGAGGGTGCGGGTGCCCGGGGTGGTCAGGGATTTGGGCAGAAAAGTGGCCCGGGGGTAAGGGGTGCGGGCACCTGGGGTGGTCAGGGAGTTTGGGTGAAAGTTGCCCAGGGGCCCGGGTGCCCGGGGAAAAGGGGTCCGGGTGTCGGGGGTGGTCAAAGACTTTGCGCGGAAATGTTCCGGGGGTCCGGGTGCCCGGGTACCCGGGGTAGGCCGAGAAGACTCGATTTTGGGTGAAATTTCCAGATCTCGAACTAGGGGTGGAAGAACTTGAATTCAAGCTCCAAATTGGATGGGTAAAAAGAAAATTTGGGGCTAGGGAACGCCAAGGGAGGTAGATCCACTTGCTGAACACTAGATCCATGGATCAAAATCAACAAAAACTCCCAAGTACCAACGAAATGCAATAAATTTTTTTGGGGCTATTTTTATAGGGATTTTCAAATTGGGACCAAAAAGCAACGAAATTAGGCTAGCAAATGGGGGGTAGGGAGTCCAAGATGTGAATCAACCTTGCTCATGATACCAAGATGTTGTAGGGTGGAGATCCTAAGTGGAGATCTTTCACGAACTGGAGGGGGATGCACGAAGAATGCAAAGAACAAGAGGGGAAAATCAAAAGAGAAACACTCAAGAACAATCCCAATTACACATCCACTAGACTAGCAACACATGGATCCACAAGATAAATGAACAACAAAGGAAAACTAGCATAAGATAAAGTCATCCCAAATCCCAAAGGGAGATGAGGTCTTGATGATCCTATGATGGGGATCCTTCCCTAGATGGGGTCTTGAATCCACTAGGGATCTTCTCCTAGGAGGTCTAGATCTCCATGGGAGAAGGTAGATAGGAGCAAAGCTCTCAAGATCATATCATGTACTTTGCTAACCCCAATTTCGAGCTAGGAGATGACTATTTATAGATCAGGGAAGTTTGGGAGTACAATGGGTCATTGGACCCTAAGTGCACGCAGGCACAGCCGGAGGGGCCCGAGCACCCGAGGTAAAGGGACCGGGCACCCGGGGTGGCGCTTGGGAAGGGGGTCGGGCACCCGTGGGTTAGGGCTGCAGGCACCCGGTGGTGAAAGCCCGGCACCCGGGGTGGACAGTGGGGCGCACCCTTTGGGGTCGCCGGACCGGGCACCCGGGGTGGTCAGAGGCCTCCGGTGCTTCGCGTCTTGGGGTCCCTCTTCCTCCTCCTTCTCCCATCTTCGACGATGGTGTAGATGTTCTCTTGCGCTTGAACTCCCCGTCGTCATCGATGAAGCTCCGGTAATACCTATGCATGTACACGAGAGGGATGTCAAGTAGTATACCATCTTCGAAGGGGTCAAGTGAACACGTCTAAAGGAGATGATTAACCTTTGTGTAAGTGAAGTATATGTCGCACGTTGCCGAACAGACTCTTGACATGGTGATGTCCGTAGGATGCTTTGCATCATGCTGCCGTCGCCGCCGCCGCTAACCCCGACACATGCGCTCGAGCTGGCAAGCGGTACATTTGGACCAGCCAGCTGCGGGAGTGGGTCAACGCCCCCCGTTTGGCTTGGTGCCACGCCGGCGTAGGAGGCCATGTACCTAGAGCACTGGCGGCAGCGCTGGCTGGCGGAGGAGCGCGCTGACGGCAAGCGGCGCATGCATAGGGAGCGGGAGAAGGAGGATGAGGAGCACGCCCGCGTTGCTGCACTGCCTCCGCCACAGCAGATGCCGATGGAGGCAACCCTGGCGGCCTATCAAGCCGCCTTTGGCTGGGCTGGGCCGCCTCCTGTATTCATCGACCTCACCGGCAGCGAGGACGACGACAAGGGCAAGGGCAAGGCGGACATCTAGGGCTACGTGTGGGCGTTGACTTTTTTTAGTTTTTATTAATGTTTAATTAAGTTTTAAGTGGACTTTGGCCGGTGATTGACGGCCAGTTATGGTAAATTAAGTTCATATTAGGGTTATCTATGCCACGTGTGTATCTTTTTTTGTATGCGCGCGAATTTGGGTTGACCTCCCGTTGGGCGCTCGAGCCGACCCATATGAAAAACCGAAAGCGCCCGTCAGCCTGTCCGACCCAAACGGACGAAAAGCGGACAAACCACGTGTCCATTTGGGTCGCCCGATTGGATTTGCTCTGAGATGCCTACTAGAAGGTTGGTGCAGAGTAGCGGACCGCAGTGAAGGCGCCGAGACTGGTTGGTGTTGGTCCGTTTGATGGTTTCGCCGGCTCGGACCCAAACTCTTAACAACAGGCGGAGCCCACAAGAGCATCTCCAGCCGTTCGGCCCCCAGGGGTTTGAAATAGCGCCGCCTATGGGCGAACCGGCGATAAATTAAGCATGGGGGCGGTAGGTTTTCCAGCCGCCACCCCTAGGTCGGCCCAGACGCCGTTTTTTAAAATCCATACTCGGCCAAAATTCAGCCAAACACGGCACATAATTCGGTGAAATTTAGGCGTACCATTGTTTTTTACATATTGAAAACATAATTTAAAAACAAAATAAAAACAACGACTACTACTACTACACCGCCGCCGCCCTTCATGCCGTCCGCCGCCCCCGCCTACAGGCCGAAGAGCTTGCCAAAGGCGTTGTTGTCACCGTCGTCGTGCTCCTCCTTCACGCTGCCCCCGTCCTTGCTACACCCCTACCCTGGGTCACCTTGGCGGACGGGTTTGGTTAGCGATGGTGCCTCGTCGTCGCTGTCCTCGAGGATGATGACGCTGCCCTCGTCGTGGCCGCGGTGCCAAGCGGCGATCTCCTCGAGGGCACGGTGTTGGTGCTCCTACTCCAGCCGGATGTAGTCCTCGCGCGCCCACTTGAGGGTGGCCTCATCATCGGTGGCCATGTCCTCATGCTCGTTCTTCACGACGACGAGCCCCGACTCTGTCTTTGGATTGATGAGGTGGGAGGAGGGAGCAAAGGAGCCACGGCCGCCCTCGTTGATGATTATGGCGCCACCACGGGTGCGCCGCTCGAGCGGCGTCTCCATGGGCTCGACCTTAACGTTGGCTAGTGCCGGTGAACCTGATGAGCGGGAGGAGGAGGAGGAAGAAGAGGACCCGCCCGCCATGCGCCTCGGCAGCCAAAGGCCGCCGCTCCGGCGGGGGAATGGGGCCGGGGCCGCTGGGTACTCGAGCGGCGGCTCGTTGCCGCCCTGGAGGTGCTCGAGGATGAAGTGGAGCGTTGCTACTTCTTGATCTTGCGTTGGTTTTTCCCTTGGAGAGGAAAGGGTGATACAACATAGTAGAGCTAACTATTTCCTCAGTTTGAGAACCAAGGTATCAATCCAGTAGGAGGTACAAGCAAGTCTTCAATCTATGCACCTGCACAAATAATCAAACACTTGCACCCAACGCGATAAAGGGGTTGTCAATCCCTTCACGGTCACTTGCAAGGGTGAGATATGATAGAGATAGTATAAAAGAAATAAAAGTAAATAAAATTCAGCGAGGTATTTTTGGGTTTTTGATTTATAGACCTGAAAATATATGATGGAAAATAGACCCGGGGGCCATAGGTTTCACTAGAGGCTTCTCTCTTGAAGAAAGCATACGGAGGGTAAACAAATTACTATTGAGCAATTGATAGAAAAACACAAAGTTATGATGATATCTAAGGTAATGGTCATGAATATAGGCATCACGTCCATGATAAGTAGACCGACTCCTGCCTGCATCTACTACTATTACTCCACACACCGAACGCTATCCAGCATGCATCTAGAGTATTAAGTTCCTAAGAACGGAGTAACACCTTAAGTCATATGACATGTTGTAGAGGGATAAACTCAGGCAATATGATGTAAATCCCATTTTTTATCCTTGATGGCAACAATACAATACATGCCTCGCTAGCCCTACTATGTCACTGGGTGAGGACACCGCAAGATTGAACCCAAAATTAAGCACCTCTCCCGTTGCAAGAAAAACCAATCTAGTTGGCCAAACCAAATCAATAGTTCGAAGAGAAATACAAAGATATCTTAATCATGCATAAAAGAGTTCAGAGAAGACACAAATAATATTCATATATAATCTAATCATAAATCCATAATTCATCGGATCTCAACAAACACACCGCAAAAATGTATTACTTCGGATAGAACTCCAAGAACATCGACGAGAACATTGTATTGAAGATCAAACAGAGAGAAGAATCCATCTAGCTAGTAGCTATGGACCCGTAGGTCTGTGATAAACTACTCACGCATTATCGGTAGGGCAGGAAGTTTGATGTAGAGGCCCTATGTGATTGAATCCCCCTCCGGCAGATCACTGGAAAAGACCCAAAGATGGGATCTCATGGGAACAGAGGCTTGCGGCGGCGGTAAAGTATTTTGGTGGATGCCCCTGATGGTTTCGGAATATTTTGGAATTTATAGTGCAAAGATTAGGGTTGGGGGACTCCCGAGGGGTCCACAAGCCGGGGGCGCGCCCCCTAGGGCGCGCCCTGAGGGCTTGTGGGCTCCTCGGGACTCCTCTGGCCCCCTCTCCAAGCTACGTGGGTGTCTTCTGGTCCAAGAAAAATCATCGCGAAAGTTTTATTCTGTTTGGACTCCGTTTGGTATTTCTTTCTGAAAAAGCAAAAAATAAGGAAAAATAGAAACTGGCACTGGGCTCTAGATTAATAGGTTATTCCCAAAAATAATATAAAATAGCATATTAGTGCATATAAAACATCCAAAACAGATAACATAATAGCATGGAACAATAAAAAATTATAGATACATTGGAGACGTATCAAGCGTGCGTCCGGGAACGCCCCACCACAGGCGGCGGCCATTGGTGTTGTGGCGCCCCCTCACCGGCGCGTTGTTGGTGGAGGCGAGCTGCTCCTCGTGGCGGCGTTGGAAGTATGCCGCCCAGTGCGCGTGGTTGCTGGCGGCGTGCTCTGGACGGCCCCGCACCTCCTCCGGCACGGAGGCCCGAACGTGCGCGATCTCGGCGTGGAAGCGGTCAGCGTCGGGCTGCGGGGGGACGGGGACACCTCCGGCGCTGAGCCTCCACCGCCCCGGCACACTCATGTCAGGAGGCGCCGGGTAGTTCGCCTCGTGGAGGAGGTAGGCCTCCCACTCGTGCAGGTGGTGGCGGCCGAAGTCGTTGGCCACCGCTCCATCATCAGGGAATCGCTCTCCCATCGGTGGTTGTGGACGCGGTGGCTGTAGACAGGGGAAGAGAGGGACGAGATGGGGGCTTGGGCGGCGAGAGAGGGACTGCGGGCGAAGGAGAGTGCGTCCACCGGCGAGGGAGGGGGCGGCTTTTATAGCGGCCAGGGGGCAGCGGACATGTGTACGCGTGGCGCGCGTCGTCGCGCCATCACTGAGCCACCCGTGGGGAATCAATGGAAGGTTGACCGCCGGCAGCCTTGGCATTGATTCCCCACGGGAAACCGAGGTGATGAGGTAGACGAAACGTGACTGGTCGCTGACTCGACGGGTCCACCGAGCTTTCGCACCAAAAATGTTTCCCCCGGCGCCCCTCAGCGCGTCGGGTTCAGCATGGGTCCGTTGGCGCCAAATTCAGCCCTAACCAGCAAAAAGTGGGCTTCTGGGGCGCGACTGGGCAGTTTTTTTAGCGTCGGCGATAAAAAAGGGCCTTGAGGCCTGTTGGGGGGGAGTGGAGATGCTCTAACACGATGTTGGTCCGTTTGATGGTTTCGCCGGCTCAAACCCAAACTATTAACAACAGGCGGAGCCCATAACACATATGAGTTGCCTTGCGAAGGTCACTCTCGTCTTCTCTGGCATGTCATGTGCATCACTTGGTTCATAGGGGTGAGTGTATGCGCATATATATGAGCGCTTGTGTTTGTACTGTTGTTCAAAAAATAAAGACGACTACTGTGCGTCGGCGCGCCGGCCTAACTTTCGGCCGGCCCGCGTCCAACCATTCTGTGCGACCGGTACCTGCCGTTAGATCTGATTGATTTTCCTCCGTCATCCTCGCGTACACCCCCATACGAGGAAATCCCTGGGAAAACATGGCCGTCGCGCTCGCCCCCGGCCATGGCACCCTCGTCCTCGGCGCTCACAGCAGCCGCAACAGCTTCCATTGTACCGCCGGTGAGGTCGCCTCTCTGTAGCACCTTCCCGACACCTACGCGCGTCGTCTTCCTCCCATCTCCTTCTTTCCTTCTACGTGAATCAGCTTGCACGCGAGAGAGAGAGGCACTACGCCCCGTCGTCTAGACGTCCTCCCGGTCGCCGGCCGCCTCCTCCTCACCCAAACCTCCTTCCTCCGCCGTCCCATGCTGCTGGATGGGCTCGCTGCCCTCCCCCATGGTGGTAGCACTGTGCCTCGCCGGTGTGGCTTTTCTTTGTTGAAGCTTTTCCAAATACTGGATGTAGCTTTCTCAGCTATTGGCTGAAATTTCCCATCGACTGGTGGCAACTCCTACCGTCGAGCGCTCCATGGTTGCAACACTCCAATGTGTCGGCCCCGCCGTCGACGCAACGTTGACGCCTGAGGTGTCTAGCACCCTCACCACCGGTCACCACCCTCACCGCTGTTGTCTCTTCTGTTTCTCGCCAACTCTCTCGCATGTAGCGGCGCGCCCTCCCAGGGTTGGAGCTCCTCGTCGCGACGAGTTGCAGTTCTGGGGCAGCGGGCGCAGCTTCCGGTGGCGCCGGTTGCCGGTCGCCGGTTGGAGCACCTCCGGCGACGACCTCGCAAAAAATGTACTCTTCCTCAACATGCCGACAATAGCAAAAAAGTCGATCGGTTGTAGCAAAAGAGTATATTCGTTCTAGCAAAAAGAGCTCACAACTGTCGCCCGCCGTCGCCATTGTAGCAAAAATGTTAACTGGATGTATCTTTCTTGGTTGCCGGTTGCAGCAAAAAAAATGACGTGATTGTAGCAAAAAAACACATTGTCGTCACCGTCAGGGCCGCATCACCATCGTGTGGTTGCAGCGGTCCAGTGGTTGTAGCATCGTCATCGCCGGCCATTGCCTAGTTGCAGCTTCTGTCAAAACAATTGTAGCATTTGTTGGCGTCGGTTGCAACCTTCATCGTCCCTTGTTGTAGCATTCTTTGTCGCCGTTCAAAAAATAAAATTTCCATGAACGGTCCCAGCAAATCGTGTGATCGCTTCCAGCAAAAATGTAGAGGTTGCAACAAAAAAATAGACTAGTGCGTCTGCGGGATCCAACTTCTTCTGCCCAAGGTTGCAACTTTGTCGGGCACGGTTCCAGCTCTATCGCACGCTGGTTGAAGCTTCGGAAGCCGATGATTCCAGCAAAAGGACGTCTGGTGCGTCAATGAGCTCCCAACTTTTTCGACACATGGTCACAACTCTGCGGGGGTGTGGTTCTAGCTCCACTGTGTACCAGTTGCGGCATCTCACCATGGAGTGGAGATCTTATGTGTGTGGTAGTGCGGTGGTCGCCTCCTGTCCCACACGCAAGAAAAATAAGGAAGGGCGAGATAAAGAAGAGAACCAGAGAAAAAAAGAGAAAAAGGCTAGTGACAGCCCCAGAAAAAACCGCGTTGAGGGAGGTGGCATGGAGACTGGTCAAACTTGTGCCGGAGCAAACGTGGGCGGCTCGATTGTGCACGACCGCACGACACGCGCCCGTCTGGCGCAGTTTTCGGCCGGCGCGCCGGGTATAAAAAATTCTGAGCTATTCCTTCTTACCATCGTAATTTCGTCCGTTTTTGGTCCATCCACATCAACTATCAATTTTCGTACGTCATCGTCCGGTTTCCTATCTGGTCTCCAACTTCAGACGTCACGTAGGCCAGAATTTAAATTTTTGGTATGGGCCGCTAAAAAATAGTCCATGTGCTAAAATATTGGACTTCTTTTGTAATTAATAGTCCCACCCTGCTCTATTAGATCAAATCCTAGCAACTTATATACGTTGTCGAATTGCAAGAATCATATATACAAGCCAAGGCCAGATGGCGAGACCTACCCAATATATGCATCACCAATAGAGAAAAACATCTCTGAGGAGGAAGCTATATGACCAATCAATGAGGAGAAAGGCACCTGAAATCGAGCGGGAGGAGAGATGGAGCCGATCTGAAGCATTTGCTGCGTGCCTAGCTCTAGGAGGAGAGACAACCAATCTGAAAAACATAGATGGCAGCCTGCAGCCTAATAGAAACCGAAAAAGGGTACGAGGGTTGCCGTCGGTGCTGGAGCGACGGGAGCCTCGAGCGGGCCGAAGCCTTCTCCTCTGCAGAAGAGCTGGCCATGGCCGGTGGAGGGGGGGTATCGGCAGCGGCGACGTGTCCCAGGAGGTCGTGGGGTTGGGATATATGCACCTTGGGGAGAGGCAGAGAAACTGAGGAGTAGATAAGGCTGCGACGACACAGTCCATACTCCATACGATGTTGGAGTCTGGTTTTCTTCTAGACCACCTGATGTGTTTTATATTTTAGAACCACCTGACATGTGTTATCTAGCGCGCATGTTGGTTGACTTATAAAATCTTGGAGATATGCATCATGTATGATGATATTCTCCGTGTGTTTATGAATAAAAATAGTCCTTGGACGTTATCAATGATGTGTATCAGCAAGTAAGTGACTTGTTTGTGGGACTATACATTGTATGATGACTGTTCTAAAAGGTTCCTAGTCGAAAAGGCTGTGTGGACGCGCAACCGACTAGACTAGCATATGACACGGTAGATGGCTCGGTCTCACTAGCCATGGAGCATTGGATGTAGCCGGATAATATACACTCGGAAGTATCTGATCGGATTTGACGTAGTCGGATCCGAGTCGAGATAAGGTCTGCATCGGACAGACCCACCTATGAGACGCAGCGATATGTCATCTGTGAGTCTCTAGTACAACTTACGTTCTATGTCCTAAGACCTGAGCTGACGCATGTACTCGGGATGGTGACAGACCTGCTTTGGGCCAACCAAACGCTACTCCATGACTGGTAGTTAAAATGATAGGTTTCGGGCTTGTCCAGACCCATGATGTGAGACATGGTCGAGCAAGATGGGATTTGCCCCTCCGATCAGGATAGATATACTCTGGGCCCGTCATGTGATCCGAGTAAGATAAGCATGGCAATGCCACAAGGATTATGAGATAATCCGGTTTGTGGTCGGCATCACTGGAACGAGAAAGAGGTTGGGCTAGCACAAGGATGACAGACTCGCCTTGAGCCCGACAACATATATCATGTGGCAAAAGGAATAGAAGTGTGATGTACATGTTCGCCTAACCAGCTTCATCGGACACTTGGAGTCGCACGCTTTACTAGAGGCCGCTACCGACTAGCCGAGCCGGATATGATTTGACTCGCGACCAAGTGAACGAGAACCTAAGGGGTTGCGCGCTTAACGGAAGGAACCTGTGAGGCCGGGTCCGACTCCACGAGTCAGATATGATCCTACCCGGACTCGGATCCAGGCCGAACAGACTCTGGGCTTTAGGATCCGTGTGAGGCCCAAGCGTTAAGCCCGCGACGGATGCCTATATATAGTGGAGGTGCGGCACACTCATTTGATTGATCGCTTCGGCGTCGTCACTAGGTTTTGCATGTGTTGCGAATAGCCACCTCCACTCGCCGCCGACTGTGTGATCGGACCTGGCAGTCCTCCACACGGTGTTCCTCCTACATGCGCGAATACCGGTAAAGGCGGTCCACTTGCGGTGCTCCGGCGAACCAGTACGCGGGATCCGACAACCGGCTGTTCGAGGGACATCAGGCGAGGAGGAGACGAACCACGCAGATGCACTGCTCCAACTCTTCTTCTGCTGCACGACAATGTGCGTCTAATAGTAACGATCCGTGATCTATTTCCCGTAGCATGTTCTTGGTTGATTTGCGCGTAGGAAATTTTAATTTGCAGTTGATGCATCCTACCGTAGAACGCAACATAGAAATCTCGGAGTGCATCACGAGGACGTGCACATATATATTTGTTCTCCAAACCAGTTTTTGTTTTAAGGTTCAATACCGACAAAACTGAAAAAATACCATACATAAATGGATAAGGATTAGAACATGTTGGAATTTATACACAGGTTAGGGCACACACAACAAAAACATATATGCTTGCACATCCAGTAGAGTAAATACAAAAGAAATTGTCTCCATGCGCTATCGATGCCATGCCTGAACCATCTTATACTTTACTCGATGCCATATCTTTATTGAGTCTTTAGTTGATCTCAGTAAACCTATTGTTCCGGATCAGGAAAAGGATGTCATGCTTGAAGTCCCTAAAGATGGACATGCTGGATGTGGTATAGAGGAACTTGGCAACCATCTTATACACATTTTTGCCCCAAACATTAATGCTACGGAGGAACAACAACAATTGCATCTAGGTAAAATTACTTTGGAAGTGCTGCATGCACAACATTTTTATTGTCTGATGGTAGTACAATAATTAATCTGTCGATGTGGTATGCTTTTTTTACTAGCCATCGACGATCTGATCCGCAATGTTGTAACATTTTTCTGCTTCCTAAATTGTATCCATGAAAAAACATGACACTAGCAACACATGCACCGTCATTAATTAACTCACTCATACTTATTTGAAACTATGTTTAGGGATACCACAGTACAAAAATACTATTTAAACAAAAGAACATACTAAACAAAAGTAACCTACTTTAGTGAACTAGCTTACTTTCCTAAACAAAGATAATTACAAAAGTTGTTCTATCCTAGCACCATGATTTAAAGACATTAATGATTTTATGTATGATAGCATTAACTTTACTTAGTGATAATCATCTAAAAGGAGCTGGACAGAATACTTAAAATGCAAGACAAAATGATTGCAAAATTTCAAAAAGGGGCGGAGAAGTGGGCTAATTAAATTAATTTATGAGTAGCTACGTATGCTCTATTTAAGATGCTGAATCTAATCAATTTCTTCTTTAATCAACAACAGATTCCTACATTATAGAAAACCTGCATAAAGCAATTTGGGTCGCAATCTCCAGTCAAGGATGCTAAGGAACAAAGAAGGAAAAGGAGATATAGAATGATACACACGGATGACCAAGGAAAACAAACAGAAGAAACTAAAAAAGCGTCGTGATACTTATCAACAAATTAGAAGAATTAAAGATTCAACCCAGTTGCAAAAAAAAACAAGGAAGGAAAAATAGGCAAATATGGAGCCATCACAAAAGGCAAAAAAATGAGCACGAGAAAGGCACGAATATGCAAATATGCAGTCAAAACAAAAAAGCTAGAATAGAGCAAATTACATCTAAGCGTGAATTGAGGTGCAACAGACTAAGCAAAGATTCAATTACGATGGAGAACTTGCATATATCACAACAGAATAGGAAGTTAGAACATCTATACGACAAGGACTTCACGGTTAGCACACATGACCGAAGTATGCATGTCTGGACGTGGGAGAAAGTATACTAGATTTTTATTATACGATGTCGGTAACTCAAAATAGGCACTACATGTACGGTATTTTTATTATTGGTATGGTAATCTAAAGATAAGGTTGTTCACCCGATTAGTTGTCGCAAGTTTCGAACTAGCGTCCCAAAGAATCCTATTGTTAATTGATCCATATTTTTGTCATCGTCAAATTTATCCTCTACCTTTCAACCTGATTAATTATAATTGGCCTTTGCTTCGTAGCGAAGCACATCAATAGTGTTTCTCCCATTGCAACGCACGGTCATGTTTACTATAAAATATATTTATCAAAATAAAACATGTTAGTCATAAAAAATGAATCCATTTTTGAAAATTATTAAAATTTTCAAATAATTTTCTCAAAAATTACAAAAAGTTAACCTTCTAAAAAATCATGTTAGTCTAAATAAACAAAAAACTATTGAAAGACTATTCCTTGCATCACTACTTCGTCATCGGATGAAAATGCGGAGCTGAGATACATTGTGGCGAGCAATGTTATGGAGGCTTCTTCACATTCACACTCCATGGACTAAAAAGCGATACTCAACGTTACATTATTTCTGACATTTGTCAAAATTAGATATAATAAATGTTGCGGAACGAAACACAAAGCAGGTTTTATTTATTTTATCGCCTGTTACAACGCACGAGCATTTGTACTTGTCGTAACATAAGAGTTTTATCTTTTTTGTAGATATGATTTCTCGAAACGTTTTATCTTTTAGGAGTTTTATCTTTTTTCCGTAGATATCTTTTCTCAAAATGTTTTATCTTTTTTCTATAGATATGTTTCCTCAAAAAGTTTTATCTTTCAAACCATTTACATCACTGATTTTTTCACGTCAAGATTTTTAAAATTAGATTCCATATTAATAGGTTTTGACGCACTTTTTATTCAGAAAAATCTGAAGACCAAAAAGAAAAAAAATAACAGAAACCGAAAGAAACAGAAAAATAAACCAAAAAAAACTGAATTGACAAAATAGACAAACCCGAACGCACCGTTATGCCTCTCAATTTTTTTCTTCGGGAAGCACATCTGTGCTTCCCGTGAAAACACATGTTGTGCTTTTGCAGGCGTGAAGCACAGTTATGCTCCTCACGAAAGCACAACTATGCTTCCGTGCTTCTCGTGCAAGAAGCACTACTTTTGCAAGAAAAATCGACCAAAACCTAGAAAGAATCAAGCAAAAGCCAAAAAAAATTAAAAATCCAAAAATGCGTGCAGAAAAAAAACCCTAAGCGGCACGTGGCGGCAGGCGGCTGACACACCACTTGACACTTCCCAAGCCCAAGAAAGTGACCTGTGCAGGAGCCCTCCAAAGGTAACCCTTTGCTCCCTTGGAAATTGGCCGAACCCTATTTGACACCCGCGGGCTAAAAATTGATGTTGTGATCCCCACGCGAGGCTAGTTGGGCCAGCCCAGTATGCGGTTTGATTCGCTACTATAATCTTTTCGAAATTACTCCCTCTGTAAACTAATATAAGGGCGTTTAGATCATTACTTTAGTATTCTAAACACTCTTATGTTACTTTACGGAGGGAGTATTAATTAAGGAGTACTCTTTTCGAAGATCACTCCATCTCCTCAGGTTATGACAAGTGGCACACTGTATGCGCATCACTTGTCACAACCTGAGAGTTTTCCCTTTTTTCACACATCCGTTTATTCAAAATGGTTTACCTCTTAAACCGTACATCCAAATCTCGAACCGTTTTCATCATTGGATTCCTCACGCCGAGATCTTCAAAATTAGATCCCATGTTAATAGGTTTTAACGAATTTTTTTCACGAAAAACCCCGAAAAAAAGCAAACCGGGATCACGTTTTTTTCTCTTTCCGAAAGAGGCACAGCCGTGCCTCTCACGAAAGACAACCGTGCCTCTCGCGAAAGCAAAACCGTGCATCTCGCAGAAGGAAAAACAATAAAAAACGTGTTTTTTCGTTTTCGAGAGGCACGGCCGTGCCTCTAGCGAAAGCGCAACCGTGCCTCGCATGAAAGAAGAATAATAATAGAAAACACGTTCTTTTTCTTTTCTGAGAGGCACGGCCATGCCTCTCGCAAAAGTAACCGTGCCTCTTGCGGAAGGAAAACTGTGCCTCTTGCGAATTTCGTTTCCGAGAGGCACGGCCGTGCCTCTCGCGAAAGCACAACCATCCCTGTCGCGGAAAAATAATATGGAAAACACGTTTTTTTCGTTTTTGAAAAGCACGTCCGTGCCTCTCGCGTAAGTAAAACAATGCCTCTCGTAGAAGGAAAAGACGTGTTTTTCCACAAATTTTTTCCCCGAATTTTTGGGTCCAAAAGCTAACGATGACCTTTGGAAAACCAAATAGTTGAAAAAACCCGGAAAAATATCATTTCAAAAGCCGAAAGCGCGTGCGGAAAAACAAAATTCGGACGCAGCACCCAGAGGGAGACACGTTGTTGTTGTTTATTGTACGTTTGTTTTTTCAGTTTGCTGTGTTTGGGTTTCTCTTACTGATTCTTATTTCCTTTCTTAGTTATTCTTGTGCATTTTTCTGTTCTTTTGTTTGTGGTTTTTTGTTCCTATTTTTTGGCATTCTGTTTTATTTATTTTCTTTTCGTTTTATTTCTTCTAAATTTACATTCTTTTGGTTTTGTATTTTCTTCCATTTAAAATTTTTCGTTTAAAAATCTAGTTTTAATAAATAATTTTCTTAATATATGCTAACATTTTTTAAAACACGGTTACCTTTTCCCAATGTATGCTGGACTTTTTTTGTAATATATGGTACGTATTTCTTAAGCACAGTGAACATTTTTTACCGATTTTTTCAAATGTAAACTGATTTATTTTTGAATATATGGTGATTTTTTTATATAGGTGAACTTTTTTAAATACACATCGAATATTTTTAAACGCAAACTGAGCTCTTAAAATAAACGAGCATTATATATATTAGAAATTATTTATAATATTCACTTTTTAAACATCATATTTTCATAAATATATTTTTTCTTGAGTGTTTATACACTCTGTTAATGTATATTTTCACCTGAAAATTAAATGAAAAAGGCGCCTACATTTCGGTCCGATTTAAGACAGCATGGGTGTTTCCTCTTTTATATGACGCCTTTGAGCGTCATATAGGAGGACTCTACAAATTGGAGCCGGTTTGCCTCGGTGTGTTGCAAATTTATAATCTGGTGTTTCTTCAGATGTTAGATCATCTTGCTTGCACTCTCAGTTTCTCATCACTAGTTTGTAGCTCAAGACGTCTTCTCGTGTTCCAGTAGTTTCTTCTTGGGTCAGCAACTAACATAAGATAACGAGGTGTCTTCTGGTCAACACTTCGTTTTGTGGCTAAGCTTTTGTAGCCATAAAACACCACCTGCATTTTGTAACTTTTCTTTTTTCCTTTTTTTTCTCGGTGGAATTAGTTAAGCTTTTTTATTTTTATTTAGTTCAACTCAAAACGTTTCTTAGTCATTTACAACCCGGAAGCGGGAGGAAGATTTCACATTCTCGATGCCCTCTCCACGCCAGTGAATGAACGAACCGAATAAAGGGCCTTTTCTTCCGGTTCACTCTTTGCACAGCCGGAGCACTGTCCCCTCCCGCCCCAAAGACAAAAGAGAAGGAACAGCAACACACCATCCATCCATCGTCGATCGACCCGCATGTTGGGTATAGTAGAAGCTTTTATGGCGAGCCTCCCGCGGCCGCTACAGCCTACACCTGTAAGGCCACAGTATCGCTCGTACAAAGCGCTCATCCACAATGCCCTCTCCCATTCTTTTTTCCCCTTCCTTCGCTGCGCGGGCAGATATGCGCCTCTGCCTTTTCCGTCTCCAAGCCCCCGATCAGGGCCTCAAAGCTTGTGTGGACAACAAAGTTCATTCGGACCGAGACCGAGAGCACCTCAGCTACTGCTGCGGATGCAACAACAGCGACGCACCGAGAGATGTGCAGCGAGTAGGTCGCCTTTCTTCTCTCGGATGCAGGAGGGTGCGTTGTGCCTAACACTGCAGGCTCCTCGGTGCCAGTACCACACAGACTACCTTTTTTTCCTAATATTGTTGGGTACCATCACAAATATGCCAATCAGTCGGAAGTGTGATTAGACGTGTGGTTGGCACGTGATTGCACATGATTTTTGTTATAGAAAAAATTGATAACCATGACAGATTTTACCGTGACATTTTCACACAAGAGCATGACTAGTAGTACAACCAACTGCTAAATATATAATGTTGTCATATCATCTATATTTCTATAGTCATCACTTACTCACTCATAGAAACACGCGTATAACTAAACTCTTGAATGAGAACACACCCTTCTTAATTCTTCATGTCTCCGTCCTTCACATAGACAAAATTGTCATGTACTTGCTCTAAGCAACTCAAACAACTTAATATATTATTATTGAGGTAGTAGTCGTCAAAGATAGAGAAAGTTCGACCGTTTACTATCCAAACGTCATCAGTTTCCGAACAGAAGCAGTGGCATATATAAATTCTGGTAACAAATCACGCACAAGGAAATTTAGGCACCAGACATGGACGAACGCAACCGGCCAGCCTGCTTTTTGCAAGGACATGCACACACTTTCCCTTTCCCTACCAGAGTGGTAACATCATCCACACAGTTCCCAGCAGCAGCAGTAACATCCATGCATCACGTAGGCCAAGCTTTACTACTCTGAGCTTTTGCTAGGGTAGGAAGTTGACCTGTGAGGCCTTGCAATTCATCTCCGCCTTTGCTTTGCCGCTGTTGGTTCGTAGCTAGCTAGGGCGTGATGCGCGGCAGGACGTACGGTGAAACCAAAGTCAAGCGAGAATCTATCACCGGCTACGTAGCACAGCACTCGCGCTCGGCCGTTATTGGCATTCATGTTGGTGGCAGGGGGACTTGGCGGTACACCACGGCAAGAGCTAGACCAGTGTCGCCGTTGGGCCAAGGGCTCGGGGCAAGATGAGCATGAGCCTAGCATTGATTGGTAATAGATGATGGTAAGATGGATTTGGCATTGATTTGTTGATCAAGTAGCAAATGGGTGATTACCGGACGTCAATTTACTGCACCCGATAGGGCACATGTGTGCGCTTTTAATTTTCCAAAAATCAGAAAGTGGGTCTAGAAAATTCAAAACAATTATACAGAATGTCGTTGTAGTTATAAGAGTGAACTATGCAAGAAATATGTATGCATAAGGGCATTTTTAACTGATCCCCTAAAAATAGTGGAGTATATTTACTCCACTATGTTTTGGCCTGACCTAGCCGATCCCCTATATATAACGGAGTAATTTTTTGTTTTTTCTAAACTTCATAATTCTAGTATAAATTGCAACTACATATTAGCACACATATAGAAACTAAACATAAATTGAATGTTAGCAAATCACGAATATAGATTACAAACCGAGTTGTTCAAATTTAAACACGTTGAACGGTTCCAATATAGCAAATAGCATGTGATAGAACAACTAGGACTCGCTAATACGTTGTCAGTGATGCTCAATAAGATCTTGTTGGAGCTAAGCATGAACTTGTCGGTTATCGATCTTGCGATGCTCCTCAAGGAATGCCAAGATCTTGTTCGTATCATACTCTGGCTCAATCGGAGTCCCGTTGATGATGTACTAAAAATTCTCAGACATATCCCTCTCATCTTCAATGGTCATGTTATGCAATATGATGCAACAAATCATGATCCACCATAGAACCTTTGAGCTATAGTACTCAACAGGGCCACGAACAATTCCAAAGCGCTTCTGAAGCACATCGAAGGCTCTCTCAACATCTTTCTAGCAGCTTCTTGACATGGGGCAAAGTGAATATTTTTGTTACGATTTTGAATGCGGAATTGTTCTGACCAAGGTGGCCCATGATGGATAGATGCCATCCGCAAGGTAGTAACCCATCGAGTAGTTGTGCCTGTTGACCGAGTAGTTGCAAGGAGGAGCATCGCCTGTAATAAGCCTAGAAAATAGTGGTGATCTCCACACCACATTCAAGTCATTGTGAGAGCCAGGCAAACCAAAGAATGAATGTCATATCCAAAGATTCTTCAATGCAACTGCCTAAAGAATGATCGTTGGATCGTTGCAGTGGCCTTTGTACTGACGCTTCCACCATGCGGGACAACTCTTCCATGTCCAGTGCATACACTCAAGTGATCCAAGCATCCCTGGCCATCCTCTTGTTTCACTCTCAGTCATCAGCCTCTGTGTGTCTTCTTCAGATGGGGCTCTCAAGTACTCCGTGCCAGACATCAATCACTACTTTAGTGAACCTTCGAACAACCTCCAAGATTGTGTCTTCACCAATGCGGACGTAGTCATCAATTGCATCAGCCGAACACCCATATGCGAAGACTCGAACCACTGCAATGCACTTCATCAGAGGGTGTGCACTTATCGCTCGACATGCATTTCTCCGGACCTTGAGCCAGTCATCATATCTCTCAATGACTTTTGCAATGGTCAGAAAAAGACTTGTGTGCATCCGAAAGTGTCGGTGAAATTACTTCTTCGGATAGGTTGGCTTTGGATCAAAGTAGTCTCTCATGATCTTTGCATGGACCTCCCCTCTATCACGGTTGATGTGTATGCGGCCAAACTTTTATCCTCTCCTAGGCCGCTGAACATCATCATTGAAAATCATGCCTAAAACTGTGTCAAAGTCATCGTCGTCTTCTTCCTCTTCGGATGACAGCGAGTCATCCAAGACCATATCCCTCAACCTCTTCATATACAGTTCAAATGGCTAGGTTCAATCCAAATGGCTCGTTTCAAGAATAAACGAACAAAAAAGCTCACCTAGGCAATTCGTCAAACACTTGTAGTGCGGTGGTGGTGCACCGGCCAGCCGGTGTCGTTTAGACCAAACTGGTGGGCGGCGACACGTGCAAATGACCTGCAATGCTATGCAAGCAAGGTGAGATGCAGCGGACGACAGAAAAGGAAGAAGATTCAAAGCAATCAGATGAATCGACTATGGCTATGGCAGTGACATTTCACCTTGATTTCGGCGACGGCGGCAAGGGCCGAACGGGCTCGACGTCGGGCAGAAGGGTGACGGGGGCCAAGGGAGGCAACGAAGTAGCGGCGGGGCCGGCAGGCGGTCGCCGGCTGGCGCGCCCGCCAAGATGCAGGGGTGGGAGGCGACGAAGGAAGACGTGATGTCGCTTGAAGCTACGTCGGTATTTCCCCAAAGAGGAAGGGATGATGCAGCACATCGGCGGTAGGTATTCCCTCAGATATGAAATTAAGGTTATCGAACTTGTAGGAGAACCTCCTCACACCACGTAAACAGCACCTGCACACAAATAACAAATACTCGCAACCTGACGTGTTAAAGGGGTTGTCAATCCCTTTCGGGTACGGCGCCTCTAATGGGCAAATAACGTGAGGTAAAAAGTGGTAGATAGGATAAATAGATCGCGGAACAAATAAATTGCAGCAAGGTATTTTTGTATTTTTGGTTTAATAGATCTAAAAATAAATGCAAGAGAAAATAGATCACAAAGTCAAATATGATGAAAAGAGACCCGGGGCCGTTTGTTTCACTAGTGGCTTCTCTCGAGAAAAATAGCAAACGGTGGGAAAACAATTACTGTTGGGCAATTGATAGAACTTCAAATAATCATGACGATATCCAGACAATGATCATTACATAGGCATCACGTCCAAGATTAGTAGACCGACTCCTGCCTGCATCTACTACTATTACTACACACATCGACCGCGATCCAGCATGCTTCTAGTGTATTAAGTTCATGAGAAAACAGAGTAATGCAATAAGAACTATGACATGATGTAGACAAGATCCGTTTATCTATTGCGGTAGATACGGATCTCATCTTGTTATCCTCGGTAGCAATGATACATACGTGTCGGTTCCCTTTCTGTCACTGGGATCAAGCACCGTAAGATCGAACCCACTACAAAGCACCTCTTTCCATTGCAAGATAAATAGATCAAGTTGGCCAAACAAAACCCAAATATCGGAGAAGAAATACGAGGCTATAAGCAATCATGCATATAAGAGATCAAAAAAGACTCAAATAACTTTCATGGATAAAACATAGATCTGATCATAAACTCAAAGTTCATCGGATCCCAACAAAAACAACGCCAAAAGACTTACATCATATGGATCTCCAAGTGACCAATGTATTGATAATCAAGAGAGAGAGAAAGCCATCTAGCTACTAACTACGGACCCATAGGTCTACAAAGAACTACTCACACATCATCGGAGAGGCACCAATGGAAGTGGTGAACCCCTCTGTGATGGTGTCTAGATTGGATCTGGTGGTTTTGAACTCGGCGGCGCCTGGATGAATATTTCGTCGACTCCCCTAAGGTTTCTGGAATATTGGGGTATTTATAGAGCAAATAGGCGGTTCGGGGGGCACCCGAGGTGGGCACAACCCACATCAGGGCGCGCTTGGGCCTCCTGGCGTGCCCTGGTGGGTTGTCCCCTCCCCGGGACTCCCCCCAGGTGCAACCAGGGCCCAACTTCTTCCTTTCGGTCGATAAAAAATCATCGTAAAGTGGCGTGGCATTTGGACTCCGTCTGATATTGATTTCCTGCGATGTAAAAAACATGCAGAAAATAACAACTGGCACTTGGCACTATGTCAATATGTTAGTACCAAAAAATGATATAAAATGATTATAAAACATCCAAGAATGATAATATAACAGCATGGAACAATAAAAAATTATAGATACGTTGGAGACGTATCAGCATCCCCAAGCTTAATTCCTGCTCGTCCTGGAGTAGGTAAATGAAAAAAACAAAATTTTTGATGTGGAATGCTGCCTAACATGTTCATCACATTCTTTTATTTATAGCATGGACATATGGACTTTTATATGATTCAAAGCAATAGTATAGTTTTGACATGAAGACTTTAATACTCAAGCATACCAACAAGCAACCATGTCTTTCAAAATATCAACACTAAAGCAAGTTATCCCTAGCCCATCATGCTTAATCATTGATCCATTCATGAAACACACTCAAATATTAGCTACACCCAATGCTCCAATACGATCATAGTGCCCCTTAGTTGGTGCTTTATAAGAGAAGATGGAGACTCAAATTCAAAATAAAAATTGCATAAGTAAAAGAAAGGCCCTTCGCGGAGGGAAGTAGTGATTTGTAGAGGTGCCAGAGCTCAAAGCTTAAATTGAGAGATAAATTGTTTTTGAGAGGCATACTTTTCCTACCAACGAAAACGACTTGGAGCATCCCAACACTTTCCATGCTAGATACATCATAGGCGGTTCCCAAACAGAAAATAAAGTTTATTCCTTTTTCCACCATAACTTTCACTTTCCATGGCTAGCCGTATCCACGGGTGCCTTCCATACCAACACTTTCCAAGGAATTTATTATTTGACAACATAAAGTAAATTCATTTTTCATTTCGGGACTGGGCATAATACCTTTGCCGTACTCTCGTGCAATGACAAGTGAATAAACACTCATCGTGAGAATAACACATCTAGCATGGAAAATATTGGCTACCCTTTACCGCCTCGCGAGTAGTAGAGCACACAAAAGAGAAATTTATTTTGAAGATTAGAGATGGCACATGCAAATTTGCTTAGAACGGCATGGAAATACCGCATATAGGTAGGTATAGTGGACTCATATGGCAAAACTAGTTTAAAGGATTTCAGATGCACAAGTAGTGATCATACTTAGTGCAAAATGAAGGCTAGCAAAAAGATTGAGAAGCGACCAACCAAAAAGCAAAATATCATACCCAAGCATTAAGCATAAATAACACCGAATAATACACCATAAGTAGGATATAAATTTCATTGTATAACTATTGACTTTCGTGCTTGCATAGGGAATGACAAACCTTAACATCAATATTCTTACTAAAGCACAATTACTCATCAACATGACTCACATATCATATCGTCATATCTCAAAACCATTACTAAGAATCAAGTTTATTTTGTCCAATGATCTTTGTGAAAGTTTTTATTATATCCTCCTTGGATATCTATCACTTTGGAACTATTTTCATATGTTGCTTTTGGTAAAACAAATATAAGTGAAGATCATGAACATAATTTTTTTTTCTTTCTCTCAAATTAATCTAAGTGAAGCAAGAGAGAATTTCTTCAAAATTTACTAACTCCCAAATAAATCTAAGTGAAGCATGAGAGCATTTCTTTAAAATTAACAAAGCACAATGTGCTCAAAAAGATATAAGTGAAGTACTAGAGCAAGTCCATGGCTCTAAAAATTTAAGTGAAGCATAGGAGCAAGCATAGCATAGCATAATTTTTGGCTCTCTAAAAAGGGTGTGTCCAGCAAGGATTCGACACTTAAAACACAAAGCAAAACAAGAAAAGACTCATATCATACAACACGCTCCAAGCAAAACTCATATCATGTGACGAATAAAAATATAGTTTCAAGTAAAATACCGATGGTTGTTAGAAGAAAACGGGGATGCCACCCGAGGGCATCCCCGAGCTTAGTTTCTTGGTACTTCTTTGAATATTACCTTGGGGTACCTAGGGAATCCCCAATCTTAGCCTTTTGCTTATCCTTATTCCTTCATCTATCATAAGATAACCCAAAACTTGAAAACTTCAATCACACAAAACTCAAACAAAACCTTCCTGAGATCCGTTAGTATAAGAAACAAAACCACTACTATAAATACTGTAGCAAACCTATTCTTATTTTGTTTTTGCATTATATCTTCTGTATTACAACTTTTCTATAGCAAAAACTCATTAAAGGAAACCATAGAATCATCAAAACAAGCACACAACGCAAAGACAACAAAATCTGTCAAAAACAGAACAGCCTGTAGCAATCTGAAAATTTCGAATACTTCTGTAACTCCAAAAATTATGAAATAAATTTGTGGACGTGCGGAATTCGTGTATTAATACTATTAAAAAAGAATCAACTTAAAATCACTCTTCTGTAAAAAATGACAATGAATCTCGTGAGCGCAAAAGTTTCTGTTTTTCAGCAAGATCAAATAAACTTTCACCCAAGTCTTCCCAAAGGCATTGCTTGGCACAAACTCTAATTAAAACACAAAAAACACAATCATAACAGTAGAATAATTGTTCTAACACTCAGGAACAGAAAGCAAAAAGCAAAAATAAATTTTATTCATTGGGTTGCCTCGCAACAAGCGCTATTGTTTTACGCCCCTAGCTTGGCATAACACGTAGGATCTAAGTTTTGTCATCTTTGGTTCTAGATACATAAGATGCCCTCATGATTGATTCATATGGTAGCCTAATTCTTGTTCTAGGGAAGTGTTCAATTCCCTTCCTTAGTGGAAATAGAAATTTAATTTTTCCTTCTTTCATATCAATCACGGCACCAATAGTACGCAAAAACGGTCTACCAAGAATAATTGGACAAGACGGATTGCAATTAATACCAAGAACAATAAAATCTATGGGCACATAATTCCTATTTGCAAGAATAAGAACATCATTAATCCTTCCCATAGGTTTTTTAATAGTAGAATCCGCTAAGTGCTAATTTAAAGAGCATTCTTCAATGTCGGTAAGACCAAGCACATCACATAAAGATTTTGGAATTGTAGAAACACTAGCACCCAGGTCACATAAAGCAAAACACTCATAATTTTTTATCTTGACTTTGATAGTAGGTTCCCATTCATCATGCAATTTTCTAGGAATTGAAACTTCTAATTCCAATTTTTCTTCAAAAGCTTTCATCATGGCATCAACAATATATTTAGTAAAAGCTTTATTTTGTTCATAGGCATGGGGTGAATTTATCATGGATTGCAACAAATAAATACAATCAACCAAAGGGAAACTATCATAATTAAAGTCTTTGTAATCCAAAATAGTGGGAACATCACTAGTTAAAGTCTTGACCTCTTCAAACCCACTTTTATCAATTTTTTCAACAAGATTTTCACCCTCTGAAATATTGGGACGCCTTCTACCTAAAGTTGACTCTTCTCCAGTCCCTTTTTCATCAATCTTAATTTTACTAAACAAGGAATCAATAGAAGAAAGACCAATCATTTTAAGATCTTCATCACTTTTGCGAAAGAAATCACTAGAAAACACTTTTTCTAAAAATTGTATTTTAGCTCTAAGCATAGCGGTTATTTTCTTTCTTTCATCCATAGAAACATAAGGAGCTTTAATTGATTCATCTACTTTAGGCACAAAAAATTTCATCTTGAGATTTTCCACATCATGAGCAATTCTATCAACACTTCTAGACAAATCATCAATCTTATTCAACTTTTCTTCTATGGAAGTATTGAAAACCTTTTGTGTGTTGATAAATTCTTAAATATTATTATCAAAATCAGAGGTATTACTATTATTGTTGCAAGATTAATTTCCATAGGAATTACCATAATTATTAAAGGAATTACTAGGAAAATGCCTAGGATTAAAATTACCTCTATAAGCATTGTTGTTGAAATTGTTGCGAGAAATAAAATTCACATCTATGGCATCACTATTTTGGTCAATCAAAGTAGACAAAGACATATCATTAAAATCAATAGGAGCATTTTTACTAGCAACCAATTTCATAAGAGCATCAACTTTTTCACTCAAAGAAGAAATTTCTTCAACCGAATTAACTTTTTTACTAGGAGGAGCCCTTTCGGTATGCCATTGTGAACAATTTGCCATAATATTATCAAGCAATTTGGTGGCTTCATCCAAGGTAATTTCCATAAAAGTACCACTCGGGGCGGAATCTAAAAGATTACGAGAAACAAAATTCAACCCCACATAAAATTTTGGTATGATCATCCAAAGATTTAACCCATGAGTTGGGAAATTCCTTAGCATCATTTTCATCCTTTCACAAGATTGTGCAACATGCTCATGTTCAAGTTGCTTGAAATTCATGATCTGGGTTCTAAGGGAAATATTTTTTGCAGGAGGAAAATACTTAGTGATAAAAGCATCTTTGCACTTATTCCAAGAATCAATACTATTGCAGGCAAAGAAGAGAACCAAATTTTTGCAGAATCACGCAAAGAAAATGGAAATAATTTCATCTTGGCCACTTTATTGTCCACATCTTTTTTCTTTTGCATATTGCATAATTCCACGAATGTATTAAGATGGGACGCGACATCCTCATTAGGAGTACCGAAAAATTAGTCTTTCATAACAAGATTCAGGAAAGCAGTATTAATATCACAAGTCTCCGCACTAGTGGCTGGAGGAGCAAGCGGAGTGCCAATAAAATCATTGATGTTGGTATTTGAGAAGTCACATAGTTTGGTGTTCTCTTGAGTCATGATGACCACACAACAAGATTGCACTCAAAAACAGATCTGGCAAGAAAATGGCGAACGAAAAAAGAGAGGCGAATAAAATGGCAAATTTTTGTGAAGTGGGGGAGAGGAAAACGAGATGCAAATGGCAAATAATGTAAATTATGAAGAGATGAGATTTGTGATTAGGAACCTGGTTGATGTTGAAGATCCTCCCCGGCAACAGCGCCAAAAGGCACGTTGACGGGAGACTATCTTGAGGTGATCCTCCCTGGCAATGGCGCCAAAAATTCCTTTTGATGTCGCTTGAAGCTACATCGGTATTTCCCCAAAGAGGAAGGGATGATGCAGCACAACGGCGGTAGGTATTTCCCTTAGATATGAAACCAAGGTTATCGAACCAGTAGGAGAACCTCCTCACACCACGTAAACAACACATGCACACAAATAACAAATACTCACAACCCGACGTGTTAAAGGGGTTGTCAATCCCTTTCGGGTACGACGCCTCTAGTGGGCAAATAACAACGTGAGGTAAAAAGTGGTAGATAGGATAAATAGATCGCGGAACAAACAAATTGCAACAAGGTATTTTTGTATTTTTGGTTTAATAGATCAGAAAATAAGTGCAAGAGAAAATAGATCGCAAAGGAAAATATGATGAAAAGAGACCTGGGGGCCATAGGTTTCACTAGTGGCTTCTCTCGAGAAAAATAGCAAACGACGGGAAAACAATTATTGTTGCGCAATTGATAGAACTTCAAATAATCATGACGATATCCAGGCAATGATCATTACATAGGCATCACGTCCAAGATTAGTAGACTGACTCCTGCCTACATCTACTACTATTACTCCACACATCGACCGATATCCATCATGCATCTAGTGTATTAAGTTCATGAGAAAACAGAGTAATGCAATAAGAACGATGACATGATGTAGGCAAGATCCGTTTATATATTGCGGCAGATATGGATCTCATCTTGTTATCCTTAGTAGCAAAGATACATACGTGTCGGTTCCCTTTCTGTCACTGGGATCAAGCACCGTAAGATCGAACCCACTACAAAGCACCTCTTCCCATTGCAAGATAAATAGATCAAGTTGGCCAAACAAAACCCAAATATCGAACAAGAAATATGAGGCTATAAGAAATCATGCATATAAGAGATCAAAGAAGACTCAAATAACTTTCATGGATAAAAACATAGATCTGATCATAAACTCAAAGTTCATCGGATCCCAACAAACACACCGCCAAAAGACTTACATCATATGGATCTCCAAGAGACCATTGTATTGATAATCAACAGAGAGAGAGAGAGAGAAAGCCATCTAGCTACTAACTACGGACCCATAGGTCTACAAAGAACTACTCACGCATCATCGGAGAGGCACCAATGGAAGTGGTGAACCCCTCCGTGATGGTGTCTAGATTGGATCTGGTGGTTCTGGACTCTGCGGCGGCTGGATGAATATTTCATCGACTCCCCTATGGTTTCTGTAATATTGGGGTATTTATAGAGCAAAGAGGCGGTCCGGGGGGCACCCGAGGTGGGCACAACCCACCAGGGCGCGCCTGGGCCTCCTGGCGCGCCTTGGTGGGTTGTCCCCTCCTCGGGACTCCCCCTAGGTGCAACCAGGGCCCAACTTCTTCCTTTTGGTCCATAGAAAATCATCGTAAAGTGGTGTGGCATTTGGACTATGTCTGGTATTGATTTCCTGCGATGTAAAAAACATGCAGAAAACAACAACTGGCACTTGGCAATATGTCAATATGTTAGTACCAAAAAATTATATAAAATGATTATAAAACATCCAAGAATGATAATATAACATCACAGAACAATCAAAAATTATAGATACGTTGGAGACGTATCAAGACGCGCAACTTTTTACTCGGAACCGCAAAGGACGAGTATATTTAGGGAGAAAGTTGGGGCCGAAGTATAAGTTTTACTCTCTTACGACAGATTGGGGATTGATTAGGTCCGTGTTAGATGAGTAAAACCGACTTTTTACTTCTCTAGTGCCAGATAGGGGATCGGTTAGAAATGCCCTAAGAGAAGAACAAGGAGCTAAAAATATCTTTTGGTGATTTAAGGTCGTTTTTTAGTTCTATCATCGGAAACCCCTCTTCCAACCCCTCATGCACCTCCCCCACGTGGAGAAGGGGAGAGAACCTATATCATGCCGCCATTTCCCCACCCTCCCTAGCTAGCGTCAGGGGGCCCGGCCGGGGAAAGGCCGGTTGGCACCGACATCGATAGGAACTCCCCGTCCTCTTGTGCAACAAGGTTGGCGTGGGTCAACGCCCTCAGACCAGGGCATGGCGTGGACGCCAGGCGCCCCAGCGGGGCGGTGCTCTTGTGTGGTGGTTACTCGCAGTTGTAGCGGCAACACGGTGGCGATGTGCGCCTGGGGCAACGGTGAGGATAGGCCGTTCTCCTCCTCTAGCAGCAAGGGCCATGCACGGCACGGGTTGCGGGCGGCCGTCTCTGCCGCTGCGATGGTTGGCGGAGGTGGCGGCATGGCAGGAGTGTGGCGCGACTTCATCTTCTTTGTCCATGATGGCGCATGGTTCAACGACTAGGTGTGTATTATTTTGGGCTTGAGATGTTGGCTTAAGCCTGGCCAGTGGGTGAAGGGGCGCCTCGTGGCTTCCCGAACTCGACGTCGTCAGGATTTCGAGGTGCCAGATCGGGCGTGTCGAGTGGCTGCAGCACGGATAGCAGCCACCGGCAACCTCCCCTGCCCGAATCTAGCCAGCTGGGGTCTGTGTAGGGTAACGCAGCAGAAAACAAAAATTTTCCAACCTACGCACCAGCCCAGGACCACTATGGAGACTGCATACATGGTTTGATCTTTTTCGTTACCGACTCGTAGCGCCGCGGGAAGTAGAGTCGATGACGATTGGCGGTGCAGATCCCCGCAGCTAGGATTTACAACCTCCCAACCGCGAGGATGTATACCCTCATCTGCTCCTCAGACAGCCCTCCGGGAGGCGGTCGAACAGCCCCCCGGACGATGTCACGGACAGCCCTTCAGGAGGACCTTCGAAACTCGAACGGTCACTCGGACAGCCCTTCGGGAGGACCTTCAAAACTCGGACGGTCACACGGACAGCCCTTCGGGAGGCACTCATGAACTAAGACCGAAACTACGATCTCTCTATAGAGTTGCACACATACGGTGTCATCTATCCAGCAGGGCTTCGCCGTCCAGAACTAGTTCATGCCGGAACCCAGACAGCCTTACGGCTCTACGAAACTCATTTCGTGGGAGGAAGAGAAGAAGCCAGATCATTGCATGGCACTTGTATGTGAGAAGGGATGAAGGTTTGGGCAGCCCCTCACCTCCTATCTATAGGAAAACCAAGGGGTAGTGTGCCTCCACAAATACCCAAAGTGCCCATGCTTTATGTCATACATAAGGGCAAAATGGGGAGGCAAGTGGAGCACCAAATGGTGGAAGGAAGCCTCATTGGGGCCCCCCAATGCCACCAACGAAATTGGCAGCCCTGTTGGGTGGCTCCACCACCTTCCTATTCATCCATGTCATCCCAAAAGATCTTGGGACAAAGCCCAAAATAATGGTTTTCCAAAAAGTAACCCAAAAAGCACTTTCACTATTCACAACGACATTTTTCAGCTTCGGTTCGAACTGAAAATATTCATGTGGACTTAGAACATTTCTAGTACCCACCATAATAATTTTCAACGCGTTCTGGAACAATTCCATTTTAGTGATTTTCATCTGCGAAACGCATCTGAAGTGGCTCCGGTAGCTCCGGAACATTTTCGGTTTTTATCTCAGAAAATTCCAAAAAGCTTCTAGAATGATTCTGGCACCCTCCAAGAATTATCAGGCATGTGCCGAAACCAATTTGACTTAATGGTATATCCCGAAACAACTTTTCGTTATCATCGAAACTTATCCGATGACCTCTCTCTGCGGTACGATTCCGCTGTCTGAAACCTTTTTCGGTGATTTTCTCTCAGACTCCCTGTCTAGTATTCAGCAGATAGATGACCCTTAAGTGTGTGACCCTATAGGTTCGGTGAAGTATAGACATGACCCGGAACCCTTTCCGATCAATGATCAACATCGGAGCCGTGGACACCCATATTGACCCCTATACCCACACGAATGAATATTCGAGTGAACCTCCAGTTGCCGTGTGCTATTCCTGTTGCTTCGCGATATGTTACAAAGACCCGAGGTGAGATTTACTTGCATCCTCGTGGATCAAAAACTTGTCCACTATGCTAGTTACCTCGTTACTAGTTTTGTTCTCTTTTCTCGTTTCCGTGTTCCGGCATCCCTGTGATCAAATCACAATGTGTCTGGCCAGACGATGATGGATACCGTAACACCGAGAGGGCCCGAGAATATCTCTCCATCGTCGGAGGAGCAAATCCCAATCTTGAGCTATCAAGTTACTTGACACACTTTTCCATGAACCCGCAAGCCGCCGTAATAGCCACCCATTTACGGATGACATTTAACAAACCCCAAAGTTCATGAAGCAAGCATGAAGAAACTCGATACTCTCATGGTCTAAGGAATCATGCAAACGTTAACCATCTCTGTGTTATTTACCATTAACTTGTGACGAATGAATCTCATAGCATAACATCAAACCGGGTCGATTCAACACAAATGTTTTCTTAACATTGTGCCCTCAAAGTTGCTGGCATAGACATGCCCATGATCAGGAAAACGGAACCATCATGCAACACTTGAGCTAGTCTTAGAGGCCAAACTAGGAATACTTCTTACCGTTTATTATTCCACACATGCATATGAGTCTTCCTCCGAGCCTCGTGGGTATTGTAGACTCGAGAATCATTGCAGTTATAGCATGGAACATAAACATAATTATGAACTCGGAGATAAATAATATCATTTATTATTGCCTCTAGGGCATATCTCCTATAGACTCCCACTTGTACTAGAGTCAATAATCTAGTCAATGCTAATGCACTTTACACCTATGGCACATTGGTGTAAATATGCTTCGCTTGTGGTATAGCCTGATGTCCAACGGATCTGACGACTTCAGCTCCATGTGTATCTTTGCATATCCTCGCGTCTTCACGCTTTCACAAAATTCATATTTTGTGTGGACTTGGTTTTGTATGTATGTGAATCGCAGGTCGAACCTGGATTCCTCAGACTGAGTTATGGAGCAACTACCTGCAGTAGTGTCCCATTGACAAAAGTCATCTTGGAACCATACTAAGTTCATGAATGAACTATATGATTCAACATCTTCTTTGTTGATTCTAAAGCGTCAACATACTTAGCCTTTGTTATAGAATTCGCCACAGTAACTTGTTTGGAACATTTTCCAACAAATTGTGCCACCACATTGTGTGCAACACAAAACCCTTAATTTAAATCAAAAATCACATGGAGCATTGATGAAGACTGTATCGATGTAATTACTTACAACGAGCTCTTCATAATCTCTGCTTGCGAGAAAACATGTCATCAGTACTACTCTGGTACTAAATGACATCTTTCACTGTTGTCCTATGATCAGTACTTTGATCACTTTGGTATCCATACTCGCAACACCTTTGGAGTATTGGACATATCTGGTTGTTTTTACATACCATGGAATACATGATTAATCCAAACACGAAGGTGTGTGGAATCTCCATTATGTATTTTACTCATTAGTGTTTTGGACACCGAGTCTTGCAAAAACTCATTCCATGTGACTTCGGCAAGAATCACTCCTTGGCGTTTTATATGCTAAAAGGTTTTAGCATCTTGTCAATATGTATTCATAGCTTAGCCCCATTAGGTAAATCTATCTCCATAGATCATCATGCCTAATATCAAGGCTATTTAGCCTAAGCACTTCATCGAAAAACTATTTTCAAATGAAGTCCTAATTCGTGTCAAGAAATTTATTTCCAATTACCAATGTGTCAAGCACGCAAGGTTTTTACAAATATTATTGCACTCCCACTTACTTTCTTGAATTACAAGCATCTTCGTTACCCATTGATGAAGTCAAAACCCCTTTTGAGCATTTCATCAAAACACGAAGATTCCAACTCCATTTTGCTCTCTTCTGTCCATCGCTGGAACTCTGAAGTTTGCATCCTTACTAGCATCCTCTGGATTGACAAATTACTTTGAAATGTATCACATACAAGTCCTAGGTTTCATTTCCATTAGATGGAAATCCTTTTGTCATCCATGTTTCATATCTCAAGATTGAAATATGTATTAATTGATAGTTCAACCCGAACCGACTTTAAGCATTGCTACGATGAAACAACCTCATCGTAGTCAACTCCTTGAACTTGTTATTGCAACAAGTCAAGCTTTATGGATAAACATTTTTATCCGTATCAGTTTTAAGTTCCATAAATATTCGTTAGACTCTAAGTCTTCCAAAAGGTGTATCAACGTTTTAATATTGAATCACTTATATGGAAACTAACTCGGTTTGTATTGGCATTTAGCCAATTCTAGAGTCAGGGCCCATCAACGCTTCCTTGTGTATCATAGGTATACTGTTGTTCAACAACAATATCTCGTCTGCACACCTGAGAGGTTTGCACGAGCCTTGCCTACGTGGTTCAGCTGCAAGTTCGACCGAAGTCCATACATTTTATTGTAGAGACTTCCGTATCAGTCGCAGTAGGAAACTCTGGAATTACTTCCAAGGTTCCTTTCCTTTGACCTGATGACGAAGATACTGTTATCTCGTCGAGTTTGCACTGTCCTCCCACTCACCCTTTTTGAAAGAACCATTCTCTTTAAAAGCATATCGTTTCGTGGCAAAACTATTTGCCTCGGTATAGTGGTGGGGGAATACCCAATGACTTGGGATAACCTACAAAGTAGCACTTGTCTGATTTGGAATAGGTCTACAACCTTTACACAAACCCCATATTCCAAATGTTTAAGAAAAGATATAACATGGTTGGGCGTACCATACCATGGCTTCATTTCAACAGACCCGATGTAGCTCTTTTCAGTGTAAAAGCTGCAGTCTCTAAAGCATTACTCTTTAAAAGTGATAATGGCAAATTTATTTATGTCATCTTTGATCTTACCATGTCATAAATGGTTTTATTACATCTTCATAGACATTCCACTCATAGTGGTGTTCCGGAAGGTGTAAGTTATGAAACTTTTTTCACAACTCATAAGACATTCGCTAAACATGTAACTCAAATATTCCTTTGTGCAATCAAATTGCAGAAACATAATTTTCTTGTTACAATAGCTTCTACTTCATTTTTGAAAACCTTTCGAATGATTTCAAAAGATCCAGACTTACATCTCATCAAGTAAATATCCATATATCTACTTGAGTCATTTCTGAAGATAGATAAATCCACTACTAACAACACTTATCGGACTACACACATCAAATGTATGATCACCAATAAGTTTGTTGTTCGTTCCTTATGGCCTGTGAACGGTATTTTAGTCACTTCACTTTTCGGAGGAAAGTTGCAAGTGTCAGATGATTCAAAATCAAACGACTTCAAAGTCCATCATAATGGAATTTTCCATGCGGGTTTCTCCAATGTGACCAAATGTAGTGCCACACTTGTGTGGTATTCTTTTAGTCTTGCGACATTTAGCGTCAGTGTTTTGGATGTATCATATTACCATCAATATTCATAACATACATCCCATCTTGGATGGAAGCATGGCCCTTCATGTTATTCATAATACTTAACAACAATTGTTGTTTTTATGAACAATTATTTTGCAACAAACATTGTGTAGTGGGCTAGAGTGTATGAAACTCTAAAATGAATCATGAAAGTAAACCCAGAGGTATTGTATTATTATCAATATTCATAACATACATCTCATTCATAATGAAAGTATGGCCCTTGTGTTATTCATAACATCGAACATAAAAAGTTCTCTTATGAACAACCTTCTTGCAAGATACCTTATGCAATGGGCTAGAGTTTGAAAAACTCTAAATGAATTATGAAAATAAATACAGACGACAATACACCGGTATAGTAACATTTACTATGTTCCATGTGTATACCTTAACCTCATTTCTGGCTAGCCTTTTAGGCCATAGTAGCTCTTACATTGATTCGTAACAGAATGCAATCGAGCGGGTATCTTTGTGATTAACTCACAATGCCCAAGAATTAGTGATTAACATGTTTAACCATAATTCCCAAGAACTATATCTTTGACCAGCCTACTATACATCAAAAACTTGTATGACATCCATACATGAGCTGGATATTCCAGACTTCTTTTCTTTTTGCCATTTTACTTCTAACAATTTAACTTTTAGTATTTCTCCTACTTCCAGAAAAAGCATCCAACTTCATCATATGAAAAGCTTTCTTCTGGATCCCTCTCTTATCAGTCAAATGCCTAGTAAACACTTTTACTAATAGTTTGCAAAACAAACATTTCTTTGGATATCACATATCTGTTAGCCTTTGTTTGTGTTTGAAAATGATTTTCAGATTCCATGAATATCACATAACTATCCAAACTTTCGAAGTTCGGGTCTCATGGAAGCAAACATATTGCACTTGACTGAAAACGGAATTCTAGCTTTTGGATCGAAGGATGAGAGTCACATGATCCATAGCATTAGCGGGAGAATACCGAAAGTATGCGATAGGATAAAGTCCTTCTCGGCACTCTTGAGGACAATCCTCACATTACGTTACCAACTGTAAAGTTTTAACCAGATATTTAACAGCTATTCAATTTTAATAGGGAAGGTGGAAACGCGAGCCATTATTCTATAACTATTAGCAAATCACATTTGATAGTGATCAAAATTAATTGCACTGAGAATTAAACAAGTTAATTCTAGAGTGCGCTCCCACTCAAATCAATATCTCTCATAATTGATTGTGAGTGATACAAGATCCACATTTCAATTCAACGCCATTGATGTGGACATCACTGATGACGAGAATTCAATTGGTGGGCAAACATGCCGATCACATCTCTATGTGACTCCTGTTCATCTTTCGATGGGTGTGTTCCGAGCTCAGGACGATCAAGCCAGAACGTCAAGACAACCAAGTGATCTTGCTGCGAGGTCTGACCTCACCCGCCTCACACTTCTCTAATCGTTCATACCCATGTGGACGTGGCGCACCCCGAAAAGTTAGGTGCTGTGACGGTGCTACACTTGGGAGAACACTAACTACTTGATATTTTTGTGAGAGATCACCCTAATAAAAAGTGACTACCGCGCAATCAAGAAGGGTGCATCAAAGGGATAAACATCTCAGGCAATTCATAATAGCATGATATGGTATAGCCCTTTCTGACAGAGAAGTCTTGTATTTCTTCGTCTTCGGCATTCGCATCGGTGTTCACCTTCGCGAAGATTGCCACCACCTTGTCGGTGCACCAGATAATATCGCTATCTCCATAGCGGATAAAATAAATGCATTACTTAAGGTTGACACGCAGGTCATTAAAGTGCAATCATATGGCTCCAGCCATCATGTCGAATCATGACACGCAGGTCATGTTAATTACATTATATAGTCATCTCATACATAATCAAATTATTATGAGCACTGCTATACCACATCACATGCAAACCATCCTGCAAAACCAAGTTAGACGCCTCTAATCGGTTCATACAAAAAAGTTTTACGTGGCTTCTAAGGTTTTGACTTAAACCGCAGCTACCAATGTTTTATCATCAAGTATGATTATTCAAGTCGCTAGATTAACATCTCGGGATGTATGAAGCACGAGATAATAAAATCTCGAACCCCATACTAAACTTTGTCATACGCATGACCCCCGTGCAGATCATATCTGCAATGCCCTTTCATCTGCGAATTTCATCTTTCTTTTGACTACGGCAGAACCCAAAGAACTGATAGCACTTCCATGATCAATCAGGATCACGGATTGCCAGAACTTTGTCAAATTCCACCATGCTATCTCGAGATTGAGCAAACGCAAATTCTAGGGAAGCAACAAGAACGTCGGGTAACAGATTTCATCTGTCACCCGCATAAATAATTTTCAGCAATAGATCTCATCTACTCCAAAATTATATTATGCAATACCCATACATCTCCATGTATTCTAGATCGTAACCTGCATCTACGCATAGCACGGCTCTTGATGCCACTGTAGGGTAACGCAGCACAAAACAAAAAATTTCTAACCTACGCACCAGCCCAGGACCACTATGGAGACTGCATACATGGTTTGATCTTTTTCGTTACCGACTCGTAGCGCAGCAGGAAGTAGAGTCGATGACGATTGGCGGTGCAGATCCCCGCAGCTAGGATTGACAACCTCCCAACTGCGAGGATGTATACCCTCATCTGCTCCTCAAACAGCCCTCCGGGAGGCGGTCGAACAGCCCCCCCGGGCGGTGTCACGGACAGCCCTTCGGGAGGACCTTCGAAACTCGAACGGTCACTCGGACAGCCCTTCGGGAGGACCTTCAAAACTCGGACGGTCACACGGACAGCCCTTCGGGAGGCACTCATGAACTAAGACCGAAACTACGATCTCTCTACAGAGTTGCACACATACGGTGTCATCTATCCAGCAGGGCTTCGCCGTCCAGAACTAGTTCGTGCCGGAACCCAGACAGCCTTACGGCTCTACGAGACTCTTTTTGTGGGAGGAAGAGAAGAAGCCAGATCATTGCATGGCACTTGTATGTGAGAAGGGATGAAGGTTTGGGCAGCCCCTCACCTCCTATTTATAGGAAAACCAAGGGGTAGTGTGCCTCCACAAATACCCAAAGTGCCCATGCTTTATGTCATACATAAGGGCAAAATGGGGAGGCAAGTGGAGCACCAAATGGTGGAAGGAAGCCTCATGGGGGGCCCCCAATGCCACCAACGAAATTGGCAGCCCTCTTGGGTGGCCCCACCACCTTCCTATCCATCCATGTCATCCCAAAAGATCTTGGGACAAAGCCCAAAATAATGGTTTTCCAAAAAGTAACCCAAAAAGCACTTTCACTATTCACGACGACATTTTTCGGCGTCCATTCGAACTGAAAATATTCATGTGGACTTAGAACATTTCTAGTACCCACCATAAAAAATTCCAACACATTCTGGAACAATTCCATTTTAGTGATTTTCATCTGCGGAACTCATCTGAAGTGGCTCCGGCAGCTCCAGATCATTTCCGGTTTTTATCTCAAAAAATTCCAAAAAGCTTCCAGAATGATTCTGGCACCCTCCAAGAATTATCAGGCATGTGCCGAAACCAATTTGACTTAATGGTATATCCCGAAACAACTTTTCGTTATCATCAAAACTTATCCGATGACCTCTCTCTGCGGTACGATTCCGCTGTCCGAAACCTTTTTCGGTGATTTTCTCTCAGACTCCCTATCTAGTATTCAGCAGATAGACGACCCTTAAGCGTGTGACCCTATAGGTTCGGTGAAGTATAGACATGACCCGGAACCCTTTCCGATCAATGATCAACATCGGAGCCGTGGACACCCATATTGACCCCTATACCCACACGAATGAATATTCGAGTGAACCTCCAGTTGCCGTGTGCTATTCCTGTTGCTTCACGATATGTTACAAAGACCCGAGGTGAGATTTACTTGCATCCTCGTGGATCAACAACTTGTCCACTATGCTAGTTACCTCGTTACTAGTTTTGTTCTCTTTTCTCGTTTCCTTGTTCCGGCATCCCTGTGATGAAATCACACTGTGTCTGGCCAGACGATGATGGATACCGTAACACCGAGAGGGCCCGAGAATATCTCTCCATCGTCGGAGGAGCAAATCCCAATCTTGAGCTATCAAGTTACTTGACACACTTTTCCATGAACCCGCAAGCCGCCGTAATAGCCACCCATTTACGGATGACATTTAACAAACCCCAAAGTTCATGAAGAAAGCATGAAGAAACTCGATACTCTCATGGTCTAAGGAATCATGCAAACGTTAACCATCTCTGTGTTATTTACCATTAACTTGTGACGAATGAATCTCATAGCATAACATCAAACCGGGTCGATTCAACACAAATGTTTTCTTAACATTGTTCCCTCAAAGTTGCTGGCATAGACATGCCCATGATCAGGAAAACGGAACCATCATGCAACACTTGAGCTAGTCTTAGAGGCCAAACAAGGAATACTTCTTACCGTTTATTATTCCACACATGCATATGAGTCTTCCTCCGAGCCTCGTGGGTATTGTAGACTCGAGAATCATTGCAGTTATAGCATGGAACATAAACATAATTATGAACTCGGAGATAAATAATATCATTTATTATTGCCTCTAGGGCATATCTCCTATAGTCTGGTCCCGCCAAAGGGGCTCGTTTGGGGCGGAAGGAGGGGTCTTCTCGGCCATTTAACCGGTTGACGGTGTCCGTGTGTGGTGGCGGCGGTTGAGGTGTAGTCTTGGATCCCGAGGCGACTGCCTTGGCGGTGGGAGTCGCGATGCTCGTGGATTGGGTGTTGGCTAGTTACCATGGTCGTGCGGGTGGTGTGGTAGCTAGGGTGTGATGGTCGGTGGTGGTGGTACGACAGACATTTGTGGCTTGCTACACCCTCTCTCGAAGGCGATGAGGGCTTGTCGAGCTAAAAACCTCTCTGACTCTCCAGGTTGGTGGCGGCGATGCCTATGGGAGAGGTGTCGTCTACTTCTTGAAGGAGTCGCCACGATTCCTCTTCATCCTCAATATTGCTCTCGGGAACTAATGAAGTCATGTACCTAGGGTAGGGTCATGGACCTGTCCAAGGTACCCTTCCCAAGGACATCTTTAGAAGAAACTCCCTTCCAGTCGACCTGGAAGGATTCCACTCGACGGACTTGAAGACACTCGACCATGAAGATTCACTCGACCACCAGGAATCCACGAGCCACTCTGTATCCAAACGGTCTGTAATTAAGTAGTCTTTATGGCCATGATGACACTTATGTAAGGCGTTACCTGTAATGCCAGGCCTTAATGTACTTTAAACCCTCCGCTACGTGGGTTGGCTGGGTCCTGGTAGACACTATATAAGCCACCCCCCTCCACTGGCAGAAGGGTTCGCACCCCTGTAACTCATACGCTTATAATCCAGTCGACCGCCTCCGAGCTCTGAGACGTAGGGCTGTTACTTCTTCCGAGAAGGGCCTGAACTCGTAAATCCCTTGCGTATACAACTACTCCATAGCTAGGATCTTGCTTCTCCATACCTACCCCCTATTCTACTGTCAGTCTTAGTACCACGACAGTTGGCGCCCACCGTGGGGCAGGTGTCTTAGCGACTTATTGGAGAAGTTGCAATTGTTCCGATTGCCTTCATCATGGTTTCTGGCGGAGTTCTGGTCGAGGGCCGCGAGATCCGTCTCGGCGCGCTCACGTTCATCGCCGACGACTCCGCTTGGCTCCAGGAGGCTCCACTCGACATCGACACGCTTCCCGTCCGCGGGGTGACACACTTTCGTGCATGTGTCCGCGGCGTCCTGCTGCAGCAACTGTCGGCTCCGTATCGGTCGACTCCTGTGTCGTCCTCCCTCCCTGTCTCCCGCCAGCGCAAGCGCTCTGGTCGATCGAGGCTTCAGCGGTGGGTGAGACACGCAGTGGCTCGCCAATCGGCCACCACCCAAGTCGCGGCAATCGAGCCCGATGAATCTCTCTACGGCCTGTTCGATTTGTCGACTGGCTCCGTAGAGACTGCATCCGAGTGCGACAACAGTGACCCTACGGCGGAGGTTCTGAGGGTCAATGGGCCTCATAGTCCTCCCGGCTTCCCCCGCACTGACGGGGCGGACGGCGGAGGCGACCCCGCTCAGGTCCACGAGGAATATCAACCCGAGCCACGCACTTCTCTACAAAGGGAAGATCTTCGCCGCCGGAATATGGATGCTCTACATACTCCCATCGTAGGAGAAACACCCGAGGCTCGTGACTTGGAGGATGCGCGTTTGGCCAACTTGGCTGAGCGCACTCGACTGGAGAACCTCCAGCGAGCACTCGACGAACGCGTGCGGCAACAAGTACCCGACTCCAGTCGACGTCAACTCTTTCCGCAACCAACTCAGGTATATCGAACCCTGATTCAGAATCTAGCAGCTGCTGCCCGTATAGCAAAGTCAATTCAGCCCTCTCAGTTGGAGGCTGGCAGAGGCTTGATGCAGATCCGAGATTTGCTCCGGGCAGCAGGAGATCAGAATTCAGTTGTGTCACAGTCACGCAATAGGATTCATAGTCGATCCGTCGCTGCGAATACAGTCCAGTCGGCTCATAGCCCAAGATCGCCTCCGCGGCGTGAGGGACGTGCGGGTCGACGTGATCAGTATGATGACCGATTCGATCGCGATGATCGGCGTCGAGTGCCCACTCCTCCCCCAAGGGGTGGGTCTTACGCCCCTCGGCAGCAAGATGGCAGGCGCCAGCACAGTGTTGGGTGGAGAGCTCCGGTCGACCCCAGGGAACCAGGCTTTGACGTGAGATCCATCATCGTGCAAGGTTTGGTCGACCGGAACAGAGCTCATCGAGAAGGCCACGAGAGAGATGCGCCCACCAGCAGCCGAGTCCATGTCTCAGGACCAGAATGTTTTAGCAGAGCCATCAGAGCCGCGGTGATCCCTCCCAACTTCAGGTTGGCGACTGGGGTAAGTAAGTTCGCTGGTGAGTCCAAGCCCGAAACTTGGCTCGAGGACTACCGAGTGGCTATGCAGATCAGTGGCGGCAATGATGAGGTGGCCATGAAACACCTACCACTCATGTTGGAGGGTTCGGCCAGGGCCTGGTTGAATCAGCTAGCTCCTAGCAGCATTTACACTTGGGAAGATCTTTCCCGAGTGTTCGTCAGGACATTTGAGGGAACTTGCAAGCGACCAGCAGGACTGACAGAGCTGCAAGTCTACGTGCAAAAGTCGAATGAGACCCTGAGAGATTACATCCAGAGATGGATCACTTTGCATCATACGGTGGAGAACGTGTCTGATCATCAAGCAGTCTGTGCCTTCAAAGATGGCATTAAAACAGAGAGTTAAGTTTGAAGTTTGGTCGGACTGGAGATATGACCCAGAGTCGAATGATGGAGATTGCCACCAAATACGCCAATGGTGAAGAAGAGGATCGACTCCAGAGTGGCAAGTACAAGCCGAGTCAGTCGGAAAAAGGAAACTCCAGTCGGAAGCAGAAGCAGAAAGCCGAGCCAGCTACTCCTGGAGAGGCCCTGGCCGTGACTCAGGGCAAATTCAAAGGGAGGCCCAAAGGATCCTGGAACCCCAAGAAGGCAAAAGATAAGGAAGGAAATGACGTGATGGATCTGCCATGTCACATCCACACGAAGAAAGACGAAGAGTGTAACTTCATCTACCCAAAACATACCACTCACCAGTGCCGGCTCTTAATCCAGCAGTTTCAAGGAAAACAGTCCAAGGATAAGGAGAAGGAGTCAGACAAGGCTGTGGACAAAGAGGACAGCGACGAAGGGTACCCCCATGTCAATTCCACCCTGATGATTTTTGCTGATGTGGAGAGCAAAAGTCGATTGAATGTTATCAACCGTGAGGTGAATATGGTCGCTCCGGCGACACCCAGCTATCTGAAATGGTCTCAGACCGCCATTACATTCGACCAGTCTGATCACCCGACACACATAGCCACCCCTGGGAGGCAAGCTTTGGTGGTCGACCCAGTCGTCGAAGGCACTCGACTGACTAAGGTTCTGATGGATGGCGGCAGTGGATTGAATATATTGTATGCGGAGACGCTAAAAGGAATGGGCATTCCGATGTCCAGACTCAATTCCAGCAACATGAGTTTCCATGGAGTCATTCCTGGAAAGAAGGCTGAGTCACTCGGCCAAATAGCTCTAGATGTGGTTTTCGGCGATTCGAAGCATTTCCGTAAAGAGAAGCTAACATTTGAAGTCGTGGATTTCCAGAGTGCTTATCATGCTATCTTGGGCAGGCCAGCTTATGCACGGTTCATGGCTCGACCATGTTACATATATGTCAAACTGAAGATGCCTGGCCCCAAGGGTGTGATCACCATCACTAGCAAATCGGAAAAAGGTAGAAGAGTGTTTTCAGAAGGGCTCAAAGATTGCTGATTCTCAGATAACAGTGGTGGAGCTAGAAGAATATAAGAAAAATGCAGATCCGAGTGATTTATTGCGAGCCAAGAAGCCCGCCATAGAGTTAGCATTCCAGTCGTCTGGTGAGACGAAACCCGTTCACATTCACCCGACCAACCCCAGTGCTGCTCCGACTCTTATTTCCACAACACTCGACTCTAAATAGGAAGAAGCGCTCATCCAGTTCCTCCGTGAGAACTAGGACATCTTTGCATGGAAGCCTGCTGACATGCCGGGTGTTCCCAGGGGGCTGGCTGAGCATCATTGTCGGTGTCAAAACTGGCGGATCTCGGGTAGGGGGTCCCGAACTGTGCGTCTAGGCGGATGGTAACAGGAGACAAGGGACACGATGTTTTTACCCAGGTTCGGGCCCTCTCGATGGAGGTAAAACCCTACTCCTGCTTGATTGATATTGATGATATGGGTAGTACAAGAGTGGATCTACCACGAGATCAAGGAGGCTAAACCCTAGAAGCTAGCCTATGGTATGATTGTTGTTGTGTCCTACGGACTAAAACCCTCCGGTTTATATAGACACCGGAGAGGGCTAGGGTTACACAGAGTCGGTTACATTGGTAGGAGATCTACATATCCGTATCGCCAAGCTTGCCTTCCACGCCAAGGAAAGTCCCATCCGGACACGGGACGAAGTCTTCAATCTTGTATCTTCATAGTCTTGGAGTCTGGCCGATGATGATAGTTCGACTATCCGGACACCCCCTAGTCCAGGACTCCCTCAGTAGCCCCTGAACCAGGCTTCAATGACGACGAGTCTGGCGCGCATATTGTCTTCGGCATTGCAAGGCGGGTTCCTCCTCCGAATAATTCATAGAAGATTGTGAACACCAGGATAGTGTCCGGCTCTGTAAATAAATTCCACATACCACCGTAGAGAGAATAATATTTACACAAGTTCAATCTGCTGACGTATTTTGTGGCACGACGTCACACCACAACCAAGCTTTTACTCGAATCGTTTTTATTATACCACCTCAGCATGTTTAGCGAGGCGGTTTCCTTGGCACATCTTGTCAAAGCAGAGATCGTGTTCCCCTTATTTCGGGATCCTCATCAATACGGACGTGGGTAACCCAACCAGGCCCGTTGCCACGCCCCCTCCATCGAAGGCGAGTTCCAAACGGTCACGGGGACGGCTCTTGGTATTCTCCCTCTTTATAATGAGACCAAGGCCCGTTCTTTTTCTTCAATCCTCAATCGAATCCGCCCCTCGCCCCGAGTTCCAACACCCAGGGCTCCAGATTCGGGCACTTCGAACCTTCGACAATATCCGGCTCCGACCTACAGGGCCGGTGGACGGCCTCCTCCGTTACGGAAGAGGACGTGCTAAAGCTGAGAGAAGCCAGGTACTTAACCTACGAGATTTCGCATAGGTTGCCTGCCCAAGGGCAAGTCATTCCTACTCCTGAGCCTGGCGAGAGTGTCGTGTTCGTGTCTCACCTCCATCGGGGTTTAGGCTTCCCGATGGATCCCTTCGTGAGGGGACTCATGTTTTACTATGGGTTGGAATTCCACGACTTGGCTCTGGAGTCCATCCTCCACATCTCATCATCTATTGTCGTCTGCGAAGCCTTCCTCCGCACTACCCCTCACTTCGATTTGTCGCTCAAAACCTTCAACGTGGGGCCGAAGATGGTTGAGGGGCGTCAGGCAGAGTGCGGCGGGGCAGTTATAAGCAAGAGGGCCGATGCTCCATGGCTCGAGGGCTCTTTCCAGGAGGAGCTCGGCTTGTGGCAACAGGAGTGGTTTTATATCGCCGCTCCCAGGGGCAGCAGGCAGAGGCCGCCACCCGCCTTTTGCTCGGGCCCTCCACAACGGCTGACGTCATGGGTCAACAAAGGGCTTGACTGGGGGCCGTCCAAGGACGTACCCCTATTGCAGGGCCGGATTTGAGACCTTCAAGAGAGGGAGATGAATCTGGTCGTAGTGATGCAGGTTATGTTGATTCAGCGTCTTTTGCCCTACAAACGTCGCCCCCTCCGCCTGTGGGAATTCAATCCGGAGGGACCACGAGCTCTCCAACACTTCATGGGTACGACACCCGTGGAGATGTACAAACTGTTCTTTGGATCACAAGAGATGTGTCCGGACTTGACCGAGGACGCTGGCTTAAGCTGCAATCGCCCGGATACTCAAGTAAGTAGCCCTGTGTCCGGACATATCGTCCATTTATTTATCATGGATCTGCCTTTTAACCAGCTATCCCGTGGACAGGAGTGGATAGCGCAAGCAAAACTGATACGGTGTCCGGCCCCCCTCCCTAAGACCATGCCGGATTCCGTGTTAATCAAAATGTTGGAGGTAGCGCCTTCGAAGGAGGGCGAAGGGGGGAACAGGCAAACTACCACCTCTGCTAAGGAGGCTCTCAGCAAGGGGGGAATCAAGAATCCCTCCCTCCAGGGGGAGAAAAGGACCGCTTTCGAAGACCCGGAGGCCAAGGCCTCAAAGCGGGGAAAGAAATCTGCACCGGAAGGTCCTGTGCCGGGAGGAATCCCGGCCGCACAGTCTCCCCAAAGGAATCAGCCCTCCAGCGAGCTGTAAGTAGAAAAAGGGGGAGTTTTGTAATAAGGGACATCCTATTTTATTTCTAAGGATAACCGAAGTTTTTACCTTGTAGTTTGGATCTCAGCCCTTCTCAGCAGAGCTCATCCTCGGGGGACCTTCATCCGGAGATGATGGAGAGAGAAACGCCTCCATCTGCCACCCCGTCAGGCGGGGCGGACGACCCTGAGGTGTCGTCACGGAGGGTCTCCCCAAGTCCGGCGGGGCCGGGGAGTTCGGCACCCACTGGAGTACGGCCGGCGGAGCTGCAGGATCTGCTCGAGAGGGCGTCTATCTCAGAAGATCACCGCACATTAATGAGTACGGTGATTGAAAGGATCTTATCCGCCGAGAGCGGTTTGCATGAGGCCGTCGGAAGTTTACTGACGGGGTTTGAGGTACGCAAAAAATGACATACCTTTTGACAGTTTTGCACATAGAGTGCGCCTTGTATAGATAGTAGCCCCTGAGACTCGGTATGTTGTCGAAAGCGATAGCGTGCCAAGGATCATAATCTCAGTTATAAAATGTCGCCTTTCCTATGCAGGTGGCGGAACGTTCGGTGGCCAGCAGGACTGATAGAGTTGTCGAGCTGAAGCGGCAACTCGACGTTGCGGACGCGGACATCGCGCTGGTCAATAAACGACTTGACGAGTCACAAGGTAGGTGGTTTCTCCGCGGTCACCTGGTAAGGGAGCTGATGCCCACTCCTTACAACATGTATGCTTGATGCAGATGGTGCCGCTGCTGTGGAAGACCTTCGGGCAGAGCTTGCTCGAGCCAAGGAGCAAGCCAGAAAAAGTGATGCGGCTGCCTCGAAGGCAGCAGAGGAGCTAAAAGCCGAAAAGGCTGCTCACTGCCGAAGCAGGGAGGAGATGGCCGGAATGGCCGTGAAACTAAAAGATGCTACCGACCGCTATGAGGTTCTTGAAAGAGAACGCCAAGTGGAGCAAGAGGACCTGAAGAAGGCCACCGCCGAAGCCAAGGATGCTCGTTCTGCAATGAGGGCTATAAAGGAAAAGCTGCGTCAGGCCGGAGACATTGCGGCTGGAAAGCCCTTTCTGCTGTGCAGGAAGTTCACGGATCAGAAGTATGCTCAGTTGGGCCAGCTGTGGGGTGCGGAGGATCCTTATATGGATTTGGCGGCGAGTGCGGCGGACGCAGTCGTGCACTTCCGAAGCCAAAAGGATCACGAGATGGAAGAGATTTTTTGGTCTCAATTCCATAGTCCGGAGCGTCCCCTTCTGTTAACCGACCGGTTGGCTGAGTGGTCACTCTGTGCATTTTAAAACCGAACCAAGAAACCATACCGAAAATAAACCGAACCGAACCGATTTTTTTGTTTTTATGGTTTCTGGTTTCGGTATGGTATGAACTTTTCATACCGATTTAAACTTTGGTTTTTATGGTATATACCGAAAAACCGAATGGTTAACCGAATAAACAGAATTAAAAGATAAATTTATATTTCTTGAGATGAACAACCGTACAAGTTGTCATTTTTCTTGTACATGAGTCAAATTCACTACTAAGCACCAACATTTTTCTTGTAACATTGTCATTTTTCTCTTTTTAAAATGCTAAGCACGTCCATAACCATCAACAGATGAATCAATGCATGCATATATACTTATATATATAGTCATATACTATTTGTGTAAAATAGAATGTGTTTTGAGTCATAAATTTGCAAATTATTATTACATCATTTTCAAATTCGCGTCAACTTTGGTTTTTATGGTATATACCGAAACCATACCGAAATAATTTGGTATATACCGAAACCGAACCGTATTTTAATTTCATACCGTATTTACCGAAGTATTAATACCGTACATACCGAAAAACCGTATAAACTGAACCATGTAAACCGAATAAACCGAACGCACAGGGCTACTGAGTGGGCTGAGCTGAATAGGCTGTCTGGACTTGCCATGAAGGACGTCGTGGCTCATCTGTGGCTGGAAAGGCCCAAGCCAAAGAGTTATTTTGGTTTAGTGCAGCAATTCCTTGATGCGGTGCCGCATATCAAGGCGATGAAGCGGTCGGCATGCATAGAGGGTGCACGGATGGCTCTCGCCCGTGTCAAAACATACTGGGCAGAGATGGACGCCACCGACGTTGCGTCCCAGGATTCGGATAGAAGCCGATTACCCGCCGAGCACTATTTTGAGGAAGTCCCGCGGGGCGCTCGTTTAGTAGAGTCCCAGTGCTCGAAAAATGTTATGTTCAAATGACATGTATGATTTGTAAAACCATATTTATAATATAAGGGCTTTTTATACTTATGCGTTCAAGTATTGAAATTCCTCCTGTGCGGCCATTAATGTATATGTATATATAACCTGAAAGATGGAAGTCTTCGGCTTCAGCCCCCATGCACATGGTGCGGGGGTGTTTGCAAAAAAGCGCATTTTCACACTTAATCCAACGTCTTGGTCCTGTGAAGGAGGTGGTAGCGTAGCAAACGAGGCAACCGGACTATAATGCTTTATCACTTTCACTTAGCCATAGGAGTTCGAAGGTGGAGCTACGATATAGCCCCTAGGGGCACCGCGCTCTCTGAATTCGGGGCGCGTATGTGCCTGACCGGGAAACGGTCCTTCGTCAAAGCGGAGGAATTCTAGACATTCCGGTAGTCGATCGAGTGGTTGACCAGTCTCTCGCTATATCATGACAGTTAGTTTTCGGCTTTCTCTACTGAGGTGCTCGCCTGGCCGAACTGGGGCACAATCGCAGTAGTTCTCCTGGTGCCGCGTTAGCCGATAATATGGAACGTAAGGCAGCAAAACACAGGAGTCGGGCAAACCCAACATTTGACCAAAGACATGATTCGGAGCTGATGCATATAAGGCCTAACTCGAGATGCCGAACACTCCCTAAGGTATTCGGTCTTTATGAAAAACGGGCCGAATGATGCCCTAAGCGCCTAGTGTCCAGGTACGCGCGAAATCTTCTGAGCGGCCGATGCCAAAACGTCAGCCTCCTCCTTGGTTATGATAAGAAACTGGGGGATGTATAGCAACAAGAGACAGTAAAAAAGGTTTACGCAGGGTCTTAATCTAAAAAGAATCCTTGTAACGGGTCCCTGCTACACGTCTGTGCCTGTGTCTCCGTTGTGCTGTATCCTGGACGGGTGTAGCACGTTGTTCATATGTAAAAGAGAAGAACTTAGTTTGAAAAAAAGATCGTGCAAAAAATGCATGTAAAAAGAGTGTGATTTAAAAAATGAATAAAATTGAGCTTTATTGGCTCTCATTCTTTGTTTGTGCAGCCCCTTGTAAAGGGGTATGCGGCTGGGAAGCCCCTTGTTTGTTTATGCCGGACTCGCCTAGCCGTGTCCGGGGTCTAAATGACCTGTTTTAGGGGCTTCGATCAGCCAAGCCGGATTAGTTTGTGGCTGTCAAGGCAGTCTCACGTTTTTCCGTGGTCGAGGAACACTCTAAGTTACCCTTTAATGAGATGATGTCGTCTGGACCGGGCATTTTGAGTGTAAGAGACGCGTAATGCGGTATTGCGTTAAAGCGGGCGAAAGCTTCACGTCCCAATAGTGCTTGATGGCTACTTTTAAATGGGGCGATATGGAAGATTAGCTTTTCGCGACGGAAGTTGTCGGATGAACTGAACACAACTTCTAGTAGTAAGGAGTCCGTACTATTGGCATAAGGGCCTGGCGTCACTCCTTTAAAGGAAGTGCCGCTATGGCGAATTTTGGTAGGGTCTATCCCCATTCTGCGGATGGTGTCCTGGTATAGCAGGTTTATATCACTTCCGCCGTCCATTAGGACTTGTGTAAATTGTAGTCCGTCGATTATAGGATCCAATATCAAAGCAGTCCATCCTGCGTTTCGAATACTTCTGGAGTAATCCAGATGGTCGAAAGTAATTGGTTTTGACATCCAATCTTGGGATTCCGCTGGGGTGGACCGTGCGGCACGTGCTTTGGTAGATGCCGCCTTATTTTTCCTTGTTATCACTTGAAGTGAATTCACTGTTTTGACTTCTTGTGGGAAATTCTTTTGTTTTCCGGTGCTCTGCTTGTGGGGTTCCTCGTCGTCCTCGCTTGGTGTGTCGAGCCCCTTATGTTCGGCGTTAAGCCGGACTGCTTGAAGACCCAACAATCTCTGTGGGTATGGTTTGCAGGCTTCCCGGGGGTACTGTGAATTTGACATATCCTATCCAAGATTTTGTTTAGGTTGGATAGCTCGTCACTGTTGTCCTTAAGAGGCAGTGTTTTGTTGTTCGGCCGAGAGCTTTTGAACCCGGCGTTGACCGTCGTGTTCTTTGGGCCATTTTCGTTATTCCGGCGCTGATCTTTTCTGCGTCGTGATTTCCCATTTCCATCCCTAACCTCGGATGTACTCGGGTCGCTGGTGCTGCATCTTGCTAGCCAGCTATCTTCCCTCGTGCAGAAGCGGGTCATGAGGCTTGTTAGCGCGGCCATTGTTCTTGGTTTTTCCTGGCCGAGGTGTCTGGCGAGCCATTCGTCTCGGACGTTATGTTTAAAGGATGCTAAGGTTTCGGCGTCCGAATAGTCGACTATTTGGTTCTTTTTGGTGAGGAACCTGTTCCAGAATTTGCGTGCTGACTCTCCGAGCTGTTGAGTTATGTGACTTAAATCGTCTGCATCCGGAGGGCAGACATAAGTTCCCTGAAAATTTGCTCAAAACGCATCCTCGAGCTCTTCCCAACTTCCGATGGTATTTTCTAGGAGGGTTTTGAGCCAATGCCAAGCTGGCCCTTTGAGCTTGAGGGGTAGGTATTTTATGGCGTGGAGATTGTCTCCTCTAGCCATATGTATGTGTAGGATATAATCCTCAATCCAGACTCCGGGGTCTGTTGTTCTGTCATATGCCTCTATGTTTACGGGTTTGAATCCCGCCGGAAATTCATGATCCAGTACCTCATCGGTGAAATATAGTGGGTGTGCGGTGCCCCTGTATTTAGGTGTGCCGTTATCTTCGAACGCTCGGCGTGTTGTGTTGCTTCCTGGAGCCTTCTTTTTTGGCCCATAGATGGACCTGACCGGGCCATCCTTTCAGCGAGGATCCTTATGTGGATCGTGTGCCGGCTTGTGTGCGGCGCCGCTTGCCGCTCTTAGCCGGTCATCTGGTCGTCTATCCGGCCAGGCGGCCTCTTTGTTTTTTGACTGTGGGGGCTCTACGGCCTCCTCGTCAAATTCGGGCAACAGCTTGCGCTTGGGTAGCTCTTTGCTTGGTGACTATCGCCGTATTTATCTGCAGTCTTGAGTACTTTGCTCCATCTCATTCTGAGTACGTCTTCCGCTGTTTTGAGCTTCTGCTTCTACTTCTTCAAACTTCTTGCAGTGGCGACGAGCCTTTTGTGAAGGTTCTTATGCTCCGGTGATGTGTCCAGCGTGAAATTGTCTGGACTGTTGTTTTCACCGGGGATGGGTTGCTCGTCCAATTCATCCTGTTCGGATGGTTGCTTGGTGGCATGTTCGTCGTCCACTGGTTCGCCCTGCTCTACGTCTGGGTCAGTATGGGTGCTATTGTTATCGAGGCGGGACTTCGGGCGGTGCTTGCGTCGCCATTTTGGTTGTTTTTCGGGGGAATTGTCCTTCGCCGCGTCCCGTTGTTCCTCATTATCGCTTCCTTTTGGTGTATCCACCATGTATACGTCGTGAGTTGAGGTGGCTTTCCAGTGCCCAATAGGCGCTGGTTCTTGGTCGTCTCCGGCATCGTCGTCCATATCGTCGATGTCTTCGGAGTCGAAGTCTAGCATGTCGGTTAGATCGTCGACAGTGGCTACTAAGTGGGTGGTGGGTGGGCTTTGAATTTCTTCGTCGTCCGCATCCCAACCGTCCTGACCGCAGTCCGGCCAGGGCTCTCCTGATAATGAGAGATATTTTAGCGAATTCAGGATGCCGCCAAAAGGTGAGTGCTGAAAGATGTCCGCGACGGTGAACTCTATGATCGGTGCCCAACCGGATTCGATTGGTAGGGGCGCGAGGAGTTCGGAGGCCGGCGAGGAGTCCGAAACCTTGGAGTTACGAGCTTCACAAGGGACAAGGTCAGTATTCGGCTCCATCGCCGTAGAGGTTGCAGCCCCCGAGGCGGTGTTTAGCCACCCATCCTCGATCTACGCAGCCGGCTCCGAATTAAGGGTCAGAGCGGACTCGTGTGCGGCCTCCAGGGCACTGTCCGGCGGCAGAGCTAAATCATGCCCATCGTGACAGTGCGGCGCGCTCGGCTGTGGCTCGAATCCATCGAAGATCAAGTCTCCGCGGATGTCAGCCGTGAAATTCAGACTTCTAGATCTAACCTGACGGCCAGGGGCGTAGCTTTCGATCTGCTCCAGATGGCCAAGCGAATTGGCCAGTAGTGCAAAGCCGCCGAATATGAAGGTCTGTCCGGGGAGAAAAGTCTCACCCTGGACTGTGTCGTTGTTGATGATCGAAGGAGCCATCGGGCCTATATGCGACGGAACAGAAGAACTCTCAATGAAAGCACCAATGTCGGTGTCAAAACCGGCGGATCTCGGGTAGGGGGTCCCGAACTGTGCATCTAGGCGGATGGTAACAGGAGACAAGGGACACGATGTGTTTACCCAGGTTCGGGCCCTCTCGATGGAGGTAAAACCCTACTCCTTCTTGATTGATATTGATGATATGGGTAGTACAAGAGTGGATCTACCACGAGATCAAGGAGGCTAAACCCTAGAAGCTAGCCTATGGTATGATTGTTGTTGTGTCCTACGGACTAAAACCCTCCGATTTATATAGACACCGGAGAGGGCTAGGGTTACACAGAGTCGGTTACAATGGTAGGAGATCTACATATCCGTATCACCAAGCTTGCCTTCCACGCCAAGGAAAGTCCCATCCGGACACGGGACGAAGTCTTCAATCTTGTATCTTCATAGTCTTGGAGTCCGGCCGATGATGATAGTTCGACTATCTGGACACCCCCTAGTCCAGGACTCCCTCAATCGTTTACGAGTCAACTCAAAAGCAAAACCTGTCAAAGAACATCTGCGACGGTCCGTTGTCCAGAAGAGAAAGGCCATTGGCAAGGAGGTGGCTCGGCTCCTGGCAGCAGAGTTTATCCGAGAGGTTTGCCACTCCGAGTGGCTCGCCAATGTTGTCATTGTCCCCAAGAAGGACAAGTCACTTTGCATATGCATCGATTTCAAACATATCAATCGGGCCTGCCCGAAAGATCATTTTCCTCTTCCTCGCATTGACCAAATTTTCGACTCGACTGCGGGATGTGAGAGATTGTCTTTTTTAGACGCCTATTCCAGGTACCATCAGATCCGTCTGTATGGACCCGACGAGATCAAAACAGCTTTCATCACTCCATTCGGGTGCTTCTGCTATGTCACCATGCCATTCGGCCTCAAGAATGCCGGAGCCACGTTTATGAGGATGATTCAGAAGTGTTTACTCACTCAAATCAGTCGGAACGTGGAAGCGTACATGGATGATATTGTGGTCAAATCACGGAAGGGTTCCGACCTACTGACTGACCTCGCCGAAACATTTGCCAATCTCAGGAGATATGATATCAAGCTCAATCCATCAAAGTGCACATTCGGAGTTCCCGGTGGAAAGTTACTCGGTTTTCTCGTTTCCGAACGAGGAATCGATGCTAACCCAGAAAAAGTTGGCACTATACTCCGAATGAAACGCCCTGTGCGTGTGCACGATGTCCAGAAGCTTACTGGATGCTTGGACGCATTAAGTCGATTCATCTCTCGCCTCGGTGAAAAGGCATTGCCTCTTTACCGACTGATGAAGAAGTCAGACAAGTTCGAGTGGACTTCAGAAGCTGACGCAGCATTTGCCGAGCTAAAAGCTCTGCTATCCACCCAGCCGGTGCTTGCTGCTTCGATCAGCAAAGAGCCTATGTTGCTTTACATTGTAGTCAAAGGACAAGTCGTCAGTACAGTACTTACGGTCAAGTGGGAAGAAGAAGGGAAAGCCTTCAAAGTTCAGCGCCCAATGTATTATCTTTCCGAAGTTTTGACCCCATCGAAGCAAAGATACCCTCATTATCAGAAGCTTGTGTATGGGATCTACATGACCACGAAGAAGGTTGCCCATTATTTCTCTGATCATTCCATTGCAGTCATCAGCGACGCCCCACTGTCAGAGATTCTGCACAACAGAGATGCAACTAGTCGAGTGGCGAAATGGGCGATTGAACTCCTTCCCCTTGATATCAAGTTTGAGGCAAAGAAAGCCATCAAGTCCCAAGCAATAGCAGATTTCCTTGCCGAGTGGATTGAACTACAACAGCCGACTCAAGTTCACTCGGAGCATTGGACCATGTTCTTTGATGGCTCTAAGATGTTAAATGGTTTCGGTGCTGGGGTAGTATTGGTTTCCCCCCGAGGAGATAAGCTCAGATATGTGCTCCAGATCCACTTTGATTCCTCCAAAAATGAAGCAGAATACGAAGCACTTTTATATGGGTTGCGCATGGCCATTTCACTCGGTGTCAGTCGCCTTATGGTTTATGGCGACTCAGATTTGGTGGTCAATCAGGTGATGAAGGAGTGGGACGTTAGAAGCCCAGCCATGACTGGATACTGCAATGCAGTGAGAAAGCTTGAAAAGAAATTTGAAGGGTTACAGCTCCATCATATACCCCGACTGAAGAATCAAGCGGCTGATGACTTGGTGAAGATAGGTTCCAAGAGAGAAGCCATTCCCAGTGATGTGTTCTTGGAGCATATCCATACTCCATCAGTTAAAGAAGATCCTTTTACCGAAGAAGCTCCGCATCCTAAAAGTGTCACAGATCCGACTGAAGTTGAAGTTCCAGCAGTGGTCGACCTGATCATGGAAGCGTTGGTGATCACTCCCGATTGGACAATGCCGTATCTCGTGTATATCTCAAGGAAAGAGCTCCCGGAGGATGAAGAAGAGGCTCGACAGATCATCCGCTGATCTAAAGCCTTTACCGTGATAAGGGGACAGTTGTACAGAGAAAGCGCGACTGGAGTTGGTCAGAAATGTATAACGCCATAAGAAGGTCGGATAATCCTTGACGATATCCACTCGGGGACCTGTGGCCATCATGCGTCCTCTCGCACCATTGTGGCCAAAGCATACCGAGCAGGATTTTACTGGCCAAGAGCGAATGAAATGGCAAAGGAGATAGTCGACAAGTGTGAAGGATGTCAATTTTACTCCAATATGTCACACAAGCCCGCCTCAGCCTTAAAGACCATACCATTCGTCTGGCCTTTTGCTGTATGGGGATTGGATATGGTTGGACCTTTGAGAACAGGCAGAAGTGGCTTCACCCATGTGCTGGTAGCAGTCGACAAGTTCACCAAGTGGATTGAGGCTAAACCCATCAAGAATCTTGATGCCGGCACTGCTGTCAGCTTCATCAGAGAGTTGATATTCAGATATGGAGTTCCACACAGCATCATCACTGACAACGGCTCAAACTTCGACTCCGAGGAATTCAGAGCTTTCTGCACATCTCAGGGCACACGAGTCGACTATGCTTCAGTCGCTCACCCTCAGTCGAATGGACAGGCAGAACGAGCAAATGGCTTGATTCTCAAAGGGTTGAAACCCCGATTGATGTGCGATCTCAAGCATGCAGCTGGTGCATGGGTCGACGAACTTCCGTCAGTGCTTTGGGGATTGAGGACCACACCTAACCGGTCGACTAGGAGAACTCCGTTCTTCTTGGTCTACGGAGTTGAAGCGGTCTTGCCGAGTGACTTACTTCACAACGCACCCTGAGTCGAACTCTACAACGAAGCTGAAGCAGAGCAAGCCCGGCATGACGCAGTCGACCTTCTAGAAGAAGAAAGGGAGATGGCCTTGATCCGATCTACCATTTATCAGCAGGACTTGCGTCGCTTCCACGCCAAAAACGTGAAGAGTCGAGCCTTCCAGGAAGGAGATTTGGTTCTCCGAGTGGATCAGCAGAAGCCACACAAGCTTGCTCCTTCTTGGGAAGGCCCCTTCATCGTCACGAAGGTTCTCCACAATGGAGCATACCGTCTTTACAATGTCGAGCACTAGATCGACGAGCCCCGAGCTTGGAACGCGGAGCTGCTCCGCCCCTTTTACACTTAAGTATGCACTCGGAAATGTAATAAAAGTACTTCTGTAGTTCATTTTTCAAAGACAATAGTGTTATAATTTTCCCAGTGATTGTTCTTACTTTTGTTCACGTAAAGGTCCCCCCAGTGGGTGGCTTAGCTGCGAATCCGTTTCGCCTAAATTTGTAAAAATCCTACCGAGTGGTGAGCCAGCCTCACACTCGGAGGCTTAGCTGCGAATCCGTTTCGCCTAAGTTCAACAAAATCCTGTCGAGTGGTGAGCCAGCCTCCCACTCGGAGGCTTAGCTGCAGTCCAAGTACTCGCCTAAGTTTAAATAAAATCCTACAGAGTCGTGAGCCAGCCTCCCACTCGTAGGCTTAGCTGCAGTCCAAGTACTCACCTAAGTTTAAATAAAATCCTATCGAGTGGTGAGCCAGCCTCCCACTCGGAGGCTTTGCTGCAGTCCAGGTACTCGCCTAAGTTTCAACGAAATCCTGCCGAGTGGTGAGCCAGCCTCCCACTCGGGGGGCTTAGCTGCAGCATAGCGCTCGCCTAAGTACAAGTATAACGTGTGCTCCGCAAGGAAGACGAGGTGCAGGTCGACTGCTACCCTACCCTTCTGAGCTACGCCACAAGTATAATGTGCACTCCGCAAGGAAGACGAGGTGTAGGTCGACTGCTACCCTCTCCTTCCGAGCTACGTCACAAGTATAACGTGCCCTCTGCAAGGAAGACAAGGTACAGGTCGACTGCTACTCTCTCCTTCTGAGCTACGCCACAAGTATAATGTGCGCTCCGCAAGGAAGACAAGGTGCAGGTCGATTGATGCCTTCTTCTTCAGAGGTACGCCACAGAAATCCTACTGACTGGAGAGCAGACCTCCCACTCGAGGGCTTAGCTGCAGCCCAGTGCTCGCCTAAGTTTTTGAAAATCCTACCGAGTGGAGAGCAGACCTCCCACTCGGGGGCTTAGCTGCAGCCCAGCGCTCGCCTAAGTTTTTAAAAATCCTACCGAGTGGAGAGCAGACCTCCCACTCGGGGGCTTAGCTGCAGCCCAGCGCTCGCCTAAGTTTTTGAAAATCCTACCGAGTGGTGAGCAGACCTCCCACTCGGGGGCTTAGCTGCAGCCCAGCGCTCGCCTAAGTTTTTGAAAATCCTACCGAGTGGAGAGTAGACCTCACACTCGGGGGCTTAGATGCAGCCCAGCGCTCGCCTAAGTTTTTGAAAATCCTACCGAGTGGAGAGCAGACCTCCCATTTGGGGGCTTAGCTGCAGCCCAGCGCTCGCCTAAGTTTTTGAAAATCCTACCGAGTGGAGAGCAGACCTCCCACTCGGGGGCTTAGCTGCAGCCCAACGCTCGCCTAAGTTTTTGAAAATCCTACCGAGTGGAAATCAAACCTCTCACTCAGGGGCTTAGCTGCAGCCCAGTGTTTGCCTAAGAATGATGAGGTATAAGTCGATTGCAATATGTGCTTCATCCTAGCCTGCAAAAGGACATCTCAAACACCGGGGTAGAGACCAAACGAAAGACGGTGTTAGTTCAGAGGCAGATTCAAACATATTCAATGTCGAATCCAAGTTCAGATAACGTCTTACGGAACCAGAAGTGCTCAGGTGCTAAGCACGTTAAAGTTTATCGGTTACAAAAACCACTCGGCATACCGAGGCAAATTTAAAGCATCAAGCATAGAAGTTTTTTACCCCTCCTGTGGAGGGCTGGAAGGCGCAACAAATTCGTCCAGGTCGATTCCATCTGCGATCCGAGTGGCAGTGGCGATGAAGGTCTCCATGAAGGATCGGAAGTCATGCTTCTTGGTATTGGCCACCTTGAGAGCTGCCAGCTTGTCCTCTCGCGCTTCCTTACAGTGAACATGGGCCAGAGATAGAGTACGTCTGCACCGCACCTGGCAGAAGACTTCTTCCATTCTTTCACTCGACTTGGAACATCGTTCAGTCGAGTCATCAGAGACTCAAGGTCATTCTGAAGTGTTTATCCTGGCCAGAGTGTTGTGTCGATGCGAGAAGTTGCAACCTTTAGCCTTGCAAGATAGTCGACAATAGCAGCAACGCGAGACTCAAGTCAGAGCACATTCATGGCGGCTTCGTCCTTCACAGGAGAGTTGATGGGATCTAGGCTCGTCTCCAGTCGACCAGTCTCCTCCTCAAAGTTCTGGCAGAACTCTGTAGACACAACCCAAAAGTTAAGACAGCAGTTTAATGGCAAGATCATAGTCAAAAGGCCTGTCTGATACAAAGGTGTGACACTCCAAAAAATTTATTTGGTTTTTTATCAAAAACTTTGTGGTTTTGAGGAGAGAGAGAGTTTTTTTTAAAAATCTTTCTTTTTCAGAAAAACCTTCCTCTTAAAAACCTCCTTTTTGCCTTGGCAGGGTTTTTAATTCTTTCAAACTTTGGTGCTTGATCTTTTGCAAACTTTTTCTCTGTTAGTTCCCTCTAAAGATGTAATCTTTTTGGGAGTTTTAATTTGTTTTATTTTTAAGAGAAGCTCTATGAAAATTTGGGATTTTCTTATCTTTGAAGCCACCCTTGGCTTTGTATTTTTGCCCATGAGATAAAACCCCTCCAAAACCTCCCCTCCCCCTTGTGATCAACCTAAATTCTCTGTCCCAACTAATCCAAACTGGTTTTGGATTTTATTCTAATTATTTTCCCCCTCAATTCAATTCTGAAAATTATTTGGAGCCTGAGGGATTTTCAAAGCAAGTACACTTTTTCATTTGAGTTTTGACCTCAAACCAATTCTCCTGGATTGTCCTTTGAACCCACAACCCAGAACCATCTTGATCCACTCCTCCTCTTTTCAAATTTTTCAAAATACAGTCTCTGCAAGTTTGGACCAGATTTGCCAAATTTGGTGAAATTCATATCCACACTGCTCCAAAAATTCCACCAAAAATCATGCAGCCTACTTGAGCAAGGAGAAGCCACTCCACCAAAAATCAGCTCAAGGAAAAATCACCAGAGGCCAATTTCATTCGGTCGAACACCTTGTGGGCACTGTTACTGTTCAAAGTTCAGAAAATTCAGTTTCAGTGTCATCTTCAGTCCGTCAGTTTCAGTCACGCGGCCACAGTGCCCTTGGCACGTTTCTCGCCGCCTCTTCCTCTTGTCCGAAGCTTCACACGCGTGCGTGGAGCCTTCCTGGCGTCGGTAGCGCGCTGGCTCGCCCTCGCCGGCGTCTTCTGCGGCGTCGGGACCTCCCGTGGCGGCCGACAGGAGGCACACCATGGCAGAACGCCATTCCACGCTGCCCATCGCTCCCTGGCTCTCCGCGTGGCCTCATGCACGCCAGCGCACGCCCGTAGCACAGCCACCGTGGCCGGCAAGCACGGAACGCGCTCTCCGCCACCGACGGGCCCGCGCCATCACCGTTTCGTCGAGCTCGCCCTTAACACCCAAACCCCGGCCAGTTTAACACCAAAACGGACCCATTGAACCTCCGTGATGACGCTCGACCCCCTAACCACCCCGACCGAGCACTGCGCCACCATAATCGCTCGCCGGTGATCCTCGTTCACGGCAACCGCCTCGGACTGCCTATATAAAGGGGTCCCGAGCTCAGTCTCATGCACGCAGCACCTCCACTACTCACCAACACCCCGCCAGGCCACTAGGGGGGACCTCGAGGAGGTCTTCTCCCCCAGCTCCGGCCGCCTCACCCCGCCTCGGCCTCCAGCCCGATTCGTTCTGGTGAGGCCATCTCCGGCGCTCAAACCCCGTTCGTTACCCTCTCTAGCTGCCAGGAGCATAACCCCCTCTTCAATTTAACCTTTGCAGCCCTCTCCGACGAGCCCCTCGACCACCCGAGCCGCCGTCCGCCGGAGCAAAGCTCGCCATCGACGTGGTGCTCGCCGACCGACTCCACCACCATCAACTGACGCGGAAGGGTACCCTGAGCATGGAGGTACTCTCCGATCTCTCTGCCTCGCCGTGGATCGCCGCCGGCGACCACCGCGGCTCTCGGGCGCCGGCGAACTCTGCCGCCCTGTTTGAACATTTGAACCTGACGGGTGGGACCCCACCGTCAGCCTCTCTGCTCTCTCTTTCGAATCGTTTTCTGGAAGCGCCTTCGGGCAGAATGCGTTTTCTCTTCGGGCTAGCGTAGTCGCTACCGAAGCGTTTTCTGTTTTTATAAACTAGCCCCTGGAAATCTTCTGTTTCATTACAGATAAGTCCCTGGACAAAAACCCTTATAACTTTTAATCAGAAAAGTATTTTTGATTGATTCTTTTTCTGTTCTCTTTAAAATTTTGTCTAGTTTTTTATCTGATTTATTTGAAAAATATTTGGTTTACCTTCTGTGCACTCCTTGGTATTTACGTTAGCGCATATATTTTCTTTAAACCGTAGATACCGAAGGAGGTGACGGAGCCGCGAACTTCACCGAGCTAGGCTCCGACTACTCTGAACCAGGCAAGCATGTTTGAACTTTTGATATGATGAGTGTCTTGGCATGTTTTGCATTTAGTTAGTTTCATGGCATGTCGGTAAGCATACCGATGAACGTTATTTTCTGTGATAATGAGGTAAGTGAGTTCGATGCTCCATACATGGATGAATGTGAATATGAATGGCCATGTGTTGGCATGAGGATGGGTACGGTGGCAGTGTTGTAGCATGCCAGTCGTACGCCAGACCATGTGACTTCAGTGTCAAACCATATCGGTCCAGTACCTATCATTTCCTTCCTTGTACTACCACATGTTTTCCGCAAGGAATATGGTTTAGTAAGTTGCAAACCGCTTTCATGGTACACACCAAAGAGGAGAGGCCGTGATGATGGTTCCATGGCCCTGGATTAAAGCCAGTCATCCGGTCAGGGGGCATGGGTGTTTCCGGTTGGGACCGAGAGGGGGGCACCCCTTAGAGCGCGCGTACATAAATTTGATCCCATGCTATTCGAGATTGTGATCTCCCCGTCTCAAAAGTTTTTCTTGGACGATGACTAGGGTGATTCCTAGCATCGAGAGGTAGGATGGGTGTGTACCGGTTAGCTGTGTTTTCTTCTGAAATACCGTAAACAGAACTAGTCCTTCGTGACTACGGAAATCCGTTGGCTGTGGGAAAATTTTTGTACAAACTCTGCAGAGTCATATATTCCTCCAAATCATCTATTCCATGTCAAGTTTCATTCCTTCTTATCCTAATCAATTGTCAGCTTTGGTGACAGAGACTCCGGTGAATCGCATGAGTGCTAAGTCTGGTTGAATGATTATCCCTGTGGCTGGACTAACCCGTTTATTCTCATGGATTGAATGTTTATTATGAGTATTATTTACTGGTGAATTTAAAGCCCTTTCTGCGATGTCGCTCAGACGTCCGACTGTGGCATTTCTTTTAAAGCCCTTTCTGCGATGTCGCTCAGACGTCCGACTGTGGCATTTCTTTTAAAGCCCTTTCTGCGATGTCGCTCAGACGTCCGACTGTGGCATTTCTTTTAAATCCCTTTCTGCGATGTCGCTCAGACGTCCGACCGTGGCATTTCTTTTAAAGCCCTTTATGTGGTGTCGCTAAGATGCCCGACTGTGGCATCATTTCCTTATTTTTATTTGTTCACCTTTCGAGGCGTCGCTTCAGACACCCGATCGGTCCTTATTTATGCTCTGTGGGATTTCAGGCGGACTACCGCCGTTTCCCTTTTTACTTACCCGTTATGCCAATTTTATTTATTGTGCATTAAGGAATTAATCATGTTGCATCCATGCATGCATTTGTTATATCTTACGTCCGAACTGTCTTGCGAGTACTTTCAAAGTACTCACTGGCTTGTTGATTTGGCCAGATGCTGACGAAGGCGATCTCATGGATGAAGAGTTCGATAGCGAGTCCGACACTTAGAGGAGTCCCAGTCAGTCTCGTGCGACCCTGGATTTGGCCACTGTTTTATATCCGCTTCCGCTACCAAATAAATTTATCGAGCCTCACCTCGACGTTCGATGAAATGATATTCTTAGAGTCTTGTATTTCCCTTCCTGCTGTGTTTTTCCACCACCAGCCTATCCTTGAGTCAGTAGTATGTCTCCACACCACTGTGTTCTGTCCGCCATTATGTATGATTATTGGCGTGCTTGTAATAATTTGGTTGAGCAGCCGCAGTTCAACCCTGTAATATATTTTTATGCTACTGGCTTATTGTATCAAGGAATTGTCTACCAGTGAGGAGGATTTCTCTCATACTGGACTCAAAAGACTGGTTTATCAATAAATATTTTTATTGGAAAACCGGTCGTGACAAAAGGATTACCTTCGAGCATGAGGAATAGCTTCTTGGTGAGTCCTCCCAGATAAGCCTCCAGATCATTCTTCTTTCCCGCCAACTCGCTGGCCTTGTCACTCAAAGCAATCTTGTCATTCTTCAGTCGACTGACCTCCTTGTTGGCCGCATTAAGAGCAGCTTTCAGATTGGTATTCTCCTCTTCAAGCTTGGTGATTGAGGCCAGCTTTTCTTCTGCGAGCTTGGTTTTCTCTGAAGCTGCTTTCTGCGCCTCAGCGAGGTCAAGATCCTTCTTCTTCAGAGAATCCCTTAGTTTATCTGCAAAATCACAGTGAGATCAGACTCAGGAATGAACAAGAAACAAAGTCAGTCGTCAAGGTTCTCACCAAACATACCTTTTACCTCCTCCTTCGCCTTCGTGAAGTTCTCCTGGACAAGCTTCAGATCAAGTTCGAGCTGGATATGCTTGTTCTCCAACTCAGTATAACAAGCTGCAAGCTCGCAAGATTTCTGCGAAGAACCAATCGACAGACGTCAAAGATAGGTCACTTCCGAGTGACTAAGGAAAAATCATAGCATTTCTAAGACTACGACCGAATCTAAACATTCGACTGTGGTCTCGGGGACTACACCCAGTGGGTGCACTCAGCGTGCCCCCACTAGTTCTATCAGCCAGAGTCAATCAGTCGACCAAAAAAGACAGAAAGGCTAACCACCAGCAGATAGCCACAAAAAAAGAGAGGTGTTCTTCAGACTGTAGCCGACTGCCAGTAGTCGACCACAGTCTCGGGGACTACACCCAGTGGGTGCACTCAGCGTGCCCCCATCGGTCTATGATTCCATTCGACTTGATCGAGTAAAGAAAAAGGTTAAGACATAAAGACTATGGTCGACTGCCAGCAGTCGACCATAGCCTTGGGGACTACACCCAGTGGGTCCACTCAGCGTGCCCCACCAATCCAGAATTTCAATCGACGCACCCAGTGGGTGTACGACAGATACTAAGATTTTCAGAAAGAAAAGTTTTCAGGTATCATATCCTAAAAGAACAGGTGGTGATCGACTAACCTGAACATTGCTCTGAAGAGTTGAACTGGCGTCAGAAGCCGCTTGACTGGCGTCTCGGATCGCCTTCACTTGCTCCATCATGACCCCCGCCTGGCGTATGGCTTCTTTAGCAGCGCTTGCTTGGTCTTCTGGGACGTGGTGGGTCGAGAAAAGTGAAGGCTGATCAGCACTCGACGACGAAGGGCGTGCACTCGTCAGTGGCACCACAAAGGATACGGTAGGCCGAGTGACGTTGTCCCCCTCCACAACCAACGTCTCGGGTGCTGACACGACCTGAGCTGCCTTGCCAGCAGATGCTTTCCTATTCCTCCTCTGCCTCAGTGGTTCCTCGTCATCGTCGTCAGGAAGGTCAATAACGTTGTTTGTTGAAGCTGCAGAAAAGAGTCAAAGTTAAGGACAAAGATCCTACCGACTGAAGACGGAACTACAAAGGTCATACCAAGGTTGGAAGTGACAACATCTTCCATTTCGTGGTCTTCAGGTCTGGTCGAGGTATCAGAAGTAGCAGCACTACAGTTTCAGAAATCAGTTGGTCAGCTAACGAATCGACCAAGAGTAAATCCATGAGAAACAAGGATACACAAGTTACGTCATTACCCAGAAATAGTGGGAATCGCCATCTTCATCTTCGGCAAGGCCTTCATCGGCTTTGACGGCGCCACTCGAGATTGCTTCGGCGCTTTTTTAGTCGGCACTGGAGAGGTCGTCCGAGGATGCTTGGTCAACTGAACAACAGGCGCGACTCCTTTGCCACGCTCGACTGCAGGATCATGGACAAGTTTGGATCTCCTTTCGAAACGGGGAGGCGCGACTTCCTCCTCCTCTTCCTCCTCCTCTTCCTCGTCGGAGCCAGCATCTTCGTCACCCTCATCGCCATCCGATTCCCACTCCTATTGACTTTCACCTCCACTTCCTTCCTCCTCCTCAGTCGGTGCCTGCGCCGCATAGAATACAACTCAGTGGTAGCCTGGAAGACAACAAAACAAGACAAAGATCAATCGACCAATTTGCAGTGAAACAAAATGAATGAAACAGGATCACAACCGGGGATAAGTGGTCATATCGTGTCTGGTTCATAAGACTGGTCGAGCGGTGGGATCCTCCTAGCCCCACGAGGGTTGTCTTTGTTCCCTGTGATGGCAGCCATCCACCTCTCGAATGTGGCGTCGTCGACCTCCTCTGGGTGGACCCGAGTGGTGTCCTCGGTACCAGAGTACAACCACATCGGGTGGCCTCGGTACTGGAGTGGCTGAATGCACCATCGAAGAAAAACCTCCAAAAGATCCATGCCAGTGACCCCGTCGCGAATGAGTTGAACTACACGCTCCATCAACATTTTAACCTGAGCCTTTTCCTCCAGAAGTACCTTCAGGGAAGATGGCTTGTTCACTCGGTCCATGGAGAACGGAGGGAGACCAGTCGACTGCCCCGGCGTCGACTCGTCTTGGCAGTAGAACCAGGTTGACTGCCACCCTCTAACCGATTCGGGAAGGGTCATGCACTACTAGAATCAGCTACTTTGCCATCTGCCAGATCTTTGCCGTCCGCTAGCGGACGGCAAAGAAGCTCTTTGCCATCAGCTACCCAAAAGCCGACAACAAAGAAATGGCAGACGACAAAGAAGCTCTTTGCCATGCGCCATTTCGTTGCCGTCCGCCAGCTGACGGAAAATAATCTTTGCCGTCAGCCAGCTGACGGCAAAGAGGGAGGTGGCCCCCACCCACCCGCCTGTTTAAAAAAACTTAACACCCCACCTCTTTGCCGTCTGCTAGCAGACGGCAAAGAGAGATAACGGTGGACGGCAAAGAGCGGCAGACGGCAAAGAGCCGAGTATCTAATGGATGCCACACCCCCGCCCGTTACTCTCCTTCTCTTCCTCTCTCGTCCCCGACGGCCCGCCCTAGCTAGATCCACCGCCGTACCCGCCGCCCGGCGCCGCCCCTGCCGCCCAGCGCCGCCCCCGCCCCCCGCCGCCCGGCGCCGCCCCCGCCCCCACCACCCCTCCGCCCCCACCCCACCCGCCGACGCCCCGTCGCCCCGCCACCCGCCGCCCGGCGCCGCCCCCGCCGCCCGGTGCCCCCCCCGCCGACCGTCCCATTGCTCTGGTGAGGGACCACTACTTTTTTTTCCTGTTTTTTCATTTTTTTGCTGTTTAATTGTTAGTGCTAGATTGTGTTAGTGTTAGTGTTGGAAAAGAATTAGAAGAAGTAGAAGAAGTAGAAGTAGTAGAAAGATGAAAAAAGAAGAAGAAGAAAAGAAGTAGAAGAAGTAGAAGAAGAAGAAAAGAAGAAATGAAAAGAAGTAAAAAAGTAGAAAAAAGATGGAAGAAGAAGTAGAAGAAAGGAAAGAAGAAGAAGAAGAGAAAGAAAGAAGAAGAAGGATAGAAGGAAACACCCCGATCCCCTGACCCCCTGACCCCGACACCCCGACCCCGACACCCCGACCCCCTGACCCCTGACCCCGACACCCCGACCCCAACACCACACCCCGACCCCGACACGACACCCAGACACCCCGACACCCGACCCCCCGAGGCCGACAGGGTCTTATATGTGTGAATTATTAGTTAGGTCATATATTTTTCGATTTCGTTATGAAAACATCATATATAATTGTGTTGATCGGGTTGATTTAAATGTGCAGTTGTTTCACCGCTGCGAGGTTTGGTGTTCGACGACCTCGCCGTGCGTTTGACGACCTCTGCCCCTTCGTTTGTGGGTGAGCACAAATGACATGTCCTCCTCCCCCATTAATTATTTGCTCTGTTCTGGTGTTCGTGCCGATGAAACTTGATAGCTAGTTATATATGTGTCTTGAATCATCAGTATGCGTAACCAATATGTGTCTCCCGTTCGAAAGCGTCATAGTTATAAGTATGCATGCATTTGCATATTTATAACCTTGATTCTTTCGAATTGTCCAACGCTATCCATGGACAGCCCGAGTATGTGTAGATTGGGTTCGTTTTCCCATATGCTTTGCCCCGGATCCGACGCATAAATTTCGTCAGTGCCTCCCCTATTGTTCTCCGGGTACACATCCTCTCTGTTTATTGCAGAGACGTGTATCAGGAGAACAGCGGGGAGGTGCTACCGAAATTTTGCGTCGGATACGGAGCATAGCATGGGAAAATGAACCCAATCTACACATACTCGGGTGGGATTAGGACCTATCATTACCTATTAGAGTGTAGGTTGCATGGACGTAATAAAATTGACAAAGTAGATCAACTGATGAATATATACATGGTGAATTATATATATAATTGTTGTGTGTCTAGTAGCTCTGAAAGTCAAGATGAGTGATCGTGCATGGATGTATACCGGTCACACTGGTCAGAACAAATGGAGCGCTGAATGGTTCACAAAAACCAAGGGGTTTGTGCAAGCCGCATTTGCAAATGGCCAGAGGAAAACTTGGTGCCCCTGTTTCCGATGCGGCAATTGGGAAAATAGGACAGAGGCTGAAATGGGTAAACACCTGCAGAAGAATGGTTTTACGCCCGATTATATGGTGTGGACATTTCATGGTGAGTCTGCCCAACGTGACCGAGCTGAGGTGGATCATCATCGCACTGACGAGCATGGTACCGGGATGGAAAACATGGTGCAAGACTATGATGATGCTCGGGATTCGGACGAGGAGATGGAGGAATCTGCAAAGGCCTTCAATGAAATGTTGGAGTCTTCAAAACGTCCGCTCCACGAGCACACTGAGCTTTGTCAGTTGGATGCCATCTCACAAGTAATGGCTTTGAAGGCTCAGTTCAACTTGGGCAGAGAATGCTATGACGCAATTATGACAGTATTTGGACACTTTCTACCCAAAGGCCATGTAATGCCTGCAAACCTATACCAGTCGGACAAAATCCTCCGTGCACTGAAGATGCCCTATGAGAAGATACATGCTTCTGAGAAAGGATGTGCCTTATTTAGGCTTGACTATGCGGACTTGAACTATTGTCCCATTTGCAAGTCTTCCAGGTATATTGTGGTAGACAACGGTATGGGTGAGAAGACACAGACCAAAATCCCTGTTAGTGTTCTTCGGTATATGCCAATCGTACCAAGACTTCAACGTCTTTTCATGGTCGAAGAGACGGCCAGACAGATGACATGGCACAAAACAGGCAAAAGAACCGAACTAGATGCAGATGTGAATCTGATGATGGTACACACATCGGATGGTGTTGCGTGGAAAAAGTTTGATGAATTACATGCTGACAAAGCGGCAGATCTGAGGCATCCTCGAGTCGGCATCAGCACCGATGGGTTCAGTGTGTTTGGTATGACGGCAACACAATACAGTTGTTGGTCCGTATTTGTCTTTCCACTCAATCTCCCCCCCGGACAGATTATACAAAGAAAGAACATTTTCCTGACGTTGATAATTCCAGGGCCCAACTATCCGGGAAAAAATATGAATGTGTACATGCAGCCGCTTAAGGACGAATTGCAAGAAGCCTGGGATAATGAGTTCAAGACATACGACGCCTATAGCAAACGAAACTTCATAATGCGTGTCTGGTACATGTACTCAACGCATGACTTGCCGGCATATGCGCTATTCGTTGGCTGGTGTGTGCATGGAAAGTTCCCGTGCCCCACATGCAAGGGAGCTCTTGAGTTTCGTTGGCTTCAAGCCGGTCGCAAGTTTTCTTGCTTCTACATGCATAGACAGTTCCTGGATCCTCGCCATAAGTTCAGGAAAGACAAGAAGAACTTCATCAGAGATAGAGTTGTAAAAAACTCTGCACCACCTGCGTTGACAGGCCAACAGACCCTGGATCAGTTAAACACTCTCAAGCCAGATCCAGAGCGTCCAGGGTACTTCAAGGGGTATAATTCTGAGCACGCCTGGACTCACAAAACATGCTTATGGGATCTGCCTTACTTCAAAGACCTCCTTTGCCCACACAACATCGACGTGATGCACACTAAGAAGAATATCGCCGAGGCACTTTTTGGTACATTGTTCAGCATAGATGGGAAGTCAAAGGATAATACTAAGGCTAGAGTCGATCTGGAGGCGCTATGTGATAGGCCGTTACAAAACATGAAAGAACCGAAAGGAAAGCAGAACTGGACGAAGCCAGAGGCATGGTTCAATCTTGGAAGGCCAGCTATGAGGGAAATTATCTTGTGGGTGAAAATGCAGTTGATGTTCCCCGATGGGTATGCAGCGAATCTAAAGAGGGGAGCGAGTCTATATAAATTGAAGATATTTGGTCTCAAGAGTCATGATTGGCACATATGGATTGAGCGGGTAATGCCGGTGATGTTGCATGGCTTCATCCCTGAGGATGAATGGCTAGTACTGGCAGAACTCAGCTATTTCTTCTGTGTTCTTTGTGCGAAAGAACTATCGCCTGGCGTGCTAGAAGAAATGGAAGAGTTGGCGCCAGAGTTGATCTGCATGTTAGAGAAGATCTTTCCACTGGGCTTCTTTAATCCAATGCAGAATTTGATTTTGCATCTCCCGACCGAGGCAAGATTGGGGGGCCCGTGCAAAATCATTGGTGCTACCCAACTGAGAGGATGCAGAAGACACTTCGAGAAAAATGTAAAAATAAACGTAGAATTGAAGCGTCAATGCCTGAGGCATTCATCACTGAGGAGGCGGCAAACTTCAAGGTAGCTCCAGCTTATATCAGTTCGGGCGGAATTGGGTATGTGGTTTGCTTCATGATTAATGCAATTCATTCATCATGCTAGCTTGAGCCCTTTAATTACTAATTTACTTTGTTTCTCTCTTTCAGGCATGCTACAATAAGACGGATAAGGTGCCAGAGGGGTACGACCTGTATGCCATGGCCCACACTGCCTCTTACAAGCAAATCAAGGGGAAGGCGAGGAAAGGGGAGGAGTTTAACCCGAGCCAGATTCCCTACAATCCAGAGCAGGTGATGATATCTAGTGGCGGGAGGTCCCGTGGCTCCATAGCCATTGATCCAGAGATTGCTCCTGACACCACGGTGAGTTTAATTTGAATGGATGTTACTTGCTAGTCTTAACATTTGAGTGTCATCATGCTAACGAAACATTGGAAATGATCTTTGGTGCAGCGTAACTCCACACAAGCATCACATGATCCTTCTCCAGCTACTTGCATCAGCAGCGGACGGCAAAGAGGCCACGTGGCAGGCAACTGTGCTTCCTGGGAGGCTGGCCAATTTGGTCAGTTTGCCTACAGTGGCTGACGGCAAGGAGAAAAAAACTTTGCCTACAGCGGCGGACGGCAAAGGCCTTCCAAAGTTTGCCATCAGCGGCCGACGGCAAAGGCTTGCCATTAACCACCTAACGGAGTAACATCGCATTTATTGCCATCTGCATTCGTTGCCTTCCGCTGCTGATGGCAAAGGCCCCTTTGCCGTCAGCCGCCTGAAGCAGACAGCAACGTAGCTCTTAGCCGTCCCGTACTTTGCAGTCCACTTTTGCCGTATGCGGCGGACGGCAAAGGCCTTTGCCGTCCGCCGTGGCTGATGGCAAAGTAGCTGATTCCTATAGTGATGGCTGGAAAAGCACTCTTACTCCTCTGGACCCCAAGACCCCCACACATCTGGATTACTTTGGTCCTCTCGTCATTCGGACTCGCCTTTTTCACCGTCTGAGAACGACAAGTGAATATGTGCTTGAAGAGGCCCCAGTGCGGCCGACAGCCCAGGAAGTTTTCGCACAGAGACACGAAAGCGGCGAGATAGGCAATGGAGTTGGGAGTGAAGTGATGGAGTTGTGCCCCAAAGAAGTTCAGGAACCCTCGAAAGAAAAGATTCGGCGGCAGAGAGAACCCGCGATCGACATGGGTGGCTAAGAGAACACACTCACCCTCCTGAGGCTGCGGTTACCATTCCGCCCCCGGAAGCCTTGCTGACCCATGGGAGATCAGTACCTCATGGGCCAGATCATCAAGATCCTTCTGGGAGATGGTCGAGCGGATCCAGTCTCCTTGGACCCAGCCTTGCGGCAGGCGGGACCGCGACGAAGATCCGCCCCGACTGGTCGCTCTCCCCTTCGCTTTCGCCGTCGCCGTCGCCTTCTTCGCTCGCTCCAAGGCCGCCATCTTTCCTTCACCATCGTCGCCGGCGAGGCGCACGAGGAGCGGATGAGCGGAGATAAAAGCGGGCGCAGTGGGCGAGGTTGAGGAAGGGGGAGAGGGGAATGAAGACGCACTGTTCAAAAAAAAACCCCGTCCGACGCCTTATATAAGGTCACTTCCGAGTGGCTGACCGGTAGGCCCGGGCGATCCTGTCAAATCCCGAAACAGTCGCGCGCGTGATACGTGGCGAAAAAGGAGGCACGGAAATCGAGGCATATTTGCCTTATCCCATCCGAGTACCGCGGTCTTCTCCACTTCGCGCGCTTCCCAAAATTCGGATCCCACTAAATCCGCTAACAGCAGAGCAACTTGTCAGACGGAGGATTTCCTACGATCCTTCTCTCGGAAATCTCCAAGTTCATAAAGTTCACTCGACAATTATAAAGAATGGATCAAGGCGACTGAAAGAGAAGTTGACGCCATCACTAAGAAGTCATTGACCCATAGTGAGACATACTCGCAGTACAAAAATCAGGTCGGAAATACTATCAACTCCTTCCTCACTCAAACCTCGATCCATTTGGGGGATAATGATGAAGTCATGTACCTAGGGTAGGGTCATGGACCTGTCCAAGGTACCCTTCCCAAGGACATCTTTAGAAGAAACTCCCTTCCATTCAACCTGGAAGGATTCCACTCGACGGACTCGAAGACACTCGACCATGAAGATTCACTCGACCACCAGGAATCCACGAGCCACTCTGTATCCAAACGGTCTGTAATTAAGTAGTCTTTATGGCCATGATGACACTTAATGTAAGGCATTACCTGTAACTCCAGGCCTTAATGTACTTTAAACCCTCCGCTACATGGGCTGGCTGGGTCCTGGCAGACACTATATAAGCCACCCCCCTCCACTGGCAGAAGGGTTCGCACCCCTGTAACTCATACGCTTATAATCCAGTCGACCGCCTCCGGGCTCCATGACATAGGGCTGTTACTTCTTCGGAGAAGGGCCTGAACTTGTAAATCCCTTGCGTATACAACTACTCCATAGCTAGGATCTTGCCTCTCCATACCTACCCCCTATTCTACTGTCAGTCTTAGTACCACGACAGAACTTCGATCCCTTGATTGGGCGATGTTATGTCCATTTTGCATCATGTTTTCGTACTGTTATTTATAATGTTTTTAATCAATATAACACTTTGTGGAGCAATTCTAATGCCTTCTCTCTCTTAATTTGCATGATTTACATGAAGAGGGAGATTGCCAACAGCTAGAATTCTGGACCTGAAAAGCTATGTCAGAGATACCTATTCTGCACATCTCTAAATAAGCTAAAATTTCACGAAGATTTATTTTTGAATAAATAAAAAACATTGGAGAAAATAAATACCAGAGGGTGCCACCTAGGTGCCACGAGGCACCGGGGCGCGCCTACCCCCCTGGGCGCGCCCTGGTGGCTTGTGGGACCCCTGGCCAGCCTTCTGTACCCATCTTATGGTCTATAAGCCCTGCCCTAGAAAAAAATAAGGAGAACACTTTCAGGAAGGAGCACCGCCGTCTCAAAGTGGAACTTGGCCAGAAGCATTTTTTCTCTCCGGCGGAGTAATTCTGCCGGGAATACTTCCCTCTGGGAGGGGGAAATCGAAGCCATCGTCATCAGCAACAACCCTCTCATCGTGGGAGGACCAATCTTCACCAGCACCATCTCATTTCAAACCCTAGTTCTCTCTTGTATTCAATCTTTGTATCAAAACCTCAGATTGGTACTTGTGGGTTGCTAGTAGTGTTGATTACATCTTGTAGTTGATACTAGTTGGTTTATTTGGTGGAATATTATATGTTGAGATTCATTATGCTATTCAACCACCCCTATGATCTTGGACATGAATATGATGTGTGAGTAGTTAGTTTTGTTCTTGGGGACATGGGAGAAGTCTTGTCGTAAGTAATCATGTGAATTTGGTATTCGTTTGATATTTTGATGATATGTATGTTGTTGTTTTCCTTAGTGGTGTCGTGTGAACGTCGACTACATGACACTTCACCATCTTTGGGCCTAAGGTAATGCATTGTGGAGTAGTTATTATATGATGGGTTGCTAGAGTGACAGAAGCTTAAACCCTAGTTTATGCGCTATTTCGTAAGGGGCTTATTTGGATCCATATGTTTAATGCTCTGATTAAATTTATCTTAATTCTTCTTTCGTAGTTGCGGATGCTTGCGCAAGGGGTTAATCATAAGTGGGACGATTGCAAGTAAGAACAACACCCAAGAACTGGTCCACCCACATATCAAATTATCAAAGTAGTGAACGCGAGTCAAACAAACATGATGGAAGTGACTAGATGAAATTCCCGTGTGTCCTCAAGAATGCTTTGCTTATTATAAAAGTCCATTTCGTCACGTCCTTTGCTACAAAAAGGATTGGGCTACCTTGCTGCAACTTAGTTACTATTGCTACTTGATACGTCTCCAATGTATCCATAATTTTTGATTGTTCCATGCTATTATATTACCTCTTTTGGATATTTATGGGCTTTACTATACACTTTTATATCATTTTTGGGACTAACCTATTAACCGGAGGCCCAACCCAAATTGCTGTTTTTTCCTATTTCAGTGTTTCGCGGAAAAGGAATATCAAACGGAGTCCAAACGGAATGAAACCTTCGGGAGAGTTATTTTTGGAACAAACCCAATCCAGGACACCTGGAGTTGACGTCAAGAAGTAAACGAGGCGGCCACGAGGGTCCAGGGCGCGCCCTATGGGGGTGGGCGTGCCCCCCCACCCTTGTGGGTCCCTTGTGGCTCCCCTGACCGACTTCCTTCACCTATATATATCTACGTACACCAAAAACATCTAGGAGCACCACGAAACCCTATTTCCACCACCGCAACCTTCTGTAGCCGTGAGATCCCATCTTGGGGCCTTTTTCGGCGCTCCGCTAGAGGGGGAATCGATCACGAAGGGCTTCTACATCAACACCATAACCTCTCCGATGAAGTGTGAGTAGTTTACCACAGACCTTCGGGTCCATAGTTATTAGCTAGATGGCTTCTTCTCTCTCTTTGAATCTCAACACAATGTTCTCCTTGATCTTCTTGGAGATCTATTCGATGTAACTCTTTTTGCAGTGTGTTTGTCGAGATCCGATGAATTGTGGGTTTATGATCAAGTTTATCTATGAGAAATATATGAATCTCCTCTGAATTCTTTTATGTATGATTGGTTATCTTTGCAAGTCTCTTCGAATTATCAGTTTGGTTTGGCCTACTAGATTGATCCTTCTTGCAATGGGGGAAGTGCTTAGCTTTGAGTTCAATCTTGCGGTGTCCTTTCCCGGTGACAGTAGGGGCAGCAAGGCACGTATTGTATTGTTGCCATCGAGGATAAAAAGATGGGGTTTATATCATATTGCTTGAGTTTATCCCTCTACATCATGTCATCTTGCCTAATGCGTTACTCTGTTCTTATGAACTTAATACTCTAGATGCATGCTGGATAGCGGTCGATGTGTGGAGTAATAGTAGTAGATGCAGAATCGTTTCGATCTACTTGTCGCGGATGTGATGCCTATATACATGATCATGCCTAGATATTCTCATAACTATGCACTTTTCTATCAATTGCTCGACAGTAATTTGTTCACCCACTGTAATACTTATGCTATCTTGAGAGAAGCCACTAGTGAAACCTATGGCCCCCGGGTCTATTTTCCGTCATATAAGTTTCCGATCTACTTTACTTTGCAATCTTTACTTTCCAATCTATATCATAAAAATACCAAAAATATTTATCTTATCTTATTATCTCTATCAGATCTCACTTCCGCAAGTGGCCATGAAGGGATTGACAACCCCTTTATCGTGTTGGTTGCGAGCTTCTTGTTTGTTTGTGTAGGTACGACGGACTTGCACGTAGCCACCTACTGGATTGATACCTTGGTTCTCAAAACAAAGGGAAATACTTACGCTACTTTGTTGCATCACCCTTTCCTCTTCAAGGGAAAACCAACGCAGTGCTCAAGAGGTAGCAAGAAGGATTTCTGGTGCCGTTGCCGGGGAGGTCTTCGCTCAAGTCAAGACATACCAAGTACCCATCACAATCTCTTCTCCCTCGCATTACATTATTTGCCATTTGCCTCTCATTTTCCTCTCCCCCACTTCACCCTTGCCGTTTTATTCGCCCTCTCTTTCCCGTTCACCTCTTGTTCCGCTTGCTTCGTGTATTTGCTGCCACTATGTCTGAAACTGGGGAGGTTATCGTTGATAAGGACAATAGTAATAACATGGGAAACTTTGATGCTTTTGATGATCCTGTTGAAGAACCACCCCTCTTACATACTAAAAAGTTTTGAATCGGTAGTGGTAAAATTATTGGAAAAGGGGTTATTCAAGATTTCTTTACTTGTGCCGGTGCTTTGCCCGCTATGGGTGGATCTATTCTTCATAGAACTAGTAGTCTTGCAGATGCTATATCCTTGCTTATAGTTGAACTTGAAAGACAGTTTATGCATATGCATCCTTGCATACAAAGGATTTTCCTAGAATTTTCCAATATTGAGCATTCTTCTTTTAAGCGTGCAGCTACTATCTTTTAGCACATGAGTTTAGATTTATAATTAAAGAAGCCAAAGAAATTTTTGCACACTATAGGGTGAACGTTGGTCATCCTCCTATAGAGGTGATCCTATTTAATCAAGAAGACATGATGCGTTTACAATCTCTAGATCATGTTGCTTATAATGAAAACCTTAGAAAAAAGGTTCCTACCGATGTTCTAGTTGATAGAATCTCTGAACTTAACGATGATTTTGCTATTCAAAACAATGGGTTAGGATTTTCTCTTGAGAAAAGGCTCATGACTTTTTGCCAAAATAATGCTTATAATGATGAATTGGTTGTGCAATATGAGGGGCCAAAGGAGGAACCCATACCTCCCGAGCTTGATCTTGGGGACTTCTGTCCCATTAAATTTAGCCCTTTTGATTACTTTTTCTTGCCACAAAGAAAACTTGCTGCCGAACGTAGGAAATATGAGATGAGTTTTCTTGATTTACCTTATCATTATGACAATACTTAGATCTATTCTCGCTTTTATGCCTAGCTAGGGGCGGTAAACGATAGCGCTTGCTGGGAGGCAACCCAATTTTATTTTTGTTCCTTGCTTTTTGTTCCTGTTTAGTATTAAATAATTCATCTAGCTTCTGTTTGGATGTGGTTTTATGTTTTAATTAGTGTTTGTGCCAAGTAGAACCTATAGGATCATCTTGGGTGATAGTTAATTTGATCTTGCTGAAAAACAGAAACTTTTGCACGCACAAGAATAATTTTAGTAAATCACAGAACATGATTTTTAGTTGATTCTTTTTGAAGTAGATTAATAGACCAACTTCCTAGGACTTCCTATTTTTTTAGGATATTTAGAGTTCCATAAGTATTCTAAAGTTACAGATTTCTATAGACTGTTCTGTTTTTGACAGATTCTGTTTTTCGTGTGTTGTTTGCTTATTTTGATGAATCTATGGCTAGTATCGGGGGTATGAACCATAGAGAAGTTGGAATACAGTAGGTTTAACACCAATATAAATAAATAATGAGTTCATTACAGTACCTTAAATTGGTGGTTTGCTTTCTTGCACTAACGGAGCTCATGAGATTTTCTGTTGAGTTTTGTGTTGTGAAGTTTTCAAGTTTTGGGTAAAGATTCAATGGACTATGGAATAAGGAGTGGCAAGAGCCTAAGCTTGAGGATGCCAAAGGCACCCCAAGATAAATTCAAGGACAACCAAAAGCCTAAGCTTGGGGATGCCCTGGAAGGCATCCCCTCTTTCGTCTTCGTCTATCGGTAACTTTACTTGGAGCTATATTTTTATTCACCACATGATATGTGTTTTGCTTGGAGCGTCTTGTATGATATGAGTCTTTGCTTTTTAGTTTACCACAATCATCCTTGCTGTACACACCTTTTGGTAGAGACACACATGAATTGAAATTTATTAGAATACTCTATGTGCTTCACTTATATCTTTTGAGCTAGACAATTTTGCTCTAGTGCTTCACTTATATTTTTTTAGAGCACGGCGGTGGTTTTATCTTGTAGAAATTATTGATCTCTCATGCTTCACTTATATTATTTTGAGAGTCTTTTAGAACAGCATGGTATTTGCTTTGGTTATAAAGTTAGTCCTAATATGATGGGCATCCAAGTTGGGTATAATAAAAACTATCATATAGAGTGCATTGAACGCTATGATCAATTTGATGCTTGATGATTGTTTTGAGATATGAGGATCGTAATATTAAAGTCATGCTAGTTGGGTAGTTGTGAACTTGAGGAATACTTGTGTTAAAAGTTTGTGATTCCCGTAGCATGCACGTATGGTGAACCGTTATGTGATGAAGTTGGAGCATGATTTATTTATTGATTGTCTTCCTTATGTGTGGAGGTCGGGATCGCGCGATGGTTAACTCATACCAACCCTTCCCCTAGGAGCATGCGTGTAGTACTTTGTTTTGATAACTTGTATATTTTTGCAATAAGTATATGAGTTCGTCATGACTAATGTTGAGTCCATGGATTATACGCACTCTCATCCTTCCACCTTTGCTAGCCTCTCTTGTGCCGCGCAACTTTCGCCGGTAGAAAACACCCACCATATACCTTCCTCAAAACAGCCACCATACCTACCTATTATGGCATTTCCATAGCCATTCCGAGATATATTACCATGCAACTTTCCACCATTCCGTTTATTATGACACGCATCATCATTGTCATATTGCTTTTGCATGATCATGTAGTTGACATCGTATTTGTGGCAAAGCCACCATTCATAATTCTTTCATACATGTCACTCTTGATTCATTGCATATCCCGGTATACCGCCGGAGGCATCCACATAGAGTCATATTTTGTTCTAAGTATTGAGTTGTAATTCTTGAGTTGTAAGTAAATAAAAGTGTGATGATCTTCATTATTAGAGCATTGTCCCAAGTGAGGAAAGGATGATGGAGACTATGATTCCCCCACAAGTCGGGATGAGACTCCGGACTTTATGAAAAATAAAAGAGGCCAAAGAAGCCCCCAAAAAAGAGGCCAAAGAATCCCACCAAAATAAAAAAAAATGATGAGAGAAAAAGAGAGAAGGGACAATGTTACTATCCTTTTCCACACTCGTGCTTCAAAGTAGCACCATGATCTTCATGATAGAGAGTCTCCTATGTTGTCACTTTCATATGCTAGTGGGAATTCTTCATTATAGAACTTGGCTTGTATATTCCAATGATGGGCTTCCTCGAAATGCCTTAGGTCTTCGTGAGCAAGCAAGTTGGATGCACACCCACTTAGTTTCTTTTGATGAGCTTTCATACACTTATAGCTTTAGTGCATCCGTTGCATGGAAATCCCTACTCACTCAGATTGATATCTATTAATGGGCATCTCCATAGCTCGTTGATACGCCTAGTTGATGTGAGACTATCTTCTTCTTTTTTTTCTTCTCCACAACCACCATCCTATTCCACATACAGTGCTATGTCCATGGATTACGCTCATGTATTGCGTGAAGATTGAAAAAGTTTGAGAATACTAAAGTATGAGACAATTGCTTGGCTAAAACCGGGGTTGTGCATGATTTAAATATTTTGTGTGATGAAGATAGAACATAGCCAGACTATATGATTTTGTAGGGATAACTTTCTTTGGCCATGTTATTTTGAGAAGACATGATTACTTTGTTAGTAAGCTTGAAGTATTATTACTCTTATGTCAATATTAAACTTTTATCTTGAATCATTTGGATCTGAACACTACTTGTCACTTGTTACAAATTATCTTGCTATCAAACTACTCGTTACTGATAATTTCAGTGCTTGCAGAAAATACCTTGCTGAAAACTTCCTTCTGCTCCTCGTTGGGTTCAACACCCTTACTATCGAGAGAACTACGATTAATCCCCTATACTTTTCGGTCATCAAGACTATTTTCTGCCGCCTTTTCCGGGGAATGAAGCGCCTTTGGTGAGCGGAATTTGGTAAGGAAACATTTATATTACATGCTGAAATTTACTGTCACTTGTTACTATGAAAAACAATCCTTTGAGGGGTTCATTTGGGGTATCTTCACCTCGAACAGAAGCACAAAGAGTTGCTCCTCAACCTACTACACCTACTGAAAATATTTATTATGAGATTCCTTCGGTATGATAGAGAAATTGCTAGCTAATTCGTATGCATGAGATGGAACAATACATCCTGATATGCATCTAATTTATGTGGATGAAGTTTATGGATTATTTAAGCTTGCAGGTCTACCCGGAGATGAAGTTAAGAAGAAGATTTTCCCTTTATCTTTGAAGGGAAAGGCATTGACATGGTATAGGCTATGTGATGATATTGGAACTTGGAATTGGAACCGATTGAGATTGGTATTTCATCAAAAGTTGTATCCTATGTATCTGGTTCATCGTGATCGAAATTATATATATATATATATATATATATATATATATATATATATATATATATATATATAAGGAGAAAGCATCGCTCAATCTTTGGGGAGGCTTAAGTACATGATGTACACATGCCCCAATCATGAGCTCTCAAGAGAAATTATCTTCCATAATTTTTATGCTCGGCTTTCTCATAATAATCAAACCATTCTCGATTCTTCTTCGACTGGCTCCTTTATGAAGAAAACTATTGAATTCAGATGGGATCTTCTGGAAAGAATTAAACGCAACTCTGAAGATTGAGAACTTGACAAAGGTAATGATTCAGGTATAATACTTGAGTTCGATTATGTTAAATCTTTTATGGATACCAATGCTTTTCATAAGTTTAGCACTAACTATGGACTTAACTCCGAGATAGGAGCTTCCTTTTGTGAATCATTTGCTACTCATGTTGATCTCCCTAAGGAGAGGTGGTTTAAATACCACCCCCCTATTAAATAAAAGATTGAAGAACCCGTTATAGTTAAAGATGAAAATGTCATTTACATTGTTGATCCACTTGTGCCTACCGCTTATATTGCAAAACCACATTTTCCTGATAGGATAAAGGAACATGCTAAAGTTTCAACTGTGGTTAACAAAATTAATATTAGAGCACCTAGACCTTCTGAAAAAATTAAAGTTGAACCTAATGTTGCTATGGTTGAAGATCTCTTGGTCGATAACATAGATGGGCATGTTATTTACTTTAGTGGTGAAGCCGCTAGAATTGCTAAGCCTGACACTAAAGATAAGAATAAACATGTTGTTAGCATGCATGTTATCTCAGTTAAAATAGGAGATCATTGTTATTATGGTTTATGTGACTTGGGTGCTAGTGTGAGTGCTACTCCGTTTACCTTATATCAATAAATTATGAATGATATTGCACCTGTGTTGAGATAGAAGATATTGATGCTACTATTAAGCTTGCAAATAGAGATACTATTTCACCACTTGGGATTGTTAGAGATGTTGAAGTCTTGTGTGGGAAAATAAAATACCCTACTGATTTTCTCGTTCTTGGTTCTCCACAAGATGACTTTTGTCCCATTATATTTGGTAGACCTTTCTTAAACACCGTTAATGCTAGGATTGGTTGCATTAAAGAAACTGTCAGTGTTAACTTTAGTGATGTGTCTCATGAGTTTAATTTCTCTAAATTTCGTAGGCAACCTCATGATAAAGAATTGCCTAATAAAGATGAAATTTGGTCCTGCTTCTATTGTCGTACCTCATACTGATCCGTTAGAACAATATTTGCTAGACCATGAAAATGATATGCACATGAATGAAAGAAATGAAATAGATAAGATGTTGTTTGATCAACCACCTATCCTCAAACATAATTTGCCTATTGAAACTCTTAGAGGTCCACCTCCACGTAAAGGTGATCCTGTGTTTGAATTGAAACAATTACCTGATACATTGAAATATGCTTATCTTGATGGAAAGAAGATATATCCTGTTATTATTAATGCTAACCTTTCAGAGCATGAAGAAAAGAGATTACTAAAAACTCTGAAGAAGCACCGTGCCGCTATTGGATATACTCTTGATGATCTTAAGGGCATTATCCCACTCTATGTCAGCACAAGATTAATATGGAACCTGATGCTAAATCAGTCGTTGATCACCAATGATGATTAAATCCTAGGATGAAAGATGTGGTAAGAACTAAAATATTAAAGCTTCTGGAAGCAGGTATAATTTATCGCATAGCTGATACTAGATGGGTAAGTCTCGATTATTGTGTTCCTAAGAAAGGAGGCATTGTCGTTGTTCGTAATGATAAAAATGAACTCATTCCACAAAGAATTGTAACTAGTTGTAGGATGGTATTGATTTTATAAAATTAAACAAAGCTACTATAAAAGATCATTACCCCTTGCCTTTTATAGATCAAATGTTAGAAAGACTATCTAAGCACACACACTTTTGCTTTCTTGATGGATATTTTGGTTTCTGTCAAATACCTGTATCATTGGAAGATCAAGAGAAAACTACTTTTATTTCCCCTTTTGGAATGCTTATAGACATATGCCTTTTGGTTTATGTAATGCACCTACTACCTTTCAAAGATGTATGAATGCTATATTCTCTGATTTTTTTGAACATATTGTTGAGGTTTTCATGGATGATTTCTCCGTTTATGGGACTTCTTTTGATGATTGCTTAAGCAACCTTGATCGAGTTCTGCAGAGATGTGAACAAACTAGTCTTGTATTGAATTGGGAGAAGTGCCACTTTATGGTGAATGAAGGTCATAAAATCTCCGAAAGAGGTATTGAGGTAGACAAAGCTAAAGTTGAGGCAATTGAGAAGATGCCATGTCCTAAAGATATTAAAGGTATAATAAGTTTCCTTGGTCATGCTGGTTTCTACAAAAGGTTTATTAAAAACTTCTCTAAAATTTCTAGGCCTCTTACTAATCTCTTGCAAAAATATGTTCCATTTGTTTTTGATGATGATTGTGTAGAAGCCTTGAACACTTAAGAAATCCTTAACTTCTGCACCTATTGTTCAACCACCTGATTGGTACTTGTCTTTTGAAATGCGATGCTAGTGATTATACTGTTGGTGCTGTTCTAGGACAAAGAGTTGATAAGAAATTAAATGCTATCCATTCTGCTAGTAAAACTTTAGACAATGCTCAAAGAAATTATGCTACTACTGAGAAAGAATTGTTAGCAGTTGTGTTCGCATGTGATAGATTTAGATCTTACATAGTTGATTCTAAAGTAATTGTTCACACCGATCATGCTACTATTAAATACCTTATGGAAGAGAAAGATACTAAACCTTGACTCATTAAGTGGGTTCTTTTGCTACAGGAAATTGATTTGTATATTACTGATTGGAAACGAGCTGAGAATCCCATAGATGATAATCTATCTAGATTGGAAAATATTCTTGATAACTCACTACCTATTGATGACAGTTTTCCTGATGAACAACTAGCTATTATAAATGCTTCTCGTAATACTCCTTGGTATGCAGACTATGCTAACTACATCTTGCTAAATTTATACCACCTAGTTTCACATACCAACAAAAGAAAATTTTCTTCTTTGATTTAAGACATTACTTCTAGGATGACCCAAATATTTATAAAGGAGTAGTTGGTATTATTAGATGTTGTATACATGAGCATGAACAGGAACAAATCCTACGGAAGTGTCATTCCGAGGCTTACGGAGGACACCACGCTGGATATAGAACCGCACATAAGGTATTGCAATCTAGTTTTTATTGGCCTACTCTCTTCAAGGATGCACGTAAGTTTGTCTTATCTTGTGATGAATGTCAAAGAATTGGAAATATTTGGTAGACTCAGGAAATGCCTATGAATTATTCACTTGTTATTGAACCATTCGATGTTTTGGCATTTTATTATATGGGATATTTTCCTTCCTCTAATGGGTATCCACATATTTTAGTTGCTGTTGATTACGTTACTAAGTGGGTAGAAGCTATACCAACTAGTAGTGTTGATCATAACACCATAATTAAAATGCTTAAAGAAGCTATTTCCCCAAGGTTCAGAGTCCTTAGATATTTAGTGACTGATGGTGGTTCACATTTTATTCATGGTGCATTCCGTAAACTACTTGGTAAATATGATGTCAACCATAGAATTGCATCTCCTTACCATCCTCAATCTAGTGGTCAAGTTGGATTGAGCAATAGAGAAATAAAGTTAATTTTGCAAAAGACCGTCAATAGATCTAAAAAGAATTGGTCTAAGAAAATTGGTGATGCATTATGGGCCTATAGAACTGCTTATAAAAATCCTATGGGTATGTCTCCTTATAAAATGGTTTGTGGAAAAGCATGTCATTTACCTCTTGAGTTAGAACATAAAGCATATTGGGTAATTAAAGAACTCAATTATGATTTGAAACTTGCCGGTGAGAAGAGTTTATTTGATATTAGTTTGTTAGATGAATGGAGAACCCAAGCATATGAAAATGCCAAGTTGTTTAAAGAAAAATTTAAAGATGGCATGATAAAAGAATTCAAAAACAGGAATTCAAAGTGGGTGAGTATGTTCTATTGTAAAACTCTCGTTTTAGTTTTCTTTTGTAGGAGAACTACTCTCTAAATGGGAAGGACCGTATATCATTGAAGAAGTTTATCGTTCTGGAGCTATTAAGATCAATAATGCCGAGGGCACCAATCCGAGGGTGGTTAATGGACAAAGAATTAAGCATTATATTTCAGGTATGCCTATTAATGTTGAAACTAACATTATTCAAACTATGAAACTGGAGGAATACATAAGAGAGACCTTCCGAAACACTCCAGAACCCTAAAAAGGAATAGGTATGTGATACGGTAAGTAAACCGACTCCAAAAGTTCTATAAAAATATTTTCTATCAGTTTCGGAATATTAGAAAAAATACAGAAATAAGAAACAGCCGAGGGGACCACCGAGGTGCACACGAGGCACCAGGGTTCGCCCTGGTGGTTTGTGGGCCCCTCGTGAGTCTTCCTGACTCAGTTTTCTTCTGGAGTACTTGTTTTGCAAAAGATAAACATTCTTTATATATACTCCCAAACGTTTTGACCACCGCATCGCGGAAATATCCTCTGTTCTTGTTCCGTGTTGTTTTCTGTCAGATGTACCAAGCCAGGAATCATGTCTTCTTCCTTCTCCAACAACGTAGAAGGCGTTGCTTGGTTGATGCAGATGGAACTAAGGAGAGAGGGAACTGAGGATGCCGCCATGGAAGAATATGAAGGAGATTCGCTCGGCGTCCACCCTCCAGCCTCGGAGAGGGGCACGCTGGCTGGCATCTCCACTACTCCAAACCCCCATCAGGCCATGAGGACGATGAACGACCAAGGGAATCATGAAGTGCAAGGAGGGCTACCCCCTAGGATGCCCTTACACAGGTTACATCGGAACAATTTTCATAATTTGGTTCACAACTATGGGGTTGAAAATACTCCTCGTATGCACATACCGTCCAATTGGGACATATCTCGCCCAAGAGAAAGTGATATAGGAACAAACTCTTGGGGACTGAAGAATAAACATATTATGGTTGAGGTGGAAAAGAACACTGAGTTAACTCGTCAAGCTCTTCGGGAAATTCAGAGCTTGAGGGAGGCACTCATGAGCATTATGAAGAACAAGCCCACCACTTCATGACCACCATCATCACCGAAGAAACAAACTTGAGTACACGAGTATGGGAACTACCCTTGGCTTGTGCCAAGCTTGGGGGAGGTTCCCCGGTATCGTATCACCATCACTTTTATTATCTTTACCTATTTTAGTTCGATCCTTAGTTGTTTCATGATTTTGTTGAATAAAAGTTTAGTATGATCTATTTTCGAGTGCTAGTTTCATGATCTATCTATCTATGTAATTGGGTTCAGAGTTATATAATAAAGAGTAGTTTGAGTTTTTGCTTCTTTACTTGTATGTTCTGTTCCTAGCAATGGAAATAATGAAAAAGATCATATGTTAATTTTATCGAAAGTAATGACATTACATAAGGAAAAGTGTAAGTGGTAAAATTTATTGAAAGTTAACAAACATAGCATTGGTTAATGATGCAATTCATGAAAGAATTAATAAGGGAAGATAAAGTTCACATATAAATATACTATCTTGGACATCTTTTACGATTGTCAGCCCCCATTAAGTATTTTATGTCAAATTGTTGATGTTGGACAAGGAAGACAACGTAATGAGTTATGTTTGCTTATATTCACATAGAATTTAAATTGTTATAGATCCTCCAACATGTGGTGCTTGCCCAATATCTTTGCTAGCCAAAAATCTGCACCAAGTAGAGATACTACTTGTGCATCAAAAAACCCTTAAACACAGTTTCATGTCATCAGAGTCCACTATACCTACCTATGGATTGAATAAGATCCTTAAAGTAAGTTGTCAATAGTGCATAAAGCAATAAAAATTGCTTCTGAATATGTATGATCTTTTATTGTAAGCGAAAATAAGCTTTGTACGATCTTGTGATGGTAAAGAAATAAAAGCGATAAATTGCATAATAAAGGTTGCTATCATGAGGGGTGATACAAAGTGACATTCGTTTGCGTAAGATCTTGCAATCCAAAAATAAAAAGCGCATGGTAACCTCTGCTTCCCTTTGCGAAGGGCATATCTTTTACTTTTATGTAATTACTCTTAGTGTTCTCCTCTATTCCTTTTTATTTTTCTCTTTTGCAAGCATCATGTGGTGGAAAAAGATCTAGGCATATATATCCAATTGGATATGAGTGATCATGAGTTCTTATTATTGACATTACCCTTGAGGTGAATAAGTTGGGAGGCGAATTTATAAGCTCCTATCTTTCTAGGTGTCCAGCTAAAACCTTTTGCGCTCTCTCTCTCTCTCTCTCTCTCTCTCTCTCTCTCTCTCTATATATATATATATATATATATATATATATATATATATTTCATGAGTGTTAGCAATCATAGAAGACTAAATGGTGGTTGAGTATGTGGACTTGCTAAAAGCTCCTACATGAGATCCTTCCTGAAAATATGATGAATTGTAATTGCCTTGTTGACTGAGAATATAGTTTGTTAGTTTTCAAGAAAGTTTATGCTTTATACTTTGTTGTTGTGATGAATTGTTACTTGCTCATGAGAAGCCTTATGATAATGTTTATTGCTGCTATAATAATAATCACGATGCTAGTATGTATGTATTTTGTTTTTACCGACACCTCTCTTTCTAAGCATGTGAACATGATTATCGATATCGGCTTTCGCTTGAGGACAAGCGAGGTCTAAGCTTGGGGGAGTTGATACGTCCATTTTGCATCTAAGTGGGGCGTGAGCGAGAGCCTTTTTCCGTAAGTCGGTTTTTCACATGCCACGTGAATATTTTTTTTTGCAATTAATCCTTTGAGCTTAGGGGTGCAACTTTTTGACTTACAGGGTACCCTCCGAAGTCGGAACCTCCTTTAGTTCAATCAAATGAACTAAAATTTTGAAAGCTATGTGAACTAAAGAGGACCAGAAAATACTCCAAATGGTACAATTTTTGCACCCCAAATTCAGCTATTCTCCTGTCCACAGATGGGTGACCTATATACTACTCCATCCGTTAGAAATATAAGTCTTTTTAAAGATTCCAATGCGGACTATATACGTAGCAAAATAAGTGAATCTACACTCTAAAATATGTCTATATACATCCGTATGTAGTCCGCATTGAAATCTCTAAAACGATATATTTAGGAATGGAAGGCTTAAGTGTTACCGTGTACAAATATGCAAAAATTCAAAATTTTGAAGCAGGATTAGACGATGAACCTATGGGATTTTTTCTTTTTGCAGGGAGATAAACCTATGGAATCAGGGCATGTTTGGTTGGTTATCAGGACTTGCTATATCTGAGCTGGCTAACTTTGACATAGCTACACTGGTGTTGCCAGTCTCATCACGCTTTTTCCTCTCAAACCACATATCATTGTAACCAGCAAATTTATTTTACCAGCAAAACTGGCTTGTTACACGCTTGAAATGAGAAGTTACAGAGAAAAGATGTTTGACAAATTATGGCAGGTAACCAAACCGGCCCTAGGAAACTGGCAACTCTGGTTTGTCGTCGTAGGTATGGTGTTTCTCCAAATATACCAATGCAGTCGAGGAGCTGACAATGAAGCTAGGGAGTAGGGTAAGACAGGGAAAATATCCCGTGCTCCGGAGGATCTGGTGCTCCCGGTACTCCACGCACAGTCACAACGTTGGATGCAGAATGTAGGGATAGGATGAAATCCCAACGCCCCACCCTTCAGATTTTGCAAAAAGAACCCCATGTAGGTACAGAATAGAGTAACGTTTCTCCAACCTATGCTGCCTCGCTTGAACGAACACGAACAGAGGGCCAGGCTCCGGCAGCGAAGCTCGCCGACTACTGCGCCGCAACCTCACCGTCTGCTCCGTTGCGACCTCGACCTGTTCCTACGTACAGCGGACTGACCGCCCCATCCCCGCGCCACCATTCTCCACCTCGGCGCCATCCCGTCACCACACCCCGACGGCTAGCTCCGCCATCGGCCAACGCCTGCCTTTGCCACCAGCCGACGGCTAGATCCGCCATCCACTGACGCTGGAGAAGACAACTCCAGCCTTCAGGTATCACTTTGGATGTTAAAACCTTTTGTTTTTGTTGTGTATTTTGGTTCTAATCCGCCATCCCCTTCATGCTGATTGTGTTAGATGTAGTTAATCCTAGCTGAGATTAACTGTGGTGATATTTCTCTGTATTTTTCTTAGACTACATTTTTTAGAAATCACTGAAACAACTTGCTATATTTTGCTTAGGCTAAATATCGAGAAATTACTCACAGAAAAATGTCCGTAATTTATGACCAGAGAAGAGTTTGAAATAATTTTATCCGATTCGAAGTAAAATATCAGCAACTTAGAACAAGTAATTTTAGTGTGATGTGGATGAAGCATCTAGCAATTGTACAAATTAATGGAGGGTAATAATAGTAAGTCCACGCCCATGTAGTCAGATCAATTTGCTATTGAAGAGTGACACTGTTGAATTAAGAGATCATTTTCCTTGTGCTACTATACATGAACATGACCAAGATAACAAGCAGTGTCTCTCAGATTGTTGCTTCCCACAGATATGCAGAAGAACAATCGGCACAGTTGACATATATATGTGCACAGATAGGAAATGTCCCCTAACTTAAGTACCTTTCAGATCCAATGTGTATGGTACGCATCTGCTCCAGGCCACCTTCAGGGTTTTTGTTTTTGCAATGGTGAAACTGTGGCAGCGTATCAACAACGACATTTATATTTGTTGTTGCCTGTTCTTCAGAGAAAATGGGAAGCAATCTATATTACAAGTTGGTTACTGAAATTCCATGTGGAACATAAATAGCTTTGCATGTAAGAATTTTTCAGATGTTGTTTAGCATTGCTATGAATAGTCTGTTTCCTAAAATCATGAGTTCTTGTTACTTGACAAAACTTTGGCATTCATGCTCATGTACACAAGGATAATAATGGATAAAGTATACTAAGTAAATGGACAAGGTTATCATTATATATTGCATAGACAAATATTTGTAACAATGCGCACCACCAATGCAGTTCCACTATTTTGCTTATAATTGAGTACTTACAGAGCTATAACCTGCTGTCTTGCTAGAACAGAGGAACTCCCCTGGAAGAGTATTGGCAAGCACAAGGTCCTGCAAAAAGAAACCGTGTGCCAATTTAGAGGATATTTGTTAATTATTCCTACAAAACTGGAGCTAATAAACTCCACTGCTACATATTCACTGTACTCTTACCACAAATGTTTTATATGGTGTCGCATTTTATAACACAACTGATGAGTGCAACTCTGTTCCATCAACCAGAGCTATCTACAGATTCTCAATCCTGTAAGTGATAGAAAGAAATGAACTGCACAATAGACATAATTACAAATCTCGGATCATGGACTTGCTAATTCTTTATTCTTAGAATTAGCTTACCTTCTCAAATCGACTTGCTGAATGTTTATGTTGTGCATTTCCTATGGAATATATATGTTTTTTATCTTGGAAAATCCACGATACTCTCTGTACCATAGACTTGTTGTATTTATGCACGAAACTGGAATTTGCAAACATTTGACTAGAACTTGTTTGATACTTTGCAGCTCAACCCATGGGAGCAGACATCACTTCGCGATTAAATAATGGATGAGAAATGCCTTTATTCATGTGCTATATGAAACTGGTTACATTATTGTAGACTTTTGGTACAGCTTGTACAACTAGTTGCCGTTGTGTTGCAGCTAGCGCCTCTTGTCCTTTTTCTTTTTTCTGTAACATGCACAAGAGTGTTGTTAGTTTCGTGAGTGTGACTACTGGCCTGGGAGACCGACGAAGTGAAAGAGGGCGTTGGCTGCTTCCTGAATATTGATGTCTAGTTTCTCATCCTGTACAATGGTTTAGCTTCTTTTGATTGTAGCCTGGTTTCTATTTTGCTTGTTGTAAGCTGGCCCAGTTTGGGAATTCCACAAAACTATTTGTACTAGTATATTTCTGAGTTGGATGAAGCTGGAAGCATTAACACAAAGTAAGCACCTACTGACGACACACAATGGACAGAAAGTACACTCTCAGTTCAACCTTGCTGGTTGATACTCCCAGAATAGATTGGGAACTAATTCTTATCAATGGTATATTCTTTTAGAAAATGATTAGGAATGAATTAACGAAACCTGTTCCAAAGATGCTACACAGGACGTGTTTCTGTTCCTGACTGGAGCAGCACATTTTTGGAGCAACTTGATGCAACTGTGACTGCTATTCTGTACCTACATGGGGTTCTTTTTGCAAAATCTGATGGGTGGGACGTTGATATTTCATCCTGTCCCTACATTCTGCATCGAACGTTTTGGCTGTGCATCCAACGTTTTGGCTGTGTAGGGAGTACCTGGAGCACCAGATGCGTCGGAGCACAGGATATTTCCCCGGTAAGACAGGTAGAAATGTCAGCAATCATTGAGACGAGCATGGAAATATAGCTGAGGCAAGTAGTCCTTGCTGCTGCCTCCGATTCTATATGTTCAGATCCACCAAACTTTAGATCCAACAACTACAATACAAACTAACAAACAAACACCAACGTTAAAGGAACACGCCGATTGGAGATAACAAGTCAATGTCCAGCCTCGGTCCACATGACATGGCGCCGGCGTGGCACCTACTCTTCCATCAACTGACAGAAAGAAACAGGGGAAACACATCGTTTGACATGTCAGGGCGTTCACAGCTCTAGACCCTAGCGTGTTTCATCTCGGCGTCTTGCAATGCGTAATTTTTTCTGTTTTGATTCTTCTCATTCTCAGCCATCTTTGATGCTCATGTAAACAGTCCGGTGCAGCGGTTTTGCGGAAGGCGAAAAAATAGAAAATTTTGGTTAAGAGGAAGAAACCTGCAACGCCCATGGATTATTCATCTATGATTCCCCTTCCCCACCCCAAAATGATTGAGCAGGACAGGAGGAGCAAATGAATAACTTGTACTCCCTCCGTAAACTAATATAAAAGCGTTTAGAATACTAAAGTAGTGATCTAAACGCTCTTATATTAGTTTACAGAGGGAGTAGATCATTAGGCCAACTTTTTCCATGGTGTTCTTGATTAAACAAGTACAGAGGCGGCCTGTGGCAGGACAGCCAATAAGATGCTCCTAATCTGCTATATTTATGAGTTATCACTGTTTATTCTTGGGAGATCTGCTGGGTTCGTACGCTCCGGTGAATGATTAAGGGAGAGAGAGTCCAGTCCGTCGAGCGATTTAAAATCGGGGCCGTGTGTGTGGATTCAGTTCACCAACTAACTTGTCCGGTTCTTCTTTGACGGTAGTTTCTTGGAAACAAAGCAGAGCGCAACATCAACGAGATCGGACAGAGTCCTTTTTCGTTGGGGCGGTGGCAAAAAGCTATGAACATCTACCGCCTTAGACGCAGAGGTCGGGAGTTTCAACCTCTTTTTTTAGAAAAAGAAAGCAACCATGGTCATTTGACGCTGGTACCGGAGCGATACCGGTGATGAGAAATTTCTTTTCTATTCTAACGGAAATTCTCTTTTGCCTTGTGTCAGGAAAAAAAGGGGAAAATTCAAAAACTTCAGATGTTCCACTGGAGTTTGCAGCACCTCACTGTGAATTTGAATTTGGATTTGTTATGGTATTGCGTAATGAAACAGTCGGCAGTGGTTACACGCCGCGATGCATGTGACTCCTGCAGCGATCCCGAGGCCGGTTAGAATAAGATGCCAGGATTAGCTAGAATAATGTAGTCTGATTGGGAAATCATTTGGTTGGCTTAGGAGCTTGGTATTCTATGGTCAGCTTGTTCCTTTGAGAGTCCCGTTGACAAAAGAATGTACAGACGGTGCCGTGAGGGACAAATATTCAAATGAAGGTCACTGTTGCATCTAAACTTAGGTTTGGACACGCTGTTCTGACATATTTGTCGGGTTGGGGGAATATGCCCAAAGTCACTTGTAGAAAAGTAATGGTGTGCGTTTGAAATGACATCTGGAGAAGAATATATCCAATGTAAAACGATGCACCCCTGTCACTCTAATAACTACTCCCTTTGTCTCATAATATAAGATCATTTTGCAAATTGTTTTAGCTTGCAAAACGATTTTTTATTATGAGATAGAGGGAGTAGATAGTACTTCGCGTGTTAAAGGGAAGTTCATTAAAGGGGGAGTCTTGTTCATTTCGCACACAGTCACTTATGCTTAAAAATCGTCCTAGTTATCTCTTGCCCAATCCTTGCTTACTCGACAGTCGGATGCAATTAATTATGCATGTTAATTAGCAGACATTTATTTATGGAAAGTATCATCGGGAGTTGGACAGAGGATCACGTTAATTATTGAAAGTACTGAGCATTGGACGAGAAAATCACATTAATTATAAAAAGTACCATCGAGAGTTGAATGAAAGGATCACTAGAATATGTATACCCCGCTGCAACACACATGCAATTAGCTAGTTTTGATTAGATTGGAACATGAATATTTGTATTTATGGTATATGGCTCAGATGACCCGCACGATTACTAGTCTTGTGTGTGAGTGCTTTGCCGGTTTTCCCTAAGTAACCATGCCTTGTTTAGTTTTTGGGTTCGATTTCTCTCATTAACTGGAGGAACCCTCTACTTCTTGATGCAAAGGGGGAGCTCCCTTCCCTGTGATGAGGTTCCCCAAAAGATAATATGAGAAATAAAACTGAAAATAGGCCAAATCCTAAGATCATGCTGTCTCATGTTGGGTAAAGGTATCCCTCGTCGTGGCTTTCAATCGGGTGCACACCTTCGTATATAGGTCTTGATTCTTCACTCGTTGTAGAGAGGACCATAAGCGAAGCGTTCGGATACATCTGTATGTAACATGCATAAAAGAAGTACTTTTATTGTTAAAACATGATCATTTCTATATAGCCAAAGCGACCAAATCACGGCAAGCGCTCCCGCCCTGAGAAGAATTCTAAACATGTGATCAATTCCATGTAATAAGTTACCAAATATATTAGCAACACTACAAGGAAGATACAAGTCAGAAATAATTTGGATGACTGGCCATATAGAACGAGCTAATTTATATTGGTATAACAAATGTTTTATTGTCTCATCATGCGGACAAAAGACACGTTGCGTATTTCCATGTCAATTCCTCTTAATAAGGTTATCTTTAGTAAGAATGACTCCACGGTGAAGATACCATGCAAATATTTTATTCTTAAGAGGTATCTTTATCTTCTAGATCTTCTCATTATTATCAACTGGCATATACTGGATCAAAATTCTATACATGGACACCATGTAGGTTCCAACGAAATACATCGGACCCTTGTGACAACTGTACCATGGTTAACCACTGGAGCAATATGTTCCACGATTGGAGTCTAGGTCCAATTAAATCTCTTCTGAACGTCACATTTGACGGAAATGATTTCAAAACCTTGGCAATAGTATCACCCTTGTGACGCACAATACTGTATACAGCTAGATATTGTTCTCAAAGTGTAGGATTACCTAGCCGCTTATCCTCCCGGAATCTAATTTCCGAACCATCCTTAATTGAGAAGGAATCATAGAGAAAGATATATATTTCTTCATTTCCATTAGACCCGCCCAAAAGTGAGAGTGCCCAGGCTTTCAGTATACTTGAGATATCGCCTTTGAACCCACATATTTTCTCCTTAGGAGGGTTTGCCATACACCATCTCTTCCGTCAATAACTTAAACAACCATTAGTCGAGGAGGGCCCTATTCTTAACCTCAAGGTCATGAATGCCCAACCCGCTTTGGTCCTTTGGACGGCATACCACACTCTATTTAGCTAGCCGATATTTCTTTCTCTTGCAATCTCCTTACCAAAAGAATCTCGCTTGGAAGTAATCCAATCTATGTAATACTCACTACTAGGAAATACGTTATAGGTAGATCCTTAGCAGTAGCGTAGGGTAGGAGACCCATGCTTTTGTTAAGTAGTAGTAGTGCGGGTCACAAACCCATGCTATAGGCACACGCTAGTAGTAGCGCTTGTTCACAAACCCATCGTTGCTGCTAAGTGGGCCCCACAGTACACACTGGGCTTACCATAGTAGCAACACCGGGCATAAAACCCGCGCTACAACTAAACAGATAGCAACAATGCACATTCTCTACCCCGTGATGCTACTACAATTACACGGGGCCAGCTGATGGACCCCACTTAGCAGGAGCGCGAGTTATAACACACACACTACAACTATTGCGCTTAGCAGTAGCGCTGCTGCTAAGCCAGACTTATCCTCTCCGGGCCGCCCATTCCTCACTCTCTCACCGTCACGGCTGTTCTCCTCCTCTAGTCGCCGCCATCGCCGCATTGCCGCCATCCCCGGCTTTGTTAAACGCCCCTCCTCTTCCTTCCTCCTCTAGCTGCCCCTGCTCCTCCCTCCTCCATCCACAGGCTCTCCACCCTACTACATTTTGATTTAGTATGGTTGATAGTTTGTACTTGATATGTAACACTTTGATTTAGTTAATAGTTTGTAGTTGATATATAACACTTTGATTTAGTATGGCTAACTGAATTAGTAAAAAAATTAGACATAGTTAATAGGTTTAGTTGATATATAACACTTTGATTTAGGATAGGGTTTAGTTGATAGCTTCTAGGGTTTCACTAAGTCCTAAAATCAGCATGATAATGTGTTTGTTTATATTTTGTTTCTGCAGAAATCAAGTATTTGCCCCTGCATCATCCCTGCCGTCGTCCCCATCACCAACCCCCTCCGACCTCGATGTGAGACCAGCCAAATCCCCATGTCATTGATGTCGATGATGATGTGTTGTGAATGTCAATGATGAACATGCACAGAGGAAAGTAACCCCATTGAGGACTTTTTGTGTATTTGTTCTTTCTATTAAAATGCAAGTGCTATTCCCCATGTCTTACTTTACTTCTTCGTAGGGGACCTCCGAGTGGACTATGTTTTGCTGGAATGTTGATTCATTTCCATTCCGGCAAATTTCAGATGCTCGATATGTCCTGTTTCTAGCAAAGGTCATGCCAAAATTTTCCGTGAATTTTGGGATGACTTGTGCTAGAATATAGGAAATATCGAGTGCCCTGGATTTGCCAGAAAGGGAAATTAATGACATTCCGACAAAACATATGCCATTTTTATGTCATTACTCGATATATGTAATGGGTTGACTTTTAACCTGTTAGGGCTCCTTGTGTGACTTTCAGGCAGTTCTTGAAGGAAGGATACCGACTGTTGTCGTGGGGTCGTTTCCTCCTCTTCTTCTCGTGATATACCTTGGTAATGCACGAGAGAAGGGGGGGAATGACCATCACCGACGGTCTATATATCTGTGAGGAAGTGTCCACCATATACGGTTGAAATATGAGAGAGGAAGAATCCCGATTGTTGTCATGGGGCTCGTTTCTCCTTCATTCTTGTGTGCTAGACATTTTGGTGTAATGCACTCGGGAACAAAGGGAGGAGCGACCATCACCGACGATCAAATATAACATAGAGGGAGTGCGCACCATATATACCATGTTAGATGAGAGTTTTCCAGGAAGACTTGACACACCGAAAGTCAAACCGTGTTGAATAGTGATATGTGTGTTGAGTTCCTGGTAATTGCCCTCGATTTTTAGTCTTTGAATTATGAACACAAGAAATGTCTGACGACAATAGGATATCTGAGTGCGATTACTGCAGCGACGACCGGGGTATGTGCAACATGCCTCACCTAGAAAATCGTAGGTGCTTCACCATCAAGCTAGACGAGACCTTCAATGCTTTTACTGTACATAACGATGACAAGTATGTTTTCGTAAGTAAGCATGACTTGTGCTTATTTGCTTCAATGTGTAATTTCTGTTTTTTACAGTTCGGCTAGTGCATCCCCTGCCATGCAAGACGGTGTCTTGGAGAAGCTCGGTTTCGAAAATAGTGAGAATATGGAGACGAAGATAGCTCACCGTAGGACTGAACATGGTTATGCTTTTCGGGTTAAGATCTACAATGCAGTAAATCACTCACATTTTGGTTTCTCAAATTGGAGGGCTCTATGCAAGGCCTATGAATTTTAGGAGGATATGAAAATAACCTTCGATATTCGTCCTGAAGATGATACTGAAGATAATATCGATATTTGGGTGGATGTGGATATGCTTCCAGTTCTACCTCTATGTGAGTTTGTCAAACAAATTTGTTAAGTAATTTATATTTTTTATTTAAAAATAGTAATGTACGGAAGGTAGTAGACAATACCTACTATAGTTATGGCACGGAACTAACTTGCGAGGAGAAAAATTATCTTGTCTCATTTATTAATGATGTTGAAACTTTCAAGAACAACTATGAAAGTAACCAAAATTATGGTCAATATGTGCCACTAGTCCACGTGTTGAACATGGTAACATCCATGGCAATAGCATGGTAGTATTTTTTACTATTGTGTCAGTAGTGCATCTTTTGCATACATTCTTCTTAAGATAAACTACATTGCTAACTATGTTATTATGATGTTCTTCAACAGAAAGTCTTGAAGGATTGTCTACCTCATTTTTTGCAAATGAAAGGTGACATAGATATTACTCCCTCCGTTCCTTTATGTAAGGTGTATTTGTTTTCATCAAAAGTCAAATGAGTGCATGTTTGACCGAGGTTCTAGAAAAATGTATAAATATTCAAAATACAAATTTTATATCATTTGATAAATCATGAAAAGTAGTTTCATATTTTATCTATTAGGTATTGCAGATGTTGTTATTTTGTTCTATAACCTTGGTCAAACATTTAAATGGTTGGCTTGCATGGAAGTCGATACACCTTATATTCTAGAACAGAGGGAGTATTAGCTTCCGGCCAAGTTTGTCGGTGGCTTTCCATAGTCCATACTCGATTTCTCAAAGAGATGAATACCTCGTAATCAAAGGATGGAGAAAAGTAATGAATGCCGCAGGGAACTACTTGGAGGCAACATGGTGCACAACCCACAAATTGGAGATAGGTGGATCTCTGTTCTCCATAATGGAGATGGAGGAGCTATCCTGTTTTACGCTATTTTACCTTAGAGAGAGAATAAGGTCCTAGCTAGTACTTGTCATGTGCTAGAATTATGATGAGTTATTACCTAGGATGATAACAATTAGCTAATGTTGGTTAACTTGTCATGTGTTATATTGATTGTGAGTATTATATGACTACGGATGATGAGTTATTATATGACTAAGATGATGATGAGATCGTACTACTTGTCATGTGCTAGAAGGATGATGAGTTATTATATATATGATTACGGATGAAGAGTTATTATATGACTAAGGATGATTAAAGGGGACAGATCCAAGTGAGGAAGTTGAATTAGCAGGACGATATGATGTTGGGACCCGTGATGAGATTGTATGTATATGATATCATGAGAGTATTGTATAAACCCTTGCTACTTGTGAGTTGCATTAGGATTTCCTCGAAGACGAGAGGATGATGCTGTACATTAGAGATAAGTATTTCCCTTAGTTAAGAACCAAGGTTATCAATCTAGAAGGAGAACCACGCAAGACCTCATGAACAACACCTACACACAAAAGAACAAATACTTGCACCCAACGCAAACAAGGGGTTGTCAATCCCTTGGCGGTTAATTGCAAGGATCAAATCTTGTAGTGATAGATAGATACACAAAAACACAAAATAAAATAAAGGTAAATAAATTGCAGCAAGGTATATTTGGATTTTAATATATGATAAAGATTGACCCGGGGGCCATAGTTTTCACTATAGGTTTCTCTCTCGAACAAAAAGCATACGGTGGGTAAACAAATTACTGTTGGGCAATTGATAGGAAAGTGCATAGTTCTGACGATATCCAAGGCAATGATCATGTATATAGGCATCATGTCTGAGCAAGTAGACCGACTCTTGCCTGCATCTACTACTATTAATCCACACATCGACCGCTATCCAACATGCATCTAGAGTATTAAGTTCATAAAGAACAGAGTAACGCTTAAGTAAGATGTCAAGATGTAGACAAAGTAAATCCAATAAATATGAATAAACCCCATCATTTTCCCCTTAATGGCAACAATACAAGTACATGTCTTGACCCTTTTTGTCACTGGGATATAGAGCACCGCAAGATTGAACCCATTACAAAGCACCTCTCCCATTGCAAGATAAACCGATCTAGTTGGCCAAACCAAACGGATAGATCGGAGAGAAATACAAAGCTATAATAATCATGAATAAAAGAATTAAGAGAAGACTCAAATGATATTCATATATAATCTGATCATAAGCCCACAATTCATCGGATCCCAACAAACACACTGCAAAAGAAGATTACACTGAATAGATCTCCAAGAACACCGAGGAGAACATTGTATTGAAGATCAAAGAGAGAGAGAAGAAGTCATCTAGATACCAGCTATGGACCCATAGGTATGTGGTAAACTAGTCATATATCCTTGGAAGGGTAGCACGGTTGATGTAGAGGCCCTCCGTGATCGGTCCCCCCTTCGGCAGAGTACCGGAAAAGGCCTCCAGATGGAATCTCCGAAGAACAGAAACTTGCGGTGGCGAAAAAAGTATTTCGGGTGGCTCTATGTTGGTTTCCCAATTTTATAGAATTTATAGGGGTGGAATTAGGTCAAACGGAGCCACGGGGGACCCACAAGGTACTTGGGCGTGTGTCGGTGTCAAAACCGACGGATCTCGGGTAGGGGGTCCCGAACTGTGCGTCTAGGCGGATGGTAACAGGAGACAAGGGACACGATGTTTTACCCAGGTTCGGGCCCTCTCGATGGAGGTAAAACCCTACGTCCTGCTTGATTAACATTGATGATATGGGTAGTACAAGAGTGGATCTACCACGAGATCAAGGAGGCTAAACCCTAAAGCTAGCCTATGGTATGATTGTTGTAATGTATGTTGTGTCCTACGGACTAAAGCCCTCCGGTTTATATAGACACCAGAGAAGGCTAGGGTTACACAGAGTCGGTTACAATGGTAGGAGATCTACATATCCGTATCACCAAGCTTGCCTTCCACGCCAAGGAAAGTCCCATCCGGACACGGGACGGAGTCTTCAATCTTGTATCTTCGTAGTCTTGGAGTCCGGCGGACGATGATAGTCCGGCTGTCCGGACACCCCCTAGTCCAGGACTCCCTCAGTAGCCCCTGAACCAGGCTTCAATGACGATAAGTCCGGCGCGCATAATGTTCGGCATTGCAAGGCGGGTTCCTCCCTTGAATAATCCAGAGAAGATCATGAACACCAGGATAGTGTCCGGCTCTGCAAAATAAATTCCACATTCCACGGTAGAGAGAATAAAATGTACACCAGTCCAATCTGCTGACGTATTATGCGGCATGACATCACACCGCTACCAAGCCTTTATTTGAATCGTTTTTTATTATACCACCTCAGCACGTTTAGCGAAGCGGTTTCCTTGGCACGTCCTGTCGAAGCAGAGATCGTGTTCCCCTTATTCCGGGATTCTCATCAATACGGACGTGGGTAACCCAACCGCGCCATTGATGGTGGCGCTTGGGAGATAAGCGAGTTTTACCAGGCTGGTGGGGGACGCATAGTCTCCGTCCGCCTATATATATAAGGGATAAGGATTTACCTTCTCACCTACGCCTTCTTCCTCCTTTGCTTATCCATCTCCGCGCACTCAAGCTCCAACGCCCAAGCTCGCGCATCTCGCCTCGACCTTCTCCGATCATGTCCGGAGCGGGAGGCAAATGGTTGGCCTCCACCGTTAAGGAGGAGCACATCACCAAGCTGCGCAGCGCCGGATACCTTTCCAGCGACATCGCGCATCGGCTGCCCGACGAGGGGCAGCTCATCCCCACCCCCGGGCCCCATGAGAGGGTTGTTTTCCTCCCCCACTTCCTCCGCGGACTGGGCTTTCCACTCCACCCATTCGTCCGGGGGCTCATGTTTTACTACGGCCTGGATTTCCACGATCTGGCGCCGAACTTCATCCTCAACATCTCGGCGTTTATCGTCGTGTGCGAGGCCTTCCTCTGCATCCGGCCCCACTTCGGCCTGTGGCTCAAGACCTTCAACGTCAAGCCGAAGGTTGTGAAGGGCACGCAAGCGGAATGCGGAGGCGCCATGTTGGGCAAGTTGCCCAACGTCCTTTGGCTCGAAGGGGCCTTCGTGGACTCCGTTAAGGGGTGGCAATCGGGGTGGTTCTACATCACCGAGCCGCGCGAACCCACATGGGCGGCGGCCCCCGAGTTTAGATCTGGTATCCCCACGCAGCTCACCTCCTGGAAAGAGAAGGGCTTGTTGTGGGGCAATCCGAAGGAGCTGACGGGACTCCGAGCCTGTATCCAGAAGCTGGTGAACAATCAGCTCAGGCTCGTCGACGTGGTCCAAGTCATGCTCATCCGCCGGATTCTCCCATGCCAAGAACGGGCATTCAATCTGTGGGAGTTCAATCCGAAACAGCACCGGGCGCTAAGCGGGCTCTTCGACACGACGTACGAAGGCGCCTGGAGGGTGCTGTTTAAGGGCGCCGAAGCCCCCGCATCCGCGACGGAAGATCGCGGATTTTGCTCGCAGCATCCAGCTGACGAGGTAAGTGATTCAACCCCTTTACGGGACACTTGTGGTAAATAGATTGATTCTAAGAGGGTTTCAATCTCTCTTTTCCTTTGGCAGGAATGGATGGAGAAGGCCGAGCAGCTCATCTGTCCGGCTCCCATGCCAGAAGACCCAGTGGACGCCCGTCTAGCGGGGCTGCTGGTTCCGGCACCGCACGTGGTGCCGGAGAAGAAGGCCAAGAAGGTGGCCACGGGGACTCGAAAGAGTTCCCGTAATCAGGTGTCCGACGACGAGGCGGAATCCTCCCCCGAAGACGAGGAGGAGGAAGAAGACTCTCTCCCAGAGGAGGGAGAGAAGAAGAGGAAGGCTTCCCCGATAGGGGAGGCCGAAGGGTCCAAGAGGGGAAGGACTATTCCCCCGGACAGCTCTGCCAACATCGACGTTGGCGAGGAGGAGTGGCCTTCAAGGGCCAGGCCTCCGGCGAGATCGTAAGTATCCGGATCCCTGATATGCAATTTCTTTTGTGTCACATAGTGTCCTACTAATGCCGCATACTGTCCGCAGTCCGGCCGATGATGATCTCCCCGCTTCATCGAGCGGGTCGTTGGCCCCGTCGGATGTGGATTCACTTCCGACTGCCTCTACCCCCCGCGCCGACGAGGACGCCGAGGTGGGATCCCAGAGAGGGACCCATCAGGAGGAGGCCCCGGAGGCGCTGCCAGGCAGCCTCCCGGACTTTGCGCTGGACTCTACATCGGAACCTGCAACGGTTCCAGAGTCCGGCAGGCGGCCCCTTCGCAAGAGGGGCAAGACTGTGACGCCGGCGGCCTCCGTCCAACCGGAGGCGCCGGACAACTTGCTGGAGGCGCTCAAAGGCGCTTCCATCGAGGAAGAACACCGCACTATCATGAGTGCGGTGATTCAGAAGGTTCAGCTCGCCAAGAGCGGGCTGACCGAAGCTTGCAGCAGCCTTCTAACAGGCTTTGAGGTAAGAAGTTATAATTATGTAATGTAATACCGCATAGACAGTAGCCCCTGATGCTCAGTTCGGTGTTCGGAAAGAAAAGCCGGACTGAGGATCTAAGAAGATATACGCAGGGTTGCTTAAAATATGTCAATATGGGTTTGCAGGCTGCGCTGCTGACCTCTGCCGCATTGACTGCGGAGGTCGGTGCGTTGAAGCAGGATCTCGAGCGGTCCGAGCAAGAGCTCGGCCATGCCAAGAAGCGGCTCGAGGACAAAGAAGGTGAGTAACACCACTTTGAATAGTTACCTTACAGAAAAGGATTTAGGTTGCAATAAAATTAACAAGGATAATATGAGTATTGCAGGGGCCACGAACGAGGTGGCAGCCCTGAAGGAGGCTGTGTCCGCGGCCGAACGCAGTGCGGCCGCGGAACGGGCAGAGCGAGAAAAGCAGGAGGCACAGGTGGCGGAAGTACGGCAAGAGCTCCAAGCTCTCATGGAGAAGCATGAGAGCTTGGAGCGTGACTCCAAGACTCGAGGGTCCAGCTTGCCTCGGCTCTCGAAAGTGCCAAGTCCGCCAAGGCCGAGGCCCGTAAGGCCCTTCAGGAGGTTGAAGATTTAAAGAAGATAGCGGCGGGTAAGGCATTTTTCATGCAAAGCAAGCATGTTAATGTAAACTACCTGACACTTACCCGCATTCGGAGCTCTCCAGGGGCGTTTGCAGATCTGCCGCGCAGTGTGTCCGATGCCGCCGCATTCTACCGTGGCGAGGAGGGGAGCTCAACGGAAAAGGTCTTCTGGTCTCAGTACGCTGAGGCCGGCCATCCGGTGCCCCCAAGCGACCAGTTGAAGCAGCTGGTCGAACTCCACAAGGTAGCTGAGGAGGCCATGAAGGGCCTTATAGTCCGGCTGTGGCCTGGACAGGCCATGCCTGGGAGCTACTTCGGCCTCGTGCGGCGGCTGGTGGATGCGTGCCCCTGGGTGGAGGTCATCAAGCGCTCCGCCTGTATTGAAGGTGCTCGTCGGGCCCTTGCCCGCACAAAGGTGCATTGGGGCAGGCTGGATGCGGAGAAGCTTCTCACTGACCCACCGCCACCGGGCAAGGAGTATCGCACGCCCGAAATGTATTATAAGACTGTCCTGAAGGGAGCCCGCGATATTGCGGATGAGTGCCCCAGAGATGTAATTTTTGAGTAAACTCGCTATGTATTATCCTGTGCGCTGAAAACTTTGTTCATGTGCGCCTTAAGCAACGCTTGTTTAATTTAAAATATTACCTTCTGTGCGGCCGTTTATAAAATCTGAGAGATGGCAAGTCGTTGGCTTCAGCCCCCGAGCCGCGAGTGCTGGGGTGTTCGGGATAAACTTGAGCACTCTTGTTCCCATTTTTGGGTCCATCTAGGGAGGCGCTCAACACAACGAACAAGGCAACCGGACTTATAATGCTTGAACACTCTCACTTAGCCATAGAATTCTATAATTTTAAATTTCGGCGAAGCCCCTGGTATTCGGAAGACCGAATCCGGGGCGCTATCCACGCCTTCGTCGGACATTGTCCGGAACTTCGCTCGAAGCGGCGTGAGTCTTTAAGGACCCGAAAAGACCTCTCGAACAGCGACCAGTCTCTCGCCTTATCATGCTGGTCAGTTTTAGCTTTCTCCACTGAGGCGCTCGCCCGGCTCAACCGGGGCGCAATCGCAGTGGTTCTCCCAGTGCCACCTTAGCCGACAGAACGGAACGTAAGGCACCAAAACGTGGGAGCCGGGCAAACCCAACTATTGACCCAAGACATGATTCGGAGCCGATTCATATAATGCTATAAGTTCGGGGTGCCGCACTTATGAAAGTGTTCGGACTTATCACACCATAATGCGGGGAACATAAGCCCCTGGTGTATTAGGCCGTACCAAAATATACGGGCGAGATGTCATGTAATGAATATATATATAAAAAGTAATGTAACTGCAGTCAAAAAGTGCTGCATTATTTATTAAAGGAAATCTGCAATGAGTGCGGACTGATACAAATAGTGCGGTAAGCAAGGGATTTGGACTAATTAAACATGTCCCCCTCCAGGGGTGAGCTGCGGACTTGGTGTATATAATCGAATTTAATGCTCGTAATTGAGACCACCTGAGTGTTCGTCGCAGCCTTCTTTCCTCCCTGGCTGTTGCATCATGAGTTCGGCAGGTTCACCGCCGGACAGGGCCTCTGGTTAACGGAGTCCTGTGTATACAAAGAAGGAAAATGATAATAATAAAAAAGGGGGCACACTTGCGAGCCCCTGGTGTGGTCGAGCCGCACTCTGGGTCCATTGTGATCGTGCCCCTTCCCCTGCGCCCATGGTATCTCCAAGGCGTAATGATGTACGCGGAGGGTTGTTCTTGCAATCATGCGAGGGCGGGGGTCATGGCCGCATTGCTACGCGTGCTCTGATCGTGCCAGGTGGTCTTGGTTGGTATTGCTTCGGGCGCGTTTTGCTGTATCGGCCGGACTCGAAAATTGCCTTAAAAGGCTGCTCTGTACTTCTGCCGCGAGAGCCGCTGTATGTTCCTCCGTTCGGAGGGAGCGTTCCGTATTTCTGTTGACCATGATGACTCCACGAGGGCCTGGCATCTTGAGCTTGAGGTATGCATAATGCGGCACCGCGTTGAACTTTGCAAACGCGGTTCGTCCGAGCAGAGCGTGATAGCCGTTGCGAAACGGGACTATGTCGAAGATTAACTCCTCGCTCCGGAAATTGTCCGGGGATCCGAAGACCACTTCCAGTGTGACTGAGCCTGTACAGTTGGCTTCCACACCTGGTATGACACCTTTAAAGGTTGTCTTTGTAGGTTTAATCCTTGACGGGTCTATGCCCATCTTGCGCATTGTATCCTGATAAAGTAGGTTCAGGCTACTACCGCCGTCCATCAGGACTCTCGTGAGGTAAAATCCATCGACGATTGGGTCTAAAACCAATGCGGCGAATCCGCCATGGCGTATGCTGGTCGGATGGTCTCTTCGATCGAAAGTGATCGGACAAGAGGACCATGGATTGAACTTCGGGGCGACTGGCTCCATCGCATAAACGTCCCTTAGTGCACGCTTCCTCTCCCTCTTGGGTATATGGGTTGCGTAAATCATGTTCACCGTCCGCACTTGTGGGGGGAAACCCTTCTGTCCTCTATTGTTCGGCGTTCGGGTCTCCTCCTCGTCGTCGCTGTTTAGCCCCTTGTCATTGTTTTCGGCAATTAACTTGCCTGCCTGCTTGAACACCCAGCAATCTCTGTTGGTGTGATTAGCTGGCTTTTCAGGGGTGCCATGTATCTGGCATAAGCGGTCGAGTATTCTGTCCAAATTGGACGGACCCGGAGTGGTTCTTTTGAATGGCTTCTTCCGCTGACCGGGTTTAGAGCCTCGGAATCCGGCGTTGACTGCCATATCCTCCTTGTCGTCGCCGTTAATGCGGCGTTTATTTTTACTTCGACGTGACCTGCCATTGTTGTCCTTAGTATCCGGACTGCCAGAATTTTTACGGAGGTTGTTGCTGCGAGCTAGCCAGCTATCCTCTCCCGCGCAAAAGCGGGTCATTAATGATGTGAGGGCTGCCATGGATTTCGGCTTTTCCTGTCCCAGGTGCCGGGCTAGCCACTCGTCGCGGATGTTATGTTTGAAGGCTGCAAGGGCCTCTGCATCCGGACAATCGACGATTTGGTTTTTCTTTGTCAAGAACCGTGTCCAGAATTGTCTGGCCGATTCGTCTGGCTGCTGAATTATGTGGCTGAGGTCATCGGCATCTGGTGGCCGCACATAGGTGCCCTGGAAGTTGTCGAGGAATGCGGCTTCCAGGTCTTCCCAACACCCAATTGACTCTGCGGGCAAGCTGTTGAGCCAATGCCGAGCTGGTCCTTTAAGCTTGAGTGGGAGATACTTGATGGCATGGAGATCGTCGCCGCGGGCCATATGGATGTGAAGAAGATAATCTTCGATCCAAACCGCGGGGTCTGTTGTGCCATCGTAGGATTCGATGTTTACGGGTTTAAACCCTTCAGGGATTTGATGATCCATTACTTTGTCAGTGAAGCATAGCGGGTGTGCAGCGCCTCTGTATTGAGCAATATCACGACGCAGCTCGAAAGAGCGTTGTCTGCTATGTTCGGCCCGGCCGGGGTTATTGTGTCTGGCGCGACGGTATTCGTCGCGGGTCGTGGGGCGCCCTCGTGATCCGTAGATGGATCTGGATTGCCTTGCTTTGTCCTCCAATACGTCCCGCAAGTCCGGCGCGTTCCCTTTTGGCTTCGTACTTTTGGAGCGATGCCGGGGTACGGTTTTGGTTGAGGGCCTGGATGCCTCTCTGTCGCGACCACGTGGTGGTCGGTCTGCCGTATCGTGCGCTGGTGATGAAGGTATGTACGCTTCCTCCTCTAGTCGGGGGAGCAACTTGCGTCTTGGGTAGCTTTTGGAGGGGCGTTCGAGTTTATACTCTTCGGCCGCGAGGACCTCGGTCCATCGATCGGCCAGCAGGTCCTGATCAGCTTGAAGCTGTTGCTGCTTTTTCTTTAGGCTATTTGCCGTGGCGATAAGCCTGCGCTTGAAACGCTCTTGTTCGACGGGATCCTCGGGCACGACGAATTCGTCATCGTTGAGGCTTGCCTCGTCTTCGGAGGGAGGCATATAGTTATAATCCTCGACCTCTTCGTCTGCCGCCCTCTCATGAGGGCTTGCTTCTGCATCCTCCTGCGCTGAGTCTTGCTGGAGGGGATTATCTTCGGCACTCTCTGGGGTATTATTATCTCCTGTGCCGGAATCTCCATTCTTGCTGTGGCGGGATTTAGAGCGGCGCCGCTGACGCCGGCGCTTGGGCTGCTTCTTTAAAGAATCTGCCTCCGCTGCTTCTTCGCCGTCCCCGTCTTTTGGGGTGTCCACCATGTATATGTCGTATGACGAGGTGGTCTTCCAGTGCCCTGTAGGCGCTGGTTCCTGTTCGTCTCCGGCATCGTCGTCCATAGCGTCGATGTCTTCGGAGTCATAGTCTAGCATGTCGGTTAGATCGTCGACAGTGGCTACAAAGTGGGTGGTGGGTGGGCTCTGAATTTCTTCGTCGTCCGTATCCCAACCATCCTGGCCATAGTCCGGCCAGGACTCTCCGGATAGCGAGAGATGCTTTAGCGAATTTAGGATGTCGCCAAAGGGCGAGTGTTGGAAGATGTCCATGGCGGTGAATTCCATGACCGGCGCCCAATCAGATTCGATTGGCAGGGGCGCGGGAGGTCCGGAGTCCGGCAAGGAGTCCGGCACCTCGGAGTCACGAGCTTCGCGAGGGACAAGGGTAGTGTTCGGCTCCATCGCCGTGGAAGTTGGAGCCCCCGAGGCGGTGTCCAACCACCGGTCCTCGATCTGGGCGATCAGCTCCGGTCTAAGGGCCAGAGCGGATTGTTGTGCGGCCACCAAGGCACTGTTCGGTGACAGAGTAGATCATGCCCATCGTAACAGTGCGGCACGCTTGGCTGTGGCTCGAGCCCGTCGAAGATCAAGTCCCCGCGGACGTCGGCCGTGAAGTTTAGGCTTCCGAATCTGACCTGACGGCCAGGGGCGTAGCTTTCGATCTGCTCCATATGGCCAAGGGAATTAGCCCGCAGTGCGAAGCCGCCGAATACGAAGATCTGTCCGGGGAGAAAAGTCTCACCCTGGACAGCGTCGTTGGTTGAAGATGCCATCGAGCCTATCGGTGACGACACAGAGGAACTCTCAATGAAAGCACCAATGTCGGTGTCAAAACCGGCGGATCTCGGGTAGGGGGTCCCGAACTGTGCGTCTAGGCGGATGGTAACAGGAGACAAGGGACACGATGTTTTACCCAGGTTTGGGCCCTCTCGATGGAGGTAAAACACTACATCCTGCTTGATTAATATTGACGATATGGGTAGTACAAGAGTGGATCTACCACGAGATCAAGGAGGCTAAACCCTAAAGCTAGCCTATGGTATGATTGTTGTAATGTATGTTGTGTCCTACAGACTAAAGCCCTTCGGTTTATGTAGACACCGGAGAAGGCTAGGGTTACACAGAGTCAGTTACAATGGTAGGAGATCTACATATCCGTATCGCCAAGCTTGCCTTCCACGCCAAGGAAAGTCCCATCCGGACACGGGACAGAGTCTTCAATCTTGTATCTTCGTAGTCTTGGAGTCCGGCGGACGACAATAGTCCGGCTGTCCGGACACCCCCTAGTCCAGGACTCCCTCAGCGTGCCTAACCCCTGGGTGTGCCCAAGTACCTTGTGGCCTTCTCATTGCACGTCTGGTCTCCTCCCGAAGCTTCTAAGGTCTCTTTTGTCCAGAAAAAAAGTTGTCAAAAAATTTCGTGACATTTAGACATCGTTTGGTATTGATTTCCTAGAAAACCAAAAAAAGAAAAATAATAATAACTAACACTTGGCACTAAGTTAATAGGTTAGTCCCAAAAATGATATATAATTGCATATTAAACATTTAAGATTGATACTATAATACCATGGAAAAATAAAAAATTATAGATACGTTGGAGACATATCAAACCTGTACAAATACAACAAAAATACGTAGAAGAAAAAATATAGAAAATATTAGCAGTAGCGCGGGGACTGTGAGTAGGAGGAGTGCTGACTTAGCAGTAGCACGGGATCATACCCCTGCTACTACTAACACTTAGTTGTAGCGCCCTAGTAGCGCGGGGGCCTACGCTACTGCTAGGCCTTTAACCTATGCTACTAACACTTAGTTTTCCCTAGTAGTGACTCCTTTCGGCAACTGGAAGAAGGAAATCATATATAGTACCAAGTTACTTAGTACTAAATTTATGAGGACTAACCTTCCACCTAGAGATAGCAGTCTACCTTTCCAACTACTTAGTCTTTTTTGTAGTCTCTTCTCGACGTGTTTCCATTCAGCATTTGTGAGTCTCAGATAATGTATCGGTATCCCCAAATAAGTGATCGGAAACTGGCCCAACCCACATCCGGAGCATACAAATGGGCCTCATCTTGAGCCTCACCAAAACAAAACAATTTACTTTTATGGAAATTAATCATAAGCCTTGAGAGTTGCTCGAATACTGGTAAATTAATTTCAGATTCCTTGCTTTCTTGAGGTCATGATCCATAAAGAGAATCGTATCGTTTGCGTATTGAAGGATAGAGAGGCCACCATCAACTAGATGGTTCACTACCCCAACAATTTGGCCATCAACCTTGGCACTCTCAATCATGACCGCTAACATATCTGCTACTATATTGAATAATATGGGCGATATTGGGTCACCTTGTCACAATTCATTTGGAAATGGTTGCCAATGTCATCATTGACTTTAATAGAAATACTACCTCCAATCATGAAACTATATATCATTTCACACCACTCTGAAGAAAATCCTTTCATTCTCAGAGTCTGTTGGAGAAAAGACAACTTGACTTTGTCATAAGCTTTTTCAAAGTCGATTTTAAGTACCACCCCTTCAATTTTTTCCGATGCAATACGTGGACTATTTCATGAAGGATAACAACCCCATCAAGGATGTTTCTGCCTTGCATAAACGCAGTTTGAGAAGGATCTTTGCCATGAAGGACAACAACCCCATTAGACAATTGTAGTTGTAAAATATTTATTGAAGACAAGTACTGTATAGTTTTCCCATGAATGTGTGCATGTTGAGGTGGATCTTTGCCATGAATGGTTGCATACGTAGGTGGGTGTTTTCTCGTGCATGATTGCATGTTGAGGAGACATGTTCGCATGTTAAGACAAATATGCTAGTGGGGATCACCTATTCTGTCCTATATGATTTATCATACCGAAACTCCTAGTAATAATTCATTTTGTCAAAACTCAAGGTAATAAGGCCCCGTTTGGAAGTGGTGGCCCAACTTCTTGAAGTCCCCATCTTCAAATCTTGGGTCACGGTGCCAGCTTTTTCGGGAATTGGGATGCGTTCCACATCTGAATATGGGCTCCCGGATCATGGCATGGGCCGTCAACCCATATTAGAGGCATGTGGTTGGATGGAGGGTGAAAATTGTTGGGAAAGAGGTTAGGGACGGTTGCCAAATGAACTAACAATCTCGAGGAGGTCATCGTGCATGTCTCAGATGGCTTCTATCCACGCAACAGTGACCACTGGAGAAAAGGGAGGTGACTACATAGACTAGTGGTGGGGCAAGACGGAGTAACCTTTAGGAAATGGAGGGGGGAGGGTGGCGGAGCACCGACACAAGGTCATTGGGAGGCGACTGATGTCTACTACACAACCTTCTTCTTGTAGACGTTGTTGGGCCTCGAAGTGCAGAGTTTTGTAGGATAGTAGCAAATTTCCCTCAAGTGGATGACCTAAGGTTTATCAATCCGTGGGAGGCGTAGGATGAAGATGGTCTCTCTCAAGCAACCCTACAACCAAATAACAAAGAGTCTCTTGTGTCTCCAACACACCCAATACAATGGTAAATTGTATAGGTGCACTAGTTCGGCGAAGACATGGTGATACAAGTGCAATATGGATGGTAGATATAGATTTTTGTAATCTAAAAATATAAAAACAGCAAGGTAGCAAGTGGTAAAAGTGAGCGTAAACGGCATTGCAATGCTAGGAAACAAGGCCTAGGGTTCATACTTTCACTAGTGCAAGTTATTTCAACAATAATAACATAATTGGATCATATAACTATCCCTCAACATGCAACAAAGAGTCACTCCAAAGTCACTAATGGCGGAGAACAAATGAAGAGATTATTGTAGGGTACGAAACCACCTCAAAGTTATCCTTTCTGATCGATCTATTCAAGAGTCCGTAGTAAAATAACATGAAGCTATTCTTTCCGTTCGATCTATCATAGAGTTCGTACTAGAATAACACCTTAAGACACAAATCAACCAAAGCCCTAATGTCACCTAGATACTACAATGTCACCTCAAGTATCCGTGGGCATGACTATACGATATGCATCACACAATCTCAGATTCATCTATTCAACCAACACAAAGTACTTCAAAGAGTGCCCCAAAGTTTCTACCGAAGAGTCAAGACGAAAACGTGTGCCAACCCCTATGCATAAGTTCACAAGGTCACTGAACCCGCAAGTTGATCACCAAAACGTACATCAAGTAGATCACGTGAATATCCCACTGTCACCACATGTAAGCACATGCAAGACATACATCAAGTGTTCTCAAATCCTTAAAGACTCAATCCGATAAGATAACTTCAAAGGGAAAACTCAATCCATTACAAGAGAGTAGAGGGGGAGAAACATCATAAGATCCAATTATAATAGCAAAGCTCGCGATACATCAAGATTGTGCCAAATCAAGAACACGAGAGAGAGAGAGAGAGAGAGAGAGAGAGAGATCAAACACATAGCTACTGGTACATACCCTCAGCCCCGAGGGTGAACTACTCCTTCCTCATCATGGAGAGCGCCGGGATGATGAATATGGCCACCGGTGAGGGATCCCCCCTCCGGCAGGGTGCTGGAACAGGGTTCCGATTGGTTTTTGGTGGCTACAGAGGCTTGCGGCGGCAGAACTCCTGATCTATTGTGTTCTTGGATGTTTTCGGGGTATATGGATATATATATATAGGAGGAAGAAGTAGGTCGGTGGAGCTGCGAGGGGCCCACGAGGGTGGGGGCGCGCCTAGGGGGCAGGCGCGCCTCCCTTCCTCGTGGCCTCCTTGCTTCTTTCTTGACGTCCACTCCAAGTCCTCTGGATCACGTTTGTTCCAAAAATAACTCTCCCGAAGGTTTCGTTCCGTTTGGACTCCGTTTGATATTCCTTTTCTGCGAAACACTGAAATAGGGAAAAAACAACAATTTGGACCGAGCCTCCGGTTAATACGTTAGTCCCAAAAATAATATAAAAGTGTATAACAAAGCCCATTAAACATCCAAAATAGATAATATAATAGCATGGAACAATAAAAAATTATAGACACGTTGGAGACGTATCAAGCATCCCCAAGCTTAATTCCTGCTCGTCCTCGAGTAGATAAATGATAAAAACAGAATTTTTGATGTGGAATGCTACCTAACATATTTATTGATGTAATCTTCTTTATTGTGGAAAGAATATTCAGATCCATAAGATTCAAGATAAAAGTTTAATATTGACATAAAAATAGTAATACTTCAACCATACTAACAAAGTAATTATGTCTTATCAAAATAACATAGCCAAAGAAAGCTTATCCCTACAAAATCATATAGTTAGGCCATGCTTCATTTTTGTCACACAAAATGCTCCCATCATGCACAACCCCGGTTTCAGCCAAGCAATTGGTTCTTATTTTTTAACGCGCTTCAGCCTTTTCAACCCTCACGCAATACATGAGCATAAGCCATGGAAATATCACTATGGGTGGAGTAGAGTATGATGATAGGGCTTATGTGAGAAAACAAAAAAGGAGAAAGTCTCATATTGACGAGGCTAATCAACGGGCTATGGAGATGTCCATCAATTGATGTCAATACGAGGAGTTGGGATTGCCATGCAACGAATGCACTAGAGCTATAAATGTATGAAATCTCATCAAAAGAAACTAAGTGGGTGTGCATCGAACTTGCTTGCTCACGAAGACCTAGGGCATTTTGAGGAAGCCCATCATCGTAATATACAAGCCAAGTTCTATAATGAAGAATTACCACTGGTATATGAAAGTGACAACATAGGAGACTCTCTATCATGAAGATCATGGTGCTACTTTGAAGCACAAGTGTGGTAAAAGGATAGTAACATTGTCCCCTCTCTCTTTTTCTCTCATTTTTTTCTTTTCTTTTTTTTATTTTGGCTTCTTTGACCTTTTTTTATTTGGGCTTCTTTGGCCTCTTTTATTTTTCATAAAGTCCGGAGTCTCATCCCGACTTGTGGGGTAATCATAGTCTCCATCATCCTTTCCTCACATGGGACAATGCTCTATAAATGGAAATCATCACACTTCTATCTATTTACAGCTCCATACTTAGGACAAAATATGACTCTATGTGAATGCCTCCGGCGGTGTACTGGGATATGCAATGAATCAAGAGTGACATGTATGAAAGAATTATAAAGGTGGATTTGCCACAAATACAATGTCAACTACATGATCATGCAAAAGCAATATGACAATGATGGAGCGTGTCATAATAAACGGAACGGTGGAAATTTGCATGGCAATATATATCTCGGAATGGCTATGGAAATGCCATAATAGGTAGGTATGGTGGCTGTTTTGAGGAAGATATAAGGACGTTTATGTGTGATAGAGCGTATCGTATCACGGGGTTCGGATGCACCGGCGAAGTTTGCACCAACTCTCAAGGTGACAAAGGGCAATGAACGGTACCGTAGAGGCTAGCAAACCGCGGAAGGGTAAGAGTGTGTATAATCCATGGACTCACATTAGTCATAAAGAACCCATATACTTATTGCAAAAGTTTATTAGCCCTCTAAGAAAAGTACAACTATGCATTCTCCTAGGGGAAGGGTTGGTAGGAGTTAACCATCGCGCGATCCCGACCTCCACTCATAAGGAAGGCAATCAAAGAACACCCCATGCTTCAAATTTGTCACACAACGTTCACCACACATGCATGCTACGTGACTTGCCAACTTTAACATAAGTATTTCTTAATTTCATAATTACCCAACTAGCATGACTCTAATATTACCACCTTTATATCTCAAAACAATTATCAAGTATCAAATTTATCATAGTGTTTAATGCACTCTTTATGAAAGTTTTTATTATACCTATCTTGGATGCTCATCATATTAGGACTAATTTTATAATCAAAGCAAATACTATGCTGTTCTAAAAGACTCTCAAAATAATATAAGTGAAGCATGAGAGTTCATCTATTTCTTCAAAATAAAACCACCACCGTCCTCTAAATAGATATAAGTGAAGCACTAGAGTAAATGACAAACTACTCCGAAAGATATAAGTGAAGATCAATGAGTAGTCGAATAATTATGAAACTATGTGAAGACTCTCTAACATTTAAGAATTTAAGATCTTAATATTTTATTCAAACAGCAAGCAAAACAAAAGAAAATAAATGACGCTCCAAGCAAAACACATATCATGTGGTGAATAAAAATATAGCTCCAAGTAAAGTTACCGATGAATGAAGACGAAAGAGGGGATGCCATCCGGGGCATCCCCAAGCTTAGGCTCTTGGTTGTCCTTGAATATTACCTTGGGGTGCCTTGGTAATCCCCAAGCTTAGGCTCTTGCCACTCCTTATTCCCTAGTCCATCGAATCTTTACCCAAAACTTGAAAACTTCACAACACAAAACTCAACTGAAAACTCGTAAGCTCCGCTAGTATAAGAAAATAAATCACCACTTAGGTACTGTTGTGAACTCATTATAAATTCATGTTGGTGTAATATCTACTGTATTCCAACTTCTCTATGGTTCATACCCTCCGATATTACTCATATATTTATCAAAATAAGCAAACAACACATAGAAAACAGAATCTGTAAGAAACAGAACAGTCTGTAGTAATCTGTAACTCTTGAATACTTCTGTAACTCCAAAAATCCTACCAAATAAGGAAAACCTGAGAAATTTGTGTAACAATCCACAGAAAAAAGAATCAGATCAAAATCACATTTATGTAAATTATCAAAACTAATTTACTCGGTGCAAAAGTTTCTGATTTTCAGCAGGATCAACACAACTATCACCGTAAGCTATCCTAAAGGTCTTACTTGGCACAACATGATTAATACAGTAGCATAATCATGTGGACACACAAAAATAGTAAGGGTAAACATTCGGTTGTCTCTCAACAAGCGCTTTTCTTTAATGCATTTTTAGCTAGGCATGATGATGACAATGATGCTCACATAAAAGATAAGAATTGAAACATAAAGAGAGCATCATGAAGAATATGACTAGCACATTTAAGTTTAACCCACTTCCTATGCGTAGGGATTTTGTGAGCAAACAATTTATGAGAATAATAATCAACTAGCATAGGAAGGCTAAACAAGCATAACTTCAAAACTTTAAGCACATAGAGAGTTAACTTGATATTATTGCAATTCCTACAAGCATATATTCCTCCCTCATAATAATTTTCAGTAGCATCATGAACGAATTCAACAATATAACCATCACATAAAGCATTCTTTTCATGATCTACTTGCATAGAAAATTTACTACTCTCCACATAAGCAAATTTATTCTCATCAATAATATTGGGAGCAAACTCAACAAAATAACTATCATGTGAAGCATAATCAAATTGAAAATTAAAATCAAGATGACAAGTTTCATGGTTATCTTTATTCTTTATAGCATACGTGTCATCACAATAATCATCATAAATAGGAGGCATGCTTTCATCATAATAAATTTGCTCATCAAAACTTGGGGGACAAAAAATATCATCTTTATCAAACATAGCTTCCCCAAGCTTGGGACAAACATTAATTACAGCAAATATATTCTCAAACATGTCATTCTCATCAAACATAGCATCCCCAAGCTTGGGCCTTTTCATATCATAAGCATAATCACTCTCATCATTAATAGTATGGATAGCACCAATAGTATAGAAATTATCATCATCACAATGAGTAATAGGAGCAACATCATTTGGGAGGGATACCTTTCTACCTTTGCTTCTCCGTCTTTTCTTTTTCTTCTTCACATCATGTGTGGATTTAACCCTCTTTTTTGGGCTCCTTATTAATGAGATTGGTTGAATAGAAAGCTCCTCCTCATTACCTGATTCATCATAAGAAATAATAGGAGGATATTGGGAAGTCTCTTCCCTTTCATTAGTATTCTCTTCATATTCTATTTGTTTTCTTTTCTTTATGTAATTGGCAATATAAGGATTTTCAATGCAATTTACCGCACAATACATAAAAATTTCTTCTAGATCAAAATCAAGAACTTTATCAAGGACAAATTCTGGCATATCCTTAGTTATATGTTTCATTTCTTCATAACCCAAAAGCAAACTAAGTTCATTATGATGTGCAAGGGAAATCAAGTCGTCACAATTTTTGGACATGATACAATCATGAAACAATTTGCATTTGATATTTAAATGACCACGTTCATTGAAAAGTTCACAAGGATGATTAAGAAAATTTAAATTTTTAGCACAAACATCAAGCCTTTCTTGCAACCATTTGGTTTCTAAATACTTATGCCTCTTGCAAAATCTGTCTTCCCTATTTGGTGTGTACTTGCAAACTCTATGCACTCCACAAAAATTGACATGCTTATAAGAGACCTTTTCATCATGACTAGTGCAATCATCATTAGTACTATGGATATTCAAAGAGTTCATACTAACAACATTGCAATCATGCTCATTATTCAAAGATTTAGTGCCGAACATTCTAATGCATTCTTCTTCTAACACTTTGGCACAATTATCGGAATCCTTATTTTCATGAAAGATATTAAAAATATGAAGCATATGAGGCACCCTCTATTCCATTTTTTTGTAGTTTTATTTTATAAACTAAACTAGTGATAAAACAAGAAACAAAAAGATTCGATTGCAAGATCTAAAGATATACCTTCAAGCACTCACCTCCCCGGCAACGGCGCCAGAAAAGAGCTTAGTTGACGGGGTGTTAGTGTCGTTTACCTGCCTCCCCGGCAACGGCGCCAGAAAAGAGCTTGATGTCTACTACGTAACCTTCTTCTTGTACGTTGTTGGGCCTCGAAGTGCAGAGGTTTGTAGGATAGTAGCAAATTTCCCTCAAGTGGATGACCTAAGGTTTATCAATCCATGGGAGGCGTAGGATGAAGATGGTCTCTCTCAAGCAACCCTGCAACCAAATAACAAAGAGTCTCTTGTTTCCACAACACACCCAATACAATGGTAAATTGTATAGGTGCACTAGTTCGGCGAAGAGATGGTGATACAAGTCCAATATGGATGGTAGATATAGGTTTTTGTAATCTGACAATATAAAAACAGCAAGGTAGCAAGTGGTAAAAGTGAGTGTAAATGGTATTGCAATGCTAGGAAACAAGGCCTAGGGTTCATACTTTCACTAGTGCAAGTTCTGTCAACAATAATAACATAATTGGATCATATAACTATCCCTCAACATGCAACAAAGAGTCACTCCAAAGTCACTAATAGCGGAGAAAAAATGAAGAGGTTCTTGTAGGGTACGAAACCACCTCAAAGTTATCCTTTCTGATCGATCTATTCAAGAGTCCGTAGTAAAATAACACGAAGCTATTCTTTTCGTTCGATCTATCATAGAGTTCGTACTAAAATAACACCTTAAGACACAAATTAACCAAAACCCTAATGTCACCTATATACTCCAATGTCACCTCAAGTATCCGTGGGCATGATTATACGATATGCATCACACAATCTCAGATTCATCTATTCAACCAACACAAAGTACTTCAAAGAGTGCCCCAAAGTTTCTACCGAAGAGTCAAGACGAAAACGTGTGCCAACCCCTATGCATAAGTTCACAAGGTCACTGAACCCGCAATTTGATCACCAAAACGTACATCAAGTAGATCACGTGAATATCCCATTGCCACCACAGATAAGCACATGCAAGACATACATCAAGTGTTCTCAAATCCTTAAAGACTCAATCCGATAAGATAACTTCAAAGGGAAAACTCAATCCATTACAAGAGAGTAGAGGGGGAGAAACATCATAAGATCCAACTATAATAACAAAGCTTGCGATACATCAAGATCGTGCCAAATCAATAACACGAGAGAGAGAGAGAGATCAAACACATAGCTACTGGTACATACCCTCAGCCCCGAGGGTGAACTACTCCCTCCTCGTCATGAAGAGCGTCGAGATGATGAAGATGGCCACCAGTGAGGGATGCCCCCTCCGGCAGGGTGCCGGATGGTGGCTAAAGAGGCTTGCGGCGGCGGTACTCCCGATCTATTATGTTCTTGGATGTTTTCAGGGTATATGGATATATATAGGAGGAATAAATAGGTCGGTGGAGCTGCGAGGGGCCCACGAGGGTGGGGGGCGCGCCCAGGGGGGCAAGCGCACCTCCCTGCCTTGTGGCATCCTTGCTTCTTTCTTGACGTCCACTCCAAGTCCTGTGGATCACGTTTGTTACAAAAATAACTCTCCCGAAGGTTTCATTCCGTTTGGACTCCGTTTGATATTCCTTTTCTGCGAAACACTGAAATAGGCAAAAACAGCAATTTTGACTGGGCCTCCGGTTAATAGGTTAGTCCCAAAAAAAATATTAAAGTGTATAAAAAAGCTCATTAAACATCCAAAACAGATAATATAATAGCATGGAACAATCAAAAATTATAGATACGTTGGAGACGTATCAGCGACGCGATGACTCGTGGTGGATGGTAGGCAGGGTTCACAGTGTGAAAGTGCATCGTACCCCTAATATAGTATTAGTGGTGATCATATGTGATTAGTGGGACTAATGCTTCAACTAAGTGATATATATTTATATTTATCTGAAACAAGGCAAGGTAGTGGCACAAAGTTCATTCAAGTCAAAGATTTGGATTTTGATGATACCTTTGCCCAATCAATCAGCCTCGAGGCCATTCACATTTTGTTTTCATATGCATCTTTTCATAATTTAAGGTTATATTAAATCGATGTGAAGAGCATTTCTTGATGGTCCATACATGAGCTCATATATATTTTTAAACCACCGGGCTTTGAGGGTACCCATCACAATGACCTTGCTTATAAACATCATACAAAATCATATGGACCCAAGCAAGTGATGTGCGCTGGGTATGATTAGCTAAAGAAGTTTCTAGTCAGAGAAGGATTTGAGACAGGGAAAACTGATACCACTCTTTTTACCAAGAGGCCCAATGGTTACTTGCTCGTCTTTCAAACTTATGTGGTTGTCAATGATGTGAGAGTTGAAGTATTTCCTCAGATTTCAAATCAAGAAACTCATGGAAAGGAGTCTTTGTCTCCTAAACAAAACACACTGAGGACATCCTCAAGAAGTTTGATATGGTCAAGGAAATGCCGACTAATGGGCACCTTGAACTTGACATTGAAGGTAAAAGGTAGATCAAAAGGTATGCCATTCTCTCATTGTCGCATTTCTTTAACTTTGTTTATCTAGACTAGATATTATGTTAAGTATATGCAGTGTGCAAGATTTCAAGAGACTCCTAAGCTGATCCATTATATGGCGGTTAAGAAGATCCTTAGATATCAGATTCACACTCCAAACTTAGGGCTTCGGTATCCCAAGGATGCAACATTTGAGCTTATATTCAGATTCACTTTGGGACTAAGACAAGGTTGAGCGCAAATCAACATCTGCTTCATGTTAATTTCTTGGTCGATCTTCCATAAGTTTCCTCCAAGATGAAGAAAATGCATCTCCATATCCACCCTCGAAGTCGAGTACATCACTGCAGAAAGTTCTTGTGCTCAATTGTTATGTACGACGCAAACCTTGAAAGATTATGGGATTGCAAGGAACAAGGTGCCTATTCTAGTTGGAAATGAGAGCGCAATCAAGATTGTCAACAACCTCGTTGAACATAGCCACACCAAGCACAGCGACATTCGTCATCGTTTCTTGAGGGATCGTGTTGTTTGTGTAGCCATCATCATCTCATGTTGGCACAAATCAACAATTAATCATTCTTATTCTCAAGGAGCATCACTTCAAGGAGTCAACTTTAAGGGAAATGTAATGGTGTTTGTAAAATCACTTGATCCAAGGAGATAATTATACTTGTACTTCAATCCTTTTTCTTTGATATGTCCTTTTGGTCCCTTATGATACTAACCCAAAAAGGAATTTAAAGTGCATTGGAATATCAACCCACTAAGAAGAGTTTTGCGTCAACTTCAATGTGATGACAACCTAAGTCTTCACTAACATGATTCATGGAATGACAAGCTTGTTGATAGCCGAAAGCCATGCGAGTATACTTCTATCTTTGAAACACATTAAGAGAAGGGTAATATTCAATTAATTGACAGTTGCCATCAAGAATGTGAACACATCAATATTTTAGCACAATTTCTCCTCAAACTATGCTTTTTAATGATAGTACTAACTCATGGGATCCAATTTCACTCTTAATCACATGGTCCTAGAGTGCTCATATTGTGACAAGGTTACCACCAAATACATGGTGTTGTTTGATTTGTTTTGTTTGAGCTTGTTTTGTAGTTCCAAAATTGGTCTTGTTTCATATCACATCTCTCCACAACTAGATTCAGGTTGCTATGCATATTTCATTTGTGCATGCACCGGTCGCACATCTCTATGGCCAGTTGCTTGACCTTGGTAGAGAAACAAATGTCCTAGGAGAGGTATTGCATCTGTCCAGTGGCACATGCAGATGATATCGATGACAAATTTATACATGTCAGAGCAAGAAGTAGGTGAGAGAAACACGCACAGTTCATGGCCTTTGATGGTCGGCTGACACAATCTTGGTAAGCTGCTTGGGTAACAAGAGATCCATGGGTATAATATAAAGGTAAGGAGATGAGGCTTCATTTATAATGGTATATATGGATAATTATGTTCAACTTTGGATATAAATGTCTATTTGTGTGTGTTAGTTTTCTATATCAATGGTTGGATGTAAGGATTTTATAGAATATCCATAATTTTTCTTCCATATTTTGGTTTTAATATATAATTATGGATAGATAGATAGACTTTATTAATTATAACCAAGGAAATAAATATGTGATACTAGTCATGGTTAAAATATTGCAGTAAAATGAACTAAATCGTTGTGTCATCAACAGTTCATGAAGAAATGCAATACAATAATGGTATTAATAAGCCAAATGTTTGCATACAACCGATCGACCGATCCTTGGGTTGGTAGCGTCACGTGTGTTCCATCCCTATGGATCATGAGTCTGTAGCGCGTCCTCGGGCGCCAAAGTTTTCTTCTTCACTGCCTTATCTTATTTCTTCCACCACTCATGGACACCCTCCTTTCCCTCCTCCTCCCCCAGAAAGACATGCACAACCCACTGACCTTGCGCGCTGCCGCGTGCCCCCTCGCGCCCTCGTGGTCTCGCCATCTCCATGGCCGCACGACGGGGCAGAGTCCTTCACCATGGTCGTGTCGTCGCCATGGCCGCACGCGATAGGCCGAGCATCGGATGCGGTGACTAGCAACGGTCGGAGCTGTGACTAGCAAAGCTATAGTTGGAGATGTGGTCACCTTGCACTGGAACTGGGGCGGCGCTAGGGCTACAACCATGGTGAATTTTTTCTGGAACCTCCCGAGGCTGGAGTTACAACTCATGTCTACTACGCAACTTTATTCTTGTAGACTCGTGTTGGGCCTCCAAGCGCAGAGTTTTGTAGGACAGTAGCAATTTTCCCTCAAGTGGATGACCTAAGGTTTATCAATCTGTGGGAGGCGTAGGATGAATATAGTCTCTCTCAAGCAACCCTGCAAACAAATACAAGAAATCTCTTGTGTCCCCAACACACCCAATACAATGGCAAATTGTATAGGTGCACTAGTTCGATGAAGAGATGGTGATAAAAGTGTAGTATGGATAGTAGATATGCGTTTTTGTAGTGCGGACAATAAAAACCGTAAGGTAGTAAATAATAAAACGGAAACGGTATTGCAATAATGGAAAATGAGGCCTAGAGTGCATACTTTCACTAGTGCAATCTCTCAACAATGCTAACATAGTTGGATCATATGATTATCCCTCAAAGTGCAATAAAGAATCACTCCCGGGTTCCTATTAGCGGAGAACAAAAGATAGAAATGGTTTGTAGGGTACGAAACCACCTCAAAGCTATTCTTTCTGATCAATCTATCCTAGAGTTCGTACTAAAATAACACAAAGCTATTCTTTCCGATCAATCTAACCAAGAGTTCATACTAAAATAACACCGTATGACGCACATCAACCAACTCTAATGTCACCTAGATACTCCAATGTCACCACAAGTATCCGTGAGTTAATTCTACGATATGCATCAAACAACTTCATGATCATAATATTCAATCCACACAAAGAACTACAAGGAGACCCCAAAGTTTCTATTGGAGAAAAGATAATAAAAACGTGCATCAACCCCTATGCATAGATTACCCCAATGTCACCACGGGAATCCGCAAGTTGAGTGCCATAACATACATCAAGTGAATCAATATGATACCCCATTGCCACCTCAAGTATTCATACCGCAGGACATACATCATGTGTTCTCAGATCTGAACATTCAATCCCACAAGACAAAACTTCAAAGGGTAAAGATTCAATTCATCACAACAAGAGTAGAGAGGGTAGAAACATCATATGATCCATCTATGTTAACAAAGCCCATGACACATCAAGATCGTTACATCTCAAGATCACGAGAGAGAGAGAGAGAGAGAGAGAGAGAGAGAGAGAGATTAAACATGTAGCTACCGATACAAACCCTCGGCCTGAGGGTGGACTACTCCCTCTTCATCATGGTGGCCGCCGGGATGATGAAGATGGCCACCAGTGATGATCTCCCCCTCCGGCAGGGTGCCGAAATGGGCTCCCGATTGGTTTTCGGTGGCTACAGAGGCTTGTGGCAGCGGAACTTCCAATATAGGTTCTCCCTGAGGGTTTTTAGAATATTCGAGAATTTATAGGGCGAAGAGGGGTGCGGGAGGCCACCGAGGTGGGCACAACCCACCGGGGCATGCCTGGGCCCCCTCGGGGCACCCCCAGGTGCTGCTCTAGCCCAATGGATGTCTTCTGTTCCATAAAAATCCACAAACAGTTTCATGGTGTTTGGACTCCATTTGATATTGATTTCCTGCGACATAAAAAACAAGCAAAAAACAGCAACCGGCCCTGGGCCCTGGGTTAATAGGTTAGTCCCAAAAAATGATATAAAGTTGCTATAAAATGATTGTAAAACACCCAAGAATGATAATATAACATCATGAATACTTCATAAATTATAGATATGTTGGAGATGTATCATCATTCCCAAGCTTAATTCCTACTTGTCCTCGAGTAGGTAAATGATAAAAGAAATAATTTATGAAGTGTGAATGCTAGCAAAGTGCATAAGTTTGATCAATGATAATTTCAATCACTTTTCCTAGTATCATAACAACAATTATTTCTTATAAAACCTCTCATGTCAAAGTAGCAACCAATCCACATGTAAAGATTCAAACAATGAATTCTCTTGAAACTCAACAACCTATGTTCTCTGTCACCAAGCAATTGCAATTCAACTTATTCAACAAAGTCTGAGTAACAGCTCCACATACTCAATCATCATATAGTATTCCATGATTGCTACTACTCAAAGCATATTCTTAGAACAAATGGCATCCATCAAACACAGAGAAAGATGGGGGCTTAATATTCCGCCTCCCAACTCATTTACCATAGAGATAATTGTCAACAATAATAAGTCATGATCAAATATATTTGACTAGTCATATGTGCCTAGATCTTTCCCCACCACATGATGCTTGACAACTAGAGAATAATCGAGGTTGAGATGAGAATTTATACTATTGACTCTTTGCAAAAAAGTAAATACTAAAAAGTGAAAGATAGGCCCTTCGCAGAGGGAAGCAGAGGTTGCCATGCACTTTTTACTTGGATGCCCAAGCTCTTAATGCAAAGGAACGTCGCATTATATTGACCCTTATGATAGCAACATTTATTATCAGTCCGTCGCTTTTATTACTTTGCCATCACAAGTTCGTACAACACTCAATTTTCCCTTACAATAAAAGATCAAACATATTTAGGAGAAATTTTTATTGCTTTATGCACCGATGACAACTTACTTGAAGGATCTTATTCAATCCATAGGTAGGTATGATGGACACTCATGGCAAGAAACTGGGTTTAAGGGTTTTTGGATGCACAAGTACTATCTCTACTTAGTACATATTTTTGGTTAGCAAAAGATCCTAGGCAAACACCACATGTTGGGGGATCTATGACAATATAACTTCTATGCAAATATACACAACCATAACTCATTACGTTGTCTTCCTTGTCCAACTTCAACTAATTTTCTCAATTTTGAAAATAATTAATGGGTATTCACAATCATAGAAGATTTCCAAGATAATATATTTGCATGTGAAAGTTCTCTTCCTTATACTAATCATTCATGAATTGCTTGTATGACCAATATTGTGATTGTCAAGCTTCAAAAGATTTCACTTTCTAAATCCAGTGTGAAGATACTACTAGGCATGGTATGAACATATAATTTCAACTTCATGATATTCAATTCATTCAACAATTTACTCATAGGATATAAGTGAAGCACAAGAGTAAATGACAAGATACTCCAAAAAGATATAAGTGAAGATCAAGCGAGTAGTTAAGTAAATAGGTAGGTAATTGTGGACTCTCTCTTATTTAAAAACTTTCAGATCTAAGTATTATATTAAAAACAGCAAGCAAAACAAAATAAAATGGCTTTCCAACAATAGCACAACTCATGTGAAGAAGCAAAAATTTAGGCTCAACCAATACTAACCGATAATTGTTGAAGAAGAAAGGTGGGATGCCTACCGGGGCATCCCCAAGCTTAGATGCTTGAGACTTCTTGGAATATTATCTTGGGATGCCTTGGGCATCCCCAAGCTTGATATTTTGTGTCTCCTTAATTCCTTTTATATCAGGTTTCCCTAAATCTTAAAAACTTCATCCACACAAAACTCAACAAGAACTCGTGAGATAAGTTAGTACAAATCAATGCAAAACCTTATCATTCTCTACTATAGAAAATCACTAAAATTATAATTTAACATTGCATACTAAATGCCTCTGCATATTTAATAATCCTATCCTCAAATAGAATCATTAAACAAGCAAGCATATGCAAACAATGCAAACATAACAGCAATCTGCCAAAACAGTATAGTCTGTGAAGAATGCAAGATTCATAATATTCCCTAACTCCAACAATTCTGAAAACTTACCACACTGTAGAAAATTTATTATAGCTTAGTATGCAAAAAGTTTCAACATTTTATCACATTCTGACTTTTCTCAGGAATTTTTGCAACAATGATAAACTTTCTGTTTTGAAACAGCCACAAGTAGACTCGCAAAATAAGCATGGCAAAGGCTATACTTGTCATTTTTATTGAAAAGAAAGAGGCATAACATTATTCTAAATAATAGCAAGCAAATCCTAACAAAATAAAATGATTCTCCAAACAAAACACATATCATGTGATGAATGAAAATATAGCTCCAAGTGAGGTTACCGATAATGTTGGAGACGAAAGAGGGGATGCCTTCCGGGGCATCCCCAAGCTTAGTTGCTTGGATCTTCCTTGAATATTGACTTGGGGTGCCTTGGGCATCCCCAATCTTTGGGTCTTGTCACTCCTTATTCTCCTCATATCGATATCTCACCCAAAACTTGGAAACTTCAATCACACAAAACTTAATGGAACTTCATGAGATAGGTTAGTAAGATAAATAGCAAACCATTTCACTTTGGTACTGTCAAAGACAAGATTCATAATTGTTTCTAGATAATGCACTATAGCATATCATTTACACAATTTATATTGAGCAATATAAGCCATAGAAACTAGGAAACAAGCAAATATGCATTGAAAACCGAATCTGTCAAAAACAGAACAGTTTGAAGTAATCTGTACTCCAACCATACTTCTGTAACTCCAAAAATTCTAAAAAAATCAGGACAACTGGCACTGGGCACTGGGTCAATAGGTTAGTCCCAAAAAATAATAAAAAGTTGCTATAAAATGATTGTAACACATCCAAGAATGATAATATAACAGCATGAATACTTCATGAATTATAGATACGTTGGTGACGTATCAACAACCACGGTTGATTTTTGCTACAACAACAACAACCATCTTTTTTGTTGGAACCACGACGAGGGTTGCAACTGACGTACCAAGGAGGTACAAGCCTTGTGACAGATGTTACAAGCACTTCCAAGGAATATTACAAGCATCGACGATAATGCTATGATGATGGAACTCTTTGCTGCAACCGCATAACTTTTTTGCTACTATTGGTGATAGGAATCGCTACTACCGGTGACGACATATGTCACATCGTTCATGAAGATGATGTGACCCCAGTGGCGGCGACATTTTTTGGCTATAACCGCATAGTTTTTTTTGCTAATACCGACGTTAGAAATTGCTACATTATTCATGAAGATGATGCAACCCCTTTCGGCGGTGACAACATTTTGTTGCAACTACGCAGATTTTTTGGTATTCTCGACCACAGGAATTGTCACCACCATTCACGATGGTGACCGGTGACTGTAAATTGGAAAAGTTGTAACCGGCTATCCACGGATGCTACAACCGGTTACCTTAGAATCTATGACCATGGCCCCACTGGTACTGTAATGTGCTATACAAACAGTTTTTAACCACTTTCCGCAACGGCATTCTTAACCGTCGCCAAGTGAGTGACTGTGATGGGGGGGGGTCCTTCCCACATGACCCAGAAACCGTCGGGGATAGGCGAGCGGCTACTGACAATCTCCATAGAATAAACGTATGAGAAGTCACCCCAGTCCCACACGTTACGTCTCAATTTTACGTTTCTGATCCGAGAGACATCCAAATCGATTACGCTGCTATAGTCGTGTGAAAAAGGTGAATATCAACATTTAATCTACCGATATGTTTTCTATAGGTATGTTATAGCGCATAGTTCAAGAATGTAAAATGTGTGCGGTGCCTCTACTAACGCCAACGTGTCCATTTTCATAACTGTGTGTGATAGGTATTCCTATCACACACGCAAACAGGTTTGAAATGTTTGTCGTATTACCATGAATCGCATACACATATGAGACAAAACCGTGTGTGCATCCGTCGGGCATCGCAAGCGTTTCACGTGAAAGAATCGTCTGTTCGCAAACGTTTCACAGGTTTGAAACATTTGCAATATTACCGTTCGTATGCACACGCTATTTTCTTTCTAACCGTGTGCACATTATTTTATTCGCTCCTGTATAATTTTATTTTTCCCTATAATTTATTATCCGAATTGGAAATTTTCCAATATGAAACATGTAATTTAAATTCTCAGCACAATGGTTCAGCAACGAATCCATAAATAAAATTCTCAGTACAATATATTCAGTAATTACAGGATTAGACAACAATTAACTATGATGAACCACAATATTTAGATGCGGTAAAGGTGAAGAGACAAGTGTAAATCATTTTGGCTGTCGATGATGTTAAGGAAGCGGAATGCCCATAATGTGCCCTCCTGCATGCCATAGGCACAAACAACTTTTGTCCACCCCCTTGTGACGATCGCCTGCCCATCCTTCACCGCCTTCGGGAAGACTTCTAGAGCATTATCATGGTAGCATGAATTATATACTTCAACCTTAGTTGCCCCCACTCCAGTCATGTAGTTTGCAAGGTAATCACCAGTAAATAGCTTGAAAATCACTGAAAAGAGAAAATTTTCAGATGTTGAGGTCTAATAGAGTAACTTGTTGTGGCGCGGGGAAAAGGCAACACATTACTTACCATCCTAAATTTCACTATTGTCTTGGACAAAGTGTAAATAAAGAGCTTAATTCCCATCACCCATTTTGTTCGCCTAACAATCTTTCTTAGCTTCCTCACTTGGCGCTTGTTCATGTATATCTCATTGCCCCATACGCAAAAGGGATCGAAGCGTGCACTAGTACCACTCATATATGTACCTACAAGCAACCAATAAATGTTAGAAGCTAAACTGAGATTGCACAAATGATGTAAAATACAACTAATACGTTCCTAAGTACAAGTATTTTTAGAGATTTCAATATGAACTACATACGGATGTATAAAGAATTATAGATATAGTTTAGATTAGAATCTAGATTCACTCATTTTGGCCCGTATGTAGTCTATATTGGAATCTCTAAAAATACTTATATTTAGGAATAGATGGTGTATAAGACATGAGATGCAGCTAACCTCGACGGCAAACAACATCGTCGCCCATTGTAGCTTTGTGTAAGTACATGGAAAGCCAATGTTAACTACAACAGGGTCAACATCCACCAAAAATAGCAAATGGTAATAAAACGGCAGCATCTGTAGTGATATCTTTATTGCGAAAGAGTAACATTGTAGCAAAGGGATGGATTAAAAATGGATAGAATTCTTTACTGCAACAGACAATCTAGTATAGCCATTGAAACTGGTACTGATAGAAATGAAATTGCTAGAGTTAAACATCGCAAGGCAGGTGCTACTAGAGCAGAGAATGACCCTGTTGTCTATTAAAATGTAGGGAAAATAGATAAGATGGGCTAGGCGTGTTTACTACAACATGCTTAATACATGAACCGCACAAAACATGGCCATTGCAACTGGTATTGGTAAGATTCAACTGTTGAGTTCATACTTGGTAAGTCCTGCAGGGTAATGGCTGGGGCACTTCATATGGACAAGAGCCCGCCCCAAGTTGGTCGCAACAGCGACGAGGTGTTCCTCCGGGTCAAAGAGTGGATCAGTGTTGCCGACATGTGTACCTACAAGAAGCAAGTAAATGTTAGAAGGACAAACTGCAATTGCACAAATGGTGTAAAATACTATAAGACATGGGATGCAGCTAACCTCGACGGCAAACAACATCATAGCCCGTTATGGCCCTGCATAAGTACATGGAAATGCATGTTAAGTACAACAGGGTTAGCATCCACTAAAAATAGCAAATGGGCAGCATCTCTAGTATATCTTCATTGCAGAGAGTAGAACAGTAGCAAAGGGGAAGATTAAAAAATCGATACAACTGTTAATTGCAACAGGCTTAACAACATCCTAATTCATGTTTTCTAAGTTTGTAGCCATTGAAATACAACTGTTTAAAAATGGATACAACTGTTAATTGCAACAGGCTTAATAGCCATTGAAACCAGTACTGATAAAAATGCAATTGGCAGAGTTAAACATCACAAGGCAGGTGCTGTCAGAGCAGAGAATGGCCCAATTATCTATAAAAAGGTAGGTAAAATAGCTAAAACATGTTAGGCATGTTTACTACAACATGCTTAATACATCAACCATACAAAACATAGCCATTAATTGCAACTGGTATTGGTAAGATTGAACTGGTGAGTTCATACTTGGTAAGTCCTGAGAGGTAGTTGTTGGGGCACTTCATCTTGGCCAGAGCCCGCCCAAAGTCAGCCGAGACAGAGGCGAGCGGTTCCTCCGACTCAAAGCGTGGATCAGTGGTGCTGACATGTGTACCTACAGGCAACCAGTAAATGTTAGAAGTAAATTGCAATTTGACAAATGATGTGAAATACTGTAAGACATGGGATGCAGCTAACCTCGACGGCAAACAACAGCATCGCCCGTTATCACCCTGCGTAAGTGCATGGACAGGCATGTTAAGTACAATAGGGTTAGCATCCACCAAAAATAGCAAATGGACTGCATCTCTAGTGATATCCCGAGTCATGTATTGCAAGTTTGTTGCTAGTATTGGTGAAATTGAGCTGGACAGTTAATACTTGAACATCACACAGTGTGCAGTACTGAAATAAACAAGGCATGGACCTTCTTAATACATAAACCGTAGAAAATATAGCCATTGCAAGTGGTATTGGTAAGATTGAGCTGGTCAGATCATACTTGGTAAGTCCTGAGAGGTCGTCGCTGGGGCACTTCATCTGGGCTAGAGCCTTCACCAAGTCAGCGATGGCGGAGGCGAGGTGTTCCTCCGGGTCAACACGCACAGTGGCCATCGCGCCATTGACCACCATCAGATCCTTGACCTCCATGTGATATGTGGTTGGGCTTGCGCGGTGATGCTCTGGAGGTAGGGGCGGTGGGGATTGGGAGGCATGAGGATGTTTCGCAGGCACCATTTAAGCAATCAGGTCAGGGCCGTTATAGAGATCGGTGGGTTACCTGACTGGATCGATGATACTCAGGCAGAACATAGATGTGGTTGAAGTTGTGGTTGCAGCGGCAGCGGTTTGAGCTGCCGGTAGGGGGAGGGGGAGATTGATGGGTGGGGATGTGGTGGGAGGAATAAACTCTAAAATCGTGCGCCTAATAAAAATTTCATTGCGAAACTTGAAACTTGGGCGGGGGAAACACACAACACAGATGAAGTGCGTAAAATACTCTTGTGCGAGAAAAGAGAAAATTGTCAGATCCCATCTCCAAGAAAATGTACATGTGTAGTTGGTTTTTTCGGTCAATGGTACGCTTGGTTTATTAGGAAACATCGCACATGTAACTAACTTATGGATCATTAACGCAAAAAACGCACATGGATACTCCATAGAGACCGTGTGTTTTGTGATCTTCTAATAATTCTTATATTTATTAGCATCTCCAACTGCACCTAATTTCAAAATCTCTTTCATCGTATCAGGATTATTCAATGTACATGAATGAGGCAAGGTGAAACCCAATGTGCAATCATCGGTTTATGAAATGCAATCAAGTGTCAACCTGCCTCGCTCGCATAGCCAGATTTGATCCTATGCAACAAGAGAGAAGGTTACTGCCATTTGCCGATGCGGCAATTTAAGCCGGTGTGCGGCCAGTCACGCGGCGAGTTGGGACTAAAAACCAGCTGCGGCTAGCTCTAGTCTCCGGTGGCTGCAGGCAGACGTTTCGGGAGTATTTAGGGCCCGGGTGCGGATAGAAAACTTCAGTGAACACATGCTAATCAACGCTCAAAGCCCTTAATGGATGCGCTTACCGACATTGTATGTTAATAATAGATAGTACCAACTTAAAGTACTACTGGTAATTTGCTCTAAAACTAGTACGTATGTAGTGTTGGTAGATGCTCGTAGTTAATTATACAAACTTACGGGCGACACACGCACTAACTACTTCTCACATGATGCCATCGGGGCATGCTGGCCAGATGCTGTCGTTCTCCTTCCCGGCCTTGTAGGCGGCAGCCCACCGTGCTTGAATCTTCGATGAGCTCTCCTCAGCACGGCATGTGGCCTCTTCTTTCTTGCGGCGGCAAGACTCTCTTTTCTTGACTGCTTTCTGCCTTTTCCTCTCCTTCTGTGCAGTTTGGCCGCCTCTAGAACCACCGCCCATTCGGCCATGGCAGCATCAAAGTTCACCCATGTACTTGTGCGGCCATCGGCAGCGGTGAACTCGGTGCGGCGGGATGCCATCGCTTCCTTACCATGTGTGCGGTCGCGGGCGGCGAGGAACGCGGCGCGGCGGGATGCTATCGCTTCCTTACCAGTTACTGTGCACCGCGGTGCCATGAACGGTGCTTGGAGAGAGCTCTGGGACAGAGTGGTCGAACAGCCGAATAGTGTGGTGGTTTTTAAGATCTCAACGACAAACGACGAAGGAAATTTGGCTTCCCTTACAATTTTGCTCGTTCATTATCGCACACGGTTTATCTCCATCGCCTCCAAAAACAGTGTGCGCTAAGCCTATTGTGTGTTGCATTATGATTGGCCAGAACCCCAACCACGTGGATCACGTGTGTGCACCGTAGGATGCGCTGCGATTGAAAGACAATCCACATCCCTCACATCACACCCGTGTAGCTATAGCTGGATTGGATTTATATGCACTAAATGCCTAGAAAATGCACATAATCCCCTAAAACTGTTAAATGAGCCCAAAAAAATGCCAAATTTGAACACTGTGATTTGCAGGGTGTATGTTCATCATAGAAAAAAACTCAAGGGCAAAGAACAAAGAAAGTTTGGATTCCCCTTCAATCTTGGCGATTTCTCTCTCAAAAGCATGGAACTTCCTCGGTGATGGTTCAATTTATGAAGGGCGTGTATGACGACATAAGCCAAACCTTCTCAAATTTTTACCAGGGCATGGTGAGGCCATACCTTGGCACCATGCCAGGCATCATGTTTTTCAAGCATTTATTTCATTCTTATAGTTGAAAACCCAGTAAACAAACGTTTGTGGTTGACTATTACCACACATTTTCATCGAAATATCTACACATTCCTTCTAAAAGGCATGAGCATTTACTAAATGACACGAGCATGGTTTTCTAGGCCGTTCTTGTGCACCCTTTCATGCATCGATTATCTGAACTTGAATTATGTGCATTAATGCCTAGAAAATGCACACAATCCCCCTAAATATAGTAAATGAACCTGGAAAAGTGCCAAATTTGAACACGGTGATTTGTAGGGCGTATGTTCATCGTAGAAAAAAAACTCATGGACAAAGGACAAAGGAAATTTGGATTTCCCTTCAATCTTGGTCATTTCCCCCTCGAAACCATGAAACGTCCTCGGTGTTGGTTCGATTTATGAAATGCATGCATGATGACATAAGGCAAACATTTTCAAATTTTTACCAGGGCACGGTGTGGCCATACCATGGCACCACACCAGGCGTCATGTTTTCCAAGCATGTATTTCATTTTTCTATAGTTGTTAACCCAGTAAATGACGCGTTTGTGGTTGACTATTGCCACACATTTCCTTGAAATCTCTGCCCATTCCTTGTAAAAGGCATGAGAATTTACTAAATAGCATGAGCATGGTTTTCCAGACCGTTCTTGTGCACCTTTTCATGCACCGATTATTCAAATTTGAATTTTGTGCATTAATGCCTAGAAAATGCGCATAATCCCCTAAATATGGTAAATGAGCCCAGGAAAATGCCAAATTTGAACATGTTGCATTGGAGGGGGTATGTTGGTCGTTGGAAAAAAACTGAATGACATACTAGGACAAAAATTTGGATTCCCCTTCAATCTTGGTGATTTCCCCCTCGAAACCATGAAACTTCCTCGGTGATGGTTCGATTTATGAAGGGCGTGCATGCCGACATAAACCAAACCTTCTCAGCTTTTTACCAGGGCGCGGTGAGGCCATACCATGGCATCATGCCGGGCGTAATGTTTTTCAAGCACATATTTCATTTTTCTATAGTTGATAACCCAGTAAATGACGCATTTATGGTTGAATATTGCCACACATTCCCTTGAAATCTCTGCCCATTCCTTGTAAAAGGCATGAGAATTTACTAAATAGCACGGGCATGGTTTTCTAGACCGTACTTGTTCACCTTTTAATGCACCGATTGTTCGAATTTGAATTATGTGGATTAATGCCTAGAAAATGCACATAATCCCCTAAATATGGTAAATGAGCCCGGAAAAATGCCAAATTTGAACACGGTGATTTGCAGGGTGTATGTTAACCATACAAAAAAACTCAAGGGCAAAGAACGAAGAAAATTTGGATTCCTCTTCAATCTTGGTGATTTCCCTCTCGAAAGCATGGAACTTTCTCGGTGATGGTTCGATTTATGAAGGGCGTGCACGACGACATAAGCCAAACTTTCTCAAATTTTTACCAGGGCATGGTGAGGCCATACCATAGCACCATGCCAGCCATCATGTTTTTCAAGCATGTATTTCATTTTTCTACAGTTGAAAAACCAATAAATGACGTGTTTGTGGTTAACTATTGCCACACATTTCTGTGAAATTTCTGCCCATTCCTTGTAAAAGGCATGATAATTCTAAACAACACGAGCATGGTTTTCCAGACCGTTCTCGTGCACCGATTGTTTGAATTTGAATTATGTGCATTAATGCCTAAAAAATGCACATAATCCCCTAAATATGGTAAATGAACCCGGAAAAGTGCCAAGTTTGAACACGGTGATTTGCAGGGTTTATGTTCATCATAGAAAAAACTCATGGACAAAGGATAGAAGAAATTTGGATTCCCCTTCAATCTCTGTGATTTATTATCACACATGATTCATCTCAATCGCCTCTGCGAACCGTGTGTGTTCTCCCACACATGCAAAAGGAAAAAAGAAAACCCTCACCTACTTTGTCCCCACCCACTCGCCGCGGACTCCTTCGCAACTCTGCACCTCATCAACTTCTATCACGGCGGCCATCCTAAGCTCGACGGCTGTCGTCGGCTAGCGGAGGTCGCGCTCCATACAGCACAGGAATTCGCCCCTGCCACTTGCCGGCACCTATTTACATCAACTTGCACCGACATTTTAGACTCTGGTCAATTGGGGTTTTCTGCGAGATTGGGCCGGGGATTTTCTCATGGAGAAGGTAATCAATTTAGCAAAATATTCACTCATCTCTTATCGCAGTCCATCTGCCGCTGTTAATCAACCGGTGGAAATCATTGTGGATTCATTTTTCTTCTAGCTAATTCGAGGGTTTTGATTCATGTATCCACAGTGCGAGCATAAATCGGGCAAGTGTGGTGGTGGCCAGTCAGAAACGAGGTTCTATCTCACCATTTCAGATGACTTCAGGGAGCGCTCAGTATGTTCAGTCTCACCCTACCATAGTCGGCATGGCCTAAATTTGTGAATATATACGTCTATTGCTACATTTGGATAAAAGGTAGGTACCATGTGCATCCTAGATGCCGAAGCCGATTTTTCCCTATATTAGGCAAATTTAGGATGTATTCTTCATTTAGTTACTCTCATATTTGCATCAAATCTTTGTTACATTACTATTTTTGATTATATATTTTTGTACTTTGCTTTCAGCTATATATTGATATGTTCTTTTAGTTACTCCCATATTTGCATCTTGCTCTGTTATTTCAATATACCTAATTTATGACCTTAATTTTCATTTCAAGCAGTACATCCATTGCTTTGCAAGAACATGAGTAGAAGGAAATCTTGGGCTTTACTTTGATGATGACTCCATGGATGTCATATTGACAATGTAGCATGGATTTACAATAACAGTTAGCATAAAAGATGGTCACTCCTATATTGATGCGGACCTTTGGAGAAAAATGTCTAAGTGTTATGAACTGAAAGTTGGCAATAAAATCCTAGTGCGTGCACCACAACCTGGTCTAATTAACATGGATGTTTACTTCCCCGACGTCATCAGCCGATCAAATTCTGATCGAGGTTACTGTCCTTTCAACTTTCTCCATGCTGGCGTATTACTTAGCAAAATCGGGGTATTTGTTCTGACTTATTGATCACTATTTAAGCAACCAATTGTGATTTCATTTTCTGACTATGTTCCTAGGCAGTAACAAATTCTATTTACCAATTTATGTGCACTATATATTCTTCTGCCACGTTCTGAATAAATAATACCTTTCCACCTTTTAAGCAGGATATGTTGGATGCATAGTTAATGATTTGTATGTTAAAGCGTACGAAATTTCACTGGAAGGACTTGAAGCATGTCATAAAATTTGTTGATAATCTGACAGAGATACCACAGCATATGGACGCTGGATTTTGGATGGGATTAATTATACCTATGGTGCACACATTGAACAAGACCAATTGTGTGCACAAAACACTGGTACAAGTCTTATTTTTATGTTGATGCTCATAAACTATATATATCTTCAACGATATGTTACAATTGGTTTTTATTCTACATTTCAATAGAAATTGCCCGCTGTAGCTATTCCTGGATCGATTTCTCGGCGTGGTCGAATTACACTTGTGCCAACTAATAACGCCAAATGATTGCAAGGTACTGCATTTCCCGCAGAAATGGAACCAATCAAATTAACAAGTTCTCGCTTGTCGTGACGATACTTCCATTTTGCATCATGCTTTTATATTGATATTTATTGCGCTATGGGTTGTTATTACACATTATAGCACAATACTTATGCCTTTTCTCTCTTATTTTACAAGGTTTACATGAAGAGGGAGAATGCCGCCAGCTGGAATTCTGGACTAGAAAAGGAGCAAATATTAGAGACCTATTCTGCACAACTCCAAAAGTCCTGAAACTTCATGGAGAGTCACTTTAGAATTAATAAAAATATTCCACAAAGAAAGCACCAGAGGGGGGCCACCAGCCATCCACAAGGGTGGAGGGCGCGCCCCTACCTTGTGGCCCCCTGTCAGGCCTTCGGTGCCCATCTTCTACTATATGGTGTGTTTTGGCCTAGAAAAAAATAAGAAGGAAGCTTTTGGGACGAAGCGCCGCTGTCTCAAGGCGGAACCTGGGCAGAACCAATCTAGGGCTCCGGCGGAGCTGTTCTGCTGGGGAAAGTTCCCTCCCGGAGGGGGAAATCAAAGCCATCGTGATCACTATCGTGGTTCTAAGTCTGACAGTAGAATATGGGGTAGGTATGGAGAGGCAAGATCCTAGCTATGGAGTAGTTGTATACGCAAGAGATTTACGAGTTCTGGCCCTTCTCGGAGGAAGTAATAGCCCTACGTCTCGGAGCCCCGAGGCGGTCGACTGGATTATATGAGTATGAGTTACAGGGGTGCGAACCCTTTACACTGAGGAGGGGGTGGCTTATATAGATTCCGCCAGACCCCTCCGGCCCTCAGTTATGCAGGGTTTAAGGTACATTAAGATCTGGTGTTACTGGTAACGCCATACATAAAGTGCTATGATGACCATAAAGACTACTTAAGGACCGACCGTTTGCGTGCAGAGTGACTCTAGATCTCCTGGTGGTCGAGTGAGTGGCTTCATGGTCGAGTGTCTTCAAGTCCGTCGAGTGGAATCCTTCTAGGTCGACTGAAAGGTAGTTTCTTCTAGAGATGTCCTTGGGGAGCGTATCTTGGACAGATCCATGACCCTACCCTAGGTACATGGCTTCATCATTAGCCCCCGAATGGATCGAGGTTTGAGTGGGGAAGGAGTTGAGAATTCTTCCGACCCAATTTTCGTGTTGTGAGTATGTCTTGTTCTGGATCAGCAACCTTAGGTGATGACACCAACTTCTTTTTCAGTCGCCTTGATCCATTCTTTGTATCTGTCGAGTGACTTTTCTGCATTTGGAGATCTCCGAGCGACGGATCGGAGGAAGTCTTCAGTCTGACAAGTTGCTCTGCTGTTCGCGGATTTCATGGGATCTGAATTTCGGGAAGCGCGCGAGGCGGAAGAGGCCATGGTAATCAGATGGGATAAGGCAGGAATGCCTCGATCTTTGCGCCACCTTTTTCACCATGTACCACGCGCGCGACTGTTGCGGGATTTGACAGGATCGTCCGGGCCTACCAGTCAGTCACTCGGAAGCAACCCCATATAAGGCGCCGGACGGGGGTTTTTCGAACAGTGCACCCTCATTTTCCTCTCCCTCTTCCTCAAATTCATCTTCTACATTCGCCGCCCTCTCAGCACTGCTGCTCTGTGCGCGCTTCGCCGGCGACGATGGTGAAGGAGAAGACGGCGGCTTTGGAGCGGGCGAAGAAGGCGATGGCGAAGGCGAAGGGGAGAGCGACCAGTCGGGGTGGATCTTCGTCGCGGGCTGGTCTGCCGCAAGGCTGGATCCAGGGCGACTGGATCTGGTCGACCATCCGCCAGAAAGATCTTGACGATCTGGCCAATGAGGGACTGATCCCTCATGGATCAGCGAGGCTCCCGAGGAAGGAGTCGCAACCGCGGCCTCAGGAGGGTGACTGTGTCCTCTTAGCCACCCACGTTGACCACGGGTTTTCTCTGCCTCCCCACCCTTTCTTTCGGGGATTTCTGAACTTCTTTGGGGCACAACTCCACAACTTCACACCCAACTCCATCGTCTATCTCGCTGCTTTCGTGTCCTTGTGTGAGAATTTCTTGGGTTGTCGGCCGCATTGGGGCCTTTTCAAACACATTTTCACCTGTCGCTCCCAGACAGTGAAAAAGGCCAATCCGAGTGATGAGAAAACCCAAGTGATTCAGATGTGTGGGGGTCTTGGGGTTCAAATGAGGGGAAAAAGTTCTTTTCCAGCCATGGTCCTTCACGAGTCAGTCTGAGGGTGGCAGTCGACCTGGTTCTACTGCCAAGACTAGTCGACGCCAGGGCAGTCGATTGGACTCCCTCCTTTTTCCATGGATCGAGTGAACAAGCCGTCCTCTTTGAAGGTGGTCCCGGAGGAGAAGGATCAGGTTAAGGTGCTGGTCGAGCGAGTAGTCCAGCTTATCCGTGACGGGGTGACTGGCATGGATCTTATGGAGGTTTTCCTTCGACGACGCATCCAACCACTTCAATATCGAGGCCATCCGATGTGGATGTACTCTGGCACTGTAGACACCACTCGGGTCCACCCGGAGGAGGTCGAGGATGCCACGTTGGAGAGGTGGATGACTGCCATCAGAGGGAACAAGGACAACCCCCGAGGATCTAGGAGGATCCCTCCACTCGACCAATCTTATGAGCCAGACAAGGTCTAATTCTATATCTCCGACCGTGATCCTTCTTCCTTCATTCCGTTTTGCTAGAATTCAGTCGACTGACTTTTGTCTTGTTGTTGTTTTCCAGGTCACTACCGAGATGTACTCGATGCCCAACGGGGCGCAAGAACAGGTCGAGGAGGAGGAAGGGAGCGGAGGTGAAAGTCAGGAGGAGTGGCAATCTGATGGTGAGGAGGATGAAGAAGATGACGGCTCCGGTGAAGAGGAGGAGGAGGAGGAAGAGGAAGAGGAAGTCGATCCTCCCCGCATTGAAAGGCGATCCAAGCTCGCCCATGACCCTGCAGTCGAGCGTGGCAAAGTGGCCGTGCCTGTTGGGCAGTCGACTAAACGCCCTCAGACGACCTCTCCGGCACCGACTGAGAAAGCGTCGAAGCAACCCCGAGCGGCATCATCCAAGCCGACGAAGGCCCTGCCGAAGATGAGGATGGTGATTCCCACCATTTCCGGGTAATAGCAGAACTTGTGTTTTCTTGTTTGGCATGGATAATCTCTTGGTCGACTCGTTGGTTAACCGACTGATTTCTGAAATCTGCAGTGCTTCCACCTCCGAGACCTCGGTCAGGAACGAAGATCATGAAATGGAAGATGCTGCCACCTCCAACCTTGGTATGATCTCTGTAGTTCGCTTTTGGTCAATTGGATTTTCATTTTTAACTTTGAATCTTTCCTGTAGCTCCACCTCATGTCATTGATCTCCCTGATGATGACGATGAGGAGCCACTGAGGCAGATGAGTAACAAGAAAGTGCCTGCTGGCAAGACTGCTCATGTTGTATCAGCACCTGAGACGCTGGTTCCGGAGGGAGGCAACGTCACTCAGACTACCGTGTCCTTTGTTGTGCCGTTGATGAGTGCTCGCCCTTCGTCGTCGAGTGCTGATCCGCCTTCCCTTTTCTCCACACACCACATCCTAGAGGACCAAGCAGGTGCTGCTAAGGAAGCTATACGCCAGGCGGGGGTCATGATGGAGCAGGTGAAGGCGATCCGAGACGCCAGCCAAGCAGCTTATGATGCAAGCTCAGCTCTTCAGAGCAATGTCCTGGTTAGTTGGTCACCGCTTGTTCTGTTAGGATATGGTACCTGAAAACTCTTCTTTCTGAAGATCTTAGTATCTGTACACCCACTGGGTGTGTCGATTGACTGTTAGGGTTGGTGGGGGCACGCTGAGTGCACCCACTGGGTGTAGTCCCCGAGGCTATGGTGGACTGCTGGCAGTCAACTATAGGCTCTATACTTTGAATTTGTTCACTCTAAGTTCTCCACTCGATCTGGTCGAGTGGAATCTTGGAACCAGTGGGGGCACGCTGAGTGCACCCACTGGGTGTAGTCCCCGAGACCAAGGTCGACTGCTGGCAGTCGACTATGGTCCGAAGAACATCTTTTTTTTACTGCGCTGACTGCTGTCAGTTAGCTATGGTTTAGGATCATAACTTTCTGTCTCTTTCGGTCGACTGATCAAACCGAGTTGGTAGAACCAGTGGGGGCACGCTGAGTGCACCCACTGGGTGTAGTCCCCGAGACTACAGTTGAATATTTTGATTCGGCTATAGTCTTAGAAATGCTATGATTTTTTCTCTTAGTCACTCGGAAGTGACCTATCTTTAATGTCTGTCGAATGATCTTTTGCAGAAATCTTGCGAGCTTGTGGCTCGTTATACTGAGTTGGAGAACAAACATATCCAGCTCAAACTTGACTTGAAGCTTGTCCAGGAGAACTTCACAAAGGCGAAGGAGGAGGCAAAACGTATGTTTGGTGAGAATCTTGACGACTGCCTTTATTTTTTGTCCATTCCTGAGTCTGATCTCACTGTCACTTCGCAGATAAACTGAAGGAGGCTCTGAAGAAGAAGGACCTTGACCTCGCCGAGGCGCAGAAAGCGGCTTCAGACAAGACGAAGCTCGCAGAAGAAAAGCTGGCTTCAGTCGGCAAACTTGAAGAGGAGAATACCAATCTAAAAGCTGGTCTCGACGCGGCCAACAAGGAGGTCAGTCGTCTGAAGAATGACAAGACAGCCCTGAGTGACAAGGCTAGCGAATTGATGGGGAAGAAGAACGATCTGGAGTCTTATCTGGAAGGGCTCGCCAAGAAGTTATTTCTCATGCTTGAAGGTAATCTTTTCTATCCAATTGACTTGTTATCGTCGATTCGTCATAGAACTGTTGGCTTAACTTCAAACCATGCTTACATAATTCTGTCAAAACTTCGAGGATGAGACCAGTCGACTGGAGCCAAACTTGGACCCCGTTAACTCTCCTGGGAAGGACGGGGCTTCTATGAACGTGTTCCGACTGGAGTCTCATGTCGCTGGAGTGGTTGACTACCTCGCTCGACTGAAGGTTGCGGTGTCGCGGATCGACACGACACTCTGGCCAAGAGAGACCCTTCACAATGACCTCGAGTCTTTAATGACTCGACTAAATGACGTTCCAGGTCGAGTGCAAGAATGGAAGAAGTCTTCCGCCAGGTGTGGTGCTGATGTTGCTCTGTCCCTAGTACGTGTTCACTGCAAGGATGCTCGAGAGGACAAGCTGGCGTCCATCAGGGTGGCCAATACCAAGAAGCATGACTTCCAATCCTTCATGGAGACCTTCGTTGCTGCCGCCACTCGGATTGCTGATGGAATCGACCTGGACCAGTTTGTCGCGCCGTCCAGTCTTCCACCTGAGGAGTAAAAAACTTCTATGCTTCACCTTAAATTTGCCTTGGAATGCCGAGTGGTTTTGTAATCGATAAACTTTTATAGGCTTGACGCCTGCGCACTTCTGAATCCGTTATCTGAACCTTGCTTATTGTTGAATATGCTTGCATTTGCCTTCGAGCAAATTTTCTTCTTCACTCGGATATATTTTAATGCTTGAGACGCAGTTCTGAGGTGGAATTTAATGCTCCAGTCGACCTGCACCTCACCGCTTTTTGCAGGTAGGGATGGAGCACAATCGACCTGCGCCTCGTCATCCTTCTAGAACGGAATAGATTAAGTACTTAGGCGAGCACTGGGCTGCAGCTAAGCCCCCGAGTGGGAGGATTGCTCTCCACTCGGCGGGATTCACAGATACTTAGGTGAGCACTGGGCTGCAGCTAAGCCCCCGAGTGAGAGGTTTGCTCTCCACTCAGTAGGGTTTTCAGATACTTAGGCGAGCACTGAGCTGCAGGTAAGCCCCCGAGTAGGAGGTTTGCTCTCCACTCGGTAGGGTTTTCAAATAGTTAGGCGAGCACTGAGCTGCAGCTAAGCCCCCGAGTGAGAGGTTTGCTCTCCACTCGGTAGGGTTTTCAGATACTTAGGCGAGCACTGGGCTGCAGCTAAGCCCCCGAGTGAGAGGTTTGCTCTCCACTCGGTAGGATTTTTTTGTGGCTTAGCTTCGAAGGAAAAGGTAGCAGTCGACCTGCACCTTGTCATCCTTGCAAAGCATACATTGTATTTGTGGCGTAGCTTGGAAGGAGAAGGTATCAGTCGACCTGCACCTCGTCATCCTTGCAGAGCGCACATTGTATTTGTGGCGTAGCTTGGAAGGAGAAGGTAATAGTCGACCTGCACCTCGTCATCCTTGCAGAGCGCACATTGTATTTGTGGCGTAGCTTGGAAGGAGAAGGTATCAGTCGACCTGCACCTCGTCATCCTTGCAGAGCGCACATTGTATTTGTGGCGTAGCTCGGAAGGAGAAGGTAGCAGTTGACATGTAACTCTTGCTCGAACTCGTGAGAGCTTTTGCTTGGGTCTTCGTTGAACATCTTCTTCATCTTGTTCTTCTTCTTCTTGGCCTTCCTCATTGTTGGCATTGTCATTCTCTTGTCGTGGTGGAGAAGGAGGTTGTTGACGTTCATCTTGATGCACTTCCTCGTTTTCTTCATCTTGGTGTGTCCCGCTTGTGGATGCTTCCGTATCAACTCTTGGTTCACCTTGTTGTGAAGTTGAAGCTTCCACTTGGATGGACGAGGTACTCTCCTTCACCTTCGTTGGACGAACTTGCCAATGGCCAAGTCTTGAATTGCTTCTGAAGGATCTTTGTCACCTAAATCAATTGGCAATTGCTCTACTTGCGAGCCGTTAGATTCATCAAACTTCACATCTACCGTCTCTTCAAACTTTCGGGTGAAATTGTTGTAGACACGGTACGTGTGAGAGTTTGAGCCATAACCTAGTAGGAAACCTTCATGAGATTTAGGAGCAAATTTAGAGCGACGATGCTTATCAAGAATATAGCACTTTGAGCCGAATACTCGAAAGTATCCAACTTGGGGTTTGTTACCGGTGAGGAGCTCGTATGCCGTCTTGCCAAGTAGCTTGTGAAGATACAAGCGATTTGTTGCATGACAAGCTGTCTCAACCGCTTCTGCCCAAAAGTGCTTCGGCGTCTTGTACTCATCAAGCATTGTTCTCGCCATTTCGATGAGCGTCCGGTTCTTCCTCTCAACAACTCCGTTTTGTTGAGGTGTGTGCGTAGCCGAGAACTCGTGTGAAATCCCTTCTTTGTCAAGAAAGGTGTCCATATTTGCGTTCTTGAACTGCGTTCCGTTGTCGCTGCGAACCTTCTTGATCTTCACTTCAAATTGATTTTTGGCCTTCCTTGCGAAGTTTTTGAAGATCTTTTGGACCTGTGATTTATCATCGAGAAAGAACACCCACGTAAATCTTGAAAAATCATCAACTATAACTAGACCAAAAGAATTTCCACCGAGACTCTTGTAAGAGTTGGGACCAAAAAGATCCATGTGAAGTAGCTCGAGTAGCCTCCTTGTGGTCATGATGTTCTTCACGGGATGCCTTCCTCCAACCTGTTTACCTGCCTGACAAGCGCTGCAAAGTCTATCCTTATCAAATATGACATCGTTAACTCCAAGGATATGATTTCCTTTAATAAGCTTGTCAAGATTTCGCATACCAACATGACCTAATCGTCTATGCCATAACCAACCTTTCGAGGATTTAGCAATGAAGCAAGTTTTAGGTTGAGCCTTTTTAGTGAAATCAACAATGTATAGATCACCTCTACGCACACCGGTAAAGACCATTTTATGATTATCTCGACGAAACACTTGGCAATTACTTCAGTAAATAGAACATTGAAACGGAAATCAGCAAGTCTAGATACTGAAAGTAAGTTGTAACCAAGAGATTCAACGAGCATGACATTTTGTATGGAGCTATCATGTGATATGGCCACCTTACCGAGGCCAGCCACCTTACCCTTTGAGTTGTCACCGAAAGTGACATACTTTCGAGGACTATCATTATCAGCAAGTTCACGGAACATGTCTTTATCTCCGGTCATGTGATCGGTACATCCACTATCAAGAACCCATTCCTTTCCTCCTGACATATATCCCCGAAGATTTGCCATAAGACCAAAATGTCTCATTGCATCATCAAGATCGAATTCACTATCATCATCCTCATCATAGTATCCATGTTCAACATCGTCATGTGGTGGATCAAGTCCTAGAGAGGGTGATTCATTAGAATGAGTTTGATAATCTTGCTTATGAATTTTTATAGCTTCGGAAATAATGTCACTAATGATACCAACATTTCCTTTGGCACGCATAAGGTTTGTAAGCTCAAATAGACGATCCCCAAACATAGGATCACTAGTATTCATCTTAATCAAGGCAATAGATTTATCAAGATTTTTCAAGGAATAATCTGGAAATCGTTTCTCAAGAAATTTCCATATAGTGTAGGCACACTTAAAAGTAGGCAAAGATCCAAGCAAGTTTCTAGGCAATCCTCTAATGACAAGATCGGCAGTTCGAAGATTTCTAATCATGTCAATTGACTCATCATGGGTAGGATGCATAAGATCAAAATAAGGTGCACAAGGACTAGCAATGTACTTGTTAAAATGATATTGATTGAAAATAACAAGCATCTCATTTTTCCACTCATGAAAGTACTCTCCATCAAGAATAGGCACTCTATGTCTAATACTCCCAATAGTAGACTCATCCATCTTCGTCCAATGGTGATTAAACCAAATCAATGGAGACCAATGCTCTGATACCACTTGTAGGACCTTGAGAAGAGGTGTCTAGACGGGGGGGGGGGGGGTGATTAGACACTAAGTACCAAAGTTGCAGTTTTTAAGGTTCTTTAAGTTTAAGTGGAGTTTAGGCACAATTTCAACATTCACAATACATATCAAGCAAGCATGCAAAGAGTATATGAGCAGCGGAAAGTAAAGCATGCAACTTGCAAGAAAGTAAAGGGATGGGTTTGGAGGATTCAAACGCAATTGGAGACACGGATGTTTTTGGCGTGGTTCCGATAGGTGGTGCTATCGTACATCCACGTTGATGGAGACTTCAACCCACGAAGGGTAACGGCTGCACGAGTCCATGGAGGGCTCCACCCAAGAAGGGTCCACGAAGAAGCAACCTTGTCTATCCCACCATGGCCGTCGCCCACGAAGGACTTGCCTCACTAGCGGTAGATCTTCACGAAGTAGGCGATCTCCTAGCCCTTACAAACTCCTTGGTTCAACTCCACAATCTTGTCGGAGGCTCCCAAGTGACACCTAGCCAATCTAGGAGACACCACTCTCCAAGAAGTAACAAATGGTGCGTTGATGATGAACTCCTTGCTCTTGTGCTTCAAATGATAGTCTCCCCAACACTCAACTCTCTCTCAATGGGTTTGGATCTGGTGGAAAGAAGATTTGAGTGGAAAGAAACTTGGGGAAGGCTAGAGATCAAGATTCATATGGTAGGAATGGAATATCTTGGTCTCAACACATGAGTAGGTAGTTCTCTCTCAGAAAATGTATGCTGGAAGTGTAGGTTCAGTCTGATGGCTCTCTCCATGAATGAAGAGGAGGTGGAGGGGTATATATAGCCTCCACATAAAATCTAACCGTTACACGCAATCTGCCAAACTCGGTGGGACCGAATCGTTAAACTCGGTCATACCGATTTAGCAAATAATGTGACCGTTAGGGTTTTCGGTGGGACCGAAATGCAACTCAGTGAGACCGATATGATTAGGGTTAGGGCATAACGTAATCTCGGTAAGACCGATTACACAAACTCGGTGAGACCGATTTGGTAATAAGCTTTCCAGAGAGTTGGTCAGGCAAACTCGGTGGGACCGATTACTCAAACTTGGTGGGACCGATTTTGGTAATAAGTTTCCAGAGAGTTTGCATTGTAATCTCGGTAGTACCGATTGCTCAAACTCGGTGAGACCGATTTGATAATGGACATACACAGAGAGATTACAATACCATCTCGGTGAGACCGAGATCCCTATCAGTAGAACTGATTTGCTTAGGGTTTGTGGCAGTGGCTATGACTTTTGGAATCGGTGGCGCCGGATAGGAAGTTTCGGTGTGACCAATTTTGGCTTTAGGTTTAGGTCATTTGTGGATGTGGGAAAGTAGTTGAGGGTTTTGGAGCATATCACCAAGCACATGAAGCAAGAGGCTCATTAAGCAACACATCATCCCTCCTTGATAGTATTGGCTTTTCCTATAGACTCGATGTGATCTTGGACCACTAAAATATAAAATGAAGAGTCTTGAGCTTGAAGCTTGAGCCAATCCTTTGTCCTTAGCATCTTGAAGGAGTTCCCACATCCTTTAGTCCATGCCACTCCTTTGTTGAACTTATCTGAAATATACTACTAAAAGTGTTAGTCCAACCAGAGATATGTTGACATTAATTACCAAAACCACCTTGGGAGCACTTGTGCTTTCAGAGGCTGGCTCACCACTCGGTAGGATTTTTTAAACTTAGGCGAGTACTTGGACTGCAGCTAAGCCCCTGAGTGGGAGGCTGGCGCACCACTCAGTATGATTTTCAAGTACTTAGGCGAAACGGATTCGCAGCTAAGCCTCCGAGTGTGAGGCTGGGTCACCACCCGGCAGGATTTTTTGTTTTCTACAAACTTAGGCGAAACGGATTCGCAGCTAAGCCACCCACTGGGGGATTTCTCATGTAAACAAAAGTAACAACAATCACTGGGAAAATTATAACACCCTTGTATTTGATAAATAAACTACAGAAGTACTTTTATTACATCTCATACGAGTGAATACTTAAGTATAAAAGGGGCGGAGCAGCTCCGCGTTCCAAGCTCGTGGCTCGTCGATCTAGCGATCGACATTGTAAAGGCGGTACGCTCCATTGTGGAGGACTTTGGTGATGATGAAGGGACCTTCCCAAGTAGGAGCAAGCTTGTGTGGCTTCTGCTGATCCACTCGGAGAACCAAATCTCCTTCTTGGAAGGCTCGACTCTTCACGTTTCTGGCATGCAATCGACGCAAGTCCTGCTGATAAATAGTCGATCGGATCATGGCCATCTCTCTTTCTTCTTCTAGAAGGTCAACTACGTCCTGTCGGGCTTGCTCTGCTTCTTCTTCAGTGTAGAGTTCGACTCGGGGTGCATTGTGAAGCAGATCACTCGGCAAGACTGCTTCAGCTCCATAGACCAAGAAGAACGGAGTTCTCCCAGTCGACCGATTATGAGAGGTCCTTAATCCCCAAAGTACCGACGAAAGTTCGTCGACCCATGCACCTGCCGCGTGCTTGAGATCGCGCATTAGTCGTGGTTTAAGTCCTTTGAGAATTAGACCATTTGCTCGTTCTGCTTGTCCATTCGACTGGGGGTGAGCGACTGAAACATAGTCGACTCTTGTGCCTTGAGATGCGCAAAAGGTTCTGAGTTCGTCGGAATCGAAGTTTGATCCGTTATCAGTGATGATGCTGTGCGGAACTCCATATCTGAATACCAACTCTCTGATGAAGCTGATAGCAGTGCCAGCATCCAGATTCTTGATAGGCTTAGGTTCAATCCATTTGGTAAACTTGTCGACTGCTACTAGCAAGTGAGTGAAGCCGCTCCTGCCAGTTCTCAGTGGTCCAACCATATCTAACCCCCAAACAGCAAAGGGCCAGACGGTGGAATGGTCTTCAAGGCTGAGGCGGGTTTGTGCGATAGATTGGAGTAAAACTGGCATCCTTCACACTTGTCGACTATCTCCTTTGCCATTTCATTTTCTCTTGGCCAGTAAAATCCCGCTCGGTATGCTTTAGCCACAATGGTCAGAGAGGACGCATGATGACCACAGGTCCCCGAGTGGATATCGTCAAGGATTATCCGACCTTCTTCTGGCGTTATACATTTCTGGCCGACTCCAGTCGCGCTTTCTCTGTACAACTGTCCCTTTATCACGGTAAAGGCTTTGGATCGACGGACTCCAGTCGCTCTTTCCTTAGGATATACGCGATGTACGGCTCTGTCCAGTCAGGAGTGATGACCAAAGCTTCCATGATCAGGTTGACCACCGCTGGAACTTCAACTTCAGTCGGATCTATGACACTTTTTGGCTGTGGATCTTCTTCGGTGAAAGGATCCTCTTGAACTGATGGAGTATGGATGTGTTCCAAAAACACATTACTGGGAATGGCTTCTCTCTTGGAACCTATCTTTGCCAAATCATCGGCCGCTTGATTTTTCAGTCGGGGTATATGATGGAGCTCTAACCCTTCAAATTTCTTCTCAAGCTTTCTCACTACATTGCAGTAAGCAGTCATGGCTGGGCTTCTGACATCCCACTCCTTCATCACCTGATTGACCACCAAATCTGAGTCGCCATAAACCATAAGGCGACGGACACCGAGTGAAATGGCCATACGCAACCCATACAAAAGTGCTTCGTATTCTGCTTCATTCTTGGAGGAATCAAAGTGGATATGGAGCACATATCTAAGCTTATCTCCTCGGGGGGAAACCAATACTACCCCAGCACCGGAACCGTTCAACATCTTAGAACCGTCAAAGAACATGGTCCAGTGCTCCGAGTGAACTTGAGTCAGTAATTGTTGTTCAATCCACTCGGCGGTGAAATCTGCTACTGCTTGGGACTTAATAGCTTTCTTTGCCTCAAACTTGATATCAAGGGGAAGGAGTTCAATCGCCCATTTTGCCACTCGACCAGTTGCATCTCTGTTGTGCAGAATCTCTAATAATGGGGCGTCGCTGACGGCTGTAATGGAATGATCAGAGAAATAATGAGCAGCCTTCTTCGTGGTCATATAAATCCCATATACAAGCTTCTGATAATGAGGGTATCTTTGCTTCGATGGGGTCAACACTTCGGAAATATAATATACTAGGCACTGAACTTTGAAGGCTTTTCCGTCTTTTCCCCGCTCGACCGTAAGTACCGTACTGACGACTTATCATGTGGCTGCAATGTAAAGCAACAAAGGCTCTTTGCTGACAGGGGCAGCGAGCACCGACTGGGTGGAGAGCAGAGCTTTTAGCTCTGCAAACACTGCATCAGCTTCGGGAGTCCACTCGAACTTGTCTGACTTCTTCATCAGTCGGTAAAGAGGCAATGCCTTTTCACCGAGGCAAGAGATGAATCGACTTAAAGCGGCCAAGCATCCAGTAAGCTTCTGGACATCGTGCACACGCACAGGGCGTTTCATTCGGAGTATAGTGCCAACTTTTTCTGGGTTGGCGTCGATTCCTCGTTCGGAAACGAGGAAACCGAGTAACTTTCCACCAGGAACTCCGAATGTGCACTTTGATGGATTAAGCTTGATATCATACCTCCTGAGATTGGCAAATGTTTCAACAGGGTCAGTCCACAGGTCGGAACCGTTCCGTGATTTGACCAGAATATCATCCATGTATGCTTCCACATTCCGACTGATTTGAGTGAGTAAACACTTCAGAATCATCCTCATGAATGTGGTTCCGGCATTCTTGAGGCTGAATGGCATGGTGACATAGCAGAAGCACCCGAATGGAGTGATGAAAGTTGTTTTGATGGTAACTGGAATAAGCATCTAAAAAAGACAGGCGCTCACATCCCGTAGTCGAGTCGACTATTTGGTCAATGCGGGGGAGAGGAAAATGATCTTTCGGGCAGGCCCGATTGATATGTTTGAAATCAATGCACATGCGAAGTGACTTGTCCTTCTTGGGGACCATGACAACATTGGCGAGCCACTCGGAATGGTAAATCTCTCGGATAAACTCTGCTGCCAGGAGCCGAGCCACCTCCTCGCCAATGGCCTTTCTCTTCTGGACGGCGGACCATCGAAGATGTTCTTTGACAGGTTTCGCTTTTGAGTCGACTCGTAGACGATGCTCAGCCAACTCCCTGGGAACACCCGGCATGTCAGTAGGCTTCCATGCGAAGATGTCCCAGTTCTCACAGAGGAACTGGATAAGCGCTTCTTCCTATTTAGAGACGAGTGTTGTGGATATATGAGTCGGAGCAGCACTAGGGTCGGTCGGGTGAATGTGAACGGGCTTCGTCTCACCGAACGACTGAAACGCTGACTCTGTGGCGGGCTTCTTGGCCCGCAATAAATCACTCGGATCTGCAGTTTTCTGGTATTCCTGCAGCTCTACCACTGTTATCTGAGCATCGGCGATCTTTGAGACCTTCTGAAAGCACTCTTCTGCCTTTTTCCGATTGCCAGTAATGGTGATCACACCCTTGGGACCAGGCATCTTCAATTTGAGGTACACGTAACATGGTCGAGCCATGAAGCGTGCATAAGCTGGCCTGCCTAAAATAGCGTGATAAGCACTCTGGAAATCGACAACTTCAAATGTCAACTTTTCTTTGCGGAAATGCTTTGAATCGCCGAAAACCACATCAAGAGCAATTTGGCCGAGTGACTCAGCCTTCTTCCCAGGAATGACTCCATGGAAACTCATGTTGCTGGTACTAAGTCTGGAGATCGGAATGCCCATCCCTTTTAGCGTCTCTGCATACAATATATTCAGGCTGCTGCCACCATCCATCAGAACCTTAGTCAGCCGAGTGACTTCGACGACTGGGTCGACCACCAAAGCTTGCCTCCCAGGGGTGGCTATGTTTGTCGGATGATTAGACTGGTCAAATGTGATGGCGGTCTGAGACCATTTCAGATAACTGGGGGTCACCGGAGCAACCATATTCACCTCACGGTTGATAACTTTCAATCGACTTTTGCTTTCAACATCAGCAAAAATCATCAGGGTGGAATTGACATGGGGGTATCCTTCATCACTGTCCTCTTTGTCCTCTACTTTGTCCGATTCCTTTTCCTTATCTTTGGGTTGTTTCCCCTGAAATTGCTGGATCAAGAGCCGACACTGCCGAGTGGTATGTTTCGGGTAAATGAAGTTACCCTCCTCATCTTTCTTCGTGTGGATGTGGCATGGCAAATCCATCATGTCATTTCCTTCCTTGTCCTTCACCTTCTTAGGGTTCCAAGATCATTTGGGCTTCCCTTTAAATTTTCCCTGAGTCACGGCCAAGGCTTCTCTAGGAGCAGCTGGCTCGGCTTTCCGCTTCTGCTTCTGACTGGAGTTTTCGCCCCCGGTTTCATGAGCGGTTGGCTTGTACTTGCCACTCCAGAGTCGATCCTCTTCTTCACCATTTGCATATCTGGTGGCAACCTCCATCATTCGACTCAGAGTCATGTCTCCGGTCTGACCGAATTTCAAACTTAGCTCTCTGTTCTTAATGCCTTCCTTGAAGGCACAAATTGCATGGTGATCAGATGCATTCTCCACCGTGTGATGCAATGTGATCCACCTCTAGATGTAATCCCTCAGAGTCTCATTCGACTTTTGTACACAAACCTGCAGCTCTGTCAACCCTGTTGGTCGCTTGCAAGTTCCTTCAAATGTTCTGACAAACACTCGGGCAAGATCTTCCCAAGTGTAAATGCTGCTAGGTGCCAACTGATTCAGCCATGCTCTGGCCGAGCCCTCCAACATAAGAGGTAGGTGTTTCATGGCCACCTCATCATTGCTGCCACCAATCTGAATAGCCACTCGGTAGTCCTCAAGCCAAGTATTGGGCTTGGACTCGCTGGTGAACTTGCTGACTCCAGTCGCCAACCTGAAGTTGGGAGGAATCGCCGCGGCCCTGATGGCTCTACTAAAACATTCTGGTCCCGAGACGTGAACTCTGCTGCTGGTGGGCGCATCTCTATCATGGCCTTCTCGGTGAGCTCTGTTCCGATCGACTAGACCTTGAACGATAATGGATCTCGCATCAAAGCCTGGTTCTCTGGGGTCGACTGGAACCCTTCGCCCAACACTGTGCTGGCGTCTGTCATCTTGTCGCCGAGGAGCGTATAACCCACCCCTTGGGGGAGGAGTAGGCACTCGACGTCGACCATCGCGATCGAATCGGTCATCATACTGATCACGCCGACCTCCACGTCCCTCACGCCTTGGGGGCGATCTCAGGCTATGGGCCGACTAGACTGTATTCGCAGCGATGGATCTGCTCTAAATCCTATTTCGTGACTGCGATATAGCTGAATTTTGATCTCCTGCTGCCCGGTGTAAATCTCTGATCTGCATCAAGCCTCTGCCAGCCTCTGACTGAGAGGGCTGAATCGACTCTGCTATACGGGCGGCAACCGCTAGATTCTGAATCGGAGTTCAATATACCTGAGTCAGTGGTGGAAAGAGTTGACGTCGACTGGAGTCTGGAACCCGTTGCCGCGCACGCTCGTCGAGTGCTCGCTGGAGGTTCTCCAGTCGAGTGCGCTCAGCCAAGTTGGCCAAACGCGCGTCCTCTAGGGCACGAGCCTCGGGGGTTTCTCCTACGATAGGAGTATGCATCGCATCCATGTTCCGGCGGTGAAGATCTTCCCTTTGCAGTGAAGTGAGTGGCTCGGGTTGATACTCTTTGTGGACCTGCCCTGGGTCGCCTCCACCGTCCCCTCTGTCGGCGCGAGGGAAGCCGGGAGGACTGCGCGGTCCATTGACCATCAGGACCTCCGTCGCTGGATCACTGCTGTCGCACTCGGATGCAGTCTCTACGGAGCCAGTCGAACAGGCCGTAGAGAGATTCGTCGGGCTCGATCGCCGCGACTTGGGGGGTGGCCGACTGGCGGGCCACCGTGTGCCTCACCCACCGCTGAAGCCTCGTCCGACCGGAGCGCTTGCGCTGGCGGGAGACAGGGAAGGAGGACAACACAGGGGTCGATCGATACGGGGCCGATGGTTGCCGCAGGAGGACTCCGCGGACACATGCGCGAAAGTGCGTCGCCCCGCGGACTGGGAGCGCATCAATGTCGAGTGGAGCCTCCTGAAGCCAAGCGGAGTCGTCGGCGATGAACGTGAGCGCGCCGAGACGGATCTCACAGCCCTTAACCAAAACTCCGCCAGAAACCATGATGAAGGTGATCGGAACAATCGCAACTTCTCCAATAAGTCGCTAAGACACCTGCCCCACGGTGGGCGCCAACTGTCGTGGCTCTAAGCCTGACAGTAGAATAGGGGGGTAGGTATGGAGAGGCAAGATCCTAGCTATGGAGTAGTTGTATACGCAAGAGATTTACGAGTTCAGGCCCTTCTCGGAGGAAGTAATAGCCCTACGTCTTGGAGCCCGGAGGCGGTCGACTGGATTATATGCGTATGAGTTACAGGGGTGCGAACCCTTTACACTGAGGAGGGGGTGGCTTATATAGAGTCCGCCAGACCCCTCCGGCCCTCAGTTATGCAGGGTTTAAGGGACATTAAGATCTAGCGTTACTGGTAATGCCATACGTAAAGTGCTATGATGACCATAAAGACTACTTAAGGACCGACCATTTGCGTGCAGAGTGACTCTAGATCTCCTGGTGGTCGAGTGAGTGGCTTCATGGTCGAGTGGCTTCATGGTCGAGTGTCTTCAAGTCCGTCGAGTGGAATCCTTCCAGGTCGACTGAAAGGTAGTTTCTTCTAGAGATGTCCTTGGGGAGGGTATCTTGGACAGATCCATGACCCTACCCTAGGTACATGGCTTCATCAATCACCAACGATCCTCTCATCAAGAGGGGGTCAGTCTTCATCAACATCTTCACCAGCACCATCTCCTCTCAAAGCCTAATTCATCTCTTGTATCCGATCTTTGTCTCAAAACCTCAGATTGGTACCTGTGGGTTGCTAGTAGTGTTGATTACTCCTTGTAGTTGATGCTAGTTGGTTTATTCGATGGAAGATCATATGTATAGATCCTTAATGATAATTAATAATCCTATAATTATGAACGTGAATATGCTTTGTGAGTAGTTACATTTGTTCCTGAGGACATGGGAGAAGTCTTGTTATAAGTAATCATGTGAATTTGGTATTCGTTCAATATATAGATGAGATGTATATTGTCTTTCCTCTAGTGGTGTTATGTGAACATAGACTACATGACACTTCACCATGATTTGGGCCTAGGGGAAGGTATTGGGAAGTAATAAGTAGACGATGGGTTGCTAGAGTGACAAAATCTTAAACCTGAGTTTATGCGTTGCTTCGTAAGGGGCTGATTTGGATCCCTATGTTTCATGCTATGTTAGATTTATCTTAATTCTTCTTTCATAGTTGCGGATGCTTGCGAGAGGGGTTAATCACAAGTGGGAAGCTTGTCCAAGGAAGGACAACACCCAAGCACTGGGCCACCCACATATCAAATTATCAAAGTAACGAACGCGAATCATATGAGCATGATGAAAACTAGCTTGACGGTAATTCCCATGTGTCCTCGGGAGAGCTTTGCTTTATATAAGAGTTCATCCAGGCTTGTCCTTCGCTAGAAAAAGGATTGGTCCACCTTGCTGCACTTTGTTACACTTGTTACTTGTTACCCGTTATGAATTATCTTGTCACACAACTATCTGTTTTCGATAATTTCACTGCTTACACAGAATACCTTACTGAAAACCGCTTGTCATTTCCTTCTGCTCCTCGTTGGGTTCGACACTCTTACTTATCGAAAGGACCACGATAGATTCCCTATACTTGTGGGTCATCAAGTGGCAATGCATCCCTATTGGAAAATTGGAGACACTGTTCTACTCATGCTCTACCAAGGCACAGGAGGGTTCTTCCTTTTCATTGACGAGATGTCGAGTCGCCGTGATCAAGATGCTTCCAGCGGATAGTTGTGGTTGTTGGTCCTCAACCTCTTAAATTGTGCTAGCTGTTACTATGTTAAGTATGTAGATATGGGCCATATGGTTGTTTTCCCTTAGCCTCTTAAAATGTGATAGTTGTTACTATGTTAAGTATGTAGATATGGACCATATGGTTGTCAAAACCGTGTTACAACGATCCTCCTTTTGTCGAATAGTGTAACCACTATATATATGTTACTCAAATGATGTTAGCCAAGTTCTTAAATTTTCATGGAAAATATCAGTATCGTACACAGTTCATTGAGTTTAAGCGTGTACCCGGTAGAGCGGTAGAGTAGAGGACGTCCACATTTTGGACGTGGCGATCAGCACAGATGTCCAGAAGGCATTTGCATATTAATTGTCCATATTGCAAATTCACACACGTGTTAACATAAGGAAACATATGTGTAACTTACTAATCATCGCACACGAGTACTCGCAGATGCATCATGTGCGATACTCCTAGCCACCGCAAGCAACTAGTTTGTATTTTTCAAAGTTTTTTGTACACACAGAATCGCACACGAATGAACTATAGTAACCGTCTGTGTTATAACTTATCATCACAAACAGTTCATCCGAGTGGGCTATTTGCTGCGTATCACACACATCTTGTTTACATGACTCGTTTGTGTTCTTTTGGCTCATCGCAAATAGTTCATCTATGTGAACTGCATGCCGCATATCACACACATCTTGTTAAGTTGAACCGTTTATGTTGTGTTCCCTAATCGAAAACAGCTCATCCGAGTGAATCGTATGCCGTATATCACACACAACTTGATCTGGCTAACTGTTTCTGTTGCACTCCCTAATAGCAAACAATTTATCTGAGCGAATTGTATGCCGTATATCACACACACCTTGATATGGCTGCCCGTTTATGTTGTTCTGTCTCATTGCAAACAGTTCGTATGGATCAACCCTATGCCCTTCATAGCACACACAACAAAAATTTATACCGTGTTTGATGTCTCCACCATCGCAAACATTTTGCACCTTTTTGACGTTTTTTTACATCATTGTTTATGATTAATGCATCGCACACGGTTTCGTCAAAGGGTCTCTAATCGTAGTGTTGCGTTAGCAGCATCCTGCAGTAGTGCCCCCAATGTGCTGGAACCAACATGGGCGGAGGATATTGTGACCGCGGGCAACCTTTGGTGCGATGACGTGCTGGGAGGAGGGAGAACAAATGTGGGACATGCCTGTTGCAAACCGGAGGGGGAGGGGCAATGCTACAAACCAGGAGCGACGAAACGATGACGATCGGGCGAGGCCATGTCCTCAAAATAGATGCCGGGAGGGAGGCTATGACACAGGAGCTGCAACGAGCAGCGGCGACGCGAGGAGAGGCAGTAGGGGTGATGGCACCTCCACTGGGGTGCACACACACTCGACGACTAGGGGCATGGAGCGCACGTTGCTCGGGAACATATATAGTGGGGATTTTTTGCGTTGACTAGCGACCAGAAGAAGATGATGTGGGAGAAACATATCGATCCTATGGCTATGGACAGCCAGATCAGATGGGTGCGTGGCGACCGACCCAAATTTTGGGCCGTGTCATTGGCCTATTATTACATAGCCAAATCATGTGCAATTTAATTTGTATTTACAGATTTTAAAAGAGTGCATTAGGGCATCCTCAACGGCAACGTGATGAGAGGAAGCAATGGGGACCAGTCCGCGGACACAGATGCGGGAGGCAGCCATGCAATGCTAGTCGCATACATTTTGATAACAACTCAAACCAACTGGACGAAATTCATGCAAACAAGGCCGGATTTCATGGGAACTCGACCGGATTTCATACAAACATGGTAGATTTCGTACAAACTAGATGCAAACGGTTACATTTTGGAAATATTTCAACTAAAAACTTAAAACTATGTGCACGGATGGTCGCGCGGAGCTCCACTCCCACGACATGGATACACTACACTAGTATATGGCCGGCCGCGCCAGATCCCTTGGTCACCGGACTACCGTGAGCCCGGAGGCATATTCTTCCCCTGTATCTTCCATATGTCCATTTGCGCCGCTCATTGGAGTGTGGCGAAGAGGATGCTTCACCCGAAGGGGAAGGGTGCTTCCGTGGATGCCCAGGCCAGGGTGGTCTAAGATAAAGAAGAAACCGGGCACGTCACTGGCTGTACAAGCCGGTGCCGTGTCGGCGGTGGCCTTCTTGGGACCCAAGCAGCGGCTGCCTCCTGCATTCTACTTTCCCTTGAAGTTGCCAGCGGGTGTGGAAGCAGATGCGCTGGCCACCGACTCGTCGATCTCGTCTGCGCACCCGCCTTCTTTCTCTATCTGCATGGCACGACTACACGTGTGTCGACGACAGATGGCGTGGTTGTAGGCACTGGAGGGGCGGTACGACGACGCGTCGTCCATGCCCATGCCGCCGTGCTCCCCTCCATGCCAGCTTGGAGCAACTCGCCACTCCTCCGCGAGCTGACTTGGAGCGGTGAGTTGCTGAACATGCGCCGGATTGGGGCGGCAACTTGCTCCGTCGGCCTAGGGAAGGGAGGTGGAGCAGTGAGCTGCCTTGCTCGTATCCGTCGGGCTCGGCGGGCCACCATGACGGATTTTATGCCGGAGAACTACTCTTCCTGCCCATCGGATGCCATCGAAATGGTGGAGAAAATGGTGAAGGGGGAGATGGGGGGAGTGACGGAGGGGTGTGATTCTTGCCCGGCGCCTGCCATCGTTTAAAAAGAGGGCGGACGGGAGCAGCTCGACCGACGTGGCGCTTAATGTCGGCCCGCTCCTGAACGGGCGTTTCTCCGGAGTAGGTTTGTCGGCATTCACATGGGGTTAATGGATGTGTATGAATGCATCGAGGAGGCGTGTTCAGCCAGGCGTGCAGCGGGCGGTGTCCTCGGCCAGCGCGCCGCTTCAATGGCAGCCACAGTGAGAGATCGCATCCGCCTTGCACCGTCTTCAATGTGGAGGGGTGCACTCTACAACGGCATTGAATGTGTGCAGCTGGTGCCGGGCGGGAGCGCGCACGGGAGGGGGAGGGGTTCTTTGGTGGGCTAGGGCGATCAGAAGCGGGCTTGGGAGTGGTCCAGACTCCTGCAAACCTCCCCCACTTTTGTCTCCGGTTTGCGGAAGAAATCATGTCTGGACCACTCCGCGGACCGATATTGGTCGGCATTGGATGGCTTCCGTGGTTCAGACGGTTCCGGGATGTTTACGGGTCCGCCTTTGGAGATGTCTTAGAGGGGTTTGTGCACAATAGACAATTTAAATTTGGAAGAGTCCAACAAATTTTTTGAGTTATTGGATTGGAGTTTGATAGACTATTTAAATTGTATGGCCCCTGAAACTCAGTCTCTTAAGATTGGGCACAAGCTTTTTTCCTGAATAAAAAGGTACGGTGAGATGATCCCCACCTATGATAATCTCCATTTCTCCATTGACGAGAATCATTCATTGTGGAGAAGTAGCATCGACACTACGCATGCACGAAAAGTTAGCTCAGTTGCTTCAGCTCATATTAAAAGGAACTGAAAAGGTGACAGAATGTTAGGCAGATCGATCCGATGAATGAATTATCCATGAGGATGATCTCTCCAGTGGATCGACTTCGATGAGAATTAAATTGCTGGTCTTTTCTGGAATGCTATTTTCGGCTAAACAATTGGGCACAAGGTTCTAAAATATCCACCCAAAATCTACTGGAGAGGTATTATAGTACACTTTTTTGGGGCAAATACAGTATGTACCAGTACACTTAAGGAGTTGCGTGCTAGGAGCAGTAGTGTAGCGCCTACTAATGCGAGTACCTATTAGCATATGTATATAAATGCCAGTGCCCAATGCCTAACAACATGCGTGTTTAGATTTGCAAATTATGGCTGATTCTCTTGTGTGTAGGTTACGCCTACATCGCTCGAAGATTGCAACAATACACTAGGAGAAAACTGTAACCGCCCAGCTAAGAGCATCTCTAGCATACCCCTTAAAACCGCGACCCTTATAACCGGGATAAGGGCCGGGAAAAGCGCGTTATAAGGACCGAAATCGGCCGCGGCCGAACAGAACCCGCAAACCCGAGTGGTAAAAGAGAATATCCCCGCGTGCTCCTGATTTCAGCGCTCAAACCATAAAACCACACAATGCAATTGACTGTGATTTTAACAAATAAAATACAAATTCAGAGAATTCAAACACAGTTTTGGCGATATTTGAACATAGTTTTCGCGCCACAACCTGAAAGACATCGGATCCATCATCACTCCATCATCATCATCATCATCTTCACGGATGAAATCTTCACCACCATCATTGCCACCACCACTTGCCGAACCATCACCGAACATTGGCACCCCATGGCCTCTTGCGGCTAGCCTCCTCCTCTCCAAAATCTCCAACCTTGCAATGTCATGCCATTCTTTGGTCCTCATCCATCTCATTTCGATTCATCATCATCTTGTTCTTCTCTTGAAGGAGCTTGACCATGGCTTTGTTCTCCTCGGCCATGGCTCTTCTCTCCTCAATGGCGACCTTGCACATGGTCTCCTCCTTGAGTAGTTGCCACTTCTCTTGCTTCTCTCGAGCCTTCTTCTCGGCTGATACGTCTCCAACGTATCTATAATTTTCGATTGCTCCATGCTACTTTATCTACTGTTTTAGGCAATATTGGGCTTTATTATCCACTTTTATATTATTTTTGGGACTAACCTATTAACCGGAGGCCCAACCCAGATTTGTTGTTTTATGCCTATTTTGGTGTTTCGAGGAAAAGGAATATCAGACGGAGTCAAAACGGAACGGAATCAACTAGAGAAGTTATTTTTGGAAGGAGAGCAACCCGGGAGACTTGGAGTCCACGTGAAGGAAGAAACGAGGAAGGCACGAGGTAGGGGGCCGCGCCCACCCCTCCTGGGCGCGCCCTCCACCCTCGTGGGGCCCTCGTAGCTCCACCGACGTACCCCCTGCTCCTATATATACCAATATACCCTAAAACTTCCAGAACAGAAGATAGATCGGGAGTTCCACCGCCGCAAGCCTCTGTAGCCACCAAAAACCAATCGGGACCCTGTTCCGGCACCCTGCCGGAGGGGGATCCCATCACTGGAGGCCATCTTCATCATCCCGGCGCTATCCATGATGAGGAGGGAGTAGTTCACCCTCGGGGCTGAGGGTATGTACCAGTAGCTATGTGTTTGATCCCTCTCTCTCGTGTTCCTCTATGGCACGATCTTGATGTATCCCGAGCTTTGCTATTGTAGTTGGATCTTATGATGTTTCTCCCTCTCTACTCTCTTGTGATGAATTGAGTTTCCCCTTTGAAGTTATCTTATCAGATTGAGTCTTTTATGAACACTTGATGTATGTCTTGCCGTGATTATCTATGGTGACAATGGGATATCATGTGCCACTTGATGTATGTTTTGGTGATCAACTTGCGGGTTTCGTGACACTTGGGAACCTATGCATAGGGGTTGGCACACGTTCTTGACTCACCGGTAGTAGCTTTGGGGAACTCTTTGAAGTACTTTTATGTTGGTTGGATGAATCTGAGATTGTGTGATGCATATCGTATAAACATGCCCACGGATATTTGAGGTGACAATGGAGTATCTAGGTGACATTAGGGTTTTGGTTGATTTGTATCTTAAGGTGTTATTCTAGTACGAACTCTTTTATAGATCGATCCGAAAGAATAGCTTTGTGGTGGTTTCGTACCCGACCATAATCTCTACGTTTCTTCTCCGCTATTAGTGGCTTTGGAGTGACTCTTTGTTGCATGTTGAGGGCTTGTCATATGTTCTATCTATGTTATTATTGTTGAGAGAACTTACACTAGTGAAAGTATGAACCCTAGGCCTTGTTTCCTATCATTGCAATACCGTTTACGCTCACTTTTATCGCTTGCTACCTTGCTGTTTTTATTATTTCAGATTACAAAAACCTATATCTACTATCTATTTTGCACTTGTATCACCATCTCTTCGCTGAACTAGTGCACCTATACAATTTACCATTGTATTGGGTGTGTTGGGGACACAAGAGACTTTTTGTTATTTGGTTGCAGGGTTGTTTGAGAGAGACCATCTTCATCCTATGCCTCCTACGGATTGATAAACCTTAGGTCATCCGCTTGAGGGAAATTTGCTACTGTCCTACAAACCTGTGCACTTGCAGGCCCAACAACGTCTACAAGAAGAAGGTTGTGTAGTAGACATCAAGCTCTTTTCTGGCGCCGTTGCCGGCGAGGCTAGGTAAATGGTACTCACACTCCGTCACTAAGCTCTTTTCTGGCGAGGTGAGTGCTTGAAGGTATATCTTTAGATCTTGCAATTGAATCTTTTTGTTTCTTGTTTTAGCACTAGTCTAGTTTATAAAAGAAAACTACAAAAAAATGGACTTGAGTTTGTCTCATACGCTTCACCTTTTTAATATCTTTCGTGAGTTTGATGGAAAGGATAATTGTGCTCAAGTGCTAGAAGAAGAAATCTATAGAATGTTTGGAACTAAATATGTGAATGATGAGCATGATTGCAATGTTGTTAGTATGAATTCCTTGAATATCCATGATGCTAATGATATGCAAAGCCACAAGCTTGGGGAAGCTATGTTTGATGAAGATGATATTTTTTGTCCCCCAAACTTTGATGAGCAAATTTACTATGATGAAAGCATGCCTCCTATCTATGATGATTATTGTGATGATACATATGCCATAAAGAAGAAGTTTGCTTATGAGGAGAGTAGTAAAATTTATATGCTAGTATATCATGAAAATAATGTTTTAGGTGCTGGTTATATTGTTGAATTCATTCATGATGCTACTGAAAATTATTATGAGAGAGGAACATATGCTTGTAGGAATTGCAATAATGTCAAGTTTCCTCTCTATGTGCTTAAATTCTTGAAGCTATGCTTTTTGTGCCATCCTATGCTAGTTGATTATTGTTCCCATAAGTTGTTTGCTCACAAAATTCCTATGCATAGGAAGTGGGTTAGGCTTAAATGTGCTAGTCATATGCTTCATGATGCTCCCGCTATGTTTTAATTCTTATCTTTTATGTGAGCATCATTGTCATCATCATGCCTAGCTAAAAGGCATTAAAGAAAAGGCTTGTTGGGAGACAACCCAATATGTATCCTTACTGTTTTTATGTGTAAACATGATTATGCTACTGTAGTAATCATGTTTTATAGCTTTTGTTTCAATAAAGTGCCAAGTAGAACCTCTGGAAAGACTTGGGTGAAGTTTATATGATCTTGCTGTGAAAAACAGAAACTTTAGCACTCACGAGATTAGCTGCCATTTTTTACTGGAGAGTGGTTTTAGGTTGATTCTTTTTGCAGATGATTAATAGAAAAATTACTCAGGTCCAGCTATTTATTTCATAATTGTTGGGGTTCCACAAGTATACGTTTTATACAGATTACTACAGACTGTTCTGTTTTTGACAGATTCTGTTTTCTATGTGTTGTTTGCTTATTTTGATGAATCTATGAGTAGTATCGGAGGGTATGAACCATAGATAAGTTGGAGTACAGTAGATATTACACCAATATGAATTTAGAATGAGTTCATTACAGTACCTAAGTGGTGGTTTTATCTTCTTATACTAACGGAGCTTACGAGTTTTGTGTTGAGTTTTGTGTGGTTGAAGTTTTCAAGTTTTGGGTCGATGGACTATGGAATAAGGAGTGGAAAGAGCCTAAGCTTGGGGATGCCCAAGGCACCCCAAGGTAATATTCAAGGACAACCAAGCAACTAAGCTTGGGGATGCCCCGGATGGCATCCCCTCTTTCGTCTTCGTTCATCGGTAACTTTACTTGGAGCTATATTTTTATTCACCACATGATATGTGTTTTGCTTGGAGCGTCATTTTATTTTGTTAGTATTTGCTTGCTGTCAGTTAGAATAATTTTTTGCATCTTCAGTTTCAATAAAAAAGTCAAGGATAGCCTTTGCCATGCTTATTTTGCTAGTATACATGTTGCTGTTTGAAAACAGAAAGTTTATCGCTGTTGCAAAAATTCCCTAGAAAAGTCAGAGAGTGGTTTAACGTTGAATATTTTTGCATATTGAGCTCTGATAAATTTATTACAGTGGGAATTTTAGTTCATAATTGTTGGAGTCAGGGAAGTATTGATACTCTTGCATTCTTTACAGACTGTACTGTTTTGACAGATTGCTGTTATGTTTGCATTGTTTGCATATGTTTGCTTGCTTAATGATTCTATTTAAGGATAGGAGTATTAAATATGCAGAGGCATTTAGCATTCAATGTTGAATAATAATTTTAGTGATTTTTTACAGTAGAAAATGATAAGGTCTTGCATTGGTTTATACTAACCTATCTCACGAGTTCTTGTTGAGTTTGTTGTGAATGAAGCTTTTGATAAAAAGAGAAACCATGATATGAGAGGAATTAAGGAGACACAAAAGCTCAAGCTTGAGGATGACCAAGGCACCCCAAGATAATATTTCAAGAAGTCTCAAGCATCTAAGCTTGGGGATGCCCCGGTAGGCATCCCACCTTTCTTCTTCAACAACTATCGGTTAGTATCGGTTGAGCCTAAGTTTTTGCTTCTTCACATGAGTTGTGCTATCCTTGCAATGTAGTTTTCTTTAGCTTTGCTTGATGTTTGAATAAAGTATCAAGATCTGAAATTATTAAATAGGAGAGTCTTCACATAGTTGCATAATTATTCGACTACTCATTGATCTTCACTTATATCTTTCGGAGTAGTTTGTCATTTGCTCTAGTGCTTCACTTATATCTTTTAGAGCACGGTGGTGGATTTGTTTTAAAGAACCTTTTGATCTCTCATGCTTCACTTAGATTATTTTGAGAGTCGTTAATAGCATGGTAATTTGCTTAATGTTAATATACTTGATATTCAAGATATGTGAAACTTTCTTATGAGTGAATTTAATACTAAGATAAGGTTGATGCTTGATAATTGTTTTGAGATATGGAGGTGATAATATCAAAGTCGTGCTAGTTAGGTAATTGTGAATTTGAGAAATTCTTGTGTTGAAGTTTGCAAGTCCCGTAGCATGCACGTATGGTTAAAGTTGTGTAACAAATTTGAAACATGAAGTGTACCTGGCTTGTGCATCCTTATGAGTGGCGGTCGGGGACGAGCGATGGTCTTTTCCTACCAATCTATCCCCCTAGGAGCATGCGCATAGTACTTGATTTTTGATGACTTCTAAATTTTTGCAATAAGTATATGAGTTCTTTTGACTAATGTTGAGTCCATGGATTATACGCACTTTTACCTTTCCGCCATTGCTAGCCTCTTTGGTACCATGCATTTCCCTTTCTCACCTTGAGAGTTGGCGCAAACTTCGCCGGTGCATCCAAACCCCGTGATACGATATGCTCTATCACACATAAACCTCCTTATATCTTCCTCAAAACAGCCACCATACCTACCTATCATGGCATTTCCATAGCCATTCCGAGATATATTGCCATGCAACTTCCATCATCATCATCATGACATACACTACTTTTGTCATACTGCCATTGCATGATCATGTAGTTTACATCGTATTTGTGGCAAAGCAACCATGCATTATTTTTCATACATGTCACTCTTGATTCATTGCACAATCCCGGTACACCGCCGGAGGCATTCATATAGAGTCATATCTTGTTCTAAGTTTCGAGTTGTAATCCTTATGTTGTAATCAATAGAAGTGTGATGATCATCATTATTAGAGCATTGCCCAAAAAAAGGCCAAAAAAAAGAAAGGCCCAAAAAAAGAGAAAGGCCAACAAAAAAGGCCCAAAAAAAGAAAAGAAAAGAAAAGGGCAATGCTACTATCTCTTTTTCCACACTTGTGCTTCAAAGTAGCACCTTGTTCCTCATGTAGTGAGTCTCATATATTGTGCTTCAAAGTAGCACCTTGTTCTTCATGTAGTGAGTCTCATAAGTTGTCTTTTTATACTAGTGGGAATTTTTCATTATAGAACTTGGCTTGTATATTCCTACGATGGGCTTCCTCAAATGCCCTAGGTCTTCATGAGCAAGCAAGTTGGATGCACACCCACTAGTTTTCTTTTGTTGAGCATTCATAGATCTAGTGCATCCGTTGCATGGCAATCCCTACTCCTCATGTTGACATCAATTGATGGGCATCTCCATAGCCCGTTGATTAGCCTCGTCAACGTGAGACTTTCTCCTTTTTTGACTTCTCCACACAATCCCCATCATCATATTCTATTCCACCCATAGTGCTATATCCATGGCTCGCGCTCATGTATTGCGTGAAGGTTGAAAAAGTTTGAGATTATTTAAGTATGAAACAATTGCTTGGCTTGTCATCGGGGGTATAGAAGTTGGGAACATCTTTGTGTGACAAAAATGAAGCATAGCCTAACTATATGATTTTGTAGGGATGAACTTTCTTTTGCCATGTTATTTTGAGAAGACATGATTGCTTTGATTAGTATGCTTGAAGTATTATTATTTTTGTGTCAATATGAACTTTTGTCTTGAATCTTTCAGATCTGAATATTCATATCACAAGTAAGAAAAATTACATTGAAATTATGCCAAAGTATCACTCCGCACCAAAAATTCTTTTTTATCATTTACCTACTCGAGGACGAGCAGGAATTAAGCTTGGGGATGCTTGATACGTCTCCAACATATCTATAATTTTTGATTGCTCCATGCTACTTTATCTACTGTTTTAGGAAATATTGGGCTTTATTATCCACTTTTATATTATTTTTGGGACTAACCTATTAACCGGAGGCCCAGCCCAGATTTGCTGTTTTATGCCTATTTCAGTGTTTCGAGGAAAAGGAATATCAGACGGAGTCAAAACGGAACGGAATCAACTGGAGAAGTTATTTTTCGAAGGAAAGCAACCCGGGAGACTTGGAGTCCACGTCAAGGAAGAAACGAGGAAGGCACGAGGTACGGGGGCGCGCCCACCCCCCCTGGGCGCGCCCTCCACCCTCGTGGGGCCCTCGTAGCTCCACCAACGTACCCCCTGCTCCTATATATACCAATATACCCTAAATTCCAGAACAGAAGATAGATCGGGAGTTCCGCGGCCGCAAGCCGCTGTAGCCACCAAAAACCAATCGGGACCCTATTCCGGCACCCTGCCGGAGGGGGATCCCATCACCGGAGGCCATCTTCATCATCCCGGCGCTATCCATGACGAGGAGGGAGTAGTTCACCCTCGGGGCTGAGGGTATGTACCAGTAGCTATGTGTTTGATCTCTCTCTTGCGTGTTCTCTCTCGTGTTCCTCTATGGCATGATCTTGATGTATCCCGAGCTTTGCTATTGTAATTGGATCTTATGATGTTTCTCCCCCTCTACTCTCTTGTGATAAATTGAGTTTCCCCTTTAAAGTTATCTTATCGGATTGAGTCTTTTATGAACACTTGATGTATGTCTTGCCGTGATTATCTGTGGTGAAAATGGGATATCATGTGCCACTTGATGTATGTTTTGGTGATCAACTTGCGGGTTTCGTAACACTTGGGAACCTATGCATAGGGGTTGGCACACGTTCTTGACTCTCCGGTAGTAGCTTTGGGGCACTCTTTGAAGTACTTTTATGTTGGTTGGATGAATCTGAGATTGTGTGATGCATATCGTATAATCATGCCCACGGATACTTGAGGTGACAATGGAGTATCTAGGTGACATTAGGGTTTTGGTTTATTTGTATCTTAAGGTGTTATTCTAGTACGAACTCTTTTATAGATCGATCCGAAAGAATAGCTTTGTGGTGGTTTCGTACCCGACCATAATCTCTACGTTTCTTCTCCGCTATTAGTGGCTTTGGAGTGACTCTTTGTTGCATGTTGAGGGCTTGTCATATGTTCTATCTATGTTATTATTGTTGAGAGAACTTACACTAGTGAAAGTATGAACCCTAGGCCTTGTTTCCTATCATTGCAATACCGTTTACGCTCACTTTTATCGCTTGCTATCTTGCTGTTTTTATTATTTCAGATTACAAAAACCTATATCTACTATCTATTTTGCACTTGTATCACCATCTCTTCGCCGAACTAGTGCACCTATACAATTTACCATTGTATTGGGTGTGTTGGGGACACAAGAGACTTTTTGTTATTTGGTTGCAGGGTTGTTTGAGAGAGACCATCTTCATCCTACGCCTCCTACGGATTGATAAACCTTAGGTCATCCACTTGAGGGAAATTTGCTACTGTCCTACAAACATGTGCACTTGCAGGCCCAACAACGTCTACAAGAAGAAGATTGTGTAGTAGACATCATCGGCCAACTCCTTTTTTGCCTCCAATGTCTTGATCACCAATAGCTCATTGGACTTGACCATTTGATCTAGCTTGTCCCGTAAGCTTGATGCCTCTGCTTCCTTCTTGATCTTTTCCTTGGCCTTCTTGTTGCCATCGGGCTTGTTCTTGTTTCTGGGACCGTCGTCATCTTCATCATCATCATCATCCATCTTGGTGAGTGCACCTCTCTTCCATGGGGATTCCTTGTCAATCACCTTCCACTTCTCGCTATATTTGAGAAGTTCCCAATAATGCTCAAGTTGAAATGCCTTTTTGCATGAAGCTTCCATGTCTTTGTACCTTTCTTGCGCAATTTTGTCCTACAAAATGGAAACAATGTCAAATTATGCAACCGCTCCGAGTTGTACAAAAGATCTGCACAACTTGGGACATGAAAACGAACTCACATAGTCGACTTCAATGACACCACTTGGAGGTGCATTGTGGACTTGCGTCAAGTAAGCAGCCCAATGGCTACAAATCAGCTTGATCACGTCCCAACGACCTTGGAGAGACCGGAAGGTGCGTAGAGCACGGTTGGGATATTTTGCCATCATGCGGAGGTATTGATCCTCGACCCTTTGTCAATACCACTTGGTGGTTTGGTCGGTGCCAGTGCAAACATCAAGAAACACTGATTCCCAAGCCTTGATCAAGACTTTATCTTCCAATAGCATGTTATTCTTTGATCTTGCGCGTTTTGCTTGCGCTTCGTCGTACACCCCCTCGTCAATCTCCTCCACATCATCTTGTTCCTCGTAACCGTAATCACCAATCATGGCTTGATCGATATCCATGGTGTTGTCGTCCAACATTTGCATGAAGTCCGCGGTCACGTCATGCAAAGCGCCGCTACAATTTTGCTCCACAAGTCACGAACACGCACAATGGAAAAAAGTGAACAAAATGCAAGAAATCGAAGCATCATACCTTGCGCCCATTCCATCGAACACCTCGGGGGCAACGGCAGCAGCGGCATCGACGGGCATCCTCGGGGTAGGTCTTGCTGGAGCAATCGGAGGAGGTGTTGGCGGGGTAGGTCTTCTGGCGAGCTTCTTGCGTTTCACACCGAAAGCCCTCCCCTTCTTCGCCGGCGGGTGCCCGACCGAATTCACATTGGAGACGGAGGGGCCAGTGGGCCGCACATGCCTTTTTTGCGGGGCCTATGGGACCGCTGCCCTGGACTACGACGCTACCTTGCTGCTTGCGGGGTGGAGCGGTGGAGCCTTGAACGGTGATGGGCACGACATGGCTGGCGATGAGATCTACCGAGGGGGGTGGGCGTGGATGGTATCCACGATGACAACCGACGGCTAGGAGGCTTCCATGGCGTCAGAGGGAAGCCGGGGAAGGTGCACTGTAGTGAGCGGAGGGAGGTGGTTGGCCGCGGAGGCAAAGGGAAGCGGGAACAGCCGCGCGGAAATGTCCCTCCCGTCAAATCTCGCAACCGATAGGGACCAGCAGAGACCCTAGAAGGTTCAGGAGAAGACCTGAAGATCCACGAGGGAGCGACAAGCTCGGGAGGCGCACCTCCAGGCTTGTGGTTGATACGTCTCCAACGTGTCTACTTTTCCAAACACTTTTGCCCTTGTTTTGGACTCTAACTTGCATGATTTGAATGAAATTAACCCGGACTGACGCTATTTTCACCAGAACTTCCATGGTGTTGTTTATTGTGCAGAAAACAAAAGTTCACGGAATGACCTGAAAATCCACGAAGATAACTTTTGGAAAATATAAAAAATACTGGCGAAAGAATCAAGGCCAGGGGGCCCACACCCTGTCCACGAGGGTGGGGGCGCGCCCTGTCCCCCTGGGTGCGCCCCCTGTCTCGTGGGCCCCCTGATGCTCCACTGACCTCAACTCCAACTCTATATATTCTGTTTCGCGGAGAGAAAAATCAGAGAGAATCTTTCATCGCGTTTTACGATACGGAGGCGCCGCCAAGCCCTAATCTCTCTCGGGAGGGCTGATCTGGAGTCCGTTTGGGGCTCCGGAGAGGGGGATTCATCGTTGTCGTCATCATCAACCATCCTCCATCACCAATTTCATGATGCTCACCACCGTGAGTGAGTAATTCCATCGTAGGCTTGCTGGACGGTGATGGGTTGGATGAGATTTACCATGTAATCAAGTTAGTTTTGTTAGGGTTTGATCCCTAGTATCCACTATGTTCTGAGATTGATGTTGCTATGACTTTGCTATGCTTAATGCTTGTCACTAGTGCCCGAGTGCCATGATTTTAGATCTGAACCTATTATGTTTTCATGAATATATGTGAGTTCTTGATCCTATCTTGCAAGTCTATAGTCACCTATTATGTGTTATGATCCGACAACCCCGAAGTGACAATAATCGGGATACTTCTCGGTGATGACCGTAGTTTGAGGAGTTCATGTATTCACTATGTGTTAATGCTTTGGTCCGGTACTCTATTAAAAGGAGGCCTTAATATCCCTTAGTTTGCACTAGGGGACCCCGCTGCCACAGGAGGGTAGGACAAAAGATGTCATGCAAGTTCTTTTCCATAAGCACGTATGACTATATTTGGAATACATGCCTACATTACATTGATGAATTGGAGCTCGTTCTGTGTCACCCTATGTTATAGCTATTACATGAGGAATCACATCCGACATAATTATCCATCACTGATCCAATGCCTACGAGCTTTTCACATATTGTTTTTTGCTTATTTACTTTTCCGTTGCTACTGTTACAATTACTACAAAACTGCTATCTTTACTTTTTCCACCGTCACCATTACTATCATACTACTTTGCTACTAAATACTTTGCTGCAGATACTAAGTTATCCAGGTGTGGTTGAATTGACAACTCAACTGCTAATACTTGAGAATATTCTTTGGCTCCCCTTGTGTCGAATCAATAAATTTGGGTTGAATACTCTACCCTCAAAAGCTGTTGCGATCCCCTATACTTGTGGGTTATCAAGACTAATTTCTGGCGCCGTTGCCGGGGAGCATAGCTCTATTCTTTGAGTCACTTGGGATTTATATCTATTGATCACTATGAGGAACTTGAAAGACGAAAGAACTAAGATTTTTCCCTCAACTACGAGGGGAGGTAAGGAAGTGCCATCTAGCTCTGCACTAGATTCTCCTTCTATTTTGAGTAAGCTTGCGACACCTAAACCTGCTACTGCTATGAATTCTGATATGTCGCATGTTATTGATGATGCCACTTCTGCTATGCATGATACTTATGATGAAACTACTTCTGTGCGTGATACTACTTTTCCATTAGGTGAATTTCTTGATGAACAACTTGCTAGGGTTAGAGAGAATGAAATTATTGAGAATGAAATTATTGATGATAGTGATGATGAAGGTTCTCCCCCTGATTATGAATTGCGTGTTGTTCCTGAGGGTTATGTTATGGATGAAGAAGCTGCTAGAGCTATCTTTGCTTGCAAGGATAGATATGATCTTAAGAAGTTATTAGCTAAATGGAAGCAGCAATCTCTTAATGCTAGAATGAAACCTGACCCCGCTTTTGCTACTTCACCTATTTGTGTTACTGATAAGGATTATGAATTCTCTGATGATCCTGAGATAATTACTTTGGTTGAATCTGATCCTTTTTATGGCTATGAATCTGAAACTGTTGTGGCACATCTTACCAAGTTAAACGATATTGCCACCCTATTTCCTAATGATGAGTAGTCCCGCTATTATTATATCCTTAAGATATTTCCGCTCTCATTAAAGGGTGATGCTAAAACTTGGTTTAATTCCCTTGATCCTGGTTGTGTGCGTAGTCCCCATGATATGATTTACTACTTCTCTGCTAAATATTTCTGTGCTCATAAGAAACAAGCTGCCTTGCGGGAAATATATAATTTTGTGCAAATCAAAGAAGAGAGTCTCCCACAAGCTTGGGGGAGGCTTCTCCGATTAATTTATGCTTTGCCTAATCATCCTCTTAAGGAAAATGAAATACTTGATATCTTTTATAATGGACTAACCGATGCTTCCAAGGACTACTTGGATAGTTGTGCTGGTTGTGTTTTCAGGGAAAGAACAGTCGACCAAGCTGAATTACTATTGAATAATATGTTGACTAATGAAAATAATTGGACTCTTCCTGAGCCAATTCCTGAGCCAATTGAGGCAACTCCAGAGCCTATTCCAAAACCAACTCTGAAGAAGAGGGGTGTTCTATTTCTCAGTCCTGAAGATATGCAAGAGGCAGATAAATCAATGAAAGAAAAAGGTATAAAAGCTGAATATGTTAAGAATTTACCTCCTATTGAAGAAATACATGGTCTCAATATAACGCTTGTTGAAGAAATACATTGTCTTGATAACCCGACATAGGTAGTAAAGGTAAATTCTCTCTATAGATATGATAAAGTTGAAATTCCTTCTACTAAATTTCATAGCCCATGCTTAGATGAATTTGATGACTTTATGGCTAGACAAGAAAGTTTTAATGCTTATGTTGGTAGAGAATTAAAGAATAATTCTTTCGAGATAGGACGCTTGAGTGATTATATGGCTAGAGTTAAAGGTGAACTTAAACTCATTAGCAAATATGCTTCTATGGTTACCACTCAGGCAGAGCAAGTACTTAAAGCTCAAAGTGATTTGCTCGATGAATTAAATAATAAACATGACTTTGCTGTTAGAGTGGCTACTAGGACTGGTAGAATGACTCTGGAACCTTTGTATCCTGAAGGCCACCTGAGGGAGTCCTGGACTAGGGGGTGTCCGGACAGCCGGACTATCATCGTCAGCCGGACTCCAAGACTATGAAGATACAAGATTGAAGACTTCGTCCCATGTCCGGATGGGACTTTCCTTGGCGTGGAAGGCAAGCTTGGCGATATGGATATGTAGATCTCCTACCATTGTAACCGACTCTGTGTAACCCTAGCCCTCTCCGGTGTCTATATAAACCGAAGGGTTTTAGTCCGTAGGACACAACAACCATTACAACAACCATTACAACAATCATACCATGGGCTAGCTTCTAGGGTTTAGCCTCCTTGATCTCGTGGTAGATCCACTCTTGTACTACCCATATCATCAATATCAATCAAGCAGGAGTAGGGTTTTACCTCCATCGAGAGGGCCCGAACCTGGGTAAAAACATCGTGTCCCTTGTCTCCTATTACCATCCGCCTAGACGCACAGTTCGGGACCCCCTACCCGAGATCCGCCGATTTTGACACCGACATTGGTTCACCGATAGGCTTGATGGCTTCTTCAATCAACAACAACGCCGTCCAGGGTGAGAATTTTCTCCCCGGACAGATCTTCGTGTTCGGCGGCTTCGCACTGCGGGCCAATTCACTTGGCCATCTGGAGCAGATCGAAAGCTATGCCCCTGGCCATCAGGTCAGGTTCGGAAGCCTAAACTTCACGGCTGACATCCGCGGGGACTTGATCTTCGACGGACTCGAGCCATAGCCGAGCGTGCCGCGCTGTCACGATGGGCATGATTTAGCTCTGCCGCCGGACAGTGCCTTGGTAGCCGCACACGAATCCGCTCCGACCCCTAGTTCGGAGCCGATCGCGCAGATCGAGGACGGGTGGCTGGACACCGCCTCGGGGGCTGCGACTTCCACGGCGATGGAGCCGAATACCGACCCTGTCCCTTACAAAGCTCATGACTCCGAGGTGCCGGACTCCCTGCCGGACTCCGAACCTCCCGCGCCCCTGCCAATCGAATCCGATTGGGCGCCGATCATGGAGTTCACCGCTGCGGACATCTTTCAGCACTCACCCTTTGGCGACATCCTAAATTCGCTAAAGCATCTCTCGCTATCCGGAGAGCCCTGGCCGGACTACGGCCAGGATGGTTGGGATGCGGACGACGAAGAAATTCAAAGCCCACCCACCACCCACTTTGTAGCCACTGTCGACGATCTAACCGACATGCTAGACTACGACTCCGAAGACATCGACGGTATGGACGACGATGCCGGAGACGATCAAGAACCAGCGCCTACAGGGCACTGGAAGACCACCTCGTCATACGATATATACATGGTGGACACCCCAAAAGATGGGGACGGCGAAGAAGCAGCGGAGGCAGATTCCTCAAAGAAACAGCCCAAGCGCCGACGTCAACGGCGCCGCTCTAAATCCCGCCACAGCAAGAATGGAGATTCCGGCACGGAGATAATAACACCCCAGAGAGTGCCGAAGACAACCCCCTCCAGCAAGATTCAGCGCAGGAGGATGCAGAAGCAAGCCCTCACGAGAGAGCAGCAGACGAAGAGGTCGAGGATGATAATTACATACCTCCCTCCGGAGACGAGGCAAGCCTCAACGACGACGAATTCGTCGTGCCGGAGGATCCCGTCGAACAAGAGCGTTTTAAATGCAGGCTTATAGCCACGGCAAATAGCCTAAAGAAAAAGCAGCAACAGCTTCAAGCTGATCAAGACCTGCTGGCCGACAGATGGACCGAGGTCCTCGCAGCCGAAGAGTATGAACTCGAACGCCCCTCCAAGAGCTACCCAAAACGCAAGTTGCTCCCCCGACTAGAGGAGGAAGCATATATACCTTCATCACCAGCGCACAATACGGCAGACCGACCACCCCGTGGTCGCGGCAGAGAGGCACCTAGGCCCTCCACCAAGACCGTACCCCGGCATCGCTCAAAAAGTACGAAGCCACGAGGGAACGCGTCGGACTTGCGGGATATATTGGAGGACAAGGCAAGACAATCCAGATCTATCTATGGATCACGTGGGCGCCCCACGACCCACGACGAATACCGTCGCGCCGGATACAGCAACTCCGGCCGGGCCGAACACAGCAGACAACGCTCTCTTGAGCTACGTCGTGACATTGCTCAATAAAGAGGCGCCGCAAACCCACTATGCTTCACAGACGAAGTAATGGATCATCAAATCCCTGAAGGGTTTAAACCCGTCAACATTGAATCCTACGATGGCACAACAGACCCCGCGGTTTGGATCGAAGATTATCTCCTTCATATCCATATGGCCCGCGGAGACGATCTCCACGCCATCAAATATCTCCCGCTCAAGCTTAAAGGACCAGCTCGGCATTGGCTCAACAGCCTGCCCGCAGAGTCAATTGGGTGTTGGGAGGACCTGGAAGCCGCATTCCTCGACAACTTCCAGGGCACATACGTGCGACCACCAGACGCCGATGACCTAAGCCACATAATTCAGCAGCCAGATGAATCGGCCAGACAGTTCTGGACACGGTTCTTAACCAAGAAAAATCAAATCGTCGACTGTCCGGATGCAGAGGCCCTCGCAGCCTTCAAACATAACATCCGCGACGAGTGGCTAGCCCGGCACCTAGGACAGGAAAAGCCGAAATCCATGGCAGCCCTCACATCACTCATGACCCGCTTCTGTGCGGGAGAGGACAGCTGGCTAGCTCGAAGAACCAACCTCAGCAAAAATGCTGACAGTCCGGATACCAAGCACCACAATGGCAGGTCGCGTTGAAAAAAACAAACGCCGCGTTAACGGCAACAACAATGAGGATACGGCGGTCAACGCCGGATTCCGAGGCTCTAAACCCGGTCAGCGGAAGAAGCCATTCAAAAGAACCACTCCGGGTCCGTCCAATTTGGACCGAATACTCGACCGCTCTTGCCAGATACATGGCACCCCCGAAAAGCCAGCTAACCACACCAACAGAGATTGTTGGGTATTTAAGCAGGCAGGCAAGTTAATTGCCGAAAACAGTGACAAGGGGCTGCACAACGACGACGAGGAAGAGACCCGGCCGCCGAACAGTAGAGGACAGAAGGGTTTCCCCCCACAAGTGCGGACGGTAAACATGATATACGCAACCCATATACCCAAGAGGGAGCGGAAGCGTGCACTAAGGGACGTATATGTGATGGAGCCAGTCGCCCCGAAGTTCGATCCATGGTCCTCTTGCCCGATCACTTTCGATCGAAGAGACAATCCGACCAGTATCCGCCTTGGCAGATTCACCGCATTGGTTTTAGACCCAATCGTCGATGGATTTCTCCTCACGAGAGTCCTGATGGACGGCGGCAGTAGCCTGAACCTGCTTTATCAGGATACAGTGCGCAAGATGGGCATAGACCCCTCAAGGATTAAACCTACAAAGACGACCTTCAAAGGCGTCATACCAGGTGTTGAGGCCAATTGTACAGGCTCAGTCACACTGGAAGTGGTCTTCGGATCCCCGGATAATTTCCGGAGCGAGGAGTTAATCTTCGACATAGTCCCGTTCCGCAGGGGCTATCACGCTCTGCTTGGACGAACCACGTTCGCGAAGTTTAACGCGGTGCCGCATTATGCATACCTCAAGCTCAAGATTCCAGGCCCTCGTGGAGTCATCACGGTCAACAGAAATACGGAATGCTCCCTCCGAACGGAGGAACATACAGCGGCTCTCGCGGCAGAAGTACAGAGCAGCCTTTTAAGGCAATTTTCGAGTCCGGCCGTTAAACGGCCAGACACGGCCAAATGCGCCCGGAGCAACATCAACCAAGACCACCCGGCACGTTCCGAGCTCGCGTAGCAATGCGGCCCCAACCCCAGCCCTCGCATGATTGTAAGACCAGCTCTCCGCGTACATCATTACGCTCTAGAGATACCATGGGCATAGGGGGAGGGGCACGACCACAACAGACCCAGAGTGCGGCTCGACCACTCCAGGGGCTCCCAAGTGTGTCGCTCCTTTTATTTTTCTTCTTTTTATACACAGGACTCCATTCACCAGAGGCTCTATCCGGCGGTGAACCTGCCAAACTCACGAAGCAACAGCCAGGGAGGGACAAAGGCAGCGACGAACATTCAGGTGGTCTCCATTACGAGCATTAATTTTGTTAAATACACCATTCCGCAGCCTACCCCTGGAGGGAGACATGTCTAATTAGTCCAATCCCTTGCTTACCGCACTATTTGTATCGCTCTGCACCAATAGCAGATTTTCTTGAATAAACAATGCAACACTTTTTGCTTATAATTGCATTACATTATATATATGTTCATCAATGACATCCTGCATCCGTATATTTTGGTACGGCCGAATACACCAGGGGCTTATGTTCCCCGCATTATGGTGTGATAAGTCCGAACACTTTCACAAGTGCGGCACCCCGAACTTATAGCATTATATGAATCGGCTCCGAATCATGTCTTGGGTCAATAGTTGGGTTTGCCAGGCTCCCATGTTTTGGTACCTTACGTTCCGTTCTGTCGGCTAAGGTAGCACTGGGAGAACCACTGCGATTGCGCCCCGGTTGAGCTGGGCGAGCGCCTCAGTGGAGAAAGGTAAAACTGACTGTCATGATAAGGCGAGAGACTGGTCGCTGTTCGAGAGGTATTTTCGAGTCCCTAAAGACTTATGCCGCTTCGAGCGAAGAACCGGATAATGTCCGACCAAGGCGTGGATAGCGCCCGAACTCGGTCTTTCGAATACTAGGGGCTTCGCCGAAATTTAAAATTATAGAATTCTATGGCTAAGTGAGAGTGTTAAAGCATTATAAGTCTGGTTGCCTTGTTCATTGTGTTGAGCGCCTCCCTAGATGGACCCAAAAATGGGAACAAGAGTGCTCAAGTTTATCCCGAACACCCCAGCACTCATGGCATGGGGGCTGAAGCCGACGACTTGCCATCTCTCAGATTTAATAAACGGCCGCACAAAAGGTAATATTTTAAATCAAACAAGCGTTGCTTAGCGCATATGAACAATGTTTTCAGCGCACAGGATAACACATGGCGAGTCTACTCAATAATTACATCTCTGGGGCACTCATCCGCAATCTTGCGGGCACCCTTCAGGACAGTCTTATAGTACATCTCAGGCGTACGATACTCCTTGCCCACTGGCGGCGCGTCAGTGATAAGCCTCTCCGCATCCAGCCTGCCCCAATGCACCTTTGCATGGGTAAGGGCCCGACGAGCACCTTCAATACAGGCGGAGCGCTTGATGACCTCCACCCAGGGGCATGCATCCACCAGCCGCCGCACGAGGCCGAAGTAGCTCCCAGGCATGGCCTCTCCAGGCCACAGCCAGACTATGAGGCCCTTCATGGCCTGCTCGGCTACCTTGTGGAGCTCGACCAGCTGCTTCAGCTGGTCGCTAGGGGGCACCGGATGGCCGGCCTCAGCGTACTGAGACCAGAAGACCTTCTCCGTTGAGCTCCCCTCCTCGGCTCGGTAGAAGGCGGCGGCATCGGATACGCTGCGAGGCAGATCTGCAAACGCCCCTGGAGAGCTCCGAATTCGGGTAAGTGTCAGGTAGGTTACATTAACATGCTTGCTTTGCATGAAAAATGCCTTACCCGCCACTATTTTCTTCACCATCTCAATCTCCTGGAGGGCCTTATGGGCCTCGGCCTTGGCGGCTTTGGCACTTTCGAGAGTCGAGGCAAGCTCGGACTCCCGAGTCTTTGAGTTGCGCTCCAAACTCTCATGCCTTTCCATGAGAGCCTGGAGCTCTTGCCGCACCTCCGCCACCCGCGCCTCCTGCTTCTCTTGCTCTGCCCGTTCCGCGACCGCATTGTGTTCGGCCGCGGACACAGCCTCCTTCAGGGCTGCCACCTCGTTCATGGCCCCTGCAGTACCCACGTTATCCTTGTTATTTTTGTCGCAACCTAAATCCTTTTCTGTAAGGTAACTATTCAAAGTGGTGTTACTCACCTTCTTTGTCCTCGAGCTGCTTCTTGGCACGGCCGAGCTCTTGCTCGGACCACTCGAGGTCCTGCTTCAAAGCACCGACCTCCGCAGTCAGTGCGGCGGAGGTCAGCAGCGCAGCCTGCAAACCCATATTGACATAATTTTAAGCAACCCTGCGTATATCTTTTTAGATCCTCAGTCCGGCTTTTCTTTCCGAACACCGAACTGAGCATCAGGAGCTACTGTCTATGTGGTATTACATTACATAAATTTAACTTCTTACCTCAAAGCCTGTTAGAAGGCTACTGCAGGCTTCGGTCAGCCCCCTCTTGGCGAGCTGAACCTTCTGAATCACCGCACTCATGATAGTGCGGTGTTCTTCCTCGATGGAAGCGCCTTTGAGCGCCTCCAACAAGTTGTCCGGCACCTCCGGTTGGACGGGGGCCGCCGGCGTCACGGTCTTGCCCTTCTTGCGAAGGGGCCACCTGCCAGACTCCGGAACCACTACGGGTTCCGGTGTGGAGTCCGGCGCAGAGTCCGGGAGGCTTCCTTGTGGCGCCTCCGGAGCCTCCTCCTGATGGGTCCCTTCCCGGGATCCCACCTCGGCGTCTTCAGCGTCGTGGGGGGTGGAGGCAGTCGGGATGGAATCTACATACGACGGAGCCAACGACCCGCTCGATGAAGCGGGGAGATCATCGTCGGCCGGACTGCGGGCAGTGTGCGGCATTAGAAGGACACTATGTGACATAAAAAGAAATTATAAATCATTCAGGAATCCGGATACTTACGATCTTGCCGGAGGCTTCGCCCTTGAGGGCCACTCTTCGTCGCCAATGTTGGCGTTGGCGGAGCTGTCCGGGGGAATAGTCCTTCCCCTCTTGGACCCTTCGGCCTCCCCTGTTGGGGAAGCCTTCCTCTTCCTCTCTCCTTCCTCTAGGAGAGAGTCCTCTTTCTCCTCCTCGTCTTTGGGGGAGGAGTCCGCCTCGGAGTCATCGGACACCTGAAAACGGGAACTCTTTCGAGTACCCGTGGCCTCCTTCTTGGCCTTCTTCTCCGGCACCACATGCGGTGCCGGAACCAGCAGCCCCGCTAGACGGGCGTCTACTGGGTTTTCTGGCATAGGAGCCGGGCAGATGATCTGCTCGGCCTTCTTCATCCAGTCCTGTCAAAGGAAAAGGGAGATTGAAACCTGCTTAGGGTCAAACTATTAACAACAAGTGTCCCGTAAAGGGGTAGAATCACTTACCTCGTCAGCTGGACGCTGCGAGCGAAATCCGCGATCTTCAGTCGCGGATGCAGGAGCTTCGGCGCCCTTGAACAGCACCCTCCAGGCGCCTTCGTACGTCGTGTCGAAGAGGCCGCTCAATGCCTGGTGCTGTGCCGGATTGAACTCCCACAATTTAAATGCCCGTTCTTGGCACGGGAGAATCCGGCGGATGAGCATGACTTGGACCACATTAACAAGCCTGAGCTTCTTGTTCACCAGCTTCTGGATACAGGCTTGGAGTCCTGTCAGCTCCTCCGAACTACCCCATAGCAAGCCCTTCTCTTTCCAGGAGGTGAGCTGCATAGGGATACCAGATCTGAACTCGGGGGCCGCCGCCCACTTAGGGTCGCGCGGCTCGGTGATGTAGAACCACCCCGATTGCCACCCCTTGACGGACTCCACAAAGGCCCCTTCGAACCAGAGGACGTTGGGCATCTTGCCCAACATGGCGCCTCCGCACTCCGCTTGAGTGCCCTTCACTACCTTCGGCTTGACATTGAAGGTCTTGAGCCACAAGCCGAAGTGGGGCTGGATGCAGAGGAAAGCCTCGCACACGACGATAAACGCCGAGATGTTGAGGATGAAGTTCGGCGCCAGATCGTGGAAATCCAGGCCGTAGTAGAATATGAGCCCCCGGACAAAGGGGTGAAGTGGAAAGCCCAGTCCGCGGAGGAAGTGGGGAAGGAATACGACCCTCTCGTGGGGCCTGGGGGTGGGGATGAGCTGCCCCTTGTCGGGCAGCCGGTGCGTGATGTCGCCGGAAAGGTAACCGGCGCTGCGCAGCTTTGCGATGTGCTCCTCCGTGACGGAGGAGGCCAACCATTTACCTCCCGCTCTGGACATGGTCGGAGAAGGTTGAGACGAGATGCGCGGGCTTGGGCGCTGGAGCTCGAGTGCGCGGAGATGGATAAGCAAAGGAGGAAGAAGGCGTAGGTGAAAAGGTGGATCCTTATCCCCTTATATATAGGCGGACGAAGACTATGCGTCCCCACCGGCCTGGTAAAACTCGCTTATCTCCCAAGTGCCACCATCAATGGCACGGTTGGGTTACCCACGTCCGTATTGATGAGAATCCCGGAATAAGGGTAACATGATCTCTGCTTCGACAAGACGTGCCAAGGAAACCGCTCCGCTAAACGCGCTGAGGTGGTATAATAAAAAACGATTCAGGTAAAGGCTTGGTAGTGGTGTGACGTCATGCCACAAAATACGTCAGCAGATTGATCCTGTGTACATATTATTCTCTCTACGGTGGAATGTGGAATTTGTTTTGCAGAGCCGGACACTATCCTGGTGTTTACAATCTTCTATGAATTATTCGAAGGAGGAACCTGCCTTGCAATGCCGAACAATATGCGCGCTGGACTCATCGTCATTGAAGCCTGGTTCAAGGGCTACTGAGGGAGTCCTGGACTAGGGGGTGTCCGGACAGCCGGACTATCATCGTCAGCCGGACTCCAAGACTATGAAGATACAAGATTGAAGACTTCGTCCCATGTCCGGATGGGACTTTCCTTGGCGTGGACGGCAAGCTTGGCGATATGGATATGTAGATCTCCTACCATTGTAACCGACTCTGTGTAACCCTAGCCCTCTCCGGTGTCTATATAAACCGGAGGGTTTTAGTCCGTAGGACAACAACCATTACAACCATTACAACAATCATACCATAGGCTAGCTTCTAGGGTTTAGCCTCCTTGATCTCGTGGTAGATCCACTCTTGTACTACCCATATCATAAATATCAATCAAGCAGGAGTAGGGTTTTACCTCCATCGAGAGGGCCCGAACCTGGGTAAAAACATCGTTTCCCTTGTCTCCTGTTACCATCCGCCTAGACGCGCAGTTCGGGACCCCCTACCCGAGATCCGCCGGTTTTGACACTGACACCACCCTAAGAGAATCGAGCAGGACTCTCAGAGAAATAATTTAGAGGCACCTAGTTCTTCTAAAAGAAGAAAAAGAAAAACGATAGGACTTTGCATGCTTCTAGTGAACCTGTTATAGACACACCTAAAAATCCCAATGATATTTCTATTTCTGATGCTGAAACACAATCAGGTGATGAACATGAACCTAATGGTAATGTTAATGATAACATTCATGTTGATGCTCAACCTAGCAATAATAATGATGTAGAGATTGAACCTGCTGTTGATCTTGATAACCCACAATCAAAGAATCAACGTTATGATAAGAGAGATTTTGTTGCTAGGAAGCACGGTAAAGAAAGAGAACCATGGGTTAAGAAAACCATGCCCTTTCCTCCTAAACCATCCAAGACAAAGGATGATGAGGATTTTGAGCGCTTTGCTGAAATGATTAGACCTATCTTCTTAAGTATGCGCTTAACTGACATGCTCAAATTAAATCCTTATGCTAAATACATGAAGGATATCATTACAAATAAAAGAAAGATACCGGAAGCTAAAATTTCCACCATGCTTGCTAATTACACTTTTAAAGGTGGAATACCAAAGAAACTTGGAGATCCAGGGGTACCAACTATACCATGCTCCATTAAAAGAAATTATGTTAAAACTGCTTTATGTGATCTTGGAGCCGGAGTTAGTGTTATGCCTCTCTCTTTATATCGTAGACTTGAATTGAATAAGTTGACACCTACTGAAATATCTTTGCAAATGGCTGATAAATCAACTGCTATACCTGTCAGTATTTGAGGATGTGCCTGTTGTGGTTGCAAATGTCACAATCTTAACGGACTTTGTTATTCTTGATATTCCCGAGGACGATAGTATGTCGATTATCCTTGGTAGACCCTTTTTGGATACTGCAGGGGCTGTTATTGATTGCAACAAAGGCAATATCACTTTTCATGTTAATGGTAATGAGCATACGGTACACTTTCCAAGGAAACAACCTCAAGTTCATAGCATCAATTCTATTGGAAAAGTTCCAACTATCATTATTGGAGGTTCTGAATTTCCTCTTCCTACTGTCAAGAAAAAGTATGATATTCTTATTGTTGGGGATGTGCATATCCCCGTTGAGGTAACCTAGTATTATTCGAAAATTTTCCAGTTCCGTGTTATTTGGAATGAGTTTGTTAACAAGACCTGATCAACCTTGTTAGTGGATTCATTTTGATGATCATGAGATGGATGAAACTAGAAGGCACAACCTTCTGTTCCCTCCTTTTACTTTCTGTTATTTAGAATAAACAAAGCAAAAATAGTAGTATCTGTCTATTTTCTGAATTATCCGTGCAGTAAAAAAATATCCCAAAAATAAAAGTGCTCCAAATGCCCTGCAAATTTAGTATGATTTTTTATGGAATATTTGAGGATTTTAGGCACTGAAAACACTGCAGGGGGGCAAGCACCTGGCCACGAGGGTGGAGGGCGCGCCCACACCCCCTGGGCGCGCCCCCTGTCTTGTGGGCCCATGGTGGCCCCCTCCACTTATTCCTGCACCCACGCACTCCATCTTCTTCCCAAAAAGATCCCCATCCAGCTCAAGCACGAGTTCTAGCTCATTTTGCTGCGATTTTCGATCTCCTTGCTCAAAGCTCCATTCACAAAACTGCTTTGGGAGATTGTTGCTTGGTATGTGACTCCTCCATTGGTCCAATTTGTTTTTGTTCTAGTGCTTTATCCATTGCAAATTTTTGCTGCATAGGTGACCCTGTTCTTGAGCTTGCATGTCAAATTTATGATTTCCCAAGTAATTCTAATGCATGATATAGGTTCTAGGCACTTGTAGGAGTAGTTGCTACCAATCTTGTTCAATTTTATTCACTTTTATGTTGAAGTTACTAAAAATTTCAGAAATTTTTCAGAAAAAGAAATATGTCCAGGAGAATGTACCAAGGTGATTCCTCAACAAAGAGAGGACCTAGGAGTGCTATGAGCGAGCAATACGATGAACCACCAAGGGAAGCCGAAGTACGGGCTTGCGAGTGGCCATTAGAAGAGTTTATGGTCAATGCAGGCATTAAGGATGAATTTGACGCTTATGTGCATAACGCCGAGCTTGAGGACTTCATGCAAGATAAGTGTCCTCAATACTACCAATTGACTGATTCATTCGTGAGAAGGTTTAAATATACATCTTCGCGTAATTCTCAGAATGTCCTGTTTGATATTTATGATCAATCTTATACCATGGACCTAGAAGATTTCACAACTGCTTGCAAACTCCCATAGTGGGGCAATGTTCATGAACCCCACAGATCTGAATATAAAGACTTTCTCGCTAGTATCACTGTGGGAGAATCTAGGGATATAGCACAAGCTACCATAGGGAGCATTCATTTTCCTGCTATACATTATTTTGCTCTCTTCATTGGTAGATGCATTAACGGTAAAGATGAAGCATGTCACATGTGTGTCCCTGATCTTTGTGTCCTCAAGAGTGCTGTGTTGGGTAATAAAGATTACAACTTCGGGCAATAGTTGCACGTAGGTTGCATAATAATGGTATATATGGAGATTTATTTGGAGGGATTTATGCGACCCGTGTTGCTAATTATCTTGGTATAGCCCCACGAGAGGAGGATTTGGAGTTGCTTCCTGCTTATTTAGATTATGACACGATGGTCAAACATCGTTTTCTTTTGAGGAATGAACAATTCCTCCAGTATCGACTAATCTTTGATAGACGTCGCGCTGTCCATGTTACTCTCCCTACTCCTTCCCTTTTTGATTACCAGGCAAAACGAAGATATGTTGTTACCAGGGAGGAGGCAGCCGAACACGAGGGGAGAGCGGAGGCAGCTCATCAACATGCCTCAGCTCAGGATGCATTGGCTGATGCATCTCAGTATGACCACAGTTATAACCTCGGATATCAGCCAGGTTATCCCTGGCATTAGACCAACTTAGGCCAAAAGCCTAATCTTGGGGGAGTATGTATTTCTCACCGACTTTATATTCATGTTCACACACTATTCTAGTTGTCGGTGCTCATACTCTTTCATTGTATTATCCATGCTAGTTTATTTATTTTTCTAGCTTTCTTCTTGTGTGTTTGTTAAACCTTAAGAAAAAACAAAAAAATTAGTTAGCTTAATTTCCATGCTTGTAGTAGTAATTAAAATGAAAACCCAAAAAGATTTCTCGTTCTTATTTTTGCTTGTTGGGAGCTTTCCCGTGTAAACAGTTTTATTCTATTTTCTTTGGGGGTCGAGATTAGAAGACCATATTGAAAATGTTTAGTGGCTCTCATATGCATGATTGTTTATTTAACTTAGAGCCCATATTACTTTGTCTTCTCTCTTGAATTGAATGCTTGCAGATTCCAGCTTAGTCCAATGCACGTGCACTATTATTATTATACACACCGTTCGGTCGTGCAAGTGAAAGGCAATAATGACGATATATGATGGACTGATTGAGATGAGAAAAGCTGGTATGAACTCAACCTCTTTTGTTTTTGTAAATATGATGAGTTCATCGTTCCTGATTCGGCCTATTATGAAGGAAACATATTTGCAATGACATTTAGAGATTATAGTTACTTGTGCCATGCTTAATTAGCTATGAGTTATAACTGTTTACCTTGCGTGCCAACATGCTATTAAAATGATTGTGATGTGGTATGATGGGATGGTATCCTCCTTTGAATGAGTTGAGTGACTCGACTTGGCACATGTTCACGCATGTAGTTGAAACAAATCAACATAGCCTTCACGATATTTATGTTCATGCTAGATTATATCCTACTCATGCTTGTACTTGGTGTAAATTAATTTTAATGCATGTTTATGACTGTTGTCACTCTCTCAGTTGGTCGCTTCCCAGTCTTTTGCTAGCCTTCACATGTACTAAGCAGGAATACTGCTTGTGCATCCAAACTCCATGAACCCCAAAGTTGTTCCATATGAGTCCACCATACCTTCCTATATGCGGTATCTACCTGTCGTTCCAAGTAAATTTGTATGTGCCAAACTCCAAACCTTCAAATGAAATTCTGTTTTGTATGCTCGAGCAGCTCATGTTTCAACTAGGGTTGTCTGTATCTTCCATGCTAGGTGGGTTATTCTCAAGAGGAGTGGACTCCGCTCCTCATTCACGAGAAAATGGCTGGTAACCGGGATGCCCAGTCCCATGATCAAAAAGATCAAAGCAAATCAAAATAATCAAACAAAACTCCTCAAGGGCTGTTGCTAGTTGGAGGCACTCGTTGTTTTGAGCAAACTATGGATTGATGCTTGTTGGTGGTAGGGGAGTATAAACTTTTACCATTCTGTTTGGGAACCGCCTATAATGTATGTAGCATGGAAGATATCGCCATCTCATAGTTGTTGCGTTGACAGTGAAAGTATGCCGCTCAAAATGTTATTCATCTCTATTTTAAAATCGAGCTCTGGCACCTCTACAAATTCCTGCTTCCCTGTGTGAAGGGCCTATCTATTTACTTTTATGTTGAGTCATCACCTTCTTATTAAAGAGTACCCGCTGGAGAGCACACTGTCATTTGCATTCATTACTATTAGTTTATATTGGGTATGACTTCGCTGGATCTCTTTTACCATGAATTACAATGTTTAGTCAGTCCTTGATCTTTGAAGGTGCTCTGCATTTATGTTTTGGGGTCTCAGAAAGGGCTAGAGAGATACCATCTTGTTATATCATATTATGATTGTTTTGAGAAAGTGTTGTCATTCGAGTTTTATTATTATTGCTCGCTAGCTGATTATGCCATTGATATGAGTAAATATGAGACCTAAGTGTTATTGTGAATATGGTTAGTTCATAATCTTTGCTGAAAACTTGAATGTTGGCTTTACATATTTACAACAACAAAAGCAAATAGAGTTTGTAAAAGTTTATCAACTGAATTGCTTAAGGACAAGCAAAGGTTTAAGCTTGGGGGAGTTGATACGTCTCCAACGTATCTACTTTTCCAAACACTTTTGCCCTTGTTTTGGACTCTAACTTGCATGATTTGAATGAAATTAACCCGGACTGACGCTGTTTTCAGCAGAACTGCCATGGTGTTGTTTATTGTGCAGAAAACAAAAGTTCTCGGAATGACCTGAAAATCCACGGAGATAACTTTTGGAAAATATAAAAAATACTAGCGAAAGAATCAAGGCCAGGGGGCCCACACCCTGTCCACGAGGGTGGGGGCACGCCCTCTCCCCCTGGGTGCGCCCCCTGTCTCGTGGACTCCCTAATGCTCCACCGACCTGAACTCCAACTCTATATATTCCGTCTTGCGGAGAAAAAATCAGAGAGAAAGTTTCATCACGTTTTACGATACGGAGCCGCCGCCAAGCCCTAATCTCTCTCCGGAGGGTTGATCTGGAGTCCGTTCGGTGCTCCGGAGAGGGAGATTCATCGCCGTCGTCATCATCAACCATCCTCCATCACCAATTTCATGATGCTCACCGCCATGCGTGAGTAATTCCATCGTAGGCTTGCTGGACGGTGATGGGTTGGATGAGATTTACCTTGTAATGAAGTTAGTTTTGTTAGGGTTTGATCCCTAGTATCCACTATGTTCTAAGATTGATGTTGCTATAACTTTGCTATGCTTAATGCTTGTCACTAGGGCCCTAGTGCCATGATTTCAGATCTGAACCAATTATGTTTTCATGAATATATGTGAGTTCTTGATCCTATCTTGCAAGTCTATAGTCACCTATTATGTGTTATGATCCAACAACCCCGAAGTGACAATAATCGATATACTTCTCGGTGATGACCGTAGTTTGAGGAGTTCATGTATTCACTATGTGTTAATGCTTTGGTCCGGTACTCTATTAAAAGGAGGCCTTAATATCCCTTAGTTTCCACTAGGACCCCGCTGCCACGGGAGGGTAGGACAAAAGATGTCATGCAAGTTCTTTTCCATAAGCACGTATGACTATATTCGGAATACATGCCTACATTACATTGATGAATTGGAGCTAGTTCTGTGTCACCCTATGTTATAGCTATTACATGAGGAATCGCATCCGACATAATTATCCATCACTGATCCAATGCCTACGAGCTTTTCACATATTGTGTGTCGCTTATTTACTTTTCTGTTGCTACTATTACAATTACTACAAAACTGCTATCTTTACTTTTGCCACCGTCACCATTACTATCATACTACTTTGCTACTAAATACTTTGCTGCAGATACTAATTTATCAGGTGTGCTTGAATTGACAACTCAACTGCTAATACTTGAGAATATTCCTTGGCTCCCCTTGTGTCGAATCAATAAATTTGGGTTGCATACTCTACCCTCAAAAGCTGTTGCGATCCCCTATACTTGTGGGTTATCAGTGGTCCCCTCATGGCACCTCTTGGCGTAATTCCGCCTCTATAAATTCTCAAATATTCCGTCGCCGCAAGTTTCTGTTCCCACGAGATCCCACCTGGAGGCCTTCTTCGGTACTCTACCGAAGGGGAATCGATCACGGAGGGGTTCTACATCAACCTTGTTGTCGTTTTGATGATGTGTGAGTAGTTTACCATAGACCTACGGGTCCATAGCTAGTAGCTAGATGGCTTCTTTTCTCTCTTTGATCTTCAATACAATGTTCTCCTTGATGTTCTTGGAGATCTATCCGATGTAATGACTTTTTGCGGTGTCTTTATTGGGACCCGATGAATTGTGAATTTATGATCAAATTATCCATGAATACTATTTGAGTTTTCTCTGAACTCTTTTATGCATGATTGTAATAGCTTTGTATTTCTCTCCGATCTATTGATTTGGTTTGGCCAACTAGATTGATTTTTCTTGTAATGGGAGAGGTGCTTTGTGATGGGTTCGATCTTGCAGTGCTCAATCCCAGTGACAAAAGGGGACATGACACGTATTTGTATCATTGCCATCAAGTATAAAAAGATGGGTTCTATTCATGTGTGAGTTTACTTTGTCTACATCATGTCATCTTGCTTAAGGCGTTACTCCGTTCTTTCTGAACTTAACACTCTAGATGCATGCTAGATAGCGATCGATGTGTGGAGTAATAGTAATAGATGCAGAATCATTTCGGTCTCCTTTTCTTGGACCTGATTCCTATATACATGATCATTGCCTTGCATATCGTCATGATTATTTGCTTTTCTATCAATTGTCCAACAATAATTTGTTTACCCATCGTATGCTACTTTCAAGAGAGAAGCCTCTAGTAAAAACTATGGCCCCCGGGTCTACTTTTTATCATATATTAAAATCAAAAATATATTGCTGCAATTTTTCGTTATTTTTGTGTGTTTTAGTTATCTATCTATCACCATAAAATTTAATCTTGCAAGTCACCACCAAGGGATTGACAACCCCTTGTTCGCGTTAGGTGCAACGATTTGTTATTTTGTGTGTAGGTATTGCTAACAAGGTGTTGCGTGGTTCTCCTACTGGATTGATAACCTTAGTTCTTAACTGACGGAAATACTTCTCTACTCTACTGCATTATCCTCTCCTCTTCAAGGAAAATCCCAACGAAGCTCACAAGTAGCAGCCCTGGATCCTTTCGGTCCTGGTTATATATGGTCTGGCGGTCAATGTTGGTGAATGGACGTCAGTTGTCTTTGTGAGGTGCGGCTAGCTGTGGTGGCTACTTTGTGTTTCTTCGCTAGCATGCTAGTTCATGGGTGGTGGTGGTTGGTGTTCTTGGCGGGCTTGATGGTGGTAGATGTGCGACTGAGGGTGTGTTGGAAGTTTGGGAAAAGACCGTGTCTCATCCCGAGGCCTATGACCAATGATGATGACATCTGCGGGTATCGTTCATCTTGGAGGCATCGTTGCATGGTTGCCTCACTCCTCCCGCATGGGTCTAGTTGTCGCTGCAGCTTCGGGGGAAACCCTAGATCCGTGTGATCGAACGATGGCAAAACTTTGGCGTCGTATCTTCTCTCGATGGCTTCGTCTTTGTAGTTGGGCATTGGCAAGTGGGCTCGGTGGAAGACGACGGTGTTAGAGCCGGTGCTTTTGTGGCAATGATGATGAGGGAAAGCGATCCCGGAGACACGGCAATGGTTGTGGAAGCCAGCTCTTCTCGGTGTGCCCCTGGGATTGCCTCGGTTTGTTTGTTGTTGCGAAGTTTGAACTACGATGGTGGGGTCCTAGCAGCGACGATGATGGGCAACATAGTTTTTCTGTGGTCTTTCGTGGCGCCTTGTATAGTTCTTGTTTGTAACTCTTGCCAGAGTCGAAATTGCGCATTGATGGTGGTTTGTGTTTTGGTATGAATCTTCATGTATCTCTGCTCAGCCTCTACGGTCTGGGTTGGGTCAATGCTCGTCTATAGTGAAGTCGGAGTCGCTTTCTTGGGGAGAAGGTATGGTGATGATGCCTGCTTGGGGATAAGTGATGACGATGATGCACGTGTGCTATCTCGATTAAGCTCTCTTGGCAGATGTGTGTGAGAGGTCTCTTATGTGTTCCATTCAACGGATTGTGATGGTTTTCCATTCATTTACTAGGCAATTTGATTGCTTCCTGATATCCTTGACTAATAGTGATGTGCCTATTAGATGAAATTTGTTGGGCCTTTAAGAGGAAGGCTTTGTAGTATCAAAGATTGTGAATCTCACTAGCTTTGCTAGTTACATGGATTAATGTATTGAATGGTTGGAATTGATTTTTGTATGCATAGGAAATTAAATTCAGAATATTAACTAACTGAGAAACAAATGAACGGGGTTGTATTTATGAGGAATAGTTGACCATGATCCATTATTTCACTAGTGACATCTCTCCAAAATAGAAAAGGTGTGATTAACAATTACAGTTGTGTAATTGCATCTACTGCCCTCTTTGTGGTTTTGGAGTATCGGCGGAAAAAGTGGTTAAGGGACTAATGTGTTCGTGAGTATACATAGGTGAAAGTCTTTGAAGATTTGGTTTAACTGTCATAAATGAGCCCTAAAAATGTGAAGGGGACATTGAAGAATTAGGCACACCTGCAGTGAAGAATTAGCCGAAGAAATGGATTGTGAAGACTGAGTCATTTTATAGTTCTTTTTATTCTTCACCGAGTCATAGGGAAAACCGTACTATTAAGAGGGGTCTAGGTGATACGGAGACTGTATTTCCAATGTGTGCTCAATCCAACATATTTCTTCGAGTAAAGACTTCGAAAAAAAATCTTTCAACATGGTCCTTGTTGTTCAATGTATGAAATGATATTCTTCGGGGTGCTGTAATCTAAGTCCTCGCCGAAGAGTTAGGAAACTGACAGCTTGGTTCCCCTACCATGTGGAAATTGGGTGTTGAACTTTTTGACCGTTGTCTTGCTAGCGACAGCTGGTTGGCAGCCCGTCCCATTGAACACTCACTTGGAGGCATAGGGGTGCGACCCCAGCTATAAATAGTGATCCACACCACCATAAGTTGGTTGACGGCTCCATGGTAATTTGTGACAAGTGTCATAAAAGCAACCAACCTTCTGAAGCATTTGAGTGAATCTTAGTGAGCAAAAAAACTAAGTACCCAAAGACAAATTGATTGAGCATCACTAAAGAATCTGTTTGAGTGAACCAAAGACTTGTTACTCTTGAAGACTGTGACCTTCCAGACGGTTACACGTCAGTCATAGCATCCAAGAGTCAATGTGGATCTATGATGCACAAATATGTGAGGTTGCTGAAATCCAGCTTGAAGATCTACGACGAGTGATTTGGCAAGCTCTAAGTGATCTTATCTCAAGAAGAATAGACTGAAGACTCGGTCTTCTAAGTTAAATATCAGTCCTCCAACTAGATGTAATGTTGTCACGGCAATACTAACTGATGCCACAGATCTCATGTCTTCCTTGAGCAACTAGTTCCATATTCTTCACCCTTTACTTTACATACTTGAATGTTGTGATGACTTTGCTCCCTCTCTCCTTCGAAGAATTTCTCTAAAAACTTTGCTATTCCGTTGCTTTCTGTTATATATCTCTAGTCTAGCTACTCTTAAGTGTACTTGTCCGTTTATTCATCTAGTTTATTTGTTTTTTACTTAATATACATTTGATCTTATGTTCTGATGACTTTGTCCTAGTACTGAACACATGCTTAGAGTAGTTCTTATTCTGCAAGTATTTCTTCTTTATTGCTTACTCGGCCAATCCTTCGAAGAAATGATATTTTCAAAGAATTTGATAAAAATCTTCCACTCACCCCCTCTGGTGGATTAAACACTGTTTCAAGTTGTGTATCGGTTAAATTGCAGTTTTCATGTTTGATCATACATGTCATGATTGCATTTACACATTACGTCTTTAGGGCATCTTCAACGTCGACCCTCAAACCGCCCGCAAACGTTCGGACCGCTTGTCCGGACGTGTTCTGCCATCCAACATGGGTTTGTTTTGGTCCGCTGAGCTGTCTGGACACACTTTTTCCCGCAAATTGGAAGCAAAGTGGGGGGGTGGCTTTGCGGGAGTCCGGACAACAACCTTGTAGGACTCTGATAACCCACAAGTATAGGGGTTCACAATAGTTTTTGAGGGTAGTATTTCACCCAAATTTATTGATTCGACACAAAGGGAGCCAAAGAATATTTGTAAGTATTAGCAGTTGAGTTGTCAATTCAACCACACCTGAAGAACTAAATATCTATGGAAAAAAATGTAGTAGCCTAATATGATAGTTTCGATAGCAGTGGTAACAATAACAGTAGTAATGAAAACAGTAACAGTAGCAGCTTTGTAGTGATTGTAACAGTAGCAGCAACAAAAGTAAATTAGCAAAGATTAATATGCAAAAAGCATAGGCATTGAATCGATGATGGATATTTGTGTTGGATGATATTCATTATATAATAGTCACAACCTAGAGCGATACACAATAGCTCCAATTCATCAATGTAATGTAGGCTTGTATTTTGTATATAGTCATATGTGCTTATAATAAGAACTTGCATGACATCTTTTGTCCTACCCCACATCGCAGCAGGGTCCATAAGGAAACTAAGGGATATTAAGGCCTTTGTTTAATAGAGAACCGGAACAAAGCATTAATACGTAGTGAATACATGAACTCAAACCACGGTCATCATCGGAAAGAGTCCCAACTATTGTCACTTTGGGGTATGTGGATCATAACACGTAATAGGTGCATATAACTTACAAGATAGGATCAAGAACTCAAATATATTCATGAAAACATAAATGCTTTAGATCTGAAATCATGGCACTCGGGCCCTAGTGACAAGCATTAAGCATAGCAAAGTCATAGCAACATTAATCTCATAACATAGTGGATATTAGGAATCAAGCCCTAACAAATTGACTCGATTACAAGACAAATCTCATCCAACTCCATCACCGTCCAGCAAGCCTATGATGGAATTACTCACTCCCGGCGGCGAGCATCACGAAATTGGTGATGAAGAAGGGTTGGTGATGACGATGGTGACGAATCCCCCTCTCCGGAGCCCCGAAGGGACTGCAGATCAGCCCTCCTAATGTAGAACAAGAGGTGGCGGTGGCTCTGTGTCGTAAAACACGATGAAACTTCTTCTCTTATTTTTTTTCTCAGGGAAAAGGAATTTTAGGCTTGATATTAGGGTCAACGGAGCCATGTGGGCCTCACAAGGCATCAGGGCGGCCCGAGGGGGTGGCTGCTACTTGTGAGCTGCATTGGGATTTCCTTGAAGAGGAGAGGATGAAGCATTACAATAGAGATAATAATTTCCGTTAGTTAAGAACCAAGGTTATCAATCCAGTAGGAGAACCACACAGAACCTCGTTAGCAGCACCTGCACACACAAATGCAAATACTTGCACGCAACACAAACAAGGGGGTTGTCAATCCCTACGACGATTATTTGCAACGATCAAATCTCGTAGTGGTAGGCACATAGATAATTGCAAAATAAAATAACGGTAATAAAATTGCAGCAAGGTATTTTTGGATTTTATATATGCTAAAAGTAGATCCGGGGGGCATAGTTTTCACTAGAGGTTTCTCTCTTGAGCACATAATGTACGGTGGGTAAACAAATTACTGTTGGGCAATTGATAGAAAAGCACATAGTTATGGCAATATTCAAGGCAATGATCATGTATATAGGCATCACATCCGAGACTAGTAGACCGACTCCTGCCTGCACCTACTACTATTACTCCACCCGTTGACCGCTATCCAGCATGCATCTTGGGTATCAAGTTAATAAAAATAGAGTAATGCCTTAAGCAAGATGACATGATGTAGACAAAGTAAACCCAATCAATATGAATAAACCCCATCTTTTTATCCATAATGGAAAAAATACAAATGCATGTCATGTCACTTTCTGTCACTGGGACTGAGCACCACAAGATTGAACCCATCACAAATCACCCCTCCCATTGCAAGAAAAATCAATCTAATTGGCCAAACTAAACGGATGGATCAGAGAGAAATACAATGCTAAAATAATCATGCATAAAAGAATTCAGAGAAGACTCAATTAATATTCATGAATAATCTGATCATAAACCCACAATTCATCGGATCTTGACAAACACGCCGCAAAAGAAGATTACATCGAATAGAACTCCAAGAACATTGAGGAGAACATTGTATTGAAGATCAAAGAGAGAGAAGAAGCCATCTAGCTACTAGCTATGGACCCGTAGGTCTGTGGTGAACTACTAACGCATCATTGGAAGGGTAGCAAGAATGATGTAGAAGCCCGCCATGATTGAATCCCCCTCCGAGAGGATGCTGGAAAAGGCCTCCAGGTGGGATCGCGGAAGACAGAAACTTCCAGCGGCGGAAAAAGTGTTTCAGGTGGCTCTCTGATGTATTAGGAATATTTGGGAATTTATAGAGGTGGAATTAGGTCAAGAGGTGCCATGAGGAGCCCTCAAGCCTGTAGGGCGACCCCACGGGGCGCGCCCCCTGGGCTTGTCACTTCCTCGTGACTCCGGTCTTCTCCCGAACCTTTGTGGGTCCTTTTTTGTCCAGAAAAATTAATCCAAAGTTTTTTCTCCGTTTGGACTCTGTTTGATATTGATTTTCTGAAAAGCCAAAAACAAGCAAAGAAACAACAATTGACATTGTGCGCTAGGTTAATAGGTTAGTCCCCAAAAATGATATAAAATTGCATATAAAACATTCAAGATTGATACTATAATAGCAGGGAACAATAAAAAATTATAGATACGTTGGAGACGTATTAGTAGCCGCGCCCTGTTGCCTTGTGGGCAACTAGTGGCCCCCTCCGATGGATCTTCTCGACAATATTTTAATATATTACATAACGAATCTCCAAAAAGTTTCGTTCAATTCTGACAACTTTTATTTCTGCACAAAAAACCAACAGCATGGTAGTTCTGCTGAAAACAGTGTCAGTCCGGGTTAGTTTCATTCAAATCATGCAATTTAGAGTCCAAAAACAAGAGCAGAAGTGTTTGGAAAGTAACGACATAGACATATTAGGTTCCGACACAACCGACCCATAATATCCCCCCTCCCGGTCCCATTTTCTTCCAATACGCACCTCCCCCCTTACTTTGCATCCTCACCCTCCTCCTCCGACGCAACCGTTCTACATCTCCGGCTGCCAAACATGCATTGCCGAACCTCCGTAACCAGCACCGATGTGCCTGCTTGCCTTTTACGACAGCGTCGTCCAACCAGGACCCATCCATAGCCAAGTACACTCCTCCCGAGTCGATGACATCCATGGCGGACACCGCACCCCACAGGTGTTCAGTCAAATGCCATTGAGCTAATTTTCAGACGCCATGTCGTTTTTTAGAGTACAAAAGATGGAGGGGTACTCGACCATGTAGGATGAGTTGTTGCGCAATGTGTGGTTGATCGTATCCATGGATTTCGTAGGCAGGCCCAAAAGGGGACTCTTCTGGCAGCGCGTGCATGATTCATTTCACGCGCAAAAGCAAATTGCACCATACGACATGCACATCATCCAACAGCGCAAGGGAGGCCATTATCGTATCGATGATACACCATGCACACCACCGTCACCAAGTTTTGTGGCGCGGTTAATATGTTGGAGGCAAGGCGGCCATTGTGCGCAACAGCGGAGGGGGTCATAAGTTTTGCTTCTTCTTTCTTAACTTGTCGATTGAATCATTCATTCACTCAATGTTGCTCTACACACTGCATAGCCCATACATGCTTCCGTGATGTACCACATGGTAGAGAGACGACCATTTAGGTACATACGCTGCTGGATGAAACTGAAGGGGCAATATGTGTGGGACGACATGATCATTCATGAAGAACTTGTCAAACATCCGGTTAATCTCATTATATTTGAACTATTTTTGTACTAGACTTATTTGTATGCTATGTATGGATGATTTGTGCTATTTCCTGTCCGAACTTTGATGAATTCCGTCTGGTTTGATGAATTCCATCTGGTTTGTTGAAACCCGGCTTGAAATATATGCGGGTAGTGTTGGATGGCCGGCTCCTGCATCCATGTCCACGGACTGCCCCCCCTATCCACAGACGTATGCATGATAAAACTTGCGGGTCAGCGTTGGAGATGCCCTTATATGTATAGACCATTATCCAATTGCATCTATTGTGAACACTCTACTTCAAAACCGAAATCTATCATGCATCTCAAAGTATCAAGTAAAATTAAGCATTGCGTTAAGTAAGGTGAGATAACGTTGATAATATATTCATTTTACCTTTTGTTCATCACCAAAAATTATCATTTTATCATTCATGAAGTAAAATACTATATGGTTTTTTCTGTCATTCGGGATTACTTGCAAGGTTAAACTCAACCAACATACATCACTCCCTTTTGGAGATCATTAATGAAAAACATGACCAGTGCAAGACTAATAGAATGGAAATCATCTACATATATAAATCATGCAACAAAGAACCAAAAACTAGAAATGCGTATAACACGATCATAAAGTGACAATTTATAAAGCTTGCAACAAAGAATAAAAAAACTAGAAATGCATATAATATGATCATAAAGTGACAATTTATCACACAAGATATTACATTAGATGAATCACAATGATGTGATGCAGATCATGTGATCTTTGTATTGAACATGAGAGAGAGAGAGAGAGATGCCAAATGGGCCTTACGTGCTAAAGTTCTTAAGGTCATCCAAGGGGATGACAATACCCAATTTTTTCATATGATTGATAATGGCAAGCATCGGAGAAAGAAGATTATTCAGCTTGAGCAAGATGAGGGAACAGTTGTGGGCCATGAGAATCTGAAGCTTTACATATCCAACTACTACAAGCAGTTGTTTGGACCACCCGTAGATAACGCGGTGACTCTAAATGAGGGTGTGGTGGAGGATATTCCTCAGTTGCAGTCAGGGGATAATGAGACCCTCTCTGCACTATTTACTGAGAAGGAGGTGTTTGAGGAGATTGCTCAAATGATACCGAATAAGGCACCAGGACCAGATGGGTTCCCGGCAGAATTCTATAAGAAATGTTGGCATATTGTGAAAGATTATCTTATGTCTATGTTTCATGTTTTCTTTCAATGGACATCTACAACTGTTTCATTTAAATTTCAGCACGATTACTCTTTTGCCTAAGAAGGAGGGAGCCATCCGCATAGAGCAATTCAGGCCCATTTGCCTATCGAATGTGAGTTTCAAGATCTTTACGAAAGTGGCTACCAACAGGCTGACAAAGGTTGCCCATTCGCTGGTGCAACCAAGTTAGACTGTCTTCATGCCTGGAAGACACATCCTAGAGGGGGTAGTTTTCTTACACGAAACCTTACATGAAATCCACTCGAAGAAACTTGATGGAGTTATATTCAAAGTGGATTTTGAAAAGGCCTACGATAAGGTCAAATGACCTTTTCTGCAGCAAGCCATGCGCATGAAAGGTTTCAATGAGTCATGGAGGGATCAGGTGGATTCCTTTGTCCAGAAAGGTGGTGTTGGGATAAAGGTGAATGATGATATTGGTCATTATTTTCAAACGCATAAAGGCTTGAGACAAGGAGACCCGATGTCTCCGATACTGTTTAATATTGTGGCAGACATATTGACAGTTCTCATGGGTCGGGCCAAGGAAAAGGGCTTGGTAGGTGGAGTGGTTCCCCGTTTGGTGGATGGGGGAGTCTCCATCCTACAATATGCGGATGACACAATTTTATTCATGGAGCACGACCTTGCAAAAGCCAGAAATATGAAACTCGTATTATGTTTATTTGAACAATTGTCGGGGTTGAAGATCAATTTTAACAAGAGTGAATTGTTCTTCTTTGGTCGTGCCAAAGAAGACCAAGACAATTACAAGAACCTGTTCGGTTGTGAACTGGGATCTTTGCCGTTCAGTTATCTTGGTATTCCAATTCACCATAGGAAATTGACTAATAAAGAATGGAAATGTATCGAGGATCGATTCGAGAAGAAACTTAGCTGCTGGAAGGGTAAGCTTATGTCTTATGGAGGAAGGCTCGTATTGATAAATTTGGTACTAACGAGTATGCCGATGTTCCTCTTGTCTTTTTTCGAGGTTCCCAAAGGGGTACGCAAGAGATTAGACATTTATCGATCTCGATTTTTTTGGCAGTCTAACGAGGTGAAGACAAAATATCGCCTGGCAAGATGGGATATTATTTGTCGACCAAAAGACCAGGGGGTCTTGGGATTGAGAACCTCGAGGTGAAAAATAAGTGCTTCTTGAGTAAATGGCTTTATAGATTATCGCTGCATTCCGAAGGAATGTGGGCACAAATCCTTCATAATAAGTATTTGCACTCCAAAACTCTAGCCCATGTTACCGTAAGACATAATGACTCACCATTTTGGAAGGGACTCATGAGAGTGAAAGAAACCTTCTTCCATAGGGTGAAGTTTATTGTTGGGGATGGAACAACAACAAGGTTTTGGGAGGATACGTGGTTAGGTGATACACTGCTAGCTCTCCAGTATCCTTCCCTGTATCATATTGCTCAACGTAAGGAAGATTACATAGCAACGGTGATGCAGACGGTACCTTTGAATATCCAGTTCAGGAGGTCTCTCGTAGGGGAACGTTGGACCTCTTGGATACACTTAGTCAGGCGGTTAATGGAGGTTCACCTTACCGATCAGGGAGACTCTTTCAGTTGGAAGCTGACGAGTAACGAAATGTTCACGGTTAAGTTGATGTACTTAGATCTCATAAATTCTGGCCCATCCCACGATCGCTTCATATTTGGCGAGTTAAGATTCCCTTACGAATTATGATATTTATGTGGTTTATTCACAAACAAGTGATCCTTACCAAACATAACTTATTAAGGCGGAGATGGGTAGGTAGCTCGCGTTGTTATTTGTGTGTTCATGATGAAACAATACAACATTTATTTATTGATCGCCCTCTCATGAAGTTACTTTGGCGGTCTGTTCATATAGCCTTCAATATTATTCCTCCCAATATCATTGAAACGTTGTTTGGAACGTGGCTCAATGGGGTGAATACTCACATCGCGTCTAATATTCGAATTGGAATATGTACACTACTTTGGGCTATATGGAACTGCAGGAATGATATGATTTTTAACAGAAGACCTATGATTAATTTCTTAAAGGTTATATTCAGAGCTACGGTATGGATCCGTGCGTGGTCATTACTCACTCCTACGGCCTCCAGGGAGCAGCTGGCTACTAGGGGCAACTGATGGGAGATGGCAGCACGGGTTTTTTTCAACCGGTTTGGATGACGGTCACTACATAGGATAGGTCCTTAGTGAATCTCCGCCCAGCCGGATGCGGCTTTGAATTTTGTACTCTTTATTTATTTGCTCCTTTTGTGAGTTGTACTCTGCAGACCAGACTTTGTTTGTTTCATCGTTTTAATAAAGTGGTCGCATGCATCTCTCCGATGCAGAGGCCGGGGGATGACCTCCTTTTCAAAAAAATACTAATGTTATGTAGCCATAGTCCAAGGAGTGATACTCATACATGAATTCCCCCTTAAACATAGTACTAGCAAAGAACCTCATATTGGATTGCTTGAACCGGGCAGATGCGGTGGCGTAAAAGTTCATTCTTGATTATGTTTAGCATCAGGAGGTTTATATAGAGCCATATGAACCGATGCGGCAGAGAGGTGCCCTAGAGGCTAGAAAGCCCACACGGCCAGGGCCCGGGCAGTGTGGTGGGCCCCCGTTGAGTCCATGAGCCTCCCCTCTAGTACTTCTTCGCTTCTCATGATCTTATGTAGATTTCCTCAAGCAGTATATTTTAATCGGATTTGCTAATTATCATCCATATGAGAATTAACAACGTCTCGTCTAACTCATATACTCCCTCCGTCCCATAATGTAAGACGTTTTTGACACTAGTGTAGTGTCAAAAAACGTCTTACATTATGGGACGGAGGGAGTACCATTTTATTAATCGAACAAAATCAAAAAGGAAAACACTGCACAAATCTTCACGTAAAATCAAATGGTGTGGAATTTAGACGTGACTTAGTTAGAGCAACTCTAACAGATCCCCTATAATCTGTTTTTTTAGGAATGCCCTCTAAACTTTGTTTCCTCCTCTACCTGACACCTAACTTATCCCTTATAACGGTTAGAGGAGGATAATTATCCTCCGCGGCCTCCCACCCACGAAGTAATTTTTTTCCTCCATTCTCGCGCATCCTTGCTCGGCCGCATCCACTCCGCCGCCGCCCTCCTTGCCTCCGCCGTCCACCGCCGACACCCCACAGCCCCACCGACCTCCCCCCGCCAAATGGCCACAATCTTTTTTTTGTCCTTTCCATTGTCTCCAGCCACGGAGGCGCTTCTCCTCTTCATCCCTAGCCTGGCGGCGCTTCTCCTCTTCATCCCTAGCCTGGCGGCGCTTCTCCCATAGTCAAAACCGGTGATGACACGATGGAGGAGGCACTCCCATCGGCTCTTCAGCCGCATGAAGGCGTCCATGGCCACCTGTCGGGCACGCCAGAGCTGCCCTCGAAGTTGGCCTTGACAGCGGCGGTTGCGACGAAGTCAAGACCCGGCCACCAGAGAAATTTTGGCATGAGGATGGAGCGGACGGCAGCTCCGGGTACCCTAGGCAGCTCCGCAGCTCCCACCAATCGCGCTGCTCGACGTCCACCAAGGGAACACGAGCAACGCGTGCGGCAGCAAGCAACAACACTATGACGCGGGCGGCATGCGATGTGTGCGATGTGTTCGGCAGCGGGTAAGGACTCGTGATTCCGACGCGGTGACCAACGTCGCCGCTCGCCACAAGGCGCATAACAACTATTTGACGAAATGTAAGTTTGACTCCGTTAAGTTTAAGGGATTGGTTAGAAAAGACTTTTTTTAGGAGAGCAAATGTATTCCTTTAAAGATTACTCGGCGGTTTACTCCTCTAAATCGAGATGAGACGAGCCATACCGTATTTTAACTTTAATTTTCTGACCCTTGAAATTATTTATTTCTGTCAAAAAAGACAAAATTTAATACTTTGCACTGGTTGCTCCTTGTAATTACTCTGCATCACATGACGGGAGTCGACAAATTTTTTGGAATTCCACGTGTTTCCCAGGAAATTCAGCGAAAATCCATGTGAAAAATCCCAAACGGAGCCGCGGTCGGCCGAGCCATAGCCAGCCCTCCGTCGACAGAGAAGGAGAGCGAGACCGCCGCCGGGCCAACCAGGAACAGAATTACTGCCGCCGGTTATTACGGAGCCGGCGGGGTGATGAGCTTAAAAAGGGCCCCGGCAGCGGAAAGGCATCCTCCTCCCCATCCCAAAATCGAAACAGGATTCCATTAAAGCCCTCTTCCACTTCCAGCTGCCGCGGGGCACCACCGCCACTTTGACCCTCCCTCCACCCCAATTGCCCCTCCTCCAGCATCCATTCCGCCTCCTCCTTCACCCCCAAGCTGCCTCCTCCTCCACCTCCTCGCCATTCTCCTATAAGTGCCGCGTCTCCGGCTGCTCCCGATTCGCCGCGTAAAGGAACGACGCGTCTCAGCTTGGGCGGTTCTTGGACGGTGTCCCGTTCCGTTTCTTGCGGCGGCAATGGAGGGCACGGCCGGAGGCGGCAGCGGCGACTACATTACCAGCCTCCTCACCTCGTCGCCGATGCTCGACTTCGGCGTGCTGGACGGCGCCGTGGCGGCGGGCGGGAACTGCCTGGAGAAGTTCTGCGGCGACCCGGGGTTCGCGGAGCGGGCGGCGCGGCTGTCCAGCTTCAACGGGCAGCACTTCACGCCAGGGCTCTTCGGGATGCCACCGCCGGCGCCCGGCGCGGGCAACGGCGAGTTCGGCGGCTCGCGGGAGGCGTCTTCCGTGTCAGACCCTGCCTCGGCGATGAAGGACGCCAATGCCAAGAAGAGGAAGGCGCCCGCGGCCAAAGGCAAGGCCAAGGAGCCTTCCCTCAGCACCTCTTGCCAGGTGAGCAGAGCTTGGCTTTGTTCGCCAATTGGGGGGCTCGCCCGCTGCTGATGCCCGCCATTAACGCTGACCAAGCCGCGTCAATTGTGTTGTGCCTTTCAGGTCGGGGAGCAGAAGGAGGCGGACGTCAAGAGGTGCAGGACGGGTGACGCCGAGAAGAAGGTGAAGCCCAAGGCGGAGCAGGCCGGGAGCGACAGCTCGGTGGAGGACGGCGAGCAGAGGAAGGGCAAGGGGAAGAATGCCAAGCCGGTGGAGCCCCCCAAGGACTACGTCCATGTCCGGGCAAGGAGAGGCCAGGCCACTGACAGCCACAGCCTGGCAGAGCGGGTACAGTCCTGAATGATCATGCTGCTTCTGCTTCTAGTAGCATGTTGTTGCTTCGGTTTGTCCACCTCCCCCTTAACGGAATTTCCTTGGACGTTCACAGGTGAGAAGAGAGAGGATCAGCCAGCGGATGAAATTTCTCCAGGACCTCGTCCCAGGATGCAACAAGGTAATTAGTCATTTCATTCAAAAAAAATTAGTCATTTTCATCCAAAATGAGAAATCGGAAAGAGGAGAAAACAAGCACATGATAATCTTGATGCACATTTTTTTATATATATGGAAGACAGTCTTTGTGTACAAGGTTACCAGTTAAATTGGCCAAATTCTGTGTGTGACCTTTAGGTGATTGGCAAGGCACTGATGCTTGATGAGATCATAAACTACGTGCAGTCGCTTCAACGGCAAGTCGAGGTAAGAAGAGCTGAAAGCCTGAAACCATCCGATGCCATGTACTGGTAGTGACGTGCCGCTCTGAATTCTGATCAACTCCTCCTCTGTTTCTGTTGCCTCAGTTCCTCTCCATGAAGCTCGCAACCGTGAACCCGCTCGACTTCAGCAACCTGCCCACGCTCCTGCACAAAGATGTGAGCCCAAAACCCACCCCTGTTGTTCATCATCACCATCGCGCCGTAACGAGTCGTTGGTTACTTATTACCTTGTCCGTGTCGAATGCAGATGTACGGCCCATCGGCGAGCTCGGTGTTCTCGCTCGAGAGCTCCAGCTCGGCCTTCCCGTTCAGCGACCAAGGAGACGTCTTCCAGTCCTTCCTGCCCAGCAGCATGGAGAGCCAGTGCACCCTGAATCAGCTGGACCTGGCTCTGTCCCAGGCCACCAACGCAGCGCAGTACGCCTTCCAGGATGGGACGGCCACGGCCAGCACGAACCTCCAGCAGGTGATTCTTGCCTTGAGAATTTCGTGGTTGTTGTCGTCGCTTGACGAAAGAATCGTTAGAGACCTTGTGCTGATACAGTTTCGTTGTGCGTGTCTCAGCAGAGGAACTTCTGGGAGGATGATCTCCAGAGCGTTTTTCATGTGGACAACAGGCAGAGCCAGGATAACGGGGTCTCAGCAGAGAGCTTCCACGGTTAGTTTTCTAAAAGTACTGCACTCCCTCGTACGCATGATGATGTCGTCGCTGACGCGCGCGCATTGTGTAATCTGCGCAGGTGATCTGCAAACAGGCCAGATGAAAATGGAGTTCTAGTCGGCTTCGCTGAACGGAACAAGGATCTGTACATAGGAAGAATCAAGAAGAATATGGAAGCAGTCAGCAGTGGCGAGTGAAGCTATGGCTCTCAACTCTGAAGCTAACAGTCTTTGTAATTAGGCACTACTCCTACTACTTAAGGGACGAATTTGTCATGTCACGTCCTGCCTGTAGGGCGGTGTGATGTGATTCCTCTCCTCTAATATCGCTGGCACTGATTAGTATAATATCGATATTAAGTGATTAATATAGCGGAACGATCAGTTGCAGCCTGTGTGTATGATGAGACGCGGTGCAGATATTATACAGGCGCCTCTCCTGCCAATCCTAATACTGCTGCTCTTCAAAGTTTTAATATCTGTCGCGATGAAAACCCCCGTCAGTATTACCCCCGTCAGTATACTGAATCTTCCTTGGAGCTTAGCTTCTCTCCGCCTTAAGCCGCTTGTTGCGTGCTGTGCTGGCCGGTGCTACCTTACGCTACGTATTCTCGCTGTCAGCCCGGCGATTAGAGCGAAGCGCACGCCGCGCTGCACCAAAGTTGGGGTAGGTTACACGTCGCTTTTAGTCCCCTCTACGATCCGTCTCGTCTCGTCTCGTCTCCTCGCTGGATCTCACGCTGCGTCGCGTGTTCTTCCTGCAGCCACCCGTCGTTCTTCAGCTCTGTATACTTCACAGATCGAGCTAGAAAAACCGAGCGCCAGCTTCAGGCCGTGCCCAGTTTCTTCAGAGATACTGTACCACTGTAACTGCATGCGGGCGTTTACGGTTTCACAAGGGCGGGAAGGCTGCCATCTAACTACCGAACTGTACACCCCGTCACCGTCGCCGTCGCGTCGACCCCAGCCCGGAGAATGTACGCGCGACAGGCTGTTACGACGAAATACAAACAAAATGATAGCACCACCATGGTAATGGCAGCCTGACTGACAGCAAAAGGGAGGAAGGAAGGACAGGGCCCGTCGCTTTACACCATCCAGATACCACCAACTGTATACGCACGTAAGTACGTACCGGGGTTACTGCTACAGTACAGTACAGCAGTATACAGTGGGCGTCGTAGCAAGGTCGCTGCGCTTCACACGCCTCGTCGAAAGGGCGCGCGTATTCATCCTCGATCGGAGCTACCGTGGTCGCTGTCGCGGGGCTCGACATCCCGAAGGTTAGACGTCGCTGTGGGAGGCGCCCAACTTTCTTATCGTCGTCGAGCATGCAGCGAGCCAAAGCAGGGGCGATGAATGCCGTGCCTGCCCATTTCTTCTCCTCTCTTATGGCGCTGCTAGCCCGCTTCAGATGCGGCAGCTGCTTCATGGTGATAAACCTCGTGCCGCGGATGTGCCCGCCAATGCGGGGTGCCGTGCTCTGTTTCTAGGTTAGAGCATCTACAGCCCGGCGTTTCAAATGAGTCTCAAACGACTGGGCTGACCGACACCTTTATATCCAGCCCAAATACGGGGCTGATATGGGGCGCCAGGGCACGCCCGTCACTTCGGACTGACGGTGGGGTCATACACGGAAAAGCCCGGAAACCCGGTGATCTGAAGCCCGTATCCTCCGTCGGGCCGATGTCGCTGCATGGCGCCTGTTGGTTTTTGATCCCTAGATCAAATCACCAGAGTAGCAGCACACGTACGTGGAAGCTAGCTAGACAAGCGAGCAAGCAAGCAGCTTGATGGATTCTGTAGTACGTGGTCGTCTCGCCGCGGAGCGTACGTACAAAAGAAACCGGGGCTGTCTTGTACGTGTGTGCGGTCGATGATTCTCGACGTAATTTGCAAACTGGAAAAACTGATCGATGGCTAAAGGCCCGTATCGAGCCTTTGTATATCTCTTTATTGCTTCTGATCTTTTCGTTGTGATGTTACGAGCGCTGGGTAGACCCATATATATATGCTGAGCATAGCCTACTGCTAATCCTACTCGGTGTAGTAGTGCTAAGCCTACTCGGTTTGCAATACTAACTAGACTAGGACACACATGCACGTGCTGTGCAATCTTGGATCGTGCTTAATTCTAACATTCACCCCCTTAAGCACGACGTCTTCAGTGCGGCCTGGATCCCAAATGAGACGACAACTACTCATCGTCGGCATTGCCTTCGTCGTTCCTTATAGCATTTCAGAGATCGTTTTTCTTGTCGTCGGCTCATCCATAGCTTGACGCTAACTCTCCTCCTTAGTTGCGTCTTCCATCTTCACCTGTTCTTCAGTGCTTAATAGATTGTCTTTTGGCTCATCGAGGGGCCTTCTTTTGAACCAGAGCGAGACCAAACTTTGGTCTAACTTTGCGTTCCAAGCTCTTGGCGCTTGCTTCAGCCCGTAAAGTGCCTTCTTGAGCTTGTACACTTTCCCTTCTTCGCCTTTCTTCTCGTAGCCGAGGGGTTGTTCCACGTACACTTCTTCTTTGAGGTCGCCATTGAGGAAAGCGAATTTCACATCCATATGATGAACCTTCCAGTCCTCTTGTGCTGCCAAAGCTAGGAGCACTCTCACCGTCTCGATTCGAGCAACCAGTGCAAACACCTCCTCATAGTCAACTCCTTGACGTTGTACGTAGCCCTTTACAACGAGTCTTGCCTTGTACTTCACAATGGCACCCTTTCGTGTCCTTCTTTAACTTGTAAACCCACTTCAAACCTATGGCCTTTTGGTTCGGAGGTCGGGTTACCAAAGTCCACGTGCCATTGCTCTGGATCGCCTTCATCTCCTCATCCATGGCGTGCATCCAACTTGAACTTTTGCTCGCCTCTACGAAGTTCGCCGGCTCCTCAACTCCGAGTAAACACAAATCGGAGTACTCGAGTGTAATTGGCTTTGTGTACTTGTAGACTTGCTTGAGGGGCTTGTAGCGACGAGGCCCGGAAGAATCTAGTGTGGCTTGCGAAGGGGGCGACACAAATTGTGTCGGCGTCGATGCACTTGAGGAAGACCATTGAGTCTCGGGCGTGGTAGATGTCGGGTCGTTGGCATCCGCGTCGTTGGCGTAGTCGTCGTGATCATGACCATCATCTTGATTGTCATCATCACTATGTGCCTCGTTGTCGATATCTTCGCCCGTGTCATGCGCGTCGTTGTCGCTATCACCTTGCGGCCCATGCGCGTCGTTGTTGGTGTCAGCACCATGGTGATCACTGTCATTGCGGTCACCTTGGTTGTGTGTCTTGCCAACCACCTGGACATCCTCCCCTGCATCATCATCACTTGGAAATTCAACTGTGAATATGTTACCGTTTGGAGCATCATCGGCTGTTGCGCTCCAATTCCACGCTTGGTTTTCTTCAAACACGACGTCGTGTGAAATCCGTAGACGCTTGGTTTGTGGATCGTAGAAGCGGTATGCTTTGGTGCCAGAACTCCTCTCGAATCCGATGAACACCATCTTGGTGCTACGATCGGCAAGCTTTGAGAGATGCGGCTCCGCCGTCTTCACATGCGCCACGCACCCGAACGTCCGTAGATGAGACACATTCGGCTTATGTCCGTAAATTGCTTCATACGGAGTCTTGCCGATCACCGCCTTCATTGGAGCCCGATTGAGAAGATAGACCGCCGTCGAGACAGCTTCTGCCGAAAAAGTCCCCGGCAAGTTCTTGCTCTTGAGTAAACTTCTTGACATGTCAATGACGGTTTGATTGCGCCTTTCAACAACCCCGTTCTGCTGCGGCATATAAGGTGCCGTGAGGAACCTCTTTATGCCAATCTTCTCGCAATAGTCGTTGAACTCGTTCGACGTAATCTCTCCGCCGCGATCTGTCCGTAGAGCGTGAACCTTCAACTTGTTCCATCTCCGTTGCAGCTTTCAGCTTCTTGAACGGTTCAAATGCCTCATATTTAGATCGTAGGAGAACGACCCACATGTATCTTGAGTAGTCATCTACCACAAGGAAGAAGTACTTATTTCCTCCGTGAGTTGCTGGGGTGATAGGGCCACATAGATCACCATGGAGCAGCTCGAGTGCATCGATTGCACGATAGGTAGACTGAGAAGGGAACGGCCTGCGGTGCTGTTTTCCAACCAAGCACCCGTCACATACTCGATCAACATGGTCGATAAACGGCATCCCAGATACCATCTCCATCTTCGTCATCTTCTTCAAGGCGTAGAAGTTAACGTGTCCAAATCTAGCATGCCATAACCACGAATCATCATCATTCTTGGCGAGCCAACACTCCGGTTGAGATTGATCAAGGTTGAGGATATAGAGCCTGTTCCGCGTGCGATTCACACGGGCTAGCACGTTTTGGAGGTTGTCGAAGATCGTCATCACTCCATTCTCGATATCCACCTTGCATCCATTCTCGTCAAGTTTCCCGAGAGAGATGATGTTGTTTCGAAGCCGTGGGATGTAGTACACTCCGGTGAGTATGCGATGTTCTCCTGTGAGACCCTCAAAGAGGACAGAGCCATGCCCGCAAATCTCCACATTTGAACCATCACCGAACTTGACCGAGCCTTGAACATCATATTCTAGCTTGAGGAACTTCTCCTTGCACCCCGTCATGTGGTTACTGGCACCCGTGTCTAGATACCACGACACGTTCTGGCTTCCGGATAATTTTGGTGTTACTTTTTTCTCATGAAGTAGCACCTTCCGGTTTGGTTTTACAACCATCGTTTGGACGAGATCACAAACTTCGGCCATCAGAAGACCTGGACGTTCGTCTTCCTGCTTCACCAAATTTGCCTTGATCTCCTGCTTGTTAGGCTCCGGACAATCCTTTGCAAAGTGACCCATCTCGTTGCAGTTATAGCACTTGACCTCGGACATATCCAAGTTCCGTGGCTTCCGCTCTTTAGATCGGTCTGCCTTACCACGACCTTGTGGCTTGCCTTTTCCTTTGCCTTCTTTGGTTTGTCCGCCGCGCTTCGCGTTGCTTGAGCCTTCGCCAACGTTGCGCCTTCCTTTGCTACTTGGGGACCCCAATCTGCGCGTGAGTACATGAGTTGGTCACCACCACCTCCTTTTCCTTTCCGACAACCACGAGCATTCTCTTCCCATGTCCGCAAGCGTGCGATCGCCTCCGTGATGGTCATGTCGTCGATGTCGTAAAGCTGCTCGAGCATGCCGATGATGTACGTGAATTTATCAGTCACCGAACTGAAAAACTTCTCCACAATCTCGGTCTCCTCGAGCTTTGCACCAAGCGCGCGGATCTCTCCCACCAATGTAGTCAGATGCATGGCATAGTCGTTCATCGATTCAGTTTCCTCCATCTGCAACTTGTGAAATTGGCGCTTCAGCACTTGTGCCCGAACCTTGGTGACGCGATCTTCTCCGATCCTCATCTCTTTGAGTGCGTTCCACGCCTCTCTTGCTGTCTCGAACTCCGCCAATGTCATCAGCACGGAATCTGGCACAGACTGGGCTATGGCGGCCATGGCACCTTCGTCGCACTCCTTGTCGACGTCGTCGTCCGTGATGGCCTCCCACACTCAAAGGGTTCGGAGAATGATCTTCATCTTCACCGCCCACACGCCGTAGTTGGCGTCAGTGAGCATCGGGTACTGGATGGGGATGTTGCGATGCGCCTGTACGTTGGCGCCACCTGTTCCGCCACCACTGGTCGCTGACTTGCCGCCCTTCTTCACCTTATCGCCGTTCTTGTTCGCCTTGGAACCACCATTGCCGGACTTGACTGACTCACCGTCGCTGTCCGTCATCGTAGATCGTAGATCGTCGAGACTCTAAATACCAATTGTTGGTTTTTGATCCCTAGATCAAATCACCAGAGTAGCAGCACACGTACGTGGAAGCTAGCTAGACAAGCGAGCAAGCAAGCAACTTGATGGATTCTGTAGTACGTGGTCGTCTCGCCGCGGAGCGTACGTACAAACGAAACCGGGGTTGTCTTTACGTGTGTGCGGTCGATGATTCTCGGCGTAATTTGCAAACTGGAAAAACTGATCGATGGCTAAAGGCCCGTATCGAGCCTTTGTATATCTCTTTATTGCTTCTGATCTTTTCGTTGTGATGTTACGAGCGCTGGGGTAGACGCGTATATATATATGCTAAGCATACCCTACTGCTAATCCTACTCGGTGTAGTAGTGCTAAGCCTACTCGGTTTGCAATACTAACTAGACTAGGACACACATGCACATGCTGTGCAATCTTGGATCGTGCTTAATTCTAACAGCGCCGCTCCGACAGGCCGGGTAGTGCCTAGCCCATCTATTTAAGTCAACGGGTGACATCAAAACCCTACCGTCCACATTTTACTCCGCCTGTCCGCCGCCCCACCACTTTTCACTCCCCTGTCCGCCTAGTAGCCATGTCCCCACGCCGCCGGATGAGGAGCGAGCCATTTCTAACGCCGGAGGGCCGACTCGAGCTTCTTGAACAGATACAGGCAAGGCATGAAGCCCGGATCGCCACGGGGCTACCTCCGGATGCAGTGGATCCGGAGGAGCCTCGGTGGTGGAGAAGGAGGAGGAGGGGGAAGAGGATGAGCCGGAGCAGGAGGATGTGGGGGGCGTTGGCAATGCTGATCTGCAAGCAGAGCAGCAGACCATGATGAGGTCACCTACTACAGGTAGGGTCAAGGGTCTGTCATTCGGGGCCCTAGGTGTGCCCCACACCATCATTGGTGGATCTCAGGACCATGTAAGCATTCAGATGTGAATATCAGGAGGTCCACTCGGACACCTCGACGGCACTCGGCGACCACTCTTTAGTTGGCAAGACCACCATCACTCGGACAAGAGAGGTGAAGGGACGACGTGGGAGATGCAATGGTAGAGGAATCCTAAGTCATCCTCAAAGTAGAGTCATAGCTACCGTTACCCATAACTACTGTAGTTGTGGCTATTTACACTTGTAACGACTGTAGTTATGAGCATTAAGTGCCCCGACAGCGTGGAAGTAATGGAGGCTGCGGCGCACTCTATATAAGCCGCACTACTCCTCTTGGGCTGGGGTTAAGCACCCTCTGTAATCACACCCCTCAAAGAAAACAAAGCCGCAAGGCACGAGAGGTAGGGCTATTACCTCCTCCGAGAGGGGCCTAAACTCGTTAAGCGCCGAGTGTTGCACCTGCGCTGTAGTTAGGTGTTGGAAATATGCCCTAGAGGCAATAATAAAATGGTTATTATCATATTTCCCATTCATGATAATGATTATTATTCATACTATAACTGTATTGACCGGAAACTTATATACATGTGTGAATACATAAACAACACCGTGTCCCTAGTAAGCCTCTACTAGACTAGCTCGTTGATCAAAGATGGTTAAGGTTTCCTAAGCATAGACACGAGTTGTCATTTGATAACGGGATCACATCAGTAGGAGAATGATGTGATGGACATACCCAACCGTAAGCTTAGCATCAGATCATTTAGTTATTTGCTACAACTTTCTTCATGTCAAGTATCAGTTCCTTAGACCATGAGATCATGTCACTTGCGGATATTAGAGGAATGTCTTGTGTGCTATCAAAAGTCACTTCGTAATTGGGTGATCATAAAGGTGTTCAAAAGGTATTTCCGAATGTGTTTGTTGGGTTGCATGGATCGAGACTGGGATTGACATCGTGGTTCAACCGATAAAAGATATTCATGGAATATGTGGGAACCAATATGGGCATCCAGGTCCCGCTATTGGTTATTAACCGGAGAGGTGTCTCGGTCATGTCTACATGATTGTCGAACCCGTAGGGTCCGCACGCTTAACGTTCGGTGACGTTAGAGTAGTATTGGGATTCAAAATGGCAACTTTCCCCGTGGGGATTTACCCGCTAAGAAGCGGCGATGGGGGTCAAAATCCCCCCATGGGTATAACGGGGCGGGCACTCGGGAATCTAGCGGGACGGGGATGGGGGGAAAACTGGCTCCATGGAACCTCCATGGATACCCAGGACCCCACCTGTCAGTAAAACATTCCATCGAATATATACACAAGAAACCCTAAACCTGTTTTGCCACTCACCTCTCCACTCTGTTCCTCCCAACTCGCAGCCGCCTCGGCGCCTCCTCTCCCCATTCCCCCAATCTGGCTGCCTCCTCTTCCCATCCCCAGATTGACCACCACCAACGGCGGGCGGCACCGGTCGACGCCTCATCTGGTCATCCCTTCCGGTCTAGTCCCGTCGCCCTCTCCTGTTCCTCGCCTCCTCGCGACCTCGCCTCATCCTCCTTCACATCAAGGCACCGGCCGACACGTCATCTGGCCGCCCCTTCACATCTGGTCTCATCGCCGTCTCCTGCTCCTCGCCTCCTCACGGCCTCGCCTCCTCAACTCCTCCTTCACGTCAAGGCCGGGCAAGGCGGCTGCAAGTCGAGGATGGTGGCGATGGCGAGCGATGGTCGGGCAAGAAGATAACCGCGGCGGTGATTGTGGCGACAACGAAGACCGGCGACTCGCCTCCTTTTCCTCACCTCAGTTGACCGGCATCACTCCTCTTCCTCACCTCAGGTGACCGGCAGCACAAGCAGGTGACCCGCGGCTTCTGCATCAACCCGAGAGGCCGAGACCATCAGGGTAAGCAGCTGACTAACGGCATCTGCATCGACCCAAGACTAATTAAGTTCTCGTATTTGTTTGTTTCATTTTGTGTTGTTGAATGTGTATGCATCTGTTGAATGTGTAGGATCTTGTAGTTGTTAGTTCTTGTAGTTATGGGCGTGGCCGGTGGTGGGGTCGACCCCTTCCCTCCTCGCGGATCTCCGGCCAGCGCGGGACGGTCGCCGCAGGTGGTGCTAGGCTCTGGGGGGCCTAGTAGCGCCGCTGCGGGTGCTCCTGCCGGTGGTGGGTCATCGTCCCGGTGGGGCCTCGGGGTGGCGCAGTGGCTGCCATGGAGGGGCGTGCGTGGGCGTGGTTTGGCGCCGGTCGGGCGACGAATCTGGATCCAGGCGATGCGGGTCACGAGCGGCATGGACAGCGGCTGGGGTCTGGCTTCGGGCTCTGGTGGCTGCGGTTGTGTCTTTCCGTCGCGGGCGTGCGGCGGCTCTCCTCGGGCGATAGCGGTTCAGGTGGCGGCACAGTCCCTCGGGCGGCACAGATCCGGGTGATGAGGATGCGATGGGGTAGTCACTTGACGGCGGGCTTGCACGGCCGCCGCCGGCGCCCTCCCGGCCTAGAGGCCCTTTGGGGCCCCATCTGGGTTTGGGCGGGTCTGGCTCAGGGACGCCTGCGATGGCTCTGGCGGACAGAGGTGTGGCTTGTGCAGGGGTTGCGGAGACGGCAGCACGCCCACTGCAACGCAGCGACGGGAGCTTCACGAGCCATTCGAGCTTGGCCGAGCGTATGTGCCTGGTTTGCTCCTCTTGCTGCGTGTCCGCTGATGGCGGTGGAGGTTGTCCCTTCCCGCGTGGCCGCTGACACTGCTACTCCTCGTTCCCGGCTGCTCCCTCTCGGAACCGTCGGTCTCACTTTGGAATCCATGGTGAGACGGCAGTGATGGCCCCAAGATCGTGGTTGCGCATGTTGGTGGGCGGCAAGTGTGGTGGAGCGCGATGAATCGGTCGGGTGGTGGGTGTGTGGTGGATGGGAGAAATCCCTGTCGGCTTGGTCGGCATCAACGTGGCGATGCCCGTGGGCACCATCGTTCCTTCCTGAAGGGTGTCGAGTATCCCCCTCACCCATGGCCCTCCCCGTGCCGAGGGAAACCCTAGGACTAGTCCGGACAGCAGCATCATCATTGTCGTGTCCCTTCCTGAGGGCGTTGCTTGGTATGCGGTGGTTCGAAGTGCTGGGAGTGTGGTGGAAATCTCCGGAGGGCGCTGCGACTGCGGACCATCATCGTTTTCGTCGATCCGACTCTGTTGTCATTAGTTTCTTTTTCCTTCCTTTTTATTCCTTTTGGGCGTGCTTGTGTTGTCTGCCCCAGCAGTGGATTCTCAGATGTATCCGGTGGTTGCTATATCTATATAGCGGGGCGAAAGCCTATTTCCAAGAGTTCTTGTAGTTATTTTCTCATGTAATTGAATCTTGCTGTTGAATGTGTATGGATCTGTTATTTGGTCAGTCATGAGTGGGTTATCTAAAATATATGTCAAATGTTGATCTTTTGCTCCTATTTTACTGTTGTTGTGTTGTTGTTACATTACTTATTTTGCTTAGATAACTTACTAGAATATATATCTAAATCAGTTACACTACTGCCATCTAATTTTACATTGTTTGCAATTTTAGGTGAGAACAATTCATCACTGTCTACTGAGTTTCAAACTTGTCTTGATGAGGAGGACGAACCAGTGGTAACTTGACATTCTCAACTCTCATCTTATGTCTTGATTTCATTTGCAACTTTGTAAGTTATCTTGTACTATTTCCATGATCAGGGTGAGGAACACTCCACTTGCAATAACTATTAGCCTTGCTACTTGCCTCCATGGAGTCAAGAATGAAGAAAATGAAGGACCAAGAAGCTATTGTGATGGTCTCTTCTTCATTTCATTTATTGTGCCCACCATGCTTGTGTTAGGAATTAGAACTTTGGGCTTGTAGTCGTACTAAGTATTGTTGTTTGTGCCAGCCAATCGTACTTTCAATATGTGGTCAGACTTGAGTTGAGATGATTGAATCTGTCAAGCTTATTGTGGTCAAACTTATTATGGTCAGATTTGGGATGATTAAATCTATGTCAAAATTATTGTGTTTGTGATGCTAATTTACTGTTGTTTTGCTTCTGTAATAGAGGATTGCTGTCAAAATTATTGTAGTTTGTTCTGCCAATGTACTGATGTTTTGCTGATGTAATGTATGATTGAATCTGGCAAAAATTATTGTTTCTTGTGCTCTTGTTTTACTATGGTTTTGCTGTTGTTGGTCTCCATGGAGATCCCCATGGGGATTGGGTACCCACTGTTAGCGGGGATGGGGACTGTCCCCCTCCCCTGCGAAGGTGGAAGGGGCTAGCGGGGACGAGTATTAGCGGGATCGGGGCTAGGACGGTGGCGTGCCCCCCGGTGATCCATGTCCCTGTTGTCATCTTGAATTGGGATATGTACGTTGGTGACAGAATGTTGTTCGGAGTCCAAGATGAGATATCGGATGTCACGAGGAGCTCCGAAATGGTCTGAATGTAAAGATTTATATATAGAAAGTCCTGTTTTGGTCACCGGAAAAGTTTCAGGCATTATCGGTATTGTACCGGGAGTGCCGAAAGGGGTCCGAGGTCCACCGGGGGGGTCCACCTACCCCTGAGGCCCACATGGGCTGTAGAGGGGGCGCCCTAGCCTTCTTGGGCCAAGGGCACCAGCCCCAAAAGGCCCATGCGCCAAGGAGAGGTGGAGGAGAAAGAGTCCTAAGGGGGGAAGGCACACCCTTGGTCGCCTCCCCTCCTTGGAGGAGGGGCTAGGGCTGCGATCCATCCCTCCCCCTTGCTTCCTATATATAGTGGGGGAGAGGGAGGGGCTGGACACACCAATTCCCACGCCCCAGCGGCAGCCCTACCTCTCCCATAACTCCGTTTTGCACCTCAGATTGGTTCCGACGGTGTTTGGCGAAGCCCTGCCGGCACTACACCACCACCATCTGCACCACACTGTTGTGCTGGTTGAGATCCCATCTAGTCCTCCACCCTTGCTTGCTGGATCAAGAAGGAGAATACATCAACGAGTCGCACGTGTGCTGAACGTGAAGGTGTCGTCCGTTCGGTACTTCATCGGATTGGATCGTGCAGAGTACGACTACATCAACCGCGTAATATAAGCTTCCTCTTAATGGTCTACGAGGGTATGTGGACACATTCTCCTCTCTCGTTGCTATGTTTCTCATAGATAGATCTTGGGTGATTCATAGGAATTTTTTTGATTTTCATGCAACGTTCCCTATCAGTGGCATCATGAGCCAGGTCTATGCATAGATGTATATGCATGAGTAGAACACAAAGAAGTTGTGGGCGTTGATTTTCATATTGCTTACCTCCGTTGCCTTATTTGGATTCGGCGATATTGTGGGATGAAGCGGCTCGGACCAACCTTACATGTCCTCGCACATGAGACCGGTTCCACCGACTAACATGCAACTTGTATTGCATAAGGTGGCTGGCGGGTGTCTGTCTCTCCTACTTTAGTTGAATCTGATGTGACAAAGGCGGTCCTTGTAGAAGGTTAGAAGGAAACTTGATTATCACTATTGTGGCTTCGTGTAGTAAGAAAGATTCTTGCTAGTTGTCCATAGCAACCACGTAAAATTTGCAACAATAAAGTAGAGGACGTCTAACTTGTTTTTGTAGGGTATGTTGTGATGTGGTAGGCCAAAACGTGATGTGATATATGTTCATGTACAAGATGATCATGTTTTGTAATAGGTTCACGACTTGCATGTCGATGAGTACGACAACCGGCAGGAGCCATAGGATTGTCTTTAATTTGTTTTATGACCTACATGTCAACTAATAACATCATGTAATTGCTTTACTTTATCGCTATATGTTAGCAATAGTTGGCGAGACAACCACGTGACGACATGAAGATGGAGATCATGGTGTCATGCCGGTGATGATGGAGATCGTGCTGGTGCTTTGGAGATGAAGAAGAAAAGCATGAGATGATGATGGCCATATCATGTCACATATATGTATATATGTTGATTGCATGTGATGTTTATCTTTTTATGCATCTTATTTTGCTTAGAACGACAGTAGCATTATAAGATGAGCCCTTCACTAAATTTCAAGATAAAAGTGTTCTCCCTAAGTATGCATCATTGCTAAAGTTCATCGTTTCGAAGCACGCGATGATCGAATGTGATAGACTCTACATTTGCATACAACGGGTGCAAACCAGTTTTACACACGTGGAATACTTAGGTTAAACTTGACGAGTCTGGCATGTATAGACATGGCCTCAGAATATGGAGGACCAAAAGGTCGAACATGAGCCATATAGTAGATATGATCAATATGGAGATGTTCACCATTGATGACCACCCTAGACATGGGTTGGTTGATTTGGATCATGTAAACACTTAGACAACTTGAGGGATGTTGATTTAAGTGGGAGTTCACTAGTAATTTGATTAACTGAATCAATTATCATGAACATAGTCTAAATTATCTTTGCAAAATTATGTTGTAGATCAATGGCTCGCGTTGTAGCTCGCCTGAATTTTAATGCGTTCCTAGAGAAAGCTAAGTTCAAAGATGATGGAAGCAACTATGCAGACTGGGTCCGTAATTTGAGAATTATCCTCACTGCTTCACAGAAGGCTTATGTCCTCAAAGCACCGCTAGGTGTGCCACCCGCTCCGCAAATCTGGACGCTATGAACGTCTGGCAGACTAGAAGTGAGACTGCATGATAGTTCAGTGCGCCATACTTTACGGCTTAGAACCGGGGCAAGGTTGATGCGGATCTCTCTCCTAAAGATGGGACAACAGTTCGATGATGATGACGCCTTCTAAAACGTGTGCATGTGGCGTACGCTTTAGGTATGCTGCACCGGTTGTTGGTTCCGATACGTTATACGGATGGATCGGCGACGTTATCGTTCTTAGATATGGGGAGTGAGAACACTCCATATTATCAAGTTTGTAGGTGTGAGTGATGGCTTCAAATGACTCGATGTATGTTCTTGTCACACCTTTATGGAATAATTAATAAGGATGGTTGTATGCATCGACTGATGCAGAGGTTGGGGGTTTAACCTCCTTTTCTAAAAAAAGCAACGTCAAACAAAACCGAAGCTATGCATTGGTGAAGTAAAATGAAAGAAAAAACATTTAGCAATGATCAACAATCTACAACAACAATCATATCCGCATCAACCATCTTATGACATCATTAGAACAATAAGAATGATTCTGCAGTAGCAACGCCTTCGGCAAGGAATGATGTTCAAGCACCACTGTCACCGGATCCAACCACTAAAGGCACAGTCATGGGGTTTCACACTAAAAAACAAGTTCGAGCAAATCCAAACAATAGCTTCAACAAACTAACGACACAAGAAAGTTAAGACCATGCTTGCACAAGAAGACAGCCAAGCCGCGATAAGTCCTTGTGTATTCGCACTTAGTTCCTTCAAGATGAGCCATGTAGCATAGACTACCACGATACAGTTATTATCAGACAGTGTAGCTGTAGTCTTGAAAGTGCTAGTATAGACTAGAGGGGGGGTGAATAGGCAATTTTTATGAAAGTCTTCAAAACATGATAGTTTCAAAGACAAATAGTAGAAATGACCTAATTGATATGCAGCGGAAGATAAACTACAATAAGCAAACCATAGTCAAGTATGCAATGATGTGAAAGTACATGACTAATAGCAGCTAAGTAGTAAGGATCAGGATGGAAGATAGTATGAAGCCAATCAACAGTAGTAGTCAAGTAATGAAGTCAAACAGATACACAGATAGACAATGACTTCACGAAGACAAACTTAAGTAAAGGAAGGAAGAGGATAGAACCAGTCACTTGTTGAAGACATAGGATTTGTTGGACTAGTTCCAGTTGCTGTGACAACTGTACGTCTGGTTAGGGAGGCTGAGATTCAACTCAGAAGGCCGCGTCTTCACCTTATTCCCCTTGAGCTAAGGACACACAGTCCTCGCCCAATCACTCTGGTAAGTCTTCAAGGTAGACTTCCAAACCTTCACAGACTTCGTTCACCAGCAATCCACAATGACTCTTGGATGCTCAGAACGCGACGCCTAACCGGCTGGAGGATACACAGTCCTCAAGTGTAATAAGTCTTCAGGTCACACAGACAGAAAGACTTTAGTGATGCCTAACACTCTTTGGCTCTGGGTGTTTGGGCTTGGTCCTCGCAAGGATTTCTCTCTCTTAAAGGCTTCGAGGTGGGTTGCTCTCAAACGACAAAAGCCGTGCACTAACTCTGAGCAGCCACCAATTTATGGTATAGGGGGTGGGCTATTTATAGCCACTAGGCAACCCGACCTGATATGTCTGAAATGACCCTGGGTCACTAAGGAACTGACACGTGTTCCAACGGTTAGATTTCAAACACACACGGCAACTTTACTTGGGCTACAAGCAAAGCTGACTCATCTAGCTCTGGATAAGATTTGCTCTCATTGTCTTCGCTCGAAGACATAGATTTGGGTTGAGCATCACTTCAGTCATTCTGACTTAGTTCACTGTGACCCCACTTAACAGTACGGTGGTTCCTATGACTCAACAAAGAAGAAAAGGAAACAACGAAACCACACAGTCTTCGCGCTCCATAGTCTTCACGCAATGTCTTCTCATGTCATAGTCTTCAATATGAATATCTTCTCATACCACCATTGTCTTCAATGTCTTCATACATTTTTAGGGGTCATCTCCGGTAGGTAAACCGAATCAATGAGGGACACTACCTGCGTTATCATGCAATTCTCACAAACGCATTAGTCCCTCAACCAACTTTGTCGTCAATACTCCAAAACCAACTAGGGGTGGCACTAGATGCACTTACAATCTCCCCCTTTTTGGTGATTGATGACAAACTGGTTGAAGTTTTCAACGGGGATAAAGTATGTGAAATTGTAAAGGATAGGGTATTGTCTTCATAAGTAGCAAGGGCTCCCCCTGAAGATGTGCATATAAGTAATTTTCTTTTGGAATGCAAATGCACATGGCAGGTTGTGCTTGTGGAGATCCTCTTCAGCTTATGAAGATAATTCATCATGCATGAAATGATATAGCAAGTAGAATGACATGCATAATGAAAAATGGACGTCTGCAGAATGATCTAAGTGCGGAAGTTATCATCGCACATGCGGAATTTATCATCGCATCACAGTAAAGCAAATAAGTAGCAGACGACCATCGAGTTTAGGTGTTACAACTCAAAGAACCAAATGTTTCAAAAGCAAGAGTTGTAAGCACGAGGAAAAAAATAATGCAACCGCCCATATGAACCCGCTTGAAGACTATCAACTCATATGCTTCTCCCCCTTTTGTCAGTGATGACCAAAAAGGTTTGAAGACATAGAGCATCTACTCGTTCTCGTGAGTAGGTGAAGCAGCAGGGTTGTCGTTGTTGCTTGGCGGTGCAGACGTACTCGGTGTAGTGTTGATGCGTGCAGAAGTAGGAGGCGGTGAAGTAGCATCATCTTCATCATCGATCACTATGGCATTCACAGTTGCCGTGGAGGAAGAATAGTCAGAGTCTTCACGGGATGGAGTTCGACGTAGGACAACAGTCCGTGGAGGAGTGGAGTCAAACTTGAATCTTTCAGTGTAGCCATCGTCTTGAAGATCTGCTTCAGCACTAAGCAGAGTCAAACTCTTCCATGATCGCCGACAAGTCTCATGAGCAACAAATGCATTCTTGGTGGCAAGATTTCGAATGCGATTGACGTCCACCAAGAGGCTTTGCATATGTCTCTTGAGCCAATAGTGATGCTTATCTTGTTTCTGATGAAGTGCCACAAGAAGTTCTCTGTCATTTAGAACACGAGAGCGCTTCGTAGGCCTTTAGGCAATGGTGCTTTCAGTGGCTTCAGTTTGCGCACGATGAGGCAGACGAGTATTTCCAGCCATTGGATAGATACGTGTTGCTGCTTATACGCCTTCGATGGGTTGAGTGAAGCTTTGGTGCTCGACATTCTGAAGACAAAGAGGCTTCTTGGCAGGGTCAGAGTATATGGCTTCAACTGACATATCAACCTCTAGCAAAAAGATCAGATGATTGCGAGCAGAGGGCTGATAGTTGACAGATGAGTGTCGCTTGATGAGGCGCATGACCCATGGAGCACAGAACTTCAGACCAAAAAGGTCAGATCCAGACGCAGCAAGTTGCCTGATGAAGAATTCTTGGGAATTGAAGCTGATGCCATTGAGGATGTAGAAGACCAATGTCTTCATGGCTCCTTCAAGCTTTGCAGCTGATGAATGTCCTTGGATAGGCCATAGAGTTCGTCTGATGATATGATATATGGTGCGAGGCAGGTACTCAAGGTCATCAACAAAGAACTCCGTTGGATATTCAGCGTCAGATGGCAAAGGCTTCATCATGCTCAACATCTGGCTCATATTGGGTTCAGGCTTATGGAAGATGCTCTCTAGTGCATTTTGATATAGTTGACAGTCAGGTTCATAGAGCTCTCCGGGAGTGGGTAGGCCAGTAAGCTCAATGATGTCAAGAGCTTTGGCTTCATGATGAACATTTCTAGTCATCCACTCGAGAACCCATGTCTTGATGTCTCTGTTGTAGCCGCGAATGTGGAGGATAGCATAGAATTGAAGCAAAAGTTCTTCATTCCAGTGTTCTTTGTCTGTCACAAAGCTGAGCAGACCGGCATCACGAAAACAGTCAAGTGCTTCTTCTAAGCACGGCAGTCCAGCAATGGCTTCAGTGTTGAGGCGCATATGAGGGAAAATGCGCCCTTGATCATACAGAACGCAGGAGTAATAGCTTCGCTGCTGATAACTCCAGAACCGATCAGATGATATCCTTGGCTTTGAGTAGGGGTTCTTGGCGCTGTCAAAGAAGGTATTGTGGCTTTTGAAGCCATTTGCATTGAAGGACCCTGTAGAATTAGCAGTGCCTGGGAACCTTGGCAGTCTTGGCTTTGGTTTCTGGACCTGAGGCCTATGCTCAACATGATAATCAAATTGAGGTCCAGAGGCAGTAGGTGGAGGTACCAGAATGGGCCATCGGACAGTGGTTAGCTGACCATGATTGTATGCTTGCTCAATTGTATAGGTCCTTGGTGGCGGAACAGGAGCAGTTGCAGCAGCTGAGGCTTCAGGCTGCACAACAGGTGCTTCGGGAGCAGTTGCCTCATTGGCTTCAGGCACACTGGTTGGTTCAAGCTCCACATTAGCTTCGGCCATGACTACGTCATTGGATTCACTTGCATTGGTGGTGGCAGCTTCAGGATTTTCAACCTCCACTTGACGAGCTGGAGGGTCGGGCACTGGTGCGTTCACATCAGGAACAGCTTCTTCAATAACTGGGGGAGTAGGGATACGTACGTCTTCTTGTCTTTCATCGGCTGATGCAGCCGGAATGTCTTCAGCAGCTTGGGCTTCAGACGTGGAGACATTCACAGTTGGAGTGGCTTCAGGAAACACTTGACGTGCAACAGGTTGATGATGCACTTCTCCTTCTGGAACGCTCGAGAGAGGGACTTCAGGCTTTTGTCCTTTGCGAAGCCTGCGAAATGCTGGCAACGCCTTTGGAGATGGAGTTGGCTGGGCCTCATAGTCTTCTTCTTCTTCTTGCACGGTTGGTGTAGCTTGTTGTTGTTGTTGGGGAGTACTTGGGGAGTCTTGTTGCTGTGGGTGATCAGCCCACGATGCATCCTGAGCAATTGGTGTCAGAGGACAACCAATGTTGATGAGTTCGTTGTTCGTGAGAACAGGCGATGATACCATGTTGTGTTCGATCTGAGGAAGAACTTCATCATCTTCAACATTGTCATCTTGACCAATGTCTTCAGCAACGATGGGTTCAGCTGCTGGTATATCTTCAGCTTCATGAGCCTCTGTGGGAGCAGGCTCATGAACTATCATCCGTCTTTCTTGATGTTCAGACGCAGGGCGAACCACTGAGATAGGTTCAACAACCAAGGGCTCTGTGGGAGCAGCCCTATTCTTCTTGGTTTTGTGCTTCTTCTTGGAGGGAGCGGCATCAGAGGCTTCAGTATTCCTCCTCTTTCTGGCTTCAGCCTCGGCAACCCTCGTCTTCTTCTGTTCTGAAGCGGTTGACAGGACCTTTGGCTTCGAGCCAGTCATGCTGCTTGGGAAGATAATGCGAGGTGCTTCTTGACTTGAAGGCGCAGGTTGGGCAGTAGAGAGCTTCTTCTTTGCAGCCATCCTGGGGTCAATGCCAGGACGACCAAGAGACTTGCGCTTCTCGGCCTCATTGTAGGCAAGCACACATTTGTCAGCCAAACTCTTCATGCGCTCGCGAGAGCCTTGGGCTTCTTGGCGCTTCTTGAGAAAGGCTTCTTTAAGCTCATGCAACATGACCTTAAAGTTTCTGACATCTTGTACGCTGAGCTTCGCCACATGCTTCTTGAACTGAGCCTTCTCATAATCAATTTTGTTGTTCAGCTCAATGATGCGCTAAGCGAGAGCTAGTTCAGAAGCAATGGCGTCATTGAAGGAGACGCTGAGGCCAATGGGAAGCTGCAGATCTTCAAAGCTGAGATTTGGTGTGTCAAACCACTCATCAATGAAGTTATGGATGATTGCCACATCGAAGAGAGGTAGGTTGTTGAAGAGCTCTGCTTCTTCCTTGCTCTTGATCAGTTGCTCAAGGGCATCATCTGCAAGATCTTCATCGCTGGACAGATCAATGGGTTCTTCACGCAGATTGCAGCAGGAGTCAAGGTTTGATCAGTATGCCTGACAATTTGCTTTTTCTTCTTCGTCTTCTTGGAGATTCGGGATTGATCTTCAGACTGCACACTGTCTTCAGGAGGTGCAGTGGCCAGAGGCTTCGCACGTGAAGCTTTTGGAGCAGCTGGTCTAGAAGCCTTTGGCTTCTTTTGCTTCTGCGGCTTTGGAGGAGGAGTTGGGGCTTCATCAGTATCAGCATCATTATCAGAATGATCTACCCTGGCACCTTGGACCAAGATGTAGGTGATGAGGCCATCGAGGTTGGAGAAGGGGCCGATGACATTAGGTTCTGCATCAGGTGAGTCGTCGGCACGGGGAGCAGAGGGACCAGGGTTGAAGTCTAATCCCAATGACTTCTTGTTTTCCTTGGCCGAAGCCTTGGCGTACTGAAAGTTGCAGGATCGGCGTTCTCAGGCTGAGGTCCACGGACCATACAAGGATAGGAACCTTGTGCAATAGCTTCAGCTCTGTTCTTGGGTTGAAGGCCTCGATAGAGAATATCGCCCCAAGGACTCTTGATAGCATTCTTCTCTGCATATTCCTTGGTCACGAACTTGTACTTGAACCATTCTTCAGCCCAATAGCGTCGAATCCATTGGATTCATGTCTTGTGCTGATGATAATTCTCTTCGGGATCTGTCTTGTAGAGCTCTGCTAGGTCATCAGGCAGATCTTTGGATGTTCCCTCTCGGCGCTGTCTGCCACCCTTCCTTACTGATTTCTCTACAGCCATGAACTTCAAACTGAATGGCTTCAATACGTTCAAAGGCTTCAGAGACTTACACTTGCTGGTCAAGCAGGAACTAGCTTCAGGAGAGTTAATGTGATGTTGTAAGTATTCTGCAAACGAATGCAGACTATGAGAACCAAGGGATTCTCCCACGGACATGTACCTGTGACAGCATTAGAGATGCGAGGGAAGGGGAAGAGGTCATATGCATTCTCAGAAGATTTTGAAGATAAATCAGTTTGAAGACATTGACCTCATGATGCGAAGACATTCACTTATATGGGGTGAGTTGGTTCCAGATTTGTACGAATCCGTGAATAAGTACAAGTGAGGAATCAAACTAGATATGAAATTTAAGTGAATAGACTAGGCAGTATGAGATGCAGACAGAATAGATCTAACATTGTGTAGGCACAAACCACTTTCGGTAAATAGGATGAATCTTGAAGATCAAAAAGGTGGTAAAAATAGAGTTATAATTACCGCACGAAGAACTGCTAGATGGGATGAATAGGAGACCGAGCAGTTTAGTCCATCGTGCCCTAACTTGGCGACGGAGGACACCTACGGCGACGGCGGAGAGGACGATGTCTGCGGCCGGCGTGAGGACGGCGTCGGAGAAGTCGCGGCAGCTAAGCGCTTCGTCGCCGGCATCGTCGAGAGCTAGCGCTGGCGCTAGGGTTTTGACGAGGTGGAGAGGTGGAAGAAGGATTTCTTTACCGCATGGGACAAGTATTTATAAGTAGGTGTGCGGCACATCGCAATTACGCTGGTGCCCTTGGCGGTTCACATCTGAGGGGCACGTGGCAAGCATGCAACATACTCAAAGTTGTCCCACATTCCCACGCCCGCCAGGCATGTCGGATGGTTGTTCCGGCTTCTCCGGATTTCAACAATAAAGATGAGTTATTTAAAATAGACTTAATGTTTGTCTCTGTGCCTTCTGCTGACTAGGACGTAGAGAAGACATTCGACAGTTTCAATAGAATGCATATGATTTGGACAGATAGAGTTTGAGATTGAAAGCATAGAGAGGTTAGGGTCCGGTCACATTCACTTAGTTCAAAAGATTCAACTTGAAGACATAGCTATAAGTGAATGTTGTAGAGGACAGAACACTGGTGTATATATATATCAGAAAGTAATCAAATCATCATAGTGAAGAAAATCATGAAGATAAATTGAAACTGAAGACAAACCAAATGCGAAGTCATTGCAAAAATAACGCCATAAGTGAAACACTTCAAACTGAGAAATTTGGTGGTGGCGTTACCCACCGTATAGGAAGTATTAGACCCAGACACGGTGCACAATTATCGTGGTGCTCCGAAGTCAAATTCCATGTTAATGTATTCACACTCAGAGTGTAAGTCTTCATTGATTGAAGATATACATTACTTTGTGTGTTACACATCTAAGTCATCAACATGCATAAGTGTTAGGATGTGTGCCTGATCAAAGGACATTAGAGGATTCCAAGATATTTAGCTCACACCGTAACTTGCAAAACCATTTCTCATCCAAGGGCTTTGTGAAGATATCTGCTAGTTGCTCTTCAGTGTTGACATGAATGATGTCGATATCTTTCTTCATGACATGATCTCTGAGAAAGTGATGACGAATTTCAATGTGCTTTGTCTTCGAGTGCTGGACTGGATTGTTGGCTATCTTGATGACACTTTCGTTGTCGCGGAAGAGAGGTACTTGTTTCAGATTGATGCCATAGTCCTTGAGAGTTTGCTTCATCCATAGAAGCTGAGCACAACAAGATCCAGCAGCAATGTATTCAGATTCAGCAGTTGAGAGTGATACACAGTTCTGCTTCTTTGAAGACCAACAGACAAGTGATCGACCCAAAAAGTGACATGTGCCTGATGTAGACTTGCGATCCACCTTGTCACCAGCATAATCAGCATCCGAGAATCCAACCAAATCAAATTTTGAGCCCTTGGGATACCATAATCCGAGTGTTGGGGTGTAAGCCAAATATCGAAGAATTCGCTTCACAGCTAAGTGATGCGATTCCTTTGGTGCCGCTTGGAATCGAGCACACATGCAAACACTAAGCATAATATCTGGCCTAGATGCACATAGATAAAGTAAAGAACCAATCATGGAGCGGTATACCTTTTGATCGAACTCTTTACCATTGTCGTCGGGACCAAGATGGTGTTTGGCTGGCATTGGCGTCGTGTAACCTTTGCAGTCTTCCATTCCAAACTTCTTCAGACAATCTTTGAGGTATTTTTCTTGAGATATGAAGATGCCATTCCTTTGCTGACGAATTTGAAGACCAAGGAAGAACTTCAGCTCACCCATCATGGACATCTGATATTGCTCTTGCATCATGTACCCAAACTCATCACTATACTTCTGGTTGGTGCAGCCGAAGATTATGTCATCCACATATATTTGGCACACAAACAGTTCACCATCATATGTCTTCGTGAAGAGTGTGGGATTGAGGGATCCAGGTTTGAAGCCTTTGCTCTTCAGGAAGTCTTTGATCGTATCATACCATGCGCGAGGAGCTTGTTTGAGGCCATACAGTGCTTTGTTTAGCTTGTACACCATATCAGGATGTTTTGGATATTCAAAGCCAGGTGGTTGAGCTACATATACTTCTTCTTCAATCTTGCCATTGAGAAATGCACTCTTCACATCCATTTGATATAGCAAGATGTTGTGATGATTAGCGTAGGCTAGCAGTATGCGAATAGCTTCAAGCCTAGCCACAGGAGCAAATGTTTCATCGAAGTCAATTCCTTCTACTTGAGTATATCCTTGAGCCACAAGACGTGCTTTGTTTCTGACGACTTGACCATGCTCATCTTGCTTGTTTCGATATATTCATTTTGTTCCAATAATGTTATGCTTGTGAGGGTCAGGTCGCTTGACAAGTTCCCAAACATTGTTTAGCTTGAACTGTTGAAGTTCTTCTTGCATAGCTTGAATCCATTCAGGTTCCATAAAAGCTTCAGCAACTTTCTTGGGTTCTGATATTGACACAAATGAAAAGTGCCCACAGAAGTTCGCTAACTGTGTTGCTCTTGAGCGAGTCAGTGGAACAGGTGCATTGATGCTGCCAATTATCTTCTCAATTTGTACTTCATTTGCAACACGAGGATGAACAGGACAAAGACTTTGCTCTTGCTGATCATTGTCATCATTGGAAGGATTATCTTCTGTCTGAGCATTGTCTTTAGGTTGGTTAGGTGCAGAAATGATAAGTTCCTCTTCAGGTTGTGCTTCAGAAAGCATGATTTCACCAGTTCTCATCAACTTGATAGATTCGCTGGGCGGAGCTTCATCTAGTGTACTTGGCAGGAGTTCTCTTTGTGAACCATTGGTTTCATCAAATCTCACATCGACAGTTTCAACGATCTTGTAGAGATAGAGGTTGAAGACTCTGTAGGAGTGTGAGTCCTTTCCATAGCCAAGCATGAAGCCTTCGTGAGCTTTAGGTGCGAATTTCAACTTGTGATGGGGATCCTTGATCCAGCACCTAGCTCCAAATACCCTGAAGTAACTGACATTTGGCTTCTTGCCAGTAAGGAGCTCATAGGATGTTTTGTTCAGAAGCTTATGGATGTAAACACGGTTGATGATGTGACATGCTGTATCAATAGCTTCAGGCCAGAACTTTCTTGGTGTCTTGTATTCATCGAGCATTGTTCGAGCCATCTCAATGAGGGTTCTGTTCTTGCGTTCAACGATGCCATTTTGCTGAGGTGTGTATGGAGCAGAGAACTCATGAGTGATCCCCATTGTATCCAGATAAAGATCAAGTCTGGTGTTCTTGAATTCAGTGCCATTATCACTTTTGATATGCTTGATCTTCACACCATCATTGTTCATTGCTCGATTGGCGAAGCGTCTGAAGACATCTTGCACTTCAGTCTTGTAGAGAATTATATGCACCCATGTGTATCTTGAGTAGTCATCAACAATGACGAAGCCATAAAGACAAGCAGTTGTTGTGAGGGTGGAGTAGTGAGTAGGTCCAAATAAGTCCATGTGTAACAGCTCGAAGGGTTGAGATGTTGTCATGATTGTCTTCGAGGGGTGCTTTGCCCTTGTCATCTTTCCAGCTTCACAGGCACCACACAAATGATCCTTCTTGAACTTGACATCTTCGATGCCTATGACATGCTTCTTCTTGACGAGTGAGTGTAAGTTCCTCATGCCAGCATGCCCCAGCCTTCGATGCCAGAGCCAGCATTCTGAAGTTTTTGTGAGAAGACATACGGCAAGCTGTGGACCTTGCTTTTACCAGTGTCAGCAAATGTGATGTGACTCTTGTCGGATGGACGTAAGGTTGAGTCCATGATAAGACTTCGATCACCAGTCATATGATTTGTGCATCCGCTGTCCATAATCCATTCTGAAGCTTTTGGTGATGTACCCTACAGTGCAGTTAGGAGGATAGGCTTCACAAGAGTGTTGTGAAGCATAAGCATTTGACACATATAGGGATTGTCACAGCTTAGATCAAGGTTAGGACACATAGTATGACTGGTAAGCGATTGAGATGTGACGTATATAGTAAGACATTTTATCATGCGTCCTTAATGTGTTTTAGGTCCCCAGCAATAGTATCGGACGCCTTTGTTTGCAGGATGGAGACCTTTCTCTGCAAAAGAAAGTTAATTCTTCTTCGCCACCCACATCTTCAGGGGTGGCTTAGAAGCAATGAGTCTAAGTGAAGTATCTGAGAATTTTGGCTTTGGAGCCCTAGCAAATAGCCTTGCAGGAGATGAATGATACTCATATGAATAAGCAGAAAAGTTCTTAGTTCTATGAACATAGCGGTTCGAAGACACACGCTCATATTCATAAGTCTGAGCATGATTTCCCTGCAAAACATTGGCGTTAGGGTGACTCAAGTGAGTCCTGTATTTGTATGAAGCCTTTGGGCCATATGAAGCTATAGGTCTGGGGTTTGTCTTCTTCCTTGGTGGTGTCATGACGACATTCACAGGAAGATTCTCAATGTACTGCTTAGGTACCCAGATCTTCTTCATAGGTGGTCCATTCCTGCAGTTAGTACCAATATACCTGGCAAACACTTCACCATTCTGATTCTTGAACAGCTTATAGTTTGCATCAAAGGATTCATCAATGATAATAGGATTAGCACAGGTAAAGCCAGATAAAGTGGATGGATCTACTGAAGGTTCCTTTGCAGCAACCCATGTGGTTTTGGGGTACTGCTCAGGCTTCCAGTACGAGCCATCAACATTCATTTTCCTCTCGAACCCAACACCCTCTTTCCTAGGGTTTCGGTTCAGAATCTGCTTTTTGAGGACATCGCAAAGTGTCTGATGCCCTTTCAGACTTTTATACATCCCTGTTTCAAGCAATGTCTTCAACATAGCATTTTCATCAGCAATAGTAGTGGTATCCTCCGCAGAGGGGTTAGTAACCACATTAGTAGGTGAAGACAATGAAACAGTAGCAGCAGTGGAACATTCAGCAACAGATGTAGCGTTATCACGCTCAATGCATTTTAGACATGGTGGTTCAAATCCATCCTGAGCGGGACTGATCTGTTGAGCGCGAAGTGACTCATTCTCTTTTGAAGATCTTCATGAGCCGCTCTCAATTTCTCAAGCTCTTGCTTCCTTTGAAGATAATCATAGGAGAGCTTTTCATAAGTGGTTGAGAGCGTTTCATGACAACTTTCAAGTTCTTGGTACTTAGCATGAAGATTTTTTATGTCTTCACCTAAGGACTGTGAACGTGTCATTTCCGCGTCCAACAGGTCATCGCTTTTGTCTAACAGTTTTTGAGTATGTTCCATAGCCTTTTGTTGTTCAGTTGCAATTTTAGCAAGTGTTTTGTAGTTAGGTTTGGATTCACAATCAGAGTCATCTTCACTTGATGTTTGAAAGTAAGCATCACGTGATTTTACCTTGGCACCACGTGCCATGAAGCAGTAGGTGGGAGTAGGATCATCTTCATCATCAGCTTCAGTGTTGGTGTGGAAGTCATTGTCTTCAGTGTTGAAGATGGACTTGGCAACATAGGCTGTGGCTAGAGCCAGACTTGCAACGCCAGGGTCAGACTCCTCTCCAGACTCCACCTCCACCTCCTCAGAAGCAGACTCCTCTTTAGAATCCATTTCCTTGCCAACAAAAGCACGAGCCTTGCCTGATGAGCTCTTCTTATGAGATGAAGACCTTGATGAGGACTTGGAAGAAGACTTTGAAGATTTCTTCTTCTTCTTGTCATCAGAATCATATTCCTTGCTCTTCTTCTTCTTCTTCTTCTCATTGTCCCACTGTGGACACTCAGATATGTAGTGACCAGGTTTCTTGCACTTGTGGCAGGTTCTCTTCTTGTGGTCATGAGTGGAAGCTTCATCATTTCTTGAGCTGGATCGTGAAGACTTTCTGAATCCTTTCTTCTTGGTGAACTTCTGGAACTTTTTCACAAGCATAGCAAGTTCCTTTCCAATGTCTTCAGGATCATCAGAACTGCAGTTAGATTCTTCTTCAGATGAGGAAATAACTTTTGCCTTCAAAGCGCGAGTTCGGCCATAGTTTGGACCATAGATATCTCTTTTCTCAAAAAGCTGGAACTCATGTGTGTTGAGCCTCTCAAGTATATCAGACGGATCGAGTGTCTTGAAGTCAGGACGTTCTTGTATCATGAGGGCAAGGGTGTCAAAGGAGCTGTCGAGTGATCTCAGTAGTGTCTTGACGATTTCATGCTTGGTAATCTCAGTTGCGCCAAGAGCTTGAAGTTCATTTGTGATGTCAGTGAGGCGATCGAACGTGAGCTAGACATTTTCATTATCGTTTCTCTTGAAACGGTTGAAGAGGTTGCAAAGAACACTGATTCTTTGATCTCTCTGGGTTGAGACGCCTTCGTTGACCTTGGATAGCCAGTCCCATACTAGCTTTGACGTTTCCAGAGCACTCACACGGCCATACTGTCCTTTGGTCAGATGACCACAGATGATGTTCTTTGCAGTAGAGTCCAGTTGAATGAACTTCTTGACATCAGTAGGGGTGACACCTTCACCAGTTTTGGGAACGCCGTTCTTGACGACATACCAGAGGTCGACATCAATGGCTTCAAGATGCATACGCATCTTATTCTTCCAGGGATATTCAGTTCCATCGAACACGGGGCAAGCAGCGGAGACCTTGATTATCCCTGCAGTCGACATAGCTAAAACTCCAGGTGGTTAAACCGAATCACACAGAACAAGGGAGTACCTTGCTCTGATACCAATTGAAAGTGCTAGTATCGACTAGAGGGGGGGTTGAATAGGCGATTTTTATGAAAGTCTTCAAAACATGATAGTTTCGAAGACAAACAATAGAAATGACCTAATTGATATGCAGCGGAAGATAAACTACAATAAGCAAACCATAGTCAAGTATGCAATGATGTGAAAGTACAGGACTAATAGCAGCTAAGTAGTAAGGATCAGGATGGAAGATAGTATGAAGCCAATCAACAGTAGTAGTCAAGCAATGAAGTCAAACAGATACACAGATAGGCAATGACTTCACGAAGACAAACTTAAGTAAAGGAAGGGAGAGGATAGAACCAGTCACTTGTTGAAGACACAGATTTGTTGGACCAGTTCCAGTTGCTGTGACAACTGTACGTCTGGTTAGGGAGGCTGAGATTCAACTCAGAAGACCGTGTCTTCACCTTATTCCCCTTGAGCTAAGGACACACAGTCCTCGCCCAATCACTCTGGTAAGTCTTCAAGGTAGACTTCCAAACCTTCACAGACTTCGTTCACCGGCAATCCACAATGACTCTTGGATGCTCAGAACGCGACGCCTAACCGGCTGGAGGATACACAGTCCTCAAGTGTAATAAGTCTTCAGGTCACACAGACAGAAAGACTTCAGTGATGCCTAACACTCTTTGGCTCTGGGTGTTTGGGCTTGGTCCTCGCAAGGATTTCTCTCTCTCAAAGGCTTCGAGGTGGGTTGCTCTCAAACGACAAAAGCCGTGCACTAACTCTGAGCAGCCACCAATTTATGGTATAGGGGGTGGGCTATTTATAGCCACTAGGCAACCCGATCTGATATGTCCGAAATGACCCTGGGTCACTAAGGAACTGACACGTGTTCCAACGGTCAGATTTCAAACACACACGGCAACTTTACTTGGGCTACAAGCAAAGCTGACTCATCCAGCTCTGGATAAGATTTGCTCTCATTGTCTTCGCTCGAAGACATAGGATTTGGGTTGAGCATCACTTCAGTCATTCTGACTTAGTTCACTGGGACCCCACTTAACAGTACGGTGGTTCCTATGACTCAACAAAGAAGAAAAGGAAACAACGAAACCACACAGTCTTCACGCTCCATAGTCTTCACGCAATGTCTTCTCATGTCATAGTCTTCAATATGAATATCTTCTCATACCACCATTGTCTTCAATGTCTTCATACATTTTTAGGGGTCATCTCCGGTAGGTAAACCGAATCAATGAGGGACACTACCTGTGTTATCCCGCAATTCTCACAAACGCATTAGTCCCTCAACCAACTTTGTCGTCAATACTCCAAAACCAACTTGGGGTGGCACTAGATGCACTTACAAGTCTATAGAGATACCAAGCTCCCCTGATTTTAAGCGTTCTGGTGCTTCAAAGGTTGTGGGGTCGCTTAGGGCCCGTCTGTATGTTTGTATGCTATTTAGTTTTATTTTTTTCCTTCTCCTTTTATTTTCTTTCATTTTTCATTCATGAGTGCTTATTAAAATTTGTGAACATGAAAACACAAAATAATTTCTATATATTCACATTTTTAGATTTATTAATATTAGTTATATTCGCGATTTTTTTTGAAGGTTCATGATCATTTTTAAAGTTTGTGAACATATTTAAAATTTGAAAACTTATTTAATGTGTGAGCATTTTTTGAAATCCATGAATTTATTTTAAATTTGTGAATGTTTTCTAAATTTTTGGTTATATAAATTTGAAATTTATTTTAAAATCCTTGAACACCTTTTATTCTAACTAACTTTTTTTAAAATAAAAATCTAGCGAGAGGAGCAGCGAGCCAAGCTGAGCGAGCAAAAGCTTCATGTGCCGGCTCATATGAGTGTTATAGGAGCAATTCCACTGTTGCATCGTGAAATAGGAGCTCCCAAGAGGCTGAAACGATCACCCTAGGCTGATACCAAAATCGAAGCGTGTAAAGATACCATAACCACGCAACAAACAACTCCATTCTTCTCTTGAAACAAATACGGTTTCCAAAAACACCGTCATAACATAGTCAAGTCACAAGTCAACTGAAATAAAATTCAAGCAAAACAACTAATCTACTAGATATAAAAGAATAAATCCCACGAGTGAAGAACAGCGTATTACAGCCGTCGTGTTGATTCCTTGGTGGCGGTGCGTGGCGTGCACCGCCACGCGAATCCGCACAAGCATCACATGCTGTTTCGATCCTTCGTGGCGCTCGCTGCATTTGGTCAAGCACAAGGCACATCTCGTCCAGCTGGATCGGGCCCTGCATCGTACGCGCAGCACCATTACAGCCATGTGTGTTGTGTCCGCCAATCCGCATCCTTTCTTCCTTCCTCGTGATGCACGCACGCACGCACGCACGCACACGGTAAGTTTAATAATCCTCTGTGGAGAATACACAGGCAGCTGTAGACGGGAGTGATGATCCGATCGACACGGAATCTGTTTCATGGAGAGGGGCTCCCGGCGCGTCGGCGTCAGTCTCGGACGACGACGTACGCGGCTGTCGCCCGATCGGCTGCGACCGAAAACGACGGCGGCGATCCGATATGCAATGCACCGGCAGCGGGCGGGAGATCCAAAACCATCATTCCGCGATCCCATTGTCAGCCATGCGCCGCCCGCCGGCTACTGTAGATAACTGAAGCCCGATCAGCGGGCGCTAGATCCCAAGGTATGGCCCTGCTTCCTCCATCTGGTGCTGCTCATCGACAGTACTACCTCCATTTCAGTTTACAAGTCCTACGCGTATACCTAAGTTGCCAATTTTATCACCCTAATATAAACTATATAACACAAAAATTATACCTTTTGAAAGTATAAACTCCGAACTTTATGTTGGTATATTTTTTGTAGTATATGACTTGTATTAGGTAGGTCAAATTGATGACCTAGGGGTACGCGCACGCCCTGTAAACTGAGAGAGAGGTAGTACTACTAATACAGTAGTAGTATATGGCTAGTGGTAGTGGAACGATCGAACCCACGCGCTCCATCATGACACCGGCGAGTGATTGATCGATCCATTTGCTTGCATGCATATGCATGGCGGAGCAATCAACTCAAATTCAGACCACAAGTTCAAGGAAATTCAGTTACACAGTGAACTTTTTGCCGATCAGTTCGTCCGTTAAACTGAACTGAAATGGGGAAGCCAGAGAAAGAACCGACCGATCGACGAGAAAGAAAAGAAGAAGCGGATAGATCGATGTGCGTAGTAGTAACAATGATTACGAGCCGCAATGATTGAGTCCGAATTTAGTTGGTTAGGTCGGGCGTCGCCGTCGGACCCGATCCCGGGGCCCCTCCCTGACGAGGCTTCGTTGCCCGATGCGAAGTAAGACAATCCGGTGGAATCCTGTGATGCCACAGCTAACTCCCATTCGGGAGATGGATCGAAAGTGCTGCGAGATATTAGCACTTTGTGCCGTCCGAGATCTGGTCCATCCATGCCATCCGTGCGTAGTAAAAGAGGGTTGAAACGATGGCTTTGCATTGCTGGCCTGTTTTATGTACTGGGAGTGCCAACTAGCATTGGTTTCTTGCGATGCCATGGGCCAGACAAAGCGTGGTTGTGGCTGTGGCGGCCATGGCCAGCTACGCATGTCCATGCCGATGCCGGCCGTCTTATCCATGGGAGATGGGATTGCAGGGGGGTCGTCGTCCCGGTTCCTCGGGAGAAAACAGGAGCCAGAAATGGTGGATGAGTCCATATAGCACCGGTGACTGGTGGAGCTGCTGGTTTCGCGGGTTGTGTTCGATTCGGATGAGGCGCTAGAAGCTAGAACAGCTACTCAAATTCGCAGCCGCAGTTGAGAGATTATCCATTCCATGCGGTTCGACTTTTCCAAGAATCATGATGATCGCCTCGTGACCGATAGCTGACATGTCCCCCCGCCTCTGCCGCATCTGGAGAATGGAGATCTTCTCCCCTTGTGTTATTGGCGCAAGCCATGATTACCCGCCATTCATTACGATTTGTGATCTTCTGGACGGACGTAAACGTCTTTGTACCAGCCTTGCAGATAGGTCATTTCTGGTCTGGTGGATCCTACCAACATGTGAGATCTCTTAGGTTTAGAGTTGAATCCGGATGCTCTCTTTTGTTACAATAGCGTGAAAAGTTGAACCCTAGTCATGTCATTCTCACCATTGATTTGCCTTTCAGCGGGACCAAACAACCAATATGTCCTCTACGGAACTAACTAATAATCATGCTTACCTATTGCAAAGCTGAATTAAGGACTACGATCGACCAGCCAATCATGTGCTCCAGAGAGAGACCAAACAAAACCAAATCCTTTTATGTCATGGTTATTGATTTAAAGAAGGTTGAAGCAGCCGGGGTCTAAAGCCTTGGACCATACTACTATGCAGATCTTGCTGAGAGAACAGGCGCTGGGCCAAGCAAAGCTGTAGGAAGAATCGGTGGTCGGAGGCCGTTAGACTTGTCTGCCGGCCGGGGAGGCCCAGCAAGCGGTCCGGCGGGCGCGCGGTGTGCACGCCACCAGTAGCAGACGTAGTGGTCCTTGTACGGGTAGTGGTAGTTAAGTTGTAGGGGTACTCATTGCCTTTGGAGTTAGGAGCAGAGGCCAAGCTGAAAGGGGTGCGGAGGCTGAGTTCTTGGTAGGGTGTCTCCTTCCGCTGGCTCCCCCAGAAACAGTCATATGGAGATGGGGCACCGCACCTCTCTCGTGATTCACCTTGGATGGCTAGCTAGCCAGGTCCATGGCCAATACCACCCAATAGTGGTGGCTTGATCAGTTGCCCGACATCTAGGCCGTTCGATAAAAACCTGTTGTGTTGGAGAAAATGGATGGGTGTTTCTTTTTTCTTGGTGCCAGGGCGCCTGCAGGTTTTTCCTAAGCATAGGAGTGCTTTTCTTTTTTGCTATCTGCAGTAAGGAAGGGAAAAGCCAGATAGTTTCAGTCACGGCTGCAGGGGAGCGCCGGTTCGGTAACTGCACTTGTACAAGTTCTGACTTTTGACTTCGGTTCACCTACAGGCTATCGCACTTGCTGCTTGGAGTGGCTTGTAGTGGTGGTTAAGCCTAGCTAAGCAGCTAGTGTGGGAATTTCCTATTGGACGCATATTGTGTCAAGCTGTCCAGGTATCGCACAGGGGAAATCAGCGATCATTCGACTGGGCCGGCCCATTTAACCGTTTCAACATCCCCGGTTTTGGGAACTTTCTAGAGGTTTCCAGCCGGTTTTTTTTTCTGGTTTTCAAAACTTCTAGAAGGTTCTGAACCGTTTTTTTCCTTGTTCATTTTTTGTTTCTCTTTTTTTTCCTGTTTTTTTCTTTTTTCCTTGTTCTGTTTCCTTTTCTTTGTTTTTACCTGTTATCTTTTTTCTTTTTTTGTTTCTTTGTTTGTTTTTTCTTTTGTTCTGATTTTTTCATTAAATGTTCAAAATTTGTTCGCGTTTCTAAAAATTGTTCAGAAGTTTCAAATATTAGTTCTCAAAATTGAAAAAATGTTCGTGTTTTTGCAAAAAAAGTTAAGAAAATGAAAAATAAAAAATGTGCAAAATATTGGGCCATTTCCCATTTATGGCTTGTAGTGGTGGTTTTTCTTAGGGGTGCTTGTAGTGGTGGTTAAGCCTAGCTAAGCAGCTAGTGTGGGAATTTCCTATTGGACGCATATTGCGTCAATGTGTCGAGGTATCGCACACGGGAATCAGCGATCGTTCCACTGGGCCGGCCCGTTTAACCGTTTCAACATCCCCTGTTTTGGGAACCTTCTATAGGTTTCCAACCGTTTTTTTGGTTTTGGGAAACTTCTAGAAGGTTTTGGACCGGTTTTTTCCTTGTTCATTTTTTCGTTTCTATTTTTTTTCTTTTTTTCCCTTTTTTTTTCTTTTTTCCTTGTTCTGTTTCCTTTTCTTTGTTTTTTCCTGTTATATATTTTTTATTTTGTTCTGCTTTTTCCATTAAAATGTTCAAAATTTGTTCGCATTCCTAAAAACTGTTCAGAAGTTTCAAATATTAGTTCTCAAAATTGAAAAAATGTTAAGAAAATGAAAAATAAAAAATGTGCAAAATATTGGAAATTTCTTTGCCTTTCTAACAAGTGCCAGGATTTTTTTCAAATAAAAGATTGCGTTTTTTATAAAAAAAAGTTCGTGTTTCAAAAATTTGTTCAAAATTTTTTAAAAATTCTTCTGGATTTCAAGTTTTTGTTCACGTATTCAAAAAATGTTTTTGCTTTAAAATTTGTTTGGGATTTTCAAAAGTGTTTCTGTTTCAAAATTTGTTCTCAAATTAAAAAAATGTTCGTGCTTTAGAAAAATGTTTGGGAAATTCAAAAAAATTTTGCGATATCATAAATTGTTCCCTTTTGTCAAAACAAAATTGACATTCAAAAATGTAATTAAAATTTGGAAAATGGCAAAGGATTTTTTTCAAACTGTGTTAAGTCTTATAGTTTTGTTAGTTCTCTTAGTTTTTCGCTGTAAATTAGTCCATTGAGCTGTTCCATCGTAGTCGCTAGTAGCGAGCGACCACAAGTAGGCAGTCCGGAGTTCGATTCCCAGCTGTCCCGACCTATCTTTTAGCGATATTTTTTCCACTTGGTTTTTGCGGCGCACTGCAATGGGCCAGCCCAATCGACGCACCGCAAATGACGTGCCTGTGCGAAAGCGCAGCAATTTGACACAAAATGCATGACATAGGAACTCCCATGTGTGCGAGCAATCTCTCTCTTTTGCTCCTCACGACAGCATCCGGGATGGTCCTGCACGGCCCGGGCAAAGGCCTCTTAGTATTGTGTGTGCGAGCGAATCAAGGCCCTTGTGATTCTCAATTGTTCTGTTGTTTTGGAGTACACTTACTTCTCCCCCTGAAAACTTATGTATCCCTGTAAACTTTCATACGAAAGAATAAATTGCACTGTTTGTCTAAAAAAAGTGTGTTCAACGTGCCTTGTACGCTCTTCAAGCCTTGCGTGAGCGAGACAGACATTGCGTGAGCGAGACATAGTGCAGCCTCGTGTCTAGTAGCGCCCAGAACGGGCCGGCCAAGTCGGAAAGCAGGCCTTGAGTGTTTTTCTGTATTTATACACAGTTTTGCTTTTCCATATATTTCGAAATATTCTAAATATAGCTTTTCACATATAGAATTGAAAAATCTTAATCATGCATTCAAATAAAATTATACAAAATTATTTTTAATGTACACAAAAAATATACAATGCGTATGGAAATACACACACACACACACACACACACACACACACACACACACACACACATATAGTCAGACAAACACACACACACATATATATATATATACACTAGCAAAAGGGCCCGTGCGTTGCAACGGGAGATTTTTTTTCATAATTGTCAATGGCCATGACCACATTTTGTTGCATCATCGAGATACACTATCACTCTCAATTTTATGAAATCACGAACATTTTTTAAAACTCGTGCACATATTTGAAATTATGAACATTTTTAAATTTTATGAAAACTTTTACAAATTTTTGAACATTTTCTAAAATCAAGAACATTTTTTGAATTCACCAACATTTTATAGTATTTGCAAATATTTTTTAAAATTGTGAATATTTTTTTATTTCTTTTTAATCTTATGTGCAAATGGACGAACCAAACGACGGATGAAATCTGGTAATAAGCGACATACAAAAAATGGGAGTAAGAAACATCCGTGCCTTTAATAGAAAAAAAGTGCTAATGAAGGATGCAACATAAATATAGTTTTAAAAATAATTAACATGCAAGATAACACTATATTTAGAATCTGCAATTTTTTCTGGGCGATTTCCATATATAACATACTAAATTTGGAGTTCGGGTTTGAAAGATATGAATATTTTTAAAAATACTTGAATTTGCAAAAAAAATATATTAAAAAGAGAATGTTTTCGCCGTAATTGTACTCTGTAGATCATCAGATAAGCGGCACTTAGCGAGGTAGCTCTATATTACGCCAACTGAAATTCGCGATAAAAAAGGCTGCAAAAATTGCGAGGAGCCAGGATCAAACCCAGGTCTCCTGCATGGTAGAGAAAGGCCTAAGCCAATAGGCCGGTTTGTCTACCTTGATTGTGCAAGGGCATTTCACTACATGAACCAGAGGTTATCGGCGGCAACTTAGTAAAAAAAACGAATTGTTTTCCCACTTACGGGTGACATTGGTGGGTAATTTTTACCAACTTGGAGGGTGATTTTAATGACGGACGACCAGAAGCGATAGCCGCTTTATTAGTAGGTATATATATTTTTATGCATGTTTAATATATCTTAAATACATGATTAACATTGTGTTTATATATATACATATATATATATATATATATACCATAAAAATGTTCCTGGTGTATACAAAAAATGTAGAATGTGTATACAAAAAAGTAGACATCAAAACATATCTATGAAAAAACTGTTAATCATGTTTTTGAAAATGTTAAACGTGTATAAAAGATGTTCTTCATATATACAAAAAATGTTTATGCGAAAAAGTAGACATGGAAATATAAGTTTAAAAAATGTAATCATGTATTTAGATTTGTTTAGATGTGGACATAGAAAATGTTCCTGATGTATACAAATAATATTCAATATGTATGCCAAAAATTAGACAGGAACAAGTATATGTATTAAAAATGTTAATCATGTATTTAAAAAATATTAAATGTGTGTATAAAAATGTTCTATATGCATACATAAAAGGTAGAATGTGCATGCAAAAAAATTGACGAAAAATTAACATGTTTCAAAAATGTTAATTATGTATTGAAAAAATGTTCAACGTCTACACAAAAGTGTTTCATATATTTGAATAAATGGTAAGCATGTATAAAAATGTTCAAGTTCTAGTAAAAAAGACAAAGGAAAAACCCCGATGAAAACAAGAAACAAAGAAAAAACCCAATGAAAATAGAGAAAAGGTAAAGAAGTAAAAGAAAAACAATGCAAAAAAAAATGAAAAACAGTAAAAATCCTGAAAGAAACAAAGAAAACCGATAAAAAAACAAAAAGGGAACAACGAAAAATGAAGAAAGAAAAGCAAAAAAAAAACTAGTAAATCTCCAGACATACCTATTATGGTATTTTCATAACCATTTCGAGATATATTCCATGCAACTTTGATTGTTACTATTCATGACTTGAATTTCATCATATTTTTTTGCTTTGCATGATCATATAGAGCTGGCATGTTATTTGTGGCAAGGCCACCACTTATCATTGTTTACATGTTACGCTAGATCATTGCATATCCTGGTACGCTGTAAGAGGCATTTTTTTGTAGTCATCATATTTCTGAGTTGTGAGTAAATAAAAGTGTGATGTCATTTAGAGTGTGCATATACCTGTGAGGAATAAAAAAAGACCAAAAAGCGCCCAAGACAAAAGAGGCCAAAAAGAGCCCACCAAAAAAGAGAGAAAAGAGAGAGGGGTGCACTACTATCCTTTATACACACTTGTGCTTTAGAGTAGCACAATACTTCATTTAGAGGGTTTTCATATATTTTATCATCATACTAGTGGGATGCTTTGCATTATAGAATATGAAGGAAATATGCCCTAGAGGAAATAATAAAGTTGTTATTTTATATTTCCTTATTTCGTGATAAATGTTTATTATTCATGTTAGAATTGTATTAACCGGAAACTTGATACATGTGTGGATACATAGACAAAATACTGTGTAACTAGAAGCCTCTACTAGACTAGCTCATTGATCAAAGATGGTTAAGTTTCCTAACCATAGACATGTGTTGTCATTTGATAAACGGGATCACATCATTAGGAGAATGATGTGACGGACAAGACCCATTCGTTAGCTTAGCATTATGATCATTCAGTTTTATTGTTATTTCTTTCTTCATGTCAAATACATATTCCTCCAACTATGAGATTATGCAACTCCCGGATACCAGAGGAATGCCTTATGTGCTATCAAACGTCACAATGTAACTGGGTGATTATAAAGATGCTCTACAGGTATCTCCGAAGGTGTTTGTTGGGTTGGCATAGATCGAGATTAGGATTTGTCACTCTTAGTATCGGAGAGGTATCTCTTGGCCCTCTGAATAATACACATCATAAGAAGCCTTGCAACCAAAGTGACTAATGATTTAGTTGCAGCATGATGTATTACGGAATGCGTAAAGAGACTTGTCGGTAACGAGATTGAACTAGGTATGAAGATACTGACGATCGAATCTCGGGCAAGTAACATACCGATGACAAAAGGAATAACGTATGTTGTCATAACGGCTCGACCGATAAAATCTTCATAGAATATGTGGGAGCCAATATGAGCATCCAGGTTACGCTATTGGTTATTCACTGGAGAGGTATCTCGGTCATGTCTACATAGTTCTCGAACCCATAGGGTCCTCACGCTTAACGTTCGATGACGATATTGTATTATATGAGTTATGTGATTTGGTGAACAAATGTTCTTCGGAGTCCCGGATGAGATCACGGACATGACAAAGAGTCTCGAAATGATCGAGAGGTAAAGATTGATATATAGGATGATGGTATTCGTACACCGGAAGTGTTTCAAGAAGCACCGAGTACTTATCGTGTCGCCGGAAGGGGTTCCGGGCACCCCCTACAAAAGATATGGGCCTTATGGGCCAACAGGGGAAACACACCAGCCACAAAGGGGCTGGTGTGCGCCCCCGCATATGGGCTGGCCAAATTGGAGAAGGAAAAGGGAAGGAGGAAAGGAAAAAGGGAATAGGATCCCCCCTTCCCCCTCTTCTCTTCCTACTTCAATAGGAATAGGAGAGGGGGTTTGGCCGAATCGGGAGAGGACCCCAAGTAGGATCCCTCCTACTTGGGGAGCCCCCTTGGCTGCCTCTCCTCCCCTCCAACCTATATATATGTGGGGAAGGGGGCGCCTACAACATAGAAGAACAACTGTTAGCCGTGTGCGGCGCACCCCTCCACAGTTTACACCCCCGGTCATATTGTCGCGGTGCTTAGGCGAAGCCCTGCCGGATCACTTCACCATCACCACACCACCGTGCTGATGGAACTCATCTACTTCCTCGACACCTTGCTGGATCAAGAGGGCGAGGAACGTCATCGAGCTGAATGTGTGCAGAACTCGGAGGTGTCGTACGTTCAGAGCTAGAAGAAGTTCGACTACATCAACCGCGTTGTCTAACGCTTCCGCTTTCGGTTTACGAGGGTACGTGGACACACTCTCCCCCTCTCGTTGCTATGCATCTCCTAGATAGATCTTGCGTGAGCGTAGGAATTTTTTTGAAATTGCATGCTACGTTCCCCAACAGTGGCATCATGAGCCAGGTCTATGAGTAGATGATATGCACGATTAGAACACAAAGAGTTGTGGGCGGTGATCGTCATACTGCTTATCACCAATATCTTATTTTGATTCAGCGGTATTGTTGGATGAAGCGGCCCAGACCAACCTTACATGACCACGTTCATGAGACCGGTTCCACTGACAGACATGCAACTAGTTTTGCATAAAGGTGGCTGGCGGGTGTCTGTTTCTCCTACTTTAGTTGAACCAAATTTGACTGCAGCCGGTCCTTGTTGAAGGTTAAAACATCAAACTTGATAAATCATCGTTGTGGTTTTTGTGCCGTAGGTAAGAACTGTTCTTGCTAGAAGCCCGTAGCAGCCAACATAAAACTTGCAACAACAAAGTAGAGGACGTCTAACTTGTTTTTGCAGGGCATGTTGTGATGTGATATGGTCAAGACATTATGTGATATATGTTATTGTATGTGATGATCATGTTTTGTAAAAGTTGTCGGCAACCGGCAGGAGCCTTATGGTTGTCTCTTTATTGTATGAAATGCAAACGCCATGTAATTGCTTTACTTTATCACTTAGCGGTAGCGATAGTTGTAGAAGCAATAGTTGGCGAGACAACCACGACGCAACGATGGAGATCAAGGTGTCGAGGCGGTGACAATGGAGATCATGACGATGCTTTGGAGATGGAGATCAAAAGCACAAGATGATGATGGCCCTATCATGTCACACATTTTGATTGCATGTGATGTTTATCTTTTATGCATCTTATTTTGCTTAGTACGACGGTAGCATTATAAGATGATACTTTAACTAAATTTCAAGGTATAAGTGTTCTCCCCGAGTATGCACTGTTGCGACAGTTCTTCGTGCTGAGACACCACATGATGATCGGGTGTGATAGGCTCTACGTTCACATACAACGGGTGCAAGACATTTTTGCACATGCGGAATACTCGGGTTAAACTTGACGAGCCTAGCATGTACAAGCATGGCCTCGGGACACTGGAGACCGAAAGGTCGAACGTGAATCATATACTAGATATGATCAACATAGAGGTGTTCACCATTGATGACTACTCCATCTCATGTGATGATCGGACATGGTTTAGTTGATTTGGATCACATATCATTTGGATGACTTGAGGGATGTCTACCTAAGTAGGGGTTCTTAAGTAATTTGATTAATTGAACTTGATTTATCATGAACTTAGTCCTGATAGTATTTGCATATCTATGTTGTAGATCAATGGCCCGTGCTACCGTTCCCTTGAATTTTAATGCATTCCTAGAGAAAAGTAAGTTGAAAGATGATGGTAGCAACTACACGGATTGGGTCCGTAACTTGAGGATTATCCTCGTTGCTGCACAAAAGAAATATGTCCTTGATGCACCGCTAGGTGAAAGGCCTACTGCAGGAGCAGATGTTGATGTTATGAACGTCTAGCAAGCTCGATCTGATTACTACTCGATAGTTTAGTATGACATGCTTTACGGCTTAGAATCAGGAATTCAAAGACGTTTTGAACGTCATGGAGCATATGAGATGTTCCAAGAGTTGAAGTTAATATTTCAATCAAATGCCCGAGTTGAGGAATATGAAGTCTCCAACAAGTTCTATAGCCGCAAGATGGAGGAGAACAGTACTGTCAGTGAACACATACCCAGAATGTCTGGATATCATAATCACTTGACTCAGTTGGGACTTAATCTTCTAGATGATAGTGTTATTGACAAAGTTCTGCAATCACTGCCACCAAGCTACAAAAGGCTTCATGATGAACTATGATATGCAAGGGATGGAGAAGACTATTCCCGAGCTCTTCATAATGCTCGAAGCTGCGGAGGTAGAAATCAAGAAGGAGCATCAAGTTTTGATGGTTAACAAGACCACTAGTTTCAAGAAAAAGGGCAAGGGAAGAAGATGAACTTCAAGAAGAATGGCAAGCAAGTTGCCACTCCCGAGAAGAAGCCCAAAGTTGGACCCAAGCCTGAAACTGAGTGCTTTACTACAAAGGGACTGGTCACTGGAAGCGGAACTGCCCCAAGTATTTGTCAGATAAGAAGGATGTCAAAGTGAACAAAGGTATATTTGATATACATGTTATTGATGTGTACCTTACTAATGCTCATAGTAGTGCCTGGGTATTTAATACCGGTTCGATTGCTCACATTTGTAACTCGAAACAAGGGCTACGGATTTAACGAAGATTGGCTAAGGACGAGGTGACGATGCGCGTCGGGAATGGTTCCAAGGCCGATGTGATCGCCTTCGGCACGCTGCCTCTACATCTACCTTCGGGATTAGTTTTAGACCTGATTGTTATTTGGTGCCAGCGTTGAGTATGAATATTACATCTGGATCTTGTTTAGTGCGAGACGGTTATTCATTTAAATCAGAGAATAATGGTTGTTCTATTTAGAAAAAAGTCCATTTTACTACCCTGAATAAAGTGGGTGGTTCACTTTACCCCCTGATCTTATTTTCGGCTTCTTCCACCCCCCAAACAAACCAAAACCGGACAAAAAACCCCCCTAGCTGGTTTGTCTCCACCCGCTGTTGATGTGGCAGTGGTCAACGGTGGTTTTGACCCGGGTGGGGGCCCCTTGTCAGGTCTCTCTCTCTCTCTCTCTCTCTCTCTCTCTCTCGGCCGGATCCACCGTCACCAGAAGGAGCTTGCCCTGGGCCCGAGCCACCCGCACCCCACCTTCCCCACCGCGTCACCTAGGAGTCGGCGTCCTGCCAGAGAAGTCCCGTCTCGCGCCGCCGCGGATTGACCCGCCGCTGCCTCGTCGACTCCGCCGGCCACGCCAGCCTGCCGTCGCGAGCCACCCGCGCCCCACCTCCCTCACCACGTCACCAGGAGCCGCCGACCTCTGCTCGCCATCGTGCCGATGTCCTGCCAGAGGAGCCCGTCCTGCGCCGCCGCGGATTGACCCGGCCCCCGCCGCCACAGTCTCACCGATCCCGCCGGCTACGCCATCCCGCGGCCGCGCGATCCCTTCCCGAGTACCCACCGCTGGTGGTTGCCACCACTGCCTCTTGCCGACCCCGCCTGGCCCTGCTCTAGTCGCCGGTGGGTACAGAGAGAAAAACCATCTGGAGAGAGAGAGAGAGAGAGAGAGAGAGAGAGAGAGAAACCTGACAAGAGCAGAGCCAAACCACCGTTGACCACTGCCACATCAGCATCGGGTGGAGACAAACCAGCCAGGGTTTTTTTTGTCTGGTTTTGGTTTGTTTGGGGGGTGGAAGAAGCCCAAAATAAGATCAGGGGGTAAAATGAACCACCCACTTTATTCAGGGTAGTAAAATGGACTTTTTCTTCTATTTATATGAGTAATATCTTTTATGGTCATGCACCCTTGAAGAGTGGTCTATTTCTGTTGAATCTCGATTGTGGTGATACACATATTCATAATATTGATGCCAAAAGATGCAAAGTTGATAATGCTAGTGCAACATATTTGTGGCACTACCGTTTAGGTCATATTGGTTTAAAATGCATGAAGAAACTCCATGCAGATGAACTTTTGGAATCACTTGATTTAGAATCATTTGATACTTGCGAACCATGCCTCATGGGAAAGATCACTAAAACTCTGTTCTCCGGGACAACAGAGCGACCCAATGACTTATTGGAAATAATACATACCGATGTATGCGGTCCGATGAGTGTTGAGGCACGCGGCGGGTATCGTTATTTTCTAACCTTCAAAGATGATTTGAGCAGGGTATATCTACTTAATGAAACACAAGTTTGAAACATTTGAAAAGTTCAAAGAATTTCAGAGAGAAGTGGAGAATCATCGTAACAAGAAAATAAAGTGTCTACGATCTGATCGCGGAGGCGAATATTTGAATTACGAGTTTGGCCTTCATTTAAAACAATGTGGAATAGTTTCACAACTCACGCCACCTGGAACACCACAACGTAATGGTGTGTCCGAACGTCGTAACCGTACTTTATTAGATATGGTGCGATCTATGATGTCTCTTACCGATTTACCACTATTGTTTTGGGGTTATGTGTTAGATGCGGCTGCATTCACGTTAAATAGGGCACCGTCTAAATCTGTTGAGACGACATCGTATGAACTATGGTTTGGCAATAAACCTAAGCTATCGTTTCTTAAAGTTTGTGGTTGTGATACTTATGTCAACAGGCTTCAGCCTGATAAGCTCGAACCCAAATCGGAGAAGTGTGTCTTCATAGGATACCCTAAGGAAACAATTGGGTACACCTTCTACCACAGATCCAAAGGCAAGATTTTTGTTGCCAAGAATGGAACCTTTCTAGAGAAGGAGTTTCTCTCGAAAGAAGTGAGTGGGAGGAAAGTAGAACTTGATGAGGTAATTGTACCTTCTATCAATTTGGAAAGTAGCTCATCAGAGAAATCCGTTCCCGTGATGCCTACACCAACTAGAGAGGAAGCTAATGATGATGATCATGAAACTTTAGATCAAGTTACTTCCGAAGCTCGTAGGTCAACCATAACACGATCAACACCAGAGTGGTATGGTAATCCTGTTCTGGAAGTCATGTTACTAGACCATGACAAACCTACGAACTATGAAGAAGCTATGATGAGCTCAGATTCCGATAAATGCATGGCTTGAGGTCATGAAATCTGAGATAGGATCCATGTATGAGAACAAAGTGTGGACTTTGGTGGATTTGCCCGATGATCGGCAACCCATGGAGAATAAATGGATCTTCAAGAAGAAGACTGTCGTTGATGGTAATGTTATTATCTATAAACCTCGACTTGTCACAAAAGGTTTTTGACATATTCAAGGAGTTGACTTTGATGAGACTTTCTCACCTGTAGTTTAAGTCTGTCCGAATCATGTTAGCAATTGCCGCATTTTATGATTATGAAATCTGGCAAATGGACGTCAAAACTGCATTCCTTAATTGATTTCTTAAAAAAGAGTTGTATATGATGCAACCAGAAGGTTTTGTCGATCCTAAAGGTGCTAACAAAGTGTGCAAGCTCCAGCGATCCATCTATGGACTGGTGCAAGAATCTCGGAGTTGGAATATACGATTTGATGAGGTGATCAAAGCATATGGTTTTATACAAACTTTCGAAGAAGCCTGTATTTACAAGAAAGTGAGTGGGAGCTCTATAGCATTTCTAATATTATATGTGGATGGCATATTGTTGATTGGAAATGATGTAGAATTTCTCGATAGCATAAAAGGATACTTGAATAAAAGTTTTTCAATGAAATACCTTGGTGAAGCTGCTTATATATTAGGCATCAAGATCTATAGAGATAGATCAAAATGCTTAATAGGACTTTCACAAAGCACATACCTTGACAAAGTTTTGAAGAAGTTGAAAATGGATCAGTCAAAGAAAGGGTTCTTGCCTAGGTTGCAAGGTGTGAAATTGAGTCAGACTCAATGCCCGACCACTGCAGAAGATAGAGAGAAAATGAAAGTCATTCCCTATGCCTAAGCCATAGGTTCTATCATGTATGCTATGCTGTGTACCAGACCTGATGTGTGCCTTGCCATAAGTTTGGCAGGGAAGTGCCAAAGTAATCCAGGAGTGGATCACTGGACAACGGTCAAGAACATCCTAAAGTACCTGAAAAGGACCAAGGATATGTTTCTCGTTTATGGAGGTGACAAAGAGCTCGTCGTAAATGGTTATGTCGATGCTAGTTTTGACACTGATCCAGATGACTCTAAGTCACAAACCGGATATGTATTTATATTGAATGGTGGAGCTATTAGTTGGTATAGTTCCAAGCAAAGCGTCGTGGCGGGATCTACGTGTGAAGCAGAGTACATAGCTGCTTTGGAAGCAGCAAATGAAGGAGTCCGGATGAAGGAGTTCATATCTGATCTAGGTGTAATACCTAGTGCATCGGGTCCAATGAAAATCTTTTGTGACAATACTGGAGCAATTGCCTTAGCGAAGGAATCCAGATTTCACAAAAAGACCAAACAAATCAAGAGACGCCTCAACTCCATCCGTGATCTGGTCAAGGAGGGAGATATAGAGATTTTCAAAATACATGCGGATCTAAATATAGCAGACCAGTTGACTAAGCCTCTTCCACAAGCAAATCATGATCAGCACCAAGACTCCATGGGTGTTAGAATCATTACAATGTAATCTAGATTATTGACTCTAGTTCAAGTGGGAGACTGAAGGAAATATTCCCTAGAGGCAATAATAAAGTTGTTACTTTATACTCCCCCCGTCCCAAAATTCTTGTCTTAGATTTGTCTTGATAAGGATGTATCCAGTTACGTTTTAGTGTTAGATACATCCGTATCTAGACGAATGTAAGACAAGAATTTTGGGATGGAGGGAGTATTTCCTTATTTAATGATAAATGTTTGTTATTCTTGCTAGAATTGTATTAACCGGAAACTTGATACATGTGTGGATACATAAACCAAATATGCTGTCCCTAGTAAGCCTCTACTAGACTAGCTCGTTGATCAAAGATGGTTAAGTTTTCTAACCATGGACATGTGTTGTCATTTGATAAACAGGATCAACATCAATTATGTAAAATGATGTGATGACAAGGACCCATCGTTAGCCTTAGCCATTATGATCGTTTCAGTTTTATTGTTATTGCTTTCTTCATGTCAAATACATATTCCTCGGACTAATGAGATTTGGCAACTCCCGGATACCGGAGAATGCCTTGTGTGCTATAAAATGTCACAACATAACTGGGTGATTATAAAGATGCTCTACAGGTATCTCAGAAGGTGTTTATTGGGTTGGCATAGATCGAGATTAGGATTTGTCACTCCGAGTATCAGAGAGGTATCTCTGGGCCCTCTCGGTAATACACATCATAAGAAGCCTTGCAAGCAAAGTGACTATTGAGTTAGTTGCAGGATGATGTATTACGGAACGAGTAAAGAGAATTGCCGATAACGAGATTTAACTAGGTATGAAGATACCGGCGATCCAATGTCGGGCAAGTAACATACCGATGACAAAAGGAATAACGTATGTTGTCATAACGGTTCGACTGATAAAGATCTTCGTATAATATGTGGGAGCCAGTATGATAATCTAGGTTCAGCTTTTGGTTATTGACCGGAGAGGTGTCTCGGTAATGTCTACATAGTTCTCGAACCCGTAGGGTCCGCACGCTTAATGTTCGATGACGATATTGCATTATATGAGTTATGTGATTTGGTGACTGAATGTTGTTTAGTGTCCCGGATGAGATCACAGACATGACGAGGAGTCTCAAAATGGTCGAGAGGTAAAGATTGATATATACGATGATGGCATTCAGACACCTGAAGTGTTTCGGGCAGCACCGGGTACTTATCGGGTCACCGGAAGGGGTTCCAGGCACCCCCGGCAAAAGATATGGGCCTTATGGGACAAGAGGGGAAACGCACCAGCCACAATTGGGCTGGTGCATGCACCAGCCCATATGGGGGCATGCACCAGCCCAATTGTGGCTGGTGCGTTTCCCCTCTTGTCCCATAAGGCCCATATCTTTTGCCGGGGGTGCCTGGAACCCCTTCCGGTGACGCGATAAGTACCCGGTGCTGCCCGAAACACTTCAGGTGTCTGAATGCCATCATCCTATATATCAATCTTTACCTCTCGACCATTTTGAGACTCCTCGTCATGTCTGTGATCTCATCCGGGACACTAAACAACATTCGGTCACCAAATCACATAACTCATATAATGCAATATCGTCATCGAACTTTAAGCGTGCGGACCCTACGGGTTTGAGAACTATGTAGACATGACCGAGACACGTTTCCGGTCAATAACCAATAGCGGAACCTGGATGCTGATAACCCACAAGTGTAGGGGATCGCAACAGCTTTTGAGGGTAGAGTATTCAACCCAAATTTATTGATTCAACACAAGGGGAGCCAAAGAATATTCTTAAGTATTAGCAGTTGAGTTGTCAATTCAACCACACCTGGATAACTTAGTATCTGCAGCAAAGTATTTAGTAGCAAAGTAGTATGATAGTAATGGTAACAGCGGCAAAAGTAAAGATAGCAGTTTTGTAGTAGTTGTAACAGTAGCAATGGAAAAGTAAATAAGCGAATCACAATATGTGAAAAGCTCGTAGGCATTGGATCAGTGATGGATAATTATGTCGGATGCGATTCGTCATGTAATAGCTATAACATAGGGTGACACAGAACTAGCTCCAATTCATCGGTGTAATGTAGGCATGTATTCCGAATATAGTCATACGTGCTTATGGAAAAGAACTTGCATGACATCTTTTGTCCTACCCTCCCATGGCAGCGGGGTCCTTGTGGAAACTAAGGGATATTAAGGCCTCCTTTTAATACAGTACTGGACCAAATCATTAACACATAGTGAATACATGAACTCCTCAAACTGCGGTCATCACCGAGAAGTATCCTGATTATTATCACTTCGGGGTTGTCAGATCATAACACATAATAGGTGACTATAGACTTGCAAGATAGGATCAAGAACTCACATATATTCATGAAAACACAATAGGTTCAGATCTGAAATCATGGCACTCGGGCCCTAGTGACAAGCATTAAGCATAGCAAAGTCATAGCAACATCAATCTTAGAACATAGTGGATACTAGGGATCAAACCCTAACAAAACTAACTTGATTACATGGTAAATCTCATCCAACCCATCACCGTCCAGCAAGCCTACGATGGAATTACTCACACACGGCGGTGAGCATCATGAAATTGGTGATGGAGGATGGTTGATGATGATGACGACGACGAATCCCCCTCTCCGGAGCCCCGAACGGACTCCAGATTAGCCGTCCCAAGAGAGATTAGGGCTTGGCGTTGGCTTCGTATCGTAAAACATGATGAAACTTTCTCTTTGATTTTTTTCTCCGTGAAACGGAATATATGGAGTTGGAGTTGAGGTCGGTGGAGCATCAGGGGGCCCATGAGACAGGGGGGCGCGGCCAGGGGGGAGAGGGCACGCCCCCACCCTCGTGGACAGGGTGTGGGCCCCCTGGCCTTGATTCTTTCGCCATTATTTTTTATATTTTCCAAAAGTTATCTCCGTGGATTTTCAGGTCATTCCGAGAACTTTTGTTTTCTGCACAATAAACAACACCATGGCAGTTCTGCTGAAAACAACGTCAGTCCGGGTTAGTTCCATTCAAATCATGCAAATTAGAGTCCAAAACAAGGGCAAAAGTGTTTGTAAAAGTAGATACGTTGGAGACGTATCAACTCCCCCAAGCTTAAACCTTTGCTTGTCCTCAAGCAATTCAGTTGATAAACTGAAAGTGATAAAGAAAAACTTCTACAAACTCTATTTTCTCTTGGTGTTGTAAATATGTAAAGCCAGCATTCAAGTTTTCAGCAAAGATTATGAACTAACCATACTCACAATAACACTTAGGTCTCACATTTACTCATATCAATGGCATAATCAGCTAGTGAGCAATAATAAAAAAACTCGGATGACAACACTTTCTCAAAACAATCATAATATGATATAACGAGATGGTATCTCACTAGCCCTTTCCGAGACCAAAAAACATAAATGCAGAGCACCTTTAAAGATCAAGGACTGACTAAATATTGTAATTCATGGTAAAAGAGATCCAGTCAAGTTATACCCAATATAAACTAATAGTAATGAATGGAAATGACAGTGTGCTCTCCAGCGGGTGCTTTTTAATAAGAAGGTGATGACTCAACACAAAAGTAAATAGATAGGCCCTTCGCAGAGGGAAGCAGGGATTTGTAGAGGTGACAGAGCTCGATTTTAAAATAGAGATGAATAACATTTTGAGCGGCATACTTTCACTGTCAACGCAACAACTATGAGATGGCGATATCTTCCATGCTACATACATTATAGGCGGTTCCCAAACAGAATGGTAAAAGTTTATACTCCCCCACCACCAACAAGCATCAATCCATGGCTTGCTCGAAACAACGAGTGCCTCCAACTAGCAACAACCCTGTGGGAGTTTTGTTTAATTATTTTGATTTGCTTTGATATTTTTGATCATGGGACTGGGCATCCCGGTTACCAGCCATTTTCTCGTGAATGAGGAGCGGAGTCCACTCCTCTTGAGAATAACCCACCTAGCATGGAAGATACAGACAACCCTAGTTGAAACATGAGCTGCTCGAGCATACAAAACAGAATTTCATTTGAAGGTTTGGAGTTTGGCACATACAAATTTACTTGGAACGGCAGGTAGATACCGCATATAGGAAGGTATGGTGGACTCATATGGAATAACTTTGGGGTTTATGGAGTTTGGATGCACAAGCAGTATTCCCGCTTAGTACAGGTGAAGGCTAGCAGAAGACTGGGAAGCGACCAACTGAGAGAGCGACAACAGTCATGAACATGCATTAAAATTAATTTACACCAAGTACAAGCATGAGTAGGATATAATCCACCATGAACATAAATATCGTGAAGGCTATGTTGATTTTGTTTCAACTACATGCGTGAACATGTGCCAAGTCGAGTCACTCAATTCATTCAAAGGAGGATACCATCCCATCATACCACATCATAATCATTTTAATAGCATGTCGGCACACAAGGTAAACCATTATAACTCATAGCTAATTAAGCATGGCACAAGCAACTATAATCTCTAAATGTCATTGCAAATACGTTTACTTCATAATAGGCTGAATCAGGAACGATGAACTCATCATATTTACAAAAATTAAAGAGGTCGAGTTCATACCAGCTTCTCTCATCTCAATCAGTCCATCTTATATCGTCATTATTGTCTTTCACTTGCATGACCGAACGGTGTTTATAATAATAATAGTGCGCGTGCATTGGACTAAGTTGGAATCTGCAAGCATTCAATTCAAGAGAGAAGACAAAGTAATATGGGCTCTAAGTTAAATCAACAATCATGCATATGAGAGCCACTGAACATTTTCAATATGGTCTTCTACTCTCGACCCCCAAAGGAAAGAAAAGAAATAAAACTATTTACAAGGGAAAGCTCCCAACAAACAAAAGAAGAACGATAAATCTTTTGGGGTTTTCATTTAATTACTACTACAAGCATGGAAAGTAAACTAACTATTTTTTTTGGTTTTCTTAAGGTTTATCAAACACACAAGAAGAAAGCTAGAAAAAGAAATTGAACTAGCATGGATACTACAATGAAAGAGTATGAGCACCGACAACTAGAATAGTGTGTTAACATGAATGTAAAGTCGGTGAGAAATACGTACTCCCCCAAGCTTAGGCTTTTGGCCTAAGTTGGTCTACTGCCAAGGACCGCGACTACTCTCCCTGATGTACTGAGGAGTGTCATCAGGATACCACTGGCTAGCGATCTCCTCCGGATCCCACTAATAATATGATGGACGATAAGGGTCCAGTGGAGGTTCCGGCTCAGGCTCTGAGCGGATGCCTGTCCTCGATGAGCGTACACCGCTTCCGGTGAGACAAAATAATTAACTACAGTCAAATCAAACAACAAAGGCGCAGGCAGGATAATAATCTCATTGTGTTTCTTATTAAATCTCAAGTTATACAGGAGCATCTTATCATCATTGTGAACAATAAACTCATGTGCTACCATGCTCCTGTAATCTAAAAGGGAGAGAGGCAACTTTGTCTCCTCTTTCTCATAGTGCCTGATAGGTATCTCAAAATGTTTAGCAAGGCATGCAGCATAGATACCTCCAAAGATGGGGCCTTTTGTACAGTTCAGGCTTAGCCGTTTAGCAATAACGGCACCCATACTAAAACTGTTATCACCAAACAAGGCATGGAACAAAATAATAATATTAGGGACACTGAAGTTTCCACTATTTTCACGACCAATTAAGCATCGACTGGAAAATTGGCAAACTAGCGTAAAACAGGAAAGTGTATGCTAGTGATTCTCGCATCGGAACCCTTCTTCGGATCCCCTACAATAATGGTGTTAACAAAGCCATCCACATCTTTACGATGTGGTTCATCTAATCTGCCCTCAAAGGGTATTCTACATACCACACAAAAATTACGTAAAGACATTTCCTTGAATTCATCATATAAATGAAATGATACTAATGTAGGTGAATTCTTAGGATAATAATAAAATTTTTGCACGAAAGTATTGGTGAGTAAGAGATACTGATCGATCCGGTTGTGGAGGAAGTCGGTGAGGCCTGCATTTTCAATCAAAGAATAAAAGTCTTCATAAATCCCGACTTCTCTCAAGAAATTATCACAAGGCCATACACACGGCCGTACTTCCGCGACGGGAGGAAGATTATACTTGGCCTTTTCCTTCTCATTTGCTTGTTTATCCTGAGAGCCTTGGCTAGAAGAGCCCCTCAAAAATCTCCTTATAATTTTCTAAAAATTTCAGAAATTTGTAGTAACTTCAAAATAAAAGTGAATAAAACTAAACAAGATTGGTAGCAACTACTCCTACAAGTGCCTAGAGCCTATATCATGCATTAGAATTACTTGGGACCTCATAAATTTGACATGCAAGCTCAAGAACAGGGGCACCTATGCAGCAAAAATTTGCAATGAATAAAGCACTAGAACAAAAACTAATTGGACCAATGGAGGAGTCACATACCAAGCAACAATCTCCCGAAGTAGTTTTGTGAATGGAGCTTTGAGCAAGGACATAAAAAATCGCAGCAAAATGAGCTAGAACTCGTGCTTGAGCTGGATAGGGATTTTTTGGGAGGAAGATGAAGTGTGTGGGTGCAGGAATAAGTGGAGGGGGCCACCATGGGCCCACGAGATAGGGGGCGCGCCCAGGGGTGTGGGCGCGCCCTCCACCCTCGTGGCCAGGTGCTTTCCCCCCCTGCAGTGTTCTCAGTCCCTAAAATCCTCAAATATTCCATAAAAATCATACTAAATTTGCAAGGCATTTGGAGCACTTTTATTTTCGGGATTTATTGCACGGATAATTCAGAAAACAGACAGATAATACTATTTTTGCTTTATTTATTCTAAATAACAGAAAGTAAAAAGAGGGTACAGAAGGTTGTGCCTTCTAGTTTCATCCATCTCATGATCATCAAAATGAATCCACTAACAAGCTTGATCAAGTCTTGTTAACAAACTCATTCCGAATAACACGGAACCGGAGAAATTTCGAATAACACTAGGTTACCTCAACAGGGGTATGAACATCCCCAACAATAAGAATATCATACTTTTTGTTGACAGTAGGAAGAGGAAATTCAAAACCTCCAATAATGATAGTTGGAACTTTTCCAATAGAATTGATGCTATGAACTTGAGGTTGTTTCCTCGGAAAGTGTACCGTATGCTCATTACCATTAACATGAAAAGTGGCATTGCCTTTGTTGCAATCAATAACAGCCCCTGCAGTATTCAAAAAGGGTCTACCAAGGATAATCGACATACTATCGTCCTCGGGAATATCAAGAATAACAAAGTCCGTTAAGATAGTGACATTTGCAACCACAACAGGCACATCCTCATAAATACCGACAGGTATAGCAGTTGATTTATTAGCCATTTGCAAAGATATTTTAGTAGGTGTCAACTTATTCAATTCAAGTCTACGATATAAAGAGAGAGGCATAACACTAACACTGGCTCCAAGATCACATAAAGCAGTTTTAACATAGTTTCTTTTAATGGAGCATGGTATAGTCGATACCCCAGGATCTCCAAGTTTCTTTGGTATTCCACCCTTAAAAGTGTAATTAGCAAGCATGGTGGAAATTTCAGCTTCTGGTATCTTTCTTTTATTTGTAATGATATCCTTCATATACTTAGCATAAGGATTTAGTTTAAGCATATCAGTTAAGCGCATACGTAAGAAGATAGGTCTAATCATTTCAGCAAAGCGCTCAAAATCCTCATCATCCTTTGTCTTGGATGGTTTAGGAGGAAAGGGCATGGGTTTCTGAACCCATGGTTCTCTTTCTCTACCGTGCTTCCTAGCAACAAAATCTCTTTTATCATAACGTTGATTCTTTGATTGTGGGTTATCAAGATCAACAGCAGGTTCAATCTCTACATCATTGTTATTTCTAGGTTGAGCATCAACATGAACATTATCATTAACATTATCACTAGGTTCATGTTCATCACCTGATTGTGTTTCAGCATCAGAAATAGAAATATCATTGGGATTCTCAGGTGTGTCTACAACAGGTTCACTAGAAGCATGCAAAGTCCTATCGTTTTTCTTTTTCTTCTTTTTGGAAGAACTAGGTGCCTCTAAATTATTACTCTGAGAATCTTGCTCGATTCTCTTAGGGTGGCCTTCAGGATACAAAGGTTCCTGAGTCATTCTACCAGTTCTAGTAGCCACTCTAACAGCAAAGTCATGTTTATTATTTAATTCATCGAGCAAATCACTTTGAGCTTTAAGTACTTGCTCAGCTTGAGTGGTAACCATAGAAGCATATTTGCTAATGAGTTTAAGTTCACCTTTAACTCTAGCCATATAATCACTCAAGCGTCCTATCTCGAAAGCATTATTCTTTAATTCTCTACCAACATAAGCATTAAAACTTTCTTGTCTAGCCATAAAGTCATCAAATTCATCTAAGCATGGGCTATGAAATTTAGTAGACGGGATTTCAACTTTATCATATCTATAGAGAGAATTTACCTTTACTACCTGTGTCGGGTTATCAAGACAATGTGTTTCTTCAACAGGCGGTATATTAAGACCATGTATTTCTTCAATAGGAGGTAAATTCTTAACATCTTCAGCTTTAATACCTTTTTCTTTCATTGATTTCTTTGCCTCTTGCATATCTTCAGGACTGAGAAATAGAACACCCCTCTTCTTCGGAGTTGGTTTAGGAATAGGCTCAGGAGTTGGCTCAATTGGCTCAGGAATTGGCTCAGGAAGAGTCCAATTGTTTTCATTAGTCAACATATTATTCAATAGTAATTCAGCTTGGTCGACTGTTCTTTCCCTGAAAACACAACCAGCACAACTATCCAAGTAGTCCTTGGAAGCATCGGTTAGTCCATTATAAAAGATATCAAGTATTTCATTTTTCTTAAGAGGATGATCAGGCAAAGCATTAAGTAATCGGAGAAGCCTCCCCCAAGCTTGTGGGAGACTCTCTTCTTTGATTTGCACAAAATTATATATTTCCCGCAAGGCAGCTTGTTTCTTATGAGCAGGGAAATATTTAGCAGAGAAGTAATAAATCATATCCTGGGGACTAAGCACACAACCAAAATCAAGAGAATTAAACCAAGTTTTAGCATCACCCTTTAATGAGAACGGAAATATCTTAAGGATATAATAATAGCGAGACTTCTCATCATTAGTAAACAGGGTGGCTATATCATTTAACTTGGTAAGATGTGCCACAACAGTTTCAGATTCATAGCCATAAAAAGGATCAGATTCAACCAAAGTAATTATTTCAGGATCAACAGAGAATTCATAATCCTTATCAGTAACACAGATAGGTGAAGTAGCAAAAGTGGGGTCAGGTTTCATTCTAGCATTAAGGGATTGCTGCTTCCATTTAGCTAATAACTTCTTAAGATCATATCTATCTTTGCAAGCAAAAATAGCTCTAGCAGCTTCCTCATCCATAACATAACCCTCAGGAACAACAGGCAATTCATAATCAGGGGGAGAACTTTCATCATCACTATCATCAATAATATCATCATTAATAATTTCATTCTCTCTAACCCTAGCAAGTTGTTCATCAAGAAATTCACCTAATGGCAAAGTAGTATCACGCACAGAAGTAGTTTCATCATAAGTATCATGCATAGCAGAAGTGGCATCATCAATAACATGCGACATATCAGAATTCATAGCAGTAGCAGGTTTAGGTGTCGCAAGCTTACTCAAAACAGAAGGAGAATCTAGTGCAGAGCTAGATGGCAGTTCCTTACCTCCCCTCGTAGTTGAGGGAAAAATCTTGGTTCTTTCGTCTTTCAAGTTCCTCATAGTTAACAATAGATATAAATCCCAAGTGACTCAAAGAATAGAGCTATGCTCCCCGGCAACGGCGCCAGAAGTTAGTCTTGATAACCCACAAGTGTAGGGGATCGCAACAGCTTTCGAGGGTAGAGTATTCAACCCAAATTTATTGATTCGACACAAGGGGAGCCAAAGAATATTCTTAAGTATTAGCAGTTGAGTTGTCAATTCAACCACACCTGGATAACTTAGTATCTACAGCAAAGTATTTAGTAGCAAGTAGTATGATAGTAATGGTAACAGCGGCAAAAGTAAAGATAGTAGTTTTGTAGTAGTTGTAAAAGTAGCAACAGAAAAGTAAATAAGTGAAGCACAATATGTGAAAATCTCGTAGGCATTGGATCAGTGATGGATAATTATGTCGGATGCGATTCCTCATGTAATAGCTATAACATAGGGTGACACAGAACTAGCTCCAATTCATCAATGTAATGTAGGCATGTATTCCGAATATAGTCATACGTACTTATGGAAAAGAACTTGCATGACATCTTTTGTCCTACCCTCCCGTGGCAGCGGGGTCCTAGTGGAAACTAAGGGATATTAAGGCCTCCTTTTAATAGAGTACCGGACCAAAGCATTAACACATAGTGAATACATGAACTCCTCAAACTACGGTCATCACCGAGAATTATCCCGATTATTGTCACTTCGGGGTTGTCGGATCATAACACATAATAGGTGACTATAGACTTGCAAGATAGGATCAAGAACTCACATATATTCATGAAAACATAATAGGTTCAGATCTGAAATCATGGCACTCGGGCCCTAGTGACAAGCATTAAGCATAACAAAGTCATAGCAACATCAATCTCAGAACATAGTGGATACTAGGGATCAAACCCTAACAAAACTAACTTGATTACATGGTAAATCTCATCCAACCCATCACCGTCTAGCAAGCCTACGATGGAATTACTCACGCACGGCGGTGAGCATCATGAAATTGGTGATGGAGGATGGTTGATGATGACGACGACGACGAATCCCCCTCTCCGGAGCCCCGAACGGACTCCAGATCAGCCCTCCCGAGAGAGATTAGGGTGTGGCGGCGGCTCCGTATCATAAAACGCAATGAAACTTTCTCTCTGATTTTTTCTCCGTGAAACAAAATATATGGAGTTGGAGTTGAGGTCGGTGGAGCATCAGGGGGCCCACAAGATAGGGGAGCGCACCCAGGGGAGAGGGCGCGCCCCCACCCTCGTGGACAGGGTGCGGGCCCCCTGGCCTTGATTCTTTCACCAGTATTTTTATATTTTCCAAAAGTTATCTCCGTGGATTTTCAGGTCATTCCGAGAACTTTTGTTTTCTGCACAATAAACAACACCATGGCAGTTCTGCTGAAAGCAGCGTCAGTCCGGGTTAGTTTCATTCAAATCATGCAAATTAGAGTCCAAAACAAGGGCAAAAGTGTTTGGAAAAGTAGATACGTTGGATACGTATCAGATGCTCATACTGGTTCCCACATATTCTACGAAGATCTTTATCGGTCAAAACGCATAACTACATACGTTGTTCCCGTTGTCATTGGTATGTTACTTGCTCGAGATTCGATCGTCGGTATCTCAATACCTAGTTCAATCTCGTTACCGACAAGTCTCTTTACTCGTTATGTAATGCATCATCCCGTAACTAACTCATTAGTCACATTGCTTGCAAGGCTTATAGAGATGCATTACCGAGAGGGCCCAGAGATACCTCTCCGACAATCGGAGTGACAAATCCTAATCTCGATCTATGCAACTCAACAAACACCATCGGAGACACCTGTAGAGCACCTTTATAATCACCCAGTTACGTTGTGACGTTTGGTAGCACACAAAAATTTCCTCCGGTATTCGGGAGTTGCATAATCTCATAGTCATAGGAATATGTATAAGTCATGAAGAAAGCAATAGCAACATACTAAACGATCAAGTGCTAAGCTAAAGGGATGGGTCAAGTTAATCACATCATTCTCTAATGATATGATCCCAGTAATCAAATGACAACTCATGTCTATGGTTTGGAAACTTAACCATATTTGGTTCAACGAGCTAGTCAAGTAGGGGCATACTAGTGACACTATGTTTGTCTATGTATTCACACATGTATTATGTTTCTAGTTAATACAATTCTAGCATGAATAATAAACATTTATCATGAAATAAGGAAATAAATAACAACTTTATTATTGCCTCTAGGGCATATTTCCTTCAGTCTCCCACTTGCACTAGAGTCAATAATCTAGTTCACATCACAATGTGATTTAACACCAATATTCACATATGTATGTGATTAACACCCATTGAGGGAGTCCTGGACTAGGGGGTGTCCGGATAGCCGAACTATCATCATTGGCCGGACTCCAAGACTATGAAGATACAAGATTGAAGACTTCGTCCCGTGTCCGGATGGGACTTTCCTTGGCGTGGAAGGCAAGCTTGGCGATACGGATATGTAGATCTCCTGCCATTGTAACCAACTCTGTGTAACCCTAGCCCTCTCCGATGTCTATATAAACCGGAGGGTTTTAGTCCATAGGACACAGAACAATCATACCATAGGCTAGCTTCTAGGGTTTAGCCTCCTTGATCTCGTGGTAGATCTACTCTTGTACTACCCATATCATCAATATCAATCAAGCAGGAGTAGGGTTTTACCTCCATCGAGAGGGCCCGAACCTGAGTAAAACATCGTGTCCCTTGTCTCCTGTTACCATCCGCCTAGACGCATAGTTCGGGACCCCCTACCCGAGATCCGCCGGTTTTGACACCAACATTGGTGCTTTCATTGAGAGTTCCTCTGTGTCGTCACCATCAGGAAGGATGCCTCATCTCATCTTTAAAGACGGCGCCGTCGCCAAGGGAGCTTTGGCCACCGGCCAAACTATCCGACTAGGTGGTTTTCTTATGACCGCCTGTTCGGGCCACCGCTCCGACAATGACCTCTCAAGTCATCAAAAGCGATCTTCACGTCAACTCGGAATTCACCAAGCAGTTAGATACGATGGAGCTCTCCTCCGTTAATGAGCTCTTGGATCGCATCACCGCCATGGGAGTCGCTACAGACTACGATCAGATTGGGCTTAAAACTGATCTGAGAGAAATTAACTCTCCCTAGGCTACGCACCATGTTGCGGTGGTAGAGGAACAATGCGGCGATTCTTTGATGTTAAAGACTAGTTATGTCTGGATTCCCGATCCCTCAATGCCGGATTCCGCGGAGGGACGGACGTCAATCAAGTACTGAACCTAAAGTCAGGCATCGGACCGGATTTGTTGGATAACATCCAGCAATCCAAGCTTCCAAATCCGGAAACTCCTCGGCCTTTGAGCCTCAGATTGGGCGGGTGCCGAATTTAATTCTGCCTGCCCACCCAAACATAAGCGATCTATCTCAAATACGGCAAGAGCCCGATGAAATAGTACATCATTACTGGGCCAGATTCCTCCTGGTTATGGATAGGGTAAAGGACTGCCGTGAGGAAAGCGCAATCTCAATTTTCTGCAACAATTGCACGAAAAAGGGAATCATGAACGCCATAAGTCGTCGCGAAGTCACACGCTTCACCGACCTGGCGACCATAGTACAAAAATACTATGCGATGGAGAGCACCTGGAAAACCGAAACTAGGTTTTGGGACAATCCGGCCCTGAACACAACCCTAGTCCGAAATAAAAGGGTGCATCATACTCAAGCACCTGGTCAAAAACCAAAAAGCAAAAAGCCCCTAAAGGCACGGAACCGTACTGGAGGGATGGCTCAACGGACCCTGTAAGATCCATAGTACAGAGGGCGCCAGTTCCAACACATAGCCTTCGAGCATGTTGGATACTACGGCAGGTGGCCAAAAGTGGCGAAAGCTTTCTAGCCCCAGAGAACCAGCCTAGCAGTATCAGTACGGTATTAACAATCTTCGAGACTTTCGCATCAATAATATGCGGAAACGAACAATCCGCAGCCTCGCGAAGTCTACCAAGTAGCAACAATAAATCCATGGAGCGACACGGCTATTACCTTCAACGCCAGTGACGAACCTAAATTCCGAATAGCCCGAGCACCAGCCGCATTGGTACTCAGTCCAATAGTGGACGGCTTTTGCCTTACTAAGGTACTCATGGATGGCGGCAGCTGATTAAACCTCATCTACGAGGAAACCCTTTGAAAAATGGAAATAGACTGGAGCCGCATTGAGCGAAGCAGCACAACCTTTAGAGGAATAGTCCCTAGTCAGGAAGCACGCTGCACAGGAAAAATTACACTGGATGTGGTGTTCGGCTCGCCGGACAATTACAGGTCCGAGGAGCTCACATTCCAAGTGGCCCCGTTCAATAGTGGATATCACGCTTTATTAGGGCGAGAGGCATTCACAATTTTACAAGCTATACCCCATTACGGGTACATGAAGATCAAAATGCCCGGGCCCAACGAAATCATCACTCTTGTCAGTGATCCGGACATAGCACTCCGCGCCGAAAATAAAACAGCCGCACTAGCCCTAGAGGCACTATCCGAAGCCCTAGCGGCCGAGGAACTCACTGCGCTGCGCTCCACGGTGAACAGGGACGACGTGATACTCGATAAAAGATCCAAGTCCACCTCTTTCAAGCCAGCGGACGAAATAGTCAAATTCCAAGTCCATCCAACGGACCCCACAAAGACAGCCTCCATTGGGGCACAATTAAACCCTGATGTAGACGCTGCACTACGCGAATTCCTTCGGGAAAATTGGGACATTTTTGCCTGGCACCCTTCAGACATGCCAGGAATCCCACGCAGGTTGGCAGAGCACAACCTAAATATCCTAAAAGGATTCAAGCCGGTCAAACAGGCTCTTCAGCGATTTTCCGAACCCAAAAGACAGGCACTGGGAGAGGAGCTAGCCAAACTATTAGAAGCCGGATTCATCAGAGACATAAAACATCCGGACTGGCTAGCAAACCTGGTAATGGTACCAAAGAAGAACAAATCCTAGTGCTTGTGTGTCGATTTCAAGGACCTTAACAAGGCTTGTCCAAAGGATCCTTTCCCCCTTCCCCGCATCGATCAAATTATAGATGCTACCGCAGGACACGATTCATTGTGCTTCCTGGACGCATACTCCGGCTACCATCAAATCAAGATGGCGGAGCCAGACCAAGCCGCAACGGCATTCATCACTCCATACGGACCATTCTGCTTCAACACAATGCCCTTCGGGCTCAAAAACGCCGGCGCAACATATCAGCGCATGATTCAGACATGTCTGGCAACCCAGATCGGCAAAACAGTGGAGGCATACGTAGACGATGTGGTCGTCAAGTCTAAACACGTCGAAACTCTAGTAGAAGATTTGAGGCTCACATTTGACAACCTCCGAGCATACGACATTAAGCTCAACCCGGAAAAATGCGTTTTCGGCGTACCAGCCGGAAAGCTCTTGGGCTTCATTGTATCCGGTAGAGGAACTGAAGCAAACCCAGCCAAGATCCAAGCTCTATCACAATTGGATATCCCAAAAGACCTCAAGCAAATACAAAAATTAACTGGATGTGTGGCGGCTCTAAGCCGCTTCATTTCCCGCTTGGGAGAAAAGGCATTACCCCTTTATCGCCTCCTCCGGCGCACCGAACACTTCGAATGGACGGATGCCGCCACGGCCGGACTCGAAGAAATAAATGCCATATTGGCAACAAATCCGGTCCTGGCCACGCCCAACTTGGGTGAACCAATGCTATTATATATCGCGGCAACTCATCAAGTTGTAAGCGCGGTACTCGTCGTCGAACGAGAAGCGGACGGACATAAGTTCCCTCTTCAAAAACCAGTGTACTACGTATCCACTGTCTTAACTCCATGCAAATCCCGGTATCCGCATTATCAAAAGATAGCGTACGCAGTGTTCATGGCATCCCGGAAGCTCCGACACTACTTTCAAGAGTGTTCGATAACAGTAGCCTCCGAAGTACCACTCAATGACATTATAAACAACCGCGACACGACCGGTAGGATTGCAAAATGGGCCATCGAGCTCCTACCATTTGACATAACCTATAAACCACGACGAGCCATCAAGTCGCAAGTTTTGGCTGACTTCATCGCCGAATGGACTGAAGCCGAACTCCCTAAAGAGTACGGCGCATATTCTAACTAGATCATGCACTTCGACGGCTCGAAAATGTTGGCCGGCCTGGGGGCTGGCGTCATCCTGACGTCCCCAACCAGGGACACAGTCCAATACGTACTTCAAATAATGTACACGGACTCCAACAACGCTGCCGAATACGAGGCCCTTCTACATGGCCTCCGGATGGCGGTCTCCATGGGCATTAAACGCCTAGAGGTACGAGGGGATTCGAACCTCGCGATATCCCAAATAAATGGAGACGTCGACGCCAAGGATCCAAAAATGGCAGCTTACCGTAATGCCGTTTTGAAAATGTCAGCTCGGTTTGAAGGGCTCGAATTTCACCATATAGCCTGGGATAATAATCAAGCGGCGGACGTATTGGCACGCATCGACGCAAAGCGCGATGCCGTCCCCCCAATATCTTCCTAGAACGGCTTTTCAAGCCATCTGTACTATGGGAAGGGGAGTCCGGACATAACAACCCGGACCCAACCGCACTACCCGACACCGTACACTCTGACACAATCGGCGGTTCTGCCAATGAAACAACACCTTCAGCCCACGAAATAATGGCAGTCATTGCCCCGTGGACCGAGCCATTCCTAGCTTACCTAACTAAGCAAGAACTTCCCGAGGACCAAAATGAAGCCCGCTGCATAGTACGGCACTCTAAAGCCTATAAGGTCCATGAGGGAGAGCTTTATAAGAAAAGCACAACCGGAGTCCTTCAAAGGTGCATCTCCGAGGAGGAAGGGCGAAATCTTCTGGCTGAAATTCACGTCGAACTCGGCGAGCACCACGCCGCAGCCCAGGCCCTTGTAAGCAAGGCCTTCCGTACAGGATTTTATTGGCCAACGGCCTGGACAGACGCTCAGGATTTAGTCCAACGATGCGTCGGCTACCAGCTCTTCGCTAACCAAAGACACATGCCACCCACCGCCCTGAAAACTATACCCATCACCAAGCCGTTCGCGGTCTGGGGGCTTGACATGGTTGGACCCCTTAAAGGGGGAACCCACAAGCAAAAATACCTATTGGTCATGGTGGATAAATTCACCAAATGGATAGAGGCCAAGCCAGTTAAGACGGCCGAATCCGGACCTGTGATAGACTTCATATCTGGGGTAGTACACCGTTACGGTATCCCCCACAGCATCATCACTGATAATGGCACAAACTTCACGGCCGACGAGGTTAAACTTTGGTGCAAAAACATGGGCGGCATTAAACCCAGACTAGTGCGGTCCCTCAAACTAACGATCAAGTCGAGCGAGAAAATGGTCTAATCATGAGCGGCATTAAACCCAGACTAGTGCGGCCCCTCAAGGAATCTAACACGCACTGGGTAGAGGAGCTCGACTCCGTACTCTGGGGGCTGCAGACCATGCCGAATCGTACTATCGGATTCACACCATTTTTCATGGTGTACGGCACAGAGGCAGTCTTGCCCTGCGACATAATTCATGACTCACCTCGCGTGCGCATGTACGAAGAAAGAGAAGACAAGCTGGATCGGCAGGACAGTTTGGACGCCTTAGAGGAAGAGCGCGACGTGGCAAAAGCTCGTTTCGCATTCTATCAACAGCAGGCTCGAAGATATCAAAGCAGAGAAGTACGGGCCAAAACTTACAATGTTGGCGAACTCGTTCTACGCCTGCCGGACAAGAAAAAGGACAAACTCAAGCCCAAATGGGAATGTCCCTTCATCATCGACCAACTCCTGACCGGCGGAGCATACCGTCTGCGAAACGCATCGGACAACCGACCCGAGCCGAACCCATGGAACGCAGCCCGTCTCCGAAGATTCTACGCCTAGCGCCGAAGACAGAGTTCGTCTTCTTCCTCTATCCACATTTTATACTTTAGCTGTCTTTTGTTTCTCTCTTTCTCCTTCCTTTTTCCTTAAAGCCTTTGAAGGCCGATCTGTGCATTGTTCGCACACATTTGACGTGCTACTCGCACTCATTATACTTGGGGGCTTCTTTAACAGAAGCTTATTTATACGGGCTTCATGCCCAACACATGTGTCACACTTCCGCATGTACCTTTTATTCACCATTATATGCATCGATATGACTTAAGTTTTGGCCAAGCTGGGTTGCCTGGCTCCTGTGCTTACCCCTACGTTCTCGATTGTTCGGCTAGGAGGTAAAGGGAGCACCTCTGCGATTGTTACTGCCGGGTCAGCCGGATGTGTACCTCAGACTGGGTGAAGCCGAAAGCTAGAGTTCTTAAGGGAATATTCGGTCGGTGATTTAAAAGGCGATTTCTTACCTACTTATTTATCCACCCCCAGATGCTTTTATGCTTTCTTCGCAGTCCGGACATGCACTTTAGGGCATGCCTCCCAGGGAAAGGAACCCCTAACGTAACTATTCTCCCTAGAAGATGTTTGTCGGTGTCAAAACCGGCGGATCTCGGATAGGGGGTCCCGAACTGTGCGTCTAGGCGGATGGTAACATGAGACAAGGGACACGATGTTTTTACCCAGGTTCAGGCCCTCTCGATGGAGGTAAAACCCTACTCCTGCTTGATTGATATTGATGATATGGGTAGTACAAGAGTGGATCTACCACGAGATCAAGGAGGCTAAACCCTAGAAGCTAGCCTATGGTATGATTGTTGTCATGGTTGTTCGTCCTACGGACTAAAACCCTCCGGTTTATATAGACACCGGAGAGGGCTAGGGTTACACAGAGTCGGTTACAATGGTAGGAGATCTACATATCCGTATCGCCAAGCTTGCCTTCCACGCCAAGGAAAGTCCCATCCGAAAAAGGGACGAAGTCTTCAATCTTGTATCTTCATAGTCTTGGAGTCTGGCTGACGATGATAGTCCGGCTATCCGGACACCCCCTAGTCCAGGACTCCCTCAGTAGCCCCTGAACCAGGATTCAATGACGATGAGTCCGGCGCGCATATTGTTCGGCATTGCAAGGCGGGTTCCTCCTCCGAATAATTCATAGAAGATTGTGAACACCAGGATAGTGTCCGGCTCTGCAAAATAAATTCCACATTCCACCGTAGAGAGAATAATATGTACACAAGTTCAATCTGCTGACGTATTTTCTGGCATGATGTCACACCACCACCAAGCCTTTACTTGAATCGTTTTTTTATTATACCACCTCAGCGCGTTTAGCGAAGCGGTTTCCTTGGCACGTCTTGTCGAAGCAGAGATCGTGTTCCCCTTATTCCGGGATTCCCATCAATACGAACGTGGGTAACCCAACCGTGCCCGTTGCCACGCCCCCTCTATCGGAGGCGAGTCCCGAACGGTCACGGGGACGGCTCTTGGTATTCTCCCTCTTTATAATGGGACCAAGGCTCGTTTCTTTTCTTCAATCCTCAATCGAATCTACTCCTTGCCCCGAGTTCCAACACCCAGAGCCCCAGATTCGAGTGCTTCGGACCTTCAACAATGTCTGGCTCTGACCTACAGGGCCGGTGGATGCCCTCCTCCGTCACGGAAGAGGACGTGCTAAAGCTGCGAGAGGCCAAGTACCTGACTTACGAGATTTCGCATAGGTTGCCCGCTAAAGGGCAAGTCATTCCCACCCCCGAGCCCGGCAAGTATGTCGTGTTTGTGTCCCACCTCCGTCGGGGCTTAGGCTTCCCGATGGATCCTTTTGTGAGAGGGCTCATGTTTTACTATGGGTTGGAATTCCACGACTTGGCTCCGGAGTCCATCCTCCATATCTCTTCATTCATTGTCGTCTGCGAAGCCTTCCTCCGCATTACCCCTCACTTCGGCTTGTGGCTTAAGACCTTCGACGTGGAGCCGAAGATGATCGAGGGGCGTCAAGCAGAGTGCGGCGGGGCGGTTGTAAGCAGAAGGGCCGATGCTCCATGTCCCGAGGGCTCTTTCCAGGAGGAGCTCGGCTTGTGGCAGCAGGAGTGGTTTTACATAACCGCTCCCAGGGGCAGCAGGCAGAAGCCGCCGCCCATCTTCCGCTCGGGCCCTCCACAGCGGCTGATGTCATGGGTCAGCCAAGGGCTCAACTGGGGGCCGTCAAAGGACGTGCCCTATTGCAGGGCCGGATTCGAGACCTCCAGGAGAGGGAGATCAATCTGGTCGTAGTGATGCAGGTTATGCTGATTCAGCGCCTCCTACCCTGCAAGCGTCGCCCCCTCCGACTGTGGGAGTTCAATCCCGAGGGGCCGCGCGCTCTCCAACACTTCATGGGTACAACACCCGTGGAGATGTATAAATTGTTCTTTGGATCACAAGAGATGTGTCCGGAATTGACCGAGGATTCCGGCCTAAGCTGCAATCGCCCGGATACTCAGGTAAGTGGCCCTGCGTCTGAACACACCGTTTGTTTACGCCTTCTTGAATTTGCCTTTTAACCCATCGCCTCTTGAATAGGAGTGGATAGCGCAAGCGAAACTGATACGGTGTTCGGCCCCCCTCCCGGAGACCGTGCCGGATCCCGTGTTGGTCAGGATGCTGAAGGTTGCGCCTTCGGAGGAAGGCGAAGGGGAGAACAGGGACACCACCGCCTCTACCAAGGAGGCTTTGGAGAAAGGGGAATCGAGAATCCCTCCTTCCAAGGGGAGAAGAGGACCGCTTCTGAAAACCCGGAGGCCAAGGCCTCGAAGCGGGGGAAGAGATCTTTGCCAGAGGGTCCTGCGTTCGGGGAGGCCCCGGCCGCACTATCTCCCCTAAGGAATCAGCCCTCCAGCGAGCCGTAAGTAGAAAAGGGGGGGTTCTATAATAAAATACATCCCCATGTTTGCTTCTGAGGATGACCGAAGTTTTTACCTTGTAGTTCAGATCTCCACCCTTCTCAGATGAGCTCGTCTTCTGGGGACCTTCGTTCGGAGATGGTGGAGAGCGAGGCGCCTCCATCCGCCGCACCATCAGGCAGGGCGGACGAACCTGAGGTGTCATCACGGAGGGTATCCCCGAGTCCGGCGGGGCCGGAGAGTTCGGCACCGACTGATGTGCGGCCGGGGGAGCTGAAGGATCTGCTTGAGAGGGCGTCTATCTCAGAAGGTCACCGTACATTGATGAGTATGGTGATTGGAAGAATTTCGTCCGCCGAAGGAGGGTTGCATGATGCCGTCAGAAGCTTGCTGGCGGGGTTTGAGGTACGTAAAAATGACATACCTTTTAATAGTTTCGCACATAAAGTGCGCCCTGTGTAGATAGTAGCCCCTGGGACTCGGTAGGTTGTCGAGAGCGATAGTGTGCCGAGGATCAAAATCGCAGGTATTGATTTTTGCCTTTCCTATACAGGTGGCGGATAGTCCGGTGGCCAGCCGGACTGATGGGGTTGCCGAACTAAAGCGGCAACTCGACGTTGCGGATGCGGACATCGCGCTGGTCAATAAGCGACTTGACGAGTCACAAGGTAGGTTTTTTCTCCGTGGTCACCTAGTAAGGGAGCCGAAGCCCACTTCTTACAACATGTGTGCTTTATGCAGATGGTGCCGCTGCTGTGGAGAGCCTTCGGGCAGAACTTGCTCGAGCTAAGGAGCAAGCCAGAGGGAGTGATGCGGCTGCCTCGAGGGCGGCCGAAGAGCTTGAAGCCGAAAGGGCTGCTCACTGCCGAAGCAGGGAGGAAATGGCCAAAATGGCCGTGAAGTTGAAAGATGTTACCGACCGCCATGAGGTTCTTGAAAAAGAACGCCGAGCAGAGCAAGAAGGCTTGAGGAAGGCCACCGCCGAAGCCAAGGATGCCCGTTCTGCAATGAGGGCTATAAAGGAGGAGCTGCGCCAGGCCGGAGATATTGTGGCTGGCAAGCCCTTTCTGCTGCGCAAGCGGTTTACAGATCCGAAGTACGCTCAGCTTGGTCAGTTGTGGGGTCCGGAGGATCCGTATATGGACTTAGCGGCGAGTGCGGCAGATGTTGTTGTGCACTTCCGAAGTCAGAAGGATCACGAGACGGAAGAGCTTTTTTGGTCTCAATTCCATAGTCCGGAGCGTTCACTTCCGCTGACTGATCGGTTGGCCGAGTGGGCTGAGCTGAATAGACTGTCCGGACTTGCCATGACGGATATCGTGGCTCATGTCTGGCCGGATAGGCCCAAGCCGAAGAGTTATTTTGGCTTATTGCAGCAATTCCTTGGGGCGGTGCCGCGTATCAAGGCGATGAAGCGGTCAGCCTGCATAGAGGGTGCAAGGATGGCCCTTGCCCATGTGAAGACACACTGGACGGAGATGGATGCCACCGCTGTTGCGACCCAGGGTTCGGACGCGAGCCGGTTACCCGCCGAGCACTATTTTGGGGAAGTTCTGCGTGGTGCTCGTGTAATAGAGTCGCAGTGCTCAAAAAATGTCATGTTCAAATGAACTTTACGGTTTGTAAAATGATGTTTATAATATAAGTGCTTTTTGTACTTATGCGTTCAAGTATTGAAATATCTCCTGCGCGGCCGTTAATGTATACTTGTGTATGACCTGAAAGATGGCAGTCTTCAGCTTCAGCCCCCACGCACATAGTGCGGGGGTGTTTGCGAAATAGCGCATTTTCACACTTAATCCAACGTCTTGGTCCTGTGAAGGAGGTGGTAGCGTAGCAAATGAGGCAACCGGACTATAATGCTTTATCACTTTCACTTAGCCATAGGAGTTCGAAGGTGGGGCTACGATATAGCCCCTAGGGGCACCGCGCTCTTTGTATTTGGGGCGCGTGTGTGCCTGACCGGGAAGCGGTCCTTCGTCAAAGCGGAGGAATTCTAAACATTCCAGAGGTCGATCGAGTGGTTGACCAGTCTCTCGCTACATCATGACAGTCAGTTTTTGGCTTTCTCTACTGAGGTGCTCACCCGGCCGAACCGGGGCACAATCGCAGTAGTTCTCCTGGTGCCGCGTTAGCCGATGATACGGAACGTAAGGCAGCAAAACACAGGAGTCGGGCAAACCCAACATTTGACCAAAGACATGATTCGGAGCCGATGCATATAAGGCCTAACTCGAGACGCCGAACACTCCCTAAGGTGTTCAGTCTTTATGATGACGGGCAGATCAATGCCCTAAGCCCCTAGTGTCCAGGTACACGCAAGGTCCTCTGACGCGGCCGATGCCAAAACGTCAGCCTCCTCTCTGATTATGATGAGAAACCAGGGGATGTATAGCAACAAGAGATAGTAAAAAAGGTTTACGCAGGGTCTTAATCTGAAAAGAATCCTTGCAACGGGTCCCTACTGCACGTCTGCGCCTGTGTATCCGTTGTGCTGTATCCTGGACGGGTGTAACACGCTGTTCATCTGTAAAAGAGAGGAACTTAGTTTGAAAAGTAATCGTGTCAAAAATGTATTTAAAACAAAGCATGAATAAATGAATAAAGTTGAGCTTTTATTGGCTTCTTATTGCTCATATGCACAACCCCTTGTAAAGGGGTGTGTGGCTAGGGAGCCCCTAGCTTATTTATGTCGGACTCGTCTAGCCGTGTCCGGGGCCTTGAACGACCTTTTAATGAGATGATGCCGCGTGGACCGGGCATTTTAAGTGTAAGAGACGCGTAGTGTGGTATTGCGTTAAAGCGGACAAAAGCTTCACGTCCCAATAGTGCTTGATGGCTACTTTTGAATGGGGCGATATGAAAGATTAGCTTTTCGCGTCTGAAGTTGTCGGGTGACCCGAACACAACTTCTAGTAGTAAGGAGCCCGTGCACTTGGCGTAAGGGCCTGGCGTCACTCCTTTAAAGGAAGTGCGGCTATGTAGAATTTTAGTAAGGTCTACTCCCAACTTGCGGATTGTGTCCGGATATAGCAGGTTTAGATCGCTGCCGCCATCCATTAGGACTTGTATAAATTGTAGTCCATCGATTATAGGATCCAATATCAGAGCAGTCCATCCCGCGTTTCGAATACTTCTGGAATAGTCCCAGTGATCGAAAGTAATTGGTTTTGACATCCAATCTCAAGGTTCCGCTGGGGTGGACCGTGCGACACCTACTTTGGCGGGTGCCGCACTGTTTTCCCGTATTATCACATGAAGTGAGTTTACTGTTTTGACTTTTTGTGGGAAAGTCTTTTGTTTTCCGGCGCTCTGCTGGTGGGGTTCGTCTTCATCCTCGCTTGGTGCGTCGAGCCCCTTGCGTTCGGCTTTGCGTCGGCCGGACTGTTTGAAAACCCAACAATCTCGGTGGGTGTGGTTTGCAGGCATCCCGGAAGTACTGTGGATTTGACATATCCGATCCAAAATTTTGTTGAGGTTGGATAGCTCGTCACTGTTGTCCTGAAGAGGCAGTGTTTTATTGTTCGGCCGCGAGCTTTTGAATCCGATGTTGACCGCCGTGTTCTTTGGGCTTTTTTCTTTATTTCGGCGCTGGTCCTTTCTGCGCCGTGATTTTCCATTTCCATCTCTAATCTCGGATGTACTCGGGTCGCTGGTGCTACATCTTGCTAGCTAGCTGTCTTCCCCCGCGCAAAAGCGGGTCATGAGGCTTGTTAGCACGGCCATTGTTCTCGGCTTCTCTTGGACGAGGTGTCTGGCGAGCCACTCGTCTCGGACTTTATGTTTAAAAGCTGCTAAGGCTTCGGCGTCCAGACCGTCGACTATTTGGTTCTTTTTGGTAAGGAACCTGTTCCAGAATTTGCGCGCTGACTCTCCGGGCTGTTGAGTTATGTGACTTAAATCGTCTACATCCGGAGGGCGGACATAAGTCCCCTGAAAATTTGCTCTGAACGCGTCCTCGAGCTCTTCCCAACTTCCAATGGTATTTTCTGGGAGGCTTTTGAGCCAATGCCGAGCTGGCCCTTTGAGCTTGAGGGGTAGATATTTTATGGCGTGGAGATCGTCCCCTCTAGCCAGGTGTATGTGCAGGATGTAATCCTCTATCCAGACTCCAGGGTCTGTTGTTCCGTCGTATGCCTCTATGTTTATGGGCTTGAACCCCGCTGGGAATTCGTGATCCAGCACCTCATCGGTGAAACATAGTGGGTGTGCGGCGCCCCTGTATTTGGGTGTGCCGCTATCTTCGAACACTCGGCGTGTTGTGTTACTTCCTGGGGCCCTCTTCTTTGACCCATAAATGGACCTGACCGGGCCATCCGTTTTGCGAGGGTCTTTATGCATGTCATGTGCCGGCTTATGTGCGGCGCCGCTTGCCGCTCTTGGCCTGTCATCTGGTCGCCTATCCGGCCAGGAGGCCTCTTTGCTTTTTGATTGTGGGAGCTCTACGGCCTCCTCGTCGAATTCTGGCAGCAGCTTTCGCTTCGGGTAGCTCTTTGTTTGGTGGCTATTGCCATATTTGTCCGCGGTCTTGAGTACTTTGCTCCACCTCATTTTGAGTATGTCTTCCACTGTTTTGAGCTTCCGTTTCTCCTTCTTCAAACTTCTTGCAGTGGCGACAAGCCTTTTTCGAAGATTCTTGTGCTTCGGTGGTGTGTCCGGCGTGAGATCGTCTGGACTGTTGTTTTCGCCGGGGATGGATTGATTATCCGATTCCTCCTGCTCGGATGGTTGCTTGGTTGCATGTTCGTCGCCCACTGGTTTGCCCTGTTCTATGGCTGGGTCATTATGGGTGCTGTTGCTATCGAGGCAGGACTTGGGGCAGCGCTTGTGTCGCCGTTTTGGTTGTTCCTCGTTATCGCTTCCTTTTGGGGTGTCCACCATATATACATCATGAGTTGAGGTGGGTTTCCAGTGTTCGGTAGGCGCTGGTTCTTGATCGTCTCCGGCATCGTCGTCCATACCGTCGATGTCTTCGGAGTCATAGTCTAGCATGTCGGTTAGATCATCGAAAGTGGCTACAAAGTGGGTGGTGGGTGGGCCTTGAATTTCTTCGTCGTCCGCGTCCCAACCATCCTGACCGCAGTCCGGCCAGGGCTCTCCTGATAACGAGAGATACTTTAGGGAATTCATGATGTCGCCAAAGGGTGAGTGCTGAAAGATGTTCGCAGCAGTGAACTCCATGATCGGCGCCCAATCGGATTTGATTGGCAGGGGCGCCGGAGGTTCGGAATCCGGCAAGGAGTCCGGCACCTCGGAGTCACAAGCTTTGCAAGGGACAAGGTCTGTATTCGGCTCCATCGCCGTGGAAGTTGCAGCCCCCGAGGCGGTGTCCAGCCACCTGTCCTCGATCTACGCGGTCGGCTCCAAACTATGGGTCAAAGAGGACTCGTGTGCGGCCTCCAGGGTATTGTCCGGCGGCACAGCTAAGTCATGCCCATCGTGACAGTGCGGCACGCTCGGCTGTGGCTCGAATCCATCGAAGATCAAGTCTCCGCGGATGTCAGTCGTGAAGTTTAGGCTTCTAAACCTGACCTGATGGCCAGGGGCGTAGCTTTCGATCTGCTCCAGATGGCCAAGTGAATGGGCCCGCAGTGCAAAGCCGCCAAACACGAAGATCTGTCCGGGGAGAAAAGTCTCACCCTGGACGGCGTTGTTGTTGATTGAAGAAGCCATCAAGCCTATCAGTGACGACACAGAGGAACTCTCAATGAAAGCACCAATGTCGGTGTCAAAACTGGCGGATCTCGGGTAGGGGGTCCCGAACTGTGCGTTTAGGCGGATGGTAACAGGAGACAAGGGACACGATGTTTTTACCCAGGTTCGGGCCCTCTCGATGGAGGTAAAACCCTACTCCTGCTTGATTGATATTGATGATATGGGTAGTATAAGAGTGGATCTACCACGAGATCAAGGAGGCTAAACCCTAGAAGCTAGCCTATGGTATGATTGTTGTCATGGTTGTTCGTCCTACGGACTAAAACCCTCCGGTTTATACAGACACCGGAGAGGGCTAGGGTTACACAGAGTCGGTTACAATGGTAGGAGATCTACATATCCGTATCGCCAAGCTTGCCTTCCACGCCAAGGAAAGTCCCATCCAGAAACGGGACGAAGTCTTCAATCTTGTATCTTCATAGTCTTGGAGTCCGGCCGATGATGATAGTCCGGCTATCCGGACACCCCCTAGTCCAGGACTCCCTCAATGTTTCTTACTAACCATGTAATATAAAATAACTAGTTGGGCACTTGTCTGATAAAGCACTAATGACCCCTACGCCTGGTCTCTACGCATGCCCCGTTTTTTATATAACCGCGAGGGTATTTGGACACACTCCGGACTGTCGGGTCCTGAGGTTGAAGCGAAAAGGTCCGCAATGACAAACGATCTACAATCCGGCTAGAAGGCATTTTACATGTCATTTTAAATTACATAGTCAACTTGACTGATTGTATTCCTCTTCAATACCATCTAGCAGGCTGTCTAGTTTATAGTCCCGCTGGGAATACTTTGCGGCCAACTCTACTTGGCTGTACATTAAGCTCACAGAGATCTCCTTCCCATCGGGCCCCACAGGCCCGACCTCGGCCATGTGGTTTGGGTCGGCCTTCGTGTACCTCGTCTTCACCATGGCCCAGGCCTCCCTGGCGCCTTGACGGCAGGCCGATATCTTCCACAGACGGAAGCGCCGCCGAGCTCCCTGAAGCTTCTCCACAAGCCCTCCAAGACCCTCGGGTAGGAGACGGGCGGCCATAAGGCCTGGGCGACGCCGCTCATCACCTGCCGAACTCGTTCGTGCAGCTGCAACAGCTCGGGAAGCTGGTCACCCGTTGAACCGGGCATTTCCTCTGCAGGACGGCCTGTGAGCATACCTACAGACATATTTTGGTTAATCGACTTCCTCGCCGAACTCTTGTTTCCAAAAGTTCGTTCAAGCACTTACTGTAAATGCTGCGACGAAGCCGCAGATTCTCCTTCACGGAGTAAGACAGCTGGACCCGAACATCTTTTAGTTCCTCGCCCAGCTGAGTGTTGGCATCTTGGAGGTTATTCTTCTCCTTCCGCACCCTTGTCAGCACGTTCTCGCCGGCCTTTAGCTGGCGTAGTAGCTACTGCCTGTCCGGATCTAGTCCGGCACCATCTGCAACATTATTGTCAGACTTATACACGCGCCGCACTTTGTGAATTACTTATCTTTCGAAGTATGTATTACCAGAGGGGGTCTCTGTGGCTCCCCCTGCGGCGGCTAGTGCGGCCTCAAGTTGTGCCTTGCACTCTTGCAGCTCCTGGGACAGGTGGGTATTCTTCTCCGTAAGATCCTGCACAACAAATGATCCTTAAATCAGTTATTCTAACTATTTTAAGTCTCGGGGGCTACTGGTAGGGCTGGAAAAAAAGCTCGAAGCTCGCGAGCTAAACGAGTAGCTCGTGACTCGACTCGAATCGACTCAAACTCGAAGAATAACGAGTCGAGCCAAGCTTTAGTTTAAGATCGTTTATAGACCAAGTTAAACGAGTCAATCTTACGAGTACTCGTGTAAATCGTTAGGCTCGGTAGTCAGCACAAAAGATCAACCACTCCAATACAAAAAGGATAAGCCACTCAGCACCCTACGTTCTAGGCGCACAACACAAGGCCCAACCGCCTAGGAGACTCATGCGTTACAAGGAAATTACAATTGTTAAGTGATATATATGTTTAATATATACATAATCATTTTTATCATTTTGAGGGTTTTATGTTCATATCTTTAACGAGCTTAACAAGCTAAACGAGCCAGCTCGCGAGTTATACGAGTCGAGCCAATCTCGGGTTTAAGCTCGTTATAGTAACAACTCGAGTCGAGCTAGCTCGCTAACGAAACGAGCTCTAGCGAGTCGAGCCGAGCTGGCTCGACTCGGCTCGAATTCCAGCCCTAGCTACTGGCATATATAACTGTCAAAATTACTCACCCGTATGTCTTTTACATACTGCTCCGTGGCTCTGGCTAGACCATCTTGAGCAGCACGAAGGTGCGCATCACCCGAATTAAAGGCATTTAACGCCTCGGGGGAGAAGCATGTGTCGCGCAGAACTGTCCAATGGCGCCTGTGATTCATGGCGCTGTCCACCTCAGATCTGGTGGCGGACAACCTATCGGCGTCCTCTGTTGGAGGAGCACCCGACGCACGCCTTGCGTTCGCCTCCCCCTCCGGACCTGGTGTTGGAGCCTGGCTGGTGGAGGCGGGATTGGCAACCTCTCCGGGCACAGTCCGGTGAGCGCTCTTTCTCCTGAGAAAACCACAAGCGTTAGTAGGCCTTCCAGGAATCTTTTCCGGAAACATGGGGGCGCATCATACCGTTGCGGCGACGTCTTGATTCGCGCCGCACTCCTTTTCTGCCTGCTGGGCCGAGCTGCCCCTTGTTGGTCAGCCGCCGCAGGTTTGGCTTCCCGCCTCAAAGGCACCTCCTGCGGAGTACAATTAGTATACGGTGGTCAGAAATAAGCATGGATGGGTCGTGGTATCGGGACTCCGGTCATGGTTACTTGGGAAGCTGGAGATAAACCGGGGTAGTCGGCCGTAATGGCGACCAAAGCATTATCCATACTAAGTTGGTGGAACACCCCGTTGATCAGCTCCACCTTTATATCCGGATCCTCTTCGGAGGCCTGATCAAGGGATCGTTCCGGATCCTATGGTTGTGGAGCCGGGCTGTGTATGTCCTCTACAGCCTGGCGTAGTTACTGCGTCGAAATCACAAAGTGAGACACTTAACTTTGGGAACAAGGATCGGATAGACAAACGACCGCTTACCCAGCTCCGAGGGTTGTTCATCGAAAATCCATTCAATGGACTCGCGCGGAGGAAGTCCTCCTTCTCCCCCTTGTACAAGCCGGACAGGATCTTCACCAGATCAGCAACTGATCCTGGCCCCTTGCTGCCAAGACGGCTGGCGTCATCCTCCCCATTGAAATCCCACATGGGGTGGCCCCTGTATTGAAGCGACTGCACCCCTCGCATGATGCATGTGGCCATGACTCCAATCATAGTCAATCTGGAATGAGCCAATAACCTTATTCGGCCCATCAGATATTGAACGTCCCCATCATTCTCCCGTTGAGGGCTCCGCGGGCGCCAACTCAGGCGTTTCTTTAGAGGAGCGTTGCTGAACTCCGGGAGGCCGATCCGAACTGGGTCTGGCAGCGGGGCGTCCTCCATGTAAAACCATTCCGAAGGCCAGTCTTCGGACGCCTTCTTCGGGGTTCCGGATAGATATCCGGTCCCGGCGATGCGCCATATTTCGGCTCCGCCCACTTGATATATCGACCCCTCGTGAGAACGGGGTACGAGGCAAAATAATCTCTTTCATAGCGCGAAATGGGCCTCGATGCCCAAGAACAGCTTGCAAAGGGCCACGAAGCCCGCGATGTGCAGAATGGAGGCAGGCTTGAGGTGGTGAAGCTGGAGCCCATAGAACTCCAGGAGCCCTCGGAGAAACGGATGTATGGGAAATCCGAGTCCCCTTATTAGATAAGGGACAAAGCATACCCGCTCTCCTTTGGAGGGATTGGGGACGCTCTCCGCCTGCTTTCCGCCCTTGTAGGTGGCCAGTCCGGCTCGAACCGGAACCATGAAGGCTGGGGGCAGATATCCCTCTGCTTGGAGCGTCACCAGCTCGCTATGCGGGACTGAACATCTCCCCCAATCTCCTGGCTGAGGGCTGGGAGCGCGAGAGGAGAAGCCGCGTCGACTGTCCATGATGGAGTGGATTTTTGTTAGAGGCGCTTCGATGAATACTCACGGAAGGAGGATGGTGTGATTCGGATCTGGATCCTCGCCTCTCTTATAGGCGGTTTATTCGCGCAGCTAGGGGGTAAAGTGTAAAAATACCCTGGCTTTTCGCCTTCATACGACACGTAGAAGAGGGCCATTATTGGACATGGAAGCCAAGGAACGCAACATTTATAAGGAAGCCGCACACTATTTGGTAAGCACGTGGAATTTGGAGGAGAACCCGCCTTGCAATGCCGAAGACAATATGCGCGCCGGACTCGTCGTCACTGAAGCCTGATTCAGGGGCTACTGAGGGAGTCCTGGACGAGGGGGTGTCCGGATAGCCGAACTATCATCATTGGCCGGACTCCAAGACTATGAAGATACAAGATTGAAGACTTCGTCCCGTGTCTGGATGGGACTTTCCTTGGCGTGGAAGGCAAGCTTGGCGATACGAATATGTAGATCTCCTGCCATTGTAACTGACTCTGTGTAACCCTAGCCCTCTCCGGTGTCTATATAAACCGGAGGGTTTTAGTCCATAGGACACAGAACAATCATACCATAGGCTAGCTTCTAGGGTTTAGCCTCCTTGATCTCGTGGTAGATCTACTCTTGTACTACCCATATCATCAATATCAATCAAGCAGGAGTAGGGTTTTACCTCCATCGAGAGGGCCCGAACCTGGGTAAAAACATCGTGTCCCTTGTCTCCTGTTACCATCCGCCTAGAAGCACAGTTCGGGACCCCCTACCCGAGATCCGCCGGTTTTGACACCGACACCCATAGTTCACATCGTCATGTGATCAACACCCTAAGGGTTTACTTCAATAATCTAGTTCACATTGCTATGTGATTAACACTCAAAGAGTACTAAGGTGTGATCATGTTTTGCTTGTGAGAGAAGTTTAGTCAACGGATCTGTCACATTCAGAGCTGTATGTATTTTGCAAATATTCTATGTCTACAATGCTCTACACAGAGCTACTCTAGCTAATTGCTCCCACTTTCAATATGTATCCAGATTGAGACTTAGAGTCATCTGGATCGGTGTAAAAGCTTGCACCAATGTAACTATTTACGACGAACTCTTTTATCACCTCCATAATCATTCCTTAGTCCTCACTAAGGATATTCTTGACCGCTGTCCAGTGATCTACTCCTAGATCAAAATTGTAATCCCTTGCCCAACTCAGATCAAGGTATACAATAGGTCTGGTACACAGCATAGCATACTTTATAGAACCTATGAATGAGGCATAGGGAATGACTTTTTATTCTCTTTCTATTTTCTGCCGTGGTCGGGTTTTGAGTCTTACTCAACTTCACACCTTGCAACACAGGCAAGAACTCCTTCTTTGACTGTTCCATTTTGAACTACTTCAAAATCTTATCAAGGTATGTACTCATTGAAAAATCTTATCAAGCGTCTTGATCTATCTCTACAGATCTTGATGCTCAATGTGTAAGCAGCTTCACCGAGGTCTTTCTTTGAAAACTCCTTTCAAACACTCATTTATGCTTTCCAGAAAATTCTACATTATTTCTGATCAACAATATGTCATTCACATATACTTATCAGAAAGGCTGTAGTACTCCCACTCACTTTCTTGTAAATACAGGCTTCACCGCAAGTCTGTATAAAACTATATGCTTTGATCAACTCATCAAAGCGTATATTCCAACTCCGAGATGCTTGCACCAGTCCATAGATGGATCACTAGAGCTTGCACACTTTGTTAGCACTTTTAGGATTAACAAAACCTTCTGGTTGCATCATATACAACTCTTCTTTAATAAATCCATTAAGGAATGGAGTTTTGACATCCATTTGCCAGATTTCATAAAATGTGGCAATTGCTAACATGATTCGGACAGACTTAAGCATCGATACGAGTGAGAAAATCTCATCGTATTCAACACCTTGAACTTGTCGAAAAAACTTTTTGCGACAAGTCGAGCTTTGTAGACAGTAACACTACTATCAGCGTCTGTCTTCCTCTTGAAGATCCATTTATTTTCTATGGCTTGCTGATCATCGAGCAAGTCCACCAAAGTCCACACTTTGTTCTCATACATGGATCCCATCTCAGATTTCATGGCCTTCAAGCCATTTCATGGAATCTGGGCTCATCATCGCTTCATCATAGTTCTTAGGTTCATCATGGTCTAGTAACATGACTTTCAGAACAGGATTACCGTACCACTCTGGTGTGGACTGTACTTTGGAAGACCTACGAGGTTCTGTAGTAACTTAATCTAAAGTTTCATGATCATCATCATTAGCTTCCTCACTAATTGGTGTAGGAATCATTGGAACTGATTTCTGTGATGATCTACTTTCCAATTCGAGAGAAGGTACAATTACCTTATCAAGCTCTACTTTCCTCCCACTCACTTCTTTCGGGAGAAACTCCTTCTCTAGAAAGGACCCATCTTAGCAAAGAATAACTTGCCTTCAGATCTCTGATAGAAGGTGTACCCAATAGTTTCCTTTGGGTATTCTATGAAGACGCACTTCTCCGATTTGGGTTCGAGCTTATCAGGTTGAAACTTTTCCACATAAGCATCACAACCCCAAACTTTAAGAAACGACAACTTTGGTTTCTTGCCAAACCACAATTCATAAGGCGTCGTCTCAACGGATTTTGATGGTGCCCTATTTAAAGTGAAAGCAGGTGTCTCTAATGCATAACCCCAAAAGGATAGTGGTAAATTGGTAAGATACATCATAGATCGCACCATATCCAATAAAGTGCGGTTACGATGTTTGGACACACCATTATGTTGTGGTGTTCCATGTGGCGTGTGCTATTAAACTATTCCACATTGTTTTTAAATGAAGGCCAAACTCGTAACTCAAATATTCTCCTCTACAATCAGATTGTAGAAACTTTATTTTCTTGTTACGATGATTCTCTACTTCACTCTGAAATTCTTTGAACTTTTCAAATGTTTCAGACTTGTGCTTCATTAAGTAGATATACTCATATCTGCTAAAATCATCTGTGAAGGTCAAAAAATAACGATACCCGCCACAAGCATCAACACTCATTGGACCGCATACATCGGTATGTATTATTTCCAACAAGTTAGTAGCTCGTTCCATTGTTCCGGAGAACGGAGTTTTAGTCATCTTGCCCAAAAGGCACGGTTCGCAAGCATCAAATGATTCATAACCAAGTGATTCCAAAAATCCATCTTTATGGAGTTTCTTCATGCGCTTTACACCTATATGACCCAAACGCTAGTGCCACAAATAAGTTGTACTATCATTATCAACTTTGCATCTTTTGGCATCCATATTATGAATATGTGTATCACTATGACCGAGATCCAACAAACTATTTTCATTGGGTGTATGACCATCGAAGGTTTTATTCATGTAAACAGAACAACAATTATTCTCTGACTTTAAATGAATAACTGTATTGCAATAAACATGATCAAATCGTATTCATTCTCAACGCAAACGCCAAATAACATTTATTTAGGTTTAACACTAATCCCGAAAGTATAGGGAGTATGCGATGATGATTATATCAATCTTGGAACCACTTCCAACACACATCATCACTTCACCCTCAACTAGTCTCTGTTTATTCTGTAACTCCTGTTTCGAGTTACTAATTTTTTAGCAACCGAACAAGTATCAAATACCCAGGGGCTACTATAAACACTAGTAAGGTACACATCAATAACCTGTATATCAAATATACCCTTGTTAACTTTGCCATTCTTATTATCCACCAAATATTAGGGCATTTCCGCTTCCAGTGACCATTTCTAGAAGCACTCAGTTCCAGGCTTTGGTCCAGCTTTGGGCTTCTTCACAGGAGTGACAACTTGCTTGTCATTCTACTTAAAGTTCCCTTTCTTACCCTTTGCCATTTTCTTGAAACTAGTGGTCTTGTCTATCATCAACACTTGATGCTCTTTCTTGATTTCTACCTTCGTCGATTTCAGCATCACGAAGAGCTAGGGAAACATTTTCGTCATCCCTTTCATACTATAGTTCATCACGAAGTTCCAGTAACTTGATGATGGTGACTAGAGAAGTCTGTCAATCGCTATCTTATCTAGAAGATTAACTCCCACTTGATTCAAGCGATTGTAGTACCCAGACAATCTGAGCACATGCTCACTAGTTGAGCTATTCTCCTCCATCTTTTAGCTATAGAACTTGTTGGAGACTTCATATCTCTCAACTCGGGTATTTGCTAGAAATATTAACTTCAACTCCTGGAACATCTCATATGGTCCATGACGTTCAAAACGTCTTTGAAGTCCCGATTCTAAGCCGTTAAGCATGGTGCACTAAATTATCAAGTAGTCATCATATTGAGCTAGCCAAACGTTCATAACGTCTGCATCTGCTCCTGTAATAGGTCTGTCACCTAGCAGTGCATCAAGGACATAATTCTTCTATGCAGCAATGAGGATAAAACCTCAGATCACGGACCCAGTCCGCATCATTGCTACTATCATCTTTCAACTCAGTTTTCTCTAGGAACACATATAAAACATAAGGAAGCAACAAGGCGAGCTACTGATCTATGATGACCCACAAGTATAGGGGATTTATCGTAGTCCTTTTGATAAGTAAGAGTGTCGAACCCAACGAGGAGCAGAAGGAAATGACAAGCGGTTTTTAGTAAGGTTTTCTCTGCAAGCAATTAAATTGTAGGTAACAAATAGTTTTGTGATAAGATAATTTGTAACGGGTAACAAGCAATGGAAGTAAATAAAGTGCAGCAAGGTGGCCCAATCCTTTTTATAGCAAAGGACAAGCTTGGACAATTTCTTATAATGAGAAAAGCGCTCCCGAGGACACATGGGAATTATCGTCAAGCTAGTTTTCATCATGCTCATATGATTCGCATTCGATACTTTGATAATTTGATATGTGGGTGGACCGGTGCTTGGGTACTGCCCTTACTTGGACAAGCATCCCACTTATGATTAACCCCTATTGCAAGCATCCACAACTACAAAAGAAGTATTAAGGTAAACCTATCCATAGCATTAGACATACGGATCCAAATCAGCCCCTTACGAAGCAACACATAAACTAGGGTTTAAGCTTTTGTCACTCTTGCATCCCATCATCTACTTATTACTTCCCAATGCCTTCCTCTAGGCCCAAATAATGGTGAAGTGTCATGTAGTCGACGTTCACATAACACCACTAGAGGAGAGATAACATACATCTCATCAAAATATCGAATGAATACCAAATTCACATGACTACTAATAGCAAGACTTCTCCCATGTCCTCAGGAACAAACGTAACTACTCACAAAGCATGTTCATGTTCATAATCAGAGGAGTGTTAATATGCATTAAGGATCTGAACATATGATATTCCACCAAGTAAACCAATTAGCATCAACTACAAGGAGTAATCAACACTACTAGCAACCCATAGGTACCAATTTGTGGTTTTGATACAAGATTGGATACAAGAGATGAACTAGGGTTTCGAGAGGAGATAGTGCTGGTGAAGATGTTGATGGAGATTGACCCCCTCCCGATGAGAGGATCGTTGGTGATGATGATGGTGATGATTTCCCCCTCCCGGAGGGAAGTTTCCCCGGCAGAACAGCTCCGCCGGAGCCCTAGATTGGTTCCGCCAAGGTTCCGCCTCGTGGCGGCGGAGTTTCATCCCGTAAGCTTGCTTATGATTTTTTCCAGGGTAAAAGCCTTCATATAGCAGAAGATGGGCACCAGAGGGCCACCAGGGGGCCAAGGAGATAGGGGGCGCGCCTAGTAGGGGTGGGCGTGCCCCCACCCTCCTGGCTAGGGTGTGGGCCCCCTCTGGTATTTTCTTCGCTCAATAATTCTTATTAATTCCAAAAATGACTTCCGTGGAGTTTCAGGGATTTTGGAGCTGTGCAGAATAGGTTTCCAATATTTTCTCCTTTTCCAGCCAGAATTCCAGCTGCCGGCATTCCCCCTCTTCATTGTAAACCTTGTAAAATAAGAGAGAATAGCCATAAGTATTGAGACATAATGTGTAATAATAGCCCATAATGCAATAAATATTGATATAAAAGCATGATGCAAAATGGACGTATCAACTCCCCCAAGCTTAGACCTCGCTTGTCCTCAAGCGGAAGCCGAAATCAAAAAATATGTCCACATGTTTAGAGATAGAGGTGTCGATAAAAATTAAATATGGACATGAGGGCATCATGCTCATTCTTATAACATCAACATATATAGATTTTGTCATATGACTTCTTATGCTCTAGTAACAATCGATTCACAATGTCAAGTATGGTTCATAAAAACTTCATTGGGAACTAACAAACTATAATCTCAGTCATTGAAGCAATTGCAATTTATCGTAACATCAGAAAGAGTCAAGAATAGATCTTTCCAGCAAGTCCACATACTCAACCATCATATAGTCTTCTACAATTGCTAACACTCACGCAATACTTGTGGTTATGGAGTTTCAACTGGACACTGAGAAAGATAGGGGCTTATTGTGTTGCCTCCCAATGTATTCACCTTTGGGTGATGTCAACAATAATAATTCATGCTAACTTACATCCAATTGGATATATATATCAAGATCTTTCAAACACGAGGAGCTTGCCAAAGGATAAAATGAAAAAGAGAAAGGTGAAGATCACCTTGACTCAAGCATAAAGTAAAAAAAACATAAAGTAAAAGATAGGCCCTTCGCAGAGGGAAGCAGAGGTTGTCATGTGCTTTTAGGGTTATCACACGATCGTATAAAGCTTATTTTTCTCCGCACTAATAAGTCATACATATTTAGAGAAATTTTTATTGCTTGCAACATGACAACTTACTTGAAGGATCTTACTCAATCCATAGGTAGGTATGGTGGACTCTCATGGCAAAACTGGGTTTAAGGATATTTGGAAGCACAAGTAGTATCTCTACTTGGTGCAAGGAGTTTGGCTAGCATGAGGGGGAAAGGCAAGCTCAACATGTCAGGAAGATCAATGACAATATACTTTAACTGAGATGTGAGAAAACATAAACCATTACGTTGTCTTCCTTGTCCAACATCAACTCTTTTAGCATGTCATACTTAATGAGTGCTCACAATCATAAAAGATGTCCAAGATAGTATATTTATATGTGAAAACCTCTCTTTCCTTATTACTTCCTATTAATTGCAACGATGACCAAAACTATGTTTGTCAACTCTCAACAACTTTTATGCCTCATACCTTTTATGTGTGAAGTCATTACTATTCATAAGATCAATATGAACTCTTTATTCTTTTCATTCTTTCTACTTCCTCAAGATCATAGCAAGATAGCAAAGCCCTTGACTCAACACTAATCTTTATTATAGATAGCTCACGAACTCGATTACATGAAGAGATCACAAAGCAAAACTCAAAACTAATTCATACCAAAACTTCAATCTACTAGATCAAGATACTACTAAAAGGATCAAACTAAATAAAATGGTAAAGATAGGAGTGTGATTGTGATACGATACCGGGGCACCTCCCCCAAGCTTGGCAGTTGCCAAGGGGAGTGCCCATACCCATGTGATTATGTCTCCTTCATAGTTGGTGTTGTGATCTTCTTGGCGATGATGCCCCTCAGGATACGATTCTCCTCCTCGAGCTTATTGACTTGTTGTTTGAGGTCCATAATTTCTTTGCGGAGCTTGCCCGTAACGGCTAAAGCACCCTTTACCCAAGGATGTTGCATAGCTTCTGGATAACAAGTGACACCCTTTTTCATGTTTTCACAAGAAAGAAATTTAACGTTGGAAGGGATGACCGAATTTGGAATAGCCAAGCTATGTAGTTCCCCCATCACGAATCCTGCTTGGAGGCGAGAGGTAACTTCTTGATCTTCCTCCATGGCATCTATCCTTTTCAAATCGGCCTCCATCTCATCCTCCATTGATGGTACAAAGTGATAAGCATCGCTATTTGCTCCTGGACCTGGTATCGGGTGAGACACCCGACTCTCCCCGACTGACTCTTGAGAAGACATCTTGCTCTTAATCTGCAACAGGAACAACTCGAAATAAAAACAGAGGAGTTTTGCGTGATACGATGGTCAAAACCTTTGGGAGATTATATAATGAATTTTTACCGACCAAAATACGTAACATGCAAGAAAACAGAGTCCGGGAGGCACACGAGGTGGCCACGAGACAGGGGGGCGCGCCCAGTAAGGGTGGGCGCGCCCTCCACCCTCGTGGAGGCCTCATGTCCTTCCCGGATTACTTTTTGCTTCCTAAAATTCTTAAATATTCCGAAACAGAGAAAAATTGCCATTAGAACTGTTTTGGAGTCAGTTTACTTACCGTACCACATACCTATTCCTTTTTGGAGTCTGAAATGTTCTGGAAAGTGTCCCTTATGTATTCCTCTGGGGTTACGATCTCAATAATATTAGTTTCAACATTGATAGGATTACCTGAAATATAATGTTTAATTCTTTGACCGTTCACCACCCTCGGACTTGTGCCTTCGAAGTTGTTGATTTTTATGGCACCAAAACGATAGACCTCCTCGATAACGTAAGGACCTTCCCATTTAGAGAGAAGTTTTCCTGCAAAAAATCTTAAATGAGAGTTGAATAACAACACATAATCACCTACATTAAACTCGCACTTTTGTATCCTTTTGTCATGCCATCTTTTAACTTTTTCTTTGAACATCTTGGCATTCTCATAGGCTTGGGTTCTCCATTCTTCAAGTGAGCTAATGTCAAACAACCTCTTCTCATCGGCAAGTTTAAAGTCATAGTTGAGCTCTTTAATAGCCCAATATGCTTTATGTTCAAGTTCAAGAGGTAAGTGACATGCTTTTCCATAAACCATCTTATACGGAGACATACCCATAGGATTTTTATAAGCAGTTCTATAGGCCCATAATGCATCATCAAGTTTCTTAGACCAATTCTTTCTAGATCTATTCATAGTATTTTGCAAAATTAATTTGAGCTCTCTATTGCTCAACTCTACTTGACCACTAGACTGTGGGTGATAAGGAGATGTGATTCTATGATTAACATCATACTTAGCAAGCATCTTACGGAAAGCACCATCAATAAAATGTGAACCACCATCAGTCATAAGATATCTAGGGACTCCAAACCTTGGAAAAATAACTTCTTTAAGCATTTTAATAGAAGTGTTATGATCAGCACTACTAGTTGGAATAGCTTCTACCCACTTAGTAACATAATCAACAGCAACTAAAATACGTGTATAACCATTAGAGGCAGGAAAAGGTCCCATATAATCAAAGCCCCAAACATCAAATGGTTCAATAACAAGAGAATAATTCATAGGCATTTCTTGACGTCTACTGATATTACCAATTCTTTGACATTCATCACAAGACAAGACAAACTTGCGAGCATCTTTGAAGAGAGTAGGCCAATAAAAAACGGATTGCAATACCTTATGTGCAGTTCTATCTCCAGCGTGGTGTCCTCCATACGATTCAGAGTAACACTTGCATAGGATGTGTTCATGTTCATGCTCAGGTACACAACATCTAATAACACCATCTACTCCTTCTTTATAAAGGTGTGGGTCATCCCAGAAGTAATGTCTTAAATCATAAAAGAATTTTTTCTTTTGCTGGCATGTGAAACTAGGAGGTATAAATTTAGCAACAATGTAATTAGCATAATCAGCATACCAAGGAGCAGTACGAGAAGCATTAATGACCGCCGGTTGTTCATCAGGAAAGCTATCATCAATAGGTAGTGGGTCATCAAGAACATTCTCTAACCAAGACAAGTTGTCTGCAACGGGGTTCTCAGCTCTCTTTCTATCAATAATATGCAAATCAAATTCTTGGAGCAGGAGAACCCATCTAATAAGTCTAGGCTTAGCATCTTTCTTTTCCATAAGATATTTAATAGCAGCATGATCAGTGTGAATAGTAACTTTGGAATCAACAATATAAGGTCTAAACTTATCACATGCAAATACAATTGCTAAGAACTCTTTTTCAGTAGTAGCATAATTTCTCTAAGAAGTATCAAGAGTTTTACTAGCATATTGGATAACATTCAATTTCTTATCAACTATTTGCCCTAGAACAACACCTACAACATAATCACTAGCATCACACATAATTTCAAAGGGTAAATTCCAATCAGGTGGCAGAACAATAGGTGCAGTGATCAAAGCTTTCTTAAGTATTTCAAATGCTTCTACACAATCATCATCAAAGACAAAAGGAATATCTTTTTGCAATAAATTAGTCAGAGGCCTAGAGATTTTAGAAAAGTCCTTAATGAACCTCCTATAAAAACCAGCATGACCAAGGAAACTTCGTATACCTTTAATGTCCTTGGGACATGGCATCTTTTCAATAGCATCAACTTTAGCTTTATCAACTTCAATACCTCTCTCAGAACTCTTATGCCCCAAACAATGCCTTCATTAACCATAAAGTGGCACTTTTCCCAATTCAAGACGAGACTAGTGTCTTCACATCTCTGCAAAACTCGATCAAGGTTGCTCAAGCAATCATCAAAAGGGGATCCATAAATGGAGAAATCATCCATGAATACCTCACAAATCTTTTCACAAAAGTCAGAGAATATAGCCATCATGCATCTTTGAAAGGTAGCAGGTGCTTTACATAAACCAAAAGGCATACGTCTATAAGCAAAAGTACCGAAAGGGCAAGTAAAAGTAGTTTTTGATTGATCCTCCGCTGACACAGGTAATTTAGAGAAAACAGAATAACCATCTAGAAAGCAGAAATGTGTATGTTTGGACAGTCTTTCTAGCATTCGATCAATAAAAGGTAAAGGGTAATGATCTTTCTTAGTAGGTTTATTTAGTTTACGGAAATCAATTCCCATCCTATAACCTGTAATAATTCTTTGCGGGATCAATTCATCTTTATCATTAGGAACGACAATAATACCTCCCTTTTTAGGAACACAATGGACAGGACTTACCCATTCACTATCAGCAACGGGATAAATTATACCTGCCTCAAGGAGCTTTAGTATCTCCTTTCTTACCACTTCTTTCATCTCAGGATTTAATCGTCGTTGAGGATCTCTAACTGGTTTGGCATCTTTCTCCACTTTAATTTTGTGTTGGCATAGAGTGGGACTAATGCCCTTAAGATCATCCAGAGTATATCCAATAGCAGCACGATGCTTCTTCAGAGTTTTCAATAATCATTCTTCTTCTTGCTCTGAAAGGTTAGCACTAATAATAATAGGATATATTTTCTTTTCATCAAGATAAGCATACTTAAGATTATCAGGTAAAGGTTTGAGATCAAACACGGTATCACCCTTGGGAGGAGGGGGATCCCCTAGGATTTCAACAGGTAAGTTGTGTTTCAGAATAGGACCCTGTTGAAGGAACACTTCATCTATTTCCCTTCTTTCATTCATGAACATATCATTTTCATGGTCTAGCAAATATTGTTCTAACGGATCAGTAGGAGGCACGACAATAGAAGCAAGACTAATAATCTCATCCTTACTAGGCGATTCTTTATCACGGGGTTGTCTACGAAACTTGGCAAAATTAAACTGATGAGACATATCCCCTAAGCCAATTCTAACAATATCCTTTTCACAATAAATCCTAGCATTAACAGTATTCAAGAAGGGTATACCAAATATAATGGGACAAAAGTCATCTTGTGGGGAACCAAGAACAAGAAAATCAGCAGGATATTTAACTTTCCCACACAAGACTTCAACATCTCGAACAATCCCAACTGGCTTAATGGTGTCCCTATTGGCAAGTTTAATAGTAACATCAATATCTTCTATTTCAGCAGGTGCAATATCATGCATAATTTCTTTATATAAGTCATAGGGTATTGCACTAGCACTAGCACCCATATCACATAAGCCATGATAACAATGATCTCCTATTTTAACAGAAATAACAGGCATGCCTACAACAGGTCTATGTATCTTAGCATCTGGTCTAGCAATATTAGCAGTTTCACCATAGAAATAAATAACATGCCCATCTATATTATCATCCAAGAGATCTTTAACCATAGCAATACTAGGTTCGACTTTGATTTGCTGAGGAGGTGTATAAGTTCTAGTATTACTCTTACGAACAACAGTTGAAGTTTTAGCATGATCCTTTATCCTACAAGGAAAAGGTGGTTTCTCAACATAACTAGTAGAAACAATAGGATCATTATAAGTGACAGTCTTTTCTTCAACTGTAATAGGTGCAACTACTTTTACTTCAATGGGAGGATTATATTTAAACCACTTCTCCTTAGGGAGGTCAACATGAGTAGCAAAAGATTCACAAAAATCAGCTACTATCTCAGAGTCAAGTCCATACTTAGTGCTAAATCCACGAAAAGCATCGGTATCCATAAAAGATTTAACACAATCAAACTTAGGTGTTATACCTGACTCCTTACCATCATCGGAACCCCAATCTTCAGAGTTGCGTTTAATTCTTTCCAATAAGTCCCACTTGAATTCAGTAGTCTTCAGCATATAAGAACCAGCACAGGAAGTATCGAGCATGGTGCGATCACTGAGAGAAAGCCGAGCATAAAAGTTTTGAATAATCATTTCTCTTGAGAGCTCATGATTGGGGCATGAATATAACATTGACTTAAGCCTCCCCCAAGCTTTAGCGATGCTTTCTCCTTCGCGAGGCCATAAATTATATATGTAATTACGATCACGATGAACAAGATGCATAGGATAGAACTTCTGGTGAAATTCCAACTTCAATCCTTTATAATTCCAAGATCTCGTATCATCACATAGCCTATACCATGTCAATGCATCTCCCTTCAAAGATAAAGGGAAGACCTTCCTTTTGAAAACATCATCGGGAATACCTACAAGCTTAAATAATCCACAAACTTCATCCACAAAGATAAGGTGTAAATCGGGATGCAATGTTCCATCTCCTGCAAAGGGATTAGCTAGCAGTTTCTCTATCATACCCGAAGGAATATCAAAGTAAATATTTTCAGTAGGTTTAGTAGGTTGAGTAGCAACTCTTTGCTCTACTGGTCGGGGTGAAGATACCACGAACAAGCCCCTCAAAGGATTAGTTTCCATAGTAACAAGTGACGGAAAATTTCAGCGCATTATATAAATGTTTTCTTACCAAGTTCCACTCACCAAAGGCGCTTCACTCCCCGGCAACGGCGCCAGAAAAGAGTCTTGATGACCCACAAGTATAGGGGATCTATCGTAGTCCTTTCGATAAGTAAGAGTGTCGAACCAACGAGGAGCAGAAGGAAATGACAAGCGGTTTTCAGTAAGGTTTTCTCTGCAAGCACTGAAATTGTAGGTAACCGATAGTTTTGTGATAAGATAATTTGTAACGGGTAACAAGAAATGAAAGTAAATAAAGTGCATCAAGGTGGCCCAATCCATTTTGTAGCAAAGGAAAAGCCTGGACAATTTCTTATAATGAGAAAAGCGCTCCCGTGTACACATGGGAATTATCGTCAAGCTAGTTTTCATCACGCTCATATGATTCGCGTTCGGTACTTTGATAATTTGATATGTGGGTGGACCGGTGCTTGGGTACTACCCTTACTTGGACAAGCATCCCACTTATGATTAACCCCTATTGCAAGCATCCGCAACTACAAAATAAGTATTAAGGTAAACCTAACCACAACATTAGAGATATGGATGCAAATCGGCCCCTTATGAAGCAACGCATAAACTAGGGTTTAAGCTTCTGTCACTCTAGCAACCCATCATCTACTTATTACTTCCCAATGCCTTCCTCTAGTCCCAAATAATGGTGAAGCGTCATGTAGTCGACATTCACATAGCACCACTAGAGGAGAGACAACATACATCTCATCAAAATATCAAACGAATACGAAATTCACATGACTACTAATAGCAAGACTTCTCCCATGTCCTCAGGAACAAATGTAACTACTCACAAAGCATGTTCATGTTCATAATCAAAGGAGTATTAATATGCATTAAGTATCTGAACATATGATCTTCTACCAAGTAAACCAATTAGCATCAACTACAAGGAGTAATCAACACTACTAGCAACCCACAGGTACCAATTTGTAGTTTTGATACAAGATTGGATACAAGAGATGAACTAGGGTTTTGAGAGGAGATGGTGCTGGTGAAGATGTTGATGGAGATTGACCCCCTCCCAATGAGAGGATCATTGGTGATGACGATGGTGATGATTTCCGCCTCCCGGAGGGAAGTTTCCCCGGCAGAACAGCTCCGCCAGAGCCCTAGATTGGTTCCGCCTCGTGGCGGCGGAGTTTCTCCCGTAAGCTTGCTTATGATTTTTGCCAGGGTAAAAGCCTTCATATAGCAGAAGAGGGGCACCGGAGGGCCACCAGGGGGCCCAGGAGACAGGGGGGGGGCACCCAGTAGGGGTGGGCGCCCCCCCACCCTCCTGGCTAGGGTGTGGGCCCTCCTCTGGTATTTTCTTCGCTCAATAATTCTTATTAATTCCAAAAATGACTTCCGTGGAGTTTCAGGATTTTTGGAGCTGTGCAGAATAGGTTTCCAATATTTGCTCCTTTTCCAGCCAGAATTCCAACTGCCGGCATTCCCCCTCTTCATGGTAAACCTTGTAAAATAAGAGAGAATAGCCATAAGTATTGAGACATAATGTGTAATAACAGCCCATAATGCAATAAATATTGATATAAACGCATGATGCAAAATGGACGTATCAATCTACAACATTATTTGCAAAATACTATTAGGACTAAGTTCATGATAAATTAAAGTTCAATTAATTATATTACTTAAGAACTCCCACTTAGACAGACATCCCTCTAATCATCTAAGTGATCACGCGATCCAAATCAACTAAACCAAAACCGATCGTCACGTGAGATGGAATAGTTTTCAATGGTGAACATCACTATGTGGATCATGTCTACTATATGATTCACGTTCGACCTTTCGGTCTCAGTGTTCCGAGGCCATATCTGCATATGCTAGCCTCGTTAAGTTTAACCCGAGTATTTCTCCATGTGCAAAACTGGCTTGCACCCGTTGTATGTGAACGTTGAGCTTATCACACCCGATCATCACGTGGTGTCTTGGCACGACGAACTTTGGCAACAGTGCATACTCAGGGAGAACACTTATACCTTGAAATTTAGTGAAAGATCATCTTATAATGCTACCATCAATCAAAGCAAAATAAGTTGCATAAAAGATAAACATCACATGCAATCAATATAAGTGATATGATATGGCCATCATCATCTTGTGCCTTTGATCTCCATCTTCAAAGCACCGTCATGATCACCATCGTCACCGGCGCGACACCTTTATCTTCATCGTAGCATCATTGTCGTCTCGCCAACTATTGCTTCTGCGACTATCGCTACCGCTTAGTGATAAAGTAAAGCAATTACAGGGCGATTGCATTGCATACAATAAAGCGACAACCATATGACTCTTGCCAGCTGCTGATAACTCTATTACAAAACATGATCATCTCATACAATAAAATTTAGCATCATGTCTTGACCATATCACATCACAACATTCCCTGCAAAAACAAGTTAGACGTCCTCTACTTTGTTGTTGCAAGTTTTACGTGGCTGCTATGGGCTGAGCAAGAACCGTTCTTACCTACGCATCAAAACCACAACGATATTTCGTCAAGTTAGTGCTGTTTTAACCTTCTCAAGGACCATGCGTAGCCACACTTGGTTCAACTAAAGTTGGAGAAACTGACACCCGCCAGCCACCTGGAGGGAGAGCTCCGCAGCAAGTGGGAGGAGTGGAGAGCAGACTGGTGCTGGATTGTCGAGGAGAACCCGCAGCCATTTACCGCCCAGCGCCAAGCCCCAGTAGCGCGTGGCAACGATTGGAGCAACTTGGCCCCGGAAGACGATAGGCTGAAGATTGCCGTCACCCGGATCCTACGCCTCAGGCTTGCCGGGCTCACTATAGGCGCCGTTGGCGCAGATTTTCTTCGCCGCCGCATCGCCCCCCTGCATGAGAGGAGGAGACCCGCCTGGGAGTTCCAGAATGCGGCGGATATCATGAGGCTGCGCCCGGGCCTCAACTTCAAGTTCACTGTCCTGGAACTGGAGGCGATGCTCCAGGAACTGTTCAAACATGACCCTCAACATCCCAAAATGTTCAGGTTGCCGAAGGGTGTCGTTCCGCTGTGCAACAACTCCTCGCTCGACCGCATCCGTGCAATGATGCCGCTGTGCGATTCACATGGAATTGTCCCAACTTGGCAAGAGCCTGCAGACGACGTCGTGCAGGAGTTCTTTGATGGCTTGGTAGAAGTGCCGGTCCGCTCCGATGAACAGAAAAGCCTTACTCGCGACACCACCGATGCGGAGATGCAGCGCATCGCCACTAGGCTGGAGGAGGTGGCGGCAGCCGCTGCCGCGGGCGTTTTTGGATTCACCGTGGAGGAGGCAGAGGCAGCAGAGGCGGCAAGCCTTGCCGAGCGAGAGGAGCTTGTCGGCGAGGGAGAGCTTGCCGGGCCTGAAGTCGAGTCGAGCGAGCCCGCCGAGGGTGCGAGCGGCTCGTTGAAGATCGACTCCTCTTCCTCCTCATCTTCAGACAGCTCGCCGCAAGCAGAGCCCCCAGCTCCACCAAGAAGGCGTCTCCGCAAGGTCGGGGACGTAGCGGGGTGGCAGATGAGTCAACAACCGCCGCGCCGCGCGACACGCTCCACCGTGGCAAGCACTGTTGCTGCGGGAGCACCTCACGCTGCTGCGGCAACTGGAGCGGGGTCCTCCCGGACCACCGCTTCTGCTCCTGCCGCTTCTCACGCCGCGGCGGCGGCCGGAGCTGGGTCGTCTCAGACCACCGCCAATGCACCCGCCAAGCGGCTAAGGGAACCTACTTCTCCGCCTCGTCGCGCAGGGGGTGAGCCGGACTTCGACCTCTCCGCGCTCAGCTCCGACGAGGAAGAAGAAGAGTAAGATTTTCTGCTGTACTTGTAGTTCTTCAATTCTTGTTGTTTTGTCGTGTATCTGATTTGCTTTACTCCGAACTCATTCCTTTTCAGGACTCTGGCCCAGAGAGCGGCGAAGAGGGCCAAGGTCCTGGTGATTGTCATCGAGGATGAGCCCACCGCGACAGCAGGGGGTGTGTCCGAGACAACCTTGCTGGACCCGGCAACTATTCCCCAAAGCAGCCCCCAGCGCAGTCCCCGGTGTAAGTATATGGTTTACTTCCCACTGTTAGGCGCGCATGGGTGCTCTTTCTTTGCTGACATCTGACTATTGGTTTGTGTAGGAGCAGAGCAGCCTCACCAGGAGCGCCCGGAAGCCGCCCCCGATATGCCATCTGCTTCAACTACACCGCCAAGGGAGGGCTCCCCGGCAAGGGAGCGTTCTCCGGAAAGGGAGAATTCTCCGGTAAGGGAGAAGTCTCCGGCAAGGGAGAGTTCTCCAGTAAGGGACAGCACCAGCGAACCCCTGGTGGCGGAGACCATGACTGTAGAACCCAGTACCGGTAATCCTCTTGCTTGAAAACTTCTCTTGGGTTCTTCTTCTTCTAATTTTCTTTTTGGATATTTGCTTGACTCTTCTCCCTCTTCCGGCCTTCAGATCCACCTGCCACGGAGTCGATGGAGACCGAGGTTGCCGGCAAGGAGAACGCGCGCGGCAATACCGACGACGTCGCCGCCACCGAAGAAGCGGCCGGCGCTGATGACCCCGCCGGCGAAGAGGCCGCCAAAGCTGCTGCCGCAGAAGCCGGCGAGGGGTCAGGCGATCGTACTGACGGTCCTGAGGCCGCAGGAGCGTCAGGCGCTACACCGACCGCCGATCCCTCCGCCGTTGCCGCAGCGTCAGGCTCCGAAGAGCCCCAGCCCGGCGCCTATTTGAAGGCCGGCGATGGCGTCTTCATCAAGCTCCCCTGGGCGTCAAGCTCCAGGGCGCCGGTCGAAGGAGAAACCTTTGATGGAGAGGTGCTCGCCTCCGCTGGGCTGACGCTGGTTGACGCGCCGAGCAGCAGCAGCGGCGAGCCTGAGGAGGAGCAGCTGCTGCGGAAGCTGCTATCGCTCTACCGCGCTCAGCAGGCCAAGCTGGAATCCCGAGAAGCGCTTGTCGCGAAAGCGGGAGTGGACATCGAGAAGCGCGCGGAGGAGCTCCGGGGTTTTAACCAGGAAGCTCTCCGGTCCCTGGCAGAGGAGCGGAGGCAACTTGCCGAGGAGCGGAAAGCCTTCCTCCTCGAGAAGGCTGAAGTTGAAGAGCAACAGCGGCTTGCCGCCGAGAAGCTGTCTGCGCGAGAGGGCGAGTTGGCGCAGCAGAAGGTCAACCTTGACAGCCACGAGGAGGAGCTTGCCGCACGCGAGCAAACGTTCGGCGGGGCTCTCAAGCAAGCTGAGGATACTGCCGCAGCTGTTGAGGCCGCCAAGGAGCTGGAGACGAAGGTGGCGCAGCTGGAGGCCAATCTCAAGGCGAGCGGTGAAGAGCTTGCTGCGCTCAAGCGTGAGCGTGAGAAGGACGCCTACAGCTTTGGCGAGCTGCAGGGTCGTCTCGCCGAGAGGGGCAAGGAGCTCAGCGCCGCCAAGGACTCCAATGCGGATCTTGAGTTGAAGCTGACTACTTTGACCAAGACGCTGGACGGCGCCAGGGAGCAGGAGGTGGCCTTGAAGGAGAAGATCAAGGCCGACGAGGCGCTGCTGGCGAGGGCTGCCGTCACCCAGAACACTTTTAGGGAGAATGTGGAGCACTGGACGGAGGGTCTCGTGGATATCGCCGCAGCCATTGACAGGGAGCTGGCGCAGCTGGGGGTGGAGGATCTCGGGTATCCCTCCGATGAGAACCTCCAACCCAGCGCCAAGCTCACCTTGTTCTTCAAAGGGGTGGTGACGGCCCTCCAGCGACTCCGGGAAAAGATTCCAAAGCAGCTGGCCGCCGAGTCGCGCAAGATCTGCGCGGGAGCTCTTCAAAAGGTGTTGGTGAAGGTGGCCTTCCGCAACCCGGGCCTCAACCTCACCAACGTCCTCAAGACCCTGCCGCCGGATGCTGATCTGGAAGCGCTCAAGGCCCTTGTCGCACCCATTGTGGACAAGGTGAGCGGGATCAAGAGGGTTGAGGGCGATCGCGTAGATTAGGCCGCCCGTTTTCTCCTTTTCTTGTCGCTCTTGGTCATGTTATGAGAACAATCGGTTAGAGCTGTGACAAGCTATCTTGTAATATAACTCTATTTTGGGTAGTGATTGCTATGTTATTTCCTTTACTTGATTCCTTCCTTTGTATATTTTTACCCTATGCTTTTAGGGAACTTGTCGGCGCAGGGACCTTAGCCGCGAGCGCTGAGTGCGGGACATCAGCAGCCTGCTGGCGGTGCCGCTACCGACAAGAAAGCTTGTCGCAACTAGTCGCAGCTCACTTAAGTTGTTGAGCGGACTCGAAACAGAGTAAGGGCGCAACTAGCTACGAGTTGGTTCCTCCGCGCACATGTTTTCCATACAAAGCACGATCGTTCGAGGAAGATAACTTAAAAATTTAAAAAATCTGATTGCTCAAACTTTGGCAACTTAGCTTTTCTATCATTCGCTTCCTGGTAAGGCGAAACTTTCTTGAACGACGCCTAGTCCACACCATTATCTTCTCCTGTCGGTGTACTAGAGTAGGGGTACCCTAATATCCCGAACTTGTGCACGGGCAGTCGCAGCACCCCGCGGCAAGGCTTGCCGGGTGACCGCCAAGGTCCTCCGTGGTTCCTTTGGAGCCATTCAAGAACAAAGTATTCAAGCCAAGGAGACAAGGCCCCGGCAAGAGGAGCTTGACGGGAAGGCCAACCAAGGCATCTCAAGGAACTTGCCACAACGCGCCACGCGTCCCGGTGAGGCCCGGTGAGCGACAAGCTTCCGGACGCGACAAGACAACGACCGCGGCAAGGCGCTTGCCGTGACAAGCTACCACTCTGTACCCGCGCTCCAGCACATCCACCCACGTGTCACCCTGGGACCTTTCCAAGCGCGCGTGGCAAGAGGCTGTGCAGCCAGCGGTGCGAGGTGGCAAGCGGCGCTGACAAGATTGCCATCGTGGCAAGCAGTGGCGTCCCTGACGGTCCCTTTTTGCACTATTTGGGCGATGTAGACGGGCATTTAATGCCTTTGTCCCCTGCCGTCAGGGTTAGGTAGGATACACTATACAGGTAGTTGTACCAACCGCAACACCTTTCCATTTTTACCCTTGTCTGCGTTGCCACCTGTCGGTGACCCCTTGAGCATATAAAAGGAGGCCCATGCGCAACGTAGAGGGGGGTTCGGAAGGCAAAAAAACATTCACGCTTGATCTTGTTAGCAGCTAGGGTGTACTGTAGCACTCAGCGCTCCCGAGCAAGAACTCAATACACTCAGACATGCAGCAGTAGGAGTATTATCTCTCCGGAGAGCTCCGAAGCTGGGTAAACTGCTCATGTGCTTCGCCTCGATCCGCTCTTCGTGCGGCCTCCGCCGCCCGTCGAACCGAAAGGGGCCCGGTCCGCCGGTCCCATAGGTGTTCGTGGATCGTTTTCCCGACAGCGTGCATGCTGGCCTCCCTCATCCCGTGAAGGACGCGCATGATTCTTCCCACGGGGGTGCCTAGGGTCACCAGCATGGTGACGCTGCTAATCGCGCACAACTTGGGAAGAGCGCGCCGTGTGTTGGGTTGTACGGTAGGGTGCGTCGACTGCAAATTAAAAAAATCCTACGCGCAGAACAACCAGGAACATGCTACGGGAGATGGATCACAGATAGTTATCACTAGACGCGCAGTGCCGTGCAGCGGAAGTAGAGTTGAGGCAGTGTGTTCTCGGAGTCATCTCCTCCTTGCCGGTCTCCCACGTAGCAGATCGGATCCCGCGAACAGGTTCACTGGAGCGGCACAAGTGCACCGCCTCTAACGGTATCCGAGCGTGCAGGAGTAACGTCATGCGGCGGACTGCTAGGTTCGATCACACAACCGGCGGCGAGTGGAGGTGGTTATTCGCAACACATGCAAATCCTAGTGGTATGCTGAAGCGATCAACCGCATGAGTGTGCCGCACCTCCACTTTATATAGGCGTCCATCGCAGGCTCAACACTTGAGCCTCGCACGGACCTTAAAGCCCACAAGTCTACTCGGCCACAATCCGAATACAACTCGGATCACATCTGACCAGTGTCCTCAGATCCGACCTCGTAGGTTCCTTCCCTTAAGCGCGCGACCCCTTAGGTTCGAGTCGGCTTGGTCACAGTTCGGATCACCTCCAACCTGCACGATTGGTAGCGGCCTCTAGCAAGGCGTGCCGACCACCAAGCAAACTATGAAGCTGATTAGGTGAACTTGTACAACGTGTCATACTTCTGTTCCCTTTGCCTCACGATATATGTTGTCGGGCTCAAGACGAGACTGTCATCCTTGTGCTAGCTCGAGCTCTTTCTCATTTCAGTGATACCGACTACTATCCGAATTATCTCATAATCCTTGTCGCATGGCCATGCTTATCCTGGTCGGATCACACGAGGGGCCCAGAGTATATCTCTCCTGATTTGAGGGGCAAATCCCATCTTGCTCGACCATGTCTCACAGCATGGGACTAGACAAACCCGAAACCTACCTTTGTAACCACCCAGTCACGGGTAGCGTTTGGTCGGCCCAGAGCAAGTCTGTCACCATCCCGAGTACATGCGTTAGCTCAGGTCTTAGGAGATAGAACGTATGTTGTACTAGAGACTCACAAATGACATATCGCCGTGTCTCATAGTTGGGCCTGTCCGACTCGGACCTTATCTCGACTCGGATCGTACTATCTCGAATCCGACCAGACCTTTCCAAGTCCATATTATCCGGTTGGCATCCAATGCTTCATGGCTAGTCAGACCGAGCCATCGATCATGTCATATGCTAGTCTAGTCGGCTGCGCGTCCACACAGCCCTTTCGACTAGGGACCTTTTAGGATAGTCATCATAAAATGCATAGTCCCACAAACAAGTCACGTACTTGCTGATACACATGATTGATAATGTCCAAGGACTATATTTATTCACAAACACATAGGAAATATCATCATACATGATTGCCTCTAGGGCATATCTCCAACACCGTGGGCGCCGGCGTAGGTGTCTTGGAGGCCGCCGCGCCACCGGTTGGTGGCGCGGCGACGCCCTGGGAGGGCCCTGCGCCACCTATAGGGGGACCAGCTCCGTCTTTGGAATTTGCGGCATGCGGCCCATCGTCTTGCACATGAACGACGCTGCTCGCCAGGCCTGGACTGTCAGAGTGATGTGGGTGTTCACGGGTCGTGCCCCGGGTTCTGTCCGCGACCGTCCCGCTGCTCGCCCGCACCGGTACGGGCAGTCTGGCTCCAGATGAACCGATCGCCGTGGTCGTCTTCCTCTTGGGAGCCATCGCGACGAAGAACTGCTAGACTAGCTGCTAAACCAGATTCTCACAACTGCGCCCCCTACCTGGCGCGCCAAAGATGTCGGTGGGAACGACACCTATGGGATCAATGGAATCCCTACTATGGTCGGCGGGCGCGGGGTTGTGAGAAGAGCGGGTCTAAGAGCCAGCACAAAGGTCGTTTACCCAGGTTCGGGCCGCGGGGATCGTGTAATACCCTAGTCCTGCTTTAGTGTGTATTTCAGTGTTCTTGAGCTACCTATGGTGCATGACTTGCTCAATGAGCCAAATCCCTCTCTAGTATGCCTTGGGCCTCCTTTTATAGTCGAAGGAGGCACCACAGTGGCACACAGGAGGTGGAAAGGTTACAGTGTACAATCTTATCGCCTGTCATTATGGGACAAGACGCATTAAATGCGCCCCTGAGATGTCCCCTCGCTTTGTTTCCACCTCGCCTGGCCTTGACACGCGTCCAAGCCAGCGAGGCGGGCAGTGCCATGTAGGCAGGTAGGCTGCTGAACTGGCGCGGTGGCAGCATCTTCACGAAGACCTACATGCCTCCATGCAGGTGCTTTCTGAGCTGGTCTCGGGGCCACACATCACCACGCAGGTGCCCTCCTGGCTGGCTGGGCTGGCAGCTGCATGGGAACAGCGGTGGGGCCTTGGCGGGCGCGGGCCTGGCTGTGGCCCCACTGATGTCCTTGGCAAGGGTCTTGCCGGGGCTGCAGCACTATGGGCGTCCCTGACAAGGATCTTGCCGAAGGCCTCGTGGGTTTCCTCGACAGGAATCGTGCCGAGGATCGTCGCCGTCTGGTCCTCATCTGATCTTGTGTGTTAATGATCTTCAAAAAGATCTGCATGCTACCATGGAGGTGCCTCCCGAGCCTTGGTTCCAATGTGGTTGATGATGTTGGAAACCTTGGGTTCAAGGGTGGTGCACTCCGCTGGTGTTTGGGCAAGTTGCCCCGACAAGGCCCTTGCCGGGGCTGCGGAGGCCACCCCGGCAAGGGTCTTGCCGGGGGAGTCCACCTCACCCTCTTGCTCTTCGTGTCTCTGTCTTGGCGTTGCTTTGATCGTCTCATGGATTTGGATTCCCTTCTTTGCCCTGCTAAGTGTGGTCGCAGGCGCGGCTCTGACTACCCATGCATAGGCAAAGGGGTGCAAAGTAGAGCCCCTACTTCTGTACACCGACAGGAAGACTCAATTTATCACAACAAAGATATTGAGGAAAGAACACCATATGATCCAACTATATTAACAAAGCTCATGGTACGTCAAGATTGTGCCAAATAAAGAACACGAGAGAGAGAGAGAGGGAGAGAGAGAGAGAGAGAGAGAGAGAGAGATCAAACACATAGCTACTAATACATACCATCAGCCCCGAGGGTGAACTACTCCCTCCTTGTCATGGAGGCAGCTGGGATGATGAAGATGGCTCCAGTGATGACTTCCCCCCTCCGGCAGGGTGCCGGAACGGACTCTGGATGAGGTTGCTTTGGAATAGTGGCTTGCGGTAGCGGAAAAACTCCTCTAGGTTAACTTTTGGAGGTTTCTGAACATATCGGATTTTTTAGTGTTGGAATCATGCCAGGAGATGTAACAACGATCCCACAAGGGGCAGGGCGCGCCTAGGATAGGTCGGCGCCTGGGAACGCCCCTGCCTTCTGGGGACCCTATGAGTCTTCTGTTGCTCCCCTATGTTGGGGAACGCGGTAATTTCGAAAAATTTCATACAATCACGCAAGATCTATCTAGGTGATGCATAGCAATGAGAGAGGAGAGTGTTGTCTACATACCCTCGTAGACCGAAAGCGGAAGCGTTATGACAATGCGGTTGATGTAGTCGTACGTCTTCACGATCCGACCGATCCTAGCACTAAAGGTACGGCACCTCCGCAATCTGCACACATACAACTCAATTACGTCCCATGAACTCTAGATCCAACTGAGGTCGAGTGACAGTTTCATCAGCATGACGGCGTGATGATGGTGATGATGAAGTTACCGACGTAGGGCTTCACCTAAGCACTACAACGATATGACCGAGGTGGAAATCTGTGGAGGGGGCACCGCACATGGCTAAACAATCAAATGTCTGTCTATGGGGTGCCCCCAATCCCGTATATAAAGGAGTGGATGAGGGGAGGGCCGGCCCTCTCTATGGCGCGCCTAAGGGGGGAGTCCTACTCCCAGTAGGAGTAGGTTTCCCCCCTTCCCTAGTTGGAGTAGGAGAAGAAGGAAGAGGGAGAGGGAGAGAAGGAAAGGGGTGCCGGCCCCCCTCCCAATTCGGATTGGGCATGGGGGGGGGCGCCCCCACCTTCGGCCGCCTCCTCCTCTCATCCACCATGGTCCATTAAGGCCCATTAACTCCCCGGGGGGGTTTCGGTAACCTCCCGGTACTCCAAAAAAATGCTCGAACCACTCGGTACATTTCCGGTGTCCAAACATAGCCTTCCAATATATCAATCTTTATGTCTCACCATTTCGAGACTCCTCGTCATGTCTGTGATCACATCCGGGACTCCGAACAACCTTCAATACATCAAAACACATAACCTCATAATACCGATCGTCATCGAACGTTAAGCGTGCGGACCCTGCGGGTTTGAGAACTATGTAGACATGACCGAGACTCACTTCCAGTCAATAACCAATAGCGGAACCTGGATGCTCATATTGGTTCCTACTTATTCTACGAAGATCTTTATTGGTCAAACCGCATAACAACATAAGTTGTTCCCTTTGTCATCGGTATGTTACTTTCCCGAGATTCGATCGTCGGTATCTCAATACCTAGTTCAATCTCGCTACCGCCAAGTCTCTTTACTCGTTCCGTAATTCATCATCCTGTGACTAACTCATTAGTCACATTGCTTGCAAGGCTAATAGTGATGTGCATTACCAAGAGGGCCCAGAGATACCTCTCCGAAACACGGAGTGGCAAATCCTAATCTTGATCTATGCCAACCCAACAAACACTACTGGAGACACCTGTAGAGCATCTTTATAATCACCCAGTTACGTTGTGACGTTTGATAGCACACTAAGTGTTCCTCCCGTATTCGAGAGTTGCGTAATCTCATAGTCATAGGAACATGTATAAGTCATGAAGAAAGCAATATCCACAAACTAAACGATCATAGTGCTAAGCTGACGGATGGGTCTTGTCCATCATCATTCTCTAATGATGTGATCCCGTTCAAGAAATGACAACACATGTCTATGGTAAGGAAACTTAACCAACTTTGATTAACGAGCTAGTCAAGTAGAGGCATACTAGGGACACTCTTTTTGTCTATGTATTCACACATGTACTAAGTTTTCGGTTAATAAAATTCTAGCATGAATAATAAACATTTATCATGATATAAGGAAATATAAATAACACCTTTATTATTGCCTCTACGACATATTTCCTTCAGTCCCCCACTTGCACTAGATTCAATAATGTAGATTACATTGTAATGATTTTAACACCCATGGAGTCTTGGTGTTGATCATATTTTGCTCGTGAGAGAGGCTTAGTCAACGGGTCTGCAACATTCAGATCCGCATGTATCTTGCAAATCTCTATGTCCCCTTCCGACACTTGATGACGGATGGAATTGAAGCGTCTCTTGATGTGCTTGGTTCTCTTGTGAAATCTGGATTCCTTCGCCAAGGCAATTGCTCCGGTATTGTCACAAAAGATTTTCATTCGACCCGATGCACTAGGTATGACACCTAGATCGGATATGAACTCCTTCATCCAGACTCCTTCATTTGCTGCTTCCAAAGCAGCTATGTATTCCGCATCACACGTAGATCCCACCACGACGCTGTACTTAGAACTGCACCAGCTGACAGCTCCACCGTTCAATATAAACATGTATCCGGTTTGTGACTTAGAGTCATCCAGATCAGTGTCAAAGCTTGCATCGATGTAACCATTTACGACGAGCTCTTTGTGACCTCCATAAACGAGAAACATATCCTTAGTCCTTTTCAGGTATTTCAAGATGTTCTTGACCGTTGTCCAGTGATCCACTCCTGGATTACATTGGTACCTCCCTACTATACTTATAGCAAGGCACACATCTGGTCTGGTACACTGCATTGCATACATGATAGAACCTATGGCTCAAGCATAGGGAATGACTTTCATTTTCTCTCTATCTTCTGCAATGGTCTGACATTGAGTCTCACTCAACTTCACACCTTGTAACATAGGAAAGAACCCTTTCTTTGACTGATCCATTTTGAACTTCTTCAAAATCTTATCAAGGTATGTGCTTTGTGAAAGTCCAATTAAGCGTCTTGATCTATCTCTATAGATCTTGATGCCCAATATATAAGCAGCTTCACCGAGGTCTTTCATTGAAAAACTCTTATTCAAGTATCCTTTTATGCTATCCAAAAATTCTATATCATTTCCAACCAACAATATGTCATCCACATATAATATTAGAATTGCTATAGAGCTCCCACTCACTTTCTTGTAAATACAGGCTTCTCCAAAGGTCTGTATAAAACCATATGATTTGATCACACTATCAAAGCATTTATTCCAACTCCGAGAGGCTTGCACCAGTCCATAAATAGATTGCTGGAGCTTGCACACTTTGTTAGTACCCTTTGGATCGACAAAACCTTCTGCTTGCATCATATACAACTCTTTTTCCAGAAATCCATTCAGGAATGCATTTTTAACATCCATTTGCCAAATTTCATAATCATAAAATGCGGCAATTGCTAACATGATTCAGACAGACTTAAGCATCGCTACGGGTGAGAAATTCTCATCGTAGTCAACTCCTTGAACTTGTCGTAATCCTTCCGCAACAAGTCGAGCTTTGTAAGCAGTAACATTACCGTCTGCGTCGATCTTCTTCTTAAAGATCCATTTATTTTCTATGGCTTACCGATCATCGGGCAAATCCACCAAAGTCCACACTTTGTTCTCATACATGGATCCTGGTATGTACATTTTGCATCATGCTTTTATATCAATATTTATTGCATTATGGGCTGTTATTACACGTTATGTCACAATACTTATGGCTATTCTATCTTATTTTACAAGGTTTACATAAAGAGGGAGAATACCGGCAGCTGGGATTCTGGGCTAGAAAGGGAGCAAATATTGGTGACCTATTCTGCACAGCTCCAAAAGTCCTGAAACTCCAAGAAAGTCATTTTGGGAATTAATAAAAAATATTCAGCGGAACAAATACCTGAGGGGGGCCACCCACCACCCACGAGGGTGGGGGGCGCGCCCTACCCCCCTGGGCGCGCCCCCTGCCTCGTGGGCCACCTGGCAGCCCTCCGGTGCCCATCTTCTGCTATATGAGGTCTTTTACCCTGAAAAAAAATCATAAGCAACCTTTCGGGACGAAACTCCACCTCCACGAGGTGGAACCTTGGCGGAACCAATCTAGTGCTCCGGCAGAGCTGTTCTGCCGGGAAAACTTCCCTTCGGGAGGGGGAAATCATCACCATCGTCATCACCAACGATCCTCTCATCGGGAGGGGTCAATCTCCATCAACATCTTTACCAGCACCATCTCCTCTCAAACCCTAGTTCATCTCTTGTATCCAATCTTTGTACCAAAACCTCAGATTGGTACCTGTGGGTTGCTAGTAGTGTTGATTACTCCTTGTAGTTGATGCTAGTTGGTTTATTTGGTGGAAGATCATATGTTCAGATCCTTAATGCATATTAATACTCCTCTGATTATGAACATGAATATGCTTTGTGAGTAGTTACATTTGTTCCTGAGGACATGGGTGAAGTCTTGCTATTAGTCGTCATGTGAATTTGGTATTCGTTCGATATTTTGATGAGATGTATGTTGTCTCTCCTCTAGTGGTTTTATGTGAACATCGACTACATGACACGTCACCATTATTTGGGCCTAGAGGAAGGCATTGGGAAGTAATAAGTAGATGATGGGTTGCTAGAGTGACAGAAGCTTAAACCCTAGTTTATGAGTTGCTTTGTAAGGGGTTGATTTGGATCCATATGTTTCATGATATGGTTATGTTTACCTTAATACTTCTTTTGTAGTTGTCGATGCTTGCAATAGGGGTTAATAATAAGTGGGATGCTTGTCCAAGAAAGGGTAGTACCCAAGCACCGGTCCACCCACATATCAAATTATCCAAGTAACGAATGCAAATCATATGAGCGTGATGAGAGCTAGCTTGACGATAATTCCCATGTGTCCTCGGGAGCGCTTTTTTCATTATAAGAACTTGTAGGCTTGTCCTTTGCTACAAAAAGGATTGGGCCACCTTGCTGCACCTTATTTACTTTTACTGCTTGTTATCCATTACAAATTATCTTATCACAAAACTATCTGTTACCTACAATTCAGTGCTTGCAAAGAATACCTTACTAATAACCGCTTGTCATTTCCTTCTGTTCCTCGTTGGGTTCGACACTCTTACTTATCTAAAGGACTACGATAGATCCCCTACACTTGTGGGTCATCACGACTCTTTTCTGGCGCCGTTGCCGGGGAGTGAAGCGCCTTTGGTAAGTGGAACTTGGTAAGGAAACATTTATATAGTGTGCTGAAATTTACTGTCACTTGTTACTATGGTACATAATCATTTGAGGGGCTTGTTCGGGGTATCTTCACCCCGACCAGTAGAGCAAAGAGTTGCTCCTCAACCTACTGAACCTGCTGAAAATGTTTACTTTCAAATTCCTTTGGGTATGGTAGAGAAACTGCTAGCTAATCCCTTTGCAGGAGATGGAACATTGCATCCCGGTTTACACCTAATCTATGTGGATGAAGTTTGTGGATTATTTAAGCTTGCAGGTATGCCCGATGATGTTATTAAAAAGAAGGTATTCCCTTTATCTTTGAAGGGAGATGCATTGACATGGTATAGGCTATGTGATGATATGGAATCCTGGGACTATAAACGATTGAAATTGGAACTTCATCAGAAGTTTTATCCTATGCATCTTGTTCATTGTGATCGTAATTATATATATAATTTTTGGCCTCGCGAAGGAGAAAGCATCGCTCAAGCTTGGGGGAGGCTTAACTCAATGTTATATTCATGCCCCAATCATGAGCTCTCAAGAGAAATGAGTATACAAAAATTTTATGCTCGGCTTTCTCTCAACAATCGCTCCATGCTCGATACTTCTTGTGCTGGGTCTTTTATGATGAAGACTATTGAATTCAAATGGGATTTATTGGAAAGAATTAAATGCAATTCTGAAGATAGGAATTTCAACGATGGTAAGGAGTCAGGTATGCCACCTAAGTTTGATTGTGTTAAATCTTTTATGGATACCAATGCTTTTCGTGGATTTAGCACTAAATATGGACTTGACTCTGAGATAGTAGCTTCTTTCTGTGAATCATTTGCTACTCATGTTGATCTCCCTAAGGAGAAGTGGTTTAAATATAATCCTCCCACTGAAGTAAAAGTAGTTGCACCTATTACAATTGAAGAAAAGACTATCACTTATAATGATCCTATTGTTCCTACTACTTATATTGAGAAACCACCTTTCCCTGTTAGGATAAAGGATCATGCTATAGCTTCTACTGTGGTTCGTAAGAGTAATACTAGAACATATACACCCCCTGAGCAAATTAAAGTTGAACCTAGTATTGCTATGGTTAAAGATCTCTTGGCTAATAATGTTGATGGGAATATTATTTATTTGTGTGATCAAGCTGCTAGAATTGCTAGACCCGATGCTAAGAAACATAGACCTGTTGTAGGCATGCCTGTTATTTCTGTTAAAATAGGAGATCATTGTTATCATGGCTTATGTGATATGGGTGCTAGTGCTAGTGCAATACCTTATTCCTTATATGAAGAAATTATGCATGATATTGCACCTGCTGAGGTAGAAGAAATTGATGTTACAATTAATTAAGCTTGCCAATAGAGATACTATTTCACCAATTGGGATTGTTAGAGATGTTGAAGTCTTGTGTGGGAAAGTTAAATATCCTGCTGATTTTCTTGTTCTTGGTTGCCCACAAGATGACTTCTGTCCCATCATATTTAGTAGACCCTTCTTGAATACTGTTAATGCTAAGATTGATTGCAAAAAGGATGTTGTTACGATTGGCTTAGGGGATATGTCTCATGAATTTAATTTTGCTAAATTTCGTAGACAACCCCATGATAAAGAATTTCCTAGTATGGATGAAATTATTGGTCTTGCTTCTGTTGACGTGCCTCCTAATGATCCTTTAGAACAATATTTGCTAGACCATGAAAATGATATGTTTATGAATGAAAGAAGGGAAATAGATGAAGTATTCTTTAAACAGGGTCCTATTTTAGAACACAACCTGCCTGTTGAAATCTTAGGGGATCTTCTACCACCCAAGGGTGATCCCGTGTTTGAGCTTAAACCATTACCTGATACTCTTAAATATGCTTATCTTGATGAAAAGAAGATATATCCTGTTATTATTAGTGCTAACCTTTCAGAGCAAGAAGAGGAAAGATTATTGAAAACTCTGAAGAAGCACCATGCTGCTGTAGGATATACTCTTGATGATCTTAAGGGCATTAGTCCCACTCTATGCCAACACAAAATAATATTGGAGGAAGACGCCAAACCAGTCATTGATCACCAACGGTGGTTAAATCCTACGATGAAGGAAGTGGTAAGAAAAGAAATACTAAAGCTCCTCGAGGCAGGTATAATTTATCACGTTGTTGATAGTAAGTGGGTAAGTCTTGTCCATTGTGTCCCTAAGATGGGAGGTATTACTGTCGTCCCTAATGCTAAAGATGAATTGATCCCGCAAAGAATTATTACAGGTTATAGGATGGTAATTGATTTCCGCAAATTAAATAAAGCTACTAAAAAAGATCATTACCCTTTACCTTTCAATGATCAAATGCTAGAAAGATTATCCAAACATACACATTTTTGCTTTCTAGATGGTTACTCTGGTTTCTCTCAAATACTTGTGTCAGCGGAGGATCAAGAAAAGACCACTTTTACTTGCCCTTTCGGTACTTTTGCTTATAGACGTATGCCTTTTGGTTTATGTAATGCATCTTCTACCTTTCAAAGATGCATGATGGCTATATTCTCTGACTTTCGTGAAAAGATTTGTGAGGTATTCATGGATGATTTCTCCGTTTATGGATCCTCTTTTGATGATTGCTTGAGCAACCTTGATCGAGTTTTGGAGAGATGTGAAGATACTAATCTCATCTTGAATTGGGAGAAGTGCCACTTTATGGTTAGTGAAGGCATTGTCTTGGGGCATAAAATTTCTGAAAGAGGTATTGAAGTTGATAAAGCTAAGGTTGATGCTATTGAAAACATGCCATGTCCCAAGGATATTAAAGGTATAAGAAGTTTTCTTGGTCATGCTGGTTTTTATAGGAGGTTCATTAAGGACTTCTCTAAAATTTCTAGGCCTCTGACTAATTTATTACAAAAAGATATTCCTTTTGTCTTCGATGATGATTGTGTAGAAGCATTTGAAATACTTAAGAAAGCTTTGATTTCTGCACCTATTGTTCACCACCTAATTGGAATTTACCCTTTGAAATTATGTGTGATGCTAGCGATTATGCCGTAGGTGTTGTTCTAGGACAAAGACTTGATAGGAAACTAAATGTTATTCAATATGCTAGTAAAACTTTAGACACTGCCCTGAGAAATTATGCTACTACTGAAAAAGAATTCTTAGCAGTTGTATTTGTGTGTGATAAGTTCAGACCTTAGATTGTTGATTCTAAAGTAACTATTCACACCGACCATGCTGCTATTAAATGTCTTATGGAAAAAATATGCTAAACCTAGACTTATTAGATGGGTTCTCTTGCTACAAGAATTTGATTTGCATATTATTGACAGAAAGGGAGCTGAGAACCACATTACAGACAACTTGTCTAGGTTAGAGAATGTTCTTGATGACCCACTACCTATTGATGATAGCTTTCCTAAGGAACAATTAGCTGTCATAAATGCTTCTCGTACGGCTCCATGGTATGCTGATTATGCTAATTACATTGTTGCTAAATTTATACCACCTAGTTTCACATACCAGCAAAAGAAAAAGTTCTTTTATGATTTAAGACATTACTTCTGGGATGACCCACACCTTTATAAAGAAGGAGTAGATGGTGTTATTAGACGATGTGTACCTAAGCATGAACAGGAACAGATCCTACGCAAGTGTCACTCCGAGGCATATGGAGGACACCATGCTGGAGATAGAACTGCACATAAGGTATTGCAATCTGGTTTTTATTGGCCTACTTTCTTCAAAGATGCTCGTAAGTTTGTCTTGTCTTGTGATGAATGTCAAAGAATTGGTAATATTAGTAGACGTCAAGAAATGCCTATGAATTATTCTCTTGTTATTGAACCATTTGATGTTTGGGGCTTTGATTTTATGGGACCTTTTCCTGCCTCTAATGGGTATACACATATTTTAGTTGCTGTTGATTACATTACTAAGTGGGTAGAAGCTATTCCAACTAGTAGTGCTGATCATAACACCTCGATTAAGATGCTTAAAGATGTTATTTTTTTGATGTTTGGTGTCCCTAGATACTTAATGACTGATGGTGGTTCATATTTTATTCATGGTGCTTTTCGTAAAATGCTTGCTTAGTACGATGTTAATCATAGAATTGCATCTCCATATCACCCACAGTCTAGTGGTCAAGTAGAATTGAGTAACAGAGAGCTTAAATTAATTTGCAAAAGACTGTTAATAGATCTTGAAAGAATTGGTCCAAGAAACTTGATGATGCATTATGGGCTTATAGAACTGCATATAAGAATCCTATGGGTATGTCTCCATATAAAATGGTTTATGGAAAAGCTTGTCATTTACCTCTCGAACTTGAACATAAGGCATATTGGGCCATTAAAGAGCTCAATTATGATTTCAAACTTGCCGATGAGAAGAGGTTATTTTACATTAGCTCACTTGATCAATGGAGAACCCAGGCTTACGAGAATGCCAAACTGTTTAAAGAAAAAGTTAAAGCTGGCATGAAAAAAGGATACAAAAGCGTGAGTTTAATGTAGGTGATTATGTGTTGCTTTTCAACTCTCGTTTAAGATTTTTTGCAGGAAAACTTCTCCCTAAATGGGAAGGCCCTTACGTTATCGAGGAGGTCTATCGTTCCGGTGCCACAAAAATCAACAACTTTGAAGGCACAAATCCGAAGGTGGTGAACGGCCAAAGAATCAAACATTATATCTCAGGTAACCCAATAAATGTTGAAACTAATGTTATTGAAACTGTAACCACGAAGGAATACATAAGAGACACTTTCTAGAATGTTTCAAACTCCGAAAAGGAATAGGTATGTGGTACGGTAAGTAAACCGAATCCAAAACAGTTCTAATAGCAATTTTTCTCCATTTTGGAATATTTAAGAAAATAGGAAAATAAGAAGTAGTCCGGGAAGGACATGAGGCATCCACGAGAGTGGAGGGCGTGCCCTACCCCCTGGGTGCGCCCCCTGCCTCGTGGGCACCTCGTGTGCTCTCTGGACTCTGTTTTCTTGCACGGTACTTCTTTTGGTCGGTAAAAATTCATTATATAATCTCCCGAAGGTTTTGACCACCGTATCGCGCAAATATCCTCTATCTTTGTTTCGAGTTGTTTCTGTCGCAGATTTAAAGCAAGATGTCTTCTCAAGACTCAGTCGGGAAGGGTCGGGTGTCTCACCCGACGCCGGGGCCAGGAGCAAACAGCGATGCTTATCACTTTGGGCCATCAACGGAGGATGATATGGAGGCCGACCTGAAAAGAATAGATGCCATGGAGGAGGATCAAGAAGTTACCTCTCGTTACCAAGCCGGATTCATGATGGGGGAACTATAGTGCTCGGCCATTCCAAACTCGGTCATCCCTTCCAATGTTAAATTTCTTTCTTATGAAAATAAGAAAAAGAGTGTCACTTGTTCTCCAGTAGCTATGCAACATCCTTGGGTGAAAGGAGCTTTAGCCGTCATGGGTAAGCTCCGCAAGGAAAATATGGACCTCAAGCAACAAGTCAATAAGCTCGAGGAGGAGAATCGTATCCTGAGGGGCATCATCGCCAAGAAGATCACACCACCAACTCCGAAGAAGGAGACATAATCACATGGGTATGGGCACTCCCGTTGGCAACTGCCAAGCTTGGGGGAGTTGCCCCGGTATCGTATCACCATCACACTCCTATCTTTACTGTTTTACTTAGTTCGATCCTTTTGGTAATATCTTGATCTAGTAGAATAAAGTTTTGGTATGAATTAGTTTTGAGTTTTGCTTTGTGATCCCTCTATGTAATCAAGTCCGTGAGCTATATATAATAGATATTAGTGTTGAGTCAAGGGCTTTGCTATCTTTCTATGATCTTAAGTGCATAAAAGAGTAAAAAGAAATCAAGAGATCATATTGATCTTATGGAAAGTAATGACTTCACATATAGAGAGTATGATGATTAAAAGTTGTTGAGAGTTGGCAAACATAGTTTTGGTCATCATTGCAATTAATAGGAAGTAATAAAGAAAGATAGGTTATCATATATAAATATACTATCTTGGACATCTTTTATGATTGTGAGCACTCATTAAAGTATGACATGTTAAAAAGTTGCTGTTGGACAAGGAAGACAACGTAATGGGTTATGTTTTCTCACATCTCAGTTAAAGTATATTGTCATGGATCATCCAAACATGTTGAGCTTGCCTTTCCCCCTCATGCTAGCCAAATTCCTTGCACCAAGTAGAGATACTACTTGTGCTTCCAAATATCCTTAAACCCAGTTTTGCCATGAGAGTCCACCATACCTACCTATGGATTGAGTAAGATCCTTCAAGTAAGTTATCATGTTGCAGGCAATAAAAATTGCTCTCTAAATATATATGACTTATTAGTGTGGAGAAAAAAATAAGCTTTATATGATCTTGTGATATGGAAGTAATAAAAGCAACGGACTGCATAATAAAGGTCATATCACAAGTGGCAATATAAAGTGGCGTTCTTTTGCATTAAGATTTCTTGCATCCAACCAAAAAGCACATGACAACCTCTGCTTCCCTCCGAGAAGGGCCTATCTTTTACATTATGCAAGAGTCATGGTGATCTTCACCTTTCCTTTTTACATTCACTACAAAAAAAGACACATCTGTGACATTTTGGGCCGAACGAAATTTTTTTCTGTCATACATATGACACTTCTATGATGATAATTGTGACAAAACCTGGTATCATCATAGATGTGGTGGGCTCCTACTTCTATGACAAAAAATCATGACAGAAAATGGGCTTGTTGTCCTGGGCAGGCCAGAGACGCAGCTGCATGACATTCTTTGGGCCGTCCATGATGGAAAAAACCGTGGTAGAAGCGAGGGGGAGGAAAATTTCGGGGAGTTGCCGGTTACGGTGGGAGGTCGGGGGCGGAGCGATGCGCGTTTCTCTCTCATACGTATGTGCGTGTGTGCGAGGCATTGGCTCTAACTGAAGCCGAGCGAGGCATTGGGTTCTAACTGAACCCGAGCGATTGCACTGCAGGCTACGCGTTACTAAACCCGAGCGATCGATCGATGGGTGTTAACTGAACCTGATGGAGCGATTCCTTCGGTATTGCTGCT